>NC_087515.1:44933235-46153235 GCF_963921805.1 Phalacrocorax carbo | reverse complement strand
AGGGTATCAGGGCTCAGTTAGTGTCTTGGTTAAAAATAGTGCTGTGGGGACATCTTTCATGGGAGAGTCCCAGCTTTGAACTGTCTTTTCTCCCCTACCAGACTTCCACACTGCTCCTACTCCAGTGCACCCTGCACCTCTGTCTCATTCTCCCCTGGCTTCTCTCAGCTCTCCTTATGCCCTCCTCTATCACCCAGCACCTACCCAATTGCTTGCTCCCTTTCTGTTTTTCTTGGGCTGAATTAGCCTGCCTTCAGTCCTGTTCCTTATTTCAGTTGCTTCACATCCCTCCACCTGCATGTTTTTCACCCCTGGGCTTTCAGTCAGGCGCTCTCCTCCATGACTTTGACAGGAGAAGCACTGAAGAAACAGCCTACTGCTTTCCACTCCACAACTGAGCATCAGTGTCACCCAGAGGGACACCTGCAAGAAAGTCTTGCTCAGCCCAGACAATCCCAGAAGGCAGCATGCATGTTGCCAGGGGAATTTTTTGGATAGCCTATCCAGAAGGATCTAAAAAGTCTCTGTAGGTTAATGCAAACAAAGATGTTTGGGCAGCTGAGGACAGACAGGCAAGCACTGGGTAGGTATTTCACAGGAAGGCAGTAACTGAGAAGCCCTCCAGCTTCCTAAATTTTATGTGTCTGGTCCACAGCATGAGCAGAGAGTAGTGCTTCTCCCCAAGACAGCTGGAGAATCTTTTATCTTTTCTAACACAGGCAAAACAACTCTCCTTCCCCCTTCTTACCCAAATTTCATCAGTTAAAAAAAAAATCTTGGTAGGTTTAATTAAAGCTTTTAAAAAGCAGGTAGAGGAAATAGATTTCCCTCACCCCACCTAGGATAACTATCCAGTGCTGCGTTATTTAATCCAAAATACAGAACAGCTTAAGGTGGCATAAGAAAGTTAAAATTAAATACTATATTGGAAATGGTTTAGTCAACTTCATTATAGACAGTCCTAAGTTAATTTGCTAAGTGCTAACTTAATTACAAGCAGCTCGAAGTCCCACTTACAGCACAGTAGGATTTCCATTTAACTTCTGATCAAAAGTTCATTAAAAGGAACAAAATGGTTCTTATCCACATTCTTGGGGGGTTGATTAGACCTCTGAAACAAATATGCATAAATCCTACTGCACTAAGGGTATTTTTGGGTATCAAAACCAACAGCATGCAAACATGAAGAAAATATCTTTAAGAAACCTTACCTATTTTGACTTTACTGTACAGTACTCCTAGACTTTACTGTATTAACAATAATAAATCCAGCTGAAGACAGTTAACAACTAACAACTACTTTTGATGCTCTGTGGGACCCCTAAAGCGCCTAGGTGGCTCTAGAGTCAGTTTATAAGCTCCATGAAAACACATGCTGGAAAGTTAATTTTGAAGAAACAACAGCTGCCATTCTGACATTCAGCCTTAAGCCCTTATCTTAAAACATGTTTTCAGTGTCCACTGTACATTTCTGTCTCTTGGATTAAATTAGAATATGAGGTGAAACTAACCAGAAACAAAATTCAACAAACTGCTGGTTCTTTCGGGCAATCCTTACAGCCTTACCCTCAGAACTCAACCCATATTCACTGACTCTTGCTGGGCCTTGAAGTGAAAAAGAGAGAAAGCCTATTTGCCCTCAAACTAAAGTATAATTAGGTTGTAAACCCCTAAACACCCACCAGAATCACCGGTAAGTCAGACAGCTGGGCAAGAGGAAAGGGCTGAAGCTAGAGGAGGGTGCATAGGACATCAAAACTGAAAATGGACAAAACAAAACACACGCTGTGAAGCAGAGCTGCTGTGGTGGATGCGAGGACACAGTGGGAACTCAAGCCACAGCAACAGCATTCTGCTCTGCAGTGACCTCATTTAAAGACACAGAAAGTGAACAGATAGTAAGGACTTGATAATAGAGACCACTGTAAACATGTGCAGTTACTTGAGTGAGCAAAGACTTGAGTAAGACCATGGGCTCTGTCGATACTATGTTGGAAAACTATAGACTGTGTATTACTGTATTACGAAATTACTCTAGAATAGTTCTGATTATGCTCAAAAGTAAAAATTAAACCAAGAAAGCAGTCTGGGGGAGGGAGCAAACTCTACCAAAGTATCTTGATAACTTATTAAAAATATTTGCTTATAACTCCCCTTAAAATATTTCCGTTTAAAGCTAGTCAGGAGAACTAAAAATCTGTAGTTCAACTTAAGTCAATAGCAATTTATTGCACGAAAGGGTCTGACTTGTTATGCATTAGGTGCCAGCCAGATGTTCTCCCTGCCCATCAAATGCTCCACACCAAAGGCACTTGTGTCACAGCGGCACCTCAAGGCTCCTAGTGAGGTCAGCATCCCTTTGCTACAGGCACACACAGCCTGTCGCTGCCCCAGCAAGCTTACAGCCTAAGCAGACAAGACAGGCAAAGGTGTAGTTATAGAAAAGGCACTGTATGCAGGCAGTTTGCTCAAAAGCCAATATCCATACATTGGAGGGAGAAACTGAACTGGCACATGGCTATCTTCTTTCAGTCATCTCTACAGATAAAGATTCATCTTAGTTGAGTCTGGCTGGGAAGTGTGTTGACAGTGCAGAAGTTGGAGTGAACACAGTTCTTTTTTTCATTACTATCTAGAGACTCTGCAATGATGCAAGTATTCCTACACTAATCAAAATCCACCCGCTATTCATGGTCCAACACATACAGCATGTTTCTGCAGAGTTTTAAAAGTGAGAACAGCTACTGAGAATTGAGCTTATTATTAAAGGAATAACCTATATTAAAAATATCATTGCTATGTAGCAACTTTGATTTTTTACCCCTTATTTAACTGTCCAAAACAACTAAGCATGTTATTAGTCATTTAGAGTTTCAGTCCAACAAAATACTAAGGAAAACCTGAGAAGTTATAAGTGGGGTTGCAGCCACTCAAAAATGTTTAATGTGTACTTTGCCTCTTGCCAGCCCCTGTACAGTACTGCCTGGAAATGCTCAGTTCAGAAGGTCTTGCCTAAGACAAATTCCTGAAGCTCTGAATATCCTGAGGGGTAGGAAACACTTTAACATAATTTCAAAATTATTTCCACAAATTCTTTGAAATACAGAAAATCTTTTCAATGTAGAGAAAGTGTTAGATGAGGGTAATAGGACTAGAGATTTTATTTTTTTAATGAAAATATGACAGAGCACTAAGCAGAACATTTGCTCCCCTTTAAGTCTTCTGACAGTGACTGCTAGTCAAGTATTCTATCCTGAGCCAGCATAGCAATGTAGCTAGTTTCAATATTAAGTCTGAAATTGGATTCCTTGATCCTATTTTGCTTAAAGGGAAACTAGCTAGGACACATGACTTCAGTCAATGAAGGGACACAGGTAACAGTAAAATTAATCTGAAAAACAAAGAAGATGCAGATCCATACCAGCTCTGTAACATATCCATCTCCTCAAATAAAAATACTCCAAACAAGTGTCACTGTCCTGTAAAAACTCTCTAGGATTAAGAATCCACTTTATGTATTATACAACATTGTGATACTATCAGCTTTTTATGAAGTTAGCGATTCACAAAGTACTCAAAATCAATGTATCATGGAAGATAAAAGAAACATGATCTAAATGTACAAGTAAATGGTTACATTAAAAAAGGGACACTGACTTGCTGCCAGTTACTCTCACAAACACAGAAAATTTTAATAACTGGGGCAAGGAGAAAAAGGAGAAAGCAGGGTGAGGAAGGTACATGTCTCAAACTACCCCTGTCTGTCCTTTCACTGAGGAGTGGTTAGCATGACTTCAGTCTGAACTGGACACTTAAGAGACAACACAAAAACCCCAAACCTCTCAGGTCTGGTATGGTCTTTGGTTTTGGCCCATCTCTTATACAATATCCTTGCAGATATTTCCCCCACTCCATGGGTGGTACTTTCTATAACATCTCATCCTACTTTCTTGAATGACCAGCCACATTAAATCTATTTTTACACTAAAGAAATTAAGTCTTTCTGAGCAATTTTTTTTCTGTGTAAAAAGTGTTTCCCATGAAGAATTTTCATTATTCTATTAAAAAAACACACCCAACTTTGTTTAGGCAAGACTAAAACAAAGTCTAGTGATTTCAAAACTTAGAAGTACCACTGCTACTTCTTGTTCTTTGAGCTGAATTTCAGTGCTGACAGGATACAAGGCAGCATTGGTGCAACCATAAGTAATAGGAAGCACTGTGGAACAAGGAAGATTATCCTGGGGTGGGAGGGTGTGGTGGTGGTGGAGTAAGGAATAAAAAACCCCACGATAACAAGACCCCCTTTCCCCTTAAAAAAAAAAAAAGCCAAAAATGAGCCCCCAAACCCCTCAAAACCAGGAAGTGCACAAGAGACCTGATCAGCAGCTTCCATGGTACAAAACAGCAGCATTTCTGGATCAAATATGGTTGGGGGGGGTGTCTCCTGTAAGTTTGGTTTCTAGGTAAACCACATTTTTTTCCCTTTTAAATACAGATTTTTTGAGTTTTGGCAGGAAAATAATTTTTTTCCCCCCCAAAGCTTCCCTCCATTTTTCAATCCTCTATGTCTCTTTCAAGAAATGCCAAACACCTGCAAAGGTGCACCTCATTTTCACAGCTGCGAGTAGCTTTGGCAAAAAGGTTATTTTGTAGCTCAGAGTGAAGAAAATATTCTGTCAAGACAAACTACAGCTGTTTAAATCATTCCTCTGTGAATCAACAGCTGCCCACAGGGAGAAGGCCCAGAGTGTACTTTTGCATCTGCAAATGCCTTAGCTGCTCTTCTGCCCAGCACAGCATGGAGTAAACTGAGCAGATGAAGTCATGCTTCCACAGCTTGTGGTTTGGGTTGTTTGTTGTTGCTGGGTTTTGAGCAAATACTTCAGAAGAGAACAGAACATTTCTCCCCCCCAGCCTCAAGCAGCCCCACAAAAGTCAGCATGGCTGTATGAGCAGTACTGAGTGTTAAACAGAGCACATACTTTCTGGCTGTCAGCGGGTTTCTGAGATTGACTACCATGTGCCACAGTGTATCACAACCGTATGGATGCAAGGACAGCCAACGGCAACACTAAGAACACACTTGTGGATAGTTCCATCTAGTTTTGCTCCAAGGGACTTAGGTGCCTGGACAGGGGACACCTCTGGGAGGATCCCTATGGCTCTGGGCCAAATGCTATTAAAAAGTGCACCAAACTAACCTGGGGTTGCTCCTGACTGCAGAGTGTAGGGTAATGATTGCTTCTGTATCCATGGCACAGCTTTATGTCAGGCTGCGCTGTCTTGACTGTGGAGATAGAAGATTGTGCCATCATCTCCATCAAAGCAGACTAAGGAAAAGAGTCAGACCTAAACAGCTCTATTTGCCAAAAGACAAAAAAAAAAAGGAGAGAAATTAAAAATAATAAGCTCCATTTTTCTTTTCAGGCAGGGCCAAGATGTACAGAACCTATACCAGAAAAGCAGGGCCATATAAATGCATAGGTAGAAAAGAAAAAATTCACTCAGAAATAAGGACTTATGGATAAATTAAAAAAGGAAACAGCTTTCAGTTTGTCATTTTCAACAAAGAGGTGCTAAGACCCATAATAGTGAAAGAAGGGTCTCCGAAGCAGCAGCCTGAAATTCAACACCTTCTATGGGAGTACAGCCTGAGCTCTTAGGTCTTGCTGGCTCCACTTGAGGAACATACATTCAGGTGTTCACTGCATTTAGAAGAGCTCCCGTTCCCCAAGATGCCAGGAGGCATCTCCTGAAAGCACTGACATAAAAAAAAAGGCAAATGAAAATGCAAACAAAAATCCCCTCAACCTTCACACAACCCCCAAGCTATACTCCTCCAATCTGCAAAAATTACTGTGACACCACACTCACTCTCAGGGAAACAGATAGGATATCTGGATAGGCACTGGATTTGGACATGCAGGGATGCAAGGACACACCACACAGCACAATCTGCACTCCTCCAGAGATGTGCTTATCAGGATTTGTTTTAGAAGTCACTGATGCAGACTAGGGGCTCTGCCTGTCTTGGCACATCAGCTCTTTGCTTTCAGTGCTGGCTCTCCCAGGCACTGCACCTACTTGTGTCACTGTAGCCTCTGCAGACAGAGTGCTGAGGAGCAAGTCCAGCAGTGCACCTCATGGCTTTCTGCTGCAGCCTTGCCCTGGAGGGCTGCAGTCATCAGGGATGAACGGAGACTGGTGGCTCTGCACAGCCTCGATTGACCTCCTCTGACCTCTGTGCACCACATGCCATCCAGTAGACCGCTAGTGTTAAAGGCTGAGCTGAACATGCTGAAGCAAGATTTGTTAATGCAGCTCTTCAGGGAAGAGCCCAGATTAGCAGCTGGCATTGTGGATGCACATAATGAATTATGTAAAATGGTCCTGTTGGTGTAAAGCAGATGTACTACCACATGACTTCAGCCAGGAATAAAACAGAGTGGATTCAGTTAGGGGGAAGATTTAAAAAAAAAAAAAGGAGATTGCGTGTACTTCCCAACATGCACTGTATCATATTGTTTATTCCAATTATATCTGAAAACACAATACAGTGATTTCAGCACGGGAAGCAAGACAGATTTCATCACTTAGAGTTAGGGGAAACCATTTTCCTTTGCCTCTCTGTTCACAGTTATGTGACTCAGGAAACACTGTATGAGCCTCCAGGAACAGCAGTCAGTGATAGCCACTCTTGAAGAGATACTGAAGATAGTCTAATTGTTTTCCATTTAAACAAAAATGCTTTCACCTAATAAGATTAGTCTGTGCATTTTGATAACATGCTTCCCTTCAGAGTTAGGTCTTCTATCAACTTAAATGAACCAAGCTGTCAATTAAACAACTAGCACAGAGACATTCATCAGCCAGCAAGATTAAATATGGGAAAATTAACCACCAGGAAAGAAGGAAAGACAGGACAACTAATGTTTTCAAAACAAACATAGATGACATTAATTTAGATTGAAATGTGGTCAAACATCCCCTTTAGATATTGCACATGGAAACATTAATGTTTGGAGAATATGACTCCACAGTCCAGTCATATCAGACATTTCTTACCATCAGCAAACTTCACAAGAGCAAGTGCTAACTGATGTACAAATACACGAGGAATAATTTGTCTATGGTGACTAGATAAAATGGCAAAGGCAGCTAGTACAGCCAGTGAAGGTAAAATCATGGGATTTAAGTCCTCATTCAGAGAAAAGCCCTTCACTTCTACTGACAGTTTTGCTACACAGATCAGTCCCTGGGAGCTCCCTAGTTGCTGACCACTACCAAGGTTTCCGTTCCTGAGCAACCTCATGAAGGATCTTGCTAAATCACAGACACTGGTTCCTCTAAAGCTTATACTTCAGGTCTGCCACTGTCTGGGTTTAGGCTGAGACACAGAACTGAAAGTACATTAATAGCACTTATGGACGATGTCTTGTCAAAGGAGAGAAGATAGACTCTTGTCTTAATCTTCTGTGATGCTACTGTACTATCCAGCAGCAGGAAAAGTGAGAACTTGCTATGTGTTTGCCAGACATAAGTGGCAGAGCTTTCAGGGAATGTACTGAAATGGTTCTAGCCCTTCTGGAGAGAAATTCCTCCCTGTGAAAAGGATGTACAAAGAATCACAGAATGGTAGGGGTTGGAAGGGACCTCTTGAGATCATCTCATCCAACCCCCCTGCTTGAGCAGGCACGCTTAGAGCAAGGGGCACAGGAACGCATCCAGGCAGTTTTTGAATGTCTCCAGGGAAGAAGCCTCCACAGCCTCTCTGCGCAGCCAGCTCCACTGCTCTGTCACCCTCACAGGAAAGATGATTTTTCTCATATTGAGGTGGAACTTCCTGTGTTCCAACTCATGCCTGTTGCCCCTTGCCCTGTCCTTGGGCACTACTGAAAAGAGTCTGACCCCATCCTCCTGACACGCACCCTTCAGATATTTGTAAGTATTGAAAAGATCCCCCCTCAGTCTTCTCCAGACTGAACAAACCCAGGTGTCTCAGCCTTTCCTCACAAGGGAGATGCTCCAGTCCCCTGATCATCTTTGTAGCTTTCTGCTGGACTCTCTCCAGTAGTTCCCTGTCCTTCTGGGGAGCCCAGAACTGGATGTAATACCCTCCACTAGGAAATTCACTTACAGATCACACCAAAATTAAACCTCTTTGTGCTCTTTCAGCACTTACATTCAGCCACAAGATATGCAGACTGTAACTCCACTGCCAGTCACACATCATTCTTCTATTCCTTTGCATTATACAATTTACTACTCATGCTAGTTGTTTAGATAAAATCAGTTTGTGGATGAAGAACAGCCAAAAATTCTGAGGCTGGTGGGAAGAACACAGAAATAAAAAGACTTGGTGCTTGCTTTGTTCAGTCTGCGCTTCATGCTAATAGGAGATATCAGTGGAGAAACCAAGAGAGGCTCTAGAGATTTCATCCCATCCCAGCTGATGATTTAGACTTGGTCACACATACTTTGCAATATGCGTGGCACAGTACTATGATAGGAGCATAACATGGAAGAAATTAATTAATGGCTAACTAGCATGGGGTACAATGCCAGCAACAACATGACAGTTGTTAACTAGCCAGGAGGCTGGTTAAACAGCAATAATCCAGTAATCCTACATTGCTGTCTCACATCCATGATAGTTTTGACACATGCAAATCACTACCAAATGAAAAAATCGATGGGAAAAGAGAATGCTCAATAGTCTGTGGAGGACAAAGCCTTCATATCTGTTTAAATAAATTGTTATAATAAACAACTATTTTTTCCCACTCCTTCAAAACCATAGGTTTTGGATTTGTTTTTTGGCTTTTGAATTGACTGGTTTTCAAAGAATGTGTTTTGTATTTTTAAAAGTACCAGTCATCCCCTGTATGGTATGGAAGAGGAAAATGAGTATTATTAATGCTGCTCAATAATACTTTCATTGAGAAAAGTTTTATGAACAAGCAAATCAAATGGCACAGAAGTTGCCTAGAAATGTATGCTGCAGCATTTTATATTGCAGCTGTCTGAGCTGCCTATAAGCTCTGTACATTTGGGTGATTTTCATTGAAATTCAGCACATTACATTGCAGGCAGAGAAGCCTGCCAACAATTTTATTTTTAAGATGCAGTAGCTACATGACCCATTTATGCCTTTGACAACTAGCAGCTTCTCCCTCAAAAGAAAAAGAAATTAAAACCAGTGCAGACTTCAGTACCTGTCCTGTGTTTTGCTTTCTACCCTTGCCATACAGATGATGTAGAAAAGCAACAAGGATTGACAGTGGACAGCTATTGAGATATGGCTGTTTTCCTTCTTCATTCTTACATTTTTAATTTCTGCATGTCCAGAAGAAAAAGTGAAGGGCTATGAGACAATCTACTTTAACTGCCAAATAAATTACCACGTGCCTATTATTTGATGAGGCCATTATAAAAAAAAAAAAGAGATCTCATCTGACAGCATCAGGATAACAATGGCATTTGCCAACACCTATAAAAACAGGGGGGTCCTTTTCTATCCCCATTCCTCCCAGTCATTGCTTTGTCTGCATGTCAGTCAGATAGTCCTCTCACTGCAGAGATGGCAGAGGTCTCAAGAACCCATTATATAACACTACAGCGGAAGAGAACAGGCTGTTCCTTAGGCTTCCTATGGCTCACGCTTCCAGGAAGAATTGCACTCACTGCCCACGGAAAAGAAGAAAGGTGACTTGTCCAGTTCCTTGTGCTGGGATGGACATAGTAAAGTCAGAAAGCACAAGGGGTGGGGGTGGAAAAAAAAAAATTAGAAACCCCACAGCAGCTATAGAGCTAACAGAAATGACTGACTGTGCTATGGGAAAGCATCTCTCACTACAGCACGAGTAGGGTAAAGTAAATGAGTTTTTTATGCATCCCTGGGACAAAAATACCTGTATGGAGCAGTCTGACTCATCGTGACTCCCCACTGGAGTCCTTTAGCACATACACTAAGCTAACTCAATTTTTTAAAACCAATATTAGAAATGTCAAACCTTTTAAATCATCCAAAGCACCCCCACATAAGGTAGACCAAAAGATTTTTTCACCTGCTTGGAAACTGTCAGATTCATATTTTCAAGGTTCTCTGTACTGCAACCAGAACACATGGATTTATTTTTTTATTCCTTATAAAAAACAAGCAAACAAAACTGGGACTTCAAGTGTTTGTACTTGCAGGAAGAAGTTGAAGCTCCCAAAAGTTTTTGCAGGAAGTGAAGGTATGCCTATTTCTACTGCTTCAAGACAGAAGTCTCAAGAGTTAAATTTTGTGCATCTGCCAAGTTAAATCATTATATCCGATTATTTAACACTGCAATGGAGAATTACTCTAGTCTTCCTAGACAAGAAGAGTGGACACTTGCACCATGATTTACAAGGAATTAACCAGATATACAGTAAAACTGCTGCTGCCAAAGAGTGGAACCACTTGTGTCTGTTTATGCACACTCTAAAACCCCAGGGGACACTCAAGATCAGTAAATGGGCATGAATACAAGAGGATCTTAGCAGAAATTAAGGTTACAGATTATTCCAAAACTAGCGATTTCGGACAAGTTTCTTGCTGTATGATGTCTGCATTTGCCCTCCGTTGCACATACAATATCCTCACTATAATGCTATTAGCTGCATAAGCACACATATAAGGGAAGAGCTACACCTTATTTATGACCCAAATATGTCACAACGTCACAAATAATATCACATTTTTGAGTAGATTAACAGAAGAGTACTTATTTGATTTTCCACTATACTTCTGTAGCGATGATTTGGACTCAGCTTGAGATTAACACTTCATGATTCCATTTCTCTTGACTAGAACTCCAAGCAAAAGTTATTTATATACATACATATTCAAGCACATATATGAAAGCATATTAAAACATAAAAATTAGGAAGGCCATTGCAGCGGATGACTTCCCAGTAATGCATTTGGCTGATATTATGAAAACTGACAGGACAACATGAAACAAGGCTAAAGCAGTCCAACTGAAACAGGGGGAAACCTCTTAAAAGAATCTGAATTAATTCAACTTGTTACTTCTTGGAGGTTACTTTGGATCTGTACCATTAGTTCCTATTATTTAAGCAACCAGGCTTTTTTTTCTTTTTTACTTCAGAGTACAGCAACGATATTTTGTTTGTTTATTCCAAAAGGGAATTTTCTTAAAGAATAGTAAAATGTCTCATCAAAACTCACAAATTTCCCGATTTCCTGATACAGATCTCAGACTCAGTGTTCATCCTCTATGCTAACTCTCAAGCAAGTCTTACGTTCAGGGGCCTTCTGGTGATCCACACTTTACAGTCAGAGTTGTGAAGAGCCGTTTACTGCCTCAAATGTTGCTGTATATAAAAGGAAAGCCACCTGCAATATATTTCCCTTTCTATCAGACTTTTCCAGCAACTTTCTACTGCGTTCACCACTACAATGGTTAAAGGCAACCTTCCTAGGAGCAGCAATGTACATGCACGATGGGTGTCTGAGAATCCAGATAAACTGAACATCACTTGAGAAGCAGCTCCCTAAAAAGATGAAGGGAGATAAAGGTTGGTACATCAGGGCTTGGATTTATAATAGTCCGTCCACTACCGTGATGTAGTGAATTAGATCTTCAGAGAGCTCTAACAAATTTTTCAGGCTTTCTATACTGCTGAATGTCTTTCACAAAGTCACAATAATGCAAGGAGGAAAAAGAGGACACTGACTTTGGATTCAAGATAGGAACTAACAAAGTCCCAAAATATAGACAGACAAAACACCTTAATCACTTTAGAGCAGAAACAGTAGCATTTAAAAATAGGTGTCTAAATTCACAGGGTCATTACCAAAGAGGAGTATTTTGGTAAATTCTACTTGAAAAGCTTAATCTGGATAGAAAGCAGAAGCAACACAGGAAACCAGTTGTAAGAAAAAAAGACTGAGGAATATTTAACAATCATTTCTACATCAAACCAATGGGCCAGAAATCCTGGCAATTTATTTTGTGATTGCCCATGAGTATGTGTTCCTGGGGATGTGAGCCTAGGAATTTTGGGGTCTCTGTGCATAGCAGCCAGAACAAAGAATCCCCTTTGTATCTCTAAGAGTGCTTGCTCCTCTTATTTGCTGTTTTGAGATGGAAGAACAAAGAAAGCTAGTGACAGACTGTGGCACAAATTATTTTGGTGAATTGCCTCCAGTGAATAACACCATCCTTGCTTTGGTTGGCTAAGCCTAGAAATCTCTTGATCATCTACTGGACCAAGCACACTAAGGAGTCCTGTGAATGGCAAAAACTAAGACAATTCAGTGTCCTGGGATCTCTGACTCCTTCTATTCCGGTACAGTTCAGTTCCCCACATTCCATGCATGACTTCTAGACAGAATTACACCAAGATTTTCCATTAACTTCAAATATACCTATGAAATTTTTTAAAAAATATCCTTGTAATTGCTATATAACTTAAAGCAGTAATTTAATATTCACCGTTATTGAGTAACCTTTAATGAGTCCATTTCAAGTGTCTAAACACTCAAATTACAGAGCACCAGTTCTTTTCCTCCAAAGTCCTGCAATAAATCCTATTTTCATCATATCCTTAGGTGATCACGTAATGTTTCATTGTATTTCAACCTAAAACACACCCTGAAAAGGGAAGAGATCACAAAGCAATAGTCTCAAGTGGATTCAATCAAGTTCCTGCAGTGAAACTGGTTTGGTTAATGATTACTTTAACCTTATCAGTATTTCGTTTCATGTTAAACTTATTTGCTCTATGCTAATAAAACAACAAGGGGGGAAAAAAAGGGCTTTGGTATTTTGTTTTACTTTTTCTTTTTTTCTTTGTTCAAAACCCCCTTGTTTTCATTTTTTCATTACAAGAACTCTTCAGTAACGAAAATACATTTTATTCCTGAGAACGCTTTCTTATAGCAAGCAGATTATACACTATAGTACTGAATTCTGAAGGCTGCTTGAATAGTTTACCTCTATCAATTCTACCCCTAAGATTTCCACATTCAATTAACCAAGCTGGTAGAATGAGATAGCCAGGTAATAGCAAACAGGTATCTCCTTTTTTGTAAAGTTCTGCTGACAATACACCGATACAGAAGACATCCAAGCACTGGATCAGCTGCAGTGATAAGACATCCTGGGATCACTGGCAAAGAAGTACATACAGAGAACACATGCAAGAAATTGGAGAGTGCTTACTTTTTCAGAGGCAACTATCTGTTGTCTGGCTCAGCTAGCTATAAGAGAACTGATAAAAAGCAGCAGGGACAGCCTATCAGCAAGCAAACAGGCTGGGAGTACATCAGAAGCCCACTAACCACTTACCAACCAACACTTTCCCATTCACGGTAAGCTCAGGACAAGCGCTAACGTGTGCACTGCTCAGAGCACACATTGAGTAATCAAAATTTATCAGAACTAAGAGGACTGCCTAGGTGTGAACTGACAAAAATACAATAACTAACCTAACTCTAGGCCAGACACAGAAGTGCAGAAAGCCGCCTGTTGTTGAGTCACAGCAGCAGGGAGGTATGAGTAGGTATGAAGCAGTTAGAAAACCACAAACCTACAACTGGATGACAATTTTCAGAGATGACTAATGATTATTTTTGCTATAAAAGTTTCTAAATGACCAGCACAAAAATCTGAATGCTGCCATTTCTTTTTAAAAGCTAATGCTTGGCACCTTTTGGAGATCAGGTCCCTTTGGCTATTGGCAGGTGACTAAAAAGTCACAGTCACTTTACCTGTGAAATACAGGAGGTCAGGATGACTCAACATGAGATATCTTAAAAGGACTTACACTTCCTTTGCAATAAATATGCAAATTTGTGTTGAACCACAGTAACAAGTACCTATTGAAGTGACCCCAGAATTTCTAGTATTAAAAGATCCATTTTAAAAAAGAGGAAAAATGATGGGTTACATGGAAAGGATTTGCTTGAGCCATGGCAATGCCGTGCAGTGAGATACTGCTTGCTGTGCATTACATGTCACTGCTCCAAGATGAAATGGTTATTTTTCACGCGACAGAAGTGCTGAACACCCATGTAACTTAGTCTTCTGAATGCCAAGACGCTACTGGCTGTACAGTTCATGAATACTCACAGGGAAGCATGGGGAAAAAAAAACCCATTTCTTAATTTCTTCAAGCACACAAACCACATCCCTGGGTTTTTGCTGCTGGAGATCACTCCTGCTAATCTCATGGAAAAGAAAGTAATTCCCCCCACTCTCCAACCCCTGCCAAAATTAGGACAGACCAATAGGTGAATCAAGCAAATATACTAGAAAATAAAATAATTGGAATAGAACATCGTCCAGAATGCATTTGCTTGTATGAGGTTTAAGTAATGGTATGAGGTTTAAGTAAGTTTAAGATTGTGTCTTAAAACCAAAATCCTGCGTCAGTCATGGCCAAATATGAAGGGGAAACTGATAGTGTTTGGTGGAAGTTGCTTTACACATTGCATTTAAAAAAAAGCTGAATCTCTAAGATACTCATTTTAAATATAAAACTTACCGTACAGACAAAGAACTAGCACCTGGCACCCCAAAGCAATACACTAGCTTGACCACAAGAAAAGAAAAAGATGGCATTCATATCCCACTCAGTCATTGTGGAAAGAGCTATTTGCATTCATCTTGGACACACCAGTAAAGTGGAATATTCAAACCAACCTGGATCTCTAGCTTCTCTGCTTTTAAAGCCACAGACAACTGTTTTTTTAGATAGATCTCAGAAGAGTAGCAGTATCTGGATACTCTGTGCATGACTTAATATATTGCTTTTACCCACTGAAAAGTCAAAAAAAAAGACTAGACATTTCATATTCTTCAGCCATCAGGACTTGTTTGATACTAGATTTGTGAAAAATATGGCATAACACTATCTCCTGAACAGAGGTATTTATTGAAGAAAATGGTTATAAATATAGATGTAAATAAACAGCTTTCAACGTGAAAAAAACTCCTTTGTTTACCCAGGCTAGCTCTTCCTTGGAGCACTGTATACCACAGATGGCTAATGGCTGAATGCAGATCATTACAGAGCACCGTTTTTGTTAGCTTAAAACCGACTTTACACATTCCCCTATTGTTATCTGCTTTGTGTCCCTTTTTCAAGAACTGTTCTTGGCCATCAATCATATCATGCCCCCAATGTCATTTTTAGTGTGCTGGCTATTCTTCTCTAACTTAATCCATTTCCCTTGAAAAGGCCAAACAAACAAAAAAAACCAAAGCAAAAAACCATATACACACAAAAAACCACAACAAACAAAAAAAGCCCCCCAAAACCCCAAAATAAGCAGAAAGCCCCCAAAACACCAGAGAAACCAGGAACCCAAACCATTGTTTATTCCAAAGAAAGAGGAAGGGTAGAATGACAGCTGGCACGGGCAACGGCCTAAAGGTATCTGTTCAATGAGCAGACATGGCACAGTGGCCAAGGTTCGTAACCCCAACCCATCAACCCACACCTACTATACAACAGACACTGATCTATGAAGTAGCTGCTGAAATCCTCGATTTATAGCACAGCATTATTTTAGCATCAATCATCACTGATTTGCATTAAAAGGCAGTGCGCTAAACTGCTGCAGTTCAGCAATGAAATCACAGGGACAGGCCAGATCTCTGGGAGGGGTTTGAACTCTTTGGTCTTGCTATTCCCACTCATCAACCAAAACCAAAACATTTTGAGAATCCAAGTTCAACTGCTTGTTCTTTAAAAGATTTTTTTCATGAGTCTTGCGTATTTCACTTGCCAGTTTTGTGAACCAGCATAAGCAACACTGCAGTGTTTCACTCGTGTATTGGGGGTGGGGGACAAACACCACTGAGGCTCAGGCTGCTCTGGAAATAGATATGTCCAATGCCAAGAGAAATGTAAAGTGTACATCTGCAACCCGACTTTACCACAATTCAAAATTTTAGAAGCATTTTGTGCATACTAAACCAAAGAATTGGGAGTAAGGTGTCTGCCTTAGCACAGCAGCCTGGCTGCAGTCCCATGACTGTGTTGCAGCAAGCCACAGTAATTGATGACTGAGTCTTATCATAGCAACCATTTTTGCTTTTTCCTTTTTTTTTATTTTGCGAAAATGGGATTGGGTTCGGAAGGATTGGACACATGCCACTTTCTCTGTCCTTCACTTACTGCCCATCTGCAGCTGACAGAAGTGTTAAAGAATACAAATAGCAGAGGGAAGAAAAGCAGCAAAAGCAGAGAAGCAGATCTTTTATTTGCATAGTTACTCCAGACAAAAATTCAGAAGACGACACAGATTTCTTTTCTTTTATGCTTCCTTCCCTAGTCCAAGAATTTTCAAAAAAACTACTTCCAGAAGAATGAAGGTTTTCATCCTTGATATCAAGGACATCTCAAAGGTTTCAACCTTTAACGCAATGTGAACTTCAGTATTAACTTCACACACAGGTATAGGAGAACTGATAGGCAATAAAGCTGCAAAACCCCAAGTGTCCAGATCAAACTTGTTGATTTAGAAGGATGTGGATGTAAAGCAGAAAATTTCAGGCCCTCTGTAGACATGATGAGAGTTTAGGACTCATGAGCCAAAAGATCAAATACCACCTCTTCTCACCTAAGGTGTGACACACAGCATTTTAAATTAGGCCTCCTCTTCTAACCAATCGAGAAGCCACATCTCTCTACAATTGCTCTGTTGCAAGGATTATCTAACAAAGTGAGATTGACTCTGCCCTTTATTTTATATGCAGACAGCTCTGTCTAATAATTTTTTTTGTTTGCCTTTTTTTTTTATAAAAAGAGGAAATACACATGGGTTTTTTTCCTCTCAAATGACAGCCTGGTAGGTAGGGCACTCCCATGGACTGTGGGATGCTGCCACACAGCACAAGGATTTTAACTAGATTCTCATGTTAATGCCCTAATCAGTAGAATATCGACTCCTAACTTCCTTCACCTGTTTTTCAAAAAAAACTAATAGGGCTTATTTTACCACATTTATTATCACAACAGGAGACAAGCCCAAAGTTAAGTCCTCAATGTATGTTCAAAGATCTGTTAAACTCACCTTATGGTCTCTTCAGCCTGGAGAAGACTGAGGGGGGATCTTTTCAATACTTACAAATATCTGAAGGGTGCGTGTCAGGAGGATGGGGTCAGACTCTTTTCAGTAGTGCCCAAGGACAGGGCAAGGGGCAACAGGCATGAGTTGGAACACAGGAAGTTCCACCTCAATATGAGAAAAATCATCTTTCCTGTGAGGGTGACAGAGCAGTGGAACAGGCTGCGCAGAGAGGCTGTGGAGGCTTCTTCCCTGGAGACATTCAAAACCTGCCTGGATGCGTTCCTGTGCACCCTGCTCTAGGTGAGCCTGCTCAAGCAGGGGGGTTGGATGAGATGATCTTGAGAGGTCCCTTCCAACCCCTACCATTCTGTGATAAATCAAAGCTACTCCTGCCACAGAGGACAGCACTCCATCATGGATGGTTTGTCCAGCCTACACTGTGCTTCATAGGTATATTTTCGAAGCTGTGTTTTGCATGCTTATAACAACTTAGCATATCAGTTTACAGAGACGTGATCATTTAGGAACCTAAACTATCTTAAATATTTGCTATTTCAGAATAGCTAACTAGTACTTCTACTTGAAATAAGTTCCCTAGGAAACTTCACCTGTAAACTTTTTTTATTCAGCATTATGGCTGTTATAATCTGATTCTGTGAGCTACAGAAGAGACGGCATTCAGTATGGGTGGGCAGAAGAACAGGGACACCTAGAGAATTCGAGAATAGGACATGCACGTCTTTCATTTGTTTCCCTGCTGTCACACAGTAAGTCTGTTTGGATCTTAAGCTGAGCCCTCCCGCCCTGTCCCTAAAGAAGATATTTTCTAGCTGGAGATATAAATACAAATAAGAAAGACTCACAATTCCAGCAAGAGCAAGCCAGTGATGAATTGAAGGCAAAAAGCATCATAAGGCAGGCAGCCTTGCCACAAGATCTCACAGAAGAAGAAATATATGGCTTCCAAAGCAGATTTCCACTTTTATTTTGAATCCTTCAGTATCACCTGCCTGGGATCTTGTGACAACTGCTATATGACCAAATCATCATTGCAAATAAACTACTATTTCCTGCTAAAACAAGTGGTCCTCCTAAGTCTGGCAGGCCTGTTAAAAAGGTAACTATCTGCAACATCTTTCACTACGCAAAGCTTCAGGCAAAACATCTGTCAGCAACATGTAAACTTACCTCCACTTTATCACAGAGGAAGAACTATTCCTAGAAAAGCTTGATGAAATGTTTCATGAAATGTTAACATTTCATAGCTAACAATTATGTCTCTAAATTTTTCAGATACCTCTCACAGACACTTTAAGGAACCATGAAGAACGACTCAAGGGTTCCTCCCCAAAATAATCTCTAATGCCCAAAAGTAGTTTTCTTACAAATTACTTTTTAAAAATGGTAAGTTTGGGTCTTTTCAACCACTTAATGATGTTGTGGATTTAAAAGAAGAGACAAAGAAGGGAAAAGCCAATGGAGTTCTTTCCTTCCCATCACTCTCAAAATAATCACAAGATTAAAAAAATTAGGGTTTAAGGGTAGAAGGGAAAAAATCAGTTATTTAAAATACCAAGACCAAATAACAGAATTAAGATTGTGCACTTACAGAAGCAGAGGCCGTACATGCTTGCAAAGCTTTTAAAACAGCAGAACTTCTAATATTACTAAGATCCAAGTCTCAGGAGAAAAATAACTGATTTTTTTTCTCAAATTGATTCTTACACCAAAGTAAGTACTGAAGTTGCAGGTAAGCACAAAAAATTTACACTTCCATGTAGTGCCAAAGTTATATACAATTCCTTAGCTTTTGTCTTCTGTAACAACACAGGCTCATTAAGACTAATTTTCTTTAAACAGATTCAGATGTAGCCCTGGGTGCCTTCATGCCTAAAAGTAAGAGTTTTAAGCAACTAAGAATGACCTATAAAACAGAAAAATCTTGCTTTCTACTCTCATGTCTTTAGAGCTAATAGCAAAGTAGACTTTAGATACCTACCAGCTTACAAAACCAAACCAACCAACACCAGCCACACACTGAAAGCCATATTGTCAAGATTACACCAAGTACTCACAGCACCTACTGTGGAGTCTGTCAATCACGATCTTCTAACTTTGTGATGCAGGAAACTTAATTTTGCCACCTCATCATGAGATTTTCAGCTTATATTTTGTAGCATGCACTACCCAAGACATCATAGAAGATATGCATTCTTAAATGAGCACTACTTCAGACTTTCATTCTGGGCTTCCATACATACACATTTATTATAAAGTTAGCAATTGTTGTGGCAAAACTAAGAACACTGAAATGGACTGCTCATTCTAACTATTTACTGTAGTTTGCGTAAAGTGTTAACTTCACCCTGAACTTAAGAACCATAATAATGCAATACTAAAGCAATTGCTTAGAAAAATTCAGCCATGCAACTGTATGTTTTTCTCAGTTAATAAATAACTACCCTGTCTTAAACATGAGCCACGCATCAGAGAAAGGTATGTGTTCCTACTCATTACTTAACATAATTAATATATTAAACATAAGTAATAAAGTCACACACAAGTTATTCTTGTAAAGAAGCAAGTTCTTTTCTGGCCCCCAGAGAAAGACTGGAGTGACATCTGCTGTTTTGCATGCAATTTTAGGAACAACATTTTTCTATTTAGCAGACATTTTGATTAAATAGATGCAATAGATCTTCTTAACACCTAAAAACAGGATGCATGTGCACTCACTTATACTCTTCTCAGAATGCCATTATTCTTTAACACTGATATAAAGAAGTCCTTCAAAAGATTTTACATTCACGAAGTCATCAAGTGCGTGCAGCTTTTCTTATTTGACAGCAACATTTCAGAACTCAAAGGAGGATTTTACACAGAAATTTTCATTATTAAAAATCTAAACTAATTTCTCCGCCACTTAGCTTTGGAGAGGATACACTTTATTTGGAAAGGCCCGCACTATATCAATAAGACAACTGGATTATTCAATGCAGGGTTCAAGTATTCCACTTTCTTAGCATTTTGTATTATCTTCTTCTAATTACCAATACCTAAAACTGTTTCAAAGGTAAGAGACAGCAGGGACATCTTCAAATCTCTCAGCTACTGCATGATTAATCATGTTTCAGCTGAGAGCAACTTCCAATTAGAGATATTCCCAGCCGGGGAACATTAACACATTTGAGTGGTCAGACCAAACATTTTGGCACCTGTGTATAATACTGAAAAAACATAATTTACAGATAAAATAATGTTTACAAGTAAAGCATCACAACAGGGCAGTTCAAGGCCTGATTCAGTGAAGATCTCTGGGTCAAACACAAAGCATGGAAGTCTGAAACACTGATTACAGAACTATACGACATTTCAGTAATACAGGAACCAGCAGTTTCATGAGATGATTTCTAGAATCCTGATTTTAAACACCCAAAGAGAACTCAGGTACAAATTGAAAAACTAATTTTCCTTTTCTCTGTTGGCTGACCCCAACAAAGAAGAAAAACAGGAGGCCAGCATTAAGGCATGGAAAACCAAGTGAAGAATTTGTCCTCCCTTTGTTAGCTGCAGAAGAAATATTTGCTTGCTTGCTTAAAAAATGAAGCAATGGAAAGCAAAAATGAGAATAAAGGCTGGCATAAACAGACAGCCATGACACACACACCACTCTTCAGGAGGCATCATACCAGCAAATATAGAAAATAGTAAATATAGAAAAACTCACTTTTTGGAGTCAGTTCATGGATTACAAGACATGCGATGACAGAAGGGCTGTGGGTCAAATCTTCTGCCTCTATCACACAAATCCTGGTACCCTCAGATCGTGCTTAAGGAGGCTTTTATGGGTGTGGGTAGGTGGTCTTCCCACATGGATTCCAGCCAAGGAGCCCCACACAAAGCAGCTCTTGGACAGTTCCCCTTCTCAAAGATACTGGGAAGCCATCTCAACCTTCCCAGAAAGTGCCCTTTCCAGGAAGCTCCTCAGTCCTTAAGCATACCTTTGAGCCCTTTTTTCTCCACAGGTAGGTCCCAGTGGTCTGCCTCTTAGGAAGTATGGCACCCTGTCACACCTGGCCAAGGTAACAGCCACCAGCAACCACACCTTTACACCACCCATATCCAATCGAAGTTGGGTTTTTCTTTGCCCCTCAGCCATGCCAACAGCATCATGAACAGATTTAAGAAAGGATAAAAAAAACCACTCAGCAGCAAGGGGTGAGGAGGAAAAGTTTGAGAAACACAAGGAGAGGTTTATCTTGACCCAGGAGGTTTTTCATCCTGCTTTCTCCCCATCCTGTTGAGGCAGCGAGTGAGCAAGCAGTTGAGTGGGCACCTGGCAGCCAGCCACAGACAACCCAGAGATTCACCTGCAAAAGCACACTCATAATCCAATCAAGTGTGCCAGAAACACTAAAACAAACCCTGCTAGAGGTTAGGTTCTGCTGGCCCACGAACAAGGAATAATAAATGGTGGTGGTTGCTTCTGCCTCTCAAAGTCACAAAGTCTTTCAAGAACTGGAACTACCACAGTCCCTACAACTCCCTGAAAAATCACTCAGTCATCACCCTTGAGTACACCATCCACCAGCAGATCCTGCATAGCTCCCCACACTACAGGCTAGGGAACTCCTTTTTCCCCCAACCTCCAATCATTTTTACCCAATACTCACCAGGTGTCACAGATCAGACTAACAGTATCATAACCCTTAAGGGAGAAGATACTAAGGATGGCTTGTAAAGATTAAAGAGAGGTGATTCAGTTTCTTTACTTGTAAAAAGACTTAATGGTTTATAAAAAGAAAGTTATTGATAAGCAATAGCTGTTGATGTTGTGGTATGACACGTTTAGCAGACAACACGTAATAGTGTTAGAATAATAAGCATCTAGTATTTAATGCATACTTCAAGAGAGCTGATGTTGTCAGGACAGAAAATAACAAAGACACCATTCATTGGTTAGCAGAAGCCAGATGATATATAGCCACGGCCTTCAAGGCACACAATGAAAGCTTGAATAAAAGGTTTTCATGGCCACATTTGAAAGTTCAGGTTGATAAAGACGTTTGTAGTAAGGTATGAAAGTAAAATATTGCAGGAGGTACAAGATATTTATATATGCTTAATGTAAATCTAGGTCAAGAATAATGGAAGTCAGCGCAGTTAAAGCTACAAAGTGTCCAGCCCCATGCTGGAACCTATTCCGCAATTAATTTTATTGGTGTCTGGAATAATGACATGGTGGCTCTATCTACGTATGCTGTGACTCCATTTCTGCTTCCAGCATAAAGAATAAATCTGTATATACTTTTGAGCTTATAATGTGCATGACTAATCTATACAGTGCAATGTATATAGACAAAAGGTAAAGGTATTTCTTAAACAAGAATTTAAAATAACTTTTTGGCCAGTAACACTGTGATCTAATAGTACCATGGAACTTGTCTCTGCTGACAAGCAGGTAGAAATAAGTTGTACATACATTACTGGATAAAAGCTACTAAAGTTCTCGAAATAAACATTATGACTAGCAACTGACTTCTCAAAAAGCCTGTCTGCACATATTATAAGCACACTGGAGGCAGTCTCTTTGCAATGAAAACATGCTGCTTCTGCATCTTCAGAACAGTAGTAAATGCAAATTCAGTTAAAGTTCTTCCCGTGACATTGACTGACTCATGGATATTGATTTTTCTGAGATTGAAGAGTGTAGTACATACATGACTCAGTTCACGTGGCACTGCTGAAATTGTGACAAATACTACATTTTGCTACTCAGCACAGCAAAATAAGGGTTTGGGTTAGGTGAATTGTTTTGTACATGCTCTGCTGTGCTTGCAATATTTCAGGCAGTATTTTTCTTACAAGCTTTGAAAACAATAAATACTCTCTTCCCTCACTGGGACAGATCTAACACTCTAAGCAGCTGGTTAGCCTAAAAATGCCCAAACACTTTGGGGGGGGGGGGAAATCAGCATTACACCTCCAATACACTAAGGTTATGTTTCCCAAACTCATAAGTCTGTTTCTACCCTGTCTTCAAGGATTAGCATCATATGAACATCTGGTCTGAAACACATGCAGAGCACAGACTCTGAAGACATACATGATGCAGTAAGGATTGCTGAGGTGTCTGACAATGCTCATCTTGAAGTTCAACCCTTCCTGCACAGAGCTTTAAGGTGACATTTCTCTGGGTGTATGTACACTGAGGTCTAAGGCAATAGATTAGGTTACTGTTACCAACAGTAATACACTGTTGTCTAAATTTCAGAGAAAAAGAAAATGCAGCCAGGTTCAATATTACAGGAGAACAGGGGAGTTTTACTTAGCAGACTAGTTTAAAGAGTCTACATAAATCCTGGTCAAAGTTCCCTTAATGAAATTACTATATTTTAGCAAGGATTTGAGTTTGTTTTGAATTATCTATTTCTTTGTTCCCATGCAGCAAGTAGTTCTTCACTTTACATCTGGATCTTACTTGGAACTCCTCACCCACAGATCTCCATGACTTAAGAGCTATCTTTGTTCCATTTTATAGATAGGAAAACAGAAAAAGACTTCAGATATGGCTCAGAGTGACTCTACAAATTCACAAATCAGTAGCAGAATCAGTGAAAAGCAGGTATTCTGCCTTCTTTGCCAATGCCAAAATAGCAATGCTTAATAGTACGCTTACTTGAAATAGGACATGAAAACAGAAATGCTAAAGATCCCCAAATTAATCAGCTTTTTCAGGTTATCTTCATTTTGAAGTTTTAAACACCAAATGCAAACTGAAATACCAAATGAAATACTGAACTGAGGAGCAACTACATTAAATTGGCATCTTACTTAAATATGCTGACCTGAGTGATTATATCATCAGCACTTCTTTTCACTCCTGCTAGGCCTGGAGCACTAACACAGTGAAGAAGGCTAGAGATGAATGTTCTTACTCCTTGTGCATTACCAGTAGAATTATTAAAATTTAAATTAATAGCCTCTGAGCAATCTGTGGAAGTCAACAGACACAACTGAGGTCACAATCAGAAAACACTTGTCTCTTATTAATACCTGTGTAATGCTGATTTTTGCTACTGAACAAAATTTAAATTCCAGGGGGAGCAAGAATAAAACCACTGTGGTTCTCACAGGACTTATAACTGGGGATATTGCATGTTGTCAATTTCAAAACACAGCGGGGGAACACCACCATTTTTGCACCTAAGTTTTACCAGGAAACATAGGAGTTCAAAGTCACGTTTATGTTGCTCTTGGATTGAGAGTCAAAATTCTATTTACTTGCATTTTAAACAGTATCTGAAGTTGTATTCCTCCTCTGTTACCCATTAAAGATAGGGTAACACTAACCACTGAGAGTTCAGGAAGACAGTAGCATGACCAAGAACTGAACCTGAACTGCCCATAAGCAGCAATCCCAGCTGCTTATTTATCATTTTCAGTCACACTGGGAGACAAAAATTCATTGTTATTAAAACTATCCATATATGAGAAAATCTTTGGTTCAGGTATAAATGAATTGTTACTTACTCACCAAACTTGGTGAACTGACCTTCAGACACCAAGACAAAAGAACACTAGCAACTAGTACTTAAATATTGTTTTAATTTTCACTTCACAGCTGTAGTCACTGGACTCAACATTTTTACACTGCATAACAAGCTGCTTTTATAGGAGGTAAAATACCCTAATTAAACACTGAGTTAGAGACTCATAATTAGATTAAGTATTACCAAGGTTGTTCTGTGCCTTGAGATATACGCCATCATTTGGCTTCATTATTCCTGATGTTTTCAAATGGTTCATGGTATATGGCAGGACCAAGATATGAAAGCAGCCTTTTTAGTAACCAACTTTGAACATCCTCCATGTCAACCCTTGTAACATTCTACCACAAATTCCCAAAGGATGCCTTATAGCACTGGAGCAATCATTTCAGGTCATAAAAAGATAAAGAACTTTAAATAACTTTTCATTTTTTCCAGTGAGAAAATGATTATTTATGCTCTTACAATGAAAAAGACTTTGTACAAAAGGTCTGGAAGGATCTGTTTTTAATTACATATTTCAAGACTGAGTTATACAAAACACTTCTACTGCTTATATGCAGTAAATTAAAAACTTAAGAGACCAGGAAACAAATCAGCAAACTAGTCTAGATGTTTTCTGGAAAAAGCATGTAATGAACAGTTTATCCCTTGTGACTGAAAACAAAGAGGGAGAAGAAAAGGGGCAGAGAAAATGAGTTTACGCAAGAAATTGTAACACCCCTTTTGATCTTGCATGCAAGCTGAAAAACAGAAGTTACAATCATTCAGTCTACAGCCTTATTCAAAGATCAAATCAAGCTTGAGCAGCTTAAAGCCTTATTTCATTAAAAGAAAAGAAGCTATGCACAGTCAAAGATTTAACTGAATGGTAAGTGGGACATTCATTCTTGCAGCTTTGCTTAAATGTTACAAACACCATTATTTATAAACTGTCCTGTATTCTACAGAAAACAATCAAAGTCCACTTTACAAAAGTTTTTTTCCAGTCTGCCATTTCTTTCCAAATCTTCAATTACTTACCTGCTATTTTAAGATCTCCAGGTTGAGTTTTAATAATTTGCTAAATAAATTACATCTATGAATTTAAATCTTCCAGCCATTCAGAAACAGAATGTACATATAGTATATGGTGACAAGATCTTCAGAACAAGGTTTGAAAACAAGTGCTTGAGATATTTGCTAAGAAAAGCCTTCTTTTTAACCTACAAAATCAAAAACACCAGTGATAAAGTTCTGCTGCAATACAAAAGTCTGACTGAATGTGTAAAGCTTTTGCTGAGACTACATAAATTCTAATCCATGACATATGTTTTCTCAGCAAGTGAATCCATTTTCCCCATTCCTTTGAAGGTGCCACAGAGCTAGCAAACATCCAAGACTTTGCTTAATGCAGAGGGAATATCACACAAGACTCCTTAAATTCAGCACTTATTTACTGAACAACATCCAAATCTCCCAGAAGGACATGAAAAACTCAATTTTTGAAGTGTCATTCACTCTTGAATACTTGTAAGTCATATGTTACTATGATTCACTGTATATTTGGCTAATTATTTAACAGTTCCTAACAGAATATTACACACTTGAAAACGCTTGAGGGCACAGTAGATTAACAGTCAGAAGAGTACTTAAGGCCAACTGATTTAAAATTTCTGCCTGTTGTCCATATTCTAACCATTTAAAGTATCTTAACATGTTATATATTACTCTGCTTTCAATTAAGCATCTTGCTGTGCAACACAACGCACATAAGGTCAGAGCTAATTTTGATCTTCAATTACGTGTAAGATATCCAAAATCAGATTGGCTGTCTCCAGAGCTACCTGTAGGCCACTACACTTAGCAGCAAAACAGTCCAATGCCAGAAAGTCAGTAACCTTTACGGAGGGGTCTTTAAGGCAGCCCTGTATAACATGAGAGCCAAACTGGCCTTGCAAAAGCCTCCAGTTGAGATTCTCAGTATTACCATTAATCCCACAGCCACATTTTGAAACTAAATGTGACCAATTAGAGATAGAGGGAAAACCTGATGGAACAAACCAACAGTGTCCATAAACCATGTCTGTAAGAACTTCTCCACCATCATGATTCAGAGCACAAGCTACAGACTCCAGGGAACGGCAAAAACCACCAGCAACCAACTGGTATTGTGTCCAAGAACAATCCATATCTTTAAAACTGCTGGCGGGCAGACTACAAACCTAAAAAAACCCAAACAAAAAAAACCACAAAAACCAAAATCAGAATATTTGAACACTTACAGAAAGAGTATTAAATATTTATAGTACTATTGCTTTTTTAAACAGATGGTTTAATCTTACCTAAATAATTGTTCACATAATCATTATTCCACAATAGGAAAGATTTATAGACAAGTCAAAGCTGAGTCCTGCATTATTATCTTTCAATATAAAAATTCTACACATTTTTATTTTAACACTTAAAAAATAAGCACTTACTATAATAGATACCTAAAGATTATCAAGTACAAATACAGTATTAACAAAAGTCTGAGAAAGATGTAATTAGCACTAAGTACTTAAAAAAGACCCCTTTGTTTTATATTAGACAGCAGAAATGCAACATTAATCTAGAAAAGACAGGTGTTTTAACAGTGGCAGTGATTCTACATAAATCCTTGTTGTCTTAGGTACCTTGTGTCTGATGTATGAAGCCAAGTGAGTTTCTGTACAGCCACCTCCTAACAATGCCAAAGGTTCCTTGATTGTTAACTGTAACACGTGTTCTGCAGTTTCACAGGCACGCTGAAAACCATATGAATTTGTCGTTAGACATACTGTAATTAATAGGATTTGCCTCCAGTGAAAACTACTGGAATAAAATTTTCAGTAGTTTCTGGGACAGGCTTCATAAACTTGAATTACATGTGAGTATGCTGCTGAGTGATTTCCAAAAACATATTTATTTAATGAGAAATTGTCTTTATTTGTCCACACTCGGTAGGTAAAAGCAGGAATTAAAAAAGCTGTATCTTGTTCCTTCTTTTTGCAAAACAGGGTTACACCAAAAAATATAGCAACTATTCAATGCAAAACTATGCTTGATTACCATTGCAGGTATTTGCTGCTGGCCTTTTTCTGGCCTTTGCTTGGTCTCTGCTCTCATAGAACAAGTAATGATTAAAAATGGTTATCCAGAACTGGCCTCAAGAACAGGTCAAAAATGTTTCTGTCTCTGAATGACTTCCTGTACTAAAACAGAAGCATTAAGTGAACATGAACACTTCAAGGATTTAGAAATTCTGGAAACAAGGGCATTTCCGAATTGCTTTCTTGAAATTGTGTACCTAAACTCTAACTAACCTCCATTTATGTACTGAAAAATCAATTTTCTGAACTCACGGCACCTACATTTCTCATTACTTTTTTTTTTTTGCATTAAAAACATGACTTTTCAAGAAAATTTGCCTACCTTCAGTTCATCCCATGCCGTTTCATTTCTGTTACAGAGTATCAAGCTGCAGACAACTGTGTAGTGAGGAATCAGATGCACAAAATGTTTTGAAGCAAAACTCTCAACACGCACATCTTTCAGACTGCCATAACAACTGGGAGACAATGAATGTATGGAAGCTATAGGCTTTGAGCCTGTCCAAATAAGAAAAGCAGAAAACAGTATGTATTACTGGCATCAGAATAGCTACCTGTTTCAGTTCATAAAGCATGAACTTTCTTTCCTCTTGGCTTGTTAGATTATATATATATTCTTCAATACCTAACATTTCAATCTACACCGGAAATCACAAACCGAAACCAATGTTTTCAAAGTGCAAGATTTAGTGATAGTTTAAGATTAAGACAGTAATTGTTTTATTCCCATTAAATGAAGAGTTTGAAAGTAATCTACATCTGCAGTTACTATAACTGGATACTCCTCGTGCAATTATCAGTAATCACACATGCAGTTTGTCATCATTAGAGCCTGCAAAAGACCAATTTCACCTTAAAAATGGTTTTTAGACTAGAAAAAGAACAACTCTTGCTCTGCTGCTAAGGTAGGATACAGACAGAAATAAGAGAATCCTTACTTTGTAACGACACCAACCTAGAGTTTTCATTACGAAGGTGAGCATTAAGGACAGTTGTTTAGTACAGAAAACTCATGTTACCTGTCATCTGACTCAGGGGTTCCATCAGAGATAGCCCAGCTCTGTCCACAGCCATGATGTGGTTCTCTTTCAGATACTGTTTCAAGGATGGATGGATAACTTTCTGGCACACTACAAGGCTGACGCCATCCTTAACCAGCTGCTTTCCTACATTAAGCAACTGATTCAGCTCTGCCATTTCTAGAGAAATTCCGTGACAGACTGTTATAGTTCCTTCTTCAGGGTTGAAGAGGTCTCCTGACATGGACACACAGAAAAGTGCTATTTTGATCAGATTTGAACAAGTTCTCTTGACAGCAAGTGGTTTTGCCAATTGAATTTCTGGTGTTTCTATCAGTAGTCCAGGAAGAACTGTAGAATCCACAACTCTTCTACCTTTCACAGGTATTATTATACACTTTCCTAAAACAGCACTAGTCTCAACATGACATGGAACAGTAAACAAAAAACCCTTTAAAATCAGCATGGTGAGATGATCAACTTCTAGTTTATTAAGCATGCAAGCAGGTTTACTTGTTAATACACTACGTACCAAACAAAGAAGAGTCTCAAGACTGCCAAAATCCACGGACACTCGGCAACCACAGGCCTCAGATTTGAGGTAGTCCATACATAACCTCAAAAGGTGCTTGCTTATTTTAATGACAGTGCAAGGTGCAACATTTAGGCTTTTAAAGTTTTCAATCAAACTACAGCACAGAACAGCAGTAAATAAGCCACAGTCACTGAAGTGGGATATATGGCTCTGCACAGAGACCATCAAAACACTTAATACAGGATGACTGACAGAAAGATGGCTGAGTATGGCTGAAGATTGTGAAGTTGTACAAACATAGCCTCCCACACCATTGTGGAACTGTTTGAGTCTACCAGCAGGACCAAAACAAGATTTTAATATTTCATTTAGCAGAGACAGTGACTGACTAAGTGTTTCTTTAGTTAAAGGTTCACTAATAAATAATGGAGGCTTTTTAGCTTCAAGACGAGACATTTTCAAAGTAAGATTTTAATTCCAGCCAACAAAACTATTTCATTTTTACTTGGATCTATAATTCATTGCACTTTTAAAATTTATAGTACAATTTAATTCTTTGCAGCCAAGGATCATTATTTTAAATGTGAAACAATACACAGAATACAACAATAACAACATGCGACTGCTTATCATCTCTCTCTTAAAATGAGGATTAAATCCTGTGGTGAAACTGGTACATAATGACATCAGTAAGCCTTTTCATTCACAACGATCTTCCTTTTTAGCTTTTGAATGTGACTGAACAGAGGTTTTTGCAACAAAGTTTACGAGCATGCTTCCAAAATGGACACCTGTAAGTAACAGTCCTGCGACAAGCAAAAAGTTCTTTCTACTCCAGCTGGCTTTCCTCATCTCTTCTTCCTGCAACACTCACAAATGAAAAGCTTCAAAGCTAATTATACCTACAATAAAACACATAAAGGTGTTAGGATGATCTTATGAAAATATAGCATAGCTTGAACTGCTATTTTTCACAAAAAACTCACATAAGGACCAACACCAAACTATAATGCTTTTTATTTGAGAAAACATATTCATATTATATATCCTACAAGTATATATACACAAATTATATACGTTTGTTAACAATTTAAATTCTGACCACCAGTTTATATACTTATAGACCTACAGGTAAAACAGTAACAGGCCACTATAAACTGCACTTAATTGTATGAATGTGTCAAAACAGTGATGTTAAGCTGGTTTTACTCGAGAACAAAAGGACTGAACTACTCAGCACAGCTTCCCAGGCAACTGCTTCAGAAACAAAAGGTTTTAAAGTTCAAACAACTTTAAGAAACCTCTGCCTCGCAAAGAAAAGTTTCTTACTTCAAAATGCCCAAGATACAGAAATTTTTTCAGTTCTTAAACACTTCAGAACTTAAGGGATATTTATTTACATTTCTATGTAAGCATATAGTATCTAGGCTTCTCTCAGAGTTTCTTTTCCGTTGTAATCACCATTCCTACTAACAACATAGAATATGTTCCTACATAAAGTCACAATTATTTCTGGGCAATTTTGAACATGAAAGGACACTTCTGCAGATCTGGTCACAAGAGTTTGACTATTGCCTTGAAGTTACTGGAGTTTGTTTTTAAGTATCTTTAAGACCTATAATACCATCATTTAATTGATCCTGTCACATGGGATTTAGTCATAGTTTTTGAGGTGTATAGTGCATATTTTGGGTCCATATAACTATCAGATTAACTCAGGAGCAGTAAGACTGTATCTGTTAGAACATTCTCATCTAATTGACTCATCTCCTGCCTCGACGATACAGCTACAACTAATTAGACAACTTACCCACAATACACAGCACCAATGCTATTTTTCTTTATTTTTGTGATCGCTTTGCATCACATATGCCACAATCCCAGGTTCTGGAACAAAGTCCTCTGTCTTCACTTGGAAAATAGGACTGGACTTGATGTAAAACCACCCCCAGTGCACCAGCCCAAGGCTAGTTCCCATAACAATCAGAACTTTGTAGTCCTTCCAGATGGTTTTAAGACCCATTGCAAACTGGCATCTACCTAGGTAAAGATAATTTATTATTTTAAATATATTCTAGAAATCTTTTTTTGACTCCATAATAATAGCACAGATGAACCTGAATGTTAGTATCTTTAATTACAGTGTGGCAGATGATTAAAACACAAAATGACACCAGAAACTCTTACTTTGTGAACTTCAAAAAAACCAAAAGGCTATAAAAATAACCTCAATTCAGACATCTTGAAACGTTAATTGCTGCATTCACATCAAGCTTGGGCATGCTAAATCTTAAAGCTTTGTAAGTTTGTGACGTTTATCTAATTACAAGACTTACTTCTTCAGATGGCAAATATTTGAAGCCTGAAACAAAGCAGTTTCAAAATGCACCATTTTTTCCCCGTATTTAATAAAATTCAATGACTAACCAAGCTCCTAACAGAACGTGGAACTTTTAACTTGCAAGCAAAACAAGCTGCAATACTTCTCACATCACTTTACTTGCCCCAGAGGAGGAGCTGTGCCTGACTACCTTAGCCCTCTTTGCCCTTCACCTTCAGAAGGTACAAGGTATCAGTTCAAACATCATAAATACATCCTCGTCTAAAAAGAAGGTGTAAGCCTCCACTTTCCGTAGGATTTCATTAAGAATTACCAACTACAGGAAATAAAGGTATGACTACTCCGGTTTTATATTAAAACAACTCCTTAGCTTAAGCTGCTACAAAGGTACAACTCAGGGGGTTAATGTTCCTACCCCCATCCACCTCCCTCCACCTGATACGAGTAACACGTCCTAATGAACCTCACTCCACCACGCTGTGGAGATTTCATAGCTTCACGCCACTCGGTACGCACGGCAGAGCGGACTCAAGAGAATCTCACAGAGTCTTTGATTCGTTTCCCTCGGCCAGGCCGCGACACGCCCCCGAGCCGATCCCGGCTAAGGGGGAAGCGGCTCTCCCCGGGCCAGAGGCGACCGAGGAGGAGCGGCGCGGCGGGAAGGAGTGACACGGCTCCTCTCCCCCTTCCCGCACGCAGCGAGAGCCTTAAGGGTGGGGGAAGGCGCTGCCCGGCCACCCTTCCGCAGTCCTCCCAGCGCTCACCTCGGCTCTCACCTCGGGGCGGCAAGGGACGACGGGACAGACCAACCGCCACTTCAGTCTGCCAACCTCTACCTTCCAACCCCAAGCGGCAGGAAGCGACCCCTCGCTCGCCGGAAATGTGGGTGACTCCCCACCTCCCCGCCAAGGTTATCGCGGCGGCCATTTTGTGCTCGGGCAGGGTTAGGCGGGCGACAGCTATAGCCAGCGGCCATTTTGGATAGGGGAGAAGAAGCTCGCTCTTGGCAGCCATCTTTCTTGTGGGCAGCAGAACCGTTAGAATTGTTGGAAGCCGGCGCGCGGCACGGCTCAGGGTGGAGGTACGGCGCGAACACGGCGGGGGCGGCGCCGCAGCTGCCCGGCTGGGACCCTCAGCTGGGGGAGCTCTTGGGTGGGGGGAGCGGCCACCCCTCGGTGTTCACTGTTGCTTTGCTTCTTAGATAAACGCGTGAGGCGATACCCTGGCGGAGCAGCGGCGCCCGGCTCCTGCCGCACCTCTCCCTCAGACGCCGCCCCTCCCGCCAGCTCCCCCTCGCGGCCCGGCTAGGTGCGAGCCTCTGTAGTACCGGTCAGGGTCAAAAACTTGAGAATCGTTTCGATTTCTTTTCCTTAGTTGCTTTCTGTTGCAGTCGCTCCATATTACTTACGTGCGTACATGTCTGAGCGTTCCCGCAGGCGGGCAGCGTGGCTCTGACTATAAACGAGTTCAAGAAGACTTTGTTGCCTGACCTCAGTTTTTTTCTTAGTTTTTAAACTGTTCTGCACCTTTTCTGTAGCTACTCTTCCTTCTCCCCCTACTCCTGCAGTTGTTGTTAAGAATATCTTGTAATCACATGTTAAAGTATGGCTTTAACTTTGTGCGTAGTTGCAGAGTTTACAGTTATAGCTGAAAGACAGATTAATACCTAATCTTCATACAGAAAGGAGTATATTTTAAAGTATTTTTCCACAAAACTTAAAAAAACCCACAACATATTCAGCAATACAAGACATACATTTACAGCACCTATCTGTAAAAAGCACTCTGGTGTTTCTTGGAGTCTTTCGTTTCTCTAGTTCTGTGTGGTGAACGGGTAATATTTTTGAAAGTGAATTGTTGATCCTCAAAGGTGAACTGGCACCTCATGAACGAATGTAGATAGCAATGAGCTAAAAATATGCTAACTCGTTGGAAGAGTAGCTTCCAAAGTTTAAGGGGTAAAATTGGGAACAGTGGGCCTCAAGATCCTGAGACTGCAAAATATTAAGATTCTGGTATGTCTTGCCAGAACTAGAAATGCTTGACTAAGTATGTGAATTGCTGGGTGTTAACACTGCTCCTCCCAAATTTTGGATCAGTTCTCAGAAACTGACTGAAATCCAAGTGTTGGATCTGGGCTGGACAGCTTTTGACTCCAATACTGAAGGACTGGAAGTTCAGAAAAAATCTCTTATGTTGCAATAGTTAATTTTGAACTATAAAACTAGTTAATGTTAACTTATCCTAGGGAGCTCCTTAACTAGCATTTGTCTGTTTCTGCCTTTTTCAGGTGCCCAACTCTGTGCACACACTGCAAAGGCACACAAAGATGGGCAGAGCGTGAATGGTTTGCAGCTGTTGTGTTAGAAGCTGCTGTACCTTCAAGTGGGCATGTGCAGCAGGAGTTTTCAGTTCTTCATGCACACTGAGTTCCAAATTCCCTCACCACAGGAAGCTACTTCTTTGCTAAGCTAAGGTGATCTTCATCAGCTGGCAGAAAATACTTCAGCTTGCTCTCTGGGAGGTCATGTTTCCTAGCTTCTCCTGAGTGTATGCTATTCCACTTATTGTCAAATTTAGGAAAGAAAGATATTCTGCCACATTATTTTGGAAGCATGTCTCGCTCTAACTACAGTGAACCTATGCATTTAAATCTAGATCCTGTTTTTTTGTACAGGCTGTCTATCAAACTTGTAGATGTTGAAACTCTTAAATACCATATAAAGACCTTTTTAAAAAAAAATATATATATAGTTTCTGAGAGAAGTTTTTCTGCCTTATTTGCTTATCTTTGCATTTTCTTATGTACAGTTTACTTTAGAGGTTTGCATTAGTTTACAACAGATACAGTATTCCATAAAACAGAGTCTTGTTACCAAATAGTAGCAGTTGTAATAGATCTGTCTCTTTTGTGGTTTTCTTTCAGCATAGAAAATGGCAAAGTATTTTGGGGCTTGCTGGCTTATTTCTTGTACAATTGATGGGTGTTTTTCCTCATTTTCTGGTGTCTTAATATTGGGTATTTTTCCATCTGCGACAGTTCAGGGACTTTCATGATGGTTCACACCTTAGATGTATTCTTTATGGTTTTCTAAAGATTTGCTTACATTTATTCTGTCTGCTGTATTTCATTGTCTTATCTATATTGTTAATACGAAGAATGGGCTAATTCACAGACTCCTAAAGTCAGCTTACTCCCATGGAGAGCAAATTTAACCAAAGGTAACTTTTCTTGTGCATCTTTTTTCACTTTTTTTTCTTTTCTTCTATTATTTTGTAAATTGGATTTGGAGAGGATTTCTGCGTGCCAGCAGTACTTCTCACATCAGTAGTAGCAGACTTGTTGCAATACTAGTATTCTGGATGGCAAATTGTTATGAAAGAGGTTGGTGATGCCAGAATAAATTCAGCTGATTCATCCCTGAGCTTTGCTCTCAAGCAGGACTTGAGCATTTGGAGAAGAGATGATGCTCTGGCATGTTTTGTTGCAACTCTTCTTCATATTATTGCTACTGTAAGGATTAATGATAAAATATTTAGCAGTCCAAATATTGTTCTTCGGTTCAAAAGTGGCGTACAATCTAGGTGAACTATTTTCCTGGAAGCATGAGGCAAAGTACCTTGTGTTCTACCATATCCCAAGGTACAGGTAATTCTGTGTAAATGTTAGGTTTGTTTAATATTATCATTGCTTTTGCAGGAGCCCTTAGTTGGTGGTATGTTCCACAGCAGATTGTGTTTGTAATTACAGATTTCTTAACTTTGGGTTATGATTCTAGCTACTTGGCAAAGAGACTATAACATTTAACACTCTCCTGCTTCTTGCTGTTTCTTGCCTACTTTTTTTCCTATTTTTTATTTTTTTGTTGTTTTTGAGGGGAGGAGGTAGGGATCATGAGAAAAGCTCTAGATGCTAGCCTTTCATTAAAATTGAAAACCCAATCCTGAAATGCTGTTTTAATATTTCTTTTTTCTAAGAGAATCTGATGAGTTGTACATGCCCAGGTTTTGTGGTGTTTTGAAATGGCTGTGATATATATCATTATTTGCTTTTTGGTTTTGCATGATGGGGTGGATAGTCCTTCCTTGGAGTCCTCAAACACCAAGAATATGATGTTGTATTACAGGGAACTGAGAAGCCCAGTTGGCTTTCTCTTGGTGGCTGCCATTTCTCTTTTGCATCTCTTCTGACCTAGGTCTAGCAGCTGCTGTTTCAAGAATTTCTGATTTCTATCTCCAACTAAGGTTCTTCTTATGGTTGTTCTAGTATGTTTACTTCTCTAGAGTAGCACCTTACTACCTGACTGAATTGAAATATGATGTTCCAAGTGGACCAGAGCACTGTTCCTTACACTGTGTTTCTCAAAATTGCTATCAATAAAGTTGACAAAATATACTCTGGTAATATAGAAAAGTTTCTAGGGCTGTTTTGTGCAAGGAACAATGGTAGCCCTGTGGCACAAGACATGGTATTCCAGCTTCTGTCCGCGTGACTGTTATTTGAAAATGCAATTTGCTCTATACAACTTTCTGATTACTGTGCAGCTGATAAAAGCTCTAACTTTGACCTTTTTCAGAATGTAGCTGAAACATTTTATTAGCTATATTAAAGTTTATTTTCAGTAGTTACTTGCTGAATGGTTCTCGGTTCAAACTCATTTTAGCCTGGTTGCAGTAACAACTGTTTTACTTCTCAATGTTTACTTAATCCTTGGATATTGCTATGATAGACGGGGGGGGGGAAAAGTAATTGGGAGTTTTCTTGGTGCTGATATATGGAATTGTGCCCTTGTTACTTTCACATTTTCTTGTAGTTGTTTTGAAAGCTCAGGTCTGAGCATTTGGGTATTTGGAACGGAAGAACTGCATAGAAGTGTTTGTTTAGTTCAAAATTATTACTGTTGGATCTTAAGATCTAAATTATCTGTGCTATGCTATGTAGTTGTAAAGTGGGCCTTTATCTTGTTTGCCACTTTTTTGAAGTTAAATGAAGATAATGACCGCATTTTGAAATGCATGAGTGTAGTGCCTGACGGAGACACATATCACCACCCTGACGTGTATCCTTAAATTTTGACAGCTCTATCACAGTGCTTTACAATAACCTAAAGTATGCTGTGAGAAACGGGTACGTCTTGCTGCATTTTTACTATTTCCCTATAGCATCTCTTACAAAATTCACCAGATTTGTCAATCTTATTAAGAGACTAATCCTTTAGGAAACTTAAGTGTATAAAAGGCAGCTCTCATAGTAGTTTCTGTTGCAGGTTGTCTATTGCAGGCAGCAGCTACTGACCTTGTTTTTTGTCTTGATTTTGAAGCTTGAACTGTATTGTTTGGGTGCTCTTATCCTCTGCCAGTATACTGAGGCCCTTGTTCACCTGGTGTTCTCTCCAATCCAAGTCTCTTCCTTGTCTGTTGCCTCTGTTCCTATCCTGTGTGAAAATAGAACATATCTTAATTTTTTCATTCCTCTTTTTTTTGAAGGTATTAGTTTGACACCGTAGGGCCCCTTCCATGCCTTTTCTGAATCCCTGCATTGTGGGGTTACCTGGAAAGACTTTCATGAACTTAACCTAATCTTCTACCTTTTGACAAGTGAATGTTTAGCGCTCACTTATGTGGAGAATAATTAATTTCCCCAGTGCTGTGACTGTAGTCATTGTCAATTTGGTAAAAAAAAAAAGGCAGTTAAAAACCTGAAATAACTGTGGAAGGTGACTGGACTTGTAGTCATTCAAGTGTGATATGGTATTCTTCTAAGGGGGGAGAGGGTGTGTTTAACTTCCAGCATGAATTAATGCTTCCTTACTTGCTTGGAATGGTCTGAAGCAGGGACAGGGCCTCTGTAGCTAAAGGTACCTCATGCAATATCCCAAATTCAGCAGTCTAAATCCTGTTAAGGTTAAGGAAGAGAAGAGGATGTCTGAAGTTCACTTTACTTTTGTGCAACCACAATAATGCTCAGGTTACATTGATTTATGTGTGTAGTCTAAAGCATTAATATACATATGTGTGTGTGTATATATACACACAGATATATGCATACTAACTGCACCAGAAGCCATAGTTTCTGATAAAAAGAATTGGTTGTGCTTTGTTCTTGAACTGGTTTAAACTCTGATACTACTGATTACTAGAACCACAGGTAGTGAATGGGTGTCTCAATTCTGAAGCAAAATTCTGAAAGCAAATTTTGCAATTTGCTTTGTTGCTGAGCCCTGTTAAGAGAGCATGACGGAGGATATTATTTATATAGGGCCATTGTTGTATTCAGGCTGTTGTGGGCTCCCCAGATAAGTAGAAATGGAGTATCTATAAGATAGTAAGGGATGAACTTTACATAGAGGGGTTTGAGGACTCTCTTGACTAAAGTAGGTATTACTTCATGTATTAAGATTGCTTTTTCTTGAAAACAATTCTTTTAAAAATTTCATGTGTTTTCTTCCCTCTTTTTCTTTCTTTCTTAAAGCTACGCAAAGGGATTTTATGTGAAGATATTATTTTGAAAGAGAAGCTAGGCAAGGGGCTGTATACGTAGGGACCTGTGGTGGAGGGAGTAGTAAAGGAAAATCCCAAGTTTAGTTTGCTGCTCTCTGGAAGGCCTCTTGAGGGTAAGTTAGGTAGGTTTGTCTCTGTCTTGGTACTGGTCTGAAAAATAGTTCTGATTACATATTTCATGTGTTGGATGCTAAGTTCATGAACAGTTTCAAGGTTCGCTAAAAGAAACCCATCAGGTAGCTGAGTAATTCTCCTTTAAATAAGAGTTTTCCTTGATTTTCTTAAAGCAGAGTATAGGGCTTGAAGAACAGAAATAATGAAAAAGATGAGTAACAGATTTTAAAAGTCCTCAGTTGGCAGAGAGATCTGAATTTTTCTATAGTGCTGATCACTTTTAATTGATATTTTTGTAGGACCAGCTTACACTGACCTCTCATGGCATCCAACAAATTTGTCATTAAGGTAAGTAGAATGTCATAGCTTTCATTTAAAAAAAATCTGTAACACTGCTTAGACTGTGCGTACATTCGTTTTAAAGTTAATGATGAAGAGGTGCATCCTTCAGGTTTCTGGTCATAGTAGCATATTTTGTATCACCTTTCTGTCTTTCTGGAAACAAACTTCTTGAATCGCTGCTGTGTCATGGGAGAGTGTGTCTGAGGTCAGCTGAAGATTAAAATCCTGTCGCTAAAAGTCATTAGTTGTGTAGTTAAAATTAAAAACCTGCATGAATTTTCAGTAAAACAGTATTTACTACCTGAAATAAAATTTAGGGTTGATTCTTCTCTTGCTGTAATCTTGCAATATTATTTGTGCACTTCCCCGGTAATATCAGAGTTTCTGGTTTAAGGGGTAAACTCTTCATGATACTTGACTCTTTATTTACATCTTTTTTTTTTTTTTTTTGCTTCTCTTCTCATTTTCAGGGTTTAGTTGTCTTACACCCAGTAAAATGCCATTGCAGTTTATTTTGCAAACAGCCTCTGGCTTTTGGCTTTGTGTGAAGTATAATGCTTTTCAAAACATTCTGTAATGAACATAGCACTTTGTAATTCTACTGTAACTATATCAGCTTATCAATAAATAAAACTAATTGTTCAGTAAAAATTGTGAAACCTTCTCTTTTGGACCTTCTCTCCTGTTTCTATGTTAGCACAACAATTTCTCTTGGAAATACTTTTTCCAGGAATTTTCTTAACAGAAGATGCTTTTTCGTCTGTGGATTAGCTTGGGCTTTTTGGAGGGCAGCTACAAAAACCTCCCTGCCTGATCAGGCTGTGGAAGCTGTTGAAGCTTGGTTTTGTGGGTAACCAACCTATTCAACAAGCAGACCAAATGCTTACTTTTTGTGTGCTATGTGTTATTTTCCAGGGAAAACTGCTGTCATTTATTGGGACGTTGCTTTAAATATTTTACTGTTTAATGTGATTGTAAACTTTAAACTGACAGTGTCATGTCTGTATTATTCACTGCTTCTGAATTGATATAGGAGTTAGGAGAAACAGCTATGATTCTGAGCACACTTTAGCTGATATTCTATTTGCCACTGATGAGGGTAACAACAGTGGCTGAGGCTGAAGGCATTTTTTTCTCAGCTGAGAACTCTTGATATCATCAATGTTAATTTAAGTGCTCAAGAAAACAAGTGGTGTGAATTAAAATACCTTCACTGGGTAAACAGCCTTAAGATATTTGATTACTGACCTGCCTTATTACAGCCTCCTGATTCAGCATAAACACTTTACCAGTATTTAGCATGTACCCTGGTAATCCTGAAGTAGTTTAACATCAGTGACTATCTGAGCGAATGGATAGGTTTTCACTGAGCATGGATTTGTAGGTAAGCAATATCACAGAGAAAACTTTATTTTCTTTCTGATAGTATTTGAGAAATTGGGATACGTTTTGCCTGTACTAAATGCTGAATATCAACTTGCCTTGACTAAAATGTATCACATACATAATGTGAAAAGTTGATTGGAATTCACCTTGTGCACAGATGCGTAACATTTTATTCATTAGTTTAGGGTTTCTGTGTGAATTTTTGCCTCTTTACATTCACTGGATTTGTGTTTTATGTGAACATTCCCTTTTTTAACGCTGTTTGACTTTCACATACATTTTTCAAGAAAGATCCCGGTGTAGAAGATTCTCCATGAAAATATTTTCTGCCTTTTAATTCTTCTCTGCAGGGGTGGAGTATAGGAAATGCTATGTTCTTACATTTAGGTTCCTCATGTGTGAAATTGATAAAGGTATTTTACTGAGTCTGAAAATGTTTAATGCATGCTTCGTCTTCTACATTCTCTACTTTTAAGTTTTAGATTTTGTAAGCATGTGTATGTTAATTTTTTTGGTGAGAGCCAAAAGTACAGCTTATCAGTCTTTCAAGTCTTAGCTGACTGGAACACAATTAAGAGGAAAACACCTATAATGTGTTTAATGGCTTTGCTTCTTAACAACATATATTTTATATGAGAATCCCTGTACCTCCAATGTAATGGTCAATTATTTTCAGCAGAGGGAGCAGTTGGCCTATTTTTGAAATGTGATCGTAAGCTTGGTTTTATGGCAATTAAGAGCAATTGAAATAAAAGAATTGATGCAGTAAAATGGCTTTAAACCTTAATACAAAAACTGCAGTTAGGTCCTAAACACTTTCTTTGCTTGCCAAGTGACTGGATGCCATAGTGTTGTGATGTGCAATAGATAATATTTTTTGCAAGTTAATTTGATCATCAATTTTCAATTTTAGGGAATATTGATACTTCATAAAGTGCTGCGTGGTACAATACCGCCAAATCTGGAAAATAAGACATATGAATTTAATTGAGCTTTCTGTGCATGTTGCTAAAATATTTTACTGCTGTTCTGAGAAATAAATCTTAACTTTAATTGGTGAGGCTTAAAGCAAAATCATGACCTCTATATGGATTTGAAAAATAATATCACTAGGGCCTTGTTTCAAACTTTGGACAAACTAGAAAGAATTACTCTTCCAGAATTGTGCAAATTGACTTTATTCATGCCAAACTGCAAAACTAAATATAGTAATTTTTATGGCTACAATAGAAAAATTTCATTTACTATTTTCTGCAATTTGTTCATTTGCCAGACACTGAAGACTTTAAGTTGTTACTACATTTCAATAGCTCCTCTCAAAGGGTAGCTTTTTTTTTTACTTTGCCATTCCCTACTTTGAGAAATTAAGAGCTCTGTTCTGTCTAAGATTTGTAGGCTTTTGCTAGCAAATATCTTAGATTCAGATAATTATAGTTTTGATGTTCCCTGTGGTCATCCAGCGTGCTCTGCAATCAATTTTTCAGCAGTGTTCCTTGTTGTTAATTTAAATTACTGCATGCTGGAGGCGTATATGAAACTTTTTGGACCCTCCTACTTCAAGATTTTTGCTTGCTTTAAATTGCAAGTTCCTTTGAGGCAGTAAGCATATTTTTCTGTTTTATACGGGGAACAAAGATGAAAGTACTGGATATGACTGGACAGAAAAATGACAGTGTGACTGTAATGTGGTCAATTTTCCCCTTTGTTTTGCATGTGTGTGCATCCTTTTTAATATTGATATATCTTAATGTAATCAATAAGATATTGATTTATAACCAATGGATCTTAAGATCTGTCTTTGCATACCTTAGCAGTGCTCCATGAAAGAAAGCGTGCATAGAAAGAATGTTGATTATAGGCTCTAACAGTATGTAGAAGAAAATGGAGAGAGATCTTCCCGTCAGACAATATGCTAGTATGTACTTACAGGGCTGCAGTGCTCAGAACAACTATAAAGACAGGTGGTTGGAATTGTTATTACTGAGTAGCATCACACACTTCACTTGGCTCTGATGTTCATTTCTATATGAATGGATAAACTATGATACTTGTCTAAAAGGGCTTAAATGTCTTAAGAAGATAACAAGGGACCAGGGGGAAAATAGAATTTAAAATAGGAAGTAGAAGACAATAATAATGGATGGAGGGACATCTATTTAGTTTTCTTTAACTCTGTATTGAATTCTGTTTCATGGGACCAGATATGGAATGACTGAAGTGATGAGTAAATAAGTTCCAGAAGAAAGAAAAGAGGAAGTTGGGAGATAGAGGGGGGGAGGAAAATTAAGTGTATAGTTTAATTCTAAACCTCCTGGAGTAAATGGAAGTTTCCTCACTGACCTCAGAAGATTAATTTTCAAGTCTAGGGAAATGATGAGTGGATGAAGGGTTGAGAGATTAAAGTGTTAGCAAAAGGAATAGGAAGCCAGCGGGATAAACATCAATAGCGGAAACACTGCTTTCATGGGGAGTGCTTCAAATAAGGAACAAAAGGATGGTTCAACTTGCATTACTTTTTTTGGTAATTCAGATAAATCTGATAAGTTTTAAAAGTACCAGTTTTGCAAAAAAATTAGGTTTTTGCTAATCATGAGCACCATACTACTGTGACAGTGATAGAATTCTAAATACACGCCATTCCGAGTGATATTGTTTTAGATGTAATTAATTCAAAGATGTAATCTCCATGATATTTGCCATATGCCTTATTTCTAACCAGCACTAACATATTTTACACCTCCACTGTTCTGCTTCTTGGTGATCTTGGTGGTACTGCCTGCTTGACCCCTGAGTCCAGCAGTGAAGGAGGAAGTGATGAGGAACTGAGAAGCAGGCATCAATCTCTTCGAGTCCAGCAAAATTCGGGGCTTAGCAGAGATACTGTGTGAGGGTCACTGAATGTCTTTAGGTCATGGGAGAGGCTTCAGCTTGCACTGTAGGTGAAATTCTTCATTCAATTCTTTTGAGTGAGTTCAGGTGGTGGTTAGTAGGCTAGGAGGTAAAGGGATCCATGTCTCATAATGCCTGGTAATGTCATGTACAAACAGTTTAATGATGCAGTGATGTAGTTTTTGCTCTTGATGTTAGTATAATGAAAATTTAATACAAAAATTTTTGTATTGTTTTTATGTGGCCTGTCTCTTCCCTGGACAATGTAGATGGATGCTGATATGTGGAAGTTATCTGAGTATTTGATATATCAGTGTGTTCTGACTGGACTGTGGAGTAAAAGGGAGAAGAGAGACTGACAACATATTTTTATTCTTTCCTTATGTTTCATCTATGTGGTTTACAACTTCCTTAAAAGGCATCTATTTTTAAAAGCAAAATTATTGCTTGGTTTCAATTCTCAGGTAAAGGCTTATTTTCTGGATGTTTTTTGTTCACTGCAGCACTTATTCAACCATGACTTTGCAGTATTTTTCTTGACTCAGTAGGCAAACTTTTCCTTAAATAACAGTACCAGAGAACATTGCACGTTATTTCAGTATTCTGCTGCAGTCATTGCTAAGCATGAGCACTGATGATGCTCAGATATTGTGAAAACCCTTTAAACTGCTGATAAAGTGATGACTCATGGTCACCTGATAAACAGATTCATTACCATGACTCCAGAAACTTTAGATCCCATGTAAGTGTTTCACTTCCCACACCAGTTCTTCTAAAAGGGATGATGATGCAGTTATTTTCTAACAGTTGACAGCTGCTCAATTAAGCTGTGACGATGTGGTTGGTAAAAACTATAAATTCCAGACTTTTTTAGTAATAGTTTAAGGAACTAAAATCTGTATGAGCTGTGAAGAAGTCACCAATATTACTCACAGTGTTACTTGGAGTGTTTTATAATAAAATGATACATTTTAGATTTCATTTACCATGCCTGAATTAAGTTCTTTTTATAGTGGATCTGACCCAAACCTCACTGAAGTCAGTGGGCTTTGGATCAGAGCCTGTAGGAGTATATTGGTAGCACACTATAGCTTAACAAAGAACATAATTTGTTTCATAAACAGCCTTCCTTGGTTCAGTTTATTTGTCTTTTTTAAATGCAGTCTGTTTGTCTATAATGTCAACATCTAAAGAAGTTAGGTTGGAAAAATACTGAAAATAATACAGCCAAGTAATAAATATAAAATATAGATCACTTTTAATTCCTTTTAATTCCAATATGGAAAGAGTAAAATGAAAATCCCTGTGTTGCCGGCTTGTGATTACCCAGGGACTGTGAAAAGATGGATAAAGTAAAAATAGAACTATGAAAAAATATTAACTTAGACTTTAGGTGTGTATGATTCTACATTATAAAGCAGAAAAAGGTTCTCAAAAAGTAATTGAATGTAGGGTAGTGTGTGGTGGTTCATTCACTCTTAAATGATTGGGAGTTTGACTGGTGGTTTTTCTTACACTAGTTTCCCTCTTTTGACTGGAAATATTTCTAACTTGAAATACTGTGAGACACCATGCTTAAGAAAACCAAAATATTAAGTGATTTCAAATGTCTATGATTGAAACTTTTGCTAGAATGGATAATGTTTGTGTGTGTTTGGGAGGAATATAAAAATATTATTTTTCTCTTGGTCCACATCTGTTTAAAAATAAAAATTCATGCTTTAAAATTTAACATGCAGGCTCCTACTATTTTTTTTAGCTATGTCTCTGTTTCTGTTTGGTTTTTGCCATTTATTTTCCAGATGACTAACTTCAGACTTCGATGATGAACATTATGTGTTTTTTCTGTGCTAAAAACTGGGACTCATCTAGTTCGAAAAAAAATGGTCTGATCAGGATTGAATATTAACTTAAGGGGGAAAAAAAGCTAGAATCAAGACAAATTTCTGAGATGCTATATCAGTCATACAGACTATGTCAACAAATTGCATATGGAAGTGTCATGGCTTGTTTCTGTGTTGCTGTTTTTTGTCTTTTACCCTGAATCCCTCTCCACCATTTTCATTACCACAAGTAGTGTGATAATGAAGAGGCAAAAAGTTGCCCATTTAATGAAGAAATTTAATAATCATGTCAGAAACACATTTGGAAAACAAGCTGTAGTCTGGAGTGAGGTGGTATCTTAACTGACAAAAAAGAACCCTTATTACAGAAGGCAAGTTCTGTACAAAACAGTATTTGTTAGCTGAGAGATTTTCACTTGGAAAAGTGGGAAGAGAATAGTTTGTGGTCTAGATCATGTGCAGACAGTTTTGAACCAAAATCTTAACTTCAGTGATTCGAGTGCTTCCAGAGGATCTTTCCCTGTTGACTGTGTATGCTTTGCTAGGAAAGTGTGGTCCATTTATGAAGCCTTAAGAGCAAGTCTCACCTATCTTGGTTTTGTATTTTCTTGTCTTTTTAGCTTCATTGAGGCTTCTTTGCTATTTCTGCTATCTGTACGTTTTACAGACAGATCCTCTTGCATGAAATCCTGAATCTACAAGCCTCAGCAAAACAAAGACTTTATTCCTCCTTCTTTGTAACTTGCCATGCACATATGAAATAACATTCAAGTGGAGAATCACTGTAAAGATGCTGCATCAAATGCTCGGTGAAAAATAGTTGTTAGTCTTGAGGGAGAGTGAGGAAAAGAACAGAGGTAAGGAAGAACGACATGGTGGTTTCCACACAAGAAAATATGACATAGCCACAGAATAGTTTTCTCAGCATTTTTGTGTTGTTGTTGGTGTTTGAGGATATCTGTAAAGGTACTGCAAGATTTCTATTCTAATTTTACTCTAAAAACCTGTGCAATAACTAAACTAAACTCAGCTCTATTCCACGTGCAAGGTCCTCTTTCTAAGGCCCTGCTTAGTTTCCGGGAAGTAGGAAGGTGCCTGGCATATCTGACACCACTCAGCAGGTGAAACAACTGTTTATATAAGATGTAGTTAAAAATAGTCATTCAAGTTCAGGCCAATATTCCCCTATTTTAAACTCAGAGGATCATCTTTGTTCATTGAATATGCCAGTGATTTAATAGCACTCATAATGAACCAAATATAAATGGTTGTTGTTTATCCTGCTTTGTATCATACAGATAAAGGCTGATAGAAGTGTATAGCTCTGAACATAAAATATTTGCTGAACTAAAGAGTTGGGAAAGAGCTAAGTCTTGGGCCATTAAAGAGGATCTGTTCAATACCAAGATCCTAGGATTTGACAGTTGGTAGGGTCGTGCAGTATATAGCTTTCCCTTCTTTATTTTGACATTCCTATAGTATAAAAATAGGAAGGAAAGTAATATAAGAAGCACTACCATAGTGCATTGCCTTGCTGTAATAAGGTTCTCTTCAGTAGTGGAAAACAAGCTTGTAAAGAGTTATTCCCTTTGTGGTCTTGTCTGTAAATCTCTGGTTCTTACTGTGCTGGGTATTAAACTGTCACATAGTCGCAATCCATGTCCCAGGTAATTTACAAAAAATTTAGATGATAGGAGTAACTCTGACACATCAAAAGTTGAAAATGAAGCCCATAATTTGAAAAAGCAATCAACAAAAACACATTCTCTCCTCAAACAAGTGCTGAGTACTGAGTGTTTGTAGTATATCATCAAACAGACTGAATAACAGGGGCTGGTGATTAAATCATCATTGGGCTGCCATGGGCGTCCCAGCAGAGAGGAATTTTACAGGAGGATTTCGAGTAAAACATCATCATCAGTTAATAGATTTCTTCAGAAAATTTTTATAATTTGTTATTAGTTTAAAATCTTTATATGTTGATTCATGCATCTTTCAGAAAATCAAATTGAGTATTTTATTTTGCTTTTATTGCTTGCTGAAAACAGGGTGCTGTTTAGAGATGACCTTAAAAGACTCCCCAAAAAAATGTTAAGGAGAATGTTTCTTTGCCTAAACCCCTTTACCCTGACAATTGGCAGGAATCGTCATTTGATTTGCAGAATGTTTGGAGTATACAACTAGGGGTACTTGCTGATTATGAACAGAGAAGAGATGTAATTACAGATCCCCAGCATATTCTGCATAGTTTCAGAAACCTCTTTGCTAATTTGAAGTAATTTTCTATAGGGCTATTAGAGGTGGTTCATACGTTATTGTCGTTGTTGTTGTTCTATAGAGGCCTACATTATTAAGCAGGTAGGAGCTGCTGGGATTTAGTTCAGTTTTGTAACTTGCTATTTGAACAATGATACAAATTTTGGGAAGGAAAAATCCAGTGATGAAGAATACAATAAAAAATACTGTCAGTTCAGAAGTGAAATTATATTCAGATATTGTTAGAAGCCTACCTTTTTGTTAGAATCTCTTGCAAGCGTCAAGAAAGCTCACAGTATTTTAAGTTGTACACCTAGAAAATCACTTAAAGCTCTGTTGTTGGCAGCCAGCCTTGTGACAGGATGAGGCAACCGTTATTCACATACCGTTATGAGACAGCATTCCCACTCCAAGCAGAGAAAGCAAAGGTGGCAAAATACAATTTCCAGATTTGTAAGTCGGCTAGGCCATTGGATCTGTAGTGAAGTGTTATGGGTACCACTGATCATCATAGACTGTTACAACATAATAGAAAGTTTGATCTGCACAGTGGGCTACAAGTTCAAAACTAGAAGGCAAAAAAAATTCTGGAATTACCAGCAGCATTGCTTGTCATTGTTCGTTGGAAACCCACGTGCAAACAGAGCCTTGCTTCTCATTCTATTGTTCTGCCAATTTGGTATCCGTCCTTTACACGGAGGTATCAGGAATAATAGATTGTCAAACACTTCAGCTTTTTTTTTTTTTATGAAGAGCAAAAAGCAGAGAACTTCAGTATCACCATTAACTCTTATTAGCTGTGGGCTCTGTTTTATGGACCTTTTTGAAACAACGCTTGAATAGTAATATAGAGCTGTGCCTACTCTTCAGCGGGTACAAGTGTTCCTGAAATAACCACAGCTTGTATCCTCCTCCTGAGTATTTCTATTCCATGTAAGCAGTGGTTGTGTCCTTAACACCAGACTTTATCTACATAGATACTAGTGACTTTAAATTGATGGAAATTGTAGTTTCAGAATAGGCAACATAATGGTATTTAAGAGGGTAAGGTCATTCACTGTGAATATCTACTTTATAGGCATGCCCATGTGAAAACCTCTGCTGCTGATGGCTGTCATCTTATTGGTACTTGATTTTGAAATGCTACTTCTTCCTCTTTGGATTGCCACACAGATTTAGTGGCTAGACCTTGATCAACAAGTGGCACACTCATGTCTCTAATTCAACCATCTGTGAGTTCAGTGATCTTCAAGACATTTTGATTAGTTCCCTTGTCTTTTCGGTAATATTTTGGATCTCTTCAAAAAGTCAGTATGCTAGATGTTTAAATGTTAAAATGATAAGACATTAAGCCAAATCTATTAAAATATAATGTAGTTTAAATGTGATGCTATCTATTATCTTACTAGTGTGGTGAATAACAGGGCGGTTTTTCTCAAATGGTTGTTCTGTTGTGGGCTGTGTGACGGAGGTTAAGGTGAGGATTCCAGGCTTTTCCACAAAGTGAAGAGACTATGAAAATTCTGTTCTGTGAGAGCTCATTCTCAGCAGCAAACATCTCCCTTGCTTTTATTTTCATGTTTATAGCAGCACCTTATAGAGACTTACAAATCAGACAGAGCTAGGGAAAGAAAGTAAAATGAAAAGTGGCAGGGTTGTGGAGCAGGCTGTGGAAGGTCAGTGTGCCACGGGGGGAGCAACTTTGGGATCAGCTTTCACCTCTGTAACTGTTGTTGAATAGCAGGGGTGTATGTTTTTAAATTGCAGATAACCTGCAGATTCTAAGCATGAAAATGCAATAATGTACTGTTAATATTCTCGGGAACAGATTGCATGTGAACAAGTAATGGGATTGGGATGATTATGCTGCAGAAAGAAAATCTGTCACTGAATACTTGTGTATTCTGGAGTTTCCCTCTGTGACTTCCATAAGAAGCTTCTACAATCTAGCATTATACAAAATAAATTCTCAGGCCTTTCTTTGTTGTTTGCAGCTGTCTTCAACCAATCCATTAACTTTTCTGGACTAGCGCAAAACCTGAAAGTTTACAAATAATTCCACATTGAAGAAACGGATAGCATAAAGCTTTATTTAGCTGAAAAAGAAAAGTAAATGAAACTCTGTGCTAAAGGGTCCAGCCGTGGTGGGATACAATTCTTTCATTCCTCCTCTTATGCAAGATAAGGTTTGTTCTGAGGCAGTTTGGTCTTAAAGTATAAAAGTGGTATAAAAGCAGCAGGCACCAGAAATAAGGCAGCAATAGGCTTGGTGATGGAGGAAGCCCCTCTCAGGCTGGGGGGACAGTAGGTGGTGACCCTGGTGGTGCGGGGGGGCTTCAGCACCAGGCCCAGCTGGGGCAGACCAGGCCTCTTGCAGGAGGGCAACCTCCCTGGTGGTGGGGAAGCCCATATGTTAGGTGTGGTCCAACCTCCAGCCTGGCTGCCCACGATGGATGCAGGAATCCAGTAATGCTGCTTGGCTTCTTCCCCCTGGGTGTAGTTCAGCCAACTAGTCCCCCACTTCAAAGACAGAGAAATGGCAAGCAGGTGTTAGTTCACTTCGGTTCTGCTGAGGTACAGAGCCATACTGCTTCCTTTGAGGAAACTCAGAAGAACCCCTTTCAAGGGTCATGTACTGTTTGTTTTTATAGCGAATTACCCTTCATACGTATTTCTTTTCTAATGACTTCTTGATCATTTCTCTCATTTGGGAAGTATACTTTTAAAGACTTCTGGTGACATGTTTATTTTTCTTAAATGTTTATGGAACAGAAACACAACCTCATGAGGCATGTGTGTCCCAAATGGTCCCACAGTGTTAATTCTGTTCGTTCATTTTATCTCTGAAATTTTTTTCTTCTAACTTTAATCCTGTAATTTTAGAGAAGAAACTGTTTTCCATGCACACGTTAAAAATATCAGTAGGGTATAAGCATATGGAAAACTTAATAGGCAATTTCTCCTTCTCGTTCTATGTTCTTACATATGCAAATCATCATTAGGGAAGAAAAAAAGGCAAACAGAACTGGAAATCTCTCTCTGACTTTTTTACACCCACATTCTTGATAACAACCTTGTACTTTCAATCTTTTTCCAATGAAGTCTTTGAAATTTTAGCCCTGGGTAGTGGAGTTTGCAGATGCTGAAAAGATGATAGCCTCTGCTTTTTATTGCTGGTGGTGGGAGGGAATCTCAATTAATGTGAAAAATAGTGACAATTCTTGTATTGAGTGATTGAAGAAAATACTTCTGATTTATACTGCATGCTTGCCTTTTAAAATGGTATGTCTTATTGCTAGATGTAGAATGGGAAGATGGGACAGTTTGATATGCTTTAGCTATGGCAGTCTTTAGATACAAGTGTGTGAATGGTAAATCTACTGAACGATCTCCCTGTGTTGCAGATAGCTTGCCTCTTCTTTTCCCTAATGGTTTCACAGTGCTCTCCTCAGGAAACCATGAGAGCAGTAGGGCTTTGGTTTTTATTTAAAAAAAGAAAAAAAGGTTAACAGTAGTTGCATATTTCCAGTGATTTCTAAGCCAATTAGCAATAGCAATTTACAGCAAAAATTTCCTAAAACCCGGCAAATTAGAGATTTAAGACATTCATGTACTAAAGCTGTGATATAATAGATACAGTTGTAATAAAAATTTAATAATTTAACACATCTTACATGCTAAGAGAATATGAGCGGAGTTACCATAGTTTCAGAATGTCTTGGGTTTTAACAATGTTTGTTATATTTAATGTCTTGATTCCCCCCCACCAAATTCTTTTCCTTGCTAAACAATGTAAAGGAAAGAAAAACTAACTTCTGTGAAATACAAGTCCTATGAAAGCTTTGTTTCAATTTATTAATTACTTTTATAAAAGGGGGGGTAAAGGTATAGGTTATATGTATGTTGTGATGCTCATTTTAAGAAACTTAAATCTCAACACTTCTAATATTGGCAGTCTGGCATTCATTGTAAGTATAATAGGTTATTTCATGCTGCTTCTCCTTATATGCATGGTTATGATACCAAAATGTTAAGACCACACACAGACAACAAGGTCACTAGCCACTTACGCATGTAAACAGTCTGGCTTTTTACAAAGTGGAAAAATATTTCTTGTGCAGTATTTTAACGTGATCAGCATGTTAAAGCTCAATCTGCAACTGTGTCAACATTTCTTTGGCTGTAACCATTAATTCTGTAGCCTCTTGATAATATGTAAAATGTGAAACTGGTTTGTTTACTAATGGGATTTGTCAGCAATTACTGTTTGCATTTAGCTTAGTACTTTCAAATAGATAATAGATCAAATAATTATTTTGCATTATCACTCTGGTTTTAGTAAAACAAAGGACTCTTTCAGCTGGCTTTGGGATCTTTAAAGGGACATTGGAGCAATAAATTTCATAAATATTGTTCTTATACCTGTCTGACTTTAGTAGGCACAGGTACAATATATTAGATAAGATCTTGTAACCACTATTTGATGTGAATTTAGCTATAGAGACAAGAACATACATCTCTCTTGGGCCTTGGTTCTCGCAAGACCTGGCGTGGCTTCAACTTAGCTAGGATTCTTTTGCTTTGCTTTTTTTTCTTTTAAATAATGCATGTTTTCAGCATTTATATTACCATTAGGTACTGCAAGTACAGTGGTCATGTGCAATATTATCTAAGAGTGGTATCGTCTTCATCAAAGAACTGTAAAGGCTATAAGTTCTGGTAGGCTGTTCTTCATTTGTTTATAATATGGAGCGAATAAGATGGCATAGAAGCATTTTTATGGACATCATATTTAGTCAAATATTTGTTTTTATTAGTGTCTTTTATCTCTCTTCTCAAAGTCTTTGTTAATATATTTATAAAATTAGTTTCAGTGTATCTTTGAGGTTTTACAAGTAACAAAAAAACCACAAACAAACCCCAAAACTGACTAGACATATCTACAGAACTTTGGTAAGGATATTTTGTTTACTTAGAAGTAGGCTGTGTAATCACTAACTAAAAATTACCACTGCTCCTGAGAAGACGCCATTAGTTAATTCTGTGATTTCAGGGGCATCTTGTTAAAATATTTCTCCTGAGTTTTCTTACAAGTTTGTACACATATATAGTATTTGCTTTCCTATGAGTATTTTATTTAAGAGATAAAAATAACAGCATAGTATAGAATGCACAGCAATCCATAAGACTGCTACTTTAAAAATCTCAACATACAGACCAAATTGCAATATGGATGAGGTAAATTACTGGGGGGAAATTCAGTTTTAGGAATAGCCAGCTGATAGTATAAGCTATTATATGAGACTCTTAAAAGGCAAACCTGTATTTTTAAAGTCACTCTAATAAAGTATTTAATAAATGTGTCACCACAGGAGAATAGTAAAGCTTTCAGTTTGTAGATCACTATCTTTTCATTATTAAGACTTAAATGCTCTTTGCTGCTTAAATTCTGTTGCTATTACAGAATACCACTCAATCCAGATGTTTTGCAAGTGCTAAAATTTAAATGAAACTTCTGCCCAGTAAAAGTCAAACATACCATTCTCCCAAACAGCATATGAACAAACAGAATCAATGTGTTTCATCATTCCTGTTCGGTTGTCTGGCCCAGCTTCATTTCCTTTGATGGAAAAATGATAAATATAAATTACAAAGTAAGGCAGCAAATGATCTTTATCTGTTAGTTAAAACGAAATTCTTGATACCTGTTTTGTCTTCCAAGATTTTAAACATTTAAATTGTGAATTTTGTGCAAAGATTTTGTCTGGTACAGTAATGGGAACAGAATATTTTTTTCCAGAACAAGTCGATCTTCTAGCTGCATGTTAGAGCATAGTAAAGGAGCTCCTTTAAAACTGTTCCTAACCGTTTTGTTTTGTTTTTCCCCAATGTCAACTGACAACATTTGGCCTCTTCAACATATATGCATACTGTATAGTGTTTATATAAAGTTTCTATATTAAGTATATATTAATACATATATTTTTTAAAAAGTTACTTTTTTACTTGTTTTTTCCCTACAGATGGTAACTTTTGGACATACAGCTATGTATTATAGTCTTTTGAATGGTGACAAATCACAGGCTTTAAGAAGCAACAGTAATTGTAAGTTGAGTTTTGTGATGAGCTCTTTTCCATTGGTTTGGAAATCTCCCCACAAAGTTATGCACACCTGGAAAAATCAGTTGACATTTATACAGTAGATTCAATTTATTGTTAAGAAAAACCTCTACTGAGAGTGAATCTTCTGTGACCTTAGTGGTCCCTGCTGGACTGGAGATGAGAAGGGTAAAGATGGAGTCAGTGTTATTTGGAAATAAAGAAGAGGGTGGGATGACTTACTTTAAAACAAAACCCAACAACAACAGAAGGCAAACAAAACCAAAACTGCTGGAGATCCTTATTATTTATGGGGCAGAGACTGAATGGCATGTGGGTGGACTACAGGGATTCAGTAGTTTGGGCGACGAACAGAGACCGACTGTTAGAAGTGGAGCAAGAATGAGGAGAAAGGTAATGGTGGACGTCAACACTGGAGCAGGGGTGTGCAGGTAGCATCAAACTGAAAGCTGAACAAAAGGTTAGGAACAGGGCCATAGCCTCCTGCTTGCCCTTACGTCTTCCGAAGTGTAGAGCAGGGGAAGTTACAAAGACTTGGTAATGACTCGATAATAAGATGAGGATTAGGAGTAGTAAATGATATTCAAACTGATGGAAGATTTTGAGTGGCAAGATTAATTGGTAGAAAGTCTGGTTTTGGCAGCTTGAAATAGCGAAGAGATTAGGAATATCCAGATGGTGGAAAGTGTCATTTTGGGGGGATAATTGGCACAATTGTCTCCTTTATAGCCTGTGCTCTCCTTTGCACCCTGGAAGGAGAATCTAAGATCCCTGAAGTGAAACAAAGTCACAAAATGTTTTATCCTTCTCCAGTACTAATCCAAAGAAAGGATGATGGTTTACGGTAGGTTAAGTGTATTGGTTCGACTGGTGAAGATTTCTGTGGTGCTTCCAATCCTGCTAATTTCCCTGTGGTAGTCAAAGTGTCACCAGATAGTAGATTTTCTTCAATCAGTTTTCTGCTTGCCCTTACCAAGGTTGTATTCAGAAACTGTTTAACTTAACAAATCTACCTGCAGTCATGTAGGAACACATGTAATGTCCTTGGCCTTTCCTGAAGTCTTTCTGTAGTATTTTGTGATGGTGTTTTTAGTACATCACTGCTTCGCCATGTGCATTTTTCTTACGGAGAGATGAACAGTATCTATGTAAGGCTGGAAAAAATGAAGCTCACTTCAGTGTGGTGGTATTATAGGAGCAAGTCTTTAAAGGAGTACTTAATTGGGATATAGGTAAGCTGTTCCAGGAGCCCATTTTTCAGGACTTTGTTAGAAAGGTCAGGCCTGTTCTTGAACATTTATCTTCTAGATATTCCTACTTTTAATCAGTTAATGGAGGATAAAATAAATTTGGATAATCTCCATATCCCCAGTAGCACAGAAAGACACTGCTTCTTTAAATATCAAATCAAACCACTTTTAAAACGGAAAATCAGTATGAATACATTGGTTTTTAAATTTTTATTTTATTATGTTTTTGTCATCTACAGTTATATAAAAGATCTAACATTTTATCAAAAAAGTGCGTATTTCTCTTAATGGCTTTTAAACACTTGTACACTTGCCTGAGTGTTTCACAAATGCTCGGCTGATAAAATTGCAGATTCTTTTGTAAGTTGTTCATTTTCATTGTTTTCTGAAGTGCCAAAATAAAAATTTTGGTCTGTGAAAGACTTCTCACTGAATACTATCAATTAATAACTTTTCTTTTGTTAGTCATGCTCATTCAGCTATTCATGACCTATTGTATAATTTCAAGATGTAACATTTGTTAAGCTCAGGATGTCTTTTTATCTATTAATTTTTAGTGTAACTGTTTCAGAGTAATCTTCAGCCTAATGAAGGAAGGTTGAAGGCCATACTGAAAAACTTTAAAGCCAGTGAGATTTGGAGCATCTAGCACTTTTATAATGTGTTAATAGTTAATATTAATGAATTAAAATGTTTACACACACCCTGGTCTCTAGTGTTCCCTTTGATGTTAATTACTTTATAGTAGATCACATAAATTCATTCTTGATGTCAGACAGCTAAGGAAATATTTCCTTTTCATTTAACTGTGTTGCTTAGCAACATAGTAGGACCTATTAGTTGATGTATTTTTGATGTGTTTGCTACCTACAAACGCTTGTCTTTCTGTCTTTTTAAAAAGCTCTGAGTGGACCTTTTTTAAGTTGAAGCAAATAATAATAGAAAGATATAAATATATGGCTATATGTGAGTATAATGAAGCTTAACATTCTCGGACGTGTTAAAGCAAAGTTCTTCTTTGTCTTCCTCTTACTAATGTGAATCAGATAAAATGGACAGTGCGGTCTCTTGTTCTTGTCTCTGTGGTACTCTGCATTCCTGACATCCAGGAACTGCAGTCTGTCACATGCTGTCGCTGCTATTTCTTCATTCCTTTTAACAAAGATGCTTGTAAGGCTAGTGTACTATCAATTTTTTTAATTAAAAAATGAGCTGTTGCTTTCCAACAGGTAATTCCCTCTCAATCTGTATGTAGGGTTTGGTCGGTTTTTTTTGTTGAAAACCATGGAAAAAAATTAGGTTTTCTCACTTAATTTATAAACTGTACTCCTTCTGGCATTGGCTCTTTAAAAAGATGCAGACCTGTAGGAAGTGAAAACTCAGCTATAGCAGTCTAGCTTTGCAGATATTGTTGAAGAGCCTTAGTTGGCATAGTCTCATCAGCCATAGTCTTTGGTAGGTGATTTTTGCAGCGCATGAGAGTTCATCCTTTGATTTCGGTCCTGATTTTGTATGACAGCTGTAGCTTTTTTTTTTTAAACCAAGGAAATCATATTATATTAATAGCATCTATAATCATGTATTTTAATATAAAATTTCTGACTACTGGTAGGCATTGCTTAAGTTGAATCAGAAATGTTATTGCTGTATACAAAGAGGCCTTTCCATCTTCTCAGCTAGGGTTTTTGCACTTGGTGGGTTTCCAATAATGTGGGTACAGGGGGATATTGTAACAGGAAGAAAAAACTTTCTGACCTGTAATATGATCTCTCTATTGGAAGAATGCTTCAGAGATTCATTTAACTACTGCCCACAGAGGGTAAAACCTTTTGATAGGATACTACTGATGTACTGCTTTTAGAAGAAAGGGGAAGTGTATCCCCTAAAAATGATCATTGAATTCATGGCTGAATGTCTTGAGCAAAATACAAGTGAATTTATGCTACTGAAGCTGATTGCAAGGCTTTAAAATGTTAGCCTTGCATGTTTTCTGGGATTATTATTCATCTTGCTCAGCTGTTTTAAAAATTTAATCAGAATGTGAAACTTCTACTTGATCTGCTTGTTTTTACATATCAGCAAGTGTAGAGATCTCGAAGGATACGCTTTGCCCTCAAGTACAGCAAATTGTCTCTAAGTGTGTGTCTGTAGACCTTTTCCACATCTATGTGGATATGTTACAATGGCAGGTTTTGACCTTGTCTTTTTAAATCTATACTTTTTCCATTGCTGCTACTGTTGTTGGTACCCTTTGTTTCTGTAGCTGAGATTGATTTTTTTTTTTTTAAGTTTTAACAATTACTTTTTTCTTAAGCAGCTGTAACCAGAAATAAATATAGGAATCTTTATTTGTTAAAAGGTATTGTGAAAATGAGGTAATTAAACATAATGCAGCATTATAAAGACTGTAGTTTTAAAAAGCTTCTTCTGTATTATGATAAATTGATCATTAGTTCTGTTGTTTCTGTATGAGTAGAAGTGCTATTGGCAGATGTGGTTTACATATATTCATGGAAAATTTTCTTCTAAAAGTTCCAACACTTTCTCGTAATACTAAACTGTAAGGGTATTTAAAGCAGTTATGTAATTTTCCATGCATATTGAAAGAGAGCGCTTTTTAAAAATCCCTGGAAAGCAGACCTAAATACAAATCTTGTAACATTAAAACTTCAGTGGAAAAGACTCTGGCAGGTTACATTTTTTTCATACTTTTGTGTTTCCTTTGAAAGAAAAACTGTCCCAGGTGGTCATTGCAGAGTACTGAATGTGACCAATAATTTTATGTAAGCACTTAAGTTCATAGCCCATGTCAGAATTCCTTATGTGGGTATTGCATTCTTTGCAAAGGGCTTTTCATTTTTTTACCACTATCTTTACATGATTAAATGAATGTAAGTTGAGGGTAAGATTATCTGCAAAGTCATAGTGAAACTTAAAGCATGATGGACAAAGTATGCTTACCGTAGTTGGAACTAGAAGTAAACACACAAAGGAAAGTATATGGCCATACTGATGGTTATAAATTAAGTGTCAAGGTTTCAAATCTGGGAAACTATCATCAGAATTTATAAAGTTCTATTTAAAAAGTCCATTCTCCTCACTTCAGACATCTGTAACTGGTTATTGTTTGAGTGACCACCATGTACATTATACAAAAAGGAATGTGTTTTTTGTAAGATCTCTGCTAACGTGGCAGATAAAATCCCAGTGTTTGATAGCAGTGCCAAAGGGCAAAGACGTGCTGAACAATATTCCTCATCTTTACCATAACTTTCCTTCCTGGAAAAACAGGCTTTGACAGTGGGAAAATGAAGACCGAGATAAGGAGAGATGGAAAGAGCCTTGGGAACTGAGAGTGATATAGACCAGAACTGTAGTTCAGCAAGCGGGGGAAAAGTAGTCTTTTATGCTGATGCACCAATAATTTTTTTTTTTGTTGATTACAAATTTGAGTTATATCTCCTTGATATGGTAATAAATTAAAAGGACTGGCAAGTTAAGAAAGTTGTTTTTGTTGGCATGTAGTGTAAACTGGGCGTAGTTTTTACAGCTCTGGCAACTGATGGTTGACTTTAAGAAAAATGTGCTGTTTTCATTAATCCAAGATGCTTATTGCTCTCAGAACTTCATTTTTTTCAGAGGAGCAAAATCAAAACTGATGAAAATTACTTACCCCTTGTGGGATATGAAGCAGTTGACAGTGATGTTTTGGGTTTTTTTATTTATAATAAGCATCAAATTGCAATACAGCAGGTAGGGATGTTTGTTGTGAGTAAACTGGATTACTTTCTTCCTTACAGAACTAAGCAGGTAGACACAGGGTATGGAAAATTACGTGTACTGCAGACATGTTAAGTAATTCAGTTGTAGTTTTCCATTTTAACATATTGCTGAATATACATAAATATTGCAATAAAGCAAGATTTAATTCAGCTAGGTGACATCTTAGATGCTTGTTATTAGATGACATACCTTAACTTTACTGAGCTGCTTTCTTCTGTCTGTTTTACTATAGCACTCATCCATTTAGAAGATGCATTAAAGAGGAATTGTGACCTTGGCAGGCATGGAGAAAGTCTTGAATAATGAACTTAAATTAATGAAAAATGTCATGAAGCATTAGAAGACCTATGGCAAATTTTTGCGATAGGCTTACTGATAGAGCAAGGAGAAAGAGAATCTGAATAATGTAGAAATAGACATATATTTGTCTAGAAAAATTATAAAAATAACATGTTAAGAGACTGTTTTACACAAGATTGTCATCTTACGTACAGAAGGTGGTTTTTGGTGGGTTGTTGGTTTTTGGGTTTGTTTTGTTTTTTCAGCAATTTGGTTTGTATGGGGGGAATGTGGGGTATGGGGGGACTCTGGGAGACAAGTGAAGCAGAATGAGTATCTGGAGGGAGAAAGCACTAGTTGGAGCATGATTCTCTCTCTGTATCCGCATAACAACAGGAGAGGATACTAAGATGCTCTTGTAGAGTTTTGCTGTTTACTAAGATGATGTTAAAAAGCTGAAATTTTTGACACAGACGCATTAACTTTGAAAACTAATTTTCCAGTTTCATAGTGTTCTTAGCTGCAAAAAAGAAACATAGGTTTTAATATAGTTGTCTTAGTTGATTTGTACTCTGCACTGGAATATGTACACAGAAAACCGGATTTTTGCATATTTGTAAATAATAAACTTTGGCAGATCTTGTTCTTTTTCAGCTGCCCTAGTTGCAGGTATTTGAGAGTGCCTTGTACAATAGGGCTAGAAAGTTGTCAGATCAATGCCTAACATCTGTAGGAGGCAAGTTAGCACAAACTCTGTTAAGGCAGAGCGAATGGATATACAGATTTGTGTAGCACATTAGGAAAAAGAGCACCCATTGTAAAGAGAAATCATGCATCACAGAACTCTGGATTCTTTACAGGAACTGGTGAGTGTAAGGAACAGGGAAATCTGGTTGCTATAGCCCATTTTAGATTCTCCAAAAGTGATTGACAAGGGGCCTTGCCTCTTGTCTCTTTAAGTGAGCTGACATAGAAGGTTCTTACATATATTACCTGGCTAAAGGATAAAGGTGGATGGAGGCAATATTGGAGTCAAACAGTGAACTCTGGGGCAGACACTGTATTTGTAAATGACCTGAGAAGGGAGCCAAATAACAAAGGCTTACAATGAAGCACTGAAAAAAATTTCAGGGTGACTGTGCAATTAAATGGCAGATGAAGAGGTAAATGTGATGTATGTGGTGGTGAGGGAGAACAGCTTCAAACTTACAGATGCAAATGATGGGTCCTGAACACAGGACCACCACACAGGAATGACTTCTGAAAGTTTATAATATTTTCTGAAAGCGTCAGCTCAATTCACAGCAGCATTATAAAAAGCAAAGGCAATTCAGGGAATTAGTAGGAACAGAATGAAGAAAGCTAAGTAATACTGTTACTGCGCCATGGTACAAAGTGAGGGCACACGTACTTTTTAAACACTACGTATGCTTATAGTTCTCCTTGGTGGGACTAAGAGAATGAAGAAAAAACTAATTGGTGTGGAACTTTTTCAGTATAAGGAACAATTTAACACTCTTCAGCCTGGAAGAGAGAAAGCTGGAGGTGGGTGGGTGGGGAATAAGAGTGGTCTATTAGATCATGGATGGCAGGAAGAGATAAATAAGAAATGACTGTTTGTTATAATTTAGCAGCCCAGGGTATTTAATTAAACCAACATGATAATTTGAAATGAACTAGAAGATACGATTCATCATGAGCATGTGATTGGTTTGTGGGACTGCTTGCCACAGGATACTGTGGATGCAAAAATTCCCACAGTTTTATAAACCAGTTTAACAAATTCTGGGAGAAAACAATCACTGATGACTTTTACATACAGATACAGCCTATGGGATATAAAGGCCCGGAATCTTGCGTTGGCGAGCGTCTAATACATCTGCTGAGGGAAGTATCATTATTTGCTTACCTTTTTTAACCTTTTCCTGTAGACATCTATTACTTGTTGCTGTCAGAGCATACGGGTCACTGTGGACCTTTGGATTGACCCAATATAACTTTTTATGTATTTAAAGTGTACATTTTGTTACATAAAATCAACACTATTTATCATTTTCAGTGAATTTAATGTTTTCCACGTGTGTTAGGATTGCTGCTAATTATCACTGGAACTTTGTTAACGTAATTGTGGGAAATATTTGCCACATATTCCCAATTAGTAATACAATCCATGTGAAATTTGAAAAAAAAAAAGCTTTGAAATTTAAAGCTTCAACTCTTTTTAAATGTATTCCCAAATATCAGTTGAAATCCTAGGTACTGATAGTAATTTTTAACATTACTAAAATTACATCCTTTCTTCTTTGAGGGAACAGCTTTTTTGATCTCAGTGAAATAGATAAATATTTTTTAAGAAGAAATCAGTCCTTCTTGGCATCACACCCCCAGCTTTAAAATAGGACTTCTCTGAAATCTTGGGAGCATGTTGTTTCTATTATACTTCCTAATAGGTGAAAATGAGCAATGTGTTACCCGTACTGTCTATACAGCCTATTAAAAACAAGTGTTTTCCCTTGGGTTTTCATTACTTGATTGACCACATGTGAATATTATATCTATCAGTGCACTTAGTGTGAAAAAGAATTATAGAAACTGACAAAACCAGTTATAGATCAAACTGTACTTGTGTTAAGTATACACAGTTTATTTCTTTCTGTGTTCATTCAGTGTTTTTCTTGTTAAAAACGATCACACTTAGTTTGGATTTTCTTTTCCCGTAGTCAAAGAGACTTGAGTTGATTAGCTCAGTTGTACAAATCTTTAGAAGAAAAATGGTAGGCACTTCTCTTCCCCCAGCCTGAGAAGCCGAGTTGTAGAAAGTGGAATATTTGCAGAAGGATTCACTTTTTTTTTACAAGTTTTTGATGAGTCTGGTAGGTGCATATAAATACTGATTAACATGTGTCTATCTAATGCTGTACACACCTGCCTTCCCTACAGGTAGGTAATGTGTTACTGGGTGCATCCTGAAGGCCTGATGTTAGAATGAAGTCAGGTGTACTTCTTTCAGCTTCATCTGATTTTAAGTTAAGGTCTAGTTGGCCACCACCTGTTTTTCATTGCCCTGTTCTCCTACAAGAGGTTACCACTTCTGAAGTTTGCTAGGAGAAATATATGAATAGTCACTCCCTACTTATTTCTCTCAAACTCAGTAGTTTTTAGTGTGCATTTTAAAACAGATGTTGTATCAAAACTGGTTTAGTTAGGGGGCAGTTGTACCCATTCAGTTCTGGAGGCAGCAGCCTTCAGGAGAAGTAAGATGGAGGTAGAATGGGCAAGGGCAAACAAATGGGGAAACGGCTTCCTTAGCAGGTTCAGTCTGAGCCTAAGTAGCCTTTCTAGTGACAAAACACTTCCACCAGGAATCGGTACATTTCACAACTTACCCTTGCTTGTTGCTAACTCTTCAGTGGTCAACTGTGTTAATATTTTACATATTTTTATGAATCAGTTGTTGCTCCTCTTCCTTTTATATGCATTTTTCTTTATGCACAAAGTCTTTTTATTACATACTCTGTTCAATGCTGGATGAAAAATAATTTTTTCCCTTGGACATTAAAAAAAAAATAATTCCTTTGCTTTCCAGCTGGTAATTCCTTGAGGTTTTTGCTGATCTGTTTCCATTTTGAAATATGATGTATTCTCCATCCATTTGCTTCTCCTTTTTCAGCAGTACGATTTACACCATCGCTTGTTCACTTGAAAGGTTCATTTGTTTCTTCCCTTGTAGCTTTTGTAGATTAAGCACTGATTATTTTGTTGAGCTTTCCTCTGCTTTATGTTGACTGAATATGCTTCCACTTAATAGAAGGATTTTGTCAAGAGTGTCACTTTTGAATTACGTCTTTATCAGAAATTAATCACTTTTTTCTTACACTATTTCTGAAAAAGCTTTCATGCACTTCTGAAACTTTCCTGGCTTAGTTTTGGAAAATGTGGTGTTTCAACCACTTAAGCAAATTTAACAATATTAAGAAAGTTGGCTTGCTAGTCCTTTTTTTGCAAATAAAAAATACTTTTTCTTTTATATATGGGTCTTGAAGTCTGAGCATGTGTAATCAATGTATCTTTAATCTGTTAAATTATTTTGGCATAATGATTTAACATCTGCAAATATTTTATATTGAAACATGGACTGCAGATGTTTGCTTTGGTTTTCTGTTGCCTCCTGCTTCCCACTTCAGTAGCTGCATGCTGCGGTAGGTAACATCTTCATGAGAGGGAGGGAAGGAAGTAAATTTTAGGGCAGGTGAGACCTTGTCTCTTACTATAAAAAGGAATCAGAGGCTTTGTGAAATAATTGCAAAGTTGGGGAACGTGGAACAATTTCCTGCATGGGACCTGCCCTCACTTCCCTCTTCTGTTTCTGTGAGAGGGAAGTCAGCCCATCCTTGCAGCTGCTGTACAATAAAGTCAAGAAATATGTTACTGGATGCATGATATGCTTGAGAACTGATGCTCCCTTCATCTTAGTAATGTGCACATTACCTTATCAAACAAACATTGTGGTTTATCTCTTCTTTGCCTTGTGATAATTTTGTAAATTGTGTTTTCCATGCTATCCAATGGCTGGCTTTATTTTCTCTGACACAGTTTGCATCAAAAGATATTGAGGGTAGCGTCTTTTCACCTTAATTTTTTATGGCACTTAATTTTCTAGTCACCACTAGCATATGCAGAAGCACCTAAAATCAGACGATGTATTAGTAAGCTCCTTCACCGTCGTGTATGGTGGTTCTTTTCATATGTTTAACAAATACATCAGCACCTTGCTGTTACTTAATTGGTAATCTTTAAAGTTTGGCTCATTAATATTAAAATACAGTATATACAGCATATATGTGAAAAACTGTGGAAATAATTTAACAAGTTAAAGGTCTGAAAAAGGCCCTTAAGTCTATTACCGGCGGTAAGTTCTTCAGAAAATTTACTGTTTATGATTTTTAGGTTTGTTGGAAGCTTTAGTCATCCCTGCTGTTTCTTAGCGGGATGTTAATAAGCAAGCCCTTTTATGTATTATGAATCTCTAATCATTCTAGTTGTTTTAACCAATTGCTAGACCTGTGATAGTTAGAAATAGCTACATTTGAAAACCAATTTAGTTACTATTAGGAAGTATTGAAGAAGCTGATAGTGAACTAAGTGCTACTTTGATCTACAGTGCAGAAATCAAAGGAAGGTAACAGTCATTGTTAGGGTTACCAGTTCTTGATACTTAATATGATGATACCTATTAATGTAGTATGTGATCATTACAGAATGAATGATTCAGACGTACAGAGCGTCTAGACGTGCGTACTAGTTCCTTTGTCTTTCTACCTGGATAAGAAACTAAATCCCAGCACTGACTTTCTACAACCACCACAGAGGATGTCCCAAATTTAAGTTTAGAACAGCAGTGATTACTCCATTCTTCTCATCATGAATCACTTTCATAATGCCAAACTTACGTTGTTGATAGCTTAGGGTGAGAGCTGGGTAAGGTAGCTCTAATCTTTACTTGCACCCACTAACCAAAGATCAAGTGACAAGCAATAACATGTTATCCTGTGGCACTCCATTGGTGTGTCCAAGCCCCAAGAAGTGACCTTAAATTTTGTAGTGAAGAATGAACTGTGTTTAAATAGATTGTGAATATGTTCAGCCATGCAGTTAATATGGCCTCTCACCCTTCCCAACACCAAGTGTTTTAAACGCAGGTTGCTGTAGAGATTAGTATTTCTTCATGGCTTGCTAGCTATGATTTTAAAGATACCATAGTTTTTTATAATAATATTTTATGACAAAAGGGTGAAAGCAGCTTGTTAGAATCTCAAATTATCTTTCTATTATCTTAACAAATACTGTGCTACTATTTCTGTTTTTCTGGATCAGTTCTGACACAGGCAGGGACATGGTATACATCCTTTCAAAACAATGTTGAGATTGCACTGTTACTTGCAGACTTTGCCCTGAGGAAAAACTTGCTTTTTGCAATTGTTTGAGCTCCAGCTACATGGCTCCTTTCAATATGTAGGCTATAAAACCTCCTACAGAATTGGAACCAGACCAGCATAGATTGACAACCTAAATTAAGCTCAATTCTCACATGCAGTTTAGACCTCTTTTTTTCAACATTGTATCTGATAGAGCAGTTCTCCTAGACCAGTTCAGATGTTTAGATGAAGTAATTACTGCTTAGCCTGACTCGGGATGATGAACTAAAGGACTCTGTTTCCACTGAAGCATTCTTATATTGCTAAAAAACATGCAGGTCCTTTACCACAGCAGATACGTAGGGTGTTGCTGAAGGAGTTGTGTTAATTTATTTTAATCTGTTGATTTGGGTGGTTATTTCACAATTATGTGCTTTAACAATGGCATATTGGACTTAATTTGAAAGCCTCCAGTATCATACACAGCTCCATCAGTTTTGAAACTATTAGATTCGTTCACATTTTCCTAGGGGTTGAATCATCCACATGTATTTCTTGTTTTGTTTTCCGCATCATTTCTTACATTTAATATTCTGTTTATCTGCATCTTCTAAGAGTCTAACAGATGGCCTTGATGTTGCATCCTAATTGCCTGTTGTGTTCTCAGATCACTTTTCACAAAAGTTTGTTCGAAAGGCTTGTTCTCTGCTTGCATCTCTTTGCTTCGCATGGGAACCCCTGACTATGATCTTAATACTCCTGTAGCTCATTGGTTAAATTTTCAGATACTACTTTTTTCATTTGACTAAAACACCAGAAAACTTAATCCTTTTCCCTTTAGGAATTTCTCAGACTTAAACTATACTCCTAAAAAAATGAGCCAACCCTTGCGAAAGATTACTTAGGTGTAATTTGTGTTCAGCTTGTAAAAGGAGGAATTTCCTCCCTGCTTTTGGAAAGTCTGAATGCATTTTTAGGTTGACTGATTCCTGCTGAATCTGTGTATAATTTAGTACAGCTATCTTTGAGTGTACATCTCGACATTAGAACCCACTATGCTGCTACTGTTGATCTGCTGCTACCTTTTTGCTGTTGCAGAGTGATCCCATAGATTTATTTTTTTTTTTAAAGCAGGGGACTAAAAATATCTAGGTGATGTTGGCTGATGTCTATGATCCTTCTTTAACAAGACCAGCTGTTTGTAACTTTCTTACAACTCTAGCAAACAAAACAGGATCCCATATTTGATTTCCAAAGGGCAGCCTGATTGTTTGCTGGACACTCACTAAACTGCAATATACAGCCCAGGTGTGAAATTTTCTGAACTGTAGCTGAGCTCAGTGTGTGGGTATGGATTTCTAGTTACTCTTCCAGTTGTGTACATCTTCCATGTTTTTCCATTTTTGTGATTCAAGATCTGTTAGTCCCATTTGCATCTAGTACAAGCAGTTGTGTATTCCCCAATAATATAGTGAATGGCTCAGCATTGAGGATGGCTTTGGGTTACAACTCATCTCCTCAGAGCCATGCGATATTTATAACAAACAAGATTTTCAAAATTTCCAGAACCAAGCAGTTCTTATCCAGAGAAGACAAAAGGCTAAAAGTGGAATTATTTTTTTCGCCCTGACTCTTGCTTCTTAATTCTTGACCATTCTGAAGAGTGGACTTGGATCATAAATTCCTTAAGGATTCCTGCTTGTAGCTTTTTCTGGAGCCTGGTCTGTTCTGCAGTCTTTCTGAATCAGCTGGTGAGAAATCCTTGTATAATCACCAGTTCCTCTTGGCGGGTGATATTCTGATTAATCTCATGACAATAAAACAAATCACTGATGACCTGTTGTTTTCTAAAGACTCTCCTGAAATTCAAAGTTGAAAAACCACCTTGCTTTGAACAGTAACTAGAAAGGTGCAATTTCTCTGCAACTTGACTATATGGTGAAAAACAATTCTACCCTTTATTCCTCTCCTCCCCCTTTGTTTTTGGGACACACCTCTACCCCACCAAAAAAGCAAACAAACAATAAAAACCCAAACCCTGGAGATTCTGGAAAAAGAGATAGAAAAACTGTGCATATATCAAATTGTAACTTCTTAAAAGAATGAAAAATGTATGATGTCAGATGTCACCAAACCGCCTTTGCTCCATATAGGCACCAGCAGTGGCAATGGCATAAATAGCTATCCTGAGCCATGCATTTGTGGACATTGACATATTTGACTACATGAAAAAGTGTGTCCTGCAGTTTGGGAAACTATATTACCTTGAATCATAGTGCTTCTAGGCATGCTTGTAAATGAAAGGTAAATTAATTTTGTATAATGACAAATATATCTCCTGTGCTGAAAGCTCACTCACTGAAATGATTTTTACCTGTTGCAGTAGAAGAGAAAAAGTAAAAATATTGAAAATCATTGGTGCTAAATGTATAAACAAAAGGAAGGCATATTTTCTTTGGGGTCAGAAAGATACAAGAGAACTAACTTTTGCTCCTAAAAAGCCTATGAAAAGTGAATATATGTATTGTCATAATATAGTTGGCACAGTGTATAGGCCAATGACAATACATAAATGTGCTTAATACTGTAGATGCTTGAACTTGCTTAATTGAACTTAGAACATTGAAGATATTTCACATATGCTTTTTTTTTTTCTTACTTCTCCACAAAAGCTTAGCCATACTTTTGCCACCTGGAGACTGGTGATACCTCCTACCAGTTATGTCTTTGGAAGCCCTGTTCAGCATCATGACATTTTGAGTGGTCATCAGGATCCAGTCTATTTTTTTAACTATTAACACAGTCTGAGAGTGGATTCACATTATCACTGCAACTAAATATCACATGTTTCAGGGAAGAGGTAGCACTAGAAACAGTCCCTGTATGCTTAGCCTGGAGAGCTAAAGTTGTACGGTGTAGGGCATGCTTCTCTCCCAGTGGAACTGGGAAATGTTTTTCAAAATTGTTGTTAATTAAAATAGATTATAAACAAGGCAAGGCTTATAGGGAAAGGTATTGTCTTTCTGTAGACCAATTAATATAACAAAATTCCCAAGCTTTTGGTACTACAAAGACCATTCTAATCTGAAGCAGAGACAGCAAACATCAAGCTAAGTATTATGCTGATGGTGTCACCTATGTTTGCAGCTATCCTTCTGAAGAGTGAAAGTGTGTGTGATGGTTGCAGCTCCCCTCCTTCCCGCCTGCCCCCAAAAGCTAGCCAGACTATCATATGTTTCCTTTTCAACTAAGCTTCAATTAATTCTGTCCCTACAGCCCACATCTGTAGAATAATCACAGAAATGGGAAACACTAATATGTGCCTTGGGAGGCTGGCTTTCCAGTGCTGTCTGGTTTAATGATACAGCACATTTGGGATGATGTAACTGAATACAAACTCACCATACTTATCCTCAGCATCCCAAGTATTTTTGTTTATAATGACTGTTTTTACACAGTTTGAAGTGATGCAGTTTAAAGAAATGAGAGTACCCATGTAGGAGCCCCTGATTGTGTGTAAAAAAAAAAAAAAAAAAAAAGTCTTTGTTTGGGTTTATCTGCTCATTGGGGAATTTGAGATAATAATCCACCATCTAATATGTGCTTATCCTGAGCCAAAATTCTAACAGGTTATGAGCAGATGACTTTCCTTGACTAACTTACCATTTGATTTGGTATTCATTCTGTTTGCTTTCCATGTCTGTTTATCTTTTCCATTTGCAGAATCTATCAAGTGTTTGATTTATTTGTATAAACAGTTTGGTTCCTGAATTAGATACCATTACTGTACAACAATACACTAACAACATTCTGAGATCATTTAAAGCCCTTTGTTTAATAACACAGTTAATGTTATTAGACTGTTATAGCACATAGGTTAACATTAAAAACAGCTTGTAAAAATGAAGAGGTTTTGAATTCTAGAATTATGGAGGATATGAAATTGGTGCATGTTTCTGTATTTAATTTTAAAATGTTTTTATATTCTTTACAAAGGCATTTCCCATCAAATCAGGCATTTGTGTTTCAGTTTTGACAATCGGACCTCTAATAATCACTTCCAGTGCAAATTTTTAGATTGAGGTTGAAAACATAAAATTAAAAATTTCTGTTCTTTTGTGTTTGCCTTTCAGTTACAGTAGGTAAGAGTCACAAGTTGCTTCTTGCAGCCACAGTGACTGGAAATGCTTCATTTCCTCTAAAATAAAAACTACTGTTTTCATGGAATTGTATGTCTTCAGAATAAAAATTATTTAGAAGCTTCCCATAAGATCATCAAATCTGTTAATACAAATAGTATACAATTTTGTCCCACTTCCCTCTGTTCTGCACAATTATTTGTATAGGAATTTAGTCTGTTCAGGGAACCCTTCCTTTGCTGCTGGAGCAGCCAAAGTGGTATTGAGCTGCTTAGTGTAAATATCATACATAAAGGTGTACCATGTGAAGGCATATAAAATATAAATACGGGTGTTGGGTATACAAAGTATTGTATAATTTCAGAGTATAATTGTAGAGTGTTGAGGAGCCTGCATGGGAGCTGTTGCTTATATCATGAGCAGGACTTAAGAAAAATAGGAGGTAATGAGAACCAGAAATATCTGTGCTTATATTCTCTTAATCCCCATATTCCTCTGTCTGTGACAGTTATGCTTCCTTGAGTCCTGTCCCAAAGCTATTCTAATTGAGTGGCGAAACTGTTGGCTTTTGGATGTTGAAATAGTCCCAGGTACACTGTCTACAAGAAGAGTGCTCAAAAACTCAGATGGATAGAAATATTCCATTGGGAAAGCTTGTCTGTTACAAGGATTTACACATTGTTCATATGTATTTGTTTTTCTTTGCAGTACTACACTTTCTTTGTCTGTAATATTTTTAAGATAATGTTTTAACTGTTCCATTGTATAGTTTCAAATATGGTTCATTATTTTATTCCAGTTGTTTCAAGATTGGCAAATGAGACAAATATTGCCATTCAAACAAAAATAAACATTCTCTCTCCTTGAAAAACAGTACTATACTTTGCGTCTGTAACTATATATAAAATTTCTGTAAATAGAAAATGCAAGTTACAAGGGTACCATTTGATAATTTGAATATTCTTCATGTATCAAATACTTGTTTGTTGTTGTAAGTGCTGAGCCATGAATAATTTACTGGCTTTCTCTTTATAATATGCAGTGTCTGCTAATTTTGAAGTTCAGTAGTCAACTCAAAAGTTTGCTGGAGCTGATTAATGATTCACCAGAGATTTTTTGAGAGATATTTTGTCATCAGTTTAAAGCTTGGAGAGGTTTGCTGTTGCAGCCATCTGGTAATTCCTGGTTCTCTGGAGGAAAGAGAAGCCTTTTGATAAAATAGATCAAAGCATTCTGCTCTTTCAGTGACTGGTACCTATAAGTAATGTAGAAGTTTCTCAAAATGATTTCACAATGCCTGTCTCATTTGCCAAACTTCTGCATTCTAGATACAATACAATACTGGTTATGAATTATATTTTAATGATATTTAAATACTTCTGTTCACAGATAATTTACAGATCTAAGTGTTTTGTACACCCAGAGATTTCTAATTTACCAAATATGCTGTCATGATGAACAAAATCGATGCTCACATGTTGTTCTTTGTACTAACTGTCAGGTTAGGGTACTCTCAAAGGCTGTATTTCTGCTATACAATAAGTCTAAGATATAGATGTATATCTTAGACTGTAGGTGATGTACAAGTATAGTGTAAAAATGTTATATCATACTATTTCTAGAACTCATTTGGCTAGCGATTGAAATTCTGATGTGGGGTTTGCAGATGTTTGGCAGTGAAGAGCAAATATGGAGAGATAGTGAGTTAGGATGGGAAGTGTGCGCTGCTATGTCCACTTGAAACAAGACCAATCTAATGCTGGATTGTACATACGCATTTGGGATTTGTCTGGAATCAGGATGTTGTTTCTGTTCCATCAGACATTCTGGATGTGCAATTGCCATGACCGCACATGTCCAGTCTTCTCAAATAGAGTTTATTGCATCACAAGTGCGGCACAAGCAGCCAAAACAGAATTATGAAATTGGCCTTTACCTTGCAAGTTGTTTAGTTAAAGGATGTCTGGGTGAGATTTGGTGGTGTGTTACAGTAGAAGAAAGGGAAAGCATTAGTTTGTAATGCACCCATAGCTCTGTGCATGGTAAGAGGCAGTATTCTCTCGCTAGGGGTGAGTTAGTGCATGGCAGAACTAAGGAGATGTGTTTGTGCTGTTCACTCGTCCTTATTTTAGAAGGTCGTTGTAATGACTGATGTACCGGTGAAAGAAAATTATTAAACCTCATATGTCACCCTGTCCTCAATTAAAGTCTATCAAGGAATTTCAGAAATAGTTGATGTGTCTTGGGATGTAGCCTGTGTCATCCTAACAGCTATAATATAGTGTTTACTAATAGGTTAGCCTTATTATCATTTAACCATTCAAAGTATAGTATTGGCTAAATGACAGATGCCAGTGAATATTGGGTAGTGACCACGAGTTCTTCAAACTGGCTGTTCTTTACACTAGGTATTTTGGAAAGAAGAAAAGACTCCTAAAGAGGCTGAGTTTTAAGGACTTAATAAATTTAAAATGCAAATAAGATAATTAATATGGTACTAAATTCTCAGAAAATAGAATGTTGGGAGTTTGAAGGAATAGGTAATTTTTCACATGTTAAAATTTGCTTGAACTCACATTTAAAAGTAGCATATAGATGGAGAAGAAAATTCCATGTACTTGTGCTTCTTGTTGTTCAAACTTTTCAGTGAGGTATCCAAGGTAGGTCTGGTGCTCTTGTTTCTCATTAAGCCCAGAAACAATGGTAAACTTGTAATTCCTTACTTCAGGATCTTCCACAGTTATATCTTCTGCCTGTTGTATCTCTGGATCAGATGCATATGCTTACCTGATTGTTTACTGCCTCGGCTGTTTGACATGTGCTTCTTAGCAGCTACAGTTGAACAGTTCTTTTTTTTTTGTTCTTTGGTTTTTTTTCAGTGTGGGAACTTTGCTGTTTTGGTGGATGTTCATATTTTGCCTCAAGGCTCCAGTAAAGACACCAGCTGGTTTTCAGATCATGAGAAAGAGGTACAACGAATCAATTCTACTTCAAAAGCATGTGGCTGCAGGGAAAAAGTTGGATTGCCTTGAACTGTTCAGAATTTTTCAGTGTTACGAGAATATTGTGAGTTACACCTAACCGTCAACGGTTGCTGTGGGACCCCTAAGTCAACCCTATGTGCTTTTGGTGTCACTAATGACACCTTTTAATTTTTAAACTCTGTGTGTGCGTACATGTATGTGTGCATGCTGTTTTGATTCCTCTGACTTAACTTTTAATTTTAAAAACATATTTATCATGAAAGTTTGTAAATTATCCTGAGTGATATAAAAGATTGTGACAGCTGTCATTTTTGCAGAGCTTGTTGGTGAAGTATCTTTCTATTAATTGGTTTTTCTCTTGTTCCAGAATGATGTTGCATTTAGAGGGTACAAGAACACATAATGAGCATGTATGATAAACTATAGTAGAACCATTGTATCTTACGAAAAGAAACTCCACATCTTTAAGTGTATCATTTCTATATCCTGACAACAGATGAAATTTTGGGAAGTCAGTGCATCAGTGACCAGCAAAATTATGAATGTAACTTTCATCAGACTTTGTGTGATTTCTGCTACAATCTTGTGATGAGTTACTGGCGGGAGTTTTCCCCTATTTCAGCCTGTGTGGGAACTTGAGAAGTTCCCTATTGCAAATGAATGCAGGACATGTTTCAAATGCCTGTGGACTTTCCCGCAAGTCTCTGTTACGGTAATTTTCAGCAGATAGCTTTCCTAATAATGGCATAATTAACTTGTTGCTGCAGAGCATCCCCATACATCTCAAAGTGGTATGTTAATATAAAATGAAAAGAAACAATAAATCAATATCCTGAGGGAGTGAAAGCAGAATATTTAACAGCACGTTGTTCATTTGTGCTTTATTAAGCAGTGGAAGAAGAAAATAGGGGAAATCTTTTAGACTTCTTTTTTCTGACTAAATTAATACTCATTACCCCTTCTATTTATAACCAGCTTTACTATCCTGGTTATCTGACTTTTAAGTGTTCTCAAAATGTATTTTGTAAGACTGCCAAAACAAAAGATATTAATTCAGGAAATTAGCTCATGATTGATTTAATAAAGAGGCATGACGGGGCAGCATTCATTACAACTCTGTGACCGTACATTTTGAGGGAAGTACGAAGGTTGCATATTTTTGGCAACTGAGAAGTGCGATTCCAGTGTCTTTACAATCACTTTCTGAGAGTCCTATGCAGAATCTTTGCTAAAGTGGGAAGAAGGTCAGTAAGGTATTGGAAGCAAATTATGCCTGCATATTTTTTTGAGAGCTTTTACATATTCATTGCAAGCAGTTTTCTACATTTTTATTGTTTGTGAGTTCTGGAAATTACTAATGGTGGTACAGCCCCCTTTGCTTATCTGTGGGAAAAGCAGATGCCTCTTAGACCCCTTGTAACACAAACGTGATTTCTGCTGATCCCCTGCTTACCCTGGATGAAAGTCAGTGGCTATTGTTTGTAGCAAGTGGAGCCTGGCAATGCGGTCCCCAGCAGAATGAGGGAGCAGTGCTGGCCTGTCAGCAGCCAGCTTCTGCTGGAGCACGGGTCATGTAGACCAGGCTGGGAACTGAATGAGGACCCACAAGCATGAGGCTGGTGTAAGAGAGTACAGCACATATTGTTGAGCTGAGCATTGTAAAGACCACAGTCTGCACACTGCTGTCACGTGCATAGTATAGAGTCATCTTGGGACTGCTGTGAGATGCAAACGGAGGCATTTGGGAGCTTTTTCTCTCTTTCTGCCCTATCCCTTTTCCCCTGGAATAACAAAGTCAAAGTTTTATCTTTGTACTTCGAGAAACATTCATTAAACCGATTTCTATTCATGCCATTCTATAATCTCTCCATATGCAATTAGAAGCTCTCAGTTACAAGTTCTTTTTACTGGCAGAAAGTACGTAGATACGATTCTCTTGAAGCTTGCTCTTGTTTATTTTCTTAAATATAGGTCTGTATAGTTCTTTGTGGAGAACTATTTAAATAATATTTCCGTAAGCATAACAACTAAAACATTTTCCATGTAAATTAAGGAAGTGCATACTAACCTCTATTGTTGCAGAAGGAACCAAATGTGCACTATGTTTCCGCTGCTTTTTAGACCTTTTCATTCTAACCTGAACATATAGTCCTGTGAAGGAATGTGTAATGAGATCACTTTAATGAGTTAAACAGAAAAATAAGTAAATACAGTATTTTATAATTGTACTCTTCAAGCAGAAAGGAAAATGTATTTCTTACTGTAAGGAGAAAATAATGTTTGTGGTTGACCAATATATGTCCATTGCTTCCGTTTAGAGCAATACATTAAAAATTTGTTGCTCTGCATACTTTCTAGAATAATCAAAAGTAAGCTTGAAGCCAAGATATTTTAGTTTAGATGGTACAAACATAATTTTGTCTCTTGTCCAAACACTGTAAAAAGGTAAAATGATATTACTTTGTGCCATAAAGTATAATTTCTGTGAGCACATTTTTATGCACAATGGAAAATGGGAATACTGAGGGAAAAGTCTCAAATATGTGCATATGTATTAATCTGAAAATTTATTCTGGCATTCAAGAGATTAATTTTTTGCTCTTTCTCCAAGTTCTTTTTCTATGGTTATTCTGGCTGAAGAGTTTGTTCTTCTTGAGTTGTGTGTGGTTTTTATTGTGCTTTGCCGAAGGAAGCATGAAAGACATGAACGATTATGGTTAGAAGCAGAAAAATCAAAATGAACTAGAGAAATTAGGTTGTTGTCACCTAATGAGCTCGGAGTCTTCCCCCCAAAACTACACTGAATTGAACCAAAATATCTGTTGTGGTTTATAAGGACTCTTGCAGACAATAGTGTGTTGACAATTCCTGGGAGGATTTTTACTAATATTTTGCTTACTTAATGTTAGGATACATTTTTAACATGTTTTTTCCCCCCCTACTTTGCATACAAATGAAACTAATTTGCTGGTCAAAAATTATTAATATTGTCATATAATGAGTTTCTTCTGCTAAGTGAGACACTCATAATGTATTTCCTCTCTCATTTTGTAGCAAAATTATTTGATTCCCCCGGCCTTGTTGCCACTCACTTCCTAAATTACGTGCTTCTCATCTCTATATAATACTTCAGCACTTAATTGTGGAAAATGTTTTTCCTATTTATGTGAAAGCGAGTGATTTTGTATTGATTTCTGCTGTGTATCTGTGGGCATGTATGTAAATTTAGATCTAAACAAGACAATGGTTGCTCTTTCAGGAGGTCTGCATGCTGCTAGAAGAAGTTGTTGCTTCAAGGGTCAAACACTACGTGGAAGCGCCCAAAAAGCGTGGTCAGTGGAAATCAATGGAACATGTGACATCTGGTCCTTTGTTTCTTACTGGTAAAATAAATTATTTAACTTACTGTGAAATGAAGTAAGATAAAGTATGGTGGAAACTGCTGATCTTCAGTTTTTCCATGAGAAATTTGCCATCAGGAATGCCAGTAAGCCTGAAATAGCCGCTGTTTGGGTCTGAAATTACTTCAGCTATGTTACTGAAAAAATAAGTGAGTTTTAATTTTCTATGTTATTGAAAAATTAACCTAACACTTGTACTATTAGTATAAGACGCTATCATTAGAATTAAAAAGTATAAATGGTATAATCCTGGGTCCTCCAACATTGATGGCAGTCTTGCTGGCTTGAGTATCCTTTCCACTTGAACATTTTAAATTTTTAAAGTTTTAAATTTTTAAATTTAGAAATAATACCTTTACTTCTCTATCTTCTGACAATCTGTTCAGTCTTAAAAAGTTGCTATAATGTAATAAACGGCATCTGTCATCTCACCGGGGTTACTGCAGGTTTGGCAGTAGCATCAATGGCCTTGGGAGTAATTATTGTGCAGAAGAGAACAGTAGTAAGAGCATTTACCCAAGTGGAACTTTTTTATTATTGTTATATTTATTTTTTCATGTGTGTGAGGGTGGCGAGACTAATGGGTGCAATTTCAGTACATGCATGTTTTAAACTAAAGATAATAGTATGTTAAAACAGTATAGCTTGTGCTTTAATGCTAGATTAGCTTTGGGGCGAAATGGCTTGCCAGGTTTTGTTTAATGTTATTGCACTAGCTGTTTTGGTCATAATGGTGGGTTTTACACTTGATAGGCTTATCTGTTGGTGTTATATCACACAAGCAATTTATTTTTAAGTAATTCTTAGGAAATAATGACTTTTTAAAATTACCAGCCTGGAGCATGTTAGAAACTTGTCACGGAAAAGGAGGGCTGCACTAGTAAAGTGCTGTGTTGGTTATGGTTTCTCACATTTCATTAAATGTACTGGAATAGATCTCTGCTTAAATATGAATTTGACAATATAATTGCAGCATAGTGATACGAATTTTTGAATCCATTGTGTATTATACTGACAATCTTAATTCTGAACAAATTCTTTGCGTTTCAAAACCTTTTCAGTTATTGAAAAGGTATATTCCTATAAAATTCCAGTTGATGCTTGCAGCTTTAAACACTTCTCAATATTAATGAGTGTTCTTAATAAGGAAAACAGAGGTTAAATACTGTATGGTTGGCTTATTATTGCAAAATGTTAGGCATATATGGGAGCCAGTTTGCTATGGCATGACAGGAGGGGGTTGTTTCCCCACCCACAAGAACCCAATACCATGTAAGTAAAAAGTGCCTCAGGAGACTAAAGGATTTTCAAACCCTTTTTTTCCTTGCAAGTTGTAACTACATTTTACCCTTGAAAATATTATTGATGTTTATAAAACACATGAACTTTCAGGTCCCCATGCTTTTCTGGTTTTGAGTGAAGAAATAGAATTTTCATACAGTGAAAGTAGAGGGATGTTACAGAGGGTCAGATCAGAATTTCTGAGATTTGTTGAGGTTTTTTGGTATTTTTCTTTTTACCAAATTATATTTTTTTTATTAAAGTTCCCTGCCTCAGTAAAAAGTAGATTTTCAGAAAGAATTATTTTGTAAGATAAAATTGCCATACATAACAATTGTTTTTATATACACAGACAGATGCAACACTAATTTGAGGGTGGTTGTGAAATGTTATATATAATTTCTTATATATATGATATATAATTTCTTATATATCATGAACTTTTCAGTAAAAATACTGGTATGCTGTCCCAGGGTTATGAAATTATCTTCTGCTTGACTCTTGCGCTTGTTTCTTGAAAATGAAAAACTCAAGGATATGCATTTGAGGAGATCATCAGTAATAACTGTGACAGTTTTATATTAAAGAATATTTACTTTGGATGAGGCAGAATTACTGTTCCATCAGTTTTCTGCACTTAATCTCACCATCATTAATTAACACTAAACAAATAAAGACAGAAAAGAGTCTGTGATAATGAACATTCACAGTGAACTTAATTTCCAAATATCTCTTTACCCTTCTCTCAGTCTGCTTTGCTCAGGGCTGTAATTTGTAAGGAAGGAGTGCTTTGTTCGAGTCCAAGAATCAAGTTTATTCAAGTTACATTCAAGTCTGTTCTTACCTGAGGAGGAAATAACAGAATAGGTAGGTGTTCACTGAAGAAACTGGGACCTACCTCTAAGGGACTGACCCTTTTAGGTGAGCCACAAGTCTAATAGTCTTTAGCAGTTATCATCACTCAAACGTGGCTCCAAAACCTCTTGTGTTTTGCCTTCCTCTCTAGGATCACAGGTTTTGTTTATAGAGTACAAAGATATGTTTTTGTGTTTTTTCACAAACAGATGAAGTGTAAGATAGCTGGCCAATGTTTGGTTTACAGTGTTTTGTAGTATACAAAGAAATGTGCAGGCTTGGTATGTGGCTAACTACATACACATACTGTAGGTACTGCTGGTGAAACGTTTAAGCTTGCAGCTATTGTTGCATTTGGGGGTTATTAAAAGTTTTTGAGCTCTTTGAAATGAATGTGGTTTCTTTTGCTCAAAGTTATGCAAGTCTGTGTCTAGAATTTCACTGCTGTAAAACCCCTGCTATTGTAAGGGAGAGTATATCTACAGAAGGAACATGAAGATGCTTATTAGCTGGTTATTTACTACGTAAGGTATCCCAGGTCAGCATTACACCCCTATTTGAACTCACACCTTTTCAGGTCAGTTTTAATTCGCTTGCTCTCCATATTGCAGGATGTATTCAAAATTTATTAGAGTCAGAATTATTAGACCAATATTAGTAAGATTTTAGACTGCCTCTAATATCAAAACATGTTGTGTTTTGATTTTCTTCAGAAATAGAAGCTAAGCTACCTTATTTTGATGAGCAAATCTCATCCTGCTGTCTAGATCTGTTGAGCAGAGAAGACTGTTCTTAAACTGGCTACCATAACTATTTTGAAGAGAAAGTTTTCACTTATCACAATTTCTTTTTAATATTAATGTTATGTTATATTTAATATTAATATTATTTAATACCACCTTTCAGTTTTGTGGCATGTAATATAAATATCCATGCAAGTTACTTGTTACTTTACATTTCATTTTCATTTAAGTTACACCCACACAGCAGTGTGTGGTGGGTCGCATACCATTTCATTAGGAAATCTGTGGGTGTTACACACAGGAGAAGAAGGAAAGAAAGAATGGAAAAATGAGAGAAACTAGCCAAGACAAGCAAGTTCCTCCTATTCTTCCTCCTGTCTGAACAATTTCCCCACCCCTCCCAAATGACCAGTATGACCAATTTGCCAAAGTAAGCTTTAATTTCGTCTTTGGACACAGGCTTTGGTATAAACTCTATTTCCTGTGTTTAATTAATGTCCAAACGTGGTTGATTTGGGGTTGTTTTATTTTTTTTTAAGAGAAGATTAAAATAGCATTTTCATGGCCAACATCATGCAAGAAGGGCATTGATCAGGTATGTTCACTCACATTTGAAATTCAGTGAACGTAAGCCATCCAATAACAAAACTCATGTATTAATGAATTTCTCTCATTCTTTTTAAAACCCCCACTACTTCACTTTACAAATTTATGGTGTTTAGAGTTAAAATTTATGGTTTTACATATATGTGCCATACATTTTCACTTTGCATGACTTGCAGTACTCAATATTACATACTTGTTTTTAGTGATGATGTCAGGCATCTTAGTGTGTCGTAATGCTCACCTACTGTAGACTTAAACAAGCTAAAAGTAGAGCCTGTTTTTTCATGTTCCACAGAAGGTGGCTGGTTTTGATTAAGAGCAATGAGAGTTAAAGAACAAGAGGACCAAGTGGAGATGTTAAGTACAGGGGAATGACAAAGGAAGGACTGTGGAAAATTAAGGAATAAGGCAAAGCTTACATGGGCACAGAGGAAACAAAAAGGGGGATGCGGGGAAAAAAAAAAAAAGCTGGTAGAAATGTCCACGTTAGAAATGGAAGGAAGGAAGAAGGTATTTAGTAAACTGACCTTCTTCTCCCTCTTGAGGAGGGGGGGGACAAGTTAACTATGTTGATTCTACAAGTAATTTTCAGATCTTTTCTCATTCCTTCCCTAACATCCTTGTTGTTTTTCTTGGCTTGAAGGTGGAACGTTTTCGCTCTGATTTCAGATGTTTTTATTGTACAGTCTCTTCTACAGTTAAAATAATTAGAGAGCATGATGTCACATGGCACAGTGAGCTCCCAGCTTGATTTTTATATGCTTTCTCTGGGATTGTGTGTATATTCTTAATATTTTTAACCTAGTTTTCCAAGGAAATGGGCCTTATTGTGATCATGTTTTTTCTGTGCGTGTCTATACATTCATCTTTTCCACCAGTTGCTTTTTGCAAATGTGACTGAACTTTATTAACAGGTAGAAGCCTCGGACATTAAATTTTCAGGCATCAACTTCTGATAAGCTTACTAAAATGAGAAACTGGAAGAAGTACAAGTGTTATTATAAATAGTTCAGTATCACAGAGATTTGGAGTCAAAGTTCACGTCTTATTTAATATAAAAAAATGTGTAAGATGCAGTTTCATAAGAAAATACATTTCTGTTCTGTTGCTTGTAAAACTATTTGTTTGGCTCCTGTAAGCACACAAACATATACAAAAAATTGTGATAGTAAATATTCTGAACTGTTTTGGCCTTGCATTTCAATTTGAATATTATGATGTTTTTAAGGAAGACATCCTTTTCAGACTGCCCTTGTTTGCTTTAGGAGTGTTTACTGTTACTGTAGAATGTGAAATGTGTAAGGTGTTTGTAGGGTATGTTCCATGTTACAATCCTGTAGCAGCAAAATTGATTTACTCCCACCTCCCCAACTGTTAACTCTTACTCCTCTGCTGTGAAACACTGTTTTGTTAGGTGAAATGATTCTAGTTAAAAACCAATCTTGCTTAAAGAGCAACTCCAAAAAATTTAATGGGCACAACTGGAGGGAAAATAAGTATAACAGATAAACTACCACAGGGGACTGAGGAGGACAAAAGTCTTTTAAATGAACTTTGATGTTTGCAGTTGCACATTGTAATTTCTGTCTCTCAGGAGAGTTATGTTGCAGCTTCTTTACAATGGACTCATTTATGACTTGTGGCCAAGCCCTGCCGATCTTTGAACTTTAAACTTACATTCATCTGTCTGTGACAATAGAGCCTCATAGCTCCCTGAAGTATGCAGTAACTTATGCAATAACTTATGAAAAATGTTTTGATTCATGTCTTGTACTTAATATTTCCTGTATTTGCTTTAGATTACTTTTTTCCCTTTTTTTTTTACAGCCAGCTAATGGGGAGTAAAGGCATCTTTTTTCACCAAAATATTTTTCTTCTAGAGGATCAAGGTTTTATATTTGGTCTTTTTTTTGGTATTTTCTTTTTAGTGATTTTTTTTTCTTACCTTAGAATATAATAAAATAGAATTGGAAAAAACCCCAAGAACAGCAACAAAGATGACCCAAGAAGCGGAAATGCAATACAAAGAACATACAAAATACAGTTAAATGTGCTAGGGGTTTTCAGCTTGGAAAATACATGAGTTGGGGAGAAAGCAACAGAGATCTACAAAATAATTTCTTCTCTTCCAGTTTGAGAACAAGAGGGCATCAAAGGAAAGTATTGGAAGCGCCATGATAGTTAGCAGAAGTGTGGCACTCTGCCAAAGGTTAATGGGTGTGATAAAAGCTTATGCTGAGTCCACAGAACTGGACAAGGACATGGGAGGGTAATCCAGGGAGGGTACAGAATTCACAGAAATCCCCTTTGGCTCAATAAAGGCCTGAACTGAGGGTGCTTGGAGTCTGAGAGAGTATTGGGGAAATAGCTGCATGCACTCCGCTCTTGTATTTAATCTCCCCTTGTAGCCATTTATAGCAACTTTTACATACAAGGCATTTAGCTATATTGGCCTTTGATGTTACCCAGTAAGGCCCTTCTTACCATCATACTTTGCTGGAAAATGCCTCCACTATAAACTGAAAACTCATTACTACGTCAGAGACAGTCAGTGTGTTTCCAAGATTGACAGAGGAAGTTCTGCCCTTTCTAGATCGAAGGATCTAACTTTGTCTTCCTGTTATTGCATGGATATTTGCAGAGACTTTAGCAATTACTGTCCTTGTCTTACATGGACATTTGCAGCTGCAGCACCAGGTGGGTTGCATGCGCTCTGCTTGTTTTACTTCTTCCCTAGTTGCAGCTCCCATGTCACGTTATTTATTGTGGTCTTGGATAGGAAATTAAATAGTGTCTTTATTTTAAAGATACTCTTAACAAAACAAAATGTTTTATGTAGCTAGTATTGTATTCAAAAGAAATATCATTTATTTAAAACAGGAGAGTTTAATTTGTGTATTTTTGTGAAAAGGAAGAATTTGATGTTGGTTTTGAAAACAGCCTTCAATTCTAACCTTTAATATCTGCCTTACTTCATGCTATTTCTTTCTCTCACTTCCATCTTGTGTCCATCTTTTGTCTCATTTACATATGATTTTTTCTCTTTACGAAAAGAAAAAAGTTATGAAAACGGCTCCTAATTATGCGTGTATGCAAAAAAAAAAAAAGTGTTTGTGTGCAGAAATGTTGACAACTACTATCTTGTATATCTACATAAGCTGTAAAGGTCTTCCTAGAGCATCCAAGTAAATCTGCATAGTAATTTTGCAGTTAATACTTTAGTTTATGCAAATAGCACTTGTATTTATGCAAATTTAAAGTTTATCTTTGGAATTTTCATTATGTAGTTTGACAAAAAGTCAGTATCCATTAATTGTGTATTTACAAAGTGGAACTATGTCTCCTCCTTCAGTTTATAAAATCTGGCTAGAAGTTAATAGGCCATTAATGTCTATCAGTTAAAAATAAAGTTTAGGAGACTAGTTTGATGCAGATGTTGCAAGTTAGGCAAGATGAACCCCACCTTTAATTTCTCATTTGATATTCACTTGAGAAAAACAAAGTGACTCATATAGGCCAGGGAACATAAAAATACCTTTTGAAAGTGCCCTTAGCATCTCTTTGTCCCAAGTGGGAATTCAATATTTTTGGAATCCACATGGAGTGATTTTGAAAACCTGCCTCCAAGCACTTGCCATCACTTATTTGATTGCCTGATTCTTTTTTATGTCTTTAGGTAATCTTTCTTGTGTGTTCTGTATGGTTCTTTGAAAGCTTCTGTAGTCACTTGGTAGCAGGAATGCAGAGGATAGGATATCAGGATGCAGCTTCTTTGGACCTGTTTAAATGCTAGGCACAGTTGGAATAGCAGATAAGTTTGGGGTTTTGGGGGGCTTTTTTTGAGTGCTTGCTGTTTCAGTTGAAATTTTCTGAAGAATAAGTTTGAGTTTGAATTATCTTCTCTCATCCTTTGTGAACATGGCAAATAGGATTTCTCCTAGGAGCATTTTATAGATTCTGTGGTCTGCATTTAATGGATGCTCAAATTCCTTGTGTTGGAATGTCTAAAATACCAGAAAATAAATTATTTGGTCAGTATGCTAGGCATGACTTTCCTTAGCTGTCTGACCTTTACAAATATGTGTGCAGGATAGCTTGAAGACTGTGCTGCCTGGAATATGCTACAAATAAAATACAGGAGTCATCCTTTTCTAGTGAGGGCAGTTTCACATAATATGTGTCTTCTGCTGGAGTAAAGTGTTTGTGGATAACATCTGAATCTAGTAATATCGTTTGTGTTTGGCTATGTATTTATTATACTGTGAGTACACCTTTAGGATTTCACGTTTTCAGCTTGGGTACATAAGATTGCATATATCACTTGCTAACATATGTAGTGGGCTGCATTGTTTAGATGCATACCAGGTCTACCTCTCATCATTACAAAACCCACATACACGGCATTCCTGTTGCGCTTGTTGCCCATGTGCAGATAATGCTGTGTCTGTATGCAGCTGTGGTGGCTGTGTGTTTGGGACTTCTGAAAAAAACCACCTCTGAAAATCTGTGTTACAGGGGTAGGGACTCTATTTTTTTTAGACCTAAATAGTCTTGTTGGGCAGTGATAGGAGTCATGAGATTGTTGGTAAGTTTTAGCAGGCATGTCAGTGTTTACATCAGGACCATTGTCAGCATCTTAAGTCTAAGGGGTTTTTGTATAGCTGCATGGGAGGGGGGAAATAGCTTGATTTAGTAAAAAAAAAAACCCAGAAAACCCAAACCTAACCCAGCTATGAAAATACAGATAATGAAAGTGGATGAAAAGGAAAATGTGATTCCTAAGGGGAAAAGAAAGACTGTGTCTATTTTTTAAAAAAATTAAATAGGTTTGATAGCTTCTTTTGCTTATTTTTAATTAGTCCAACCGTATATTAAAAGAGATGGAAAAAAAATAAGGACTTGATTTTTATGTTGAGATAAAATGTCAGTTTTGTTTTTTTTAAACAAACAAAAAAAGTAAGTACTCTTTATTAAATGTTTCTAAAGAGAGCAATATTGTTTTGGTTACAATGTAAGCAAGAAAGAATTGGGATTTGAAATAAAACTTAAAAGAAATATGATTTCCCTAGAAATGTTTAGAGGAATTTACTTAATTGCAACCAGAAGTCTGACCTGGAAGTGTAATGTTTTGACCTTTTAGCTGTCTGGTTTCCTAAATGTGTTGTTTTGCTCTCTTTAAACTGTGAGAAAATCTGTTTTACACATCTTTAACCCTTACATTCTGTAAAAGTCTCAATATAAAAGGCCCCAAACTAGCACTAGCAGTCCAAGAAAAACAAAGTTTGTCATTACATTTTAAAGGAAAAGAAATCATAAGTGTGTGTTTAACATTGAAGTCCTTTCTGTTTTCTTTATAACTGGAAGTAATTGTGGGTGTAATTTCATGGTTAAATATGAATAGGAATATCTTCTAAACTTTCCATGTTACCTTATTACACAATAATACTCTCCTTTGTTCTTTTGTTCATAAGTTTATCATATGACAAAGGTAGAGAAAATACAGCTTTTAAAATGACAAACATTTTTGTGGGTTTATTTATATTTGGAAAATTTTTATAAGGCTTTCCAGAAATCTGTCCAGATAGAGATCGAGGGCCAGTTGCTGAAACAAGTTATGTGTACTTTCTTTGCATAAGTAGTTCAGTGAGAGCAGTTACATGCATTTGATTCACCACTGGAGGTACTAGATATGTTGTGTTTATTACATGCGAACTATTTCTATTGGCTACAAAGGCACAAGTGACAGACCATAAACAAAACTACACCAGCAAAGCTTACCAGGGCCCAGGCCTTAATTTATTAGAAACATATAGAAGTACATAAAAATTCAGTAGTGTAGCAAATAATAAAGACTTTTAGTTGAAAAGAGGAGGAAAACAAGTCTAGTACAAGCTTGAATATGCTTTGTGGGCAGAGTAACAAAACTTGATGTATTCCATCAACTTCAAACAGAAAAGAGAAATTATAATGTAGAGCAAATCACATTTATTCAGTGAGAAGTTCTCTCTGTGAAATAGTCACTGTACAAATCTATGGAAAGCAAAGTTGTTTAAATGACAAAGCTTGCTTTAGAGAGGATAGAAGGTGACAGTCTTGTCTTTAAGGAGTATCTTTCTCTTATTCTTGTAATTAAGATATTTAGTTCTCTTTTTTTTTTTTTTTCTTGTGCACACATGTGGGTCATAGGGTATGGGCAATGCCTGTCTGTTCTTTTCTGTTGTCTTCCCATGGCACAAGACGGGCTTATGGTTTTTGGTCTTTTGTATAAAATACCTTAAATTTGCTAGTTAATATTGAGAACAGGAAGTTCTGTGTACTTTTTTTTTTGCACTTAGCATCTATTAGACTGATGCCAGAAACTGGAAGATAGTGAGGTGCGTGATTCAGGTGATCCCTTATAACACTGCATTCTTGAATAAGCTGAAATGAGCAGTTTGTTACAAACCATTTTGCAGTTGGTCGCCAGCTCTTTGTGCCATAGCCAGCACCTGCTTCACTTCTAGGGCTGGGTGGGGCACTGATTAGATGATTGCAATCATGGGTTGTTCTTGGTCTTTCTGGCAGTATCCTCTTTGCATCACAGCTTGTGAGAGCATAAAGAGATTGAGACTCACTTGGAAATAGAACCTTTCAGCAGCTGACTTAATTGCAGTCTATTTGCAAGCATTTAAAAAGAGAACATACAGAAGGCTCTGTTGTGGTGACTTTCCACCTATTACCTATGCTCCAGAATTTCCTTATATTCCTTATATTCCACAAAACCAAACAAAAGTCTGTTGTGTGAAAAGGCAAAAACCTGTGAACCTCTGGCACAACTTGCTTTATTCAGACAACAGCATGAAACACATGCTGGTTCAAGTCCACTTGTGTCTCTTAGAACTCACTCTCTCTTGAAGTGTCCCCTAGATGTTAGGGTAGAATAAAATAGGAGTCATGGCCATCAACATCAACCTCATAGCTCCACTGGGCTATCCTACCAGGAGTCCTCCAAAAAGATATATGGCAGTGATAAATGTTCCTGTCTTTCAAGATCAGCTTTGAAGAAATTACCTTTGCATGTTCATGCCATCTTTTAAAAATTCTGCTGAAAGTACCCACCACCAGCTTTTCTTTCCCTCTCATTCTCTCCCATCATGTCCCCAGTGGCAGACTGTCGGGATTTTTTCACCAAACCCATAGGTTTTGTAGTGATGTGATGCAGTATATTCCTGACATTTTTAGTGACCCTTTTCTAGAGACCTTGTTATTGGAAGAAGATGAGTCTTGTTAGCTGCAGGAGCTATAGGGTTAAAACCCTCTCTTCTCAGGGAAGAAGTTTTGCAGAAGTTCTTTGTTATTGCTGGGAGGGGAAAAAGTAGAGCCTGGAGACCTGTGAAGAGCTTGATTTACTTTGATGCTGAAAGACTTTCAAATATAGCATTGCACCCATGATTATGTTGTTCTAATGAACAATCAGGGGAACCAGTCATGTCTGCTAGATTCTGAAAGGCTCTTTTGCATATTTTGGTTGAGTTTTTGTGCTAGAAGAGACTTAGCTTTGTGAGGTTCTTGACACTTGAAATACAAAATCCTCTCTTTCAAGTGTTTCACAGCATCAAAAAATTTTGTGAAGCTCATGGATATCCTCAAGGCAGAAAAAAAACCACAGAGGCAGTTGTGCTGAAAGGACATACTGTTTGAAAGAGGCACGTGCTTTAAAGGTGACTATGCATTCCCTAGTGCCCTGGAAGTCAAACTTGTCACCATCATAGTGCCTGTGTTTCATTTTAGCTAGAACCTACCTTACTTCTATCACTGTGAGCAATTCAGTGATGTGACATTGCTCCATCTGGATACAGCTGTGTCTGGCCAGTTTGGGGGAGAAGCTCAGCTTGATGTGCCAATGTGGCATCACACAGTTTTTAACTACACTGCTTCTTCATGGTGATACAGCCATGTTGAAAAGACTTCAGATTCTCCTCCTCCTCTTGCTGCTGGCTAGCCGCACAGCCTTTACCACAGGGTTTCTTTTCCAATTCTCTCTGCCTTTTGGCTGATAGTGATAGTGCCTTTCTCAGCCTTTCTTTGGGTTGTTGGCCTCGTTCCAGGCATGTGGCTTCCTCTGGAATACAGTTTATATGTTCAAAATAGCACGGATTCAGAAGTAGCTTTCAGTTCATGTATTAAAGTCCATCACAGGCAATTAATAATATGGTCATTGAGTCTGAGATCAACAAAAGGGTGAAATCAAATCTTGTCTCCTATTAGAAAACAGTTGTCTGTGATAATGGTACACTGACATCTATGTTTATCTGCTTGAATGCATTAGCAGGTGGTGCTAGCTATTATTGCTTATACATTATGAATGGGTAGTGAGAGACTCTATCTTAAGAGCTATTTTGCAGGACTGGATCAGCCTGCCTCCCCATCTCATGTATTAGTGATGGGGAAGATGCTCTTTTTCCTTCAGAGCTGGTATGTTCTCAGGACCTCCATCAGGAGTATTTCTCATCTTGCAGCCAGATGGTCTCATACATGCTTTTCTTCTAATTTCTTTCCACCAGATCACCCATGATAAGCAGGCTAAGAGATGCCAAATCCTGGATCCAGTTTGGCCAGTATAGTTCTGTTTTTGGAGTGAATTCTGCACCCCTCCTGGTAGACGAGAGCCCTGCTCTTAGATTTCATAAAATGGCTCAGTCCAGTTTCATTGTTAATGGCTCACATTCTGAAGGTTTTAGTGTGCCATATCCAGCTATCAGTGTTCTGATCGCAGTGGGGATTCTGCTGGGTGTATCGCATCCTGTATTGATCAGATTAATTTAGATGTTAATGTCTGTCTTTCCACTGAGGGACCCTGTTCCCTGACAGGAACTAAACCTTGTACATCTCATCCTTGATGGGACAGATCTTTCACCTATTTGTGTTGGCAACTGGCCCGTGTTCAGAAGATTTGGCTGATAGAAGAATAGCACTAATACTCATAAAATTGTGAAAGAGTAAGGAGAAAAAAATTGGTAATCTGTTTTTGTCTATACTTGGTTTAGGCTGACTGTAAGGCAACCTGGAAAAAGGCAGTGGCAAATTACATCATTGAATTTATTTGCAGTTTGCAAGATCAGACCCTGCAGTAATACTCACTACTGCATCCAAGCTTTTTTTAGTCCATACTTCATGTATAGAAATTTAATGGCCAGAATGGTTTTTATTTCTTAGGTACTAAACATTTTTTTAAAAATTTATGGGCTTTATTTTACATTGATCAGTACACATTTTCCTGTGTACTTGCATGTGATTATCACTTGAAATAATGAAAATAAATAAAAAAAACCCCAACTTAAAATTCTTTGAACTGAAGGCAGGGTGGATGGAAAGAATGGATGCCATCCTGAGCTGTTTAAATTGTTCTGAAACCCACTATTTAGTGTATAAAAATTTGTACAAGGTGAAGATGCTGTTGTCATTAACTATGATGTTGATTTGGCGGGGGGGAGGAGGAGGGGAAAGGGAAGGGGGATATTTGAGATGATACAGAAATTCTGTACCCATTCTGAACACCAGAAAAGGCTCAGGAAGTCTTGACGTCTTTTTGTATCTGCTGTCTTGTGCCTGCTGTCCCTGGTCTATCTCAGACTTGGACTTAAATTCACATGCCAGTATTTGGTTTTGGATCTCTTCTGAATTAGAAATGGCAACCTGCACTGGAGCACATGCTATGAACATGAACGTTTGTTTGGGGGAAGGGAAGCTACATGATTAACAGTAGGTTTAGAATAAAATTTTCCTTTTTGTTTACGAACAATCAGGAATTTGGATTTGGTGGTGAATAATTTTTAGTGGAGAAATAAGACAGCTGAAAAGTCATGTAATAATATGTCTCTGGAGCACTTTGAAGATGAAAAGCTGTATATACTGTAAACATTATTACTAGTAAAGCTTAATACGTGTGGAATAATTAATCTAGCCTCAGCAAAATGTAGATTTTTTAAAAAAATATACAATATAGTGTTTCAGAAAGTGTAATGCATTTACGTATATAATTTCACATCATAAGAAATCCATCCTCTTATTTATTTAATATCTGTGTGTTGCAATAATTTACTTCGTTACTTTCCGAACATAAGGCAGTACTAATCCAGAACAACTTGTCAGAAATGTGAAACGTTTAGGCTGGGAGGAAAAATATGTTCTTTTGAAGGTGGTATAAAATACTGCGCGATAAGAAATAGGTGCCTGTCAGATATGGAAATGTTTGGGGGGGCACTTGGTTGTCTTATGCTTGTACCGTGGCTTTGGAGGAGACTTGACTGAATTTAGTTACAAAGCCATTCAGGTGCCAGATTGCGCTGGGAAGTGAACACCTGCCAGGCTTTTCCAGATAACTCAGCAGCTCAGAGGCATTTTCCCAGGCTCCCAGATGAATGGTCTGTAATAGCCGTGGGAGAGGGCTTCCCACCACTCCGCACGACCACAGCCTTTTCTTGGCAGCTTTCTGGAAGCGTAAGTCAGCTTGGCTGCAACTCCTTTGGAAAACAAGTGTTGCTGGATACTCTTACATTAGAGAGTCAGTGTCTGATACTTCCTCTCGGTGTCATGGGACTATAAATATAACAAGCAGGGCAAATTACCGTTCCCTTAAAAGGCAGCAGTCACTGGTACGTATTTCAGCTGAAACTGAATTGTGGCTTTTCTAGAACCACTTCTATTCAGTGACATTTTGGGTTTCAGGGTCTGTTGCATTTGGGGTTGGTTTGGGTTTTTTTTTCCCCTTGTTTGTTTTTGGAACCTGGATCTGATGATTTAGGTGCACAGTTTTAAAGAAAGAAGAGCAAAGCTCCAAATCACTACCAACAATTTTACTTCTGTTTCTGTGTTGGCAGTCTACAAACAGAGCTTTGTCTATGTCCCATGATGAAGAGGAAATTGAAGATTGGGCCAATTGAGTTTGCTGAGCCTAAGACCTGTGAACTTTGTTACTGGCTGCAAAACACTGTATGTAGCTGGAGGTTAAAACTTACATGGTATGCTTAAAAGGAGTTAGTGATGGATCATTTGGTACATGTCAGTTGGCCCCTTCTTCCAGAAATCATGAACAGCAGCTTTTGGTCCTTGCTGAGTATATACTGGCCATCTTCCCTGAAGCATAATCAACAGCTTGCCCAAAGCCAACATTAGTATATGCTAGTATATAAACAGCATTGATGGTGGACAAGTCTGGAATTGAGAACAGACTTAGACTCACGTTGAGTAACTGTATAGAAAGTTTAAAAAGCTGCAGGTTGCATGTTGTTGTCAGATAAGAAGGTTTTCTTGTGGGGCTTATTTTTTAGTTTCTTATTTCATGAAGCAGAATGGTTAATTGGATAATATATTTCTCTTGAAGGAAGCAGAAAGAGGATATCACAGTTTTTATAGTTCTGCAGTAACTCTGGCAACTTTAAAACTAGGGAAGTTTTGCAAACTCCAGCTGACTGTGGATTAGATCAGATGTCACATACAAGAGTGTTTCAAACCATTTGATGAGTGTAGCTGTGTGATACATTCAAGATAGCTATATTTTGAAAGTAATACACCTTAATTTTCTCACAGTTAGCAATAAGTAACAGCAAATTATCTGTTCAGGCTTTTTTTTTTTTTTGCAAAGTCAAGTAGTAAATAGTCATGGAAACCAAATTATTTTCTAGTGTTAGTCCCTCTGGGCTGAGCTTATTAGCTCAGGCGCAACTCCCTCTGAAGGCTTTAAAAGACTTGCAGACTTGAGCTGACGTTGCAAAAATAGTGTAGATGTGTCTTGATCTCTTAGGTAGTTATTTATTTTGTTAGATTTGAGGTAGGTGTTCTCTTCCAGAGAACAGTAGCTAGCTGAATCAAGAGCCTTTAAGAGGAATTTGAAACTTTCTTCAGGCCATTAGTCAATCAAATATGATTAAACACTTAACCTCTCAGAGAATACCAGGATAGCAAGAAAAATAAACAGATATACACGTCACTGATTCATAAAAGAATTTCAGGAATGAACTATCCTGCTTTTCCCAGTGAAAAGCAAAAGATTCACACTTTTTCATGTCAAGTTCCTCTCAAGAAAAATACACTTGGAATATCCCAGACAAATGGAGGTAGAAAGGCTCTCGTAATATTTACTCTCTGTTTGAAGATCTGTTTGCAAATTTGTACTTCTGGGAATGTTACTCTTCAGGGTTATGGAAGTTGCAGTGGAAGATACTATTATCACACTAATAACTTACTTGTATACAGGGCAAATTCTTTGATTTGGCTAACCCTGCTAACAATGTTAAAGAGCTGTGGATGCCAAAGTGGAAATAGCTAAAAGTAATTTTCTTTAATTCTGCTCGTAAATATACAGTTAATAAAGCCAGTGGATTACATCCAAATTTTTCTCTAGTGCTCATCATTTTTAAAGGATGGTTCAACTTGTCACATCTTGACTTGATCTCTAAAGGGAAGTAAAATTTTAGGTATCTTCCTGAGGGGAGGGAAGACAGATGGCTGATAATTTTCAAAGGGATTGATTGCGATCAATAACTGCCGTTCTTAATGATGCGGAACAGCACTTGATGGTGAGCTTCAGGAGATCTTGTACAAGTAGGAGACCTGTAGGCTGTGAAGGAGAGGACATGTGTTTTTGAGGCTTATACATAGAAATAAAGCATGCCTTGGCAATTGCTCAGTAGAGGTTGGGACTGGAACAAAAAAGCTTTCATTAGTTCTTTTTAAATGGTTAATTAGAAGAACAGGAGTAGGACTTAATTTTCTAACTTTTCTGTGGTAATTACATCTAGGATACCTGACTGTCTTGGAAGCAGTTGTAAGTCTTCCAAAACCCATCAGAGATAGGGGAAATACCACTAACCCTCTTTTTTGCACATTGATTTTGGTGAGGTGCACAGGGAGACTGTGGAGGAAGAGTTACAGATGCTAGCTTCTTTCAATGTTAGTGGGAGTTAGGTTGCTAAATACCTTTATGGATCAAGTCCTAACTGATCTACTCAGGATCATTTGCAAGTTTAAGAAGAATAAAAGTAAAATCTGATTTCCTTAGCCATAGTCTCTTTGCTGTAATTTAATCCTTTCCGTCCTTTGCTAATGTTCCCAGTGCACAAGGATTTCTGTCATTCTCAGGAATAGAAACTGAAGAAGCCTCTGTGTATATCACAGGTATCTGCTGGGTCAGCCAGGCTAGCTCTGTCTGTTTGTAGATACTGAGGAGTTTAAATGTATTAATTTCTCACTTAATTCAATGGAGCTGTAGATAATTAGGACAATTCATGGTTCGTTTGTTTGTTTGTTTTTATAGCCAGCATTTTTTCTATCAGTTTTGAGTATGTCACCTTTCTTTAGAATGCAGTGAAGTAAATGGTCATCTGTAGTGTTCTTGTAGAATATCTGTGAAAACATCATAGTGATTAAGGCTCTCACTTATTGGACTAGTGACCATAACACCAGGCTATTAAGCAGATGACATCTCTGATCAATTAATGAAATTTATTTCTTTGGTTGGATACCAGAACTTGGTGGTTAGTAATTTGTTTAGATTTTTCCTGTTTCAGATACTAATTTCTTGAGGCTACAGTGTGAGCAGTTTCTTTTTAAAAATATTCCTTTAAAGTTATTTTCTTTTATGTACTTGAGCTGCTGCTTCTTCTGCTCAATACCTTTTCAGATGTGCAACGCTTTGAGACCAGAATGCCCAAGATACCCTTACACTTATTATGATCCCTTTGTTTTATGTTGCAGCCAACAGTTTTCACATTACTGCCTACTTTATGAAGAGATGGGTTAACCTCTATTGTGCTGTAGGGAAACGTTATCATGGTAAGAAATCAGTTTCTTATAGTGTTACTTAAAATTTTACATTTCTGGGAGAAAAAAAAAGGAGCATGAACTAATATTTTGTCAGATTTGGTCTACTTAATCAGAATTTATTTCAGAGCTTGATTTTGCTGCTTTTTTTTCTAGAGGTTGTTTCCTAAAAAAATAGAGAAATGTTTTTTAACATATGATGGATTTTCTTTAAAACTTAGTTTTAAATTTGTATATGCCTTGCTCCAGGGTAATCAGCTATACCACACCAAATTCTGTAAGTATGATGAGACTCAGCATTTTACTGAATCTCTACAGGGTAGTAAACCAACCAAACGTTGCGGTATGAATCACTTCATTATTGCTGGAGTGTCTTGTGACATCAACTGTGCAATACAAGTGTATGCAAGAAAAGGCTTTCATTCACCTCAGTGCTATAAAACCTTTACATAGGTGATGTCATTGGACCAGATATTTTTTCAAGATCTTCTCAAGTCAAGATGCTCTGTAAGGAAGTGATATCAATCTTATCCTGCCAACAGCAATAAAAAGGAGCAATAATGATCACTGCCCTGTCTGTTGAGCTCTTTGTATTAAAAAAAAGGCAAAATGAATTGATTAGGTGCCCTTAAAAATATTGAACACTTGAACTGATATTTTTAAGGATTTCTTATTTTTACAGGAATTCATTATATTCATAAATGTTTAAATATCTACTCAAATGGCAACTAGGTATTTTCTAAGTCCATCTTCTTTGAAAAGATTGGAGTGTTGATTTTAAATATTTAATCGAACTTAATCTCCCAGCCTCCTGGAAGAATAGTTAGAACAGACTTTCTGCATTGGTATCTCAACACTGGGTTCTGTGTATTAAATTTGGACCTTTAAGTGCAATGATTACCTAAAGATGCTTTTTATTTTGTTAGCCAGCAAGTGAGATTCTTATAAAAATATAACAGTAAAAATGTCTAACAGAAATGAACTTGCTCTGCTAGTGCTGCCAAAAAGAGAGGCTTTGATGCTGCCTGCAGTCAAAACTTTGCTTCCACATGAAGTTCCTAACAAGACAGGGAGTTAATTTTGCTGGGTTTGATTCCCAATAGATAGCAAAATAAGCACACAACCTAAAAAAAAAATAATTTGGCACCAATGTTTTTCCTTTCTGTAAGATACATCTAGTACTTCACAAACAGATGTTGAGCCTTACAGAAGAAGAATCTTGCATACTTTCATCAGTGATGCTCACTCAATATCTAGAGTAAACTTACCTAAGAGGCTATTTATTGGAACCTCACATAACAAATTCAGTCCCTGCTCCGCTGTCCAGCATTTCTTTTGTAGCCTATTTGGAAGACGTCCATAGGCTGCCCACAGTTTGAAAGACTACTAGACCTTTGCAGGTGGCTTTTCAGGTCTTGAGGATACAAGCAGAGAAAGAACAGTCAGGACGTAAGGCACAGCACAAATACTTCCTTGGACACAGTTTTGCTAACAGAGTTGATATTTCTGAAAGGATTCTATAAAGCATATATTCATTTTCAAGTTATTGTAGCTTCACAAGTTGTTGTGCCAGTACACATGCATCTGGGGGCTCTGTGTATGCTTTTTCAACCAATGGCAGCTGCAAGGTAACCTGTTTCAACATCCCCATCTTTCATTGTAACGACTCTAGAAAAGTTACTGCTGGTACACACTCAGAGGGGTTTGTCAGATGCTAATAGATCTGCTGTTGGTGAAGAAACAGTACCTTGTAACAAATTGTGCACATTGTGCCTATACTCAGTTCATTTTGAAGAGATAATCTACCAAAAAAATCAATGAGGTCAACATCGTGTTTTTTCTGCATGCCTCGTCTCTTTCTTGTCCCAGAAAATACGGTGTTATGGCTTATTTTTGAAGTATAACAAACTTTAATAATTAGTAACTCTTTAAAACCAAGCAAAAAAACCAAACCAAAACAAAACCCCCAAAAAAACAAAGCCCAGAAAACCTCAAAACCCAAAAACTCGACAACATAAAAATCTGAGCTGAAAACATGAAGACAGTAATCTGGAAATAATCTGATACGTAAAATAAAAAAATAGCAATGCTAGGAAAAGAGCAGAGATTGATAGGTACTAAATAAAGCTTTGTCTGGTCTATTATAATCTGAGAAGCCTTCAATTTTTAATAATTTGTAAATAGGTTTTTGTTATTGTCTTCGTAGCAAACCATGTGAACTTGAGTAAAATATGTAATTTAGTAGTAGTTAACCAATTTGTTTAATGACGTTAAAAAAATCAGTGTAGTCAGAATTTGAAACACTTAGCCTTATGCTGAATTTTTATGCCAAGTCCTGATTGAATATGTTGTGCTATATTACAAACATAATTTACAGCTTTTGTGATGAAAAGACTCGTCACCAGAATAGCACAAAAGAGATTATTGCTAAGTGGTTCGTCTGTCAGTTCTGTCTGGTATATTTGTCCAGGGGTGCAGGTGGACTAATTTGCAGCCATGACTATCCTCCTGGGAATAAAACTTACTCTGACTTATTGATTTTTTGGGAATGGTTTAAAAAAGCAAAGCAAAAGGAGGGATGAGGTGTTGAAAGGAGTAAGTAAGAAACTAGTGGAGTGCATGAAGTGAGTTAGTGCGCAATTTAAAAAATACTTTATTTTGTTTACTAGAATAGCATGTATATATGTTGTCATTATGTGTGGGTTTGAATATGGTTATAACTTTTGTAATAATCTTTTCAATTATTTTTGTATAGGCCTACGTGTGTTTCCAGACAGACTTATAGTTTGTGTCAGTAAACTTGAATCTGATCCAAGTGCTTGGACATGTGAAAATGGTGTATTGGTATGTACAAAACCGCTCTATAAACTTTCTTTATTTTATAGTGGTAAGATGAATGTTTATATATAGATGTAGTTATTCACATATTTGTGACTGTCGTCTTGGAACCAGAGAGTTACATTGACAGTTGGGCCAAAGTATTCAAAAGGACTTCTTGAAGTGAGTCTGAAGCAGCAAAAATGGGAGTTCTTGGGAGCTCAGCATTTTCTGAGCCATATAAGGCTCCGAGAAAAAGACCACGTATTTAGAAAGTTAGGTATGATTTTAGCACCTTGATTTAAGGATCTTTTTTCCCTTTATTTTTTTGTCCTTGTAACATTTTACTTTCCAAAACGATTATGGGGCAGTTTTTAATGTCAATGGGTTTCTTGTATATTTTCTTAGCATTTGCTCTGCAAAACAACTCAAATGGATCGGTGCTAGCCCTGGTGGGGAAAAAAAAAATCCCCAAACGTTTATGGAGAAAAAGGCACTGGTGTGTAGTTAAATACTATAAACAATTCTACTTAAATATTTCATCCTGAAGGCTTTATCAGGGTCAAAGGCTTATGAATTTTATGCTGCAGTTAACTGCTGATTGTCTCAGGAGTGCTCACATTGACCCAGATGGCTTGCTTTATGGCAGGCAGCCTCTTCTGTGCTCACAGTAAGAATCAGAATTACACACTGAGGTCTATGTATGTTTTATTAGTTTATCTTAAATGTATTAAAGTATATTTGACCCTTGTAAAGAAAAAGCTTTTCTTCTACTCATGCAACTTAGTATTTTTTTAATATCAAGCAGAGTGGGTTTTTTTAATTATACTAAATGCAGATTTAATTATCTTGATTCCTAGATTGGTAAGTATCCTTAAATGTCAAAATATCAAGCAAATGGTTTTTTTCTCTTTCAGAAAAAACTAACTACTTTAGAAGTACTTGCTATTTTGAAAATTACTACTCTCTCGGTATTGTCTTGAAAGGTACATAGATACTTCAAGTAGAAAATCCTGTCTCTGCACTTCGATTGAGAAATAATTATCTGGTTTGGGTCTTTTGTTTTTTTTTGTTTTGTTTTCTTTGCTTAGGTATCTCTTGTGAGATATTCAGTTTCCCCATTTGGTGTTTTTAATCTTTCCATAAAATAAAAAATGAGAAGTTTTCTTTAGTTTCTTTCACATGATTCTGTCTAGTAAGAAGGCAGCAAATGAAAACTATAATGTTATGGACTTCAGCTTGACTATTTCAAAATTTGATCCTGGTCTATGGAGACTCCATGTTGTTTGAAAAGACAGTTTAAACACGTTTCGAAACAATAAAACTGTTAGTGGGATCATAACCTAAGCAATAATAAAGTCTTGGGATTTTGCTTTAATTACAGATACAGTATATGTGCATAGAACCGGCTGGCACGGTATGTTGGTAGGAGAGAGTAAGATTGAAGTTATTCCTAAGCCATCTTGCCTGATTTGAAGAACTAAAAAGATGTGAACAAACCCTCAGCAAATGTTTTGGAGTGTCTTTTTAATTCTTACCACTCTAACTTAGAGGGTTCACTCCAGACTGTGGTGTTGTTCTCAAATTTCTCCAGCATGTTAATACTGAATTTGTCATATACCCCAGTTCAGTACTTTGCCAAACTGGGGAGTGCTTGATTGCCACCGAGAGGCAATTTCATGTTTTTGGGACTTCAGAATTAAAGGCTAAGGATCTGCGCTCTCTGTGTGTACTTTTGCCTGTGCAGTTTTGCAGTGAGCATGCCTGAACTCTGGACTACACAAGACCACCCAGAAGACCTTTCCATTGATATACTCCAGTGTATTCTGTCATGGGCCAAAAATGAGGCATATGTTTTTCCTCTATGTTGTTTGGGTTTGAATAATTTCATAATGCTGCATGCAAGTTCTTTTAAACATTTAATCAGCTCACACTCTTGGTTTTGAGGGCCTATCTGTGTTTTATAAAAGTAGTTGAGACTATGTTAATGGAGACTTTGTCACTTTTCAGTGTTGCTGAATGTCACTGAGATTGACTTAGTCAGGACTTAACAATTATTTTTTTTAAACTGCTTTTATGCTGGTTTATGGTTTGAGTCAAGCTTTCATTCCTGAGCTCTGTCAAGATAAGTCAGGCTCAATGCCCTGCTTTCCTGTTACTTGGAACCAGTTCTATGTCAGCCTGATACACATTTCTTTCACTTGCTGCGACTCTCGCTTTCTTCAGCTATCTTTAGTTCTTTATTCTTAGTCTTTTCACTGCCTTTTAGGCTATTCTCTGTGCCTCTGAAATAGACTGTGCTTAAACCAGGAATTTCAAGGGATGTAGCCAGATATAAAATGAAGTCCTAATGTCCTACATGTTAGGAAAGACCATAATTAGATTGCTTTTGAGATACTCACAAGCACAAACCTTAGCACCAGTTGCTGAGGGAAGTCATTTGAAGCCTTCTGTGATGCATCTTGTAAGATCAAGGAAAAGATGGATTAAGTAGTCTCTGTCAAATTAAGCATAAATGAACAAATTGTTTGAGAGTACTTCTAAGGAGTAGAGCTGAAATAAAATATAAGAAAATCTATTGATGTGTAATTTTCTGTTTTCTAGAACCTAGTTAGAAACAGGAGTTTCTGTGGTTGCACCTCAAAATCAGGCTGCAGCCAATAATTATCATTATGGAAGAGAGAAATCTCTATTAAAGAAACAACAAACAAGTTACTGAGAATACATAAGCAAATTGGATGTCTCAAGGAAAAGATGGAAGAATAGCCTGGCTGATTAATGCTAAGTTTAAACATAAACCCATTGTTTTCTGTTTTGCCAACCTGCGCTTGTAATCTTGAATAGTTTTATCTTGAAAGAGAAGACAGTTTTGGGAACATGGCAAAAGAGGAAACCCAGGGAAATATGTAAGAGCTCTGGAGAGATTAGTCATCTTTCTCAGTGATGACATTTTCTTGATGATGATTATTATGTAACGAGGTAAAATGGAAAATTGGAAATGGGCTATCTGAAGAAACAGTGGAAATGGAAATGGGTGGAAGGCTTTTTGGAGGCTTGTGAGCATTTGAAAATGTGCTAACAATGGAGTGTTCATTGATAACCACATCGGCTTTATACTAGAATCTCTGAGAGGAAGCAGTTGTAGGGAAAGCATGAAGGAGGTTAAGCTAATGGTGATATTACAGTGGAAATTTGAAAATACCGTTCATGTGAAATTGGAAAAGAAAGTTGGAGTAGGAGATCCTGTCTTGAATAAAAAGATCTTGGAGTTCCCACTGAGCCTTGTTACGTTACAGACAACATTATACAAAAATATAAATTCTTTTCCAAACAGAATATTGCTCTTAAAAAAACCACAAAACCAACCAAACAAAAAAACTTGCATAGATACATAAGGAGAAGAAAAGTGCCAAATCCCCAACGGAGAATTAAAGTAAACTATTTAATCTTCTTCATACATGTCTGATTTTATAAATTGTGTCATTGTAATATACTTCAGGTACATTAGAGAATTCTCTTTATTAAAACTTATAAAAGCATGCTTATTTTTATTATGCTGGGAAGAGGCTCCTGGTTCTTTCAGGAAAGCATGTACACTTAGCTGTAATTAACAGGAGAATTTTAACATTAGAGTATATGCTGCTGGAATAGTGTGTTTATTGGAAGGTAGAGTGAAAACTTTTTTCAGATAGCAGCAATTTGTAAAGATTAGTAGAAGAATTTAAAGTGTTTAAGATAACTAAATTCCACATAAAGGCTTTTTTTTGTTAAGTGATACCAGATTGGGTCAGGGAAGAAGGAAATGCTGTGAAATACTGTTGCAAAATTCATACTGTGTAAGTGCTAAACGTGGCATGGAACTGTGGGTACTTATATATATAATATCACAGTTAAACTGCTGTAATGGTGGGCTACTACTGAAAAGGTCATTCTATATCTCCTCTAGTTCCAGCTACATACTCCTTTCCTTTCTGGTTACAACGGACTAAGTGATTCTTCAGTCGAGAATGAATTAGTTCATTGACTTGATCCAGCAGAAAACGATTTATTTGTGAAGTTTCTCTGTTTTTTATTGGAGGATTAGTTTTCTTTCACGTCAGTTCACTAAACCAAGTCATCCTGTACCCCACAGTTGCCAACTGTGACACAAAAAATGTTGCAGGGGATGCAGCCAGGATTTGATGAAGAGAGCGGGACCATCCCTTTAGGTATCAGCTGATGGGTACCCTGCTTTGGAAGCAACATCCAAAACACACATTAATGTTACATTTGTTGTAGTACTTGTCTCATCGATGTTTTTTTATTTCATTATCCTTTTTTAAATTTCATAAAAATCTAGTTTTCATGTATTTTCAGATAATATGCTTAACTCTTTTCAGTCATTATAGCAAATATAGCTAGAAGAAAATATTAAGCTGTAGCTTAGTAACTGTATGATCAGGGTTCACTACTTTTTGAAAAAAGGTAGAGAGGGGAAACTGCAGACTAATGAACTCTTTCCAAATACCACATAGTGGAGCAGGTAAAGAATTGCTTTTCCTCTTTGGTGAGTTTTCACTTTTAACACTTAAAGCATCTGTCACTCTTTCCTACTCATCCTTTGTTTTCTGCTGAAGCTGATGCAAGGCTGATGGTACTGAAACATGCAGTCCCTCCTGTCTTCTCTTCTCTTACCCATGTATTCTTGTTCTCTGTGTCTGTCAGTACTGGCATGTGTGGGGAGCTAGGTTAATTCATTGATCCCTCTGAAAACATGTTTGTTTTGTTTTGGGTCTTTGTTGTTCGCATGGTTAGCTTTCAGCTGGGTCACTTCAGTCAGGCTCTCCCTGCGTGGCTGCATAAACGCTAGTGTTGATACAGAGACTTGGCAGGACTGTGTGTTGGGTAAGAGTAAGACTTCCCTTTCAATGTTAGGATAGCTTTAAATTAGCTTGAATCATAAGACTGCTCTCTCTGAGAAACTACATCACAAAGTAATGATACTAACGTCTTTGACTTGGTCGTGAAGAAGAAAGCTATGGCAGTTTTACAATATTCCCTTTTGTCCCAGCTATCTGCCTCTTCTCCTCGGAGATTACCACTCCTATAGCAGAGTTTGCCAAAAGGGGTGTGTGCCCACATCTCATCTTGCTGCATATCAGTCTTGTGGATTCATGCACACCAAGCTTCCCTCGTTTTTAAGCTAGTGCATTGAATTGCAGGTGGGAGCAGCTGGGGTGGGTGTGTGTGCTCCCTTCTGCCAGCCCTGCAGTGGGGGTAGGAACCTCCTGCAAAAGGGGAGGGAGGATACCTGAGAGCAGTAATGCCGTGAATTGCCTCAGTGAGATGTGTCTGAACTTGTCTTGGTTTCTTCTTATAGCTCAACAAACTGATTTATTTTCTGCATGGCAAAAGTCTAATGGCTGTCTGCTGTTTGTTATATTAATGATCCAGAGAAGTGGACAAATGATGAAATGAAATCTGACACAATTATTTCAATTAGTCAAGACTGGAGAGGGCTGTGAAAATTTCAGAGAAACCTCACAGAGGTGGGTAAAGGGGCTTTAGGACTGTAAACAAAAACATCTATTGATAAATGCGTGGTATTTTTACTGAAAAGAACAATTACAGTGTTCATACATACCACTGAGTAAATTAACTGTACGATCTCTGGAAGAAGACCAAGATATTGCCGCAAGAAACTGATTTGAAAATCTTCGCTTCCTAGCATTATTTATCTGAAAAGCAGGCAGAATATTAAAGCATATATGGAATGAAATAAAAAATAATACTTAAATTTTCTTAAAGCCAATTAGTAAATTGAATACATCTTCAATAAAAGATAATGTACCTCTCACTGTGCAAAATCCAGGTGAAGGACAGCAGAAATACAAAAGTTCCTGTAACTGCAGTATAGATGATTAAGCACACAAAATTATTTCCATATGAAGGAATCTTCAAAAAGTAGGGACAAATTGAGTAATCTTTTACTGATCTTAGTAGCCGCTTCTTATGCGAGTGCTTCAGTTGATTTAAATGTAACTCCTTAGAAGCGTTCACAAGGTCTCATTTGTCAAAGCCTTGTGGTTATTTAAGATATTATCATCTGTCATCATCCTTTCACTTCCCTCGTTTTCCTCTCTCCTCTCTCTCTCTTGCCGTCACAGCTTATGCTGGTGCTTACTGTGGATTTGAGCTAAGATTCTGGACCTTGCACTGAATCATGTTTTCTCCCCTCTGCAGACTTTGAGAGGACATGCACCTCCAGCAGAGGTTCAGGGTGGAAGACTGACAGTGATAATGTTGAAAGCTACAGTGAGCTAAAGGTTTTATTTAGCTGCTGTGCATCTGTGATGACTGTCGGACTTAAAAAGGTTTAAATTACTTCAGTTTTTGATAATAATTCTCTGTAGTCCTGTTGGGCAAAGAATAGTTGATGGAATTTTTTTTAAATGGTTTTAAAGAGCAATCAGCACTTCAGCCTTCAGCAGAAATCTGTTACGACTAATAGGAATTTCATAACTTGACCGAAGAGTAAACTGAAATATATGATGATAAAGTTCATGGAAGGATTTTTGAACAAGTTGTAATTATCTCCTGGGCTGTGCAGTTCTGCCTCTTTTATATATTTTACTTCTGTATAACCAGAGTATTAATTATTCTTTCCAAGATCTCCTACAGTTGATAATGTAATTGTATAAAGAGAACAGTTGTTATTTAAAATTGATGTATTCTTTTCCATTTTTTTTTCTGTAAGAATTGAAGTTTTAAGTATATGGAGTATGTCGTTGTATACATCACATACTCCGTGTAATATTCTGTTATGTCATTTAACCAACGCTATATCTAGAAGGATAAATTCAAAGTTCGCTTCAGTATTACTGGTAGGTGTTTAGACATCTGTACTGGTTGACTCCAACAGTCATTTAGATTTGGTAGGCAGATAGAGGATCCTCATGTCAGGCTTAAAAGCTGTACTACAGGATGACAGGAGTGCCTTGCTTTTTTAGATACTCATGTGACGATTGAGCAGTAGATTCCTTCCCTCATGGTTTGTAAAGTTGGGGAAAGGGGTTGAGCTTCACATAAAATTGCGACTTTCTTATTTTATAAAAAAAGTCTTCAAAATATAAACTATGTATATCTTGCATGCACATTCTCTTTTGTAACTACTGGGGACAGAGCCTTAAAATTGATAGGGAAAGATGCATGCTTTTAAGACACTGGTTTTCTTAAAAAAAAAAAAAAAATCAGCATTAATATGCTTTAAATTTTTCTTCAGTGTCATTGAAAGAAGTTATTTTGTTGAAAAGCTATTGCCTTTTCCTCCATTTCTTATCAGTGGACATTTTCTCTGAAGATAGAATCTGTGTCTTGTAACATCAGCATACAAAATCAGAATGATTAATAGCTCAATTACTTAACATTAATTTTAACGCTTTTTGCCTTCAAGCAAATACACACAGCATTTATCTCATGCTTCTCAGTATGTAAATAAATAGTTTGTTTCAGGAGCACCTTCTGTGGCTTTAGAAAGTGTTAGGTATGTTCTTGCTGCCTGTGTTACAGATGTGTATCAATTTTTAAAAAGGCCCCCTGCAACTTCAGGGTTTTTTTGAAGTATCACATTTTATTTGTTTTATGCCATTTACAGCCTATTAGGAATTTGTTCTATTTATTATTCAGCAAGCATTCAAATGCAAATCTAGAGAACTATGAATTTCCTACACTCAGAATACTCTGGTATATGTAATACTCTGCTATATGTAAAATACAATTAAAATCCAAACAAAAGACTTCAAAAGCAAGAAGGCATTTTCCTCATAGAAGTCATATTCTTTAAGCTAATCTGACAATGCTTTGGGGACCTTTGGATAGTTTGGAATTGCCAGGAATTACGTATCAATTGGGATACCCGGGTTCACACCTTGTATTTTGAGAAAGTGGGATGTGTATCACAGGGGCTTCTGACAGATTGGGCCAATTCTGTACTAAATAGTACAGACCATAGGGACTCTTAACAAGCAAAAACTTTACAGTTAAGATCCATGATGTCAAATCAAAATGAATTTTAGTAGTAGGTAATGAAGATTGTACTGATCCAGGAGCTAGATTTTGCTTTCTGTACTAGGCCACAGGTAGGTAATACAGTTCTGCTCCTCACTAGGGAGATGCAGTTTTCTCTGGTTGCTTCTCTAATTTCAATCTTGAAAATAATATATTTTTAAAAATCACCAGCATTCCTTAAAAACACCTATTTCAAATGAAAAATCAGTACTCCCGTGTGTAACATGGAATGATGCTTTATGTCAGAAAGTTTCGATAAAAAACATTGAGAGCAGGGCAGTCCATTTCAAAATGTAGAGCAATATTCTGCAAGTCCAATCAAGGAAATCCTATTTAAGGTTGAGAATAATATCCATTTCTGTTCTTGGAAAACTTCTATGAATGTTTTATGATGTGGTAGGAGTTCATAGTAGAATTGTTAGTACAGATGCTTCACTACATTGGAAATGCTGAAAAATTTGCATCGTGACATTGTGGGAAGCTTTTCCTTCATGTGGGATGGGAGAGGGCAGAAGATGACCCAAAGTCCTGTCTCTGTTGATTTTTTTTCTATCAGATTATAGTATCTGATTGATCCTTCACTGGCAAGCCTCCTCACTTGCTTTAGGAGCCCTTTTCTGTTTATCAGATTGGAAAGAATTGGAAAGAATCCTGTCTGACCTCTCTGATCTGCCAGTCATCTATTAGAACAGTTCTGAAACATCAAGGTTGTCTTAGATGGTTGAGCTCATGGTACTGCTTAGAGTGACATTAAGAGAAATCATGCAATTGCAAGCCCACATAAAGCTCCCTGAAATAAGTGTTTCTGTCTGATTCGTTTTACTAATCTTAAATTTATGCACTTGTGTGTGTCTGGGATAATACTGTATTTCATTGCTTCATCTACATTATTATATTCAGAGTCCCCTCCCATATGCTGCTCTGATACTAAATTTGATTTATTGGACCCATTGATGTTTTCTATTAAGTATTTTTGATGAGCAAGTTGAGCCACATTGATAAATGCAATTCAGAAACAATGTGTGTTTTTAATTGTGGGTTGGGTTTTTTTTTGTTAACCAGACATGAAATTTAATTATCCCCTAGTGTTACTTTATTGGTACATAAGCATGTGCAACTGTTATACTGAGCATAGTAAGACACAATTAGGAAGTATGAAACCAAACTAGAGGCAGGAAGGGTGGCAGCATTGTTCACTTTGGGAATTTTTCTTTCAGCTCAGTATCCCAAACCCTGGACTGAAAAAAGAATTAATATTTGCATGAGTATTATTGACAGGCTGAAAAGGCCAAACCTTTCGCTCTTCTTCAGGATAATGAGTGTAAGGATTCTTCGCAAGTGCACATCCATGAGTAGTTTTTTTTTTACAGGTATTTAATGCTGTATTGCTGAATTCAGCTGTCCTGGAGAGAGCTGCAGATGGCAGTCACCACTTTTACATTGTCGAGGGTTTCTTTTTCGTTCTGAGTTGAGATAGTAAAAGAATGACTTTTCAATTTGGTAAGCCTTAAAGCAAGTACATTGTGTGCTTAACAGTCATGTTTCTCTGTAGGTCTTAATGGAGTTTTTTTCCCAGACATCTTTTTGGATAAGTACTAAGGATCTTACAATCAGGTTTTGAGAAGCCAGTGTAATGAGCAGGTAGGGTCGTAAGACTTTGTAAGCTTCATTTCTGCAGGCCCTTCTTTGCCTAGTTTTAGTGACAAAAAGGAGCAAGCTTACCCTAGGATTTTAAGAGCACATATTTCTAAAAGAGCCCTTGAACTGCCAAGTTAAAGAAGTATTTTAATCTTTTGTGCCCACCCAGTCTCTATACAAATGTAAATATGTCTGTCTTTAACAATTTGCCAAGAAATGTGGTTTTAATTTGTTAGCAACAATCCCACTCCCTGCAGCTCTTTCAGAGTCAAGTCACAAGTCTGGCGGTGCTTTGACATTTTCCTCTGTCATGGAGTCATTGTTTATATGGTGTCTGTTTCTGCTGTCCTCCTTTTTATGCCCAGAATATTTTTCTTTAATTATTTCACTGCCTAAAAGGAATTTGGGATTACTAGACAGGATGAGAGCAGATTAGGTTTTTTCTTTCTTTAGCAAGTCCTGAAGTTCCCATAGGAAATAAACAGTATTCTCAAAACAGACAGTGTTTGTTTTTTTTAATTAACTAAAATTATTAAATCTAATAAAGAAAATAAAGGAAGTATCATCAGTAATGGCTGTCTTAGTAGTATATGGAATGCCCATTGTTATTTATGACTCTCTCTGCCTTCTATTGTGGATTTATTCCAGCCTTCGGGAGTTTACATCACTCCTAATAGCAAAAGGCTCTCTGGTTCCCACAGAGTCTTTCAAAGACTGACTCATATGCCTTATGTTAATTGTTCAGCTCTCAAAATACAGCACTTACAGGGTGTGGTTCCGAGGGGAAAATCTACTGTACTTAAAGGGCATGTTCAGAAGCGTTTCACATATAAATCATTTTGATTTTTAATTTTTTTAATGTCTTAACCCTTTTCTGTAACTATGTGATAAGTTACTTGAAAACAAAATAAACAGTTGAAGATGTGTTAGCCCTTCAGCTCTGGACCATTAACTCTGGTCTGACTCAACTCACAAGTGACATGGCTTCGTCATCTTTGCCTCTCTGTAGGGTCTGGTGTTCACACTCTGGCGTGATGGTACATTCCAGGCAGCAATCACACACTGTTCATAATTGGATGCAAGTTAGAGCTGAGGTTTATTGCTTATCTATAGTAGTATGTGTGGACAGGAACTGTCCCCGTCCTCCTTTGGCTTTTGTACAAAGTGCTACTTTCCACCCATCGTTTACCACATCTACAAGGACTGCCTTAGTGGGCTGGTGATCCTGTTCGCCTGTGCCACGTTGATGTCCTCAGCTGAGGGCTGAAGAAGATTTAATAGAATTAGCCTTACCACAAAGCAGAGTAAGCAAAGTTCAAATGCTTCTGCTTGTGCTCCTGTTCTCTGGTGAAGTAAGAGTGCTCTCCAGCTCCTTTGATGCAGAATGATTGTGCAAGATCCTTCAGTCTGAGTTGTATGAATATTACTGGAAATCAGAATAGTTTCACAGGCTTTGCAGTTAGGAGTCTGTGCCTTCTCTTAAAATTAGGAAAGCTCTTGAGTATTGTAATAGTCTCTTCTTTAATAGTTTACAAAATATGAAAGCGTGTTTAGTCAAATTAGGGGAGTCCATACCTCTATCAGAATAGAAGCAGCAATTAATCCCTCAGATTAAACTAGTTAGGCTTGATTTCTGAGGTTGAAATCATATTGCATGTTTGTCCTGTGTGTTTTCTGCCTGCTGTAAATACGTGTTGCAGTATTAGTGGACAGAACTTCATTTATCAATACATGCAAAAATGTTTGCATAATTTGCCGCTGAAAGGAAGGCTCTGTAGTTTTTTAAACTGTTGAAGTGGTTTTATTTCTTTGCTTGACTACCCTCTTTCTGCTTACAAAACAGGAAGTTGTTTTCAGTGGCTGGAGCGGTGGAAGGAGCGGTGAAGTTCTATTCCCTCTTCTTTAAAACAGAAATAAAAATAAAAATGGGCAGGGCTTAATCCCCTATAAGTGACAGGTTCCTGAGGGGTGTTCCAGGCAGCGGTCATGTACACACTTTGGCCGTGTGCCTCTGCAGTCTTTCTCTACTTTATTCCATTCTTTTGTACTGCCTGGCTCCAGCGTGGTATAAATGGTATATAAATGGTATATAATAATGGTATATAAATGGTATAAATAAGCCCTCCCTACACTTGGTGAGCCCTGATCAGGAGTTGTGTCATGCAGGCTGATGAAGGAAAATGCTGTCAAAGAAAAGGAGATGGACAAAGACTCTTCTCTTCTTCCCTTTGCCATATTTTTCCTCTTCTCTCCATAGCCTCAGAGATACTTTTTGAAGTATGTGGTAGTTAATAGTGAAGCCAGCAAATGGCCCTTCTCTCACTGAGATTGTTTCACTGTGAAAGGAAATGCTCACATCTTGAAGAAAAGGGCATTTTCCTTCCCTCCCTCTCATCCCAATCTCATATTATGTAAAACTATGGTGCTGCTGTTAGCTGAGACCCAAAATAATTCCCCTGTTGTCCTGTAGTAGTCATCAACTACAAGCTGTGAACATCTGAATGTTAATATTAAAAGTTTTAACCCTTGCCTTCTTAAATGAGCAAATAATACTCTATATTTTTTGTAAGTATGGAAAATTATGGGAATTCTTCTGAGAATAAGTGTATAGACCATTGTGCCAGTCAGTCTCTTCAGAAAAAGAAACTGACAAACATGCTCCTGTCTGCAAGAGGTTCCTGGCATTTGTCACTGTTTGAGCCACAACGATGTCAAATATTTACCAGCAGTTTCCTCAGACGGTTTGCAAAGCTACATCCTTTATGTTGCAGTCTTGTTTGTTTGTGGTATGTTTTAGTATATGAAATATGTTCACTGGGAGTCTGAAAGGGGAGGGAACTGACTAGACTCCCAAATATTAGAAGATTAAAAATAATTCTGTTTCTCTTAGACTGCTCAGACCAAAATAATAAAGAACATCTGTAAGTCCTAGTATTAGAGATGGAGGTTTAAGTTGAATAATCATAGCTTGATGTGTCACGTTTTAAACCTGTGTTTTCTTTTGGAGCAGAAAGAAGAACTTTCCAAAGGGACATCTGAATATTTTACTAAATTTGCTGAGAACAAGAAGCTTAAGATTAATCTGAATGAACAAATAAAGCAAGACATCTTGAAAGAAATGTATGTCACTCTTCTTTCTAAGGTGTTATATTTATAATCTGATAAAATTTGGGTAAATAGAATCTAGCCTATGTAATAAAATTTGAAGTAATGTAAACTCCTTTACAAAAGATTGATTTAAATTACTAAGCAACTACTACTCTAGTGTGCATAAGCACATAAAATGATCGTTGTTGTTTTGTATGGCATGAAGAAAGCTATTACAACCCACGTGGATATCTCACGTAGTGCTAGGCAGAATCAAAACAGGGTGTTTTTTCCTTGAATGAAGCTCTGAGCCAAAATAAACATGAGATGTTTGAATCTGGTGGAAAACACTTTGCAGATGTATTTTCTTTTTCATGTTTAGAGTCTGCAGTGTACCAGGATATTTGTTTCAATCTTTGGTCATAGTTAGAGTATCCCTGGTGTAGGGGATGGGGAGGGTTAGTTGGTCAGCTGAACGTATTTTACTGATCCTCTGCTGTACCAGGATGCCATTCTGGTATTGTGCAAGCTGCCTGTAGCCCCAAATCAACTGTGGAATCAGGGATTTGCTGTGAACCCTGGCAACTTTTTTTAACCCATGTTGTCTCATCTGCGTTGTCTTTAGAAGAAGATTAGGTTTGGAGGTATGCCAGCTGTACTTATTTCAGAAGAGGTCTCTTTCTGAAGAGTTAGATATGCCAACCTGGGAACTGCTCGGCATCAGCAGAGCAGCAGAAAGCAGTCTCAGTGTGGGACGATCTATAGTAATATCTTTAGCCTCAAAATCTTACACAGGTGACTTCAATACTTGTGCATAAAGTTTGTCTTACAGCCAATGTGAAACCTAGAGTTGTAGGTGACACGCTGCTGAGGAGTACTGACACTCTATCAGGTCTCTTGTGACCCCATTTTCCTGTATAATTCTGTTTAGAATATCATCTACTTGCATTACCTAAGTCCTTCCCGGATGAAATAGCTTGATACTAGATGAGTAGTGGTTAACTTTAAAGTAATGCTTTGAAATGTCCTGGGAAAAATTCCAGAGGAACATTCTAAAATAGAGCAAAATAGAGATTAGAAACTCTCACAGAGATGCACACACTGCCTCCCCCTGCCTGCCCCCTCTATTCTTTAGATATGCATTTATGCATGTGAATATATGGGAATGGTTTATAATTATTTAGGCACTTAAGAAATATCTAGCCAGTTTGGGAAGGAATTCAATATACTTACGCCATCTTGACCTTTAACATCTGTAATGAATCCAGTTCTGCCTCTTGGAATAGAACATGAACGCCTTCATGGCTTACTCATTAATAAATAGGATTCCCCTAGTGCAGTGGAAAATCAGATGGATTACACTTGATATTATCCACACTCGACAAACATTACTGCTTGTCAAGATGATATACAAGGGGTTTTTTCCACATTCAGAAAGAGGGTTGCCCTAGTGGTGTTTTAGAGTTTGTAAGAAGGGCAGATTGAGGTAGCAAAATTATTTTTTAATTTAAAACCATAATTCCTTTTTATTGCAGTGTGAAAATGACAAAAACAAAAAGTAGCACAAGCAAACCTCAAATCAGCGAGGACTCCAAGAAAGTATATCTTGACTCGGTGGACTTGCAGACAGGTAACAGAAAGAACGACTGTCAAGCTTCTCTCAGTCCTCAATCTGAAGTGAAATGTAGCAGTACAGGACTGCTAAAGGACTGGATAAATACAGCTGAGGGCAACTTGGAGATTCCTGCTTTAGAGCTGGAAATTTATGTTAATCAGAGTCAGCCAGATGATGTTAGCAGCCAGCAAAAACCTTGCTCTGCAGAGTGGTTGAAGTCAAGTCTTATAAGCGAGAACGTACCTTGTAGCTCTAAGTCAGCACTGCTAGGTCCAAAACAAAGTCAAGAAGTGACCAAAACACAGGCTCAACAAAAGACCTATGGTTCAGAAGAAAAATTAGAGCATTTTCAAAAAGTATTCTCTGAAGAGGTGCCTTTAACTCCTAGCAATACAGAAATGAATAAGTGTTGTGATGACCATTTAGGTCCATTCCTGGAGAAGACCCTGCTTAATTCCAGGTTGTTCTCTAAACAAGACTTGATGAAGACCACATCTGAAGATGAGTCAGTCACTTTGGGAAAAAACCTCTCCCATCCTCTTTGTAATAGGAATAATATAGAGCAGACAAAGAAAAATGAGCCAAGCACAACCTCTGGAGAATTTCCTGTGATGCCATCATCTTGTTTAGAACTGCAGTGTGTGTCTTCAGAGAAGCTTACCCAAAAAAGAAAAAAAGAAGGTGAAAACGGTCTCAGGAAGTTAAAACTGCGAAGGCTTAAGAAGTCATGAAGTCTGAAATACTACCTTGATGGCATGTAGGTGGGCAGCTAAATATGCGTTTGGAAAGCATACACAAAAAGTAGGAAGCAATTCAAAATATTTGAAAATAATAAAAATACAAAGTCAAAATTAGATAAAACTTTTTAAGAAAATATATTTAGTTAAGTGTTTTAGTCATCTGGAGCTCTAATGAAGACAATTATTTTAGGTCTTTAGGAATTAGACATAAATACTGTACAAACCAGTGTAGTATTTATAAAAAAAAATCTCTTATGTTTACCAAACAAAATTCTAGATCTACATGGCTTTTAGTACTATTAAAAAGTCATATCAGCTGATGACAGCAAAAGTTAGAATCACTTTCGCGATCCGTGTGCAGCTGCAGTTATTCAGTGTTTTGCTCGTTTCTGAACACAGAGTTTATTTTAGTAAAAATTAATTCTTTCTCTCTCTGTATTAGGCAGTTCATGGTTTGTTCACATGATCTTTACAATGGTAAGGTGAATTGAGGTTCTTTCAAATAAATCTTTAACTGGGATTTAATGTTGCTGATAATTTCAGACCCACCTTTTCCGTGGGGTTTCAAGATAAGTGCAGTTTGTGCTCATGCAGTTTTGATACAAACAAGTATTTCTAACCTGACTTGTGGATACAAGCGATCACGCATTCAGTCTTTGGAAGAATGAAGATTGGGTCTATATATGGCATCACCTGGATGTGCAAACATTGCTATTGGGAAAAGTTCATGCACATGTATATGCACCTTCGTGCGTTCATGGTTCAAAATCAGGCCTTGTTTGTGTGCAAGGACTGGTTTTCAGGTATAGCGATACCCAAGTTATTTCTTATTTTAAGATAGGGGTAATTTAATTGCTCAGTGCTTTTTAATGCTGCTTTTGTAACTTGTACGCTAATGCGCTAAGGAAATGTAACTCTTTATTTCATGCTTTTAAAAATAAAATTATAAGCAATGTTCTTTCATCATTCACTCAAAATCAGTGTGTCCGCAGACATTTTATGTGAAACAATTTTTAAAAAAAATCTTACTGACATCTACTCACCACTGTGGATATCCTCATAATCCATAAGCATTAGAGTTGGTAGTGTAATGCAGGTCCTTATGAGAGTTAGCAGCTCGGTAGTTTACAGCAAGGCGCAGTCAACTGAACGGCATCTTTCTGCTATAAACAACAACTGCCTTTGTTATAAACCAAAAAGATTCTGCGTGCCTGCTAGAAGATGTTTTCTTCTTTTTATTTCAACCTGTTTATGTGATGTTTCTCACAGTGCTTTGCAGTAAGGTTGCTAATGCTTACCAATCTTCAGGCTCTGCAGAAAGATCTTTCCCAGTAACAGCAAAACCAAGGCTGCAAATGAACCTGGATTTGGAGGAAGAATAGCCTGTGGTATGTTTACTGTTGTCTTTTGTGTATGGACTCAAGGTACTGGGTCAGGAAGGGAGTAAAAAGCACCTTTTTGACGGACTTACAGGAGGTATAAGGATGTCTGATTAAGTGTTTATCAGAAAAATAAGAGTAATTGAAATAGAATAATTTGATAGTATATTGAAGTCTTAGCATAGATTTTCTGGGTGGCTTCTTTAAGTTCTGACAGTGAATAAACTAATAAAACCAGTTTTATCACTGTGGTATGAGCGCATAACTCTAGACTGCAGTTTTAACTTCCTATTTTTTCTACTTTGCTTTTGCTTGGATCTTTGTGAATTTCCCATTATGTTCTTGGTTGTAACAGATACCTCCAGGAGAGGTTTAGATGATTATGCAGTAACAGACACATGTTGAGTTTACAAAATCACTTCAGTTACTTCATTTTGTTCTGGTTAGGAAAAAGACGTTGTGCTTGCTTTTGCAAACTGGCAAAAACACTGCTTGTGTCTCTGAAAATTGTGGATGGTCTTGAGCAAGTACGCCCCAACTATTGCTGCTAGCCGTTTTGGATTCTGACATTTCCCTTTTTCTTGCCTTTCTCCTCTCCAAATACGTTTAGCTCAAGTATTAGAAACCAGAGGGCAACCAGGTGTAGTTTGTATCGTCGCATACCGTTATAATTACAATTATAATTACAATTACAATACCATATAATTACAATTCAATTTTAATCTTAACTGAATAACATACCTGCATGCACCCCTAAAAAAGAATGTCATACATTTATAGGGGGCTCGGGTAGATTAAATCGTTTTCTATGTAGGTAAGAACGCTTGATTTTTTTTTTCCTTTAGGCTCTTCTGTTACATTGCTTGCAATACTGTTTCCCATCACCTCACTGATAGGGTGCGAACATTCTCCATTTAAAGCAGTGATCTTGTAACAATAAGAAATGTAGAGCTAGATTGATTAAAGGTGTTAGAGCCTAAAGAGTCAGAACAAATGCAGGTGGACTTTCACAAAAGGGTGCAGTTGCATCATTCTTACTGTAAATACTGACTTGTGAGTTCCCTAGGCTACTTGTAGCTGTGTGTTTAGAGCTTAGTTACTTTAAAATGTTGTCTCTTGTATCCTCTCAGAAATGCAGGTATTCAGGGAAGAAGTTTTGAATTCGTGGTCATTCCTGGATTTTAGAAGGTGTCGCTGCTCAGAACTGTTTCTCCTTTTGTCCGTGCAGCAGGACTATTACAAAAGTTTCCCTTTCGTAAACCTAATGGGTGCTTTACGTGATGCTGTGACAGCCAGGCTGTACTGTTACCATATGTCTCTGTTACCTCTAAATTTAAGCCCAAGGTTGTCTTCTCAGCCTTTGCCTTTCTCTTTATCGACAATCCACCTACTCCCAGATGGTGGAGGTGTGCTCTGAAATGCTCTTGAGCCACAAACCTGATTTCCTAAACAAAAAAAAAGAAAAAAAAAGAAGCTGGAAACTGAGCTGGAGTAAAATTAGCAGTTTGCAGGTCTTCGCTGTGGCTTTCTATTACCAATTTGTTTCTGAGCAGCATTAACATACCTTTCTGTTAAAAGTCATAAATATTTAAGGCTCTATTCTGGAACTGCCACTGAAGCACAGAAACAATTTCTTTGGGTCATTTTTTTTTCTTTTGTGTGTTTGTTATGTTGCGGGTTTTTTTGCATTTTTCAGAGCTTCTTTGAACTCTTCTGAAATCTGGTGTAGATCCGAGCCTAGCTAAAGCTCACAGTGCAGAGTTCACATTGAAAAATGCGTGCTTGTCTTAAAGAGAAATAACTGTCGATTCCAAACCACCCAGCTCTGGGCTTTGTCTTTTTTTTTTTTTTTTAATCCAGTGAATCATCTGGTTAATTTGGTCTGTGCTGTTTGCTGATAGTGAAGCAGTCTTTTCCTAGCCAAACACTTTCTAATGTGTGCAGACTATCATTTTCATTATCCTTTACATCAAAGTAGTTAAAAATATTTGTTTAGTGAACTTCTGTGTTTAAACACACATCAAAAGCTAGACCAACATGTTACATCAGCCTGCTTCCTCTTTATAAATAAATACGTAAAATCTCCCTTGCGAAGGGTTGATCGGTAGGAAGGTTTTAATTATTGCAAGAGTTATTTTGAGTAATAAGCTTTGTGCTAGTTCTGATATTATCTGTCAGATTGCAGTTCTGCATACCAGGGTCTAGAGCGTATGTTGGTGCGTTATTCCCATCGCATCACCGCATTTCTGTGTTACGCTTGACTTGAACAATTTCAAGAGCGACTGTTTCTAACAAAAAAAAGGAAAATTTTAAGAACCAAAATGTTCCTTGCTACAGAAACTTTTGACCAAGCGAGGCATTAAGTAGCCTTCTAAAGGCGTTTATTTTGTCAGCATGACCTTCCTTCCCTCTCACCGCTCTGCATGTGGGTCGCATTGGCTGAGTTTTAATTGACATTTTTGTGTCATCGTCATCTTATTGGCTTTTGAGTGGAAAAATGGATTCTTTTTTAAGAAAAAAATGGAGAACAGAATATTTTGTTTGCAGTTGGAATAAGAAAGATGTAAAATGTGGACTATCCCAGATTGTGCATTATAAGTAGGTATATCTCCTTGCCTCTATCAGTGTCTGATAAAAGGTTTCATACTGTATTAAAACACCCTAACACAGGCTTGATCAAACAGAGTTAATAGTATCAAGAGTCTTTGAGCCAGCAGCGGGAAGTGTGGGTTGGCCTCAGAAATTAGCTTTAATAAAAGGCACCCCTCAATTCTTTGCTTTCTGCTTTTTCCTTCTCTAACAAGCATTAACTAGCACCCAAAGACCTATGTGAATGAGATGATGTTGGCTGGGGGAATAGCAGTACATCGAGCCTTTCACCACAGAGATACCAAAGCGTTCTGCAGCTGAACCTGGGAGGGATATGAATATGCTTATTTGGACAGTTGGGGCAGCACTGAGGGTAAGCAGCTTCTTCAAGGTAAAGCAAGCTGGGTAAGGAACTTGTACTGCAAATTCTTTCAGCAACTTGTTCAGGTATTTCTGAACACAGTTCTCCCATCTTGTTCACCTTCCCCCCCACCCCGATAATTAAAATGGAACCTGGCAGCATGTGATGTTGTCCCTTCCGCAGTGGCAATAAGGTGACATTTATAGATGGGGACTTTTTGTTTGTTTCTTTGGTGTTGGGTTATGCTGAGAAATTGTAAGAGTTCTGAAATTGATGTAGTGTCACAGGGTGTGTCAGCTGTAACCTGGAAATTGTCCAGGGAATTAACCTCTGCTGTCCTACCTCCTTTACTATCCATTTCAATCATTCCAGAGCTGGGAATGGGTTCCTGTGAGAGCTGACAATACACCTTTTCTGAATGAGAATTTCAGTGGTTTGCTCCCATTCTGTCCAAGTTAGATTCTTTGTTATAGCTGAGACATATAGTGCCTCAGTAGTAGGAATTGGTAATCTAGCTCCCTAACTGCTTTATTTGCTGCCAGAATAATTGTCTTTTTGATTTCTGCATCAGATCTTTAAAGGAAAGTGTCTTGAGCTATAATTCTAGAGATGAACATGCCCCTTTTAAATATAAATATGATCTCATAGCGCTAGAATGAAAGGAATATAGGTTTATTTCTCCACCCTGTAGAGAAACTGGTTGAAACAATTTGCACATCGCAGAGAAGGCGCCCACTGGAAGATCTGGGCTAGAACTCCAGCCTGGTGCCCTGTCTGACACTGCATTGCCCCAGTGCTGCCCCGGCACTAGGTGAGCCCTCTGCTGAACCTCTGTCTGGTGGCTGGCCCACAGTACAGAACCTGCACCGTTTTCTTCCTCCTCATGCCCAGAAGCTGGAATTAATTGTTGCACAGCTCTTTTAGTGTTTTTCCCCTCTTTTGGGAAAAATAACTAACCTTTAAAAGCAAACTCTGTGTGACTGGTAAACCATGATTGTGATGGCCACTGGTGTCAATACTGAAAAAAGAGGAAGCTGAAAATTTTTCTTAAATATACTTAAATATTCTTGCTCTGTTTAGAGGGGAAGGAGGAGCTTATGCAATCACTTCCATCTTCTGGGGAGAAAAAGGCGGAATTTGGTACTTTCTGTGTCAGAACTTCTCATCTTTGCATCCACTAATAAAAACATGAAGCCTCTGCCTTGTGACTTGTTCCAGAGGGAACAATGCAGATGGCAGGGGTAGCAACCTAGGCCCCGATGGCTGAGGAGACAAGGCTAACATCAGCCTGATGGCTGGAGCGGCCACGTTGGGGGCTGGCAGAGAAGAAGCTGAATCGTGCAGTCTTCAAGGAGCAATGGAGAGCATAACCTAGTATATTTTCTAGGTTGGCAGAGAGCTGATTAATAGTATTAACTCTTGCTGTACAGGTATGTCAGCTGGTGTAAGAACAAGTGCTGTTTCTGAGGATGTTTAGGCCCTTGTGTTTAGGCCCAAACCTGGTTTATGTTACTCGCTTGCTAGGCTTCGGGTGTACACACGCTAGCTGGCTGTCACTTGCTTTTATTAGCAATGCAGAAATAGCTGTTCCCAAGGCTGTCTTTCCCCCAGTGACATGAATATATTGGTGTAAAGGCTGATGTAACGTGCATGATCAGTGCCTTTTCACTGGTTACCTCGATGTCAGATGGGCCCTTTCCCTGCAGAGGCGCGGTAGCTTTGATGTGGCTATGTGCAGCTCGATTGGAACCAAACCGAGAGTCAACAGGCTCGATTAGCTGCAGGTATAGCAAAGCTGAGGGTGCTAAGGGGAGTCGTTTATGTATATTTTTAAAGTTATGTTTAAATGGTGGCTTAGGAAGCGCACACTTTTCAGTTCTTAGATGAATAAGCAGCCTAAGAACAAACACACTAGCAGCGGGAAACTTCTGACTAAACAGAATGTATCTACCCAGAGTAGTAAACTATTTTACTGGCAAAGTATAATTTCCACAAAGATAAATATGCCTTGGTAGCCTAATGGGAAAGCCTGAAACTTCATGTTTCTATTTATTTTCCTGACAACTGAGAGCTTGGTTCTGGTTCTGGGCTTTGGCAGGCTGGTTTTGGTTTAAATTGACCGCGTGTATTTTGAAGCTACCACTGAGATACAAGGATATAATTCAAAAGTATCATTATAGCCATTTCAAGGGACTCTCTTTCCCCCCCCCCCCCGCACAACTCGTGTGGCTCTAATTTTATAACGCTATGAGGTAGCACTGGAATGAGTTATATGGGGAAAAGCAGGTTGTGTATGGAGAAAGTCTGCAGTAACAAAACTGCTGCATGGTCAATACAATACTTTGTAGCGCAGGAGTGGCTGGAAAGAAAGAAGTGAATGCTGTGCTTGAGGCTTTGGCAAGTTTTGAAGCTTGAGGAACCCAGGTTTGGCTCTACAATGAGTCTTCAGAGACCTAAACAGCTTTGTTACTGTATCAAATGATTAAGTCTGTAATTAGAATTTGCTTCGGTAGACTTCAAAGCAGCCTGTCAAGTAGATGTTCCCAGGACTAGCAAAAGCCACCTTTTTTTTTTTTAAATTGTGCTTGTAGAAGGCAGACTCAGATTTTTTCCTCCAAATTCAGGTATAAATGTTTCAGTCAGAAGAGGTGGTTGGTTTCTGCATCCCCAATTTTGACCCCAAAATTAACAGCAGACATCAGGAAGATGGTTAATTCAATGTTAAAAGTACAGAAAAGCATTCAGTTAAGAGCCTCACTCTCTGCTTCTGAGGCACGTGGAAGATTCTATTATCTTTAAGGGGCTTGTTTAGACATGATGTGTTTGCTTTATTGCAGATTGTAGAAGTCAGGGAACAAAGGGAAATAAATACTCATGGGATTTGTTTGGTGAGGAATTATTGAAGTGGTCAGATGAAGCTAATCTTGTTGGCTTCCCACTCAGCAGGCACCAAACTGATGATTCTCGGGTACTTAAGCTACATGGTGTGTAAGCGTGAGGAATAAGAGCAATCCCCCCATCATGGTAGTGTAGGACAGGTTAGACATCTCCTTTAAAGTGAGTTTGAAATAAAACATAACACTAAATGGATTATACCCATTTTTTTGGATAGCTATAAAGAAGGTACAGGACAGAGTGTGTCTCATTACCAGGTTTTTTTAAAGTCATCATTGTATTCATATCACAGCAACCTCGGTATCAAATATCCATATTTACTACAACCAAATTGTGGATAAAAAGGCCTAACCTTGCAATGGGCTGGTTTAAGCTGAAGTACAAGCAGCAGCCCATCTTATACTATTATTTTTCACTTGCGATTGTTACACACAAGTGTTCCTCCAGATTTGTACCAACACCTTAACCAAACAACATAGCACCTTCATCAGGAAAGCGTGCTGAAATCAGACTGTCAGACAGCTAACCATGACTTCCACACACATGCCTTCTGGCTGGGAGGGGCTGCATTAGTTTAGTTAAGCATGAAAAGCCATTGTGCTGAATATTCTAAGAGTTTATTTTATGCTTCCCAAAGCACTTTTTGTCTATAAGAAATCAGTGTAATCTGTGGATCCTTTTCCCATCCAAGTCAGCAGTTTGGATCTCGCCTAGCTACTTCAATGGGGTTGCTATCTGGTGGCAGCTCATTGGCCCGTGCAAAACAAACTCATTGCACAATGCCAGTCACATCATCATCCTCTTAGAAGGGAGGTACACTAGCCAGGAGCCACCAAGACTGAGGGGCATGCTGCTTTCAAACCCCTTCAATTTGATCGAGAGCCAGAGGGAAATGTGGAAGCATCAAGCACCAGTCTGACTCCACCAAGATCAGCAGCAGGTCTTGGAAACCTAAACTGGGCCCTGGTTTTGCAGAACTGGCTAGTGGGGAGTGGCTTTAAGCTCAATAATCTCCACGCTCTTTTATGTTTTCATACAAAAAATTTAATAAATATTACTTTTTAAGATTTATTGCCAGGAACAACACATCAAAGATGCATTTTTCATATAACACTAATATCACAATACAAGGTATCTTCATGATCTCAATGGTTAACCACTGAGATGACTATGTTTATAAGCCTTTTGATCTTAAACATCATAATAGCACTTTGATTTCCTCACTTGTTAAGGCGGGCAGTGTAATCTATAGTAAAACCTACACAGTGATCTTACTGGACATTCTACTGTTCAAGTATTCAGCAACTAGCTTATTAGAAGAATACTCCCTAAATGCAGTAGATTACAAAAAAAGTCAAATCTACAAGTGGTAGATATTCATGGTGAGAAAAAAAATCAATTTACAAAATAAGATTGCTGTGTTTCCAACTTCACACGCTAATTTGATATTTTAATTACATGCAACCACTCACATTTCATCTACATAAAGTAATAGCTCAGTTTTGTTCCCTTAAACTGCTTCTTAGCAGATTATCTGCCTGTCACTCGTTTTTCAAGTCTAAAGCAGCGGAAAAAAAAAATAGTCTAGTCTAATTATATAAACTGCCTCAGTCAGTACTTACAAATAGTCTTAAAGTGATACTATGGAAGGTGGTTCAAACATTTGACATTTGTACAGAAACCAGCATTGAGGCCCAAAAGCCTGTCCTATTAAAAATAAACTATTTTAGAAGACCTTAGTTTTGGCATATAGGCAACATGTAACAAGAAAACAAATTCAAAATAGAGAAGCCACAAGCTTACAATGCTATCAGAAACCTTCAACTCTAATCACATACATATAAATAAAAAGGAATGATATTTTAAGGCTCTTGATTATTAAGTTAATAAATCAAATATACACAGTGATTAATAAAAAAGAATTATTTACATATCTATACAAACTTCTATTTTTGACATGTTTTCCTCTTTAAATTCTTCATTTATCAGCAACCACTGACAAGTTCCCCCCACCCACCCCCAACAAAAATACAATAAAAAAATAAATAATAAACTTATTTTTGATCGTTGCTGTGGTTCTGAGCTGCAAAGGCACTTTCAAATACAGAACTAGTTGTACGTCACCATAAAACCAATATACAAAAAACTCAAATTCAATAAATATAAATAAAATGTATTATTCTAAAGAAACTGTATAAATCGGGACATCTGGCAGAAAAAGAACAAAATTAACACTATGGAGGAGGAAGGCGGCTACGTAATACTTTGGGAAACATTTCCATGATGTGTCAGCTACAGCTGAATTTACAGGAGGGCACTTTTGACTAGTTTTGCATAGATGTGAAATGCAGCACTTGGTATTCCAGCCAACCACAGCAACTACCATTGCCAGTGTAAGCCAGCTTGTCAAAACTTAAATTAACACAGGGATTCTAAGTAAATAATAGCCTTAGACTCAAATATTACACAACAGTTTAAGAACTACAAGCTCGAGTGCCTTTCTATCAATATTTCAAGGCCCTGCACGGCAGCACCCCACTGTCTGCTATACGATGTACTCCATTCGATTTAGGCTTTGTGCGCTTTCCAAGTCTCTGTTGTCCTGTTTATTTGTCCAGTTCGGGTGTTTTGTAGGTGTGCTGTTGGGGGGCTTTTCATCTCTGTCTACCAAAGTGTACGCTGGCTGCTTGGTAAATCGGGCCTTCTGCTGGTGTTTGTCCATGTCATCTTCCTCCACTTCTGAATTGTGCGTCCTTATTTTGGCGATTTTAGAGTTTTTGTTTTCGTAGTCTTTAATTGGGACAGTGTTTGCTCCGTGTTTCTCAATAGGGTTTTTTATCTGATTCAGCTGTTCCCTTACGTTGTTGGTAGTGTTATCATCTGAGGCCGTGTGGGTATGGGTGCTCTGCTTTCTGCGCTTTCGGATGCACCAGTAAAACACAGTTACCAGGCAACAGATCCAGGCTACTGTTAGGACCGAGCTCAGTAGTGGCACCAAGAAATCTGGAAGAGAGATGAGACCAGTTAACCCCGCCATAAACCAAGCTTTCCACACAGGCTTTCTACAAAGCAAAGTCCCAGTTCTTCAGCCTTATTTTTTGACTGGGGCCCAGATAGTAACATAAGGACAGTGGCATTACCAGGTATGTACATGGGAGATCCAGAGCCAGGCGGCATGACTGCACAGGCTTGCTTCTTCCTTATTTCTCCGTGAAGAGGGCTCAAGAGTAGCAGCCCTGGTAACAGGTTAGGCCGCTGGTTTAGAGCGTTTTCAGAACTTTTTAGCTTTTTTTTTTTAAGTATTAAGATCCTGGTGCAAAGCCTCCTGGTGTTCCCAGTTAACAGAGCCAAGAGGCAGAGATTGAGACTTGCTGCATATCTCAAAAACGAGGAAAGCTTCACCTGCTGTGAAAGGCTGTTGTTGTCACGGCAGGCATACGAGTTTTCAGGGACAAGGAAAGCTTACCTGTTTTGTTTTTAACTGGTCGCCGTTGTACTCTGACTTCTGCAACTGCAGCAATTAGTGTGTTGTTACCATCGCGCTTACTGACAAGTTCAATAATCTTATCTGTGATGTCTTTGACTGGGTTTTCATCTTCCCCTGTATCTTCTGCAGACTGCAGAAAAAAAAAAATCATACCACTAATGCCAAACACCAGATCAGATGCATGGGGAATCTGCTATTTATAAACTTTCACAATCAGTTAAGGCTCTCAGTACTTTAATACTTAAAAAAAAAAGCAGGAACAAGCAAAAAGCCCACCTATGGGCAGAAACTATAACAACGCAGAATTTCTGTCCCTGTCTTTAAAAAGACAACAAAAAAAACCAAACCCCAGACAAACCCAAAAGCAGTGCTCAGGGGAGTGTAACAGAAGAATGTTTTACCACCCAATTAGAGTTGCTACCAGATGGAGGCTTTCAGGCATGGACGTGCAACGCAACCAGGATTTCTTCCCTATTTGTAAAGGGAATTGGGGTGGAAACTAATCCACAAGAAGTGCTGATAGAGCCAGGAGTGATGACTTTTATGAAATCCACATTACACTCATATCCAAGCAATTAACTACTAAGACATTTAAAAATATTCCAGGAATACTTACAATAGCTACATGTATTTCATTATTTGCCAAGTGTGAAGGCTCACAGGTAATATAGATGGAATATTCAACAGAAACATTCTTCAGAATATTCAGATTCCTCAGTTCACTGCAAATGTGCTCTGTGGTGAGTCCCTGGAAGATACAAAAAACGTGTTGTGTTTTTATAAATATATATGCACACAAGCACACAGATATGAGAAAATATTTTTTTTTGCCCTGAAATAAGAGCTCTCAGGGGAAGAGGAGATGGAATTCCCTCCAAATCAGCTTTCGTTCTCCTCTGGACACAAAAGCATTTGGGGTAGAAGTCTATTAATCCTTCTATACCTTCAGTTTTCTTTTATAATAAGGGAGCATCAGCTTTTATTGTACTTTTACCAGTCAAAAAAGTTGTTTGACACTCTGGGAAGCACATGCGCGTGTGCCACAGCAGGCTGAGCCATGTTCTGCTACTTACTGGTGCCATCATTTCTTTGTTAAAGGTAAAGGTGATGTTGGCACAGTTGTCTTGGTAGTAAGAATCAGAACTGCATTTGGTCTTCACTGGCTGTTGGTTCGAAGGCCAACATTCACCCACCGCAGCACAAGGGTGAGTGAAACAGTGGTCATCTTTGACAGGAACACAAGCATGCCCAGCTGGGCATTCGTTATGACCTTTGGCATGTATGACACAAGGTCGAGGACCACACCAAACCTAGAAGATGATAAATACTGGTAAGTAACTGCCAGTTACCGGACAGAAGACTCTGTAACCCAAAACACAGCGCAGCTATACCTTGGAACAGGTGACTTTTCCATTCAAACACTGACAGGTATTACAGTCATCATCCCACTTAGCCCCATCTGGCATTACTCGAACACTGGTAATGCACGGCCTTCCTGTAACTGAAGAGAGATTGAACAGAATTATAAACTTGAAACAGGAAAAGAGTGAAAAAAAAAAAACAAACCAAACCCTTTCCTAAGCTCATCTACACTTAGTGATAACTGCTTCTTCAATAAGAGACTTGCTTTACAACAAGAACAAATAGCACCCCCCAAAAAAGCCCCACACAACCACCAGCCTGTTACCATGCAATTACACAGGTCTTGCTACAAGTACTATGACCAGCTGTGATATCGGGAATACCTTCTTGGCATCCTGGACCACTACGACCTGGTGGGCAAATGCAACGGTAGCCGTTAATTTCATCTACACACGTGGCTCCAAAAGCACAGGGTGATGACTGGCATTCATTGATGTCTAGGATGGGAAGGAGAGGAAATGAAAAAGTTACTCAATAGTATCTTCCCATTTTGTCAGAAAGAAAAAAACATGAGAGATTTGCCTATGGTAGCTTTATGTTAATTTTCTAGGGTCTACCCAGAGATAGGTTCTTATTAGTAGCACCAGTGTAATCTCAGAGCAAGTTTTTGAAGCTTCTGCTGTGTGGCACTAACAAAGATCAAAGCCTGACCCCTATGGCTCCTTAAGCTTTTCAAGGGCAAGGACACATTCCTTCTCACAGAAACACACTTGCTCTCCTTTGACACACTCCAGTTTTGTCCCCCTACTAGATTCTTCAACTGATGACAACGTTAAGCCCCTTTCCAGTCGTATTGCTACTATGAACCTTCTCTTTCTGTGGCTGTTATTAAAAAAAAGTGTTAGTGTCCTCCTACCTATAATTATTATTAAATTACAGGGAAGTGCACACATCACCTCAGGGCTTGTAGGTGGATTATTAATTGACAAGGTTTTTGGCTGGTACGTTTTTATCTTGGGCAGAAGCCTGCACCAACTGGGAAGGCTATCATGAAGGGCATTTTGCCCACTCAGCTGAACCAAGGGGTTTCAGCTCTGGCTGAATGGACTTCAAGGTTTGATTGATTTTCAGTGCAATTCCTGCCCTCCCTGTCTGCTACAGACCTGGGTATGGATACAGAAGACACAGGACATCTATCATTAATCTGATCTACCACTTAACTCAGATGTTTGTCTTGCTTGAATCGTGTTGTGAGAGAGGGGGGGAAAAAAAATAAAAATCAAGGGTGGGTGCCACTGAAACACTTACTGATCCGGCAGTCAGGCCCTGCGAAGCCTGGAGCACATTCACAGCGGTACCAATTGTCTCCATCCACACAAGTGCCGCTATTGTAACTATGAAAGACAGACGTTTGACACATTTTAAAAATGCTCAAGATAAAAGGAATCTAGAACTCTAAAGCAGCAAAAAAAAGCAAAGGATGAAAGATAAACATATGAAACTTACCAAGGGTGTGGACTGCAGTCATTTGTGTCTGCAAAGCAAAGACAGACAACTTTAATATGCAGACTTTGGCTAATACAACTCTACTGTCAGTAAAGAATGATCAAACTTCCCCTAATGCCCAAGTTACACTTAGCTCAACTGTAACAAAAATATGCTGAAATTCTCTACTAAATTGATTCCAGGCTTCTTCCACAAAATTTGTTAACTAACATTGCGGAACACATGTACACAGGAAGAGATTGTAAAGACTCTAATTAGGGGGATGCAGGGGGGGAGGGCTGGAAATGTGGAAGCAGAGCTAGCTGCTCGTAGAAAAAGAATGCAGGAGAAAACAAGACAACATCTGTCTCCACTTAGCTCATTTGCAACTTTCTCACGCCCAGGTCAATGCTCTATCACATAAAGTCATTAAAAACAAAGATTCAGGTGATGCTAAAGCCTTCAGCAAACAAGCTTTTCCTTCTGGTTTCAATCTTGACTCCAAGGGCGACAGGATGAGCTAATGTTCTCATCACACAACACTCTTACAGAGTTCAAGCAGAGACTACTTACTCTGAGTACACGTGGGTCCTTCCCAGCCCTCCTTGCAGACACAAGTAAAAGAATCCCCGCTGACTACACAGGTACCACCGTTGTGACAGGGGTTTGGCAGGCAACTGCTGTTCCTTGCTGCAACAGAAACAAGAGTTGCCACAAAGTTGTTAAAAAAGCTGTCAAAATGAGCCAAGAGGAAAAAATGAGGTCACCGATTCAGTGCTGCATCTGCTTCCTGGTAATTGTGCAGGGTATTTACCTATATTACAAGTGGCTCCTTCCCATCCTGCAGGACACATGCACTTGAAAGTGTCCCCCTCGTCATAACATGTTCCTCCATTGTTGCATGTTGCCTCATCGCACTGGCTGTCACCTGTGAGGAACCCAACCAATCCTTAATACCAGCGCTTTCTTAATGCGATGCAATGAGTTTAAGAAGCCTAAGAGAGCACGCCTGTTACGTTTTGGAAATGCTGAACTTACGGGAGTGGCAAGTTTTTCCTTTCCACCCATTTTTACATTCACAGAAAAAGTCGTTGACCAAGTCTCGGCAAGTTCCTCCATTGTGGCAAGGGTTTTTACTGCAGTCGTTAATATCTAGATATGTTAAGGAAAGAAGACAAGCTCAGCAATGTTTACAGAGTTGATCAGCACTTAATGCTTGAAAGGTACATGTCCCATCCCTAATTTTGGCCTGGGTTTCAATCACGGATTAAACAGTTACGGCAGTATTTTAAAGCTTTAAGCACTGTCACAGAGATGAAGACTATTCCACCATGTTCCTCCAGTTTGTTTTCATTTTGTTTGTCATCTCATTTCAGTAAACGAGAACTGAAAATGCCTATTATATAAACTATCTTATCAGTCAGAGGATAGGAGCCAAGCACTCACTCCTCTTCTGTTCCCGAGCCTGACAAAATACAGGTGTGATATGCAGGTGTGCCATTCCCAAAATGGTGCATATGAATGCAAAGGGTTCCTTACAGAAAATTATCCAAAGGGTAAAGCAGAAAACTGAACAGTGGGAGAGCCAGCCTCTACTCCCAGTCCAGCTTCGTAACTCAGGTTTAGCTCTGATACAAAAGCCTGGGACTCAGTGGAAAAAAGCAGAGGACACCTTGTCCTCTGAAGCAGAGTTTGTGTTGAACTGGTATTGGTCACTATCGACTTAAAGACAGTACTAGCCATTCCTTCCTGATGTTTTTCCACGAGATCTTTCTGCATGCTGAAGAACGGTTCACCACTTACTTGTTTCACAGTAAGTTCCTTCCCATCCATCGCTACAAATACATTTGTAGGAGTTGATGCCATCGATACAAGTGCCACCATTTTTACAGGGGTTGCTCTCGCAGTCATTAATATCTGCGACGGTTTGGAGAAGAGGGGAAGAAAAAAAAAAAATCAGAAGTCACCATCTTATTGCAGATGATTTGATGCTACTTCCATTACTAAGCCCCTTTTGAGAGGAAGGTTTATAAGCAAGATGAGAAATAGCTGAAAAACAGTGCACAAAGTAATGAGGCTGTCACTAAACAATTACTATTAAAACAAAAAATTAGGAGCCCTTAAACTCCATGTTAAACCCCACTGTTAACTACCTCAGACCTCGTATGCATAAGGATTTTAAAAACCATACAATTCAAGGCCAGAAGGTTCATTACTGTGAACTTTCCCCAAGGCCTAGCAAATTCCAGTCTGCCTCACCCAAGTGGGATATGAAAACTTAAAGCAGTTCCAAGACTGTGTTACAAGAAAGAAACCTTAAAGCAGTCTGGGAGGAAAGGATGGAATCTTTTTCCAAAAAGAGTAGGGGAGGGTAAAACATTATCTTTTTAGCTCTTACTCTCGTGACAGTAGGTGCCAGTGAATCCTTTGTTGCATTCACAGGTGAATTTTCCACCTGCTTGACTTTTGCATTTTCCATGAGGACCACAGACATTTGAAGAAATATAACGAACCCCTTCTGGTGTGCTGTTAGAAGCTACTGCCACGGTACAGCTGTCAATTACTGTTGAAAAAGCAGAGACTGCATGAGGAATGCCCATTCTAGCTGATCTCTTAAGCTAAGAGTGATATTTTCATTTCCAGCGATGGATGTTTAAAAGAAACATATCTCAGAATCACTTAGGTTGGAAAAGACCTTTAAGATCACTGGGTTCAACTGTAAAGCTAACAGTGCCAACTCTGCTTGCTGCTTTAAAATAAAAGGACCGTACCAAGTGTTTGCGCATAAAATGACAACATCTTATCTAAAGATTGCTGGACCATGTCCATGGCCTGGAATAAATTCAGTGAAGCAGGCTATTTGCTACATGTGTTTTCTGTTCACATTGATGTAACACTGCCTTCCCAACAGCTAATATTCACAAACAGTACTCATCTTCTCATACAAATAGAGGCATAAGGCACAGGGCAAAATTCAGCCTCTTTATACAAGAGCTACTCCACCGATTATGTCATTGGAGCTGCATTGTGGCTTCAGCCAGGGGAGGGACAGAAACTATTGCCAGTCATCCCCGTTCACCTGCAAGGCAACACAAACCTTCACAAGGAGTCGTGCGACAGTGATCTTTCAGGTGGGAGCAGTTCTTCCCTTCATAATCTTCAGGGCAGTTACAGAAATAGTCCATAGCAAGATTGAAGCACTGGGCACCGTTCTGGCAAGGATTTGGCTCACAATAATCTATGTCCAGCTATAAGAAGTGCAGAGAGAGGAAAGGGAAATAAAAAGGAAAAAAAAAAAGATGGGGAACACTGAGTGAAACAGAAGTTTTGTGGCAGCTTTCCCTCACTATGATAGGCAGACGTTGCAGAATCTGACCTTTTTATCCACTATCTCAATGAATTGTTCATAATGAAGAGCTTAGCTAGACTCGCAACTATTTCAGCAGACAGCACTCTTGCTGTTAAACAGCCAATGAAAGTTAATAGTTAGGGCCCAACAAAACCTGACATGCAAACACTTGCAGTGTGTTTAATGAAAAGAATCCTCAGCAGCCCATGAGGGTTTTCTGTTGCCCCTCTTCTCCCTCCCCAATATATATTAATCAAGCACTTTCCTTGGCAGACTGACAGCGATATCAAGTACAACTTTGTAGGATGGTTCACTGGATGCAAGGCATTCACCGTACAGAGCCCAAGCGCTGGCAGAAACACCACTGCGTGAGGGCCTGCCTTTCACCCATGCTTCTTACCTGACAGAGGTTTCCTGAGAAACCAGCGGGACACAGACATTGGAATCCATTGATTTCATCCTGGCAATGACCCCCATTCATGCAAGGGTTACTTGCACATTCATTGATGTCTTTCTCACAGTGATCTCCTGCATAGCCAGGTGAACAGATACACCGATAACCATTAACCAAGTCCTGGGAAGGAACGAGAAAGTTCAGAGGTAAGGGTTTTTTACTCTCTTTTGGCATACTCTTATAAAGAAAAAAATAAAACAAACAAAAAAAACAACCAAAAAACCCACACAAGTGGAAAAAAAAATCCTCTCACTATGTCCAAACAAGACAAGAATATTAAGGGGGGAAAAAATAAACGCACACACAAACACATGCCAGTACTGGATTATGTTCTTAATTTTCAGGCAGGATACATTAATCCACATTTTGAAGTAGAGTATCTACATTTATAGTAGGTATTTTGCACAACCACCAGCCCGTTCACGGGTGATACTGGCAGTGAAAATGAGTAATTTATTGCAGTTATATTTTCCCCCTTTCCCCTTCCCCTACACACATACCCAGGCATGCTGTAGCATGACATAGGCCCTCCCTCCAGCTCAAATAAATGAAAATTCATACCAGCTAATTGTTATCTTCCACATTATTTGTGTTTAGATTCAAATGTTTTAGTTACTGTTGCAAGTCTCAGGGAAACCAAAATAAAACAAGAATGGCTCACCCAACAGGATCCTCCATTCTGACATTGTCCACGACAGTCATTAATATCTGCAATAAAATTAGCGTGGTTAGAAGGCAAAAATATATTTACACAAGATACAGAGTTCAAGTCTCTCTAAAACTGCAGCTAGATAATCCTTTTGTCAAGTTTCCTGCATGCCTTCCTTGAGATAAGGTTATTATAATGGGCGGGAAACTTTCACAATTCTTCTACTAGAGGCTGTGAAACTTCACAGCATTGTTTTAGCTACTTTATCAGAATATAGCTATGTTATGGACTAATGAGTTTGATAAATTTGTGTATTTTCATTCCCCATCAACTACTCCCTTTCTAAAAACATCAGCCACCAGGACTCTGCCTGATGTTTAAGTCTGAGCTTAGAACTCAGTGGCGTACATAGATACATACACACACAACTGGCCTTTAATAAACCCAGGGATAGAGACACTTACTTATATCACAATTTTGGCCAGACCAGCCGGTAATGCAGTCACAATAGTAGCTGCCGATCAGGTTCCTGCAGGAGTTGGCATTGACACAGGGTTTGCCCTCACATTCATTCGCATCTGAAAAAACAACGGGAATGGCCAAATGCAGGGCTTGTAGGGCAGGGGAGAGAAGGGTGTGGGGGGGTGGTGTGGGGGGTGTGTGTGGGTGTGTGTGTGTGTGTGGGAGGGGGGTGCGTGTGTGTGTGGGAGGGGGGTGCGTGTGCGCGTGTGTGGGAGGGAGGGGCGCGTGTGTGCGTGTGGGGGGGGCGCGTGCGTGCGTGTGCGGGGGGGGCGCGAGGGGGGCGCGTGCGTGCGAGGGGGGTGCGAGGGGGGCGCGTGTGTGCGCGTGTGTGCGGGGGGGGGGCGCGTGTGCGCGTGGGGGGGTGCGCGCGTGCGCGTGTGGGGGGGTGCGCGCGTGCGGGAGGGGCGCGTGCGTGCGTGTGCGGGGGGGCGCGAGGGGGGCGCGTGCGTGCGTGTGCGGGGGGTGCGAGGGGGCGCGTGTGTGCGCGTGTGTGCGAGGGGGGCGCGCGTGTGCGCGTGGGGGGGGTGCGCGCGTGCGCGCGTGGGGGGGGTGCGCGCGTGCGCGTGGGGGGGGGTGTGGGGGGGGAGGGGTGTGTGTGGGGGGGAGGGGTGTGTGTGGGGGGGGAGGGGTGTGTGTGTGTAGCCCACAGACAGTTTTCACAGCAATAATCAGCAGTACATTCAGATCTAAGAGGAACTTGTAACATACAGCATGGATTAGCGTGACTTGAACAAACAAAAGTCAACCATACGTCTGCCTGTGAAGTCTCTTTCAATTTCTCTGCAATTAGAACATACAGGCTACGCTAATTATTTGATAGTTACCCAGCCGCTCATTAAGAGCGACTCCCCTCCCGCCACCACTATCTCAACTGAGCCTTTTGAAGGAGTGCTGCAGCGTGGTCATTGGGATTAGTGTGTTGTGTAAGGAATGCAGACAGCTCATTCTTCGTGAGATCGTCCACATTTTGGAACCCAGCTGTGAACTCCTCGGCCTGGAGGAGTTGACATGGCTGAAGAGATACAGCGACTTTCTCACAGGCTAAAGGAAGAAATACATGTGGGGGTGGGACTGGAAGGCATACACATGCACCCTCCTGACTTCAGTTCGTTTAAGATTTAAAGTATGTCTCTTTGGGTTAGTTAACTATTTCCTTCAACTACTGGCATGCGTCAGCAAACCAATGACAGAGGGAAGCCATGGTCTGCTCTGAGACTAGACACCAGTCCTGCAAACAGTGACACTTAATATTCTCAAGGTGCCGAAATAGGTCTGTAGGCTTCAGAACCATGAATGTGCCTAATGCAAAGGGCACGATTGCCCTTGCCTGCTGGATGGTGATCCCTCTCGCATTTATTTTCCCCACCCCACAGAGTGACACTGGATGAAGAAAAAAGCAGTTCTCACCTAGCTGGCATGTCTTGCCAGTCCACTGAGGTGGGCAGATACACTTAAATCCATCAACTAGATCTTGGCAAGTTCCTCCCTGACCACAGGGATTTGGAGAGCAATCATCAATATCTGTAATGCAGAGTCAGGAGAGGCTTAGCTCTGTTACTGAACAGGCAATGTCAGTAACTGACAAGTTTGATAAATGGGTGCTGCCACTAGGGTTTGCCCTGAGGTAGAGAAAGACAGCAGGACTTTTACTTGGAATTTCTAGGTCTACTCCAATTTCAGCAAAAGCTTCCTTTAAAAATAATAGTAGCGTGAAAGAGGGTTCAAAGCACCGGGGAAGTTTACACCTGTGGCATTTTTGCAATTGGAAGTCAGATTTTCATCTAGCAAGACTCTCTAAACAGTATTTTAAACAACTTGCCAGAACGCTACAAAAATTCAGCGTTCTGCTTCTTTCAAGAAGCCATCGGCCATTCTTTCCCCTGGCATTTAACAACCACCTTGGTACAAGCAATGGAGAAGAGAGAGCGCACCGTGGTATTAAAGGCTGCCAATAACCAATGCTAAAACTGGGAAAGGTTAAGTAGGCTGCCCTGTAAGTATAACATGGATTAGAAAGACTGATCTAAACCAGCAAACTAGCACATTTTAAATTCACTTTTGAAAGGACTTACTATCAGTGCAAGTTGGTCCAGCCCAGCCAGGTGCACACACACATTCAAATCCTGTAGATGTCTCTAAGCAGCTTCCTCCGTTGTGACAAGGATCAGAGAGGCAGGCATGCTCCGCTGCACCAGGAAAGAAGTACATCACAGTAGACTACAGCAGTATCACCAGAAGCCACACCCTGCTCCCTCAACATGCTTCTACTCTAGACACACCATCATTACTCTTGATGTATTGCACTCCTGTGAGAGCTGTGAATCAAAGAGCTCCTAGCCAGCAGGAAGTCATCTTCCATGCTAAACTCATCAACACCCAGACTTGCACCTGTTTGAGTCAGAGCCAGACGAGGTAGGTAACTTGGAGTGATGTCTCTGGTGAACAGAAGGCTGATATTCAGAGATACCAACTGTTCATGACGAAGCATGAACAAGCAAGTCTGGATCTTTGTAGCTAGCCCTGACATCATCACTAATATTAGAAATTGACTTTTCCCTAACTCCATAAAGTATATCCAAAGCAAGGCAAGAATTAACTGCCAAGTGGCAGCTCAGCAGCTGCATCGAACACTTACCGATTTCACAGTTCTGTCCCGAGTAGCCCTCAGGGCAGGAACATTGGTATTTATCAGGGCCAGTGTTGCTGCAGGTACCACCATTCAAACAGGGTGGGTGGGTTCCACAGTAGTTCAGATCTGCAAGAGGTGAGGTGCATTAAAGCCATGGTTGAAAAAGAACAGAAACATCACCACACACATGCTTTGTTCCATTATTCCAGAGCCTTTATGGAGTACATCCTCATGCAAGAGTCGGACAAGCCAGGGAGAAGTCAAGCACTGATGCCAACACCACCAGAACAGCAGAGGAGACAATGCTGAGCAGCTGAAGGACAAAACACTCCCACCATGTTTCAGGAGGCTTGTTCGCTCGGTCTCGTGCACGCTCTCTCCTTGCTAAGTTTGCCAGTGTTAAAATTCAAGTGTTACACTTGGCTATCTGTAAAATTTGCATACCTTTGTCGCAGAGCTGACCACCCCAGTTGGTTTCACAGAGGCATTGCCATGGTTCAATGCAAGTGCCATGGACACATCCTGGATGTGGAATGCACTTATCACAGTACTGGCCTTGCCATCCATACTGACACCTTCATTTAAAAAAGAAAAAAAAAAAATCAGAACAGGGAAACAAACCAACCACCTGTTAGAATTGTTCTGCGTAGGTGTGAGTGTGGAACTCCCAAGTTTGCAGAAAAGACTAGGGAGGTTGGGGAGAAGGGCAGGACGAGGGGAGGGTAGAAGCTATTCAAGGTTTGTTTGATGGTTTCTTGTAAACAAACATTTTAGTAGTTTTGCCAAGGTCTCCGTAGCCAGTCTCCTGACAAAAGAATAACTGTTCTGAGAAAACCAGCATGAGGCCATTCAACACAATAATACACTTTTGGAGCCTCATACAAGTGTGGCAGAGAGGGTGGGTGTGCACTACAAATCAATCTCTAGACTTTGACAAGGTGCTTTATAAATTGGGGGGGGGGGGGGGGGGGGGGGGAAGAAAAAGTCAGTGGAAACAATAGTTATCCAGAGATCCTTATAAATACAAGGTTCCAGGCATTTCAGCCATACTGGGTTTGCAGGAAGACCAACAAAACCATAAATTCCAACTCTCAGCCCCTGGCAAGTCAGCAGCAAAGCATTAGGAGATCTCTGCTCTATCGGAAGGTAACCTAATTCTGAACTAGAAGACATACACAGCAAGTATGGACTGGGCCACAGTAAGAGATGAAAGAAAACGGCACACATCAGGATTTTACATGTGTTCAAAGAAGATCAGTTGTCAGTGTATTTCACAGTTTGATTTAAGCTAACCTCTTTTCAAGGAATAACTAAAACATATACAATTCTGAGAAACTTTAATTTCATGTCTGGAGAAGAATTTGTAATTATTTAAATTATTTACTGCCGTTATCTATGAGCTACCTGAATTCTGTACTTAAAAGGAAGATGTTCTTATACAGTAAAGCCCCCTTAGGGGAAAGCTCATTTTGGCTTTTATTTAGTTCTCACTAGCAAGGCAGACAAAGGATTCTTCAAATTAAAGTGGATCTATAGATAGAAATAAGGAAAACAAGTTGAAAATGAAAAGCAAGGGTCCGTTGAGGTACTGTATTTCATTAACAGGTCCTGAGAGTAATTGATCAGCAGCAATTATGCACTAAGCTGTCACTAAATTATGAAAACAAACCTCATCTGTACAGAAGTCAGCTAAGCTTTCTATTTATATAAATCCCCCACCATCCTTCTAGTGGCAATTTCTTCTCATGGGAAAAAGCTAGAAGGATCTAGCCAATGGGTAATCACACACAGCTAGTGGTAAGTCTGACTCTGACTTCCCTTCTAAAAATCTCAGGTGACAAACTGCACCCTAATTAACTTTTCTTTTTTAACAGCTATTTCAATAAGAGCCTATTCAAAGTCAATGTGGAATTCTTATTAGTTTGTGTGGTAAAAAAACACAACTCATCCAACTTTTGTGTCTTTGTGTGCAAACAACATGAAAGAAAACCAGATCAGGCAAAATAACCTCTCTCAAGTAACTGTTGGAAAATCCTTCTGTATAGTGAATATAATAAGAATGCACGAAGATCAAAATTTAGAAACATACCCTTTTAATTTGTACTGCATTCAAATAAACTTGCCTGTGAGCTTGCACGCAAGCAAAACTAAGGGATCTCAACTGCAAAAACAGGTCTCCAGATCGAGAATTTTACTCCTTTCTGCCAAATCAAAGGGGTGGTTTTTGTTTTTGTTAAAGTAAGTGTAAAGAGAAACAAGTAATTAAAAAAAAAAAAAGAAGCAACAACAACAGCACCAAAACCAAAAAAACCATCACACAGGAAAAAAAAGACATGAGCTTAGAGTCAAAGATATGACTTTCTTCAAAAATCAGCTTCAAAGTGTAACAAACAAAACTGGATAAAGACTACGGGCATTTTAAAAAAAAAGTTAGATATCAATTCCAGAACAAGATTCATGGCAATAATTCTTGTTTAATAATATGTATGCTGCAGTTTCTCATGAGAACTTAAGTTAACTTTCCTTGGATAGTGATTCATGAGTAAATAGGGTTTTGTTGGCTGGCCTGCATTAAAGAAAGTGACTTGCACCAAAAGGAAAAAATGATATTTTAAGAATGTTTGCAAGTTGTCTATTGTACCAGAACCCAGAGCAGTTTCTCCTGGGATGTTATTTTTAAACTCTGGTGCATTTGTAACATACAGGCTATATGACTCATCAAAACTTAAAAGAAAATAAAATCTTGTTTCTGTGTTCACTTTAAAGATATTGGTCTAACTTGGCAAGCAGAAGTTATCTGAAAACACCAGAAGGACAGCATTGTTTCAAGACTATGCAAATCAAGTGTGGGAAAGTTGCACCTTAAGTAAATAAGAGCACTAGTGCATGTCTGGGCAGTGAGTGGGAGGTAAGAGACTTAGAAAGAGAAAGGAAAGAAAAAAAAATATGGAAACAAAGCCTGTTGTTCTGACTAGGAGACAGCAACCCCTACAAGGCATGTTTATTCTGATGACAGAAGCACAAATCACTGGTAGCCTTGACTGATACTGGGGGGGCCAGATGGCAAGAGGAGTGTACTTCCCACTACTTGCTAGGCTTTTTCTTTTTTTAATTAAGAAAAGATTTAGATTTGGTGTTCTGGGGGTTAACCAGTTTATATCAGTGCTGCCAAACATGGGAAAAAAAAAAAAAAAAATCACAACCTACAACAGCCCATGCCAAGGCTTGACTTTCACTTTGCCATGTCTCTTGTGAAAGATGAGAAATCAATTCCTACCTTACTTTCAGTGTTCCTTGACGATTTTGTTTTGTTTTGTTTTTGAAGCATAGATTACATGGACAGAGAGAAAGAACGAACCACTATTTAGGCTGACTTCTTATATAATACAGTCTGTCAGACACCCCAGATTTTGTTCTTGTTTGAACTACAGCTTATCAAGAAAAGCAGTCCACTTAAGGCAAAAGTTTCCAGCAATAGAGAATCCACCGATGTTCCTTAGGCAGAAAAATTACTTTCTGTTCCTTCAGGCTTCCGAGTTTCATTTGTGAATACCAAGGCTTCACTTTTAACCCTTCCTATTCAGGGTTACAACATTTTGTAATGTCAGAAGCCCTCGGTTCCTTATCGTGTAAACAGATATGATACAGGGTTACACAAAGCAACTTACAACCAGTTTGTTGATAAAGTCCACCTCTAATATCTATTAACCCCCTATTAGTAAAGGGGAAAACTTCCCTGTGCTGTAAGTATATGCTGTATATTTTGAGGCGTTCCAAATAGGTAATTGTTAGGGTATGGATAAACTCTGCTTTTCATTGTCTCCTTGCCAGGACAGAATGGACTTCAAAGAACGGGAGTGAAATTCTGCATTCATCAGAGCCTACTGACAAGATTTCATCCCAGCTATTAACCTCTCAGCACTTGGAGCCTGGCTCACAATGGTATAGGAGCTGAGAAATTTAACTAATCCTATTCTGAAGAATGCTTGACTTTTGCCTACTGATGGAAGAAACCAGGGGTTGGAGGGAAGAAGGGGGAAACAGTAAAAGGGAGATGAGGGGAAAAAAGCCACACTGTACTTCAAGCTTGTAGTTGAAAAAGCCCATTAATCAGGCTGTTGAAAAAAAAATACCCACAAAACATTTGCACTATTTATGCAGAAACAATTAGTGCTCATTAGGCAGCATTCACACGACTTATTCCATAACACCACACCACATCCCCACACCCCCCAAGTTCTACCATTTCACAAACCAAAAGCTTCTTAGAATTATCAGCGCATTAAAAGCCTGCTCCCCCCTTATTCTGGGCAAGTCAGCCCGAATAAGCATGCCTCAGTCAAAAACAGGACTCCAAAACCACCCACCTTCCCCAATCCTATTGTGTTTTGCATCGCTTGTTTAATTATTCAGGGGTTTGGGGGAAACAAGGAGGGAGAGGGAGTGTTTACCTGCACTCTCCTGGAATTGTGCAAGAACCATGCTTGGGGCTACATCCCTGACGACAAATAGCTGTTAAAACAAAAAAGAAGAGTATCAGCACACTGCCTGCTTCCTGCATCCTCACATTCATGGGAACATTTTAATATCTAACCAGCACTGTAACCCTACTAAATCCAAGGTTTTAACAAGTCTCTTGAATCAATTCTACTGGAAGGAAAACCAAGGTAGGTGGCTCCCAGTGATAGGTTTCCTATCAGCTAGCTTTGCAGAGGAGTCGTATCTAATGCTGTTCAAAGAGTTGTTTGTATGCAAGAGAAAAAGCCTCGCCTTAGAGAGCTCAAGTCACTTCGAGACAATAGGTTTCCTTTCTGTCCTTTGCAGGTGAACTGGCCCACTCTCCCTGGCTTTACATCCAATTCCAAGCAACTTCTAACTACTATGGATTTACTTTTGAGCCATACCTGTGAACAGACAGGATATTAAGATGAACATCTATTCAAATTGCAGGTACACTCACTCATCAAGACATGCTGATAGTCTGTTCCTATTCAGAGTCCTGCTTTCTCCTTCTGAAATTACCTAGGAAGTTGCCATTCCCCAACAAACATGCTAAACATCATCTCACGTAGAACAAACAGCTTGGGACTTTTCAAACACCAAAGCTTTACACTTGCCAGGTCACCTCTAAAACAAGTCTCTCCTTCCTGCTTGTCTTGAAGTTCAGCACCAAAGGGGAAATCCTTTTTGAAGTCAGCAGCAGAACTCCCACTGAAGTAAATGGGCTAGGCTTTCGCCCCAAGGGCAAAGATGTGGATAATCAAGGAAAGAACACATCTGCTAAGTGCCCAGTACTTGTCAGACCTCTCCAAGATTTTACAAGGCAGAAACTAGTCTTCTCCTGTCCCCTAGTTCTCTGTGTAAAGACTTAGTCGCTGTCCCATTAGTCCTTAGCCCTGTTGTCTGCACAAACAGACTGCGGAATTGCGACCCAGATGCAGTGCACTCAAACCCTATCCAAGTCAATCCTATCCAAGATCATTTGGGGGTTGAGCATTCATCACAAACCTTTGTTGCATTCTGGTCCCATCCAGCCTTCCAAACAGGTTTTGTTACCATTCTGGTCACAGGTATGGTGAGTGAAGAAGTCATCTCTCGGTCGACAAAACTTGTTGCAGCCAAAGCCATAGTAATGTTCTGCACAAGTCACACGGATTTGATACTCAAAGTGGGCAACTCCCGCATTATGTTTCAAAGTCTGCCACTGACGGCTTGGATTGATCATGCCAGAGTGGGATGCCTTCTCAATAATACGATCAGGGTCTAGGATTCAGAAGAGATGTCAGAGTTAAAACTAAGTTTAAAGTATCATTACCTCACACATCACAGCTCTCTAGTTTCACAGGCAAAACTCTGAGGCAGCCAGTTGTTTTTATTGATTTTTCTGTTTTAGAGAGTAAGATAAGGCTGCCCTGGAGCTACAAACCATTAACTGAAACACACATGCAGCATTATCAAACTGAACAAAGCTTGAAATCAAAGGGACTGTTAAGTGATTGGCAGTAACTTCTCTCTTTTGCACTGTAGGGACATTCAATAAGAATCATACAGTTTGTGGTTAAAAAGAATTCAGCTTCTTTCACTTCTAGATCCAATAGACTGGTACGTAATGGGGTTTTCCAGGCTTCTCCGTTGGTGGTACTAGTTTTGTTTTTCACTGGAATATTTATGAAAACATCATACTACAATAGCCGAATTAACCAATGTCTACAAACTCAGCATAAGCACCACAAAAGGTTTGCAGCCGTGTGGGGCTCTGATGTAAACACTAAATTGAAAACTAGCAACTCTGGCATTCAGATGACATCAGTGATCTCATCAGGTTTTGGCGGAGAAATACCATGGAAGTTCTCTCTTCATATGTTAGCTGACACTAAAAATTCACGACTACCAGAGCTCGAAGCAGATAACTCAAATTACTGCATGTGCGCTCTAGATCCTCATTCTCTCTCTAGGGCATTTCAAAGTTTAGATTGTGTACTTAACATTTAGTTCCAGCAAAAGTCTTCTGGCTTTTAGAGCCCTACAACTGTCTAAATTATGGCTCGAAATAATAGTATTTCACATTAGCTTGGAAAATTGTATATGTCTGTGGTATTTCACTTTGTAGTCCAGGTCTTGTGACTTAAATGATCTGACACTGCCTTATGACCTGCTGCTAGCAAGCACTTGACTGCCGAGTGAAAGTTTATCATAAAACAGCCAAAATATCCTTGCAGACATAGTACAAAACCAAAAATAAGTACCAGGCTACACTGCTCTGTATATGGGAGCACAATCCAGAACAGAAGAATTTTAGGTAGAAGGGCAATTTGCCAATGATGTGTTAGAAAGCAGCATGTGAAGTACTGGCACATTCGAGCATTAAGAATTAAAATGTACTTATGTTCAGCATGTTCATCCAAAAATAAAAAAAATAACTTGGGGAATTTCCATAAGGCAGAGTTGAAGACTAATGAAGTTGCTACATAAAGCTTAAGACAACTCATGGGCAGTTTTTCATCTCAAATACTTTTAAACATATTGCTGAGGACCTTCAATTTGTAGCTTTCAAAAGGAACTTCCAAACAGACTTCTCAAGCCTCAGATACCCATTATCAATTCACCACTAGATCCTGCCTGCTTGTCTGCAGTTTTGACTGAAGTTAAGTCAAAGTACTTGCTGCACAACCACAGAAGAGTGTCAATACACAGACATTGTAAGCATTTACCTATTTTTGGGGGTATTCTTGGCTTGAGACAACAGCATTCATTAAGCATTTACAGTGTGAAATTAAGGGCAACAGCTTGTTATTCACCTTCTGGTATTTCTGGTTCTATAATATTTTCAATTTAAATCAGGTTTTATTATTCATTGGCACTAAGCCCCCAACCCCACATCTATGCGTAAGACTGAAATGCATGCAGGCCTTTATTAATTTAAACCCAGTTCACCAGTAACGTAGATGCCTAAGGACTTTTCCATACTGGTATATCCAGAGCAATATCATGTCCTGTTCCATGCAGGTGTAAGGCTCTTAGATCTCATCAACAAGATTACTGATTAATTCTAAGAGGTACTTAGCAGATGCATATCTTTTTGCCTTGAATGGGACTAGTCAAGCGATTATAGTTCCACTCATGCATGCTGGAGATGGCTTTGCTGCACTTGCCAAGATTACACCCCGATCTATAGCACAGTTGGAAAGCAAACGCATTTCCCCAAATACCAAGACTGTGCATAAAGACATCCTGTTTCTCGTGAGTAAAACTATCTTTTCTTCAGTAAGTGGCAGAAGAAAAGGGGAATGACAATTTAGTTTTGCAAACCACTCCCCCCCCCCAAACACACACACGCGCACGCTCTTGCTTTTCCAGTCTTTTCCTGTTCTCCATTGGGAACATACCACTGACAGCTATTTCAGTCCTTGGCACCAGAAAAACAATCGCTTTGGAAAAGAGATCTTTCCCCTTGCCTCTGCTCTATCATTCTTCCCCTATCTGCCAGCTCATTAGGAAGCATGTCCTTGCTGGACATCTATGACATCTTGCTCCAGCCACCAGCTCTTTTGAGCCCTTAACCACAGGCTGAACTCAAATGGAAACATTTGAGTTCACTGGACTTTTTTTTAAGGGCCCAGATGAAAACCAGCTGCAATTTAACTTTGGATCGTGGCTAAAAGGCCTTTCATTCGATGCATGTTATAGAGCTACCACCATACATTTAAATTCAAGTAAGGTCTCTCAGACTTAAGAGCCCTTTCCATTAGCCCTCACCCACAGTTTTCACAATTAAGTATTGGCATGTTCCTTCTTGTACAAAGATTTCTCCACCCCTCCCTATTCCCACCTGTCAGTATGCACTTACACAAGCATGCTGACCCAGACTTCAGGGAGGGCATTGCAACAACTCTTCCATTCTTAGCCCGCACCAACAACAACATTTTAAGTTTTATAGGAAGCAATCCCACAGCAGCATACTAGTTAAGTAAATAAAAAGTAGCAGTCAGCCAGGCTTGAGAGAAAGTGATCTTCCTAACTCCCCTGACATCATCTGACTCAGAATCCCATGCTTTGATAGAAAGGTTAGAGGAAACATTAACCAATTAGAAATTGATGAAGTGGAAGAGAGGCCTTCTGTACATCTTTAGCATCCACTCTACACTTCACTGTCAGAGAGGTTGTTGGTTTCATTCACTTTTTGTGGCTACACTTCAAAGCTATTAATCTGTCTTTTTATTCAGTGGGCAACCATATCAAAGGTTTTAGCCACAGGGAAATTAACTATTTCAATTGCCCACCTTTGCTTTTCAGTGTTCCCGTTGCTGGAAATTATAACTATGCAGCATCAGGAAGCAAACAACAACAAAAAAAGCCCAGGCTCCTCTAAGCAGTTTGGGTGGCCAAGTACACCACAGTTGTTTTTGAAAGTCTTTGTTTCAGACAACTTCCAGCTATGGCTTGGTTTACATTGTGCTGAAGTCTTTTATGCCTGACTGGAATTCACATGCAACTGATACCAGTAATTTAAAATAGCTCTTTGACATAGTTTGAGATGCCATGTCAGCCCCATTAGCTTTATGTATGAAGCAACAGTAGCAAGATGGCATCTAGACAAGAACCAGAGTAAGAAAACCATTTAAGCTGAATCTTGGCTCCAACAAAGCACGATTCTCATCAACTTCAACAGGGCCAGAATTTAACTGCAAGCCACTCTTGGAAGTGAGACAAGAGAGAGTATGTGGTAAAGGGAACGTAGGAGGAGTGGAATGTAGAGGGGGGAAGGAAGCATCCACTCTAGGATCTCCTAAGGACTGCATTGATCACAGGATGCTGGAGCTATTGAAACGTTGCACAAAGCCTACTAAATCCACTTTTTTTGTTTGAGAGCTCTCAGAGAGTCTTTACAATTCAGTCGTAATTAGGGTAAAAGAAAGTTCTGGACATCAAAAAAAACAACTCATCACTTCATATGATGCCAATTGTTTAGTTCTAATGATTTCCTTAACTAGTTCTTCAAGATGACTTCTTCAGCTGTGGGAAAGCTGACTGCCAGTTAAGCGATGCAGTACAAAGGAAAAGCTTTGTGCAGCACAGTGACTGAAATGACCTACAGATGGATATGTGACAGCAAAGCTAGAGCAGGAATGCAAATCAGGAACATATGTAAGAACATGTCTGCGCTTGGTCAAATGCACTGCTGAGAAATGAGGCAATTTTGTCTGAAGACAGTTGTACTTCCAGAACATGAAAGCGAAGAAAGGGTTCATTGTGTAGGTTTGGAAATGCAGTTGTTTCATGAAAAAAGATGAACTCCAAAAGCAGCAGAGACAGAGTCTGAAAAAACTCTCAGATTCTACTGTAAACAAGACCTTCATTTTTAATGCAGGCATCTTCCATTTTTAATACAGCTCTGTTGCTGCAGCAATCTATTTTCTGCTCCTCTATAAAATACTCCATAATCAAAAGCCAAGAAGTTCCCAGCCACCACTCTAACTGTGCTGGCGTACGGCCTGAAATCACACGTACTGCAACAGTGTTGAATGTGGCCAGTTGTAAAGCCAACCACAGCTATCACCATCAGGTCATAGGAATCATCTGCAACAGACAACTTCTTTTCTGGAACTAAGAACTAACAGGACATTCCATGTATGTTTAAAATAACAATAATTAAAGAGCAGATCTGTGCAGAACGGTTCCCAGACTCAAAGGCCATTCCCAAGCAGTGTATTCTTCACTAGCTGAAACATAAAGCCACAGCACTGTGCATGTTTCTACAAGGCCTTTCTTCCATGAAGCATGAAGCCCATTTCATTACTGCGCGGCTGTCACCTGGCATTCCAAAGCAGACTACAAAAAGCTGTTATAAGATTTGTATAAGATGGGCCACAGCGCAGCTGCTTCCTTGCTGAAGGAAAAGGCTTGTTTTGTCAACAAAAAGTCTGAGTTCAGATTCCTACTTTCTCATGTGGCTTTTCCCACACACTATTAAAGCCTTAGATAGAAAATGGAGCTAATTTTGCTCACCTGCTTCAGTAACAGTACGCAATAAGCAGAACAGCTCATATGCCAAGACTATACAGCCTCCTCTAGCCAACAGGAAAAGCTTAGCAGAAAGTTTCTGAACCAACCCAAGACATTCCAGGTGAAAGACCCTCACCCTTGATTTCCAGCCAGCTCTACCAGGTGGTATCTGGTAAATATTTTTTAGCCCCTGAATATGAATCCATTGACATCCAATTCCCAAGAAGGAGCTGGTAGTCACTCCTGTTTCTCATCTACAGTCATTAGATGGATATCTATATCAAGTCTTAAGTTAAGGGATTTTAGGGGATTTTTGTTTGTTTGTTTGGGGGGTTGTTTTTTTGCTTTGGGTTTGGTTGGTTGGGTTTTTTGAAGGCAGCACATTCAGTTTTGAGAAGTACATAGTTTATAGAAAGGTCCCAAGTAAATAAGACTTAGGCTTCTGAATATCACTCCAGATCTTAAAACAACCAAACCAAAACAAAAATACAAACAACAACCCTGAAGAACCCCCTTGGCTTTTATTCTCCCTAAGGCGAAAGGGGAAATTACAGAATCTATTTTCAGGCAACAGACCATTGGTGCCCAGCTACTCGCCCTCTACAGGCAATGCAAGGGAGATAGGCTGCTGCAGAGCCTAGGGTAGTTGCCCTGAGTTGTCTGGGGTAGAGCTTTTCCCTCTCCTCATGCTCTACTTCACAGTGAGCTGGTTAGACTACCAAAGGCCTTTCAATGGACAGGAAATCAAGGTGTCCAAACTAAGTACACCAGCAGAATGAATACTTACTGGTAGAGTTATCATTGTAATCCCATGCCTCAACAAGCAATGTATAGGATCTCTGCAAAAGAGAAATAAGAGTTAGTTTCAAAGCCACACATGACTGTAAGAAAACAAACAAACAAACAAACCAACCAACCAACCAATAATTCTAATTAAAAAGAAAAATCCTGGTCTCTGCCCTAAAATACTTGAAAACATAAATAGGTAATAGATTATACTTGAGACAAACGTGATCTTCTTGCACCCCATAAGCTACCTTATCCAGTCTGACTTAGATGACCTTTCACCTTGGATAGGTCATCTTTGTCATCATTAATGCATCTTATGTACTTAACCAGGAAGTACAGTCTTTGACACCATGCTGTACCCACAATAAAGCATGCATGGAAGAATCGCACATGGAAGACAGAAAAAAACAGGGCTAGCATAGCAGTGTGAAAAAACCAGCCAAACCAAACCCAAACCCTCAACTGCTTCAAAAGAATTTTAGTTGCAGAAAAGTAGTCTTGATATCCCTTCCCCCAACCATCCTGAAAGCAAGAAGTGTTGCTAAGATTACTGTGCTCTGCCTGACAGCACAATCTCTAGGGGCTTTGCTTTTCAGCACCCCCTTTGAAAGCTTTGTCTGCACTAGGGCCATCACAGCTCCCACAAGTATCAGGTAACTGAGGCTATGGGAAGGGGGTGGGGTGAGGGAGAAGCATTGTAAAACAAAGGCTAAAATCAGACTGTTTGGAAGAACAGGGAAAGAGAAGCCACACTATCCACCCCGTGTCACTTTTACAGACAGACTAGTCTGCCAATGAGCTCACTAGCACTCCGGTAATAATAATCATAAGCAAAAACTAACTGAAGTGACTCCATGGGTTGGAAAGATGCCAGCTATTACATCTAAGCCACCTTTACCTTCAATCCTAACTTCAGAACAAAAGCCATTAAAACATCTTCTCCTCCCCCAGCTCTACTCTGAGATATTATTATCCAGGCTGTATCTTTCAAAATTGCCATTTAGTCAGACATATCCAAACTTACAGCATCATTCAAAACCAAACCAAAACACAACCCCCCTCTAAAAAAAAAGGTAAAAAGTATAATAATGAATATAAATGAAGTAATAAATGTAACATCTTTCTGAGAGCAGAACAATAATTGAAAAGATAAAAACTCCCCATGAAGGGTTTTGATGCTTTGCTGTAGCAGCTGTGTATCGTAAGGTTTATTTCTTCTTAATCCTATCTGTGCTCAGTCACACTCAGCTCATTTGTGGTCTGCAGCGCTTAACACCTTTTCTATAACAGAAACCAAAATACAGTTCTGAGAATAAGTTGCTACAAGGTGCAAGCATAAGGCAGACCTCAAATTCCTTAAGAGGAGAGGGAAAAAAAAAAAAAAAGAGAGGGGATAAAAAAAGAAAACCAGGGTTGAAGCAGACTGCTTTCTCACGACTGGACACAGCATGCAGCCTCTGAATGAAAACCTAGTTTGTGATGGACACCAGCTTGGAATATAGCCTAAATATGTTTCATATTCAAAGCAGACTAGGATTCCATTCTGTTCACTGATAACTGTGGGAAAATACTTCAAAAAGTAAGCAAAGCTGGGCAAGCCGAAACATGTGCCCAAACTTCTATGCAGAGGTTCCATTGGGCCAAACTGTTCTTGGTTAATAGTTCATGAAAGTTACATGTTATCTGTTACTCTTTCAGACCAAGTCTGTCACCTTGAGAGAAACTCTGAAAATAAAACAAAACACAACATGATCACTTAACACTGTTTAAAGCAGATTTAAGAGGTCCTTACACAAGTCAGAGATTAAAAAAAAAACAAAAAAAACCAAAAACCAAAAACACCCCAAAAAAACCAAAAAAGCCAACCCCAAACAAAACCAGAATAAAACTCCTGAGTGCAATCTATACCTCTAACAGGGCTATCTTGGGTGCTTCCTCACTGGTTTAATTACCAACATAGAGAAGCACAAGCACAACATGTTACTGCAGGCTTGAAAAAAATATTATGATATAGAGAATGAATTATGGCAACTAGCGCTACTTCCAATGAAGTTAAGGATGTTTTCCTTTTGGCCTTGCATAATTGTTTTGGAAGATATTTTGTCTAAACTCATAGCAACAGTTCCCAGTTGGTTCTCAGGACTGTTTACCAACACACCTAGCCCTTAAGGAAAGGAAAGGCTGAATCCTAGCTTTAAGTGCTACTGTTGCTAGATACTTGTGTGACCACTTTCCAACATCACACTGGAGTTCATTTAAAGAGAGGAGATGCTTCTGCTTTACTGGATGGAAAAAAATGCAGGGTGAATAGACTTATCCTAGCAATTCCCTTGTTTCTATGTGCCCCCCTCTCACGTCATCTGAATATTTTAAATGAAGAATCTCTGTCCTGAAAAGGGATGATACAAAGACTGGCAGTTTAATCTCTTGGCTCTGCCCCTCTCAGCATGGGGCAAAGAAAGGACAAGATGGGACACTTCCAGCAAAAGACACACAGACACCCACAGCCCCACAACAACAGTAGCCAGCCCCCCTCAAAAATCCAACTACCGCATACCTCTAACCAATTCCCCCTGCCCTCAAAAAAAGCAGTTCTGTGCAAAGACTTCACTGTTGAGAATTTTTAAAAAGTGCATATCATCCCCACTCTATAGATCAACAATTCAGATCTCAGGAATAACTACTTACAGCATGAAGGTTTAAGTTTTCCCACGCTCATAGATGACCTCTGCCCATCTTTGAATAAATGTATACATATATCCAGACACAAGAATTCCATGTCATGCACCTTATTCCATCAAAGCAACATCCTAGGCAACAAGGCAGCAGTGAACTTTCCAGAGTCACACCCAATTAGCCACTGTAAACCTGAGCTTGACCAGAAGGCAGAGATTCTGGTTGGAGAGGAAAAGCAGCTTGAAAAGAACAGCAAGCCAGCACGCTTTGCAGAACATCCAGAGTCTGATCAGCCCAGAGGACTGAAAGGCAGCATGGTCAAGTTTAAGCAAAACCCCTATGAGTTAAGCTATGAGAGGATGGAAATGGTTACATCCACACTCCAAAAACCAAAGAAAGCACCAATGTACAAGGGCTATTTTCCTCAATGAAAGGACACCATGATTTAGTCTTGATCCATTGATAATACACAACTCAAGACTGCGAAGACCCTGAACTCCATCAGAAACTGTCCCTTTTAAGGGTCTGAAAGGGCAATGCAAGCTCTTTTCTGGTTACTTAAATTAGACACTAGCAGCTCCAGGTAAGCAAAAGGTGTTTAAAGCTCTCTGCTTCATTACCTTCTTCCCTCTCTTCATCCAGCCATCCACCCAAAAGAGGTGTTTTCATACTTTGGCTTCTAAAGGCATTCTGCAAGTCAGTGGGACAGAGCAAGATTAAAACATAGGCTCATTAGTGAGAGGACTGCCTCCTTTTTGAAAGAGGTTGCAACTAGTCAAACTTCTTTCCCTCCTATCCTTGTGGTTAAACCATGCAAGAGCTTTGCTGAGCCTGTGAAACCATGACTAGACAAATGCAGTGGGAAGTTTGTATTCTGAATGATGCGCCTGCTCCTCCTCTGCCAAACAAGGAGAGCAGGTTAGCCCCAGCAATGTTGTCCTCATGCTCTGCCAGCCATGCACAGCTGTGAAGACCAGTTTGAGAAGGGTGCTTGCACCCTGCCTACATCCTAGGGAAGAAGGCGAGGAGACTGGCACGCTGTCACAGGAGGCCACAGCAAATTACCAAGAGCTCCAGCTCCACCTCCTCCCTTCAGCTAGAAGGGGGTGAGATAGGGAAGAGGGAAACTGAGATGCATTTCAAAGTGCCCAAGGGCTAGGAAGGAGGGCATCTCTGCTCAGAGTTAAGGCTAGTCAGAAAACTACTTCCTCTAAACATCAGCAGGACTCTGACTTGGGTACCCCTGTTACCACATGACAAGACATGATGATGCTATACAGATGCACCACAATGTCATGCCATGGTCAGCCAGTCAACTTTGACAACAGAATATCCCTTCAAAGGAGTTGAAGACAATTGGTTCCTCACCCAAAAGAGATGTGGACCTATTTGGGAACAGGAGGGAAACAACCTAACCCTCTTAACCCTTTGTTGAATGCAACATCATCAGGAAGCTCTTCTTTGGGCCAGCCTACATAAGGATAAGGCACCTCCCTACAAAGCTGTTACTCTCTCGACCCTGCGTATATAAACAAAGTCTAAGCTTTAATGATCTTGCACCTCAGAGTCCATGGCCAAGAGCTTGGCTGAACCTCAAACAGGCAGCCCAGCCAAGAGCCTCATCAGAATATACCCACATAAAAACTGAGGACACTGTTCTTTCAGTCTTCATTTTGAGTAGTTTCTTCATTGCTGTTAGTGCTGGTAAACACTTCACTTCCACGTAAAGGCAAAGACATGAAAACAAATTTAACTGTATTAGCAGCTTCCAGGAGATACTTCCCCCCTCCACCCCCAGTTCTGCCTTGGCAGAAGCCGAGCCAATAACTGAAGTCAAGACCTTCTCTGCGATGCACCTGCCACCCTCCTGACAAATTATGAAGGACACAAAAGTACCGCTATCTAAACTATGCATACGCTTAAGCATCCAGTAAACCAGGCTGATCTCTGATCTGGCAAGCCTGCTTGAATAATGAGTATCCTGTGAATACATAATGTGCTGAAGTTGCCATTGTGTGAAGTAAGTCCATGGTTTGTCTGGGAGCTGAGCAATGCTGAGTCTACTGCTGCTTCCTGTTGCTTGTCCTGTATTAGCATTATTTTTGGATAGGCACCATTATGTTCTGTAATCCTCACTGCAGTCAGTATGGCCACACTATTGTTCCTAGCTAATATTTGCAGTCAATGCCTCTGTCTGGGTGGCCGGACTCAATGTATTCCAATCATAAAACTTGCATGCATTAACCAAACAACGCACTGGGATAGAGTGGGGAGACTTGGGGTCCTCCCTCCTCCCTTCCTTTAAAAAAAGCAAAAGTATAGCATCTTTCTTCTTTCTTTTTGAGCCAATGATTATAAATGATTTCAGCTTCCAGGGTGCATTGTATGACAACAGCATTTTAATCAGCACCTTGTCTCATTATGGAGTTATTTTCTCATAGAGCCCCGCTTGTCAAAGACTAGCAGGTAGGCCAATATGTCAATGGTTGCTTTCAACCTTCCCCAACAAGCAGATTACCTGCTCTTATCAGTCTCCCTACCTGTTTAAAGCATCCCACTGATAATTAAATGCACCAGTTACAAAAGGGTGGCAAGGTTAATAGAGAGAATACCTAGTAGCCAGCCAAGCAAAACAATCAGGTTCACACAGAGCAAGCCTGAACAAGAAGCCTTTCTACTTATTTACTTAAGTGCATAAGAACTGGGTTGAGCTGGTAAAGGACTCTGGATGTTTGACTATTTACAAACCACTTTAACCACTTCTATCCACATTTTACAGTTTCTTCTGAATACTACAAGAATAATGAGTGCAATTTATGCTGCAGAAGAGTGACCACAGAACCATGAGCTCCACAGAATAACAAGAAATGAACACAATGGCTTCTTGTTTTGACATCTTTGCCCACGTTAAGGCATACAGGTTACCAGCTGAAATTATTAGAACTGTGTCAGTTGACATATAAAACTTTATCAGCAGAAATGCAAAGTCAAGTTTAGTTTGAATTTTCAAAAGCAATCCTGTCATTAGTATTATCTTTTAAGAACTGTAGCTTAAGGTTTTTGCATGCCCTGCAAACTTAAGACCTGAAGAACTTAAGAACTGAAGTTGGAATAAGTGCCACATATGAGAGCGCAAGCCTCTTGTATGGCATATCATCTCACTTAATTAGCTCAGGCCCAATTGTACCAGCTTCAGAACTAGTTTATTTCTATTCTGGCCCTCAATCCGCAATGAAGCAGTAAGTTTCCCTGAGTTAACTAGAATTTTAGGCATAAAGCATCAATTTTATGCAATTCATTATCAGACATGCAGACTTCCAGCTGCATAAACAAGCTGACAGTGCTAGATGTATGTAGTCTGAGAAAGTTTAAGAATAAGCTTCAACACCAGGTCCAATCCAGCTGTCACTGAAGTTAAACTGGAGCAGGCCTTTATTACAACAAGAACAAAAATTCTGGGAGCAGGCAGCATGAGGATTTATTTTTAGACATATTATGGTAATAGAGTCAAATGGATTTACCAGGAAGATGAAGTTCTGAACTGACTGGAACATAAAAAACTCTCAAGAACATAAGAAGTCTAAAACCTCTGAACGGATGTATCACTTCTCTACAGTCCTGGGAAAAAAACCAGCCCTGTGGATGCTCATTATGCTTCGGATGTCACTTAATATTCTCAGCTCCATTTTGGATAGTAATCCTAGTCAAAACATTGCACTTTGAGCCCTGAAGATTTATTCTTAAATTATTAGTTAACAACAAATGACACAGTGCAGATTTGATTAATACGCATTTTGTTATTACAAGATATTCTTCTGATCTGCCCATACTCCAAGATGACTTATCAGGCATTCTTCAAGAAAAGCTTGACCAATATCTAGCATTTGCTTCTACAAGTGTTCAAAAGGTTAACTGGAAGGAGGGAAAAACAAAATTAAAAACAAAGCTTTAATGACTGTGACCTACTGCTTTTTTTATTTTTTAAACAACAACAACAACAGAAAAAAGAAATGAAGTGATATTTTTCTCTCAGATTCAAAAGACTATTACTTTAGTACCAGCTGCAGATTAGTACTTTGGAAGCCTCTTGTGTCAAGACAGGGGGAAAAGTTCACAAAACTTAAAAAACACTAAAGCTCTTTCAGTACCTCTTTCTAGCAAAAAAAACCCAGACAACATATTTGACATCTTCAGGAACCAGTAGCACTAAGATTTGTCATTAAAAAGGGGAAAGGACAACTATTTTAATTTTTAGAGTAAGGATAAAATAAGATGTTCAAAACTCTTTTTAATCGTATTTTATGCTGAACTCATTTAAGTGCTGGAGGGTTTTTTTCCACCTCAGTAGTTTCCTGGTGTGTTGGTACAATTGGCCCCAATATTAAATAATTACAAGGATCATAATTTCAGGATAAACAAGCCATTTGAATTTGGAGCTATGAATAACAAAGGAATTGCCAAGTTTGACCTCCTTCTTGCTCAGTCTTGCCAAACCCCCAAAAGATCTTTCTTTACATAAAAGCAAAGTTTAGTGCTAAGCTTTGCTTAGTTAATTCATGCACAGCTCCCTTAAGGTATAGCATGCATCACACTTTGGATTCTTTAAGAAAGGCATGAGATTTGATTTATGTCAGAGAAGAGCATATGCCTACCATGAAGCAAAACTTGTTGAGACAGACTTTGACAAGTGGAACATGGAAATTCTTTTGTTCCATACTTTTCTATATGCCTTCATAAGCCAAGTTTGCCTGTCAAGAAAGTCACTAGTCTCAAAATGAATGCAAGAAGCAAGGCTACGCATAGTTTTTTTTTAATCATCATCATTATTATTATTGTTCCAATTTACTGAAGTAGCCTGCTGGCTACTGCAGGGGCAGATTTCTGATGTGCTCTGGTTCCTTTATGCTGGTCTGCTACCCTGTTTCCTAGCAACTTACTCAAACCTCCCATCACTTAATTTATGGCCCACCATCTCCACACCCATTACTCACAGGGGTACATATCAAAACTGACAAGAGCAAACCATGTAAGTTTTATTAATAAAAGACCCTGACACTTCAAATCTACATTACAACTACAAGCCAAATCTAACAATAGATTTAAAGCACACCCTTCTCTTTTCTTCTTATTCTGCATGATGAATTAATTATGCAGTATAACTATTTTTAACAAATGGAATAAGGTGGCAGCTTGACATGGGAAGAATTTTTTTTTTTTTAAAGTAATCAAGGCACCAAGACTTCTTAATGTTACTGACTCAAGCTGGAACATCCAAGAAAAGCCTCCCTCAGACAGAACACAAACAACACATAGGTGAACATGAATTTTCAAGCACAATATGATTAACATTTCAGTCTAGCTCCTATTACCTTTACTGTAACTGTCACTTGGATGTATTCAAAGACAGCTCTGGTGATTAGCCATGTCAGTAAATGCAATGCTAGTCTCAAGCTTTTATTAAAGTCAACAGTATTCACCCATCTAAAGAAACTTTTTTAATTTCTGAAATTTTAGCATCAGAGTTGAGTTGACTAATGAAGTTTACTACCTGATCTGTAGAGCTTTCAAAACGCCTAAGGTGATTTGCATACACAATTTTAGTACAAATGAGAGCTTTGCCATGTTAGCCATTGTCACTTTCAAACAGCATTTGAACAAAAGAATATCTATCATAAAAGCTGTATCCTATGGAAGTTAAAGCTGTGAGGCAGGCTTGATAATTGCAAACAGACTACCATCGCAATCTCAAGGAGTGCATTTCTTCATGGGAATAGGCAAGAGTTTATTCCAAAAATTCCAGTCTTGGGAACCAGAGTATCTGAAGTTGACAAGTTTTACACATTTCAAAGACTACGCTGTTCTAAGATTCCAGTGCTCAATTAGATTCAGCAGGACAATAGAAGCATTTCTTTTACTAAGATGCAGGCAAGCTTAAGAAACTTCTCCCAGGGTCCCCACTCCCCCAAACCCCACTCTACACACAGATTGAAGGGAGGGGCTGTTAGAAGGAACATGCTCTGTTCTCACATGGTTTTTATATACATACACTTATCTTCAGATTCAAGACACTTGCATTGCTGGGAGCAGAGTAGGGGGCTAGATAAAAAAATTTGAAAAACCCAATCATCGATGAATCTGACTTGTCTGAAAAAAAGTCAAAACCTGCAGCACAAGCACTGCAGCCATTGGCAGAGCTTCAAATACCTCAGATTTTTACAAAGCCCTTTATCCCTTTGATGGCATATTTGATAACAGTTTTATCTCACTCCATGTTAGAAAGAAAGAGAAAGAAAGGAAGGACTTGTACTTCCAACAAAAAATACACTTTCGTTAACTCTGCTATTGTACTTTGTAAGACTATCTCCTTAAAAACCCAGCCTTGATTTCACCCTTGTGCCTCTCCAGCCCTCAATACTCCAGAAGTCACAACTGACAGAGGAGGCAGGTAGGAGGCAGCACAGGACATTTCAAGAACACATGGCTGCCTGCAGCACTTGGCCGTAGGACTACAAAGTGGGTGTCTACACTACAACTGGAGAAGGAACACTTTTGGGGAAGGCTTTCTCTCCCAAAAGTCCAGGCCCTCCTAGAAACCAGTCCTTATCTGACTAGGAAGGGCCAAGCTTTGGAAGAAGAAAGTCTGTGGATGCTTCCACCTCGCCAGCAGCAATAGTGACAGTGAATAGGAAACAAGATTCACCCCTCCCCTGTGTGCACTAAAAGCCCTCCTCTCCTCACAAAAATGACCCGAGGCATCTAGGTTAGTTAGGATGACTGGATTTTCAAAACTGTTGAGCATCAACATACCCCAAGGCAGTCGGTGGGAAATTGTCTGCTCAGCACCTTTGGAGAAGGGGAGGGGGGAAAACAGTTTTGCTCCCTAGACAATCTCTAAATCTAAGTTTTAGAAGCATAAATTTGACATTTTTACCTTTCATACCACAGCATCCCAGGGAGCCACCTCAAAAAAACCGGACTGTTATGGGCATGTAAGAGACCCCCAGACCAGTCACCCTCCATTTTTGCCTGCCTGCACGCAGCACTGCTGGGCACAAAACACACCTCCTGCCACCCAAGCAGTCTTCCACGTCCAGAAACCCTATCGCCCTGGAGCCTGCATCTGTGGGTCTGTTCCTGGGTGACGGCTGTTTAGGAAGGACAGTCCTCAGCTTCTGTCTACTGAGTAGAGGACTGCTCTGCACAGCTGACCATATCAAAGCTTCAAACCTCTTGAGCACCTCAGAAGAAACAAGCAGCACTGAAGCCTAAGTGAGTTTTCTTTACATGACCAAGAACAAAGTAGGGTTCAGGTAATGAAGGAGTCACCCATCCTCCATCTCACCACTCTACAAGGCTGACCAGTATTGCTAGAGTGGACAACGCTGGTAAAGTGCCTGGCTCACAGCCCCACCTCCCTGAGCCATGGAGTTCTGCACACAGCTAGAGGGAAGCCAGAATCTATAGACTGCACAGGCAAGTAGCGAGGAAAAGGTGTGCTATGGGGAAGAGCAGGTGAAATGGACCAAAAGCTAAGGCCAGGCTTTTCTCAGTTTTTAGATTCTAGAGTCTGCAAGTACCTCAAGACATAGCAAGCTTCCCAGGGAAGCTGGCAACTAGTTCACCAAGAGCAGCAACCGCAGCTCCCATCAACACCAAGCAGTGCGGTGAGATTTCCCCTTGGGAGAAGCAGGAAGCCTTCCCAAACACGCTCCAGGGAAGGATGCCAGCTATGACACACATTTTTCACACAGGATCCCTCTACAGCCCCTAACCCACTGCTCTTTTGGCTTAAGCCCAAGGCTTCACTGGTTGGGGGGGGAAGGGGGGGGAAAAACCAAAACCGAAAAAAGAAGAAAAATGAACTTCTGACCTTCTAAGTCTCAAGAGACTTATTCATGCTGTAAAGTGCAGAGATACTGGGTTTGCTTCCCTGACCCATTTAGATCCCCCTCACTGCACATCTGACTTTCAAATTTAACAGGCTGTGTATTGTGAGTCCCAGGGAACAAAAACAAAAACACCACCACATTTTACTGATTTCTGTGCTGCAGATTCCCGACGCTCTTGCCAAGATGCCTGCTCCCTCCCCAATCCTGGTCCTTCTCCCCCTGCAAAGACATTAAAGCTCGGCTTGCTATGGCCATCTCAAACAGGACTGTCCAACACAGGCAGAGCCAAAGCAGGCCATGCACTCACCGGCCAGGCGAAGCTGAAAGGGATAACAATCCGGTTTTTTTCATTATTCCGGTTGTACTTTAAATTGAAGGTATTTCCTCCAATGATTGGAGTGGATTTGGATCCAAAGCTGCAAGGACCACCAGCAGTGACCCGTGATTGATACTCCTTCAGGCAAACTTTAAAATAGGTATCACACTCGTCCCTGGTGCATTTTCTATCTCCTGGGTTTCGGGTGCCATCACAGCAGTTCCCATTTTGCAGTTCACCATTCACGTTTTGCATGGATAAGATCTCCAACTCGAACTGTCCTGACGCTAAAGTCACCTGTTAATCCCAAGAGGAGAAAAACAAACAAACAAACAAAAAAAACCAAAACAAAAGAAGAAACAGTTACCTCACTTTTTTTTCCCCCAAATGCAATCTACAACAACAGGAGAAAGTAATCTTAAGTGTGCTTTCAAGATGCACATACATAATATTTTCTTTTTTAAAAAAGCAACCATTACAAGCTTTTCACTATCAGACATCCATGAGAAAGGCTCATAAATCATCCCAACCAAATAATGCCATTAGTGCCAAAAAAGAACCTTAAGTGTCAACTCCAAATAACACTGTGTGAAGGTTTCTAAATCGTTAAGAGATAAAACTAAACCAAACCAAGAGTGCAAACCCAACAAAACAATGCAACTAAAGCACCCTGGAAACAAACGCAACCCCCTCTGCCTTCTCCGAGGTGCAGCTGAGATGGGGAAAATAGCCTCTCCGATCAAGGCTGCCCAGCTGAGATTGAGCCCTTGCTCATTAGTCACCTCAAAAGTACTGCAAGTAGCCCTGGCTTTAAAAAAAAAAAAAAGGAAAAATGAAATTTCGAAAAAAAGCGGTTTGCAGTAACTACATTTTTATTCCCAGGGAACTAAGTCTTGTTGCAAGCCGGACTTCTGCGTTTGCCATTTCCGCAGAAAAGTTAACAGCAGTAGCTCCGCTCTCGCTGGAGGAGCTTCGCAAAAACTCCTTGTGCACCACTGCACTGAAGGCGTGGGCTTTTTGAAAACCATCTACCCGCAATCCTTGTGGGAGCCGCGTTTCACAGAAAAGCGGCAAAATCCCTGCAACCCGCCCGGCGCGGCGGGCTCCGGAGCCCAGCTGAAGTTTCCCCTCTGTCCCTGCGAGGGGCTGCCGCCCCGGAGGACGCGAGGTGCCCAGGTACCTACCTTTGCCCGCAGCCCCAGCAGGGCCAGGAGAACGAGGGAGCACGCCGCCGCGGCTGCCCACCGGGGCGCACGCATGCCGCCGCCGCGCTGCCTGCCCGCCTGCAGGCCGCCGCCGCCGCCGCTCGCTCCGGCACGGGTCGGGACGGGACGGGGAGGGCCAGGAGGAGAGGAGGAGGAGGAGAGGGCGAGGAGGAGGAGGCGCCGCCGCTGCTGGCCGCCGCCGCCCCGCTCTAATATACCGCGCCGAACAACGCCGCTTTTCAAGCGCTTTCAATAGCGCCCCGGTCTTCAATGCAAAGCAGCCCTGCCTCCTTTTATTCTCCTTATTCTCTCGCCTCCCTCTTTTTTCCCCTTTTCTTTCCTCTCTCCCTCCTTTTTCTATTATTATTATTGCGATTATTATCCCAATCCTTTTATTTCTTTCAGGTCGCCGGCGACCGTGCGGTGGAGGCGCGGCGAGCCCCCCGCCCCCCCGAGACGCGCGCGCACGCACGCACACGCGTACACACACACACACACACGCACGCACGCACGCAGGCAGGCATACACACACCCACACACTGCCAAGGAGTCGACCACCCGTCTGGCAGCCCCGCCACCGCTCGGCTTCATCTAGCCCACGGCGGCAGGCGGGGAAGCCACCCGCCTGCGCATGCGGCCATCCATATGCATGAGGGGGGAAGGAGGAGGAGGAGGAGAAGGAGGGAAATGGCAGGAGCAGGGGAAGGCAGGTACCGGCAAGAGAGGAGAAGAAGAAGGAAGAAAGAAGGGGGGGCGGAGGAGAGAGGGCGCGGAGAGGGGGGCTAGCCGGCCGCAGGCGGCGGCTGCCCCTCTTGAGGGAAGTGGTAGGCCCCGGCCCCAGGGTCGCAGCCCGCTGCGGCGCCCCGCCTCCCTCGGGAAGCACCGCTCTGCAGGTGCCCGCTGGGCTACCTGGAGCAGCCGCAGGAGTAGCCGCCGCCTGCCGTAGCCTCGCTGAGGCGCCTGCGGCTGAGGTGGCGCCGCGCGGAGGAGAGGGCTTTTACCGCTCGCTGAGGGGATGTGCGGGTCCTCGCCGCCCGGGAGGGGAGGGGAGCGGCGCGGCGGCTGTAGCCCTTTCCCCCGCACCTCCTCGGGGTTGGGTTGAAGGAAGAAAACCCTGAAGCTTTCGGGGTCGCTTTTACAGCGAACGCTTCCCCCGCCCCCGCCTTGGGCCGGCGACAGCCGCCCGCCTTCCCGCCCCGCCTTACCTGAGGCAGCGCGGCCGTTACGGGGCGGGGGGCGCGCGCGAGCTCGCGGCGGGGCCGTTGAGGGACGATTGACGGGGGCTGCGGGGCCGCTGAGGTGACGGCGAGGCTTGGGAGCGGGTTTGCGGTTCCCCGAGGGGAAAGGAGAGACGGATGAAAGGAGAGACGGCCAGCGGCTCTCCTGAGGGAAGCGGAGGTAGTAGTCGCCCCCGTGGGACTCGTTGTCCCCTCTTTAACACGAGCCAAGGATCTCCCACGGCACAGGAGGGAAAGAGCTGGAAGCGGGGCGCATCCCTCAGTTACAGCTCCAGGCTGGCTAGTCTGGGGAAAACAGCGCTGAGTGCTGAGGCTCTGTCAGGCTTGCTGGAGGCTGCCCAGCTTCCAAGTGAGTGCTGGGGTTTGTCAGCCACATCCCTTCAGGAGCAGGGGCCTGTGGCACGTAACCAGGTGGTTTACCTGTGGGACTTCTTGCCACAGGACACTGAGAAGCCCAACAGTTTGCACAGCGGCAGAAAGTGTTCAGACTAACCCCCAGAGGAAGAGCCACACATCAAAGGGCATTGAGCAAAACAAAACAGAAATACCCATAACTTTGTCTCTGGTTTGGGAAGTCCCTGAGCTGCTGATCCTGAAGTTGGGCAAGTGTGGCTGGGAACTGTCACTGCATCACTGTCCCTTTCTTCCTGAGGTGCTGGAGACAGGAACCTGGCCTGCATGATGTTTGGTCTGACCCAGAAGAGCTATTCCTGTGTCCCTGTCTCCTATTCCACCCTGATCTAATGTGGTAGATATGTGTCTATTTTATGCAACAAAGTCAGTGGTATAGAGGAAAACAAGATTTCTGACCTAATTTTATCTCCTTTTAGGATAGGAAGTTTTCACTTCCTATGGCAAAAGCAAAGTGCATGCTTGTTCTTGGCTGTGGTAAGGTTCATCCTCTTAGAGAGTGTCTAAGGCTGTGAAGCCAGTGGTACTTGTGCCCCTGATGCTAGAACCATGCTCGTACTTTCATCGGGCTCCTGCAGATCACCTCCCATTTGCAAGTTCAAAACTTAGATTATATACCAGCAATTCTGGCACGCCTGCAAGGTATGTGGTTCCTGAACACTTTTTTCCACCCTCATTCGGCCCAGCAGTTCTAACAGTATCCGTTGTTCCTTACTTGGAGTCATTAACTTTTCTTAGGCTGGTAAACCTTCATGGTGTTTTATCCACAAAGTGGCTGCAGTTTGGTGAGACGAGAACCAGTGCCTCTCTCCTTTTTCTTTTTTTTCAGTGGGTGTTGGTTAGCTTCCACAGCCTATTTAAATGTTACTCATACACAAGTGCCACACATGTGCTTCTCTGGGCCTTTAAATACCCTGATGCCTGCTGGTACGCTCTGTATCTGTAGGGCAGGTCTAGAGTTGGCCTTTTTGCAAAAGGTTACTCCACCTGTTTGACTCCAGTAGTTAGGAAATCCAGAGTTCTGGTTCCCACAGTGCTTGTGACTCAGCAGTGTAGCTGCCCTTAAACAGAATTACTTGTCCAACAACTTAAAATGCTTTGTAAGCACTAATGAGTTAAGCCTCCCAATGCCTTGAGACTCAAAGTATTACTGATAGGTAAACTAAAGCAGAATGAGAGTCATGCGCAGCAGCGCTTTGTAAACCCTCTCCCTTGCAGCCATGAAAGAAATCTTGACCTCATGGAAGTCAGAAGCAAAATGCCCTGAGCTTATTAAGGCCAGGATTTCACCCTTGGAGTCCTACCTCCTGCTTTTCTGTACTGAGCTCTCAAGGCCAGCTCTTTAGCCACTGCAGGGCAGCACTGAAAACCAGTTGAGCATGGTGTGTTACACAGCCTGGGGGTCTTTTTAAGATGTCCGTTTCACTGCATATACAGCAGTTGCACAAATTGCTGTGTATGCACAGGGGGCCCGAGTTGCAGTTGCTTTGAGTAGCCTGAGTCTGGTGCGTGTAAAATGCCTGCTGCAATGCTCTGCTTGCATCTGGCCACGTCTCCCAAGGTGCGGGGCTGACGTGTCTTCCTTTGAGGCCAGCAAAAGAACTTTTCAATGTCTGCCACTCAGCTTTTTACATTGCGTAAAGTTACTTCCTGCTAATCTTCCTATTCTGACATAATTAGATTACATCCACATTAGAAGCCATTATAAACATCTGGTGTGCCAAGGTCCGGTGTTACAGACCGCACTTTGCTTCGGGCCTGAATCAGTTCCCTAATATAGAGTTAGATCCTGCTTTGTTGAAGCCACTGGGAGAATGCCCAGGACTTTGGTGGGCTGAGGATCACAGCCTTTAGAGGGAGCACCTGGTTTATGAGGGTCAGGTGTCGTGCAGTCAATTCTTTGTGTTAGGAAAGTTGTAATTTCCTTTTAAAGCTCAGTGACTCATTGAATCATGGCTGTGAAAATCCCACAGGATTTCCTTAGATCTGTGATACCTGAAGGTAAGCATGGAATGGCGCCCCTGGAAAAATTCTTCATTCGGGGACCTGATCCATCTCATTTTCAAGTCAGTGACTAAACTTCTATTTACTACTGTAATTCAGATCAAGACAGTTGCGTAATCATGGGGGCCTGATCCTGCATCAGGCTTCAATAAATCAGTAGAAAGGGCTACCAGGAAAGGATGGGTTGAAATATGGTATCTGTAGTCATAAAGAATAAAGCTTGACAGCCTCATTTCACAGCAAACCAAGACGCGAGAGGAGCCCTTTGTTTCTCTGCAGATTTTTATAGAAGCAATTCTGCTTCTCTAAATTAACCACCCTCTGAAATTCATTTGCTGCAGTTTTAGATATAATTCTGGACAAAGTGAGTGCGAGAGTGAAAATTTCATCCACTTGGATAAGCCTTTATCTAGGGGTTAAGCTTCCCTGTTGCATGGAGAAGAACATACCACTATGGTCAATCAGGACAAGGGAGCTTCTAGATAAGGCCTTTCCTATAATCACCCATAACACTGTATTTTCCTTTTGCTGTGCTGGAACTGACCTCCCCACTTGGGCAAGTGTCACAGAGGCAGAGATAGGGGCTGTGCCATGCTGCTTGGCTGACACGCATTTCAGACCAACACATTCCAGCAGATGAACCCATTTGCACAGTTGAGTGATCTAAACTTAGAAAGCTAATTTCTCTAATTACAGAGCGCGACTGAACTCCTATAAAGCTTTTCATCACCTGAGTAGAATGGGAATTGCACTTCCATAATCATTTAATGTTTAGAATCTAATTAGAAAGCGTTTTGTGGGGAGGGCACACCCCATCTTAGACTATTTCACAAATGGATCAGGAGAGAACACTACCTCTGATGAGAAAGTTGAGCAAGTGGCAGAGGTTGGGAGAAAGAGGACAGTTTACCAGATGCTCAGCCCTGCATGCCTACTTCCCTAAAAGTATCAGTTCTTCAAGGTCAGGCAATTTCTTAAAGCTATATCTCTAGGCAAGCTTTCCGAACGTGACAAAAGATTTTGGAGAAGATGGTGCTCTAGTGACCAGAGACCCAAATCCATTTTGCTGCTACAAGCACTTACTTTCCTCTTTCCCTGGAGCACGTTGCTTAAGAGAATTAAAATTTCAAAGCCCTGTTGTGTGTATTGTGCTTGTGCGTTTTGTGACTTTGAAATTCCCACCTTAGTTTTTCTATACCTTAGTTCCCTGGTGTTAAAATGAGGCACTACATCTAATGCAGAGGATACTCTAAGAACCCTAAAAAATAAAGGCTGTGGATTACTCAGAAATTGCTGTAGTGAGAACCAGTAAAGTCCTTGAAAGAGTTAAAAGTTGGAGAGCCAAAAAAGTATGTCTATTGTAGAGCTTTTAAGTTTTATCCAGCTGTAATTAACTGAATCCATAAAAATATTGCCTTCTATCACAGCTCAAAATTGAGACCCTACTCCATTACAGAGAGTAGTACTGTTTCTCCTTCAGTCTTCTTTACTGATATGCATTTAAAACCTGCTTTCTGGTTGTTTCTCTGTTAACCCTTCAAGGATCAGATGCCTCCACATCAACCTGTGAACCCAATTGCTTTGCCCTTCTGTTATCCTCCCCAGTGGTGGGATTCCTACACACCAGTGATTTTATCTCAGATTACTGCTTTCTAAAAATGGGGGAGAGCTGAGACTAGAGTTTTAGGTCTGAGTAGGGGTACAGCTTCTCAAGCTAGAGTAGCTTCCAGTAGGTGCAAAAACTATGACACTGAACAGTGCTGGCACATCTGTCACGGGCAAGATGACACTTTCATTTGATAAGCAGTAACCTCAGCTATCCTTGTCAGTTGTAGAAAAGGCTGTGCTGAAACATAGGCTGAACCCTGTCTCCAATAAACAACTGATGCTTTTAAGTTCCTAGCAGGGCTTCCTCAGTTTTCTCCAAGTGTCCTTCTTTTAGCCAATTTTATTGAGTAAGGGTGCAGATCAAGTTTCATTTTTTGGTTGGGAAAGCACCAAAATGTCTGAAGTTTTCATGTAGATTATTTTCATTATTAAATGCATGTGATAGGATGTGTTCAATATGTTCTTAATCACAAATGATCCTAAGGATGCAAGTCTGAAGAAGACAGGGGTGTCATTTAGCTAAGGAAAGTACTAAAAAGAAGAGGGCTGCAAGTGGCAAATTTAAATTTGGGTGACCAGTGTATGACCTCTTGCCCTTGCCCGCCATTATTCCATGGCTGTTATAAAATTCTGGGCCTTGAGTTTACTTAGTCCTGCATGGGGGCTATAAGGGAAGTTGCTTCATTTGGCCTGAAGAAGCATTTAGAGGAGTTAGGATCACTAAAATCCAGATTCAGCCTAAATCAAGGAAGAAAAAACTTTAGGTTAGGGATGTGCTTAAGTAACTTGCTGGAATGACTAGTGAGTTGAGCCTCAAGCTGGGTGGGTGGGAGCGACCCTGCTGATCTACAGGGGAGGCATTTCTCCAGGGAGTTAGGGGTACATACAGTGACACAATGGCCTGTGTTTATCTAGTCCCTTGGCAATGCCTGCTCCCTGGCAGAAGGAACCTTTCTGTATCAGCTAAATGTTTTTAGATAAAGCACAGGCCCCAGAGGGTGGCTAGCAGCCTTGTTGGTAGAGACAAAGACAAGGCCCTAGGCAAAGGGGCTAAAAATGGCTTTCTCTGTGTCCATCCTTTACCTAGCAATTAAAACACCCCTTGACCATTCTGCATGTTACAGTAGTGCCACTGGCATGCAGATGTTACCTTGACAGCTTTTCTGTCACTGATCATGCAGTGATAGATGTGGCAGAACTGTATGTTAGAGCCTGCAGCATTTGGAGGTGTCTGAGCCTGTTCTGATTTGGGAGTTTTGGTGCTGAAACACTGCATTTTGAACCATGTCCATCTCAACTGGAGCAGTTAATTGCTTGAGCCTCTCCCAGTCCCACTCTAGAGTTAACTGTGATCAAACTGCCTGCAACTACTAGTAGGATAAAAAAAACAAGAGTGAATGAGAAGGAAGGGAGTAAGAATAAGCTAGGCGATGGCAAATAAAAGGCCTTATTCTTGGGAGTATGAACAAGATACAGTGCCCTGTCACCCTGTGTCTCTGATTAAAGGTTTTTGTTTGCTCTTTCCACAGTACCTGGAAGGTTTTACGTTCCTGCCTCCCTGACAGCCGTTCTGTCTCACATTTTCAAACACACGGGAGATGATTCTTCCTTTCCTTGCTCGTGGTCTGAGTCATGGACTGCTCCAAGTGTGATGAAGGACATCCCTGATTTGTGGCACTGTGGCAGTGAGACATGCTTGGTGAAGAGTTGAAAGAAAAAGAGCCTGGTTGTAGAATTAGACCCTTTAATTAACCAATTAATTTCTTTGAAGGTAATGGCATTACCCAGCGTGCATCCGCTCTATGTCTGAAAAGGGCCACAGACTCTCACAGATCGACAATCTGTGTGTTGCCCTGAATTGTTGGGGGGTTTATATATATAGTAATGATTTTTATTTACTGTGGCAGAGGGGAACGAATGGGGATCTGCCAGAACTTGAATAGAAGCAATTCCACACCTGTCTCTTTAAAGGCACATTTGTGGTTGGCTGCTTTTTATTGTCCTCCCTCCTCTAGGGCTGCAGCAGGGGGAGTGAGTGAGAGAGTGTGTGTGTGTGTGTGTGTGTGACACAGAGAGAGTGAGAGAGAGAGAGAGTGTGTGTGTGAGAGAGAGAGAGTGTGTGTGACCCCTCATCTTACTGTTCCAAGCAGTGGCTTCCCTCCCCTCCTTTCTTTCCAATATTTATTAGAAGCGCGTGCTAAGGAATCTGTAAGCCTGTAATGCTAATGAGTGCGTGGCACAGCACAGAGCGGGGCAGCAGATGCAAAGGGACAGGCGCATTTCCTAATGAGGAAGCCCTGAGACCCATCTGCTGAGTCTCGTGGGTCCTCAATGAGGTTAGCTGCGCAAGGTTGCCAGAGGAGGTTTTCTTCTCTAATGCTTTTAGTTCTCAACAAGTGCCATCCTGTATAGAGCAGCATGTCATGGGGTTAGGCTTTGTTGTTACTAGCAGATAATGTGACTTTGAAAAGAACACCCCACCCCAGCTGAAAGGAGGATAACCCTCCTCTACCCCCTTCCTTCCCATCCTCCTTGCTCAGATCAATAACAGGTCCCTAGGCACAAAGCCTGCATTCTTTTATTCTCAAATTAGAGCAGCTGCAGCAGCAGCACCACAGCTCATTGGAAACCTATTAGCTTTTGAAAGACTTAATCCAGTTTGAAAGTAACTAGTGTTTCTCAATCCTTCATGCACTCACTCCCTTAAGAGGCAATATTCTTAGGCTGCATTGAGAGTGGACTGGGCTTATTATTAAAATAACCTGCATCTCTCTCCGTGTCCCAAAGGGGCAACAAAGAAGGCAATATGTCAGTTTCTCAGCTTCACACGGCCTAAGAACATTGGATTTACTTTGCCATATCACACCCTATCACTGAGCTATGCCACCTACCATCCTGCTTTCAATAGTGGCTGATATCTTGTGATTCATTCTCCAGCTTCATAGTTTTTAAGGCCAGAAGGGACCATTACGATAATCTTTTTGACCTCCTGCACAGTGCAGACATTAGAATTTCATCCTAGGTGGGATAAAAGCTGGGAGCAGCTGGTTTCTTTGATGCTGCTCTGCTGGGCATCAGTGGAAATGTGGTGGGTTTTGGGTGGGGTACTTTTTCCTATAAGGGGAATTTGTTCTTTTTAAGCACATTAAACACAGAGCTTTGCAAATGGGACCCTTGTGCGTACTGAGCAAATGCCTTGCTTTGGAGGTAGGGCAGCTGATTTTAGGTAGAAGGGGTTGCTCGCCCATCTTGGTTTCTTGTTCAGCTTTTGTATCTAATCACTCCTTTACTGTGGATCTCCCTGCAGCAGCCCTGTGAGCTGGTTACTCCCATTTCAAAGGTGGGGATCTGAAAGTCAGCAATTGCTATGCCTTTCAGAGACCTTTAGGCCACAAATAGCTTGTGAAGACCACAGCAGTGAGGAAACAAGGTTTTCTTGAACGGGGTCCTTAATCTCATGCCCCAAGTCACTGGAAGTCTGTAGATGATCAGGGATCTTTTTTTCTCATTTTTCTTGAGTTCCAGCCTAGTGCACTTGCTGGCACATCTTTCTCTGCTCAGTCTTTTCCTGTACTGTGCCAGGCCTAAACCTTTCCTGTAAGTGCTGCCAACTGTTACTGGTAATGATGGCACAGATATTTTGCCAGTAGTAGCTGGGGTAGGACCACCAACTGACTTCCTGAAGGCCACCGAACAGTGATAGCTTTTGATTTCTACTGACCTGGACCAGATTCAGTGTGGTGACCTGGAGCTAAGGGGCTCAGTATCTCATTACTAATCCCTTGAGCTAGCCAATTCCTTCCACCAAGTCAATGTTTTCTAAAGTGTTAAAAGACTTTTCCTTCCCGCCTGCCCATTAAATCCTGCTTTTCTGTCCGTGTCCTTGGATCAGCCTAATCACTGAAGTGGATCAGTTTCAAGTCTTAACGACACAAGCTGTGGTACTGACAGTGCAGAAGATGGCTGGCAGTGCAGCTGAGGCGCTGCAGTGCAGGTGGCAGGACAGACACTGCTCTTAGGGGCCTGCTTTTGTAATGCATGGCCAGCTGGGACATGTGGTATTTCCTGCTTTTAGCTTATTTATCTGAGATTTACAGTTTCTCTATGTTTCTAGAAAATAGAAATCTAGAAAAAAGAAACCAGGTGTTTCCCTGGATCATCCACTGGCATTACTATTTGTGTGACTCAAGTACTGGTTTTCTTCCATCACACTTTAATCTTCTCACTCTCTGAGATGGGGAACCGCACAGAGTGCGTTTTTCTTCCATCACACTTTAATCTTCTCACTCTCTGAGATGGGGAACCGCACAGAGTGCCATCACTGTGGTCTAATGTATCCTTTTTACTGAAGTCTTATATTTTAAAGATACAGAAAAATGTGTTTCAAAAGAGTGCGTACAGAAACCCACTATGTTTTACATTAGAATTTGCAATAGCCTCATCCGCATATGCTTAGCAGGAAACAGCTTTATTGTCTTAATTTTTGGTTGGATACAGAGCAGCTTAAAAGTTTGGATCTTCTGTATATGTGTCTCTTCTTCCAGCTAAAGCTTCTTCATAACTCTCATAGGCTTACAAGAGTGGGCATATACATTGCTCCATGTATTTGCTTTTTTCCCCCCTCATATATATCCATATGAAAAAGGGGAGCTATTCTTAGATATTTCAGTTACTCATCCTTGATAACTCTTTTCTTAATATTTACTCTGGTAAAGTGGGCATAGCTGTGTTTTTATGAGGAATGTTTTTCTTCTTGCAAAGTAGGAACACTGTTTCTCCTACTACTTATGCAGCTGTACGTGTGGCACTGTCTGTGTGTGCACATGCATTTGAATACCAATTTCCCTCGTCAAATTTTTCTTGAAACAAAAATTATTCAGAGGGAGCATGTCTGCCTTTGATCACATATAGTACACTGGGCTGCAGATGAAAAGAGCATAAATCTCCAAGTTCTTGTACTTGCTCTTGTAGAAGGCGTTGTGTATTTACTGAGGGATACTAACTGCACTTGCCCTTACTTTCAGTCAGTGGATCAGGATACTCTATTTCTAGGCTCTCACATTAAGAATATTTTCACAATAGTTATTTAGTCTCCAGAATCGTAGGCAGTTGTTCCTTTCCAACACTGGTGATGCCAGTTAATGCTCTGTTACCATTTGAAACTAAGTTCTTAATGTGGAGCTTGACACGAAGGCCCATGTCTGGTAAAGACACAGAAGCAAAATCTAACAGTGCCCTTCCTCTTGCCAGCACTTTGTTTATCTGAATTGTTTCCCGAGATAACTCCTGTGGCCTAACCCTGCAGAAGAGAAGATCTAATCTCTGATTGTCCTCTGGGACTATTCCTGCAAGGTCCTTGAAGAATATATCCTGTTTCCCAGTCAGAGAGTCATTCCGAGGATGTGTCCTGTCTTCTCATTTGAAGATTGTTTACCTGTTATTTATGAACTGTGTTTTGTCTATGGACTATTCCTAGTGTGGTGGCATTGTGATGCTTATTAGAGAAGGAGGAAGGATTAAAATGGCTCAGGCTTTACATTCAACATCACATATTGTATGCAGAAGGATTTAGTCGTATTACAAATGCACCAAAGCCCAGCCAACCCTTGGAGGCAGCAGGAATTCTGCCATCACTGAAAGACAGATTGAGTCTCTAATAGAGAAATATTGAGATAATTTATGATTACCGGTTCTGATGATATTTTAGAGCAGTGTGGTATATGTTACGGGGTGTCAGATGAGGAATAAAATATTGACCATTTCAGGGTGGTGCTAAAATAAAAGCAATTCAAGGATCAAATTATGCATGAGTGTAAATATTCAAACTCAGCTGTAGCAAACAGAATGCTCTCATTCATGCCAGCTAGGATTACAGTCTGGTAATTTTATTACAGTATGAAGAGGTCATTAATTGTTTCAAAGAGGTTTTTCCTGAAAGGAAGGTGACCAGTGCTGAAGAGCTGAAAGCACTGAGCTGCGCTCATTTGGATTAAAAATAGGTATTTTGGGCCAGCGGAGCTTCAAAATAAGCAAATTCTCAAACCAAACAGTTTTCCTTTTGGTAGCTGAAAAGGAAACCGCACATCCAGGAGGAATGTAGATAAAAGCAATCTCTGCAAATGATGCAGAAACACATAAAATAACAAACAAGGCTGGTGGGAAGAGGGGAGCTTTTGTAAGCAGATAGGTCCGTTCATATTACACTGAAACCAAATGCAAGTAAAGAAGATACTTGAGAGGGCTATATAGATGCTATATAGATTTTTCTCCTCAGAGGATTTTTTTCCCAGCCTGATTTTGCATGTCCATTGTATTTGTAAAGTAACATATGAAGGACATACTCAGCACCAGATCTCACCAATATCAACTTTTGCCTTTCACCACCGTATCTTATCTCTTACGTTCCTTGTCTCTCTAGCTTCCTTGAGCCTCCCTCTGCCTGTCTGTGGCAAAATGTGTTTGTTTTGCTGCTTGTCCATAATGCTGTTAAAGCACATCATCAAGTCATCTTCCATAACTAAACTTTCAATATTTAGGTAGATTAACTTTCATACTTTCAGAACAGAACAATTACAAATGTGTATAGGTATTAGCTGCTTAAATTGGAATGCATTTGTTTAATGTTATATATGAGAGTACCTCAGAACTGTTTTTAATAGTTGTAAAGTTATTGCTAAATATTTTTTAAACTCATTTTTTAACTTATGTTTAAGTAAATATGTTACTGCAATAATCAATGCTTGTAAAAACTGAATTGATAGGGGTTTGGTGATTTTTTCAGTGAGGTTGCTCTTTAGCTTAATGGCTTATCCAGTCCTTTCTTGAATACATCTTCCTGAAGTGACAAGCATATAATTCCTCAACCCCTCAGGGTTTTGCTTCACAGAATTCTTGATACAAGAGAAAGGACTTTGCAGAAGGGAGAAGGGTCCTTTGTTCAACAGCCATGAAGAGATGGGGATTTCTGTGACAGCTATGTCCTACAGGCCTCTGCCTACCCCTTTTGTCCTGCTAGCTCCCTCCATGTGCCTCTACAGCTGAAGAAGCTGCCTGTGTGGCACCTACCAAACCTTTGGTAAGAAACAACTCTTTCCTTGTGCAGAAAGTAGTCTATTTCATCTAGGCCAACAAGTGAGAAGGCAACGCTTCTTTATGAGCCACATTTCTTTACATAGAACTGAATGTGTCTCTTACCTCTCACCCCCCATCTCTTACTTCTGCAGCCACACACCTTTTGAAAGCACCCTGGTCCATATTGCCTAAGGCCGGAGCAGAGCAGGTTCCCCAGGGCTCTACAGATGTAAGAATGGGACGCAAGTTGGATTGACACTGTCCTGGTGGTTGGAAAGATTCTGTTTCCTTCTCTTTTTTTATGTAGAGCAGTCCCTTTTCTCTTGCTTTCCAGAGCAGCCTGCCATCAGGAAGGGGAGGCCCCACTGCACCAATCCTGTACAGGTCATAGGATATACATCGCGCCTTCCCATCTTCCCCTTGGCTGTGCACAAAAAGGTGCCTGCTCGTTGTGCGAAGGGCTGTTTACTGTAGAAATGCTACCCTTCAAAAGAGTCTCACTGGGATAGCTGTGGGGAAGGTGGAAAGCAATGCTTTCCCACTGTACCAATAGAGAATTGTTTGCACCAGATGAAAATTTCCTCCAGCAATTTGTGATTTCTCGAGGACTCTGGATTTGTTTGCCAGTTCTTTGAAATTTTTTTACATGGCCACTTTTAGCCTGAATGGAGACTGGTGAAAGTTTGAGCTCTGCATCTGGGGAAGCTCATCTCTGTGTGAGCAGTGGACCAGTCAATAGGTTCCATATATCAGGTTGTTAGACAAAAGGGCAGCCTAGAGCAAAAGGGGTGTTTGTACTGTGGCCAGAGCAGGGTCCCTTAAAAATAATAGCCAAGAGTAAACACTATCAATTCACAAGTTAGATGCTTGTAAAAAAACCTCAGCCCGTTTGCTAACCCATGAAGGAGGGAAATAGAACTTGACCGTTCTCTATGCTGTGATTCTAAGCATGTTTCCCTTAGAAAGAGTGCTGATAGTGCTCTGTAGGCAGGGTGAGTGCACTGCAGTCACTGATGTCAAGTGATTGGGAAGACTTGTTGCTCTACACAAGTTTGTGCATGGCTTGGTTTTAGGTTGTTTCAACCTATCCACATCAAGTGACAAAATGCAAAGCAGTCAGACCTGAGCCAGCAAAATAAAGCTGGTGTTCTAGAAAGAGTGTTTTCATACAGTGACTTCTGTTTTTCTCCTCAAATGTGGTCTTTATTTTTGTGACTTCAGGTTACAAAAAATGTGGGTTTTTTTGTTGAAAGAGGATTATCCCCAAGCCCAAGCTTGCTTTGCTAAGGGAAACTTGCTGCTAAAGGAGGATTTCCGCAAAATTTATTCCCAATGTGATATCTTCTGAGTACAGAAGAAATATGTGTTCTCCTTTGTTCTTGGTAGATATATAGGCAGCAGATCTGAAATTCAGTCAGCACTCTGTGTCCAGTGGCTAAATGGGTTATCCTCGTCACTGGAGGAGAAGATGCTGGACTTGCAGGGTTTTGGAAGGAAGTTCATTGATGGGAGAAAGGTTGCAGTGACCTTGATGAAAGGTATAGAGTAGACTGGACGTAAAGCAGGCTGCACAACTTGTGAGTAATATTATACAGAGTATTTCAAAGTTGGTAGAAAATCTCTCATTGAGTCCAAGAGTTTTTATGCTGTCCCAAAGTGTATAGCTGGTCTCAGATATATGGGAAGTCATACTGGAATTGGAATTTTTTTAAGGACAGCAAATCGCTTGGTGAAGGCCTTGTACCAAGATGAAGAGCAAAATGCTGCTTCCTGTGAGACAGCTTCGAGTATGATCGTGATGGCTGTGCTTAGCACTGGTAACTGGTATCAGACATTAATTATATTAATCAGGAGACAATCCCTAGTCCATACAACTGAGCTTAAGTAGTTGGGACGGAAGAATGGCATAGAGATATAAAGTGATTTGAAGTGCATAAGAAAGCCTGCTTAGGAATAAGCGCTTAGCCCAGACCTTACACAAAAACAACCCAGACAGGAAATTAAATATATACTTTAACGTGAGGCTGAAGACAACAATTGTCTGAGGTTCTTTTGCTGAAATACCTTGCTGTGTGCCCCATGGATCGACTACAAGGCTAGTCTTTCATTCTGATGACTCAACTGGTGTTGATAAACATAGCTTGAGAACTGACCTAAAAGGACATGTGGGGTTTTTATTTTACACATTTTTCATCAGGACATAGCTTTTGAAAACATGATTAAATATTTGATCACTTTAACCACAATTAAAACTTTTTAGTCTATAATTCAAGGTTTTGAAAAAATAAACAATTGCCCCCAAACTTCCAGAAGCTCAAAAGCCTGTAAAGAAGATCCTTAAACATTAGAAACAGCTGCTTTTACATAACCATTAATACAGCTATTGCTTTTATTATAGTGTGGTTCCTTCACAGTATCTGTTAATGCTTATGTATGTTAACACAAGAATTGCATTCTCACTTAAAATAGTGATTGGCTTTTTGTTAACAAAAAGCTATAATCAGAATTATTTTTGTATAAGCAGGACTTTTACAATGAAAGTCCTGCATTTAAGAGATTTCTAACAACTCGGAGCTCGAAAGGGACTGTTTTTAAGAAAGTAAAATGCTATTAGTATCACTGTATTATAGAGAAGTCAGTTACATAAGAAGGAAAGCAACAGGGAAGCACGAACACTGTCATACCAGATAAGATATGCAGTGTGATAACATTTGTCAGTATTGGTCAGTGCCAGGGGCAAAGAAATTAGAAAGCAATTAATTATTTGCCTAAAGGAAAAAAATATCCTGAGCCTTTAGTTTGTAGTTTGGATTGGAATCACAGGGCTTTTAACCATTTTGTTATATCTTGTCCTAAATAACACTAACTCATTTTGAAATCATGCATTTTTGGTTTCCCAGTTGTTCTTCTGCCAAAGAGTTCCACAGATTAATTATTCATATTGAGACTTTTCTTAAATCACTTTTAAATACTACCTTTCTGGTTCATTGGTAGAATCTCTGTCCTTTGTTACGAGAGAGGCTGAAAAGGACATGGCTCACCTTCTGAATGTTTGATCTGTTATGTAACTCTCATCTCATTTTCATTTAACAATTATAATCCTTGTGTTTTCGGCCTATTTTTTCCAGATATTTCTACAAGCTTCTAGGCACTTCACTTGCCAATCTCTGGACCTCTTTTGTTTCTGTTCTCTCCTTCCTGTGGATTCAGTATTTCAGGGAAGGAGTTTACGTAGCAACACTGTTGAAATAGGAAAGTCATAAAATTTATACTAAATGCCCATATATTATAAGCAACTGTCTAGACAAGATTCTACAACACTTATCCAAGGCTCTTAGTTTTTGGGTTTTAGACTATCGAAGTGGAAGTGTAACCGATTCTGTTGCTAAGAAAATGATGGCTTTGCTGAGCCAGGTAGGCATGCTATGCTGCTACTACTTAATAATTACAGCTGAGTGAAAATAAAGGTATTTAAGTTACAGGAGAGCTGCAGCACTGAGCATGACTTTTCAGCCTAAGCATGGTCTTTCATATTGCTCCTGGAGGTAAACTGATAGTGACTTACAGCATGGTGGTACTGAAAATCTGTTGGTTCAGGGCCTGTCGTCTTCTAGAGGATGATCACATTGCAATTTTAATGTTTCTTGTACATTTGAGTGTCTTTAATTCTGGAGCACGTGTTTTAGGAAGGCTTGAACTCTCCGTATTTTAGAGTGTCTTGCTGCTGCCACCGAGCATTAGGCAGCGTGAATGGCTCATTTCAAATGGTCTTGGTCTGTGGTGAAAAGAACAGGCTTTTGTTTATTGAGTCAAAGCTGTAAAACCATAAAGGGAGCAAAAGCTGAAATCAAGGGAAATCGAAATAATGGAGTGGGAAGGGAAAAGGAGAATCAACATTTGAGGGTTCTTCTGTATGAAACAGACATCTGGGTTCCAGCAATGGGGGAAAGGCATATGAGTCATTCTTCCAAAGCTTTGCTTGATGCTAGAACCCCTTTATTTAAGCTTGAATTTGAGGTTCTTCTAGGTGAAGAAATTATTTATCAGCAAGAATTCACCAAGACCTTCCCTCCCTCTCAACTTTCAGCCTGATTTATCAAAGCCAAAAAGTAGCATGACATGATGATAAATATACTCTTAGACTACTAGCTGAAGCTAGGGTCCTCCCTCTTAAGATGCAGGAAAGGCTTTCTCAAATGTTATTCTTAAAAAAAAAAAATAAATAAAATGCTTTCAGTGTTCCTGGTGGGGACTCCCCACTCATTGAAAGCTACTGCTTCCTTGAAAAATCTTTGGTCTTTTACAGCATTTTAAAACAGATATTCTTAGGAAATGCTATTGTTTGGGGCATCTGGCTTGTAATCAGTTGGTCCTTTCAGAGCCTAACTCTTCTGTCATGATACCGACCCAGAGCATGCCTAGTGTGGTCCTGGTGAGCCGTGTGCCTTATATGTCCATTGCAACTCACAGAAGGTCAAGTAGGGGGAAGCCAAAGGATTTCTGCAAATGGTGGAGCCAAGCAGAAGGTCAGGGATGGCATTTTGTGGCCATGGGAAAGAGACAGCTCTTTCTCCTGGGTCAGGATGAGTCTCCGTCAGTGTCGAGTCTCTAAGGATCATGGGGCTTTCATGGCTGGCACCCAATGTTATTAATTTTGTGGTGAATGCGAACCCTGAAAGCACATAATTTAATCTGCCTGAAGATAATTGTTGAAATAAATAATTCTCTTGTTTAAAGAATAAATCTTCAGCAAGTTTCAAGAGAGCCTACAGCACTGCTGATTTTAATCATTACACAGGGAAGTGTCTGTACTGCTTAGTGTTTCCAAACCATCAGTGCTGCTATTTAAAAGCTAGGCCTGGATTTAGAAGCTGTCACAATTCAAACAAAGCTTTTGGGGGGATTCCTGAATTCACAGCTAAAAAAGGAGAGACCTGGTGAGCAGTGACTGTACAGTCCTCCCCAGATTTAACTAACCAGTAAGCCACACAGTCATTTGGTGCCTCAGTTTCCACATCTGAACACTGGGTTCTGTGGCCAGCGCTCTGCAGCGCACTGCCGTTCTGGATGAGAGAAACACTTCAGGGTATTTTTGGTTTTGGTGTTGTGGACTGTTGCTGGAATATGGGTTGTGTGTGACAGGAAATGTGCTGTGGTGTGTTAGACTGTACCACAGAAAGTGATTCCAGTCAATGGTGGGTGATTTTTGTCAGACTGCCCTGTGGTCATCCAGTGGGCTTCCCAGGGCTGTGCTGGGGAGTTTCTTGTTCAATAGCATGTCCTACTTTGGTTGAAATTTTTCAAGGTTTGGCTGGTCCACAGGGATTTTTTTGGGGTGTGAAAAGGATCGATTTGGGTGAGATGCATTCTAGCAAAGTAGAAATTACACTGGTCAGCTGAGGTCTGGAGAACCATGCTTCACCAAACCTCCCTGCCCTTCACTTGGGAGTGGCACTGTGACAGAGACGGTTCACTACTGAGGCAGGATGTGGGCTGTAATGACTAGCTAAGGTGTTCCGTGAACAACCATGGGTGAGGTAGGGTTTGGACAGACTAGAGCTTCTTTTGAGGCTTGATTGTTTAATTAGCGCTTGGCAATTCAGTTCCTCCTATGACAACACTCTTGATACCATGGCTGTTTAGTTAAATAGCGTTGTTCTGCTAATATATGATCCTTACATTAAGTTAAATACCAGAGATACTGTGCCCTTTGTACAGAAACTATAAATCTGTGATGGATTGCAGGCAGGTTCCTGCTACTTTCCCATTTTTTTCCTGGCCACTGGTTAAGCACCAGAGGAAGTTGATGATCTCACTATTCTCCCATGTTTTTGTTAATTTCTCCTTTTTCTTAGGCAGCATTTGGAGATCTTGTTTCTGGAGCTTTATGGGAGGAATGAACACTGCTCTGGTCTTTTCCACTGCAAACAATCCCATTTCTCCCTGTCCTCCAAACTGGGAAGACTGTTCTACTGAAGCTGATCATAGTGTTAAAAAATAAATTCATATAGCTTTTGGCACAACACCATTTGAGTAATTCTAAGTGGTTGGGAATTAATTCACTGTGCCATTTAAGCTACTTTGAAGGAGAAGAGATCTAGCTACATTTTATTTTGGTTGTATTTTGTATTAGATGTGTGGAGTTATTGGAACCAGATATATTAACTTTGTGCTAGGCTGATGTACACCAGTTAAAAATTTGTCCCCTGGCATATGGAATCAAAAGCTGAGGGTTTTCTCAGTCACAGATTCCACCCAGCTCCCTCCATTCTAGGTATCCTAGCCCCCTGGTACGTTACTATGTCTAATAGATATGAAAACACTGGGTCCCAGGGCTATTTCCCTCAAGTCATCCATTTTAAAGGTCTTAGGACTTGGTTTTGTCTGAAGCAAAATATTTCTCACATGTTATTATAAGGGACCTTCCTGTGGAGTAAATCAGGAATAACCAGAAGGATTTATAACATTGTTAAATATAGAATCATAGAATAGTTTGGGTTGGAAGGGACCATTAAAGGTCATCTAGTCCAACCTCCCTTTCGAGGGCAGAGAGGCCCTACAGAGGGATCTGGACAGGCTGGAGAGCTGGGCAATTGTTAACCGTATGAAGTTTAATAAGGGCAAGTGCTGATTTTACACCTGGGGCACAACAGCCCTGGATGTACATAAAGACTGGGGAACAAGAGGCTGGAGAGCACCTCTGCAGAGAAGGACCTGGGGGTTCTGGTCAACATCAAGTTGAATGTGGGCCAACTGTGTCCTGGGGTGCATCAAGCACTGCATTGCAGCCGGTCAAGGGAGTGGATTGTCCTGCTCTACTCTGTGCTGGTGCAGCCTCACCTCGAGTGCTGTGTGCAGTTTTGGGTGCCACAGTACATTAAGGATATAAAGCTCCTAGAGAGTGTCCAGAGGAGGGCCACGAATTGGTGAAGGGTTTAAGAGGGGAAACCATACAAGGAGCAGCTAAAGTCACTTGGTTTGTTCAGCCTGGAGAAAACTGAGGGGAGACCTTATTGTGGTCTACAGCTTCCCCTCAAGGGGGGGAGGAGGGACATGTGCTGATCTCTTTTCTCTGGTGACCAATGACACGACCCAAGGGAATGGCAGGAAGATGGGCCTAGGGAGGTTTAGGCTGGGTATTAGGAAAAGGTTCTTCACCCAGAGGGTGGTGGAGCACTGGAACAGGCTCCCCAGGGAGGCAGTCACAGCACCAAGCCTGACGCTACTCAAGAAGCACTTGGGCATACCCTGAGAGACATGGTGTCCATTTGAGGTTGTCCTGTGCAGGGAGAGTAGCTGGACTTTATGATCCTTGTGGGTCCCTCCCAACTCAGGACATTCTGTGATTCTGTACAATGAGCAGGGACATCTTCAGCTAGATCAGGTTGCTCAGAGCCCTCTCCAGCCTGACCTGAAATGTTTCCAGGGATGGGGCATCTACCACCTCTCTGGGCAACCTGGGCCAGTGTTTCACCCCCCTTATCATAAAAAAATTCTTATATCTAGTCCAAATATACCCTCTTTTAGTTTATATGCAAATGTGGGGCATGTTTAGCTCCAAAAGTGGTGTAAACAGTATGTCATGAACCCTTCTGTCATGTCTAAGTTATAATATTATACATAAATCATAGAAATATTATATGTCATAAGCACAGGCTTTCATAGGCAATCATTCTTAGAAATTTGCATTTGCAGAAAATCTTGGGAGCTGTTATCTTTGTTCAAAGTTTAAAAAAAGTAATCTACTTGCAGTATTTGTAAATCAGCCTTGAAAAAATAAATTGTAAATGGAAGAGGGCCAAAACAGAAGTGTAACATTTCCATCTATCTTTAGAGGGAAGTCTGTTCTACAACACATTTCAGGTGACAAAACACAAATAGGATGCACAGTGCCAAATGGTAAGAAAGAATAGACACTCTGCTGCTGGGAATAAAAGAAGACTATAGTAACGTGATTATGGTAATGGTCAACAAGTCATAGTCTTGGGCTTTTGTTCACTGTAATTAACTTCTTGGAATGGCACCGTTGCTTTCTCTGTGCTCATCAGATGGCCCTGCTTTTGTGTCCACAGTTATTTCTTCTGCAGGGACTGCAAGTCTCCAAGTGCATTACTAAATTAATTCATTGCTGGAACAAAGATTCGGGAGTAGAATAGAGATTGATATCTTTTGTTGTCAGACATTCAATACCATATAGCAATCCAATTACTTAAGCTGTTTCTATCAGTCTTATTACGGCTCACTATTGAGGCATGCTTTAAAGCTGGATAATTCTGTCTTGCAAGAATGTAGTGGAACAGATTAGAGCTTTAATGAGAAGGCTTTCTGTGAGCTAGGGCACTTCCATTGTATGTGTTGGGATTGAGGAATCATACCTAGGCAAAGGGCCAGAGTCATTGTTGCAAAGACCGATCAAAGGGAAGTTTGAAATCTGTACAATTTCTTGAAGAACTTTTATGGGTTATAAAAAGATAAAATAAAAAATGGCAAGGTTTCTATCTGTTATTGCCTACCTGATGAGAATCTGTGGTACACTGGGAAAAGGAAATTGCTTACTGGAATTCAGACTGTCGAATGGATATCTCATTTTGTGTTTGAACTTTTCCTCCTCTGTGCTATAGGTCAAGTTCTGTACTTAGCTGTAGCATTTTAGGAATGCTACACACAAGACTATTCTGCATACAGCTACCCTGACTAGGTGCTGGGAGAGGAGGGTTTCTAGTGCACAAACACATGCCAGAAGAGAAGGCTTTGATAATGCAGGTAGAGGATGAAAGATTAGACTAGCAAGTCAGCCTTCCCAGGTTTGTGTTCTTGCTTATGCTCTCGGTAGCACAGAGCAGGTGTACACAGAGTCCCAACAACAGCAGAAAGCTGCAATCAGTAAGATCTCAAAACTGGGGCTGAAGCGTAGAAGTGGAAAACAGCTATTTTTCTGTGAGGGAAAAAACCCCAATATAAATATAAATAAATCTATTTAGTTTGCATATATTTTAGGGGGAGTTTCTATATGTAAAACACACCTAAGTTTATTGTGGAAATTTGGGGGGTGCCAGAATAAGCTTGTATGTCCAGCAAGACAATTTGCTTCTGGAGTGTATGATTTCTGATGGACTTTTAAAACATGATGAAAGTCTCCAGCTCTGTTGTAGGCCTCAGCAGAAACATCTGTGCTGTGAGTCAACACAGTGTGAACAGAAGCACCTAGGAATTGCTACGGTTGAAGTAAATTGGAAACAGATTAGAGTGCTTCTGTATGGAATACGTGCAGCTTGGTGTCATTTGTGAAAATAAGTATATCTAAATTTGTCTGGAATTCTGCCTCTCTAGATCACTGTCCTTAAATAACTGAGGGTATGTTTTATTTTTTGGTAAGATAACTGCACCAAAGCAAACACTTGCTTGGTGTGCGTGGCAAAGCTACGTAATTTCTGCAGGGCAACACTGGTTTCCAACCATTTGAGGATATGGCCTCTTTTTCCTAGATGCAAAGAAGTGTGTATGATTTATAATTTTATTATAAAAGGTTTTATTTTCCATTTCTTGTGTTTGTTTTACACTATCAACAGGTAAATATTTCCTCATCAGGGATGAAGTTATGAAGTATTACAATGCACACATATTGTCTGACTGTAATATTTGCAAAGTATTATTTAGAACAGCAATTATAAAGACATTTTCCAAAGGAAATTGTATTAGGGTTAGGATCAGCATGTGCGAAGTTAAGTCTGAGGAACACGAGAACGTAGGTTGCTTTTCGGTAAGTGTTTGTGTTCCTGTATATAGACCACAAACACTGCTTTCCTTCAGCAATAAAGATATGACCCAGTTCTGGGCAGAATATTTTGTAGCCTCAATTGTGTGATGTGGATTGAAGTTAATGTTTTATGAGGCAAGGGACAGCACCTGTTCATTCCAGGAACTTACTGCTAAGATATTTGTTTTGGGTCAGAGTTAAGGTGATTTTGTGCTGAATTATCAGTTTCTTTCTCACTTGGGAGTGTAAGGGACAATTAAAGATTTTGTATGGCCTGACCTTTAATCTGTTCATTGTTGACTTGTAACAAGTGATGTCTGCTTTCTTGTTATTTATTTACTCTATTTAGGAATCAAGGTTTGGACTTAGAATCTTCCAAGGGGAGCTTTTTATGTGCATTTTCATTTATTTTTTTCTGAATACATTGAAACCTCCAGGCCAGATACTCAGCTGGTGTAAATCAGCTTAGTCCCATTGACGTCAGTGGAGCAGTGCCAGCAGCAGATCTGACCCACTTTTTTAATCTGATCACTTGTCCATCCCATTTATTTCAGATTACATCAGAGTGAGCAGAGCCGTACCTCATTCACCATGAACTTGATATAGGTACAACCTTGCAAGTTTTGCCACGCAGAAATTGCTTGGAGCAAAGGCATCTGTCAGCCACAGCTTTACTTAATATGAGACTGTGTGACACGTGAAATTCCAACTTGCTTATAATAAATTATGTTAAATATAGTTTCCCACAAAACATTAACCTAATACAGCTTTTTATGTGGTCTAAATATCTGTTAACTAATTAGTAATATTCAGTCAGTGTTCAGAATGCTCTGTGCAACTCACAGCAATTTGTGAGTCTTCAGAAACCTCATCATCCCAGCTGTCAAGTCTGTGCCGGTACATTTCCAAGGGAACTGAGATTTAATTCTGAAGTCACACTTGGGTCTGGCACCTCTAACTTGCACCTTTATTTTTTCTTGGTTTTTACTGTGATTTGCCCTTGGGTCTGTTCCCTGCCGTTGTCCTCTAAGATCAGTATTGGATGGTTAGACTGAGCATTATCTTCATATTGCATACTACTCTCCCAGTGAATCTCTGTATCCGATCTCTTTGACAGCTTAAGTGAGCACATTTGAAGGTTGGGTTTTTTTGTTGTTGTTGGGGGAGAATGGAGGTGCCAATACACAGCTGAAGAACTGAGTTTTTTCCCTTAATCTGAACTGATGATTGAACTGACTCTTGGCTTTTCTGTTTATTCTCAAAAAATCATTTTACTCAAATATTCTAGTAGCTTGCAGGGACACTTTCCCAGGAGTGTAAAACATCATGTGCTTGGGCTCTGAGTTTTGTGTGCTCAGAGAAATTGCCTCTAAAAGTTTACATCAAAGTCTTAATTTGTTTCTGTCCCATAACCTTGCAGTCAGTATACACTCTTAAGACGACCCAGGGACATGTGTTTACCACAGCAGATACTTTCTTTTGGTACTGCTACACAATATATCTATCTAGATTATCTACCTCAATGCTTAGTTTACATTTCCTTAGTACAGATAAGTTTTGCTTTTTTCTTGGCTGTTGCCTTTGATCATTGCTAGTATTGACAAGCACAAATACTGCTTCTTCTGGGATCAAACTGTCTTGCACATTTGTGTCCAACTTGAATGAAACTATCTAGTTTCTCAGCAATCTATTTTCTCTCAGTGGATCCTCTGCAGCATTATCTAGTGTCCTACAATCTTTTCTGAGCTGGTTATGCAGTGGCCGTTGACTTTATACTGGACTTCCTCCAGTACCTCCCTTCAAGAGTTTGCAAATGCCAAAATGATGAGTGCCATTGCAGTTCTGGTATCTTTTTCCAAATGCCAGATGTTGTCTTGGCTTCACTTATTCACAAATTATGTCTTGTTTTTGCAGACTCCGATATTTTTGCCACAGGTCTCTTTTTCTGTATATAATCTCTCATATCTGTCAAAACTGTCCCTGTCCCCTAAGTTTCAGTTCGAGTAAAGTGGCTTCCTCTTCTTGGCAAGTTTTAGTTGGGTTATTCCTAAATTTTTTTAGCAATATTTCTCTCTTTTTCCCCCTTCACTGTAATATCAGCTTGACCCTCATACCAGTTTGTGTTTTCAGCTATCAATTAGTAACAGAGTATTTCCATCTTTGTTTCTGTACTGTTTCAGTATAGCACTCCTGTACATTTAATAGTCTGCCTGAGTTAACTAAATCATATAAATAATCTATGGCTTCAGAATCAGCCGTTACCTGAAAAAAGACCATGTTCCTGTTGGCTAGGAAGGAAAGTTACTGCATAGAATTCTTTTATCTCTACTCTGTCTTTCTGAAGGGCTTTGACTTCAGTGGAATTTTTAAATTCTACTTTCTTCCACACAGAATATGGACTTTGTTCACTTTATTCCTATTATTTTACAGTTCTCAGAAGCTGCTCCAAATAAAGGGAGACAGTACTCTGCCTAACCAACAGCCTCCTTCGCACCTGATAGCAACATCACTTCATGCTGGAGCCTGTTTTGGTAATGAGAGTCTGACTGACAGATATCAGAGCCTCTTGAAGGTACAGCTTCCATGAGCCTTAAATGTGCTATTTAGGCGCTTAAAATCTGGGGTATGCATTCCACTTATGAGGTATTGGTCACTGGGCTCCTTTTTACTTATTTCCTTAGAAACCAGAATAGGTGACCCCTGCCTAAACCTGAAGAACCCAGAGTAGTAACTCTAATATTTTCTTCTGTCCTTCTATATCATTACTCTCTTAATTGCAGAAGAAACATAAAGCCCCATTCATCTCCCTTATGTCTCTCTCCAACAAGCTTTTCTCTTCCCTGCATTCATCAGTGCAGTCTCCACAGTGTCCAGAGAAGCCAAGCTGGGTGGCAGGTTTGCTTTTAGAGATAGTCTTATTGCCTGTGTGGAAGGGGAAATCCATTTTAACGAGAACCCCCACATGTACGGGTAAATTTCAGTGAGTGCACAGAAAGCAAGACAAAAAACCACAGCCATGAAAGTCAGGTTCAATGTGTTCTGTTCTTACAGATGGCTGTACAATTGTTTGTGGAGTATATGCTTAGGGGCTTTTCTGGATGAGGGCCTTACTAAATTTCGGTAAACTAAATAAACCAAGCAAGCACGAAAATCAATTAATTTTTACAGTATGCTTGAGAGAAAAGCAAACAGGCAGCTTTTCTCTTACTTTTAAGAAAAAAATGAGGCAGAAAAATGAAGCAAGTAACTCGGCTCTTGGCAGCAAGTAGCAAAGCAGACCCAAAATTCAGAAGATTTTTGTTCTGGGCTTTTTCTGCTCCACTGACATTTTACTTTTTAAATGTTTTTCATAGGATGTTGTGCTTATTTTATTCATTTTTTGTGAGTACTTTCATAAACAGAAAGCAGTAAAATCACAGTGAAGTTAGTCCATATGGGACAATATTGAATTCAAGAGGAACATCAGAAATTTAGTGAAGATCCAAATATATCTGCATTTTGTCAAAAGTTACTCTTTCATTTACCAAGGAAACATAACTAAATTAATGGATTTTAGATGAGAAGGAAACTCAAGACTATCTAATATAACCATATGATTTTGCATGCCATAGAATTCCACTTAGTTATCTCTGCAAAACTATTTCCTGACAGATAGTGGGCCAGATCGTACCTCTGCTAACTTTAAATAGTTCACTTTCAAAGCAATAGCACTCTCCAAAGATGTAGTCTGACTTGGCTGTTGTAGGTTTACTGTATAAAGACCTAATGTTTCCAAAGTCCATGAAACCTGGAATAAGTGGTATATGTATGTACTCCTTTTGCAATCCCACAGTCTGAGAGATTGCTCAAGACAGGAATGAAGGGAGGCAAAGGAAAATCAATGTTTAACTTGGAAATACTTGTCAGTTAACAGGTCACAAGGAAGTGGGTACCTTTTATACCTAAGATAGTTGAAGCAGGAATTGAATTTATACTTAATTTATACTTTTTTTGGGGGGTTGTGGGGGTGGTGGGGGTGTATTTAAAGAACAAGTGAGCCCAGACAAAACCTCCTCAAAGTCGTTCTGAGCTTTGTTACCATTGCATTTCCTAATTTTAGGAATAGTCTCTAAATGTATTTAAATGCTTTTTTTTTAATAGAAGGCTGCCAAACCAGACTCTGACAACACTTAAACACATACTGAAATCCATCCTTCTTAGGAACAACATGTAATTTTGTGCATAAACACCTCTTCTGAATAGGGATGCTTTCCTGAACTGGAGATATAGCTTGTGTGCTTCAGCTGTTTTAAGGGAGTTCTACTTTCTGGCATATTGCTTCTTTTCTTGTTTTTTCCCTTCAGAAACACATCTGCTTTAACATCCTGTTAGGTTTAAAAGTATATTCCTTTACATTCCCACAAGCTCTTAGTTTTCAAGACTGGGAATTTCTTATATAAGGAAATCTGCTAGAAATCTATAAGAGCTCTGTGTACAATAGATTGGATATCTACTTCACCCCCTAGTTCTGTATCTCAGGTCTTTGTCATACTGAAAAAGTGTAAACATCTCAGTCCCTCTGAGGGAGGAATCTCTCAGGTATTTCCTATAAAGCGTTGATCTCTGCCTAAGCAGCACATCAATCTGTCTTGTCTAGAGTAGCTGAAAGGACTTCATGCATTGAATTTTCTCAGTAGTGCTATAAAATAACACATCTTGGCAAGTGAAGCCAGCCTGTTAATGTATAGATTTTCTGCCTTGAGTGATTTTCTAAAACCAGTAACTAATTAAAAAGAAAAAAAAGCCCAATTCTCACAATTCATATCCATGCAAATAACAGACTGGCTTCAGCAATAGTGTCCAACTGAGTTATAACGCTGGGTTTGGAGGACAGTGTGGTGTTTGTTCAGATGCCCTGACTGCAGTTTCTTTTTTGCTTGGTCCTTCCTGAAGAACACTGTTTTAACAACATTATCCATTCATTAATTCTTAAGACTAATGCTCTGTTGGCAGAATGGTTAAACAGTTACTAAAAATAATGTCTGCTGGTGAATACTTTAAAATATGACTACATCCCCAGCAAGTAACTCACTTTCAGCAAAGAATGCCAGTGTAAACCTTTTTCAAAATCACAATCTCTAGAAATCCTTTTTGTGTACTTTAATTCCTCAGAATTTGGTCAGATAATTTGGACAGGGAGCACACTTTCCAGCCCAAGTGTGTAAAGCATTGCAGCCTTTAATTTATTGACTGAATTGATCTGACTTTTAAGAGACTCCCCAACTTGGCATCAGTATTCTGTTTATGTCACATGCAATGAATCTGTCCTTCTTCCCTGTGTGTAAGTTCTTAATAGCTGTTAACTTAAGAGTACAGGCCTCACTGGATCCATAAGTACTTAAAGGTACATTCGGATTACAGCTTTCTTTTTCTTCTGATCAGTTCTCAAGTTGCTGCACTACCTGCTCTATTTGACTTTCTTAGAGGCTTGGAAACCGTGTCAGATGTTTTTCAGATTGTTAGTTCTTTTTTCAGGGTGATTTTTCTTGCACCCAGACATACTAATTTAAAATGTTTTTTTCAAGTGCAACGGCAGGATTTAGAATGCTCCACAGGATGCTGAAGTCAGCCCCTTTCACAAAACTTTTCCATATGATGCATGTCAGCAGCACAGCTTCAAGGAGTGTCTTCTCATTTTGCTTTCCACTTAGAATGAGTTTAACAGGTGTCTCAGAATGCCTCTGAATATGGCAGTATTAGTCTATGTGATCTGGGAATTAAAAGAGAAGTCAGGAGCAGGGAGGACAGGAAGGTAACTGGGAGTTGGAAGATGCACTGGTTCCAAAGGGTGGCAAAAGAATAAAATGAGGGAGATATAACTTTACTGTGAGAAAGAGAAAACCTTGCTTGGCAGCAAGGACTTGTACGGTTTAATAAATTACTGGAAGGTTAGGAGAATGGGACATGCCCTCTCTAGAAGGGTCTCTGAAAGATCTGGGGGAATCCTGAGCCCAGTAATATACACTTCTCGATCTCAAATAAAAAATGCAGCCAGTAGTATGGCCAAGCATTCTTGAATGATGGATTCCTAGTCCTTTGAGGCCAATGGAAGAACTGACAGAGCAGAAATAGTCCAGCTAAGGGATTAAAATCAGTAACTATCCTGTTTATTTTGTGAAAAAAATATAAGGAGCTGTTCCAGGAGCAGCAGAAGCTCAGTTTCCTAAGGAACCATATCCTCTCTCTCCCAGGTACCTTGTAAGGACCTTCATGAGACCCCCCAGATCTTTCCCAGATCATGTCCAGAAGGGCAAAAGGCAGCTTCTGCTGCATCTGCCATGGAGCTATGTATGTACTGATTCAAAGGCTAGAAATAAGCTGATTTGTACTTATTGGACAAGTAACCATTGATCCCACACCTTTAAGGAGATTTCCCTCAGCTGGGGACACTGATTTAGATCTCTTTCCTCTGTGCAATGACAAGACCTGTAGGAACATAACTATCTCCAAGTCTTTTGCTTCTCCACTGACAACTTGCATTGAAATCTGCCAGTGGGTTTGAAAGTTATTAAGGGTGATATGAGCAAGCAGACGGCATGACTGCATAAACCTCATTTCCTTAGGAAATCAAGTGGAAATGTTTGTATTGTTTATATACAACACAATATGGTTTGTCTGTCATATTGAAGGTTGTTGTAATTATATGTTCCATTGTTGTGCTTCATCTAATCCAAAGTTTCTAAAAATACCACTTTGTACCTTTGTGATTTATTTTCATGCATCTCATAGGAACCTCAGGCTGGAAGGAGTGTCCTGGGTCATTGTGTCCAGGCTCCTGCTGAGGTGTGTGAACTGTAGAAGTTGAAAGAGAAAAGTACTGTATAATAAAATTGTGGTTGGTACAGTGGGAAAGTTAATGAGACAAATGAAACCTTCTGTGTGGCCTTTACAAAGTTGGAAGTCGCAGTATGGGGCGGTCCCCTTGCAAATCTTGGGTCATTAGCTTATCTTCTAAAGTAACTACAAAGGATGGATGTCAGAGGACAAATTAATTTTCCCCTTTATAGCTCAGGAGTACTCACATTTTCTTCAGAAAATCCTGGGGAAAAGAATGCCAGATTTTTTTCATGTGTACAAGGAGTTTTAAAATGTTAAACAAGTTTACATAGGGGAAATTTTTTGATCTAGGGCGAGGAGAGACATCCCTTAGCTTTTAAATGTGCTTGAATGACAGTAGGGCATGTTCAGCATTCTGTAGGATTTTCCTAAACAAAACAAGAACCCAGAAGTCCCTCCATGGAATAAGACAATAGGTAAAAGAAGGATGGCAGTTTCTTATATACAGGGCACATGGGAACAATAGTATCAGATTATTTCTGACACTGTATTATAATGCCAGAAAGAGAATCTGATGATATAAAATGAAAAACCATAAATGTCTGTGTTTCAAAATTTGTGCTGTTTTCCTTTAGACTTTAACTGTGGCCTGATTGCTGGTATTAAATTAGCTTCTTTAGTATATGTAGATACTTGCAGATTGTTAAGGACACTTCTAGAATCTTTCTATTCCAGAATATCAAGATTGTTTCAGATCTTGGTGATGAAATGCCCTCTATATAGAGTTATAAAAGATGTAGCTGTTCAGAAACAGGTACAGTCTGATTGAAAGAGTAGAAGGACAATAGTTTATTTGACAGCTTCCAGAAAATAATCAGAAAAGAAAACAACACTTTGAAAATCTCAGTTTTGCAATATTTAAACTGTGTTCAAAATAGAAAGATCCTTTTCCATCTTTTTCCAGTCTTTCTCTATTTTGAAAGCAGAGTCAATACATAATTAAAGCATTCACATTTTAAATGTTTTGTATGGAGTAGCTGTAGCATGAACTGGGAGGACCACTGACTTACTCCAGTGCTGCCTTTGGCTTGATGTGGCTGTGTTGCAATTTTACACCTCTTTGCCTGTATATCAGAGTTTGGTCCAGCAAGAAAGGGCTCATCTAGCAAAATGCTTGAGGTTTTGAGTAGTTTTAAGCATTTGAACAGACTCTTTGACTTTAGTTTCACTTTTTGTATCCTAGTATATGAAGTGTATGCTTAAATACTTCATTGGGTTGTCCTGTGCTCCAAACCTGAGCTCTGAGCATGGATAAGATTGATGGTGATAAGCTGAGCTCCATCAGCCTCATGCTGTGTTCACATACACCCAGAACTGAAGTGTGCAGTGAACTACATTCTGTGGGCAGTCCATGAAATCATAATAAGAAAGGTGGAGGTTGCAGCTTTATTTCAGAAAAGCCCATTTGCTATGAAAAATTACATGCTTTAGTAGAATTAGGCAATTTAAAATAGTCATTCCAGGGTCTGAATCATTAAACTTCGGACCTTTAAAGGTATTTAACTGTTAAACTCCTGACTGCATGAAAACCTATTTCTGGAATGTTATAGTTATTTTTGTTTTAAGGTGTTTGGAATTAACCTAGTCTTTTAAACACTATGTTAATGCTTTCAGTATGTTAATTTTTAACAAAGAAGTTTTCTTCATGAAAAGCACATTTTCTGCCCAACAGAATTTGATAGCGTTTTCCATTAAAACTTTGAAGACTGCTAAATTTGACATTGCTGGTAAGTTTGCTCAGTCAGGCTCAGCCTTTAGAAAAAAGTCTTTTAACTAGAGCGGGGGGAAGGGTCATTAAAAATCTGTCACCCAATGGAGAGATTCAGACAGCTTTCCCTTACCAGGTTGCCCTTCATCGCTTTCTGCTGCAATGGCTTTAAGCAGGTGTGACTCATTTGTATGACTGGCTCTCATGCTGCTTTGGGAAACCAGTGCACCAGCTGGCTTTGGGCTTAGTGGTCTGCTATAAGCCTCCCCATTTCTAAGCCCACCTTATCCTTTACTCATCTAATCTTACAACTAATCTTAAATTGCAAATATTATACCATGGGCAGCATCCAGTGACTGATGATCCCAGCCTGTCACTGCTCCTCTTTGTCCAGCACCAGCAGCTAAGTCCCTTTCTCCAGGTGCCTGTGCAGTACCAGGGCTTTGTCATCAAAGCTGAGCAGGCTTGTTGAGATTTTTTTCCCCCATTTTTTTTTTTTGGCTAAGTGCTTTATCTGCCATACTTCTGCTGGATCAAGCTCAACATTGTCTTTGTATAAGATATGGCCCAGTCCTCCTTGCTTTGTTCACCTCACTGTTGAATTTAGTTGACTTTGGTGGAACTAGTAAAAAGGCTAGCACCAGTTGGTCAAATCCTGTTTTCAGTTACCCTTACATAAACTACACTGACTGTGCTGGAGTCAGTAGAGAAAACCCAGAATGAATAGACTATATTGGCTTCTGTGGTAGTAAGTGCAAAAGGAATTAAAAATTCTTTTTATCAATAGGTATCACAATGCCATGTAAAAACACTTATATTATGCATCATCAGCTTTTGAGGAAACTGAGTTCCAGAAGTATGCCCATGGTCCCAGAGCATGTCAGAGCTACAGCCGAAAAGTCTTGTTTCCCTACCAGTTGCCTTTACCTACGGGATTCTCTTGCTTTTTGAGGGAAATACTTGCATAAAGAAGGAACCGTGAGATATATACCTCACACTCAGAGCAGGGGAAATTCCAACTGAGGTTTTGTCATCTGCATTTAAGACACTTGAAAGTGATTATAAATAGCAAGAGAGCATCACCTTAAGTTTTATCCTTATGTTATATAGGCACAATAATTGACAGCCCTATCCCCCAAACAGTGTTTTAATATAGGCAATACATTGAAGGGAAAAAAAGTATATTTGCTTGAAGCTTACGACTGTATTTACAATACTGCTTTCCCATGCTTATTTTAGGGTCATTTGGGAAAAAACTTTAGCAAAAAAAAAAAAAAAAGAATGCAAGAATGTATTGCTATTCTGGGAGTTAGATTGTCACTTAATAAATATATTTCTGATAATAAAAATCAGTGTAATTTTCCTTGCAGGGACTTATTCGGAAGAAAGTTAATAAAAGCTTCGTGGAAAAACTAGCATCACAGCTATTTTTTATTCTTTGAAATTCCTACAGGGAAGTTAGCTGAATGCAAATGTATCAAGAAACAGAGAAATATTCTGTGGTCATTAAAACCCAAAGGTAAGATTCTCTTAGTAAAGATACTATTAAGTGATGTAGCTTTGATGAACGTTTTAAATATCTTTTAAGAACAAAGACTTAACAGGCCCTGCTGATGGGAAAGTCATAATGTGGCTTTTTTCCTGATCACTTTCTATTCTTTGCATGCGTGACAGATGTCAATGAAGTTGAAAAGTGTCCATTTCCCAACAGGGTGCTGGCTGTTCCCCAAAATCCCTGGGCAGTTTATAGAGGCCCTAATATCTCTTGTTTGTGGCTGAAGGATTTGTAGAGAAAGCATCCTGTAGGGTAGAGGCCTGCTGCCTTTGAATACAGGGCAGCCAGCACCTCTACAGGCCTCAGCAAGAGATGCCACTGTATCATAAGAAAACTTTGATTTATTATCTGAGAAATTCACCATCCATCTGCATGAAGAGGTCACAGAAGCAACTTTCCTAATGTCCCCATTATTTCCCACTTATTGGTACAAGCATGAAAAATTGTTCCAACTGAGAAAGTTGGACTTTCAGGAGTTGTTACCATGGCTGAATTGATAGGAATATTTAGGAGCAATGCTTATTGGGTTTTTTTGAATCTATAAACTCCAACAATTTTCACAGGTTTTTGCTAATTAATGCCACCACTGTGGAAATGGAAGCAGTTCTGCAAACAAGCTGCGACAAATGGGATTTTTATTGCCAGTGGAAAAGCCTAGGGAATAATTAGTAGGTCTATAAAGATCTCTTGATTACAGACATCTGCATTGGTAATGTCCAGATGCAAAGATTGCTGAGGGAAATGTTTAGGGATTTTCACCTAAGGGCACATTTATGTTGTCAGCTACACCCTTCAAACTGCAGTTGGACAAATGTGGGAAAATATTTTGTGAAACGTTAGACCAATGAACCTGATGTTGACTAATCTGGGCTAGGGAAACTGGCTTTGATTTCCAAACTACTGTCCAGCAGCCAAGACTTGCAGATGTAATATTTTGATATCTCATTAAACTTGATTTCACAGATATATTTCTTAGTGCTGCATTTGAGTTGCTGTGTGTTGCCTAAGATGTTTTTGCAGTTATTGCTGCTTTGTTGAATAGGATGAAGAGGAAATAAGACTGATGATTAAAAAACCACATGACTTCTTGAACATGAAACACTGAAAAAAAGAATTTATGTCAACACATGATTTATTGGTGCAGGTTGAAGAGTAATTTGATTTGGGATATTCCTGCTCTTGCCAAAGTGATTCACAATATAAATCATGGATCTACATATAGAAGCAGTTGAGGTTTTGGTTTTTTTTAAACAGCACACTTTTAAGATGGCCAATAAAATAGTAATTTCAGGCCTTTGAAGCAGAATTTTAAGCTAAGGGTTTTTAAAAAAACCACAATTATATTCATTTGTATAGCATTACAGTGCATCTGCCCCAGTCCTAGACTGGTTCTTGTTGTATTAAGTGCCATCTAAATTCCAAACAAAACTCATTCCTTTCCTGAAGAACTTATAATGTAAGGATTTGGTTGCTTTTACCAATTGTGTCTTGATACAGAGTTTAAAATAAATTAATGTTTTTGATTTTAAAATATCTGTGACACTATGTAGGTCTGTCTTGCTTAGAATCTCTCTGTGATGTGATCTTCACTCCCACAAGCTCTGCAGCAGAAAATGCCCTTAAATTTGTATTTAAACCCATCCTTCTCCAGGAAAACCATTAAGCAAATGATTAGTTTAAGATACATTTCAGTCCCAGTGGCATCATTTATCCTACTCACTGGTCAAATAGTCACTTACAACAAAGTTAAGTACAGACCAGACCTAATTCTGAATCCAGGCTGCCCTTCAAGATGTCATGAGAAGCAAGACTAATCCTGGCTTTTAAGCCACCACACACATGGTACATACCGAGAGCTGCACCCAGTAACGCACCAACATATGAGGCAAGGGCTGATCACCAGCATAAGGCTGTTGGCTCCTGAAGTCCTCAATCAACGGGATCTGTCAAGTGCTGGCATTTTGAGGGAGTAGATTTGAACTACCAACTGTGCCCAGGAATAAACAGTTTTTTCCCCATACCTTTCTTCAGAGTAGAAAATCAGGTCAGATATTTCCAAAGATCTCTCTTTGCTTGGCTTTTCTGGTCTCTCTGTGATGAGGGATGGGGGTGGAAGGAATGAAGGGTTAGGAAACATGAAGGATTCAGAATTGCTGAGGATACTTTTGTTCTCAAATAACCGGAACCTGTATGACAAGTACATATATGTATATTCATAGGCACTGAGTACTAGAACCCATGCTTTGCTACTGTCTACTATACTACAGAATATTTAGGAGATATGAAGTAACCTCAGAATGAGGTTTTAGAAACCTTTTTCTGACTCCTTATAAAGTCTTCCCAGAAGTCCTCAGAGATGTCTGCAATCACATATATCTTATCATCACTGCTGTGTACAGGTGGGAAAGTCCCCAGAGAAATTGCCTCAGAGTGATATTTACTGGTCAGGATGTGGGCTGCAATAACGCTGGTTTTGTGGAACGCATACACTTTTTTTGGATGCAGGTGAAAAGGACACTATAGCTTACAGTGTCCTGCAGACAGGACTTTCATTTATTACTGGGTAGTCTTTCAAACTATAGGTTATTTACAGGTATAATCCAGATGATTTTGAGCTCAGACTTGGTGCATTTTTCAGCTGTATTTAAGGAAATGGTTAGAGTGTGTGGCATGTATATCTGCTGTTCAGAAATATGATATGAATTCTTGTAAATAAGGTATTTAAATATAAATGTGTTTGACTGTTTTCTAATGAGCCTTGTTCACAGGCCCTGCAGGGTTAATTAGGTTCCTAGATCTTATCTTTACTCTATTACACTAAAAGCAAAAACCTCTACAGGAACGGAATCCACTCAGAAAGAGCAAATAAACTAGCTCTAAATGATCACAAACTGACTACGTTTTTCTGCTTCAGCTCCCTGTATGCCTTCAGGCGACTGGGATTTAAAAGCACTGAGATTACAGGACCATAAAAATACACATTTACATTTACATGTGGTCACATGCAAAATTTAAGATTTAGAGAAAGCCACAAAAGGAATGTTTAACATAAGTAGCCAGGCACAAGCTGAATTAATGACACAGCAGCCCCAACAGAAACACAAGAAAAACATGTAAACCATCTATTATTAGTTGCTGTAGCCCACACCCCAGAGCAAAAGGACGCATGGTCATTAAGGTCTGTTCTTTTCCACTAGATCTTTTAGCTGCTGTATGAATGGGAGCTGGGCAAGTGCTGAAGTGTACTGAATTCACAGGTGAGACTCCTTGTTTAGAATTTTGTTTCTTTGTTGGATCATTAAATCACTAATAATATTAAAAGGGCAGCCGGAACCCTCTCCTGACAGATGACCGCGTGGGGAGATTCTGCAGGAGGACTCTCCAACCTGTGTGAGACACCCTGAGCGCATTGCGAGGGCTGGCAAAATGCTGCAGTCAGTGCTCTCAGGACCTGCATCGCCTCCTTCTAGCACTGATGTGAGGATTTGCATTCCTGCAGCCCCTGGCAGGCATGCAGACCTTTTGCACCAAGCCTTGCACATCTGCTACAGGCAATCCCTTCCCTTAAGAGTCAAGGATTTTAATGTAATGCAGACACACTTCTGATGGAAAGCTACAGGAGCAGATCGCCTTTTTTCACATGCATACTGGCTTCCAGGTCTGACCTGATGCAAGGGGAGCACAGTAAATGCTAGATGTGAAAAGAAACAAATTTTGATATTTTTTTTGTTGCCTTGACTCTGTTGTCTTAGTAGGGAATAGGAATTTTTTCACAGGAGTGGCCTGTGAGGAAATACACACTCAAAAGGTTCATTTTCAGCAAATCTGAGTTCCGGTTGTGTAATTATGGATCTGCTTACATGAACATGCACAAAAAGAGAGTGGAGGAGTTCCCAGGGGAAAAGTAATAAAGTCTGTTTGTCTTGCAAAAACTATGTTGTATTATAATATAGCAAATGATAGAGCAAGAATTTCTCATGAAGGACGTTCTTCAGTAATTAATTTCAACTGACAGATGAGTTTCAGAAACCAGTTGTCCAGTTGCACATTTTTCTCCACAGAAGTATGTTTGTTTACTTTCTTTGCATGTTGCAAACTACTCACCACCCTAGGCAGGGTTTGATCCTAAGCTGGCCTAGCTCAGCACAGTAATGGAGATCAATAGTGGTGCTACTTTATAACAGTCCTGTGTTTAGAATGCTAATTGGTTAACCTTGCGAAGTGGAACGTATTGTGTTATTTATATCACAGTGGTAGGGAGCTCAAGCTATGGAGGGGGATCCTACCACATTAGACACTGCATAAGCAAAGCGAAAAAAGGACATTCTCTTACGCATGCATTTATTTTGCACCTAATTAGACTAATTGAAACCTGTGGGACTGCTGATGTGCTGAAAGTTAAGCATATGCAGAAATCCTTACAGGATAGGGGAATAAAGGGGAATAAGACTGAGAAAAGAAGAAAAATCAGAAGGTCATGTTATTTTATCTCTCACTGGACTTTTTTCTTAGGATTTGTTATGATTTACTGTCACTATATGTTATGTAAACACTGTTTCCATGAAGTGGGAGGTCCTGTTAATCTTCTGAGTAGCCCTTCAGCATTGTTTGTGAGTTTAACTAGAAATGTACATCCTTACTGTAATGGAATGAACAAGAATCTGCATACCCTGTAGCCTCAGGTTTGGCTCTGACCCTATTACATGTGTAGGTGGGGTTTCCCTGCTAAGTCAGTAAAGCCAGGAGAAAGAAGTCTGAAAGGATTTCCATGCTTCCTGCTGTTGTTTCCTCTGTAGTGGATGCTCTTGACTCATCCAGATTAGCAACTGCCTGGCCTCAGGGCCCATGAAAATACTCTGGAAGGATGTTTTCTGTTTGAGCTTTAGGAACTGACTGAATGGCAGGTGTTTAAAAAAATAGTAAATAGAGAATGGAGGGTCCCTTTTTGCCCTGCTTCCTTCTAAATCCTTTACAAAACTGCACCTTTAATTCATCCCCTCCCAGCAGAACTTACATTACTTAGTCATACAAGCTGTCCACACTTTCTTCAACAGCAAAGGCAAACCAATTCTAGCAAATGCATTCCTTATAATCTTGTGTACACGCTAACTGTTAGCTTTTTCAGGGCCTAGTTTCTGCTTAAAAGGAAAATAAGTATATAGAGTAATTCCTATGTCCCCAAACTGTCCTGACAGCATATATGGTACTGAATACTCTGGAGATGCTATTTCCTTTCCAGCTGGATGTAGATTTTCTGTGGTAATACTGAACAACTTTACCATAACACAGTCCTCACCTCAGTTTACTGAGACCTATCTGACATTTCTAGTACAATCTAAGACACATGACAGTGATATCTTTTGGGGATGTCACAAGGGCGGTAGAGTTTGTCAAAGCAAAAGAATTTTTATTTTTAAATGGGAAGTTGAAAATGACAAAACATGTTGCATAAACCCTATCTGCTACTTAGGGGTGACATTTACAAGGACCTATTTCCATAGTTTACTAAGTTTTGTGAGTCTCCATTAGCCTGGAAAAGCTCAGCTGAAGCCAAATGCTACATCATATACAAAACTACTGATTTAGACACAGAGAATACTGTATGTATTTCCTTTTATTGAAAAGCTCTGCCTTTCCAGGTTTGTTCCTTCACCTATGCCCATAGTCTCACTGACATCAGTGGGAGACTTCTTAGGATGTCTGAGAGTAATTTATTACTTCCTCTTTCCAGGAGTGATTCCTTCAGGGCTGCCATTCCAAGTGGATGTTGCGGTAGGATTGGTAGGATCTTCATCTGTACAAGTTGCTGCACTGGAGCAGATCCTCTGGCTGTGTTTCCTGTCATTAGGAGTTGCCCCAGCTAGATGTCTGTGAGGAGACGGTAAGAAATCCACAGCAGTCCTCTGCTTATGCCAAACTGCTGCCAAACGTGCACATTTCACTGTTTTTTTTTGAAAATGTTTTCCGGTTGTGGAAATGCAATACGCCTGACTAGGTAGGTCAACAGCTGTGTGATTGTCCATCTGCTGGTCTACCACATTAAATATTAGCCCTTATGTCTCCCTTAAAGCAGTAAATTTTCTCCAAATATGATTCTTAAAGAACATTTCTTCCTCCTCTTCTTCTGCACCAGACATACTGTCAGCCAGGTGGTACAGGTGGGCAGGATGGGAGTTTAAGCACACGACTTTGTCAGAAAATAGAACCTATTGTTTGGATTGACTTTTTAATGTAATTGCTCTTCACTGGTAAATGAAACAAAGTGCACAATTACAGTGAAAACACTACACCATGTTAGTGAGGGAATCTTGTGTGCATCCCACAGGATTCACCCACCTGTGTGGGTGAAGGTGTCTTGGCTGTTAGCTGGAGAAATCTGCCCAGGAGACAAATACTTTACAGAGAACTTCTTCCATGAGAAATCTTTTGTTGGTACTTCTGCTCTACACTGACCAGATACATTTATTTGTAGATATTGCTATATTTTTTTAGTTTCTATCAATGGGTAACTATGAACTGAGTGTGGTTTTTTTCCAGCTGACAGAGAGAGAAATATTTGAAATAGATTTAAGACGTAGACAGAGTCATTCTTAATTTGTTTCTTTAGGGTTTCATTTTCCTCATGCACGTTATTCATAACTCCCACTGAAGCCAATAAATTCCTAGTCCTTCATGGCAGGAAAAGCACTGAAGTAAATGGGAATTATTTGTATCCTGCAGTAGGGGAATAAGCCTCCTGGGAAACTGTGAATCTCCTCTTTGCCATAAGCAATCCATTACTGCACTGTCAGTAGTAAATCATGCTAGGATTTATAGGAATCCCTATTATTATTAAAGTGTACCTATGCTTCATTCTCACTTCTTTCTAATATAAAAGTGACTGATGTGAATTATGAAATAATGTTAATATACGGATTTCTGCTGATGCTTGGTTTATGGCTTATCCTTCATTGCCAGTATTATAGCACTTGTTGCCATGATAGTCAGTGTTATGTCCAGGCCTGCTGCAGATCTCCTTTCCTCAGAATTTCACCCTTTGCTCGTGAGAATTTCAACTTCTGGATAAATAAATATTTTGGGTCAGGTCTTAAAAACACAGAAGTCCTTATTCGCATGTTATTTTTGGAACATGACCATGTCTTAGTGGAACTCTCATACCACAATTGCTGATGGAAGAAATAGAGAAATATAACTTCATGTCTTAGCTTTGAGGGTCAGAGGGGAGGGGAGGAGATGGGAGAAGATGGGGAAAGGATTCGAGAGATCCAATGACTAAGCTTTCCCTGCAGAGGAATCAAAAGGGTTTAGTAGTGACAGTAAGTAGAACAAGCACAATGTCAAATGTATTCGTCTTCCAAAGAGAGCTAAAAATCATATCAGGCTAAAACAAACTCGTCTAGCAGCTTGGGGGAAGGCGCTGCAACAAACTGAGTTTCCCCCATCCTGTCTCTCTTGGCCTTTTGTTCTGGGAACAGATGTCCCTTCTCCCCCAACTGCCTTCTAGTTTCAGAATGAAGAACTTGGGCTCTGAACTTTTAATTCATGATTGCCTTCATAGGCTTCTTTATTCCTAGGCTGTGAGAGTAACTTCATTGTTATTCTTCTAATTATCAGTCTCTTCCTGTAGGGCCTGTGTGAAAAAGAAAAGACTGAGCTTTGCTGACTTGTTGGGCCTATGCTGGACAATCCCTACTGCCCAGATATTTAACGCTTTCTGATTTCCGACAGTACACAAGCAGAAGCAGTTTCTAGAGCACAATACTTCCTGCCTTCAGACTAATAAATTACGTGGCACTTTAAAAACAGAAACAGTTTGAAGCTGTCTTTAAATACCAGAATTGGAAATTGATCTGGGGGGAAAAAAAAAAAACAAAAGCAGAGAAAACCTTTGGGATAAAGTACTTAGCTTTTCATGCCATCAAGAGAGATAAGTTTTTGTTAAATATATTGATTTTAACAGGTGGTTTTGACAGTGCTGAAAATCTTTTCCACACTCATGTTAGTGAACTGTGTCTCTTGTTCAACATTCCTCATTGTCTTCCAGGTCTCATAAAGTAAGAAGGTAAAGACTAACTGATCAGACACCCAGAACAGGCTTCTGGGATTTGGAAAAAATAATGAAAGGGGAAAAGCATGTGTGATTGGTGGGCAAGTGGAGGGTGTCTGTAGAGAACTGTGGTCTCTGTGGGCTCAGGTTTGGCACTTTTGTCCTGTGAATGGGTGACTCAGTGAAGTCCCATTGCAGAGAGCAACACAGGTTTGTAATCACAGATGGGACAGGCTGTTCATGGTAGACGTCCTTCTGGTTAATCAGCAGAGCTTCACAGAATTTTGATGAAGGTAGGTGGAAAGATTTGAACAAGAGGAATCCTTGAAAACCTTCTAGTTGTATATGCAGACAATTAGGGAAGCATTGCCAGTTGATTTTCTTGGCAACTGAATAAAAAAAATTATAAAACAGAGCCAGGTTTAGGTCACATAGTAAGCTTAAGGTTTATAAAGAGAGCCTACAGTTATAAAACACCCTGCAATGGCTTTAATAATGTGATTTATGCACCATTAACTCTTTAAAAAATATCAAATGAGAGTCAGACGTATGATCAAGTCCTTATGTGATATAAACAGCCATAAGCTGATTGACTTCCTACTGAAGTGTATTCACTGGAGTTCTTTGCCTCTCTTATCCTCTAAACAGCAAAAACCCACATGATTAAATGCTACATTTCATAGAACAGTGAGGTCCTGCATATGGGTCCTGGCAATCCCCGTCACAAATGCAGGCTGGGCACAGAATGGATTGAAAGCAGCCCTGAGGAGAAGGACTTGGGAGTGTTGGTTGATGAGAAGCTCAGCATGACCCAGCAATGTGTGCTCACAGCCCAGAAAACTACCCATATCCTGGGCTGCATCAAAAGAAGCATGGCCAGCAGGTTGAGGGAGGTGACTGTCCCCCTCTGCTCCGCTCTGGTGAGACCCCACCTGGAGTGCTGCATCCATCTCTGGGGCCCCCAACATAAGAAGGACATGGACTTGTTGGAGCGAGTCCAGAGGAGGGCCATGAGGATGATTGGAAGTCAGGAGCACCTCTCCTATGAAGACAGGCTGAGAGAATTGGGGTTGTTGTTCATCCTGGAGAAGGCTCTGGGAGACCTTATAGCAGCCTTCCAGTACCTGAAAGGGGCCTACAACAAAGCTGGAGAGGGACTTTTTACAAAGGCATGTCGTGATAGGACAAAGGGTAATGGCTTTAAACTGAAAGAGGGTAGATTTAGATTAGATCTAAGGAAGAAATTCTTCACTATGCAGATGGTGAGGCACTGAAACAGGTTGCCCAGAGAAGTTGTGGATGCCCCAGCCCCGGAAGTGTTCAGGGCCAGGTGGATAGGGTTTTGAGCAACCTGGTCTAGTGGAAAGTGTCCCTGCCTATGGCAGGGGGGTTGCAACTAGATGGTCTTTAAGGTCCCTTCCAACCCGAACCATTCTATGATTCTACATGTTTTATGCAATTACTATCATTTTGAAAGGCAGCCTTTCAAATGCTTGCAGTACAGGATTGTAGCAGTATGAAATCTGCAGTGGCCTGGTGATTTGACACTTGTTGCTTCCACTGTGTTATCTTCTGCGAAACACTAACTTGTTCATGGGGAGACTGTAGAATATTGATCAGAGCATAGAATCATTAACACAAAGTAGTTTTCCACATCCTGCCACACAGCTGCTCATGCAGTTGATGTTCAACTTCGGCAGTATAGCATTTGGGATGTGGAAGTCTGTTTTGATCAAATATTACAAAACAAGGGCCAAAGCCTCAGCTCCTGCAAATGCCCTGGCATTTGCTAATTTCTATTCAGCTGCATTGATTTTTGACTCTCTGAAGAACCTTGTCCCTGGAGGTTATAAATTGAGATTAAATACTATGTCCTACTACAGAGCTTTCCAGTGATCAGTTGGAAGCCTGAGTTCCCCTGGTTCCGTCTGGGTAATAAACTGCAGATGCTGGATGCCTCTCCACCTGATGAGCTGTCAATGTGCTGGATAGATGAACTGTCAGGAAACTAAAGAGGTTTCAGGTTGAAATGTTTCTTGATATTTTTCCTTCATTGGAAAAAAAAAAAAGTAAAAATTATTCTGTGGAATGTCTTGATTTCACCAAATCAACATTTTTTCCAACCAGTATTGGTTCTACGGGATGTCAGAAGCCCTGCAAGTTCAGCTGACTTTTAGAATGCTGCTACTGTACTGCTTTTGAGTGAGGAGGGTTTTGGGGTTCAGCGGCTAGAAATCGCTTGGTTGCATTGTACAGGCAGCATGGTTCGGTGGTGAGTCATGAGGTAGCAAAGAAATAGGGGGAGAGTTCAGTGGGTAGGGTAAAGGCCTGGAAGATGGAAAAGTTAGTGCTGCAGGGACTCATTTCAGGATCCCTGAAACACTTGGCACTGTAGGATTTTGATGTATATGGTTACGAGGTGGGCGTTACATGGAAATCACTGAATGAAGTGGTTGGTTTAAGTACAGAATGCTAATGTAACAGACAGTGGGTATGGTTTTTGGAGTTTCCATTAAGGGTCTGATAGTGGAAAATGTGGCACAGGTTGGTCATTGCACTAGAGATAGTAACTGCAAACACTTTGCTCTACTTTGATTTCTATCTGCTGCTGTCTTGATCACAGTTAGGATCATTCATGTGAAGGTTCCTAAGTACATGGAACTGGATCCTGCCTCTCTAGAAAGCAATGGGAGCTATGCTGTTTATTTCATTAAGAGTTAGACTGGGCCTTTAGGAATAGAAAGTTTAATTACTATTAAAATGGAACAGATCCAGCCCACAGATTCTTTCCTCAGCTTTGAAAATCTCTCTGGTAGAGACAAAGATGTTTTTAAACAGAACAAAGCATCCACAAAAAGCTTTAAAAGTTCCATCTCTAAATCTCTCCTTCAAGCATGAAGGTGGCCCTAGCAGATATGTTTAATAGCTAGCAGCCAAGATATGGTAAGTCTCACAGCCGTGCTTTTGGGCCGGTTGACAGCAGAATCGAGTTCCCGTGTGAATGCTGAGTGCTCCAGCTAGCTCTGTCGGGCCAATCCATTTCTTCAAAGACTAGACAGTGCTGAACTTAGTAACATGAAAAATGCGACTTTTAAAAACTCTATTTTAAGTCCACAGCTGGATTTTCAGTCAGTTAGGATATTTCTTTTCTTGTGCTTTCTGGTTAAAATATTACCTTAAGTCAACCAACTTATGTTTTAGTCCGCTCTTAAAATACGGAAAGTCAAGCTTGCATTTTTATGAATTTTCAAGACCAAATATTTATTTCTGGGTTTTTTGACATAATTCCTGCAAATAAGTAGTGATCAGGATCTGAGGTTTCTCTTCTAAATATCTGCTGATTCCTGCTAGGATGGAATACTCAGCCAAAGTATCAATTTTAATGTCAGTGAGATATTGCAAGTCCTCTGAATTACTGCAAATTGAAGATCAGGTTGTCCCTCCGTCTAAAATGGTCCTGCCTTAGAAAAAATTTATGAGCATTACAAGAGAGCTCAAAAAAGCTTTTGGGGTCAAAATTCGCCTCTAGAACTATATTTTAGTTTTCTATTACAGGACACATAGTGTTGGTCTGGTTTCTCAGGGTTTCAGACAAACTGTTTGCCAGCAGGCAGTTTGAGTTAGACTTCATTGTAAATCAGTGCATTTCTTTATAAAACACTGAGTAAAATTTTGTATCTTTTGCTACTAACTAAGATGTCCTAACAGAATTAATTTTCTAACACTGTTTCTTTTTCCTCAGAGTAAAAATTAAGAGTGAAAAAAGGAAGATGCCTAAATAATGCTGGGTTCCCATTCTAGTGAGATTGTCAAAGTAAATGCCACTTACCACTCTGTCACTACCTTCCTTCTTTAGTGTTGGCTGGAATTTTTTTGTGATATACCTACGGTGTCATCTCCAGGTCGAGGACTTCTTGATTTGGTTGACATCAATTTTTTCTTTCATTAATTAGAGTTTGCCATCTACATTGAGACTTTGATGCTACAGATTACTTTGACAATTTGTTTACACATTCTGTCTGGGACAGTTCTTTTACTGATAGCGAAGCAGCAGATGGAAGGGTTGCACAGCCTTGGACTTGGACTATTTGGGGTCAGGTCTACAGAGATTTGACACACATTTTATTGCAGGGTTAAGGAAAGGGAACTATATTCTGCACCACTCTGAAATGATGGTTTGGAGTATTAAGACTGACACTTGCTAGGTAACTTTGCTTTGTTTCATCTTTCTCTGTATATGCCTAGAAATCACAGTACCATGTTTTAACAGAAATGTAAAAGCTAATAGATATGTATTTCTATATCCAGTTACTCCCATGTTAGTTTCACGTACCACAGTTAAGAAAGAAAGGAAGGAAGATAGAAAGAGATAAAGGGGGAAAAAAGAGAATGTGGGAAAGGGAGGTGGGGGAGTGGAGGAGAGGTAGAGAAACCAACCTGTTTTGTGTTAATTTAGGCACCAGAATATTTACTTTCTAGTCATGTTCATCGTCTGAGACACATGCACTATCTTTTGAAAGAGAAATGTCTTTGAAGATATGTCCAGGTTTGTGTGTGTGTGTAACAGGAGCATTTTAAATGACCTTTAACGCAAGGTTAATAGCTACCTATACTTTGTCATTTCCTCAGCTGTGCGGTGGAGAGATTATAAAGTATGAAGAGATTATTGATAATACAGATAATTATTGTACAATTATGTACAGATAATACAGATAATTATTGATAATACAGATAATTGATGGAGATAGAAAAGGTCAGTATGGATCTTATATCCTATAACATCACTGTGGTCAGAGTACATCACAGTAGCAAGCAGCAAGAATAGCTGAGTGCATAACATTTCCTGTTACGTTTCAGAGAAATAATACGAAATCCTACCATATTTTCAACACTTGGAAAGACTGAGGAGATTTGCAACAAGGCTGTAGCTGTTAGCACAAGTCCAGAAAAAAAATGGCCTGCGGGGCCTGTTTCTACTCAGGACTATTCTGTAATGCCAGTTAGGGTCTCTGTTTCTGGCCACATGAACAATAACCATTGACTGACACTATGACATCTCTGGGGCATCCTCTATCCAGTTTGGCTGCAGACCCCTCTCAGTCCTTCCTGGAACAGAGCAGGGCTGTGGCCAGCCTTTGTCTGAACAGAGAGGCTGAGGGAAACAGCCATGTACTTGCATGTTACATGGTAACAGGTAAACATGCCACATTAGCTGGCATTAATAGCAAAGGGGAGGTTGTCGCTAAGCCCCTAAGTGAGTCCCTCCTTCCACCTGTAAATCAAAGCTTGGTTGCCCAAGCATTATTATTTTGGTGCAGGGGGGAAGCATGCTTATTGCAAGCCTGTGCAGTAGTACAAGGAACTCCATACGTTTTACGCATAGCCATTGGAATAGCATCTAGCACAGACCTTTCTACTATTCTTTCTCTGCAGTTTTGGTGCTCTTTCTGACTCTTTTCTGTATTGATAAGGTGGATCACATATGTCGAAAAATTAATAACAGTGCTCAAAGTGTCAACATATTTAACACTTTTTTCTGGCGTGGGAAGAGACATAATTTAATGTGGAAAAACAGTAACATTCTAAAGGAAAAAATGTCATTAATAGGCCTTATTGGCCCTGTCTGCCTCTCCTGGGGCTTCCACTCGCATTCCTGTTCATGGCTCAGGGCTCCAGTTCAGCCCAGCTGTGGCCATCACTCGCTGCCCCAGTGACACCGTAGGATGCCGCTCTCCAGGTCTGTCACAGCCCTGCCCTGCCTGGCCATGAGCCCTGCTGCGCCAGGCTCAACCTGCAGCCTAATGTCCTGGCCTCAGCTCTCCATGAACTTGGCTGGTCATCCAGGCTCCGGGGTGCCGCTGGGCTGTAACCCTAGAGCTGTCCTGCTCACCTTGCTGGCCTGTCCCCTGGCTGTGTCATTGTGCTCAGCTCCTGGGGCCTTAGCAAGTAACCGGCCCTTGCTGCACCCTGACATGGCACTTCCCTTTTCTTTATCTCAGGGCTGGACTAATTGCTCATTCTCAGCCTGCAGAGTGCAGGCCCAGTTTTCGAAAACATTTAAGCTGTTAGGTGCTTCCTTTCTGGGTAAGAGGCATTGCATCTTTCGCTGAAGGTGGTGTGGTGTCTTCACAGTTTGTATATGCAATTCATGGTAGGTACCTAACCTCTTCTGTGAGTCAACTTCCAGGAAAAGTGCATCAAGAATTCCAGGTGTCGTGTGGATATGATTCAAGGGAAGGTGTATTTGTTACCTCTGCAGTGTATTAATCAGAAAACTTCTCAGGAAAAGTTTTTGCTGTTCCAGCTCTGTCAGTTTTGCCTGATTATTAAACCATCAGAGTTTGTAATACTGTGGGTTGCCAAACAGTGAACAAGCTTTTGGCGTGGTCTTGCATAATTTTTTACTTTACACTGGCAAGTATTTAATTGTTTGGGAGTTTTTCCAACGTACACTGCCTTTCCCATTATTGATTGCTAGAGAAGCCAACATGTTTTGTAACTGTCTGTTTTAAAGACTGACAACTGCATTTGAAGTGTATAGTCTGTATTTTGTCAGCTGCAGCAGGAAAACATCTTTGGAACTGGATCACATAATGCACAGACCTGATATATGGACTCAATTAAATCAACAATAATATAGCAGTTGGCACACTCAGTGTAGCTACTCTGATCCTGCTCTAAAATTTTTCCAAATCCTTTTTATTCTCCAAGCCTCTGATCAAAATTTTAGGCCCTTTATAACCCTAATTCAAACATCACTTCAGAGGTTAACACATTTGAACTCCCAAAGCAATGCTTTTAACTTCTATCCTGTGGTCAATAAGAAGCTAACTCTATCTATAAACAGTGTCAGATGGTGTCTCACACGTTGCACTTAAGAAACCTTACTCCTGATAGTTCCTTGACCTTGGTGGCCTTGCAGACTGGCGAGCTTAAATGACACTAAACAGGGTACCAATGGAGAGATCACACCCTTGATACTGTAAAGCTGACAGCAAACTGACAGCACTCAGGGTGTGAGGAAGGAGGCAGGAGAGCAACTGAGGGAAGCAAACAATGAAGTCTATCCCAAAACAGCAGGTTAAGATAATTATAGGATATTTTAATGGCCATATCCCTGTGTTTTTTCTATTGACCATATATTAGCTATATGCACATATTCTAGAGAATCAGAAAAGATGATTTGTTCCTGGTGGTTACTCTTTCCCTTTTGTGCCTGGTAGTGTTGTAAGTTGCAATAATGTCAGGAATTTCTTGGACCAGAAACAGCATTACTGTAGAGCAACACCCTCATTGGCAAACAAAGGCTTGATCTTCAGCTGGTATAAATATGGGAAGATTTTGTGACATCTGTGGCTGTTAAGTTAGTTTGTAGTAACCAAGGATTTGGTCCAAAGAAGCACAAAGAGGAATTCAACAGTCAGTTCCTATTGCAAATCCTCTAAAAGTGACTGCAGGCGTGATAAAGCTGAAATTGTATAAGAGGATTCAGGTTTGTTATTTCAAGGCACTTGGTTACTAAACAAAGGTGCTCACAAAGTAGTGTGAAACATACCAGTATCCAAGACGGAAGAGAGAAGGTTTTTCATCTTGGTTGCTTTGGTGAGGATGACAGCACAAGATTTGGGGCAAGGTGGAGTCAAGCCCTTTTCATTCTCCAGAGAACGCTGTCTGAGAAAGTGCTGGATGTAACCTCTCCACATCCAGCCTCTGTCCCTAGATCTCATGCCAGATTTGTACTAGGTGATTTGTATCAGTTGCAAATGTCATGTGTTCTACAGCTGATGTGCTCCTACTGTAGATGCAGCCCCATTAGCAAAGCTCTGTTACATATCCTTTTGTCAAGAGCTGAAGTAGAACACAGACAGTTTCACTGCTATAAATAAGGCTGTAAAGGCAGTTTCTGAACCCAGCTGTGTCCACCAGGATCATTTCTTTTCATGCACCTGATGTATCTAGCTATGTTGACACAAAAGTCCATAACACATACGCAGCCTACAATCTATTTCTAGGGTCTTCAGCACACAAAATATTTATTACACATGTCTCTGTTCTGCAACAGCATACATTTTTCTGTTATATATTGTGGGAACAACTTGAACATGCAGTACCTAAAAGTTTACATATGCTGAACTGGTGGGAAGGATGAGGGTAGGGGAGAGATACATTTCTGCCATGCTGACATATTTCAAAGGCTCCCATTTCTTAGTGTTCACAACTGCAAATCGTTTGATCACTGTGTTGTCATAGTTGAAGTTTGCAGAGAATGATACTGTGAAAATTACTTTTTTTTTTTCCTCTTTTTCCCTTGCTTGGACCATGTGAGGCCTGTGAGCTCTTCAAATTTAGTTCATTGAAATTAATCAAAGTATCCAGGGGACTACATGACAGAAAAATAGGGGTTTGTTTCCGTGCTGCAAAATACTTTCAAATTGCATATAATGTCTGTCTATTTGTGGGTGAAGGGCATGAATGTGGAACATCAGACAGCCAAGTTTCAGAAATGACTGAACTGAGATTAGCTGGTTAAAGATGGTTAAATTTTGAATCAAGGGTTTGTGATGGCAACTAGTTGGACAGCTTAAAGTGACAAGCAGAAGGGTGTGGTGATTGTCACCTGTCTCAAGTACAAAATTTGAAGATGCTTAGTCAAGATGATGAAGTTTTTAGGTATTTTTCCCTCCTACTTGCTACTTCATAGTTATTGTGCATTGGGTTACAATGGCTACCATTATTTGGGTTATTCCTTCTTGAATATAGATGACCAGAAATTCTCTCTATAGTTGATGCTGTCAGAGGCAGGTAAGCTGTTTATACAGCTGATTCCTGTTTAGTGGGTATAATGTTACTGTTATTTATTTTGTAGGAAAACAGTGAAGTTTTTGTTTAACTCCAAGTTTATTTTCTTAGGGAGCAGCTGAAAAACTTAAATAATAGTAAATCTCAGGGTTTGGTTTTTCCAGCTATTTTACTTTTGGAAAATCTCATTTCCGAATATCTTTAGATATTGGTTTGCTAGTGGGAAATTTTCAAAGAAGTAACATCTGACTTTGCTGATGCACATGTTCCCAAAGTTTTGACAAAATCTTTTTGAAATGTCTTCAGTTTAGTCCCTGAATGGAGAAATGGCAATATTTTCATCACCTGATTAATTTTTTCCATGCTACTCATGACCAAATGACAGGTTCATTCATCAATTCTTTCGTCTATAAACATAGTTTAAACATCACTTTTAAATGGAAAAGATAGACCAAACAATCTGATAAGGATTCCTGCTTGTGTACACTGCATGTCTCCTTGTAATTGCATAGCTCTGGACTCACTGGTTGCAGTATCTTTATTATTAACAGAAATAGACTCTCCATTCTGTGTTTCTGTAATTTCTCTGCTGGATTGAATTTGGCATGCAGTTTTGTAGGTCTTTGTCTATAGCCTGTGCCTAGATCATCTGTGTTTCCACCTCCAGATTCCCTCCTTTTTGCTGACATTGAGCTTAGAGGTGCATTGCATTCCTTGTCATCTGGGCATGTTCTGCAGTGCACAAATAAAAGGTGTATCGCAAGACAGGAATCTCTCAGAAGATGAGAGCGCTGTTTTCTAAGCTACTGATGAAATTAAAAATATCTGCCTCTAAATAGTGACAATCAAAACAAAGAAGGGAGAAAAGTGTTATCTTTCATTTATTCTTAAAATGGTGCGGTGAAGAGAGCAGCTAGCTCCATCTGCTCATTGATACAAAGCAGCCTTATGTCGGTGTTTGAAATTAAGCCCTGGTCTGGCTAACCACTTAATTACAGGACCACCTTTTCCTTTTTGAGTGTATTTTTCTTGATTCCTCCATTCTGAAATGGCCTAGTTCAGGCTGAAAACAGCAAGGCAGGAACTAGAGAGTTGCAGAATTTTGAGAAGGATTTTTGTCTTTTATTTGGGGTGAGTTTATGAGGTTTGAGCTCATAGTGAGTACTAGTGAGTACTATGACCTGGCTAGAGAAGAGGGCTTGGTTTTACCTTACCATTGCAAAGGCTACAGCCTGACCTAGGATAACTGACTTCAGTGGTGTGTGTTCGGAGGGGATGGGTGAAGTCAAGTAACAGCAGCTGTATATGAACAGCAGAGAGAGCCTGACTTCCCCAGGAGGGGAGGAAGGTTTCAACCATGCAGGATAAGTGTCAAATGTTTTTCTCACCAGGGAACTCAAATAAACACTGTGACAGTCCTCGTCCCATGTTCCCTTGCTGCTTGAAAAAGTACATACCAGCCATAAGCTGGCCTGGAATTCCCCACTTGATGCTTTAAGCATTTCCTTGATGAGTAGAGGAGAGATTTGATTCTCTCTATCTTTGAAAGGTGATAGAAATACTCCAGAAAAGCATGCGCCATTTACATGCATTAATGTCTCCAGGAAAAAAACAATTCTTAGTGGAGGATATTGTGCAGACAACATCGCCCATCAAAGCATAGGGCATACAACAGGATAGCAGGGTCTGACATGAACAAGTGAGAACTAAAGGGAAATAGATACCTGCAGTGTCTTGTGAACTTCCCAGGGCCTGTCACTAAGAGGCAAAGGCTGTTCAGGGGATGAAGCTGGTGCCTCTGAATCCCTGACCTCAACAGATTTTGCCTTCATTACATAAGAGTGAGAGTGCTGCCTCTAAAATAAGAAAGGAGAAGTTCTTGTGATCACTTCTGATAGCTACATGCAGGAGTTATATGGGGACATTTGACCTCAAGTTGTTTTGAGCAGCGAGGACTGTTTTACATACTGGGCCTTTGGAGAGTACCTAAAATGTACATGTAGTTGTGAAAATTGGGGTTTATATACCTGTGAAAAGATGGAGTATGATTATGTTCTGCATCGCCATCTAGACTGACTGGTACTTCTTATCTTATCTGGCTTTTATATAACAGTAAGAATGAGCACAAATACATATGGAACCCCTTTTTCTCTAGTCTTTTAGAGAGTTGCACTGGAGATTAATTAACCAAAAGGAAAAATCCAGGAATCTGGCCCTTTGTTGGTGTGATTCAACAGAGATATGAACGTACATCAGTTCAGCATCTGACCCCTTCTGCCAGGAGAAGGATTTTATGTCACCCAAGGGTGTGTAACCCTTCAAAATACTGGCAAAAGCCAATAAATTGCAGTTAGGGCAAGAAAATTGTTGAAAACTCTGAACTGCAGAAACAGCCACAAGTGAGTGCAGCTTTAGAGATAAAACTCTTCCCTTTTTCACAGAACATCTCTTGGTCAGCATCAGAAGCAAGCAGCTTGTTCTGAGATGCTTTGCTGTTATCCTGTCTTATGTTCCAGGGGGGTGGGTGCTGAGTCCAGGACGTCAGCACAACTTGTTGGGACAGGCTTGCTGTTTCTGGTGTTTAGCTCCACTTTTCCCCACAGAGGATTTCTGGAGAAGAATGATGGCTGTAAGAAGAATCCAGCCAGCTTGTTCTACCTGTTACATCCCTGCGTATAGCTCCAGTTGTGCACAGTGCTTCATTCTCCCTTTGACATGCAGAGATTGGGTCAGTCTTAAGAGATTCAGTGGGCAGGGAAACAAATACCTCTGCCATTGGCTTGCGTGTCTTGACAGAGCTGAATCGCCTTCAGTGAAGCTGTGTGGGTTTATAGCAGCTGAAGAACTGGCCCAATAGAACATGAAAGCTTCCTACTGCAGATGAAGCAACACCCACTTCTATTATTAGAAATTGAAGGCTTTTTGAATCAGGAAGAATAGCAAAACTGACTTCCTTTTTGTTGGGCGCTGAAGTGAAAAACGGGCTGTTGCCATGAGCAATGTTGAAAAATACCTCCTGATTTTGAGAAAATATACTGCTGTTGACTCATATTAATTATTTACCAGCATATTAAGCAGCCATTACTGATGATGGGGATATGTGAAATGTTAATATACATTAGGCTGAGAGATTAATTTAGGGAAATAACAACATATTTCTGAAAATTACGTTAAAGCTTTGGACTGCCCTGCACTACAATATGACATGAACTGGGACCGAGATCCTGAGAATCTGAATTCAATTTGTGACTCTGTCACTGACACCCTGTGTGACCTCAGGGAACTTATATAAGCTGTGTGTGCCCTGTTTCCCTTTTGTTAAAGGACAAGAAAAGAAAAACTTTGTTTCTCATGTTTGCCTGCTTAGAGTCAGAGCCACTCGTTCTTTCTGTGCTGCACCAAAAAGAATGAGGCCCAAGTCTCTTTGTGAGGGGCCCAGGGCTTTACCGTAGAAGTAATTTTAAAAAGAACAAATTCTGTCATATCTGCAATACTGAATCCCGAAGCAAAATTAGAACAAGGCAACGCTGGGCTTGTACACACAATGCTCTTTTTTTAATTGCTACTTCAATCATTCATTATTTTTAAAACTAAATACAATGATGTTTACAAAATAAATAACAACTACATATTTTCTTGTCACCAGCAAAGTGCTCAAAGGAGATTAAAGGAAATTATGTAGAGCCCTTCTTCAGTGGGTAATCTCTTCAAGAGGGAGCTGCAGAATTGAGTCCAGCATTTATCCAGTACTGATCAGTTTAAAGCTCAAATGCTTTAAGTTCTCACGGTTGTAGGGACCAAGTGCTGCCTTGCTCTGAAAGCACAAGGGTGCAGTTCTTCTTTTTCTGCACTTCCATGAAGTGCTGGAAGTTCTCATAATTTCCTTGGTCTGTGACCCACAGGCCCAATCTCCCCACTGGGCTCAGGAGTCACAGCTCCATGCCACTTGAAACTGCATTGCCTGTGATCCAGCAAATTGTATGTGTTCCGTTGGGGCCTGGGTGTTTAAGAAACATGCCTTCTTTCCCTTCAGAGAAGCAACACAGCTGAATAGGGTGACCTGAGACAGTATATCATGAGATTCCCTTGGATTCACAATCAGCAGTCTGCCCTGGATACAGATGGTAAGGGATGAGAGTAAATCCCTGAGGGTAAAGACCCATATGCCGGTGTGTGTTTGCCAGTCGTACAGAGGGTCACCCGCAGAAGCACCTCTTTAAAAACTTATCATTAAGCCCATCTCCTTTGTGAACTTTCTTATTATCATTTCACTGTGTTATGCATTTCTGGCCTGGCACAATGAATATTGACTTCATGCTTGCTTTTCTAATTGAATTACAGGGGAGCAGGCTGAACCACTGAAGTTTCCTGCCTGCAGTCCTGCTTCCCTGGCAGCCAGCTGAATAGAGGCTGAAAGAAAAGCTGTTTGGCTGGGCATTATGGATAACAGAGACCTGTCACAAAGCTGCTACAATGATTTATTAAAAGACAAGAAAATGAGAGAGGAAGAGCCTTGCTCACTTTCAGCACCAGCTGCTCACTTTTCTTTCTTTCTTTCTTTCTTTCTTTCTTTCTTTCTTTCTTTCTTTCTTTCTTTCTTTCTTTCTTTCTTTCTTTCTTTCTTTCTTTCTTTCTTTCTTTCTTTCTTTCTTTCTTTCTTTCTTTCTTTCTTTCTTTCTTTCTTTCTTTCTTTCTTTCTTTCTTTCTTTCTTTCTTTCTTTCTTTCTTTCTTTCTTTCTTTCTTTCTTTCTTTCTTTCTTTCTTTCTTTCTTTCTTTCTTTCTTTCTTTCTTTCTTTCTTCTTTCTTTCCTTTCTTCCTTTCTTCCTTTCTTCCTTTCTTCCTTTCTTCCTTTCTTCCTTTCTTCCTTTCTTCCTTTTCTTCTTCCTTTCTTCCTTTCTTCCTTTCTTCCTTTCTTCCTTTCTTCCTTTCTTCCTTTCTTCCTTTCTTCCTTTCTTCCTTTCTTCCTTTCTTCCTTTCTTCCTTTCTTCCTTTCCTTTCTTCCTTCCTTTCTTCCTTTCTCTTCTTTCTTCTTCTTTCTTCTTCTTCTCTTTCTTCCTTTCTTTCTTCTCTCTTTCTCTCTCTCTCCCCTTTCCTCCCTTCCTTCCTTCCTTCCTTCCTTCCTTTCCTTCCTTCCTTCTTCCTTCCTTCCTTCCTTCCTTCCTTCCTTCCTTCCTTCCTTCTTCCTTCCTTCCTTCCTTCCTTCCTTCCTACCTTCCTTCCTTCCTTCCTTCTTCCTTCCTTCCTTCCTTCCTTCCTTCCTTCCTTCCTTCCTTCCTTCCTTCCTTCCTTCCTTCCTTCCTTCCTTCCTTCCTTCCTTCCTTCCTTCCTTCCTTCCTTCCTTCCTTCCTTCTCCTCCCTCCCTCCCTCCCTCCCTCCCTCTCCCTTTCTCTCTCTTTCTCTCTCCCTCCCTCCCTCCCTTTCTCTCTCTTTCTCTCTCTCTTTCTCTCTCTCTCTCTCTCCTCTCTTTCTCTCTCTCTTTCTCTCTTTCTCTTTCTCTCTTTCTCTCTCTCTCTTTCTCTCTCTCTCTTTCTCTCTATATTTCTCTTTCTCTCTCTCTTTCTCTCTCTCTTTCTCTCTCTCTTTCTTTCTCTCTTTCTTTCTCTCTTTCTCTCTTTCACTCTCTCTCTCTCTCTCTTTCTCTCTCTTTCTCTCTCTCTATTTCTTTCTCTCTCTCTATTTCTTTCTCTTTCTTTCTCTTTCTCTCTCTCTTTCTCTTTCTTTCTTTGTCTTTCCTTTTCTCTTCAGCACTCTCTTGCTTTCTCTTTCATCCTCTTTTTCTTTCTTCCTCTCCTTCCTCTTCTCTCTTTCTTTGCCTCTCCCTCTCTCCCCTTCCTGGTCTTTTTAAAAATAGAAAAATTCAGAGAAAAACACATCAATTGGGCAAATGCTTCTAGCAAAAGGTATCATTGTCCAATCCTTAAATAACATTCCTTGCCTAAGACAGATGTGTTTATCATTTTGGTCAATTCATAACAAAGAATACAAGCATGTCACTATAACTGCTTTAGCAAACAACATCCCATAAACGTCTTTGTAGTATTGGCAAGTGTTATCTGGGAAAGCATATTGGAAAAAACCCTGGACACTGTAGTTTCCTGTTTCTTCCATTGAATTTAATTGTCAGGTTATTACTGATATAAACAGGAGTGGAGTAAAGTCAGGTCTCAGTGGCTTTGCAAACACCACATTATGTTATGTAGTTAGCCAACAATTCGATTTACAGTGGTGCAGCACAACAGGAGGGTTCTAAGGGTTGCTCATGGAGCTGCTTTTACCAAAAGGGCCCATAGCTCAGCTCACAGCTCCTGATCAACACGGGGATCACACTCTTGTGTTGAGTCTTCTCCCACACCACTTTGAATTGCCCTTTCCCATTTTGTATAGTTTGCACTTGCTCTTTTTTTTTTAACTTTTTAAAAAAGTTTGATTCTGCTTAAATAATAAGATCAAGAAGCATAATTCTATTGAGTTACTTAAGTAAAACATTTAGCTCAAGGCTGTTGGACTAGAGCAACAGTTGTTTTTGTTTTTCACTAAAATCTATGCTGGTTTATATTCCTTATGGTTTACTAAAGGTAGCATTTCTGAAGTTTGGGTGGGGAGAGAAATGAACTTCATACCCAGCTCTAGTTATGACTAGGCCAGGTCATAGTGTCCCTTCAGGCTGTTGCCTGATGAGAAGTTGGGCTTTCCCATGAGAATTTGGGAAGGCGGCCTTTCTTCTTTCATCATCTGCTTCCTTGGATACATTTTCACTCCCTCAAATCAGAAGATTTTTGCCCGGAGAAAGCTGTGTGCCCTCCCATCTCCAGCTGGACTCCATCCTCCATTCTCCATAATGCAGCAACTCATCCATCTGCTGAGGATCGTTCTTACTGATAGTGCCTCTGTGGCACTGTGGATTAGCCTGTGCCGCTCCCTTGTCTCCAGAGAGCAGCTGTGGTACAGAGCTCATCTGCCTGCTCCCCTGTCTCTTGAGGCACAAGAAGGAGGATTTGGCCTTCTACCAGCCTCAGTCTAACTTGTTGGTTATTCATTATGGTGTACATGGCAGAGGGTTCACTATGTAGTGCTCGTCTTGGGTTTCTCTGAGAGACACATGTCAGAAGTACCTCAGTGAAGCCAGTGTGCTACACAGCTAGAAAATGATTGCCATCTCCATTCTGAGACTGTTCACAGGCAGAACTTACAGTAAGGAGCACTTTACAACTGCTTATTTGAGTGTGTGGATTTGAAAATCATAGGTGAATCTTGTAGGGTATTTTGAGGAAAAATAAATGGATTGTTAAAGGTATTATGGTCTTATTGATAACAAATCTGTTTAAGTTGGATATACTGTTAATTAAAAAAACAGAATAGTGTTCAGCTTTTTTCAAATTACTTATTCAGAGCTGCCTTTTTATAGACTGGAATTTTATTCCTTTCTTCCTATTACCAGATTATTACCTAAATGTACATTTTCTTTGGTCATGTCATTATTGTTATCTTTCATTATTCCCTGTCTTATCTTGTTGTTCTGTATTATTTACTTTCTCAGTTTCTATGGCCTTCCACTTTTCTCAATTTTTGAAATCTTATTTTGTCCAATTCTAGTTAGCCTCAGCATGGAAGGCTGCAATAAATTACTACAGAAAAATCTCACTTTTCAGTGACTGGCATTTTCCTTAATGCTGATAGAACCCTTCTCAGTGATAAATCAGGACTTAATCTTTGTTCAGAATAAGTTTGTTGGCAACTGCTCTTTGGTAGCCACTAAGCTGTTTGCACATAGAAGGGATGTTTTTTTCAGTGACCTCACTGAAGATAGGGCAACAGGTGGATTTATTCTCAGGTTTACATGACTTGAAAGGGTAAACATGAAGCCTCAGCCAATGCTTTGCATTTTAAAGAACACTTCCATGGAGATTATGTGTGTTTGTTTAGTAGGTACGCTACAGGTTGAAACGGAATGGCTAATGACTTAAGAAGTTGAAGGGCCTTGTAACTTAATAACTTTCTGGCATTTGAGTGATTAATATTTTTGGGGAAATAGTAGGTGGTTAAGTTAATTCTCTGATCTGTCTTGTCCAGTTCCTGATTTTTGCACCTATCTGCACTGTGGCTATCAGTAAATCAATTCCTCTTCCTCGGTCTTCTGTGATTTGTTTCCCTGCCTTGTATAGTTTGGTTTTAAGGCTTATGGTACTGTCCATTAAGCACTTGTCAAATACTTGTATGAGCAGTTAATGCCATTGTAGTAGTAGTCGTCTGTTTTATGCAGTGTAACATATGTATTTTTTATCTGGTATTACATTGTAACAACAACAAATGCAAATAGCAGCATGAGTAGTTGTGTTACATAAGCACATGCTCATACACAGCAGCAGCCAGGTCCTTGGCATGTATTCAGATGCAGACCAATGTAGCCTCCCCTACATAAAACTAGACACATTTCAAAGATTGTATTTGGCAGGGAGTTACAGTCACATAACAGAAAACTTCTTTACACAACTGAAAGGAGTAATTTCCTCACTTCAGTTGTTGTGGGAATTGGTACCTCAATTGGTATGGGAATTGGTGCTGTTCCCACAGGGGCTTGACTGCCCTGCTGGTTACAGACTCTGGCAAAACTATTTTCAACCTAACTGGGACTGGGATTTCATCCACCTGTTCTGGAATTTCTGTAAAGAAAGGCTATTGGCCATATATGTATCTGGGAGTGAAATAGCACCTAGGCTTTAAAACCATGGCATGAGAACCATAAGCAATTAATATACTGAAAAATGGTATTACAATTTCTCTCAGTACAGAAAGAATTTGAGTAAACAATAACAATCTTTCACCATGTTTATCTTAGCTATGTCATAGATTGAAGAACTGAGTATAGTTTTTCTCATGGCTAACTTGTCGGCCTGAGTAGCAATTGAGCCCTTGAAGCAACACAAATGATTCTGACCTTTTGCTTGGATTTGGGGTCACTGTAGAAAGGAAGTTTTATAAGCCACCTACACACTATTTCCACCTGGAATTGGAGAGGGAATCTTTCCGGATTACAGGCATTTCAAACCCATGAACCAGCTTAACTTTGCAATTCATTGCATGAAGCTCAAGACAGGAACTTTGTGTGGCATTTTCACATCAAGACTGGTACTCATAAATCAAGATGAATGTCTTTCTGAATGACTTACTACAGTTCAGCCACAAGATCTGGGCTTGATGCAGCGACCACCAAGTGAAGTGCTTTGGCCTATGTTATTCAGAAGGTCAGGTCTGAAGATCATGATGCTTCCTCAAAAGGCTGTGAATCTTTACATTGTATTGTGTTATTCTGTGTGCAAGAAACAGAAGATTTTTAATTGCTAGTAATTTATTTTCAGCAACAGAGATCCTTGTGACTTCCCAAAGTTTGGTATGTTTTCTGAAGGCGTCAGAAGGTAAAAAACGTTTTCAACGTTTTCAACGTTGAAAAGCACAATGCTTTGACCAGTTCTTCTTTATGTTGGCAGGGTTCCAAAGTTGGAGTGAGTCCCCTGAAAGGCAACCCAATTGCCCACCACAGACAATTGTGATGAATAACATTCCCTGTCACTGCAAAAAGCATTGCTTACTGTACCCCATACAATCCCAGCATCCTGCAACATCTGGTGCGTTTGGGTTTTATTTGATTTTTACAAGCTATTATTGCCATTCAACAAAATTAATCCTTGAGAGCAAGGGATACTTTGTCAAGTCAAGACTCCAGCTGCCTGACTACGAGTCTGCTGTGCTCATTCTGGCAGCAGTCATGAGTAACGCCTTGGAAAAACCACTCCTGAAACAGAACAGGGAACTGGGCTGGCAGGTGCTGCTCCAAGCTCTGTTACTGGCCTGCAGGCTGATCATAGACATGTAGCCTCATTTATTAGTTGCTTTCTTTTCTTTCCTTCCTTCCTTCTGTCCTGTTTGCCCACACTCTTCTGTCCCTAAAGCAGACGTCTTTTCTGTATATTTGTATTGTACTTAACAGAAGAGTCCTTCTCTATGTTGCAGGTTTAGAATAGCTCCAAAGACAATCCTCAAGATGTGCTGCCCAAACCAATAGCCTACTAAGCATGCATGACCCAGTATGCAGGTGCATGCTGTGTAGGTTAGCATGTGACCCCACAGCCTGGAGCTCTTTGCACAGCAAGCTGGTGGGAGGAGGGAGGCGTGAGATAGGGCTCCCTCTGCTCGTTGCTGCACCAAAGGGCAATGTGCTACTGCAAAATGGAAAACAACTCTTTCTGCGTTTCATGGCTGTTATCTCTGGTGGCAGCCAAGCTGGTGCAGCACTTCCAAAGTTGTTTGCTGCCTTATCCTAAACTACAGTAGCAGGTAAATCCTTGTGTTTTTTCCAGAACAAGGAGGCCCAACTTCATCAGACCTCTGGCATGCAGAACTCCATGGAGGTTTAATAGTCTGACATTATCCTGTGGGAAACATCTTAAGAGGCTTTGAATCACCAAAGTAACCTCTCAGATTTTAAAAATTAATATTATATACAGTGCCCTCTGAATACAAGTATATGAATTTTTATCAATCCATTTAATTAAATATGTCTGTCTTAATTTAACAAGCTTTGCTCAGCAGGGTAGTGATAAAAACATACAAATTCACATTCCCAACAGGCATGTTTAAAAAGAAGGAAGGGAGGGAAGGGAAAAAACCCAACAGAGCTCCCTAAATCGTAATTCAACTTAATTTTTTAACAAGACTGGTTTGGTTTCACAGTGATTTCATGACCTACAGCAATGATCAAAGTGATGCCATAGTGATGAGTCTCATATAGCTAGAGTACTACTGAGTGTGCTGCGACAGGCTCTGCAATGTTTAAACAATCTAGCAACCAGGTGCTTTGTTCTCCTCTGTATCGGTGCTGCTGAACTCAGCTCAGGTTCTTCAGCACAGTAGCCCGCAGCTTAATCAGGACCATGAGAGGTACAGAGGAGGCGTGACAGAAAAGAAGGATGAGGATTTTAGGTGTTAGAAAGATTGCCTAGATTTACCGTTTTGGGCCATCAATAAAATATTTGTAACTGTCCTGGGTGGTTCCATATTGTTTAGGTATTTTTCATCTAATGGACTTGGGTTAACACTAAGTAGAAATGATGTCTTGTAATCAGAAAAGCTATTCCATTTCACGCTAAAGGGAAGAGCTGGCTCTGCATGCTTTGTGCCTGTTAGGTGAAAACAATGAGCTGGAGGACAATCTGTGGCATCACTGCCTTGGTACGTATTGTAAACAATCCCCACAGTGGTGCATATGTAATATATTCAGTAACCTTTGAAATAATTTCTCAGGGAAGTATTTCAAGACACAAAGACCGGAGAATTTTAGAGAAGCTGTTGCGTTTCTCAGTGTACATGAAACTAGTTCGATACTGGCATAGAATTGCTCCGTGCTTAGACCATTTATTAAAGTCTAGACGCAACATAAAAGCATGTAAATTGGTTCCAGTTGTCTCTAGTAAAAACTTCAGCTTGGGCTGGGAATTGATTGGTGAATCTCTTAGCATAATTAAAATTGACTGTTAAAGTTTCTCCCACTTAATTGGTAACGCTTTCTTTGGAAGTCAGCGAGTTAAGATTCTTGCTGGATCATTTAAAGGGGTTCCTGTGTATATGATCAGAACTCAAATGTAGTTTTATGGAGAGGTTTACAGTTATATTCCACCCTGGTGGTCTTTCATCCTGTATCTTTCCTATTTAAGATTTATGCTGTCATTCACCACAGCCTAATTGTGTTTTGATAAAAATGAAACAATTGCTGACACATTCAGACTGAAAGCTGGTGATATTTTGAAGCTTTCTGTAAGATGATCTGAAATACTCTGCTACTCAAAGCCCCTGTCTCCCTGCAAGTCTTCATTTTTAATTCCAGCATTTGTTAGTCAGTTTTGTATGGATTCAGATAGGCACCTATAACTACTCTCTGAGTGCCTTGCCGGTAGTGTGTTATTCAGTGTGCTTAATAGCTGTCCCATGCAGACTTTTTCATTCTTTCTTTAGAGCCAGAAATGTGTGCAGTATAGTCTTCTGGTTCAGATTTTTTAAAATTACATAGTTTTGAAATGACACAGGTTGCTACATTTTATGATAAAGCCAGTTCAAAAAAGCACATTGTATCATTTGAGTACCAGACAGCGAGGGTTGTGGTGGGTTTTAGCTCCTTAAGGACAGTCTTCCACAGTCTTGGTACAGACCCAGTTCTGAAGGTTGGTGTTATTCAGGATGGTACTACCGGACATACTTAGCTCTCTTTAAACATAAGCTGTCTTGTCCTGACTAGCCATGGACTTAATCACAGCATTAACTGCTCTCCTGAATCACGCACTATAGATACATTTAATTCTCCCTACAGTCACAGTATTTTTGGTGCATCACAGCCAGTGCTTATCATTAGTAAAATGTAAATGTGTCAGGGGATCATGTTACATCCACTGACATAATGTGCATCCATGTGCACTACAGAAGTATTGTCACCAACTAGACTTAAGGTGGGGAGCTTTCATAACAGTGATTAATGTCATACAGAAAAGGCAGGAAGACACTCAGGTTACTTGGCTGGGAAGATGATGCACTTACACAGTTCGAAATTGTTTTGGAGGACACTGTTAGGTACTTGCCATCATTTGGTGATGCATGCAGAATCCATCACAGTGTGACAGAGTTTATTGAACCTTGTTAGCTTGCCATCACAACCATGAAAACTGAGGCCAATAAAACTTTTACACACCTTGGTATCCCTGCTAATGCATGCACGTGTATATAAATATGTATCTTAAAACACTTTCTGTGCCACTGTGATGGGCTCAGCAGTGTTTGGTGAACAGGAGATCAAGCTCAGTGCTCCATGTAGCTGTTTGAAAGGAAGCACAGTGTTACCTGGACAGGTGCCAGGCCATCCTGAGGTCAAGCCCTGAAAGTTTAAGAGATGTTGAAGAATAACATGTGGGTCTGATCCCAAGCCATGGAAATCACTAGGGGTAATTTGTTAGTATCAGTGGATTGCAGACAGGCAGTGTGTGTGTTGGTCAGGGGAGGTGAGACAGTGTCCTTCGTTTCAGCCTATTCTAACAAAAGCATTTCAGAGTGATGCAAGGTGTAGTTTAGCATTAAATGAGTGCTTAAATACTCTTACGAGTCATTCTGCCCTTTGGAACCAAGGCAGTCTGGTAACAGAATTCCAGAGCTGCACAAATTAGATCTGGACTTCAGAAATTATTTTTGTTATGCTAGGGATAAGCTGCTTAAGTAGTCCTTGCTTGACCAGACCATACTGCAGTGCTTGTATTCCGTAACAGTTATGTGCGTTACACCTTACTGTATTCCTTTCAAAGTGACAGAGCCAAATCCTAGCTTCAGTTTCAAGCCACTGAACTACAAACAAGCGATGACTCAAAAATATTTAAATATTATATTTTGAGGTGTACGTGCCATTTATACAGACACAGTGGTCTTTCATTATTTCCATCAACTTCAGAAAAATAAATTTCTTTAGTAGGTTACAATACCATCTTCATAACACTCTGTTAAAATAATGGTAAGAAAGGGAACCCAGATATTACCAAGGACAGAATCTAGGCCTGTGCTTTTAACAGTCCTGTAAAATGTATTGAGAGGGATTTCTGAATTAGGTTTGTTTCTTCTCTTGCTTTTGCCATTGCAACGTTATTACCAGTGGCTGCCTCATGGCTATCTCTCCTTTTCTGTGTATATGTCTATACATATTCATATATAGAATCATAGAATGAGTTGGGTGGACCTTTAAAGATTATATAGTCCAATCCATATACACCTGCACACACTGAAAGACATGCATGCACACTTATATATTTACAGCATAGAAAGCTGATAAATTGTACTCAGAATGAAGAATTATTTCAGCTCTGCAGAGGAACACAAAGGTTGTGTGACAATATATAGGCTCTGCCATCCTTGACAATGACCCCTTAGTTACTCAGTGTATGAGTGAAATCTTTTTGACTTTAAAATCTGTCCCTAGTAGATGAAAAGATGAGTTCTCCTTAATCTGGCCATTTTCTCTGCTTTTGACAGAGCATCAGAGGGAGAAAGTAGTGATGAGCATGCCCAAAGAGATTGCTTTAAGCATATATTATTTTCTTTTCATGTATGCAACATGATCCAATTCCTTTTAAGCAGTAAGGTCATTTAAGTGTGCCATGCCAGAGGTTTGCCATTTTCTCCTCTTTCAGTTTCTTAAATCTTATTGTCAGCCATGTTCCCTTTGACAAACAGAGCAGCTGCTTGGGGTCTGCTTGTGTGGTTATAATCCCATTTTAAAACCCTCCATTATGTTGCTAATATATTTATAAACAAACTAGTCACCTGGGATTAACAGTTGATTCTTCTCCATGGACATACTGTACGGAAACAGAATCATTCCCAATCCCCAGGCTTGTTATATACAACCAGTTGCATTTGTCGTGGTGCCAAATTGGCTGAAATAGATTAGCAATTAATGCAGAACATGCTTTCCTGTGTTTCTAAAGTACTTGTAATCATCACTGACAATCGTATTCTCGTCAGATCTTCCGTGATAGCACTGAGATGACCGATATGCTGGGGCTTTGGGATCTTATGGGCTTTCTTGGGAAATATGAAAGGCATTAAAAGAACACCCTGACAGAGCAGGTGAGGAATCTGACAAAACAGAGCCCTTAAAAGCCATTTTGAAAGATATTAGCCTGTAGGTTTCTGTCAGCCATTTCCAAGCATGCAAAGCTTAGGAAAAGAAAGTAACCATTGGGGGGGATTTTGCAAAATCACTGGATACAGAATCACAGAATGGTAGGGGTTGGAAGGGACCTCTGGAGATCATCTTGTCCAACCCCCCCCTGCTTGAACAGGGACACCTAGAGCAGGGTGCACAGGATGGTGTCCAGGTGGGTTTTGAATGTCTCCAGAGAAGGAGACTCCACAGCCTCTCTGAGCAGCCTGTTCCACTGCTCTGTCACCCTCAATACACGCACAGATACATCTGTATTGTGATTTATAGATGTGACTGCAACCACAGGGATGCTTCTGAGGTCACTTTAAACTGGTCAGAGTGGGGTATTGATCACAACAAAGCAGAGGGCATGCAGACTCAGCCAAGGCTGCAAAACCCACCTGGAATGGCTAAGTGTTCAGGCATTTAACCTGTGGTGAGGTTTGTGCTGCTACTGCCTTTACGTGGCTGCCAGTACTTCACAGGGCTACTCCCAGAAGAGATGCAGCGATCCTGCCAGATTGCATTGGCTGTCTTTGTGCAGCCTGAGTTTACAGGCAGGGTCATTCTCATTTTCAACATCACCTGAGGGCTCACCAGCAGTCTGCCCCTCTGTGAGAGGAATCTCTGACCTGCTGTAAAGAACTTTTTTCTGGGACCTTAGTGAAACCCAGTTATCACTCCTAACCTTTTCTCTCTTTACCCAGTGCAGCCAGCTTCAGAGCAAGAAGCTTCTTACAGCTCCAACCATCTGAAAAGACTTTCCTTTATCTCCTCATTGGCTCTCCATCACAGTTGAAATCATATCTCTCTTTCCTTGCCTCTGTTTCATAAGTTCATTCTGTTCTTGCTCTTGCTTCTCTCTGTATTTATAGAATTTGTGTTGTAAAGCATTTTCAAATCCAGGGTTGGGGGATTTTGTTCTGTTTTAAGGAACGTTGTAGGATGAGCTCTACTTGCATTGAACTGTGTTCTGAACAGGAGGCAGAATGACCTTCTGCAGAAGGCAGTGGGCTAGCTGTTAATAGGTCTGGGTGTAATACCCCACTTCAAGATGGTCCTTAACCCTGGGCAGGTCACAGGACTGCTGTGTGCTTCATTTGTCCATATACAAGAGAGGTAATGACATATTAAAACCTTATGTACATTAAATGTGTAGTTTTTCTGGTTGTTGGAGCAGAGACTGATGCATGTGTTCTACTAGTGCCTAGCACAATGGCATGGGCTCCTGACCTAACTAATACTGAGTTGTGGCTGTCTACTCCTCTGAAGGCAAGAGGAACCAGGGGATAGCTAGCCCTGCTCTGGGATGCAGAGCAGCCCAGCCTAAGGAATGATCATCCTGAGATGGGATACTTCAGGTGGCTGACAGGTAAGTACTAAGCTCGCAAAAGCATCTCCACTGTAAGAGTGTCTGAGCTGTGTATACCCTAGCACAGGCCTGTTGCATGGAAGTCCATCTCTTGAATCTCTGTCTTTGATTCCGTCTAAGCATGTTTTTTTCCATGCACATTCCTATATTGTTCTTATGACTGGGCTATGTCCTTCTGAAATGCAATGACAGCGCCAGCTAGTCTACTGGAGCAGAACACCACTTAAATACCTCTGTGGTATTTTAAGCCCTGTTGTGATATGGAAATTTGTGATAGAAAAGAACAATTTTAGAGGACTTAACTAAAAGCGTTGTCTATAGCTGGAGCACTGAATTGTGCAGGTACAATGCATGGAGAAGAAGAACAAAGCATTCTGCAAGAAGTAGTCATTCCAAAGTGCAGTCTAGCTGCTTTTAACCAAAATGTCTAATGTATGGCTTGCCAGTGGCTTCAGTCTCTCTTTCATTTCCTCTTAGGGGAAACGGTTCCTTGGAACTGTTCTGGTCTTCTCGCTCTGCTATGTTGGCAGCGAAACCTGCAGAGCCAGCTTCAGGAGCCTCCTGCCAAAGGTGTTAGGAAAGAGCTGTTCATGTCAGCAAGCTGGGGTAACTCCCAGGTCCCTGAGTACAGCGCAGCCTGTAGGGCTTCAGTTATCACTAGCTGTCAGAAGGTCCCTGGGAGGTCCTGAGTCAGGGATACAGTTCTGAGTAGATTTGAGGCAGTTCTTAATTATGCTGGGAGGTCAAACCATTCTTGCTGGCCACCAGGACTTGAGGTCACAAAAAACTGTCTTTTACTCAAGCCAGACTCTCTTCAGTCATGGGCTGAGTACAGCTTGGTGGAAGCAGGGGATCCAGCCCAAAGTTCTGTTCAAATGTTTCCATTTCATGTGGCTTGGTATTGTAACATTCTCCCGTGGTTCTAACAAGTTGTGTAAAAATGTGAAGCCAAAGCAGCATTCTTCCTTTAAAGTTTCAAAATTAAGAAAAATGGTTGTGGGGTTGGAAACTTGGGAGAGATGTGTTGTGGTTATCTACTTGTCCAAGAATAAAATTCCTATGGCTTCATACAAAAGCACGGAGTAGTAGTTGTCTGTTAAAAAATAAAATTAAAAAATTAAATCAAGTGAGGGCCCCTTTTCAGTGGCAGTTGGACAATGTTTAGAGGACCTCAGAAGCCACACACTTCCTTCTCATATGCCTTTCTGAGATTCCAGTAAATGCAAGAAGTGCAAGTCAGAATTTTTGCTGGGGGAACTGGACAGACGAGATGAGCAGCATGTGTATAGCTCACATAGCCTGCAGCTGGGCTTTGAAAAGAAATACACCTTTGATGGGGAAAGAGTTGGTATGCAGCTGTCCAGACTAGAGTTTTAGCCATACAGGGCCTGGTAGGCCAGGGCAAATAAGATGATTACCTTTACAGCCAGAATATGTTGCAGCATCCTGAGGGTACCCTAACTGCCTCGAAGGCCCAGAGTTGGACTGGCTGTGACCTTAGTGGTAGGTCTGGCAGGACATACTCTAGAAGCGGCTATGTTTTGAGCAGGAAAGGTTCAGTGCCTTCTAGTTGCTTTACCCAGAAGGAAGGAACCAGAAAGTTGTCTTTGTTGGATAAAGGAGGTTACACGTTAGCTACACATGAACAGCGTGATCAATTTATGTAGGGAGAATCCAGGCTCTCTAAGGGATTGATAAATGAGAATGAGTAAAAATAGTTGGAAAAGCTTTTAAGTTTTGTTTAAATTTAACCATCAAAAGTCAAAACATCAGAGGGTGTTTAGAGAAGTGCCTGAAACTTGGAGATCCTGAGAAGAACCAGAAAGGGAATCAAAGAGCCTGGGGAGAAAAAAAAAAAAAAAAAAAGAAAAAGCAAGAGAAAGAAAGTGGTTAAGCTTAAACAAACCCATCTGAATAAAGCTAATCAGCTGAGATCCTGCTCCATTGAGATCAACTGGCTGAGTATTAGGGCCTCAAGATGTTACTGTGAGGGAGCCAAAAAAGACAAATTCTGTCTGTTTTCGGTCAGCTGGAGAAGCCTAAGCCAGGCCAGATTGGGTGATATCAGTGGAGCCTTCTGTATAGGAAGATGTGAAGTGGTGGTGCTGGGGTGTTGCATGTAAAGGGAGGCAGAAATTATAAAAGCTCCAACCATCTACATATGGTAAAACTGGATGATGGAGTGGCCAAAGGAAAAGTGGTTCGTGGCAAAGTCTGGAGTATTTATGGGAAACCAAGTAGGAGTTTGGAGTATTAATATTTATTGCAGTGCTGTCAGCTGTCAGTGCTAAGAAATCTTCAGTTATATCATGACAACCTGTTTTTGTTCCAGTGGCCATAACTCAACCTGTTGTGTGGCTCCCTTGCCTCCCCTGGTTCTCAAGTCACACATGGTAGCTGATTAACTTGTTCAGTACCAGCTGCTCGGCTTCAGTCTTGCAGATCAATGGTTATTTGGGCAAAGAGCAGATTTTGGCTGCTACAGGGCCTCTTGCTGAGCCAGAGTTTCTCCTTCCTCTTTGCTCCTGCTAAGAGATTCCCAGTAGTGCCAAAGAAAATAGTGATAATGTTAAGAAACAAAAGCTTGGTTGTTAGGATATTTATTGCACTCATTTTCTTTTTGTATAAAATTTTAAAAAATTATAGTGAATCTGTTTTGTTTAGCCTTTGTTTATAATTATTGATGTGATTATTTCTGTTGTCACTGCTAACATTGACCACTGGGCAAGGCTTGCTTCTTGCATTTAGGGTCCTGAGCTAGATTTCCTTGATTCCAAGATCAAACCCTCAGGCTGAATGTTAAGGAATTCCTGCAAGGATTTTCATGTGCTTCATTTTACATGCTGGCCCAGCTGTTGAGCCTGGTGATGGCAAGGAGCCCTCCTTCATCCCAGCATGGGATTTTCAGACTGCCAGACTGTGCACAAGGGAAGAGCAGATGTGACTGGCCTGTTTCTCCTCTTCCCTTGTGTGGAGCAGGGAGTGAATGGTGCTGCAGCTCCACCCTCCATAGCATGCCAGCACAGCTGAGCTAGTGAAGGGAGTGGGAAGTTGTCTACTAAGAAATCAGCACTAACCCAACACACATCATCCCACAAAGGACTTGTCCCTTTCCACTCTTTTCTGCTTGCCTTGCTTGTGGCTTGATGCAGCTACACATGGGCTGTCTGTGGGCTTGGTCGCAGAGTGCCTGTATTACCTACTGTCTGTGGCCCTGTTGAATCTGAAAGGGCTACTCATGGTGTGTAATGTTAAAGATGTGTGTCAGTCTTTACAGGGTCAAGAGCTAGGTCTGTTTAGGCATGTAGGTCTTTGTTGTGTTATATTCTACAAATAAAATTTATCCTGGAGAACTAAAGAGTCAGGGGCACCAAGAAAACGTCAGATAATCTTAAATGTATCTACCTTTATGGGAAGACCATTGTAGAATGCGTTGAGGAAAGAACTCCAAAAGTAATTCCTCATTTCTCATCTGATGGCTTTAATTAACCTGAACAGTTACACTCTTGAATTGTGCATACTTCAGTGACCAGCTCGATGGCACTCTTCCTGCTGCTAGGAGAGTATGAGTATGACAGTTCAGTTATTGCTGTGCATTGTTAATATGGTTGATCTTGGTCTTGCTCCAAGAGAACCACTAAGCAATCATGGAAAATGAACGGTAACACATTTTTAGAAGGATTCTGGATAATTTTGGCTATAAAACAGGCTGCATAATCTTGGCAAAAAGTGCATGAATTCATTATCTGCAAATAGTGGAAAATATTATAAATGGCAGTAAATGAAATAAATGGGCGTTTCCACTGCAATATGCTATTCTCTGAGCCACCCAGAAAGAATACAGCTTGGTTTACTGGGTGGGTAGTCCTAGATGAAGTGAAAGATTATGTTATTATGCTCAAATACTTGTTTGGGAGTGAGATATTTTATGCCTTTGTTGCAGAGGGGAATTCGTACATTTTACATGTAAGAAGCTATATTTTATGGCCACATATGGATGTTGGAGTGAAGCTAAAGGTCTATATGTGCTGTATATCTATTTGCATTCCTCAGCTAACCTCATCTTCATTTGCTCTACTACACCTTAAGGGTTTGGAGAACTCAGTGACTCACTCTAGTGGAAAGTCACCGATCCTCCTTATTAGAAGTTGATCTTCTCTATGTTTTGGATTTGTTTATGGGCCAGCACTCTTGCTGTGCACACATGTAATTAAAGTCCTGGCAATTTTTAATAGAAAAAAAAGTTGCCCACTAATGAATAGGGTTCCGCTGGATGCTCTTCATTCCCACTTCTTTGGCCTTGGGATATATCCTCCTTTTGGAGATGTCCTTCATAACAAAGTGCCTAAGCCCATGTGTATCTCCAAGCATGTGAGTAGACCCAACAGCATTTGTAGGCCTAAGGTTACTCAAGTCTGAAAGTGTTTTGCTGGATAAGAAGCTAATACTTGTTTCATTTAGGCAAAACAGTCTTTGCCATTTGCAGTAAGTGTAAAGACAGTGGACTTTGAGGGAGGCTGCACTCATGCCATGAGAGCTGCACTGTGTTCAGGGAAGACAATCATAGGTCCTGCATTTTGTCATTCACTTCAGTAGGGTCAAGGTTGAACCAGTCATGTCAGATAGCCCCTGGGTAACTCCAACAGTTTTAGTGGGAGCCAGCACTGAGGATGAATTGGATGGCTGTGCCATATTTTTGTTATTAACACCCAGAGCCGTTATCAAACAGACCTGTTGTTTTTGTCCTTTTGCCTTGCAGTCAGGTACAAAGACAAGGTGTCAGGATTTGTTGATCGGAGGGTTGGTTTTTATAATATTTCTAGGTTGTTATTTTTACTTCTTAATCTCTTAATCTTAATGGTTACTGTTCTAGATGATACTTCTGCTACAGTGCTTCCTTCCATATTGCTTAAAGTTATCTCCATACCACCTGGATTATATACCTGTTAAGAAAGACATTTCCTCATATACTTTGACAAGATCACAGACTTCACCACAGCAGCTTAGCCACCCCTTTTCTCAGTAGCAAATACTATTACAATTTCTGTTTTGCAAAGGAAAAATGCATACAAACCCAAACAACTGTCTGCATCTATGTTGACATCTGGCTTTTTATATGCATGCATATACTTTTATGTATGCATATGTATATGTATTTTTGTATATATTATAAGTTTGTGCACATGTATATTTGAGTACGTATATCTAATTGATTTTAATTAGGTAAGCTTATTGGCTTCAGATATATTACTAAGTCTACTGGTATTTTTACTTTAAGAATAGTTTAAATGTATGGCCACTGCTTGTATATGTTTATATACTATGCTATGCACGGACAGATCTCTCTTCTCATGCTATGTCTGCTTTTGCAGCCATGCTTCTGCATTTATAAACAGCTGCACTCATAATCCTGTGAGTACAAATAATTGCAACTAAAAAGGTGAGCATTTATAGCTGGCCTTTTCAAACAAGTCTAAGGGAGTTAAGTGCCCAAATCTCATTGGATTTGGTTACCTAATTCCTGCGGCTTCTTGGAAAATTCCAGCCTTAATTAACTATTTATCTTAATTAACTAATTAAATCAACTATCTGTGAACCAAGCCGCGTAGTAGAGGCATAACATGCTAAACGTAGTCAGTTTTGGTTGCACAGTGGCCACCTGAAAACTTTTCAACTGAAACTTTAATGGCCTTATTATTGGCAACCATTATCAAGTACTTTCAGTGAATCGAACTGCAACATGTAACATAACCGTTTCTATCCATCCTGATATTTAGTGTGGCTATCCGGGTCTTTGAGTTGACTAGTTTATGTGTTTAGACTTGCTAACAAGGATGGACGGTAAACTTCACAGGCTTCCTGTAGGCATAATCTCTACCTTTAGATGCTCCTGGGAATTCTGTATTGAGACTACAGAAGGGATAGCTCCTGTGAAGGTTCCCATGTTGGGCAAACACAGAGCCATATCAGTGCTATTTTGCAGTCTATACTTTGGTGGCACCTTAATCCACGGAGAGACATCTGTGTTTGAGTAGGTTGTTGTTCAAGGAAAAACAAACAGCAAAGGAAAAAAATGGAATAAAAAGCTTCTGAGTTTTTACATTACCCTGCCCAATACTTACTTCTATTCCATAATAGCTTTGCTTTCTTACATCTTTTTTTTTTTTTTTTTAAATCCATGTTTCAAAAAATCTTTGATGTGGTGGGTTTTTATTTTATTTTCTTCTTTGAAAGCCTATTCTGCTAAGTATGGAAAGCCAGTTTTAACAGTTCCCCTGTTTGTTCAGAAATAATATCATTCATATTTGGCATCTGAAGGAAGACTATACTGAAGTCCAAATTTACTCCTATTAAATTAAACCTAACTGAAAAAAGGTAAAGGCATTTATTAACTAGTTAAACAAATGGTATTAAATTTATTTTTTTATTTAAAAGGAGAAAGAAAACAGCTTTAACTAAAGAAACATAAGTGGAAGAGTAGCTTTAAAACATGTGATGGAAGAAGTACGTGCTGTTGAAAACTTAAGAAGAAACCACAAACATGTATAACAGTAAAAGAAATGTACCTTCTTGGCCATTTCTCTTCCTGTTATTTTGCCACATGTTTCTGATTTGAATAAGAGCTTTCCTTCATATCCCTGAGCTTCTCCTTCCATTTGACTTTATGTTGAAGTCATAAACCTGTTGTTACGGAAACAACTGTGACATCACAGATGTAGCATTAACTTCACCACAGGGCAAAATAAATGACTGTGATGGCCTGTAAGGAGAGAGAACCTTAGTTTGAACCAAAAGCCAAGCTTATCTGAATTTTAGCCTAGAGCCCAGTACCCCTAAAGCCTTTAGTGGGATCTTGGCCCTGGGTTGTAGGCACAGAACAAACACTGCCTTGTAGCAGAGACCCTCTCTTGAAGCTGATGGTCTCAGGACATGACACAGAAGAAAGGAAGCATTATCAGCTGTGTTTTAAGATTGGAAAACTGAGGAAGAGAGAGTAAGCAATTTTACCCCAGGTCACAGAGTGGATTTGAGGCAGAGCCCAGAACTGTGCTCAGATAACTCAGCAGGAGCTGCTGGTGATGCTGAAATGCAGGAGTCAGGGCCTGTTTTTATATATCAGTTCCTGGAAGTCTTTCCCAAGCTCTCTTCAAAACAGAAAATATGCAATAGGCAATAGAGCTTGGGACCAGTTGAAACATTGCTACAAGCCTTTAAAAAAGTTTAAAATGTCTTTGCCCTCTAGGAAAGTTTGTTTTAGGAAGGTATATATCTCCAAAACCACATGTGGGGTGAAGTCTTTCACGGCAATGTTCCCATATTCTTCCACGGTCCCAGGATTCCATCTGTGGCTTTTAAAGGGCAACAACCAACACCTTGAGTTGCTGCAAATGTAAAGAAGGAGCAGATCTTTTATAGAGCATAAACTTAATAGCTGTTACAGCCAAGCTGACAAACTACAGGGTCTCAGCAACTCATGAGTTTTGCTTGCATTTTGTTAATGGCCTTAAGAGATAAGAGGTTCATCTGAATCTTTGATTGCTGCTGCGGTCAAGGGGTGGCATTGACTGCTTGGCTTACAGTCTGTGCCTTTGTGACCAACAGATTGATTATAGCAATGAGCCCAACATGAGACTTCCCTTTAAGATCACCCACAAGTGATATAAATATATATTTTTATATATATATATATATATATATATATATATATATATATATATAAAACAGATGGCCTGTTTTTGAGAATAACTACAAGAAGCAGATTACTCCAAAGTGGTATAAGCTCCACTTGCTCCATACTTTCGGGGGAAATCACCATTTGCATATTGGCCCACCAACCTGTCTACCTGCTGGGTTGTAGCTAGTCAAGTTATCAAGTCAGATTCTCCACTGAAGACAGCATAAAGGCAGTGACTCCCACTAGATGAGATATTTTTGCCCACTGTCTTACCCCCACGGACACACAAAGCACCCAGCTTTATGAGGGGTACGTGGAAGGGTGCCATATCACACCCATGGATTTGAACTTCTGTTGACTTTAATGAGAACTGTGTGGCTAAATCCCATGCAACTCTCAAACTGGAGGGGTTAAATCCATTTTGCTTTTACCTGTTAGTCTGTGGTTGAGACAAAAAAAGATCCCATGTGTTTTAAATTGTTTTAACTGATAAGTCTGGCCAACAGTTGAGAGTAAATCATAGTATCAGTGCACACCCACCACCTAGCTTGATGTACATCTACATTTTAAACTGACATAAATAAGCCATGAGAGCAGAGTTTTAATTAAAAGGATTGGAAGTGTCAGAATTTTCTTAAATCTTTTACAAAAAAGACTTACCCTTCCACTACACTTTTGTGGGGCAATGAACAACTATCATCGTGTCATGGAACTTCAAAGAGAGATTAGCTTTTGCAGTGTAATTTTGTACCTTGAATGATGAAGTTTTATTAAGATATACAAAACGTAAAGCTGGTACTTTTATCACAGTAGCTGTTTTATCATCTTAAGTTATCAATCTTTGTGACTGCAATAGCCATTATATTAAAAGAGGCTTGTGTAACACATGAGAGAAAAATTCATGTCAAAAAACAGAATCAGAGTATCACAGTACTTCAGGCCAAACCACGTATCCATTAATCAAGCAAGTTTTTATGAAGGTGTGTGGAGCAATGAATTGTTGAAAGCTGAAAAGTCATGATAATTCTTTATTTAATAAAATGGTGGCTGGAATAAAGTCCTATTGTTTAAAGTCTAAATTCTCATTGCAAGGCCACTCTCCATAATCTTCGAGAAGTCATGGAGAATGGGGGATGTCCTAGAGGACTGGAGGAAGGCAAATGTTACCCCTATCTACAAGAAGGGCTCAAGGGAGGATCCATGTAACTATAGGCCTATCAGCCTTACTTCAATCCCTGGGAAAGTTATGGAATAAATCCTCCTGGGGGCCATCACAAGTCAATTGAAGCCTGTGATTGGGAAAAGCCAACATGGCTTCACTAAAGGCAGATCGTGCTTGACAAACCTGGTGGCCTTCTATGACAAAGTGACTCGCCTGGTTGGCATCGGGCGGGCAGTGGACATTGTCTACCTGGACTTCTCCAAGGCCTTTGATACTGTCCCCCACAGTCTCCTCCTGGAGAAATTGATGTGTTATGGCCTAGACAAATGGTCTGTGCAGTGGGTGGGGAACTGGCTGACAGGCCGCACCCAAAGGGTGGCAGTAAATAGCTCTTTCTCAAACTGGCAACCTGTCACTATTGGAGTCCCCCAGGGATCGATATTGGGCCCAATGTTATTCAATATCTTTATAAGTGATCTGGATAATGGCATCAAGTGTAGCCTGATGAAGTTTGCTGATGACACCAAGTTGAGTGGGGAAGTAGACACTCCAGAAGGGAGAGCTGCTCTGCAGGAAGATCTGGATAGGCTGGAAGAGTGGGCCAGCAAGAACCTTATGAGGTTCAACAAGGACAAGTGTAAGGTCATGCACCTGGGAAAACATAATCCAGGAGTGCAGTACGGACTGGGATCCACCTGGCTGGACAGCAGCTCTGTGGAAAGGGACCTGGGGGTCCTGGTGGACAGAAAGCTCAACATGAGCGAACAGTGTGCTGCTGCGGCCAAGAAGGCCAACAGGATGCTGGGTTGAATCAAAAAGGGCATCGCCAGCAGAGAGAAAGAAGTCATCATGCCACTCTACTCAGCGCTTGTCAGGCCACACCTGGAGTCCTGTGTCCAGTTCTGGTCCCCGCTATACAAAAAGGATGTGGACAGGCTGGAAGGGGTCCAGAGAAGGGCTACCAAGATGATCAAAGGACTGGGAAGCCTGCCATATGAGGATAGGCTGGGAGAACTGGGTTTGTTCAGGCTTGAGAAAAGGAGGCTCAGAGGGGATCTCATCACCATGTACCAGTACTTAAGGGGTAGCTACAAAGGAGATGGAGACTCCCTTTTTGCAAGGAGTCACATGGAGAGGACAAGGGGGAACGGACACAAGTGGCTCTTGGGGAGATTCCGATTGGACATGAGAGGGAAATTTTTCACAGTGAGAACAGTCAACCATTGGAATAATCTCCCCAGGGAAGTGGTTGACTCGGCCACATTGGACACCCTTAAGAGTCGTCTGGACAGGGTGCTGGGCCATGTTGTTTAGACTCTGCTCTTCCCAGAAACATTGGACTAGATCATCCCTGAGGTCCCTTCCAACCTGGGATTCTGTGATACTCAGTGGAGCCACCTTTTCAAAATGTAGTAGTCTGATTTGCCATGAAGTGTCAAACAGTGAAACATATCAATCACAAAGCCACATAAATATAATAAAAACATGGTGTTATTAAAAGGAAGAAAGATCTTTATAAACCAGTTTACGTGTCCAAAACTGAGTTTCAGTTGAGTTGTATCCACAATTCATTTATATTTGGTTTATGACAATATTTACCGCCCAGGTTTTACCAGGGAAAATATTTATCAAGAGCAAATGTTAAACTAAAAAAAAATTTAACAGAAATCCAATGAATATGCCCAACTGATTTTAATGTTCCACATTTAGAGTTTTCAGCTTAAATGCAGGTTGCTTATTTATGTAGACAGAAAACAACTCTAGAATTAGAATTGATGATGACAATATTAGAGAGGGAATTCTGAGCTTCCAGGCTTAAGGCAATACCTGACTGTAAAGACGAGGATGAGTCCTCTGTGGGAATAAATTACTGCATGTTGCAGCAACTGAGACATCAATTCCTCAGGAAGATCTGATGCTGACCACTCTAAGAGACAGCGTATGATGCCAAGCATATTGGGTCAAATCCTATGGGGCTGCTGAACTGTTCCTTAATTACTCCATCTATAAACAAACACTATCCCAGGTAATTTTGGTCATTACCAGCTAGTGAATGTTGAAGGTGAAGTACTGTAAAGAAGTGTTTGTCAAATCCTAATGAGATAGATGGATTAAAAATTTGACATAAATAAAATGTGAAAGTTTAAATGGAGAGACACTGTTATGAATTTATTTGCTCACCTATAATTAAGGCTTATTTTTTCCTGCAGCAATGATTCTTACTTTATCATGCATAATCATTGTACTGTGTAATGCATTTTATAGGGTGTGGTGATATTCCTTGTCAGCTAGAAGAGCAGTACCAGCATGAGCAGCTACCTAACAGTGTTGGAAGTAGCAAAGAGTTGCGTTTTCCCAACTCCTTGTATGACCTGCAAAACTGTGTGAAAGAGCTGTATGGAGAAGTACTGAAGCAGTCCAAAGTGAGCAACTGTTTTGATCGTGTTGACTTTGGGGAAGTGTAACTTTTCTTCTGGAAAGCTGGGCTGATTATATACCCACAGGTCTGTAGCCAGCCCTTCAGACCAAACATTGTCTCTATGTGCCTGTCTTTGAGAGCCCCCAAACTGTTAATTTTATTACTAAAGTTAAACAGATATATCTCAATTTAAGAGACTTTGCCATCAGTTCCTATAGAAGCATCTGTGTGGACTGCACATAGATGAAAACATTGCCAGCTGGACAGAGGAGAGTGTGGAAATATTTCTACTTGGTTAAGAGCAGTGCTTCCCTGCTTACTTTCCTAGTCTTTACATAGAAACTAGAGGAGTCTCTGTATTTCATCATTATTGTGTACTAGGGAAAAAGATTCTCTGGAAATGTAACATTTTTGCTAAAAAGCTTTTATGGCTTGGAGCATCTAATGGCAATATTTGTGAGAGCTGAATCATCATGAAGGACAAAACAAAGACCTGTCAGAAGGAGCAAACTCAGTTTTTGTATGCTAGTGGCTCTGCCAACATGTATGATATCCATGAAGTGCACCCCAAAGGCTATAACTTTTATAGCAAAAGCAATGTATTTATATTGTATCCATCACTGTGCTAAATACCTTAACACGTAGGACTGTGCCAGTTATAGCAACCAGTACTAGGCAGTTACTAGGTATAGCTTCATATCTTGGATTTGCATATATCCATAAGAGAGTAACTTTTTTTTTCTTGTCATTTTCTGAAATAGAAGCAAGTATTGAATTCCCAACTTCTTGCTAGTGCTACAGATTTATCTTAGTTCATCCTGGGGTTATGAGGCCCCACCTAGAAGTCTGGCTTGTAGCCAATGCTAGAGGGGAGCTGTAGAGCAAACCTCAAGAGTATTCTTCAGGTGTTTATTCTCCTTTGCAGGCAGAGGGTCAAAGAAAAAAAGTACATGGGAACCCAAAAGAACATCTTGAATGCTAGTTTGTGGCACCAAACCAATTCAATTACCTGATGGCTCAAAGGCAGCAATTTTCAAAATGAAGGTCCTGAGAGGAAATCATGGGGTTAAAGAAAGGGCTTTCTAAGCCAAGCAGAAAGATGATCTGGAACTTGCAGGAAACAGAGAGGGAAGACTTAACAGAAGAACATTTAAAAAGGCCATACTGCAAGTCTTGGATTTCAGGAAGAAACTTTAGGTCCTGTGAATAAGCCTAGCTAACTTCAACTGTTCTGCTGAATAAACAGAGGGACTAAAATGTTCTCTTTTAGCAAAACAAGTTTCATATGGCTTCTGTAATGAATGATCTGGAGTGAATCAGTAAAGGTGACTGTGTTTTGCCTACTGCAAAATATGTATTACACACTGCCTTGTGGAGAGCTTGGTCAGTCTGAGTTTAAAGACTCATGAAAGTTTTCAAGACGAGAAAAGATGTAAGTTAGAAGCAGAATTACTGTTTCTGACTGGCAACCAGTTTGGACATTCTTAATACAAAATCAAAGTGTCTGTATTCTATTTTAAATTCACTCTCTGCCTTTTCCCTGAAATAGCTTTATGTGTAGAAGGTCTCTAAAAGGGTGTGAGTCCAAAAAAAAAGAAAACCAAAAAGATTTGTTTCCTAGTTTGATACTGTGTAGAAGAAAGGAATTGGCTAAATACACAATGAAAAACTTAGAAATAAAACCCACAGCAGTAAAGCCTTATCCCCCAAATAACAATGTAAACAACGAAGTCCACGTGAGGACTGATCACTTATCATCTTGCATTGCATTCTTTTGACAAATGGACAGTTCAGTGATGGACAATGTCAGTTGCTCCTGAAACAATTATCTGTGCAGGCGGCAGGAAACACCTCTTTCGGAAGTCAGAGTATAATTTCAGCCTTCCCATGAAGAGGAAAGCTTGTTACAAATTCTTGGAGCTGAGGTGGAGAGGATGAGGTGACAGTTTACTCCGTTGACACAGATCCTTGGTCATGTCATTTAAGGGCTGTCTGTAACCTGATTTACATGAACGTAAATCAGGAATTGCCTCCAATGAAACACAGGAAGCAAATGTTGTGTAAACAGTCAGTCTGCTTTCTTTCTCCTACATCAATTTTCTGGCTGTAAAGTGGGCTTATTCATGATTCTTTTCTTCAATGGGTTCTTGATTGCTTGTTGAGAAGGGAAATGCTATGGTAATGATCTTCAAAAGAAAGCCTACTGTCATCTCCACATTTTTTGTTATCATGCTAATAGATTTATTTCATTACTTCATGTAATGAGAAGTTCCCCTGGTTGTTTTATCCATAATTAATTACTGTCTTAAGTAACACTTCCTTTATATGTTGAGCTGTTCATTATTGCCCTTTAGTTAGTTTCATATAATGTTCTAAATTCTGGGTAAGTCAGTGACTTTTGTTTAGCAAAAGGTATGCCTAGACCAACGCCCTGAACTCCACAGAGACACCATCCCAAATTAATTCTCCAGGTTGCAGCTGCATGATCTTGCTAAAGAAGTGAGTAATATTTTGACATTTAATATTAAATGAGTTATCTCTGAAAAATGCTTCCCTGCCCCTGCTGTACCTCAGGCAAATGGAAACATGTTTAATGTGCATAATGAAACCTTGGTAATGGAAAAAAATGGGGAACTGAGATGACCTATCAGCATCTACACTCCTCAGGAAATAAAAACTGATGGTAAAATGATGATAAGGTTAAGGCATAAACTAATCAAATTGGTTACATTTAATTGGAGCCCTCTTAATACAGCTGAGATTACTCTCAATCCTCTGCAAGTCTATAAAAATATTTTTGGCAAGTGTTTTGATTTTTCAGTGTTGAAAATAAGTTTGTGAGATTTTCAGTAGCACTGAGTATGCTAGGTTTTCCAGCAACTGACTTCAGGTGTTGCTGTACGCTTCTATGGGAGAACTTATCTTGGGCCGCATGTCTCCGGGACACAGGGCTCTACCCACCCTGGGGACAGTGATGCACAGACATCAATATGATGGATACAAAATGTCCATTTATTTAACTGCGTCACACGCTTATATAGCTCTTGCGGTTCCTGTTCCTGCCACTTCTATGGGGAGGAGTCTATCTTTCCGTCACAGCCCGTGATCTTCCGGTCGCCGATCCCTGTCTATTCCCCTACATTCAGGGAGAACTCTGTGCTCTTCAGTTCCTTTTCATCCAAAGAGTACTTGCTCTTTGTGGAATTATCTCTTCTTATTTTGGCCACCAAATTGTAGCAGTATTTCCAAAATTTATTTTTAATTTTAAAAAATAAACAACCTGTTGATGTCACTTGAGGAGTTTTCAGGAATTGTGATTGTGCCCTGAGATTATGGTAGGAAGATTTTGAAGTTCATAGCTTATCTGTCAAGTAGGCACTGACTTAAAAGGCAAAGGTTAAGAAAAGTAGATGTCTGAAGTAAGTGTGTAACAATTTTTCTGAAATACATAGCATCATCACTCCTTGAGGACATTTTGCATAATTCCCTAATTGTGAGCAATTCAGCTTTCTCAAACCTTTGCCAGTGAAGCCTTTATAGCATCACATGCCATCATTTGTCTGCAGCTATATCTAGCTTTATCTGCATACATCAATGCTATGTTTCTGGTAAAGAATATTATTGCATATGCATATGCATGACTCAGAAACCTGTGGTCTTTATGTTATTAGCAACTCTCTCAACAGAATAACTGACTCATCTTTTAAAAAAATGTCTGTATCAGAATATCTGGAATGGTCACAGGGATTTTAGGGAAGTTAAAGGCTCAGTTCTGTAAGAGGGTGCATGGTGGATAGGCTTCAACAGACTGGGCAGGTTGAATTCCCATTGTTTTCCTGACTGGTTGTGATTGTTGACTGCTATACCACTTTGGGCCGTTAGGGAGTTCAGCTCTTCCTCTTTGTCTACTCTATGCTAGATAATTTTCTCTCAAGTTAATTGATTGCCAGTCAATTTGAGGTAATTTAGGCAGTTGTAATGACTATTCTCCAGAGGCTTGTTCAAAGCTGCAAATAGTTACTGTTTACCCTAATCACCTAATGGGCAAGCAGCTAGTTTAAGACAGAAAAAGCACCATATAGTCAAGTCTTACAATTCTTGCCTGCATATGCACAGTCTTCTGAGCAAAGGGGTTTTCAGCAGGCAGGAAGAATAGATGATGTAAAATACTATAGATCATGAAAAGGATAGTCGCCACCAAGCAGGAAGCTGGTTAGTTTTATCAGTTTTTAAAGTAATGGTTAATGTTACAGAAAGGAAAAAAAAGTTTCTCAAGTTCTTACTATTAACAGAGAACTGCCTTCCTGAGACATACACTTCTATCCAGAATATTTGAAGTAAAGCAAGGGCCTGTCACTGTTTGTTATGTGAAATTTATGATGGCTGCAATATAAATCTAAACAAGGGAAGAAGGTTGACTGAGTGCAAAATCAACATGTTGTGGCCCTTACGGATTATAGTAGTCAGGAAATAAGAGAATTACATGGCATAGTGAATACACTGCTTGGCTTTCAGGCCTGGAACTGGTAATTTTTAATAACAACAAAAAAATTAGAAATGTGCTGGGGGAGCAGACCCTTGGTCATCATGGAGAATAACCTAGAGTACTTCAGTGCCTGTGTTCTGGCCCACTGGCTGGCATGTGACATTGGCTGGGAGAGCTGCAGTCTCTCAATGCACAGAGGAGAAAACATTGCATAGGGCAGAGGGCTTGTGCTGCTATGGCCTGCCCTGTCCTTCACAGTGCACAGTCAGGGATAGACTGCTGCCAGTGCCTCAGACTTTGAGAGCCACTTGGGAATTTCAGATGAATATGGGAGAGTGGCAATATTTTGACAGACCCACTGAGAACATTGAATGCAAACTGGGTCAGCTGGAGTCTCAATTTAAAACGCAGTTGGCAGTGAATGTGAACATGCGCCCAAGTCTAGACTCCACAGCTGCTGAATCCTGCTCAAGTACCACTTCTTTGGTGATCCCTGTGAGAAATGAATGAGCTAACAGAAACAAAGTGGACACTAGATAAGGCTAGTAGTGGGGAATGTATATTCTTACATTACATAGTGCCTAATACACTTCTGATACTATCGCAAAAGAACTAGCATGTTTCCAGGTTACTCCCTTCAAAATAAAAACCAAAATAGTAGAGGATGTTATTTTGCTTCAATGCTGGTCAATATGTAAATAATTTCTGTTTTCTGGTTGTATTTCTGTGGTCAAGGATTAAGGATTTAAGGATTTAATTTTATGATAACTAGAGTCTTTTTTTTCTGTTTGTCTTGGGACAAGTTTGTTACAGAATCACTTTTTACTTATTAAGATGGAAGATGGAGTTAGGGCAGCAGCAGTGTGCAGAAAAAGAAGTATGCTTTTACCTACAGAACTTACTGCCTAATGGCAAAGGAGTTCTTAGCAGGGCTAAGGATAGCATAGTGCATCATTTAGAAACAAAGAAAGCATTAGACTTCCTAAATCACACACCTGTGAAGCAATGCAGTACTGCTGGGAAATGCATCTGGAAAAAAAAATCTGACCTGATTCAAGAGATGAAAATGAAACATTCCATCTTTCCTGAACTGAAAGATGCAGTATATAGCTCTGCAACAGATTGCTTTCAGCCAGTTTTTCATTTTGATTTGGTTTGAAAACTCTTGTAGAAATGCTAGGGATTCACACTGGCAGAAGTAAATACAGTGGATCTTGGGTTTGGCCTGTAGATTCAATTTAACAATAATTTTAACAGTAATAATCTGATGCCAAACCTTGGATCCACTAGAAAAGTGCATAATCCTTTTTTGTGAAAATAACCTAACTGACCTCTGATCCTGCTTTGTAATCATCATGGCCAGTTAAAATTTTGCATTTATTAAACTTCACCCTGCTGCAGCAGCACAGTCCAGAGGTTATTTTCAAGAACCCCCAGAGTTTTCATAGTTGAAACACAGTGGCGTTAGAAGCAATGTTTTTCATTCCCACCTGAATTGGAAAATTCTGTCCCCCCATCTCAATAATTTTCAAATCCCAGAGTGCTAATGTTAGCCCACTGTGGAGTTTTTAATGGCTTCACTTCCATATTGTGTCTTGCATCAACAGGGTGTCCAGACACTGTGCTGACTTAAGTCTCAATTCCTTATTCATATGAGTAATCTGCATTCATATAAGTAGTCACATTGACATAAGTCACAGAATCCAGTGATGCTGATTAGATGTTTGTGTTACAGGGAAAGTTGTCTGTGGTATGGTCGAGACATGTTATGGTATGTATATTATTAAGTCAAGAAAATTATGTGAGGGCTGGCAGTGTTTCAGGCTTACTTTTTCAATGATAAATTCCTTCCTCTTGTCTTCACTAAGCCTCTGATGCACTGTTATTATTGGGTGGGAGAGTGAGTAATAGCAGCATTTGATGCAAAATAATATAAAAGTAGAAGTACAAGATTTCCATTCACCTATTGCTTCGTACATGACAGGTACAGCTAAGCGCGGTTATTCCTCACTTTTATTGTGTAAAGAGTGACATCTGGAAGGAGAATGACTCAAATGTTGATGTATATAAGCTTGTGTAGGAACTTCTTCATTAAGATAAATTTCACCTAAAATCATCGCAGAGAATTCTAAGCTTGCAAACCTGAGTGGTCATGAAGAAATATTTCTTGGGCATTTTGTTTTTCTTTTCCTAGAGAAAACTCTCATGAGTTTTACACTCCTGAAGATTCATCAGGAAAACTTTAAAAAATAACAGTTGAGGTTTTTGCATTCTGATGCAAAAAAATTTCTAATTTTTAGCACATCATTTTGAGAAGTGTGGAGGATTTTGCTACGTATTTTGATATTAAATGGTTTTTCTTTTTTTCAGTCCAATAAAATGACAGGGAGAAAACTCTCCATCTCTAAGTGTATCTTCATTTAACAAATGGGCCAATGATTTAGGTGGCATTGCTGATATAAAGCAAGCATTGACTGTTATTGATAGAAACAACTAGTAATTTCATTTTATCACCTCCACATAAGAAAGAATACCCTTTAAGTTTGTGCTTTCAGAACACGTCTATTGTATGCAATTCTCTCTCTGTACCCACAGAAGTTCCACAGCTATCAATAAACTGTGTTCCTAACAGTAAACTGGCTGAGAAGATTGAATCATGCACAACTCTGTGCATGATACTTCTGTGATTTGATGTCTTTTCTGAGGAGATTTCCACAGAAAAAGATCCATGCATATGGTGACCATGTAGTCTTGCAAACCAAAGATGTTAAGTATTATGCAAAGAGGTAGAATGGTGCATAGCTTCTCCTCAGCAAAGCCGCCTAGCCCATTTCTGTAAAATTAGGGTGGATTTGCTTCCCTCCTCTACATCATTCAGAGTGGAACCACAGTCCCTCTTTAGCTCTTGAAATAATATGGTTGCTGCTTTTGTATCATTGCTTTCTGGGGATATGACAACTTGTAGTCATGATGTGTCACAAGAAATATTTTTTGTAGAGGTAGAGAAATTGATGTTTTTCTTCGTATTTTGCTAACCGAACCAAACTATTAGAAAATGAATTGACTGAGCAGGAACTGAAGCAGGCACTTTCTGTGTCTCTCAAGAAAATGCAAACTTCCCAATTACATCCGTATTTTGGCATGAAATGGAATATATATTTTGGAATACAGTATGATTTTACCCTGCATTTTCTTTTTGTTCTAAGGATATTTTGAAACAAAAGGTAGTGTTTTGAAATGAAAATACATTAAAATTTCATTACTTCCTTTTCTTCATTAGTATGGCTAAATGTAATATTTTGGCATTTCTGGACCGGATCTTGTAATTTTGAAAATATTTTCCCCTGGTGAATCTGATAAATATTCTGGGGAAAAAAATTGTGGATACTTATTCCTTCTGTTCATCTCCACTCAAAATCATAAGGTTCAAATTTTAAACATTTGCAAATTATTGTGTGTCACTGAGATGTGATAACTGAGTTGTAGATTAATACTCATAATCCTTAGTAAGAAAAATAATATATGTCTATTGGCATATAATTTTTTAATGCAGGACTGAAGATCATTAAAAAATAAGTAATAGGAAAAATTAAATGGGAAAATGTAATAGAAGACTAAAGGTATTTGAGAAAAGAGATTTTCAGCAAAAAATTAGCCAGCTTTCAGGAGGAAAATTTTAGCAAGTGTAGTCATTTGAGCTAGCTTTAATTTCAGATATAAAGAGTAGTGCAGGGCAGAAGATGCAGTGCAAACTGCAAAAAGAAAACTTTTGCTTGCCTATTGCTCTAGGTTGCATTATTCCAAGTGTTACTGAGAGCTACTTGCACTGCTGACTACATGTTATTAGCTCATAAAATGTCCAGGCAAGGTATGCCTGTGAATGTTGCCTGTCACCTCCTTGTGCAGCATACCTGTGGTCAAACAAAAAGTTGTGGTTTGGGTACTGCTGAACAAAAATTAGAGAAACATGGTCACAGGAAATATCAGTGAACACACTGATAAGCAGTGCATTACAATGGATGTGGCACTGCAATACGTGAGATTTGGGGTTTATTTTTCACTTTCTCACTCCCACCTGTTGTATGAACTTCAGCCCACCTGCATTCTTCTTCTCCAAGTTTGATCAAGAACTACTTCCATCTGCCTACTCTGTGGATGCCTCCTCTTTTGGACCATAACATCTTTTGTGGTTTCCAGGAGCTATTGTCTTTTCAATAATAATCAAAACCTTCATTATTACTCTTTTGTCGTGCTTCAGCCCTTTGTACTTCAGAAGCCATTCACAGGCTGCTCATGGTAACTTAGGGCCCTGACCCAATGCCAAAAGGGAAGAGTCAAATCAGTATTATTGTATCTTCAGGATCCATTGCAAACAAGCCTGGACAATAACAGTGGTATTTTATGGGTTACAGGCTCTGGGTATATCCTGTTTGAAATCCGTAGTTTCCCCTTGGCCTCCACATTTATACTGACATATCAGATGAATGGAACTTGGCCTATTGTCTTTTGAATGATTTGGTTCTAAGTCCTGGCCAAGGACTGGCTTAATTTCAGAAAGTTGTTAGTTATGCTTTTTTGTCTTTTTAGCTGTGTTTCAGGTGCTTGTATAGACCAGAGGATTGGTCATCACCCTGTCTTTGATGCATTTGATCTCATAATTCTTCTGCAGGGTAAATGTCTGCTGTAAATTTCCATTCTGCAAAAGCTGAGAGACAAAGAGGTGGCAGGAGATGGCAGAGGAGCTGGATTTTGCACCCAGTCTTTGGTAGCTCTGTGGTTCCCAGGCCTTTATAGCCGTGGGTCCAGTAGCCCTTCCCTGGAGAAAGCACCCATTTTTGTTATTTATAGTGTTGAGGGAACTTGAGCTGAGATAGGACTCAAGGAACTGGCACAATAACCTTAAATCCTACCTGAGCAAACGAAGAAATGTTGTTGTGGGAAAAATTATATGAAAGCAGTTACTCTACCTGCTCATAAAGTACGTGTTTGTGGGAAGCTGAGGCAGGCAGTAGGGCTGGGTGTGACAGGAGGCCACCAGAAGATACATGCATGGCCAATGGCAGCAGAGAGGGGAAAAGCAGGTGCAGCCCTAAAGGCTCAGATATGTGACTCTGGCACACCTGAGAGGGAGGCAAGCTTGAAAGGAGTGAGAGAGGAGGGTTAGTATCAAGCAATATTGGCAGGCAATTCACCGCAAGAGCCAAGCACACAGCAGAGGTGATGAGGTAGCACAGGCATGTTTCTTTGTCTTATCTCTCTGACCCCTGCCTTCCACCCACCCCATAAGCTTACTGCGTGTTAGAAGGTATAATCAAATCTATTTAGGCTGGAAAATATATCTTTTTTTTTCCCCATCCTGAAATTTGGTTGGGTTTGATTCTTTTTTTTCAGTGGTAACAAGGAGGAAAAAGCAATGTTCAGGAGCATTTGGCACACTTTAAAGTATTTTTTTAAAACTCTTTTTACTTGTGGAAAGCTCTTCCAAACTAAAAAAGCCATGACCTCTTCAAGGGACTTTCATTAACGCCCTTTTACCTTTACTGTACTGTACCACTTTACAATATCCTGTCCCCAAATTTTTCAGAATAATTCAGGGCCCTGACCCAAAGCCGGTGGGAAGAGTCATATCAGCTTCAGTGAATTAGGTCCTTAGAGTCCTTTGCACAGCTGCCAACTCACTAAAAAGGGTGTAATATGCAGGCTAATAAGCTACTTAAAAAACATTATGTGAGCATAATTCTCCACTTCATTACATAGGTTTTACATGCCACTAAAGCCAATAGAGTTACACTGGTGGAAAACCAGGGTCACAGAATGGAGGCTCACCCACTGTGTTAGCTTTTTAAAACTGGTTTCAAAGATCAGAGGCAGTTAGTCTGTATTGTATACTGATGTTGGTCTTGATCCAAAGCTCACTGTTTGCAACTAGAGTTGTTCCATCGGGCCCTAGGGATATATATGTCTATGTGCACAGATGTGTGTCTGTCTCTGTGTCAATCTATCTGTGTAATTTATCTGTTTTTACCATGCTCATCGCTGGAGTGACTAAAAGCCTGGGTGACTGAGGTTAAGCAATATGTAAAGTCTCCAAAGCCTTGATCTAATATGTACTTGCTGATCCTGTAATATAAAGATAAATGTAGGTTAGTGTATGATCTGCAGGACATATACAGTCAACCATGAAGAACACACAGAAAGAGCAGGGCTGTTTCCCATCCAGTTGGACAGGTTACGCCATTGGCAGGACATAGCAAGCTGCTGCCAAAAAGGCATCACCCATTTTTTAATTCTCGGACTCTGTTTTTATATGTTGCTGATGGATATCAGATGAATTGCTCATTGTAAATCAATAATACTTCAGATTAATGAGGAACTAAAACTGATTCTAATAAATGTTTAAATGCTTAGCATTTTTTAGAAACCAAGCCTTTTATGAGGAATCCTTTTTTTTCTGTCAGACAAGAATGGTATAAAAACATTTGGGATAACCTTATGAACTGTTGAAAAGTAAAGGAGTAAATAGATGGGCATGTATTCTAGCTATTTGCTTTGTAATTTCAACTGCATAGATCCATGTTGTGCAGACAACAGACTCATAACAGTCAGTACATAAGATGCAGTATCTGTTTTGTATAAAATGAACGCCCTTCAGAAGAGCAATCGCACTAGTAATTAGTAGTGCTCTACCATAGCTGTGATGTTATTACTCTGCTTCAGATTCTGTCCTACTGAAAAGGATCTGGGGAAAGTGCAAAGGCAGAAAAAAAATTGTCATAGTGTCCCTCTTGGTAGTTCCTGAGCCTGAAGTTCAGCTCATGAGAAAAAAAAAGTTTCAACTTACTGGGTTTTTTTGTAGTTTTGTATCTAGGAATTCTTTCTGTGAATTAATGAAAGATGAGGGTGAAAGATGGACTTAAAATGAATGGGGCAGAAACAATTCATTTTTATAAAGAACAAATGTTCGATCCTCCAGAGGATCTATGTGAAGCAAAATTGTATGTCAGAAGTAGCAAAGCAATGGAGTGGTCGGTAAACTGCAAACCTTTGGTGTTCATCAAACAAAGAAAAGCAATGAAATGTTCTTAGAATTTCCTCTTCACTGTGTTAGGAATGAAAATAGTCTGAAATAATGTGGTGGGTGAACTGTATACACCGCACAATAAACTAAACTTCCTGTCCCTAACAAAAGGCTACTCTTAATAAAGTGCCAGCACTTCTAACTGCAAAACTTTGGTATCCAATTCTCCTTTAGCTCTTTAAGAATGTCTTCTGAGAAGTTTGTAGTTTGGCATCTAAATTTTTAGTTTTTTTGTTTTAGAAACATAAGCTGCTGATAGATGAAGAGCATAAGCTATACTGTTTGGAGCCCTGGATTCCAAACTTTTTAGAAAGCAAACCACTGTCAGCCTCTGATCCATCTTGCAGACACCCTGCACAACTTTTTGTATTTTACTCTTTCATGAGTTTTTGTGGGCTGACTACAGACCTACTCAAGCACTAGTATTTCATAGTTCGAGCTATATCAGCTTGGAGGTTCTTTTCCCTCTTCCCGTCTTCCCCCTTCACAGAAATCATTCATAACGTTCTGTCAATCTTGCAAACAATCATGTTTAGCTACTAATGGATTCTAGTGTCTCCTACTGGAAAAAAACATTATCTCTCTTCCATCAGTTGCCTAAGAGCTGACAGGGCTATATCCTTTACCTCAATGGTAGACTGACCTTTTTTCCTGAAGAAAGTTAGAATTTATTCTCATTTAGGGTTGTAGATTTGCATACTCATGGTTATACATGTAATTTCACCTCAAATGGTTATTCTATTTTCCTGAAATAATATAAGAGACAGATGTATACTGCTGAAGACTAAAGTCTCTCTTTTCAAGTAAAGATCAAAAAGTTTAGTCCATCATCTCACAGTGATGACTTTGGAGGTGCTGACACCTGTTTTCTGTAGGCAGCACAAAAATCTACCAGTTTTTGTCACCACAGCAGCAGAGGTGACAAGGACTGCAAGTTATGTGGAACCCAAGGGGTAACCTAGATTTGCATACAGGCCTGACTTGGATACACATGAAGTTCTCCTTCTCCGTGTGTGGAGTTTTGGTCCACCATTTTCAAGAGAGGCACCAAGCTGAATTAAACTCTAACTGGCAAACAAAGACTTGTCAGAAGCCACTGGGAAGGGGAAGAGGGGCTCAATCAGTGGAGAGTGACAACGCCTGGAGCAGCTAAGAGTTTAAATAGGCACACCTGGAAAGGAGCTAGCTTATCTTTCCTGGAGAAGTGTTCCTAGAGCTGCTTGGGTTGTGTTTTAGGAACAAGTCTGATGCAGGAAAGAGGCCTATTCTAGGTTAGTAGTCTTCAGACAAGTTGTTTTAAGATGCATCTATGTGAGTCTACAGTTTCTATGGTTGGTATACATGGAAAACATCTTGTAGTTCCACTGACCTGTGGGGGAGAGAAATTGAAAGGGTGTATGAGTTGTGTCTGGAGTTGCTGAGGATTAATTGTTTTTGTGTGGGGTGTTTTTTTTCCCCTCCACTCCTTGTGTGGTTTGTGCTTAAGTTGATACCTAGAAGTTGTAGCGTTATGGGTGATGTGCTGGCTGGAGGGCTGAGTTTTAAAGAGGCAGACTAGGGTGGACCTAGAGCAGTGGCTAGCAGCAGGCTGAGTTTGGTCTCTAACTGCGGAGTTGGTCTTCTGTACCTTCTCCAAAGCTTGGGCTGCATGCAGTACTGGTGCTAGGCTTGGGCTGACCTTCTGGACTCAGGGACTCTTCATGTCCATGACTTCTTAACAGGATCTGCACTCTCCTGAGAGAGAGTCTGTGAGTCTCGTGAGCAGATCTGCGAAGACTCTACACACAGGTTGGTGAGGTCAAAGTGTTGCTCTGTGGTTGTACAGTAGTGCAGCATACAAGACGACCCCAGGTAAATAGCCTTTATAAGAATGCTTAAATGTTAACAGGCTTTTTACTCACTTCAAAGGAAATATTGGGGTCTTGTTGCAGAAGGGTGCAACAGGTGCTTAATTCCTATGTGTTCCAGGAAAGAAACGGTGTTAAGAAGAGTGTGGTACCCCACTGTGTTTATCTAACTTGCTCATCTTCACTTCTTTGTGGTTATTCTACCTTTGTGTTATTCCTATGTAGCTGTCCTGAAGAGGAAATATTCCCCTCTGTTCCGTCATCTGCATCTGTAAAGGGATTATCATTGCTTTAAGGCAGGGAGGGACTCAGAAATGCGTTTTCCTTCCCATATTAGAGACTAAGCGTGAGGGTAGAAACCTAGTGGGAGCTGCCACCACTCTCAGAGGTAAGAATAGACCCGTGTGTTATTTCTGCAAGAGGCAGCAAGTCCTGCTGTGTTGGAAGCTGGTGGGAGTGGGACTGTTTTCCTGAACCATGAATTCCTTTCTGATGTCCTTGGGTCTGCTGTCCAAAATAGTGATGTCTGCTTGGGTCCTTGTGTCACAGGCTGCTGATCCTGCTCAAAGGGATGCAAGGCTTGTGTCTTGTAGGCCTGCCCCAATCAATTCACTAGGTGTGGTACCTCAGCAGTGAGGATGCTCCATGTTTTTCACTGGCTTGTGAGTTTGGGTGTTTTGGTTGTGCACTGTGTTTGTCCTCTTAGTGCATGTGCTGCATACTGAGTTGGTGGGCCTGCTTGTAGCGGGGACAAGGCGTGGTATGTGGGGCACTGGGGAGGCAGCATCCCCAGCCCTTGCCTTTTCTGAGAGTCAAACAGTTGTTTGTTTCCTTGTACCTGTAGAATTTGAAATTTTTTTGTATTCTCACTTTGAAATTGTATGGATGGCGCATGCAGCTGTAAAGAGGGAACACTTCACTTCCCTATGCAACTGTGTTTCTTCAGATGCTATTTAAGGGACCTGCTTTTGACCTCCTCTACACCCATAAGTTGATGCTGGTGAGTTACACTTCACTGTCACATGTGAGACCAGGTTCAGTTGCAATCTCTTGGTTTAACAGCAAAAAAGACCATCCAGCAGCATTCCTGCTTGACCGAAATCTTCAGATTCATGTGTTTGGCTAAACACGCCTTGACATTAATCTGCTGTAGGAATATCTATGGGAAACAACAGCAAAGTGACTAAAGAATATAAGAAAGCTTAGTTTGTCTGGCACTGACTGGCCTGCCACCATAAAAGATGAAAACACAAGAGAGGAGGTAGGAGGAGTCCACTTGGCTGTTTCAGTTTTCAACATGCAGTTTGGCTGGCTTCCTTTTCATTATCAGGGAAAGCTAAGAAAAGTAAAACAGTGTTGCTATTCTGTGAAATGTACCCTTTAAAACAAGCTAGGTCAACCAATCAGCCTATGGGTCAGTTGTGAGGAGTTTAAGTGTGTATTAATGCTATCACTTTAGCATTAATATCATTTCAGTGTTTTGTATTTAAGTGTGGCTCCAAGTCTGTTGTGCATAACAGGACAAATATAACTAAGGTGGGGCTGAGCATAAGAGCTGGATTCCAGCCTGTTTTAGGAAGCCAAAATAAACACTTAAACAAGTACAACATTTCACATGGTCTTTTGTGCTAATTATCTACAGTTTCTGATGCTGGCTTTCAAAAGGGTGGGAGGAAGACAGTGAAATATCCAGCAAGCATACTGATGGGAATACTGTGGGCTTTATCCTGATCTGGCTGTGTAAATCATGTCTGACTCTTCAAAAGTTCAGGATGAGGGTTGCCTGGCCTTTCTCACCAGGCTATATTAGGGCAGACTTTTTAATTTTTAACAAATGAAACACCAGAAGTCGCTGGGTGGATGCTGAAGTGAGGATCTGGTTGTCAGGCTTTTCACTGCTGGTTGCTCTTCTGTGTGATTTAGAGCAAGTCTCTGTGCCTCTGTTTCCCTGCTTGCCCTTTGTCCCAAGACTGCCAGCTCTGTTCTATTTATTTGCCTTGTGATTCTGTCTGTGGGCATAGTCTTTTCAAATTCAGGTCACATTTGTTTTATCCCCCCCTACTTAGCTTATCTTTTTCTAACTCTACATATTCTACTTTTGTGTAATGAGCTCTGCCTATGTGTCCAGCCTTGGCATTCTTGTTTGCATAGACTGTAACCTTTCTGGAGCAGATTTGTTTGCCTACTTGCCTTTGTTTCATTTTATCCCTTGTAATAAACATTATTGCTAATAATAAGGGGTGATTGTTACTTCAAATGACTTTTTTTTTTGTTAAAACCAAACAAAACTATAGTGTAATCCCATAAAAGTTTAGGATTTGCATCTTTGAAGCTTTTATAATGCCTTGTGCAGCAGGGCTCTGGTCACCTTTGGAGTCTCAAGGTGCTACTGTTATACTACTAATAAAGTCCTTATAAAACAAAAATGTTTAAGCTACTTTCTGTTCTTGGTATGTTATCTCCTAAAAAGAAACCCCTCTCTGTTTCTGCTTGTTTTTTGTGGCAGTAAAAAGCTCACTGATGTGTGTTAAGCTCTGTAGAGACACTTTAATTACTGTGCATCTGAATGGCTGTCACATTAGGAGTTAAAGATCTCTATTTCAAGGAAAGAAGCATTTTTATGTTTCTAATATAAATGAGTATGCTTCAGCCTTTTTACCAAATTCAAACTGCATGGAAGGTTATTTTATAATGGGCTAAGAAGGCAATACAAAATTAAGTAAAGCTGAGTCTGGTGCCTAAAAATATTTGGCAGAATTCCCTGGAAAGCCACATTTGAACACTTTTAATATATATTACAAAGCAGACAAGAATAATTATCTTCTCCTGAAGTTCCCCAAGTGAGAAGTGTATTGTAATGCCCTTTGAAAGAAAATAATGTAAGTTGCCAAATGATTATGTTGTGGAATTCTTCCCTACCCCCGTCTCTTTCACCTATCCGATTGTATGCAAGGGAGGAAGAATATGGTACAAATGAAGCTGCTGTTCTTACATTCATTTTAAAAAGACAAAACTTAACCTCTTTAAGTAGATGTGCCTGTCAGTGTACAGGGTAGTCACTGCAAAAAAAGTAATTAAGTCAAGTATTCCTAAATGGCTAAAGCATAGCACCATTACAGATGAGGCAACTCTTTCTTATAGTTTTATGTTGTGAATTCTTGGGAAAATTCAAGTAATGTTATTGTGATCATTGCTTTTTTTTTTCTTCCTTTCTACATGCAATATTTAAAACCAGGGATGTAAAAGTCTCTCGGATTTGCCTCTTTAGCTACTATTAAAATGTACAGCAAAGTCTTAGTAGTGGAAGCTGAGACAAAATAGGATTTTAAGTGTATGTGTAGCAACCATGGGTATTTTAAAGGCACATTAGTAAATGCCCAGCTCCCTCAAAAATTAAATTGTCCCCATGAAAAACCCTCTAGATATAGGTAAAGGGAAAGCATCTATTTAGATAAGAAAGAGATCTTTATTAAAGCATGGAGATCATTTCACAGTCAGTAGAAAGACTTTCTTAGTCCAGGTATCATGGCTTTTATTTTATTTTCAGTGTCCTTGTGGCTGTTAATAGATAGTTACAAGGAAGGGCAGTTGAGCCAGTATCTTCCTGTGGAGCTTATCTTGTCTATCAGAGTCCAGTAATGAGGAGTGTAAAAGTAGCCAGAGTAAATGAACCAAAACAAGGTTCTTGGAAACTGTGTTAGATGCAAACTTCACAGTTAATTTCAGTGTGTTTGGTGTCAAATCTATGGTGCATGAGGAAAACCTGACTCCTGATACTGAATTCCTAGAGGGGGAGAGAGGCATGGGCTCATGAAATCAACGTGGGAATAGAAGGGCTGAAGGAGAGGCCAAATTCTCTGCTATTGTAAGCTGGAATTGCTGTTACTTGGATAAGAAAAGTTCCTTCTGATTTACACCAGCCAAGAAAGGTCCTGCAGGGTCTTGAGAGAGCTGCAGATATATGATCCTGCAAGTGAAGAAAGAAAACTAGGAATATATGGAGGGACAGTGAGAGATAGTTTGGCAGCAGGATTTGAAGTCAGAAACAGGGTGGGAGGCAGAGCTGTGATGGGAGTGCTGAAGCTGAGCAATCCTACCCTGGGAAATCTGACTGATTGATCTGATGGACAAGCTGATTTAATTATTTATTTTATTTCAGACCAGAGGATGTGAAGGTAGACTCTCTTATTTCAAGGGGGAGGTGGGAAAGCTGAAGGAGAATTGTGTTCATTTGATTTAGTGGAATCTTTCATATGAAATATATGTGCACATGGTTTGTGTACATCTATTTCAGTGAAGACCAATTAATCAGGTGTTCAGGAGAGAATATTTAGATCTCTTGGGAAATGTTGGTATACCATCTTCCAAGTGAGTGTCCTCGTGCCTGGCCTGTTGCACAGAGTTGGGGTACTTTGGAAACATCTGCAAAATTAACTCTTAGAAATGTTCTAATTTAATCTGGATAGGACCAGTAAAACTGTGATTTCATTTTTTGGGTAACAAATTGATCCTTGGAATACTTCTCTGCTGCAGCCAAACATGAGTGTGTAACTCTGTCATCAGTGCCAGAGAAAGATAATGTTCCTGAAGCAGCATGGAGCTCAGCACAGTCTAATCACCACATATTTATCCTCCTTCTTGGGAAGGTTTTGCAGTTGACATCAAGCTCCATTTTGCAGCTGTACTTCAGCCTGTGCCACAGTTGTATTCTGAGCACATATAGCCATATTATCTATTAACATGTTGCCTGACAAGTTGGCGAAGGCTTGTCATTTTGGTTATATGAGAGGACTAAATGTCCTTATGCAAATTACTGTGATTTATTGTACATGGTGTTTGAGGTAATGCAACTGTATGTTGTTAATTGCTATTATGGATTCATCTCCGCAAGCTTTTAGTGAATTGATTCCTGTAGGCTGCTGGTGCTAAGGAAGGTGAGGGATGATGCACTGTGGTTGAGAGGGAAGGCTTGGTGGTGATGACAACTTCATTCTTCTCTCTCCTCTCCTGCTCTGTTGGCGGAGTGCAGTGTAGTCAAATAGATCTAAAGACACTTTGCAGTTCCTAAGTGGTAGGCATACCTCAGAGAGGCCAAAATGTAGTGCAGCAGAGTCCAGTCCTTTGGGTAATTGGGTCCTGCAGAGAATCAGAGGAGGAGGTGGTGGTGCTTTCACCCTCTTTCTGGAGGGTAAAGCAGTTGTGTGCTTTCCACCTATGCTGAGTCCACTGTGTGTAACTCATATAACTTGCTCTGCTCCCAACTTCTATTGGCTTAAGGAAGAGAGATTCTGCAGCTAGCTGAGAGTGCAGGAGCCCAGCTGCCTTTGTTGTGCCACTACATTGACTATTGTATGTTTTACTAAGTTCATGTAACAGATTAGATCTTGAAAAACGGGATGTCTTGGAACATAAACAACATGAAAACAAGCTACAATGAAAGTGAAATAAAAAATGTATTTTACTGCTGATTGAAAATTAGAACCAGATGAAGCCTCTGAGGTCCTGGGCATTTAATTTACTGAAGTTGGTCACTCTGAAACGAGCATCAGTCTGTGTTCTCTGCACATAAGTGATATCTTTGTTTGTTTGACATAATTGGTTGAAGAAAACAGACATGGGTTGTTTTGGTTTTCTTGTTTGCATAAACTTTATATACAAGTGATATACTTTACGAACCACTATGATAGGGTGTTGGTAGTTTACATGGCCAAGAAGTGCTGGAGAACAAAACTATCTAATGAAGTGTTGCTCTGAATCTGGAGACTGGCTTTCTAAATAAACAGGTTAATGCAGCTTGGCAAAGGTTTTTTTTTTTTTTCCCCCCTCCATTTGCATGCATATGAGTTTTATCAATCATAGCCAGAAAGAAAAGTCACTTTGCAATCTAGCCTACTTGTTCTTTCTGTGAAGTAAACACACCTTTTCCTAGGGACTCCTTGCCTAAGACTTCCATTGTGTGGTACTCACTGACTCAGCACCTATTTAGTTTGTGGTCATGTATATACATATATCTCAGTTTATCTGGTAGTCAGTCAGTCTAGAAGGTGGCAGGATTATAATGGACTTCACAGAGCCAAATGTCACTGACCTTTGAAAATTAATTCTTTGATTTTTCAGGCTGACAAATCAATTGTCCAGATACCAAACTGAACTACTGGGGTTTTTTTGTACTGTTTATTTTCAGATCTGCTTCTGCCTGGAAAACTTGGCTTACAGTCTGAACACCTGTGACTGGTCACAAATCAGGTAACAGGAGAACCTCCCTCCATATTTGCATTTGTTTGTAGTATTTTATACAGAACATGTTTAGAGGCAAGTTTTTGGTGGTGGTCTTTTAGGGGATTTAGGGTCTCAAGCCATTTAAAAACACCTCCAACAGCCTTCACGAGGATTTTATGCACTTAAAGGCAAAAAAAACCAACCCTCAACCCTTCACACTTGTAACCAGTAGCAAGAAATGGAAGCACACTTAGCTATACAGGAAATGGGATTTCCATACCATGGGTAATATGGACTCTTTAAAAAAAGAAAAAAATTCTCCTTCCAAATGAATACTTTTTAAACTTCTGCCAAACATGTTTCAGTAAAAATATTGATTCAGAAGTGCTGAAACTTTATTTGGATAAAGTAATTTTGCTTTGTTTAGTGCACCTAGCAGGCAAAGCTAAAATCTGTTTTGATTTATTGGAAAAATATCTTGAAATAAGTCAGGAAGATACTACTGGAGTAAGGCATTTGGACTTCTTGATATTCAATATTGTCAAAACAGATACATCCCACCCCAAAAAAGTAAAGTTTTTATCTGGAGAGAAATTTCTTGCTGAGCTATTTGATGAGTGTAAATAGCAAATGTTCAGTCTTAGGCTGGTCTATTGTCAGGTTCTCACTAACTTGGTTGTACTAATGAACTATGGTGGTATTGTCCAGCCCTGGGAACTGAATGCTGGCCAGGCTTTTAGGACTGAGCTCGCTCGCATGTATTGGGAATAAGTAGTGATGGAAGGCATGCTGTGTGTGCCACTGGGTGACTTCTTCCTTCACTCTGGTCTGAACAGTGTGTGGTATTGCTGATAGGACCTGGAAAAAGCCACCTATATTGGGAAAGGGACAAATATCTAGAAAAATGGTGTCAAGAGAGAAGAATAAATGATATTTAGGGAGGAGCATGAGATAGTTTCCCCTATACCATTGAACAAGCACAAAAAAAAATGGTTTCTCAGTCTTATTGCAGTTGAGGTTGGGTGTGAGCCCTGCCAGTATATACTGTCTGTACTCAAACACAATATGTTTGTGTCTGTGCTGGGCTAAACAGCTATGTGACTAGCAATATGTGTACATACAACAGACTGAGTAGGTGGTCATGGACTCTGTATGGAGCTCTCCAAACATGCAGGTGCGTAGGTGTTTGTGTGCTGAAATCCTGAGTACCAAGGAAAGCTGAAGCTGTCTTCTGGAGCAAATGGTGAAGGAAGGGGGTGATGCACACCTGGCAGGTGTCCAGGCTGGAAAGGTGCAGTGAGAGCTCTTCAGCCTTCTTGCCATAGTTTGTTCCCAATGGATCCTGCTGATACAGAGTGTGAGCAAATTGTACTTGCAGGAGAAAATTAAGCCCACTCAGATTGCTTGTGTGTGCATAACACTTTCAAATAGGAAAGCTGAGGAACTGTTTTCTTTTGACTTTGTTCTGGGTGAGTTTAATGTGGTCCTCTGTAAAGAAAACAAAAGTCTGGAAACCCAAATCTCCAGGAGACTCTGCTTTATTAGATAATTTGAAAATCTTTAATGATCACACACATAGATCTGAGATCTCAGGCATGCGGCTGTAGTTTCAGAGCACTGGCTGTATTTGCCATCTGTCTCTAAGCAAGCAGATTTTGGCTGAGTGTTCTGCTTCATATAGCTGCATGTTACTTGTTTTGTTCCTTGTCACCTTTAGACTGGGCTTTTCAAGAAGATTAATGGAACCTGAGAGAAATCTTTCCCTTTCTAAGAAAGCAATGTAATGTCATAGCAGTTATAATAACTCAGATCAAGTTGGTGGTCTAAGGTTTGCTGTTTCTTTTCTGGGCTGAAACTCCCATTCAGCCTAAGAATGCAAAGGTATAGTTCTGTTCATTAGCATTAGAATTGCTGCTGTATCTGTTCTAACCCCAAACCTATGTTAACTTCTCACTGGTGAAAAGGCAGAAAGAAAAGCTGTACTGGTCTTCTGCTGGCTACTATGGCACTCCTAGAATCCCATTAAACTGTCAGGAAAAATTGACTAATGACTGTGAATCTCTCCTCAGTCTCCTATCTCCCAGTGGGTTAAAGGAATGTGTACTGATTTGGCCAATGGAAGAAACTTTTGGTTTTCATTAAAGTCTGTTAACATCTTGGACTGAAAGCCTCAAGAGTGCTATCGTCCTACCACATATATGTACTCTACCTGGCAAGTTTTGAAATGGAGATTTTAATGATAACTGTGTTTACAGTATTCAATGAAATCAGGGATGACTGGGCAACAGGATGGCAGACCCTCCCTTCTCCTGGACTACAGTGTGCAGATGGAGCTTGATGCTGACATTTTTTTATTTTGGTTTTCTTAAATTATACTTGCATTCATTACTATGACATTCAGTAGAAAGTAAGAATTTATCGTAATCTTGCTTTCTGTGGTACTAATTATTAATAAGGGGCTAATATTGACAAACTGCTCCCTGGAAGAACGATGAGGTAATTATTCAGGTGTACATGTATTTTTTTCAGATCTTGGGTCAGTTACACAGGGGAAAGGTATATGTGGGTGGGGTTCTTGTGCTTATTGCCAGGTTTTGGACAAGTTGATGCCTCTATAAGGTAGTAATACTTAATCTCTGTTTCTTTAAGAGTGTAGGTGATAATCTTACCTCCTGTAAGAGGCTCATTATCTTTCTCCTACCTCTTCAGCAGTCAGTGTTGATCAGGTAGAATCATAGAATGCTTTGGGTTGGAGGGGACCTTTAAAGGTCATCTAGTCCAACCCCCTGGAATGAGCAGGGATATCTTCAACTAGGTTAAGTTGCCCAGAACCCCTGATGGTAGTGCTCATCTGCCATGCTTCCCTGTGATTTATCACTGTGGATTCAGTAACCAACTCTGCCTTCTTTCTTGAACCTAGGGAGCAGGATGTGAGTGTTTGCTTATACGTGGTTCCTTTCTCTGCTGGACTGATTCAAGAGCTGCAAATTGAGTTCTAACCTTCTGCACCTGTGAAGATGTGGGCTTCTCTTTGTAATCACTATACAAAATAGCATTGACCAATATAAACTCTTATCCAGCTCTGAGAGTGGAAGGACCTTGTATGTGGAGAGGAGGGAAAGGGGGTGGAGTGAGAAAGGTGGATTAATTTTCTCACTCTGCAACAGCCTTCCTGGGTGGCCTTGAACATATCACTTACATCTTTCCCTTCTTTCCTGCCCCTCCCTTCCTTCCTTGTGCCTCAGGCTCCCACCTGTGAAATGGGGATGGTAAAACTTCCTCCCACCTTTCCTCTGGCTTAACCGTTCAGGTGGTCAGCTCTCTATAGCCAGTGCTTTCTGTACAGTGCTACAGCACTGAAATCAATGAGGTTGACCTTGGTTGTGGGCTGAAGGGTTAAAATAATGCATGTAATATAAATGTTCAGAAGCTGGAATTTACTGTAGGTTTCTAGGATGGGATTTTCAAGTTTCTGAAGACTATATCCACGTATCAGGGAAATTTATCAGATTAATCACTTATATAACCTAGGAAATTCAAATTTTAAATCCATATTCAGGTGCCTGAATCAGTGGCTCAACTTTGGAAGTTGTTGTGAATAGGTTAGACATGAATTTGAGGGGCTCAATATTTTCTGTTTTCAGATTTAGACATGGACTTAGGAGCCTTGTTGTAGATGTGTGAGGTTGTGGAGTGTTGGTGGCTGTGTGTTTTCTTTTTCCCTTAAACCACTGCTTCAGTTCAAAATATAACTTGTTCACAAGGACAAAATATGTGTACTAAGTGACTTGATTCATCAGTAGATTCCAAACTGCCAAATGCATTTGGTGGTCTTGGTTATCATCCAACAGAAGAAGTCAGAGACCTGACAGTGTGCATATCTATTTTCACACACAGATATTTTGGCATTTTAGCTAACTGTCTGTATTCACTCTGAAATGTGGGCCGCATTATTGCAGGAGTGAGAGGGTGGTCCCAACAGGTCAGAGTTCAGGTTAGTGGTAGGGCAGGGTGGGGAAGTTTGGACTGCAGCTGCCTACACAAAATTTGACCTCAGATTAACCAGACAGCTTCAGTTTCCACTGCTGTCCTAAAGCCTCCATGAGCAAAAATAACAGAAGTACAATAACAGCAAATAGTTTTTTGGAATTTGAACAAAATGAGGAAGAAAAACTTAATTATATTTCTTTGACTAGTACCTGCAGACAGCTGAAAGCAAATGTTAGATATTCTGAGGCTAATGCAACAAGAGTACACTAAACAGGTTAGACAAGATTGTGTACTGATGTTAATAAACAGGTCTCTGTTGAAGTTGTGCCAGTTTATACCAGTTGAGGATACAATCCCTTAACGTAACAATTTACTGCATTATTCCCTTTAAAGGTTAAACTCCTTTTCTTTATCTTATTACTCTGAAGGCAGAGCTGTTTTTATTAGATAACGGGTTCATAGGAATGGGGTGTTTTTTATTAAATACTAAAAATTTGACATTTATCTTAACTGAAAGTCTTGGCTTCATTTAGTCCGGATTGAAACTGACAGCGAAGAATATATGCTGTTCTTGCCAAATCCTGATACAGTAGGGCAGCAAAGTGTTTTGTGAGTGGTGGTGAGTCTCCCTTCTCAGAACTGATCTTACTGAGTTTCTGTAATCAAGGACAGACTTTCAGAAAGGCTCAAATATGGCTCATTTTTCAGAAACTGCCAAGTATTGAGTGCTAATCTTCCTCTGAAAAACTTACGTTCAATTTCATTCCAAAAGTACTCTTAAACCAGTGTTTAAGTGTCATTTGAAATATATTTCCACATAAGCAAATTCTGTACATTTGTAGGAGATTTTACTTCTGTACACAGTATTAAGTGGAGGATGGCAATGGTGTAATTAGCCTTGAAAAGGGGAATTATACTAAAACCACACTAATTTCTTGAAATGATCTTAGCTGAACACTTTGAAATCCTGAAGAGAAAGCAGCTCTGTTTCATGCTTTCATATATCTGTGCACCCTCTGTTTTGTTAAAAATGGTGTAAAAGGTTTTGCTGAAGAATTTAACTTAGTGGCCTTATCAGAAGGAAGATGTATCATGCAATCCAAATGCCATTAGATTAAGCTCAGCAGACTTAAATATTTTGGATAAGGATTTATGAAGCTTCCAAAATTCCCTTAGTAAATTTGGATGTTGATCCCACAGACAGCCTGTTTTAGCCCTGCTGACTTGAATGACATGATATTTAAATAATATTTTTGGAAAGATATACTATTGGGCGATGCATCAGACTTGACCTCTCCTCTTAGCCTTGCTCTAAGTGTTCCAGGTGTTGTTCAGACTTCTGTGCCTTTCAACATATATTATGCTGAATTAAATTAGCTTTTCTTGTGTATCAGGATCTCATTATTTGACAGAAAAAAACAGTAGTAAACCAAATCATGCCTTAGGGTGTCCTAAGGTCCTGTACCTGGGCAGGAACAACCCCATGCCCCAGTACAGCTTGGGGATTGACCTGCTGGAAAGCAGCTCCACTGAGAAGGACCTGGGAGTACTGATGGACAGCAAGCTGCCCTGAGCCAGCATTGTGCCCTTGTGGCCAAGAAGGCTAGTGGTATCCTGGAGTGTGGCCAGCAGGTTGAGAGAGGTTATCCTCTCCCTCTACTCTGCCCTAGTGAGGCTGCATCTGGAGTACTGCATCCAATTCTGGGCTCCCCAGTTCAAGAAGGACAGGGAACTGCTGGAGAGAGTCCACTGGAGAGCTACCAAGACGATCAGGGGACAGGAGCATCTCCCTTGTGAGGAAAGGCTGAGAGACCTGGGTTTGTTCAGCCTGGAGAAGACTGAGAGGGGATCTTATCGATACTTAAAAATATCTGAAGGGTGGGTGTCAGGAGGATGGGGTCGGACTCTTTTCAGCAGTGTCCAACAACAGGACAAGGGGCAATGGGCACAAGTTGGAATATAGGAAGTTCTGCCTGAATATGAGAAAAATCTTTCCTGTGAGGGTGACAGAGCAGTGGAACAGGCTGCCCAGAGAGGTTGTGGAGTCTCCTTCTCTGGAGACATTCAAAGCCCTCCCAGATGCATTCCTGTGCCCCCTGCTCTGGGTGTGCCTGCTTAAGCAGGGGTGTTGGATGAGGTGATCTCCAGAGGTCCCTTCCAACCTCTACACTTCTGTGATTCTGTGTGTGATAAATAACTGTGTCACTCAAGTGCTGCTGTGGACCAAAGCATCTTCAACTTTATGTAAACAGTTTTATTCATTACAAAAGATATTTGCAGACTGTAGAAGCAATGAATGACAAGAAATGTCTGATAAAGGTTGTCAGTAGCCAGAACATGAAACACCGAATTCTGAGCTTAAGATATCTAAAGATATAGTATAAACACCAAGTTCTGCTTTCTCTAAATTTGGATGTAAAAATTCTGTTGACTTAGTACACAGTTATTAAAAATACAAATTAAAAATTTCTCTCCTTTCAGATCAATCACCCCTTTGTTAATATTCTATATGTAAAGAGTGCAGAGGGAGCAATATTCAGTTAGGAAAGCTTAAAGGCAAAACTCTGAATTTGGTTTCTAGGAACACCTTTTTGCATTGCTCTGGCTGCAGGCTTTTCCAAAATTTCGAAGTTACCTTCTGTAGTCACTGAGCAGAGTAATAGTGGAATGAGTGCACTTGTGAAAGATATCTGAGGTGAAGGTTTCCCATTCCCACAAAGGAGGGATTAAGTTAACTTTGAGGTACCATTTTCTTCTTCTTGGGTAGGTCTGGGTAAGATTTCAGTGATCTGCCTGTGAGCAGAGGGACAGGCTATGGTTTCATCCTTTGTTGTTCTCCTTCCACAATACCAGGAATGGTCAATCCATGAATAGGTTATTAAAACACAGAGCTGCAGCTCTGCTGGTGCTCAGTCCCGTAGTCATCCAAAATAGGATGACTCACCAGTGCTGCATTGTCAGGGAGATGGATATTGGAGCAGGCTTTGAGTGGGTGTCCCTAACTCTTAGTAAATTGCTGAAATACAGGTCTAGAAAAAGGTTTTCAAAACTAGTTTGCTCCCAGTCATGACTCACTTGAAACCCATACTAAAGCTCCTTTATACTTATTTCAGCCAATACTGAATACTTCTTAGATATTCAGTCTTTTCTAATTCTGTTTCAGTCTTTAATTTTTGTCCCTTAAGTTTGCTTTGAATGGTATAACTACAACTTGGGGTTTAATCCTCCTATGTCTTAATTATCTGTAAGTGGAAGAATTGATTTCTGCTCCCTTGTCATCTTAATCTGTCTCCATTTGCAATTGTGTGCAACGGTCATTTTAGGGGATGAAAGGGCAAAGGTGATATCAATTTACTTTCTCCAAGATGGCAGATAATTTATAAGCATTCTACTACCCCGGTAGAATCCTGCTTTCTAGAGAGCTTTGTCAATGTGCAAAGATTCCTTTCAGACTTCAAATGTTGAGCAATGAAGGGGAAATAGTTTGTTTTGGTTAAGAAGTAGAAAAGTATTAGTTTTTAGAGTACAAAACTTAAGCAGTTTCTTAATATAGAAAATCACTGCATCTTTGAAAACTGTGGTCTTGAACTACTAAGTTCTTTTTGTATTGACTGAGGCAAAGCTAGAAAAATCCTGGGTGGAAAACCCATGATCTGAATAAATTATTCATCCCTACATCTCAGTGTGATGACATAACCTTACAGAGTATCTTAAAACAAAGCAGATAATTTTGCTGCTTTCTCCCTTGTTGCTCTATAACTCAGTAACTTCTTCCTTCCCATGGCTTGTTCCATTATCTTCAGTGTGGCAAGTTTAGCATAAATTTACTCCCTTCAACATTAGTGAAGTGATTAAATCTGCTCCAATAAATTATTTCAGCATGTTAGATCTTCCTCCTCCTGTCTTCCTCCCCACCCTCCCCCTCCTTGCCAACATGTTTTTGATGCAGTTGTTGTAATGGCCCAGGCTCTACAAAGCATCCTAAAACACACCTGGTGCTGGGTGTTTGGACTTACCTTGGATGGACATTCATATCTCAAAGTGTGCACCAAGACTTCTTGCTTCATTCAGGTTTATAGCAACTTTTTTTTTCTTCCCCTCAGAAGAGTAGAATAGAAATGAGATCTGGAAAGGAAACTTTCTAGTGAAGGCCCAGGGCTACAAACCATCAAAGTTAATCCAGAAACAGTGGTGCGGAAGTTACAATGTGTAAAATATCTGTATGGTGAGGCACTAGTTGTCTGTGTAGACCTATGCATGACCTTTTCCTCTGGAAAGCACTTTGCAGCACAGGGTAGGTATCTGACAGGATACGTTAAGATTTAAATTACTTTTCAAATCTAAATTTACTAACTATATGTACAGGAAGTAAAGATTTTGAGACAGTCATGTAACAAACTAAATTTCCTCCTGTTTAGTTATTCTGGCTTCAGATATATTGATCAATTTTTTTGCTTCTAAGAGAAAGTGCACCTAAATTTCTGAAACGGAATTTTTTAGTGGGACTGCTATTTCAGACAGACATAATTCCTCTGTAACAGAATTAGTTATTAATAGGCTTTCACTACTGTCTTTCTGTCTTTAATGTGTTTGAATGTTAAATCATGCTCAATTATGTACATGTTAAGTGATAAATAATGTAGTGCTCCAATGTGGTGGGAATTAATAGTGGAACTGCTTTAATCTGCTCTTCTGTTTTTTTGCCATAAAACCCATTAAATCTGTTATGTAGATGGCTTTGTCAAATAGTATTCATAAGAAAGGAGGGTGGGAGGAGGGAAAAAAGCCCAAGCCAAACAGAGCCTTGCTCTCTTTGAACAGATGGTGAGGGCTGAAACTTCATGAATTCGTTATTGACCTAATTGAAATCACGTTTGTGTTTTGTTCTCAAGCTCAGGGGTGGGGTTGAAGAATTGCACTGTAAAAATGTGGTACTGTGAAAACCCTCCAGAAGGTTAAGAGGGATTCCAGCACCTCCTGGGTTATGGCTGCTGCCTGCACAGCCCATTGCTGACCCAGGGTCAGACATGGGCAGACACCTCACAGCTGCATCCCTTTGCCTCGCTTTTCTCAGTGGAAATTACTGCAGGGAATGGATTGCTTCAAATTGTTCAGCTGAAGCCTGGGAAAGCACCCGCTGCTTCTGAGCAGTTAGTTTACAATATGGTGAATTAGAGGCAGGTCTTCTAGTCACAATACCCATTAAATAAATGAGGACTACAAGTTTGTGCAGTATTTCAATATAAGGGCTGTCCTTTTTCACTAGTTGATGAATTATGAAGAGATGTTAATGGCAGGGGCGGGGGTAAAGGATGGCTTTGATTCCTAGGGCAGACTGGAGGTGGTACTCTAGGATGTTCTCTTGATTGCATGTCTGAGTATGATATGGAAATGTGGTTTAACCCTACATGCTGGCAAAACTGTCAACAGTATAAAAGGAGCAAGTGCCTGCATCTATGCCAGTCTGTTGCTGGGATGTTGAAGGAACAGTTTTACAGACAAAATAGAGGATTTCTTTTTTTCTTACTTAATGGTGTTTACCTGTGATACCTGTGAATTTTGGCCTTAACCTAAAGAGGCCCCTTTCAAAAACATCAGTGTGAATATGTCATTTCATCATAATTCTGGTGTACATTTGAAGCCAGATATGAGATTCTGATCATCGTTGCAGGCCTGTGCAATCCAGAGTTCAGTGGCTCGTGTTTACTTCCTTTCTTCTCCAGAATGACAGGAAAAGTTATTCTGTAAGTCCATGAGGTTTAGACTTTGTACTTAAAACAATATTATTTCTGTACTGTCTTTTGATCATTAATCATCAGGAATGGAGCTATCTTATTTTCCTGCCAAAAAAAGTAAGCGTAATTTTAAAAAACACTAGAGGTATTGGTGCCTCCAATTTCAAAATTCATTGTATTGTACAGTCCTCTAGATTGCAAGTGGTATGTATGAGTTAAAGAGCAGAGGAAGTAAATTGCCCTTTCATCTCAGGGATGAAGAATGCTGTGACTGACTGACTTTATTTTTCATACAGAACTGATGTGTTTTATGTAGAATCCTCCGGTTGCATTTTCAAAATTGGTAAATGACAAGAGCACATGTAAGTTAGCTATAAATCGTATAATGCTAATGGGTCAAGTGCCCTTCTATACTAAAAAGATGCTGTCTTTTCAGTATATATGTGCGTGTGTGTATTGTACTTAATAATTGTGGAATCCTTGGTGATGACTGGCATTGTTGTAACAAGCATAATAATAAGTACTAATAGTGTAGGTTCAGACATAGAAAAGATTTTTCAAAATTAAGAGAAATCAAAGTACTTTTCCTTCTTGGAGAAGTTTAGAGAAGTAATTCTTATACCTAGAAAAGTTATTGATAGAACTCTTGTTTTGATTTCAAGTTCGCAAGCTTTGTTCCCTTCCTGTCTTTTTTCTTCTTTTTCTTTTTTTAGTTTTATTCCTGTCACTCTTTAGTCTTTTCAACTTAGTCACAACATGGAGATGGAAAGAAAGAATAAAACCAAAAGGGTCTTTCAAAGATTGAAAGTTTAATCTTCCACTTTTGTGAAAAATTTTTTCTTAAGTTGGTTGCAAAGTTTTTCCATGCTCTTGCTGGCATGAAAAGCTGTATGTATATACATATTTATAAAGCTATGATGGCATGTGGAAATTCCCTCTGCATTCGAACAGTATAGTTATTTCAGCTGCTTTGCTTAAAAAAAAAAAAAACCAACCCCCCCCAAAAAAAGAAAGAAAAAACAGGAATACTAAAGAACAAATGAACATCTAATTTCCAAATTTAATTAAAAGATAATTCTGAGGACAGATAAAATTATTATCCATTTTCTTTCCAATCAGTCATCTTCTATGCATGTGAATATGCAGGTTGAGAATAAAACCACGTCATTTTTATGTAGAAACCCATTTGATATATAGATGGAAACTAAGACTAGGGATGAAGAACAAAGATTATCAGTTAATGGAAACGTACCTTTCAGGAGTATTTTGAACATTAGATCACTTGCTGAGTAATGTAGATATATTATCTTCTCTCCTTCTGTCCCTTGCAGGACAGTCCTTTTGATGGCTTTTTGACACTCTCAGTAGTCTTCATATATATACAATCTTTTGAGCCCATCTAAAACAGAATGATGCATTGCTCTTGAGGTAGAACTATGCTGCTTCTTTCTTAAACGGAAAGATGTGCCAGAAGATGCCAAAAAGCTCATGGTTTCTTAGGTTGTGCTTTTGTTAACAAATGGCAAGAAAAAGCTCTCCACATAAACCCGTGGTGTGGAAGGCTCACAACTCCCAGGTGAAACCAGTTGAATTCATTTATCCTCTGACTACATTCTTGCAGTGTGCTTTATATCCTTCAGTCTTGCTTTGTGTCTGAGAGTTACTAGTGATGGTTGAGGTTGCAACTATTCCATGCAGTGCCCATGGAGCCTTTGAATATTCTGCATCTTTCAACAAATGTTGAAGCTTTTACTTTTTTGTTAAGGTCTTTGCTGTAGGCAAGTCCCTGCTCCTCTCAGGAGTCCGCCAGCTTCCCTTTGTGCTCTTTGCTTGCTGCTAACAACGTTAGCTGGGCCCAACCTGTCCTCTAGAAACTTTAAACTTGCTTTATTCAGTTATTCTCAGGAGAGGGGCGATCTTTCCTTTGCCTTGGAGGTCCCCACCTGACCCACAACTGACGAAGGAGCAAGATGTAAGCACACTTTGACTCCCCAGCTTCTTTTTTAACAGTATATGCAATGCGTAGCATTGATAAAACAAACCGGAGACAAATTAAGTATTTTTTCCATCTGCTATGTAATCTGAAAACCTTTCAGACAACAGATGAGACTTTGAATTTGGATGGTCATTTGGAAAGAAGGCAGTGAATTGGCCTGATGCATGTGAAAGCATGAATAGGTGCAAGGATGTGAGAATAAGGCATCGGGGGAGTCACGGGCCTCTAGTACTACTTTGTCCAGGAAGCATTGCAAGAGGGATCCTGTGCTGGGAAAGCTGCTGAATTTGCTTGCTGTGGGAGCTGAGGTGATAGCTATGGAAAGGTGGTTGATGATATAAAACATGGCACGCTCAGCAAGAGGTTTGAAGTAGGAGGTTAAATGAGTGTCTGCAAAACTGGCCTTAGGCTTTAGCTAGAAATGAGGGAACAGACTGCTATCCTGAATTTCCTGACAGCTCATCGAAAGCCAGAGATATGAGATGGAGATATTTAGGTAGATTGCTGGCTAAGCTGACACATGCACTTATTTTGAAGTTATGAAAAATTTGAAGCTTAACTTCCTGTGCTGGTTATCAAAATTCCACAGGAGGAGCATGAGTATTTACTGCACAGTGTGCATATGTGCTCCTGGAGTGGCACATTCCACAGTGGATGGCAGTGTCATCAAGCACAGTGTGTGTGCTGCTGCAAGGTGTTTCTGAACATGGCCTGCTGCTCTTTTAACACTCATCTGAACTCCTGGATGCTGTCTGTTCTCTGTCATGCGGAAAAGTGTGCTCTAGGTTCTGTAGGTGAGACAGTTCACATGGCCCTCAGATGAATTTGGTTATGGATGGAAAATGTCAGTTCAGAAGTTCTCATGGAGGACCCATTTATTTAGTGGTGCTGTCATCTGGTTTATTGTTAGCTCTTGAATTTTCAGTATTATTCTCTAGACATATATTCTTTCCATATATGTAGGTGTATATGTATAACAAACTCCTCAGCACTGTATCACTATTAACTACAGTGATGTTTTGTCTGGGAAACTACTGTTCTTAAGAATTATGGATTGCAATGACTCAAATTTTGGCAGGAACTGCTTAATGCATAGGAGACTGCCTTAGCATTTGCTATCAGAATTTTTTAGTTCAAATTCCAACTTTTGTGCATGTTTGCTTTTATGGCTACAGTAAGTCAATAGATGTCTATTCTTCCATTTCCTCTCTCCACTCTACATGGAGTGAAGGTTTTGTTCTGCTTAATTTTTTGAATGATAATCCATAGTGAGGGCCTTCCAAGATGGTTTTTCCTCAAAAGGAATGAAACTGGTATGGGGACGTAGGTGTGTATTCTTAGTACTACTTGCTCTTATTACACAAAATACATCAGTCATATCTCAGGGCCTTTGTAGAGAGTCCCTGCTTCTGCAAAACTTGCAGATCTGTTACCTACTGAGCAAGAACTCTGTGTAAATACTGTAAATGGAGAGAAACCTTCCTTGCTGCTTGCAACAGCTTTCCTATTGGAAAAATCTTAAGAACTCTGCATTGTCATTATATTTAAAGACTAAACATGGCTCATTCTTACAGCTTGTGAGTCTGTTTATAACAGCTCCATCCAGTGGTTTCTGATATAATACGAATACAGGGCTTGGCTCACAGGGGTTCAAGACCTTCAGGTCTGAAAAATGCTACTTCAAGACATGATTTGACAGTTATCACCTTGCAAAAGAAAGCATAATTAATTTAAAAATCAAAGATGCTATTCTACTTTTCTTATACTCCTTTTGTCAAATGGCTTCCAACTAACTCTTGGTGTGCAATGAGGGACCATCCCTCTTTAGTGGCTGGAACATAAATTATGCTTGTTATGAAGATGAATAGAGTACTGGTATACAATGGATTTCTTTAAAAAGCAAAACAGCCCAGGAGAACTTACTCATGCAGGAAAGGTCTGCTCTGTAGTTCAGGAGAGAATGTTGGAATTCAACAAATTGTGTCACACTTTTGTTGAAAAAATGTCAATGTCTTTATACAAAGTCTTTGATTTTGATAATGTGACCTTTGATTTCAAAACTTTTTTCCCTTCACTTTAAACAAATTTTAATGAGGTTATTTTTTTTTAATCTTGTCTCTTTTATGACAGTGATGCAAGTAGATTTTCCAGGTTGCAAAAATTTGATATTCCAATTTTTCCTTCCTGTTCAGGATGGGGAAAAAGCTTTCAAAATCTCATTCTCATGGGTCAGAAAAATGTTTTCCACACAGCTCTAGTCAATGGGAGTGTTACTGTAAACTTCAGTGTGCCTAGGATCAGGCCCCAAGAGTGTATCAGAGATTTTGTGAGCCTCATTGATTGCACAAACCAGCCTTGTTATGAGGAAACATTCCTGGGCCAGACAGCATTCTGAAATTTGTCTGTAGTTTTCACGTTTAGGAGAGATTGTCTCCAGAGGGTCATTCTTAATGATTTAAATCTGAGGTAGATAGTTTTTTCTGGCAGTGTGTGTGTAATCTAATCCATATATTGTTGAAAATAATTGGAACGAGCATTGAGTTGCTGTATGGATACGGTCAGTCAGTATTGACTGCATTGAAACTTGTCAAGTAGGTGGTATAAATTATAAGAGGACCTGGAAAACCAAAGGAAAAACCAATGTATTCAATACAGGGAAATGTGGAAGAATAAATGCTTTCCACTGGGATTACTTTGGAAGCAAACAGTCTGAGCTTTAGAAAACTTGCTCTTGTTAATTACATGCTGGATAACATCACAGACCGTATGACCAAGTGTATGTAAAAATTTTTGTTTGTTCCCTTTGCAAAGGGCTTGATGGTGACTTCAGGCACATCCTCTGAGCAAGGGATGGTGTGTAAACTGTAGCTCCTAAAGAGCAGCCCTGGGAGGTGTTGTGACTCAGACATGCTGCTCAGACAAAAGTCCCTCCCTGCTTTCCTGCCTCTTAAGGCTGTAAAATAGAAAGATACTGCTGGGGTTTTTTCTACCATGGTAAAAAGCCTGCAGTGGCACAGCTATATAGATTAGCAGCTGGGAGTGGGGGAATGATGCTTGGAGTCCTGGCTGCACATCTTCAGAAGCGGATGTGTGGGCAACTCCAGTTTGTATTCTAGCCCAATATCAGAGTAACTTATGGAAATGAGTTATTTCTGGAGCCTAGCTAGGTAAAGCATTTCAACACACTTTTCAATTTTTTTAAATGTTGATTGGATTTAAATATGTGCTTAAAAATTATTAGTGCTCTAATGCTTCACCAGAGAAAAATGTTGCTATGACATTATATTCCCTTGCATATGTGTATGCTCCAAGTTACAGCTCAGCTCATTACATCTAGCTTCTCTAAATTACTACCCTGTCCTTTGTAAAAAAGTTTTTTGCTGGCTCCATTTTGGACACTTTGCTACTTCTTGCTAATTAGGAAAATATTTTAGATTATGTTTATTAAGACTTGGCACTATCTATTAGCATTATTTCTGTATGCTAATGATATGTTCAGTTTGAAAGCAAGACAGGCCCAGGTGTGTGAAATATACATCAAAATAGAAATTAATAGTGGTGTTTTCCCCAGAGGTGCAAGATCCAGTTTGATATACATCTAATGTACTGAACTGATTAGGAAGGTGTTTTAATAAGAAGAGAGCCAAATTTTAGCCAACAGGTTGAATTTTATTTCAGCCCCAAGAGTTAATTTTGCAAAAGAAATTCACCTCCCATTTCCCATCCCTTGGTACTTACATTTCTTCCTTTTCTTTCTATGGTTGAATTAATTGTCAACTGAAAGAGACATTTAATCCACAAGATTATTTCTTTGATGTGAGTAGTTTTAGGATATTGGTCTTTAAACATTCATCTTACTGCAGGTTTAGCATAAACCTGTGCAAAAGACAGCTTTAGGAGCTTCCACTGAGACTAAGTTATAAATATTTAACTCAAGTTATTAGATCAACACTGAAGTCAACATCTTAATAATTTGTTAAAAATTTAATCATTTTTATTGACTTATTTTTAATCAACTTTAGCACACTGAAAGAGGCCTTGGATAAGGCCTCTTGCAGTTGGTAGTTTTTTCTTTTTCTGTTTAACCTTCTGCCTGTTGAATCTGTTGGTTATTTCTCCTGTGAATTAAGGAACATTTGGATAAAGTGACAGATGAGATCTGAGAGAAGACAGTTTGGAGTACATACTCAATACTGGCATTTATGTATGTGACGAGCTCATATCCATACCAGTTCATGTCCGTACCAGTGTAAACTGTGTTACTGTGCGTAGCTACAGGAGCTATGTAAAGGATTTAAAAATCCTGGAAAACTTTAAAACTGCTGTTTTAGTTTAGTGGAGGGCAAGCTTGTAGCTTTGTGCTTGACCCCACTGGAAAGCAGTGTGCGGTGTTGCTGCTGCTTAATCACACCTTGGAGGAAATCCTGTTCTAGAGAACCATGTTTTTTTCCACTGTGGTTCATTTGCTTCTGGATAAAATGTTTGCCTCTTTCTGTACTCTGGTCCCATAAGCAGCAGGCTGTTTTCCTCTTTGCATTAGCACAACAGTACATGGGTACTAGAGACCTGCCAGCTTGGCATTGGAGTAGGGACCCCCCACCCAGTGAGTCATGTGTATTCTTTATTGCCGGCTCATGCGGGTAGCCTGTATCAGGTACTAGACAGGAGGGAGGAGGAACCTGTGACCCTGCTAGTTCCTTGAAAGCAACCTATTATATATTTTCTTCCTGAAATTTCAAGAGTTACTGTCAAAATGTCTCATAGCGTGACAAATAAGTATAAGTGATATGTGATCAGTGTTGCATATTCTTGAAACTGTAAATAAGACACTTGTGAGTTTGAATACTATGTATATCCCTAATTATATCTGCCTACATTATATTGCTAAGGGGTTGTAGCTGAATGATGCTTACCAATCCTAAATTGGAAAAGGATTTTTCTTACTCATCGACAAGCTTACAATGTGTAACTGATAAAATATAGCTAGGTTTAGCACAATAAAAAGCTGTGCTTGCATTGGAAAGCATAGAAAACTCTGGCACTTACTGGAGAAAGGAATTATTTCAAGTAAATTAATGTAACTATTTCCCTGCCTGACATAGGTGAAGACTTAGTTGTTGCATTCCACCTGTGAGAGTCATAAGGGGAACTCCAGAGACAAGCTTCAAACTGCACCTAAAAGACTTCTAGTAATGCATCTATTGAATTGATAAACAACAGCGTTATGTGCAAGACTGGATTATTGATTTTATTTTTCCCCCACTTATCTTTAGGGCAGTTTGTTCATTTGTTCAGAAAAGAGAAGCTGTTCTCATAGTTAATGGAACATTATCAGTCTTCTGGTATCACATTGGAGATAAATGTCATCAATGCTTGGATTTTCTTGATGTAACTCGGAGCTAGTTAAATTAAATAAGTGCAAGATTTTTTAAATGGAATCTTCAGTTTTAAAAAGGCAGTGAAGGATTTTTAAGTAACAAATTTTGCCTTCTTCCCTCCTCCCTCACCTTCCATGACACCTCAATAATTTGAATATATGCCCCTTTATACATAGGACCTTTCAGAAGTACGTGGCACAATAGACATTACAAACTGGGCAGTGTCTTCTACTTGCATGTTTGTATATGAGATTTCTTCTTCCTGCCTTGTAGAATCTTGCTTATGGGGGTGAAATTCCTCCACAGTCTCATCACCAGTGTTGGCTGATACTAGAATTGCAGACCTTAAGGCTGTAACAAAAGTGACAAAGCTGTCCTAAGGAAGGAAGAGGAATGGAAAGAATTTTGTGTTGACTGCATTGTGGGTATCTCTTAGCATGAGGTAGCAGGGGAGAACAATGTTTATTCATTAAGATATAATTGCTTGGAACTAGATGGGTTTCTGCCTTCCATGCTGGTTTTCTTTGAATGCCTTCTGTTTAGATTTTTTCTTTCTCGTTGCTGTAATTTGTTATGCACTGATGGGTATGAATGTCATCAAAGGTTTGAAGCTTTTGATGTTTCTAATATAAGATGCAAATGTTTCACAGATGAAAATTATTTGCTAATAAGTATCAAAAGCAGAAATTTATAAAAACCCTTATGCAATAGTTGCTAAAAATTCAAGTGACTTAAACAGTGGGCAGGCCCTTTGATGTACGTAAGTATTTTCAGACAGTGGCATCCTTGTGTTGTTAGAGTGTAAATGCTGTTTTCATTTTCTTTTAAACCTTACTTTTGAAACATTCTGGGGAAGTGTAGTACTGGTGAATCTTCCTAGATATATTTGAACTAAGGGGTAGAGGCAGGATGGAGTCTCTCAACTGCTGATGATTCCCATCCATTTGTCTGTTTAGTTTGGGAGACTGTTCCTGACTCACAAATCTGTCAGAAATTGTATTTGTTCTGTACAGGCTGCTACAAATTGCTTGCGTTCAATATTGAGCTTGACAGGTCCTCATGCATGTCTGAAGTTTCTGCAGGCTGCTGTAATAAATACTGGGCAGCTTAAAACTGTCTACAATCAGTATTTCAAATTGAAAGGTGAACTTGTCTTGACTCTATCACTGGAAGAGACCCATCTTGCTGCTAATCTTTGCAGATGAGAGAGCAAGCTAGAAGAGGTGCTTTACCGTCTTTTATCATGACAGCCTGAACCTTTGTAGTACTACGGCTGAAATCTGGGAAAGGATGTTGGGCTGGACATGTTATATTTCAACTGGTTTTCAGCTGAACGGTGTTTAGGGATCAAGGTGCTTTGGCCTTTGGATTTATTCCCTTGCAGTTTGGAATGGCTAAAGTTTTAAAACCCTTAAGTGCATTTCTTGTCAAAGACCTCTTAAATCAAACACAGCTTAAATGAGTTACTGAAAAGAAACAGTTTCCACTCCTTCCTTAATCTGTCTCCCATGCTCAGTAATTGATGTCTAGTTTCATGAGTCATAGTTAACTAGCCGCAGGTTAAATCTCTTACAGCCTAATCCTGTACATCCTTCTGTAGTCAGCCTGTGCTGGGAGTTGGTGGAGGTTTTGCATGAGCAAAGACTGCCAGATGGGTTTCTGCAGGAACTTGTACTGCTTTTATCCAGAAGGGGAAGAAATGTCAGGAAAAATCAGCATCTGTAGTTTTTTGCCTCTCAGGCGACTGGAGAGGTGCCCTGGATTGATCTGGGGATTCCCAAGGAGTGAAGAGTTCTGTTGTATGGACATGCAAGATACGGAAGCTTTCAGGACCTGACATTATAACACACAGAAGCCAAAAGCAAATTTGAGGCTAGTGTCCCAAGCAGAGATTTCAACAGGGCTTGAGTTAAGAACAGGCATGCCAGCCAGAACTCACTGATCTCTGCAAGTGAATGTGGACTTCCTATGTAGGAAGATGGAGGTGGGAATGTGTGAATTAGCTATTTTGATTTCTATCACTACCGTGAAGAGGCTCTCCTGAGCTGTGAAAGTTATGCTTAGAATCCATTTTTCAAAAGACTGAGCAGCCATTCTGTTCCAATTTCTTTTTGTCTAGTATTTTATTTATGGAAAAGGAAGAAAAAACAGGGGAAGAAAGGCATCAGGTAATGAGAATTTGCAGTTTTGTTTGATGCAAAGGAAAATATTACTGTAGTGCCAATTTCCATGACAAACCAAACTTTCAACAATAAAAAGTCACCATATAATGGCTGTTTTCATTATTGCTGCTGAAGAAACAAAATATATTGGAAGACAAAAGAATGTCAACTTGATGTTCTGACTGCTGCCAACCTCTCAAATTAATAAAGAGGAAGAAAGTTGTGCCCTTGTCTTTCCTTGGTTTGTTGTCTCAGTGCTATACATATTAGAAAGTCTGTGTCTTACCCCTTTTGTTTGTTTGCTTTTTCTGTTGTCCCTGTGATTGTTTTCTTTCATAATCAGACCAGTTAACATGTCAACAGAAGAGAACCACTTGTGGATTTTTTCTTTCTTTTTCTTCCCTCTGAGTCTGGAGCAAAGTTTAGCAGATAAATAGACTTGTCTCTAATGAAAGGGGGGGAAATTGCAAATGGGAATTTCACTAGATATATGTCATTATTTACTCCCACAAGTCTTACAGGTGTGACATTAATCAGGTTGTGAGCCACATTTTGGAGTCTCAGAGGGATCTGGCACCATCTGCGTGACTGCTGTGTTCAGGGTCACTAACTGAGTATGCAGAAAAAGATCACTTCCTGAGGTATCTCTGCCTTTGAACAGGCCTCTTCCACCCCATGACAGATACCTCAAACAGCCAACACCTGAAGGGCATTGCTTTTCTGGTATTGACACTGATGGATGTGCCCAAAGCTAAACTAGCACTTCCTCCTCACCTGAAACTCCGGCTGGCCTATTTGTGTATGGGCACTGCATTTGAGGAGGTGAGTTAGTGTTGCTAGATCCAAGGAAACCAAGCAGGATGCAAATGATGTCTAGAAAGTTCCCATTTTTTCTGCTTTCTTGGAGAACACTTAGTTTGTTAAAAAGTGACAGCAAATAAAAGTTTGGGGCTTGGTCTTCAAATGTGCCATGCCTTAGCAAGACTTGGAAAAGAAATCCCTTTAAAAAGGTATTGCAGTTCATGGCTGTGAAGATATTTCTCCATGTTATGTCACCTTTGGTATCAGAGCTGGGGACAGGCAAAAAGATTTCCTGCCCTCCCTTCCCCCACTGCCATGTGGAATATCAGTTGTAAGGTAGATAAGTAATAAATTTTTTGCATTTTCTCTCTCCTCTGCATATCTAACTGCATAGTTATCCTTTTCACTCAAATCTGACTGTCTCGGTGGTGGTGGTTTTAAATGGAGCAGCTTGCATACAGAGTAGTATGTCTGACATGCAGGTAGCACAGAGGGTCTGTCTTTTGGAGCATGATTCCTATCGGTTTCTACCACAACTAGATTCTTTAGGGAGTTGTGCTCATCCAGTCCCAGACTGCACTGTGGAGAGGAAACCATCCTAGAAGTAGTTATCTATATTTTAATTCAAGAAAATAACTTGCTGTATATCTTCCCTTGGGAAAATATCCCCTGGTATAGATTTAGTTCTAGTCAAGCCCTGCAGTTTCAGTGTCTAACAGAGACCTAGTTTCCTTTAGGCTTATGAGCCTAAACAACTTAGGAACTGTTTCTTTCCTTCCCTTCCCCCCCAAGAGATCATGCTTGCTAGACGGGCTTTCCCAAATTCTCACAGCTCTAATCTGGATACCATTTAGTGTGACAGGCTTCTTCCCGGGTTCCCACAGCTGGTTAGTGTGTTGAATTCCAGCCTCATGAACTCATATCAGGCTACATGGGCTAATGCTCTGAACACAACCTAGAGGAGATATCTCTGACAGAGTAATGGAGAAAACTGGTACTTTCTGCATGTTTATAAATGCACAGTCATCTGTGGTGTTCTTCAGTTTCTGTGCAGAGTAACTGACTGTAATGCCTCATAGAGGAAGTTAAATGTTAATGGAGGTGAAAAATAAAATCACTGAAGTATGTTTGAAAGACCAGTAAAACAACCTGCTGCAATGGGAAAAGTCTATCCAAATCCCAAGGGTCACAAATATGGCTTAAAAATATTACTTAAATAGTTACTTTTATCACCAGCTGAACTCTTAAAGAAGTCTGAGAAAAGTATGTTCTATTCTCTCTCATAACGTTCAGACTTTATCCTGAATAAACAGTGTTTCAAATAAGAGACAGTGGTTGTCAAACAGTGCAATGGGTGTAGTACCCCCTGTTCAAGCATGATGTGGATAATGCCATCAAATTCGGTGCCTTGGACTTCTTTTGGGCTGGATTTAGAAGCAGCCTCTGGTTCAGTGGTGTGCTGCTCACTCCCTCCCCCTGCTGATTTGTGGGGGCCACCAGCACATGGCTGGATTTGGGAAGATATTTGGAACCCCCAACTCTACTCGTGCATTTGAGAATCCCATGCTCAGCACTGATGTTAATTAGACCTGTAAATCTCTGAAAATCCATCACTTAAAGCACTCCCAAAGTAGTGTTCTTTGGGAACGTTCTTTGGGAACGTTAGTTCTGGGATATAACTGAGTGAAAGAAAAAGTTGTACAGAGCTGGGTAATTCCTGATATCAACCGCAGCAGCTCTGTTGATTCTAGGAGGAGTTTGATAATCTGTACCGGTGCATGATCTAACCCACCTTCTCACTTTGTGAGTCTTCAGTTGTTTTTTTCCTTAAATTAAACAACAAAAAATCTCACTTAGCATTACAAGCAACTATACGTCAAAATGGAAATGATTGGTGGCATGTGTTGAGAGCATGGAGAAGCAGTGGGTGGAAGTCAAGCATTTTGTCTGCAATTGTGCTATTCAGAATACTAGTAGGGAGCTGCTTTACTTGATATTTATGAGGGTGAAGCTGCATTCAGAGCACATGAGAAATAGGATTTAGCTCTGAAGCATTTTCAAAACACTTGAATGTTTGTTTTTCCTTTGATGTTGACACAACTGCATCCCATGACTTGCCCATCCTGACCCAGTGAGTAGCAGTCAGGAATCTTGAGTACTGTGTGGATGGGAGGTAGCTTTCTTTCATGGAGGGGACGTAAAGAAGGTAGTTTAGTAAGAATCTGTAGATGGATCTCTCTCACGTACAAACCCATTCTGAGAGGAGGTCAGATACCCAGGATGTTGTTCAGTTTGTGGCCAGCTCCTGGGCTAGATCTTTGCCTGGTAGAAAGTCAGCGGAGATGATGATGCAGCCCAAGGAAAGAATATTGGGATAGACAGAATTTCAGAGTCTGACCAGGTCAGGTAACCCCAAAACTTAAAGCAAGCAAGTAGATCTTTGTACCTTAAAAGAATATATGCTGCTTCTGCTTTGTTTTGTAGGAAAGTAGAGGCTTTTCCATACCATTCCCTTTTGTGTAACCAGGCAGTTAATTCTGAATGTTTCTGCATGTAAGAAATTTTACTTTTATGCAAGTTGAATGCAGGACTAGAAGGGATCTGTCAACTACCCCCCCTTTCCCCCCCCAGAAAAAAACCTAAAAAACATTCCCAGCAAGTAACCGGCTCTACTACCCCATTTGTGAATTTATCAGGCTGTTTAAATTTGGATGTTTGCTATCTATTATGGGGCAGTTTCAGGACCTTGATCCTCTGATACTTCAAAAACCTTCTCATTTCACTTCTAAATGTGGTAGTGCATAGCCTTTTCCAGGTGGTGTGTTTATGCTGTTAAAATAGGGGTGCTTAACCTGGATATCATCTAAAATGTGATACATCTCCTCAGCATTTACACCAGAGAGGAAGAAGGTGACTGGTTCCACTGCTGAATTCTAACCAGGAATTATTCAGACCTTTAGGAAACATGGGAGAGCAAGTGTTTACTGACCGTGTAATTAGCTCGATGATTTGCTCTGTCTATTGGCCCTTAGCACCATATTTCCTGTCTGAGCAGTGGAAAGCAAAAATATTAGTTGCTGTTTTACTAGAGGAACAAGTGTCTTCCAAATGAACAAATGATCTATTACCAGTCCTGCAGACTCTTCCCATGGGAATAGGCATTTTGCTTCTTTTTTTACAGCTAATTTCTTTCATACAGCAGGTTCCCAGGCACATCAAATGCCTCACATGTTAAGCTGTTAGTTAAGATTTATAGTCTCTGTTTGTGTTATCGGAGTGAATTACCCTATGGCTGGCAGAGTTCTCATGGACTTTTGTAAAAATAAATTAATAAATAGATTTTTGATATCTAATGCTTTTTGAAAACACAAGGCATTCCTAAGTCTCCTCTTCTGTTCAGAAGTTTCTTGTATTGCTGGGTAGGCAAGGCTTAAACAGTGGCCACTATTCTTTTGCTTGTTTAAAGAATAAAATATATGCACAGTGTTGGTGGGTCTTGCATAGGTAAAGGCTGTTGAAGAGGTTCAGAGTGAAATTCAGTGGTTGTCCATTACTTTGGTGTTAACAGAACTCAGGTGAGTCATGTGAGGAAAGTATAGACTTAGCATGTTGAAGAAAAGTAGTTTCTACATTAGGTTTTTTTTTAGTCTAGATCTTTAGCGTACAATGGCAAAGTTGGATGGATGTTAGAGCTTTTGTACAAAGCTGGGCCACATGAGCCTTCATCGTGTACTTTCTGGTTGTAAGTATGTCATGGAAACTTCTTTGCAGTAGCATAAAACAAAGACTAGAAGTAAAATTTGCTCTTTCAAAAATGAAATTTTTTTTTTTAAAGGACAAATAAGGTCTTTTAACGTTTCTGGGAAATTTTCTTTAAACTGATTTGCTAGCTTATATTTTATGGGATAGCTTAGAGTTGAATGGAAGGGCACTTCTAACTGTGAGAATCAAGAATTGCATATTGAGGTGTAAGCAAATTATTAGTTGGTGGACGGGGGGAAAATGGGGAATGGAATCCATCAGACTGTGCAGATCCTCAAGCTCTGCAGCCTTTTTCTAGCTGTGTGATAAGCCAAAAGGAATAAACTTCTTTCAAAGCAAGGGAGGTGAATCCTGCACTTATTTTCTGTCACCTGTCCTTTGTCAGTCCCCACTATAAATGCTGAATTCTCTAAACTTCAGCTAGATATGCTTTTTTTAAAAAAAAAAAACAAAACTCAATATTTACATTTTTAAAGGGAGCGGGGAGAAATTTCAAACCAGAAATTTCATCTGTGAACTTTAACCAACAAAAATGGGAGCTAATGCATTTCTTAACTAACAACTTAGCTCTATTTTTATTTGTTTCAAACAAAGGAGCTGATATTTCTCGTTAATGCCTGCTGTTCAGTCAGCTGCCCTGATACTGCATCACATCCGCTACTGCTTTGAGATGCCTCTGTTCTCTGAAGTGAGACCACAAGACCTATTAAACCTGTAGTTAACCTCAGGTTTGAGCTGATCCATAATAACAAAACTTAAGTACCAATACTTTAGCCACTCATCTGCTCAGCCCCAATGTTTGCTGCTTTTCTTTTTCTCAGAGGAGATTTCACATTAGTTTTGTTTCTAAGAATTATCTGTTTAGGTAGTTCATGGCTATTCCATAGTCAGTTCTACATATGTCGGTATTTTCAAGCTACAATAAGACTTCTATGGAGTTACATAAAATATTTCAAATTATAGGGCTATTACTATTTATTTGCAGTGATAATTTGCAGTGATAATTGCCTGATTTTTAAACAAATGTTTAATCAACATTTTACAAAAGGAGGTAGGTTATCTGTTTTAGAAATGTGTAGTTCAAAATGGGCTCACTTTCACTTCAGTGCTGAGCAGAACAGTCTGTTTTTCATGTTTTTATGTTATATTTTTCCATAGTAGAAAGAAAACTATGACGCTCTACTACTGTACAGTGGTTTAGCTCAATTGCTTTTCATCTTGGAGACTGGATACTGATTTAAGTCATATGTCAAAATGAGTCTGTCTCACTCTAGTCTTTAATAGCTGTGAATCCATATCCCAAATATCATTCCCTGTCCTGTACTTCATCCAATTAATGAATTTCAGCACAAAAGAGGGCTGGAGGTTGTATGTAAGTGTATTAGCAGGGCCATTTATCATCTGCCTTACACCTGTTTGCCTTGTTCTTGATTGCCTGCCCAATAACTTGAGGTCCTGATGTGACAAAGCATTAAAGCACCCATGCAACTTGGATATTCCAGGTAGTTGTATTGAAAGTCAGACTGTCACCAGTGACGTGACAGCTCATGTAATGCTGTTGTGTTGGATGGAACAGTGCAAGCTTACATCTGTATAAATCTGGGGTTAGTGGACAAGGTTAAAATTATTATGCTACAGGCTTAGATACTGAATGTCTCTTAACTGCAAAAAAAAAAAAAAAGAAACAAAAAATTCTAACATTAACTTGAGTATAATAAAATATAAAAAATTCAAATTTACTAGGCCTGATTTTAAAAAAGAAATATCTTTATTCCTGCTTCAGTTATTCTGTAGTTAATATAAAGGCAGAGCTAATTTTTTTATTAGAGGCTGCATGCAGTTTAATCTTTCTGCTTCTCTGACCCTTTGGGTATTAATTTTTACTTATTTACTTTATTCTTTTTTCTCACCACAATCAATGTAATGTTTCAGGATACACTTGAAGTGAATATAGTTTGAAGTCTTGTTTTCTTATATTGGAAATACAATTGGATTTTAGTCTAGTGATGTTTTACACGTGGCTTTAAATTTTACTAAGTGAGTTACCCTGTGTAGAAATGATCAAATTGTCTTATAGAAGCACAGCTGAGTTTTTAGATTTGGTAAATCATGGTCTAAAATATTTTATGTTGTTGAAGCCTCATAACACTGCAGAAATAATTCTGCAATATAGAGTTAACAAAAGAGAGATATGCAAACTTATACAGGATTTATGTTTGGGTAGGCTGTATTAGCATATGTATGCTTATCTGTATTCTGCAGCAGTCAAAAATTCAGATCTCTATTGCCTATAATGTTTTGCAACTTGGTGTCATAATGTAAATGTTGGCAGAATTTGACAGATGAGCTATACCTTTTTTAAACAGGGAAAAAAAAAATCTTTGTTGCTTTTCTGGACTAAAACCAAGCAAAGAAGCAGTATTCTTGTTGTTGTTGAAATCTCCCTAGAGTAATATTTTGAAAACTTGGTAGATAACAAATGTGTTACACTGTGCTTCTGGGATGTGACTGCAGGATTTTAAGGGGGGCGGCAATGAAAGGGCAAAAATGTCTTCTAACTAGCCAAAAGGTGCATTAGCCCTCCCATTTTGAATTTCTCTCTAGTGTTTGGCAATTTGTCTGTGAAAAGTCTTGTGCAGAATTTTTCCTTGCATATGGGGAGGTGCAGCACAGATTAGAGGCAAGACTTCCAAAAGCACCTCAATATGTGAGATCAAAGGATAAGCCCAAGTTTTGTGAAAGTCTGTAGCATAATGAGAAACCAAGTTTTGAAACCACAACCAGAGGCCAAATTTCTGAGTATCATAATGGGACCTTCAATGTCTTCTTTGAGCAGTTATGCTGTATTTCACAAAGCTTGACACTTTTATAAGCAACTTTGGACGAGTGTCTTACGATGCAAAGAGTTAGGCAATCCTAATGAACGCTGTCACCCCTCCTGGAGGTCATACACAGAGAACAATGCTATGTCTCAAGGTATTGTGAGATATAAGGCACTTCCTGATGCGAGAGGGTGGCTGTAATAGTTAAAAGGGAGAAAGTAGATGAATGGAGGGGACATATCAGCAAAAGGGAGAATCTTACTGTATTTCAAGGAGAGAACATCCAAGGAAAATGAGAACAAGGGCAAGATAAAGAGAGGACCTCAAACCTCACTTTGCTATGAATGTGATAAGTGAATCTCTGGCAGCAGCGGTGTTCTTCCTATATCCTTTGTAATGATCAGTCACTGATACAGGGGAATGGGAGTGCTAGTATGCTAATTCTTTAGAAATAATTACAGTGATCAGTTTAAGCAAGAAGTGTGTAAAATGTGATCCATTAGCAATTTTCCAATTCACACCAGCCCATGCTGGGATTACATCATTATTAGATAAGATAAACTGCAGGAGAGAAAGCAAGGAGCATGCCACTTGACCTTGTCAGGCAGCTTCTCCAACACATTCACTGGAGTGGGGTTCTTTCCCTGCAGCAAACCTACACGTCATGTTTCAGGCTCTTTCCAGAGGGTGGGAACCCTTCTGCCCCCTTCTTTTTTGCTTCTCAAAAAAGTCAAAGACACCCAGTGAGCACTTGTACACATGTAGTTAGTTGGTGGTCTGTCCACTAGCTTGCACATTGGGTTCTTTCAGGGGGGGTATGCTAGCATGTGGTTTCCATCTCGGGAGCTCTCAAAGCCTTCTCACAGTGCCACATGAGCATTCTTTAACAACCTGGGAAGAATGCCTCTTCTTTCAGGTACTTGGGCTTTGGTAGCCCTCCATTTGCTTAGCTACACCCCTGAAAATAAATGTTTACAAGAGGAGGGTAACACATTTTTATTTTCCTTTTGAATGCTTCTTTTAGCTGTGACTGGTCAGAAGTTTTTCTCTGTAGCATCTGGCCTGCAGTCTCCTGAGCGTACTCTTGTTCTGTTAGGCCTGAAGCAGGGGCTGTTCAGACATCCTCTTAATTTTTGTATATCTCCTGAGCCGCCTCTTTTTTTTTTCCATCTTTGAGGTGGTATGGTTCACTGGGGAAAGGTTTTGTCCTATATGATAACTTGAGAAAAATTACTTACCTTCCTTTTGTCTCTACCACCATCTCTTCTTAGTGTGGATAGACTAAACCCATGCCTAACTCAATATGGATAAAATAGTCACTGAATATTCATTCATTAGGAGGCGTCTTCTCATTCTCCCATTATGTGGTAAGATGCTGGATAAATGTTCTTACTACAGCTTTAATTCTGGAGCTGGCACTTCACTGAGGATGGCAGACCCTGAGAAGAAAGGCACTAGTTTACAGGACTTTCGACTGTAGTTCTTGACTCTGCCATAGGCTGCCTGCTCCTGTAGGTAAATCCCTCTGCTTCTCATTATTCATCTGTGAGAAATGCAGCATCCCATCTGTGGTGGTTCATGTCTGCTTTGACTTGATGCTTGTTTGCATGTGTAGTGCCTATCACTGCTTGTAATCTAGTTAATTACTCCGATATAAATAGTATTTTTATGGAGAATGTGTCTTAATATGAGAAATCACAGCCCTGTGAAAAGTTTAAGCTTTCAGAATTAGACTTTAGAAAACCTTGATGTGCCACCTGGATGATACAGATTTTTATGGTGTTACCCAAGATGTCTCTGAGCTTTTGCCATACTCTGAAACCCTTTTTTCCTCCCCCACTAAGTCTTGCAGCTACATCAAGTTGCCTCTCTCTGGTTTTATGAATGGAATGTAGTGAGCTGCATAAAGGTCCTTTCATTAGATAGTCACTCTGTTCTTAAACATTTATGGAGGTTAATTTGGGGGAAACATTCTTTGCAATACACGACATTTTCCTTCCATTATACTTCAGCTGTCCCAGATTTATGTGGAAAGATTACACATAACATAAGAATAGGTACACTCATCATTCACACAGAGAAAAATATTACAATGTATTCTTTCTGCAGGGGAAGAGCTCTGGCTAGCCAGAGCAAATAACATCATGGGACTGAGCAGTTTTTATCAAAATCTTGAATTGACATAACTAATTTGCAACACTTATTATGTGCTTTCCAAATCAACATTACCAGAAGACCAGATGCACAGCTCAAAAGGTTGCTGACTTTGCCACTGTCTTTTGCCTTTACCTCTTTTACAGTGTTTCTGGCAACATACACTTTTGTAGCCCATACCTAGAAAGTCTTGTGGGAAATTGAATCAACTTTTTTTATTCCTTTCAGCAGCAGTTTGCTCATCTTTTTTTTTTTTGTTCCCAACATGTTAACAGATGTAAATATGAATCATATTTCATTCTCAGACTCCTTATAAAAATACACTTAGAACCAAAGTTTGAGTAATAAAAAATCTTGGATGCATCTCCAAACCACAATGAAACACCCTATCCCCAAACGAGTCAAGGCTTGGCTTGCACACCTCTGTCTGAAAATGAGAGGAGAAATCTTTTGAATAGCACTGTTGTCTCTCCTACTTTTACAGACAAGCAGCACTGATAAACTGGTGTTTATGTGTAGATGTGTGCTTGTGTGTGTGTTTAGGTGTATGGTTTCTTGTCTTCCTTATCTTCCCTGTCTGTTTTTTATGACTGATTTACACTGTAGACATTTTTTGTGGTTTTGATGGCTAAAATAAGCTGATATTCATTGTTTTCAGCAGCTTCCTTCTCCCTCCTCCTCTGTGCACTTCAAACAAGATTCAGAATTAGGCTTTCTGAGCTTGCTTCTACACCAGAAAAGACAGGATATATTAGTGATCTGGGATTATATTTAGGGTACAGTCTGCTATGAGTTAGTGTATCAGCCAGTATGCAGGAACTGGTGCTGTGAGTTGGGTGTAAGGCTTGTTTGAGTTATTGGAAGGAATCTTGCTGGCTTCAGGCTTGTTGTAATGACCTCTAAGACAAGGCCCTTCATTCAAGATCAAAGTTAATTATTTGCTTCAGTTAATTATCTCAGGATGGACAGGTGACATACCATCCTAATAAACTGAAAAAGGCTGGGACATGAGTCTGAGTACAGGCTTATGTAGGTTGCTCATATTGTTTAATTGTTAGATTTGAGCAGAACTCCTGGAAGTTTTGACATGCAGCAAGTAACAGTCACCCAGGTGACTTCTGGGCATGTTTTGGGAATAGGAAGCAGCCAGGGCCTGGCACCAGTGGGTACTATGAGCGAGGACACCGTTTTGGGAAGAGAAAATGTTCAGCGTTATGTGGATGTGAACTGTGCTGTGCGTTCATTGGGCTTTAGGGCCAGAGAACAGGCCCAGCCCACTTTATTTAGTAGTGTAGGCATAGCTATTGATGTTTTCAATTGAAGCTTTGTATTCTGAATATTTTAGTTCTGGGCTCTACATCCCCCTTTCCATGTTAGCAATACATGCAGCGTCGACACCCACGTTTAAGGGTTTAGATTTGATACTATGAGCTGGCAAGCTTCAGTCTCACCTGCTGAAAGTATCAGATACTTTGAACAGAAAACTCTTAGAGTGTGCTTAATTAAGCATGGACTGTTTGACTTCACTGGGCTTTGATTGTAATGGGTTATTTTTTCTGGCAACAAGCCAACATAGCAGAGGTTGTTCATTAAGTTCCAGTGTTCACTTTCATCCTCCCTTGCCAATTCATAAGCATCTTTCTATTGTGTGTGATCCTGTGACACTGAAAGATTCTTGCTTTCTCTGTGGACTTTGCACGGACTAAACGTGTGTCTTGTGCCCCCAGAGCTACAGGAATCCAAGCCAATAGTGGGAACAAACAGCAGTAATGGGAGGCTGGGGTGTGTAGAAGCATTTCTGAGGTGAGGAAAAGGCTATTCCTCTATAGCACTTCCTTCCATAACCTAAGCCTCCAGTCTTTGTTTAAAAAATGAACCTTTAATTGCAATGGGATTTAAGGAAAACTCTTCCAGGAAGAAAAGGGTATTGCTGTCACTTGGTTGTAAATGCTCTTGAGGGATTTTTTTGTACATATATCTTAAACAAGAAAATACCCACTGACCCCCCAGTGCAACGCCCTCCCTCAAACTAAAAAACCTCCATCAGTCCCTCCCCTGAACTTACAGTCAAGAACAATGAAAAATGGTTTCTGCTTCATTATGTTCTTTGCATGGTCAAGGCAAAGACACATATGCTGTCTCTATCCTCTAGATAGTCTTTAAAAAAAAAAAGTCAGCAATGATTCACTTCTATGGGAAATATGCTTGCTTCTTTGCTTATTTAGAGGTTTAAGGTTACTTTGGAATAAATGTCTGCACAAAGAAACAAGGAGATAGAGAGTTTTTACTCTTCTGAACTTGGTTATCTAGACACAGGGCCCAGATGTGAGGGGTAGCAGTGTGCCATGCTTGCTTACATAGCAAACTGGAATACAGCAAATGTGTCCTGCTGGTTTTATTTTCATATCAAATCATATTATTCTGGGAATGCCTAGGATATCCCAGGCTTTATGGCATAAACTGAGTCATCTGAGGATTTTTCTGCTGTAACTATAGAACACTTATAGGAAGATGTCTTGCTAGGGTTGGCTTTGTGTTTACCATGAACAAACAATACAGAGGAGTATGTGGTCAGCATGATTATGAGGATTTGAAGTAAAGAGAAAAGCCAAAATGAGTGTAGACATGATCAAAGCTTTACTCTAACATGCATGCTAAAAGCACTTTCCCAGTATTTGTGGGAAATCTATTTAGGACTCTGTTACCAGGAAAAGTTTTCAGCTCAGAGTGATGTTAACTAAGATGCTGGAAGTGAGGCCATCATTACTGCTTTTCTTTTGCTTAGCTAATTTCTGAATGTGTGTTACTGCAAAACTGTTCCAGTTTTCTACCTATGGATTTCGTTATTTCTTTTCATGCATCACCTTATTAGTGTAGGTGAGAGTAGGGGGACTGGGCAGGGAAGAAAGGAAAGTAGTTGGAGGTTCCTTTCTGAAATCATTAGCTGGCTGAGCTGAATGGGCTCAAAAGCTGGCAGGAGTTATTTTTACAGGGAAATGGCAATTACTTCTTTCACTATGAACTGGAAGAAGTAGTAGCTCAGCAATGTGATTCTTAGTCATCATGTTTTGCAAGACCATTTTTTTACAGAGCTTTTGTAAGAGCTCTGTTTATACACAGAACTAAAATCTAATGTTACTTTTATTTTTGCCTATGAATGGCTTGATGTGATGATGAGCTGGCTTTCTTCTAAGGAGGAACTTCATTTTGATTCTCCCCGCCCCTGCACTCGCTAACTTCAAAACTGATGGTTTACCTGTCTATATAGAAAAGAGAAGGTGTCAAAATCAGGGCTGAACATTTTCCTATTAGCACCACCCTACAAGCTGTGCACAAAACTCTTTGATATGCTCAAAGTTACTACATTTCCAGAGCAGAGTGTCATCAACTTCTTTTGCAATGAGACAAGGCTTCCTCTGGAACTGGTTTGCTCCAGGATAATGAGATTCTGAAAAGCATACCTCTTCATTAATGATGCAGTCAAGGAGAATTGCTTATAACTTTTTTCCTCCCCCCTCAAGCTCTTCAGCAGATCAAGTTTTTATACTAGAGGCAGCAAGGATTAGGGAAAGATTACAGTCTTGGGAAAAATTCGGAGTGTAGCAGCCAGGCCAATAGTGTCTCCTATTTCCACCACTCAAGATGCTGAACAACTTTAAAGCAGCTTTGTATAGGTTGTAGCCCAATGGTAGGAAGAACTGGTGCTCTGTGCTGTTAACCTGGTTCTGTGTGGGAGGCGGTAAAGCAGAAGATAGGGTGACATATGTTTCCTGTTTTGTCTTTCATCCCTTTTCAATTGCTTCACCAGCAGAATTTGTGGAATAAGAAGTATCCCGTAAATTCTGTCTTCCATTTATTGAATCTTTCCTCCACCATTTAACCTGCCAGAATATCCCACCTTGGAATTAGTAGGAATTTCATCTCTGGCCTCAGAAGACTTAGTAAAATCTTTGTTTGTTGCATTGGAGATCTTACGTTGTTACAGAAAACAATGTTGGGTGATGTAACAGAGTTTAGCCCTGCCTGTGCTCATGAAATACTGTTCGTATATACCTTGGGGTAGAATTTAACATGGTGGAGCTTATTCAAATTTCTGTCTGAAAAATCTAGCTCAGCATCTATTCCCGAAGCTCTCAGCTCTACAACCCACTGTTGGTAAGGGTGATCTCATGAGGGTTACCTTTCCTTCCAGAGCTGATATCTTCTTTGATTTTGCTTTGTTCTTTCAAAGACTGTGGGAGAGCAACTCTGTGTAGTTCATCTGCTTTACCTTCGTGAACTCACTCCATTGAGTGTACCTGTCAGTAGGTCCTACCACCATGCATGTGAGACATAACATCACTGATCCACTTTCCCTTGCTCTTTAGGTTTCATAGCTACCAGTTCATGGACCTGTCTAACTGCTGAGAGACTGCACAGCTTCCTCTGTGGTTTCACAAAAGCTGTTCCTACACAGTAGTCTTCAAGCTGGGATAATTCAAACGTTCCCTGCAAAGTCCCAGAAACTACACTATTGGGAATATCTCTGCCCTGACATGGGGTCTACATGACCTAGTAGGCCTTTCTATCCCTAATTACTGTTATTTGCATGCCTTAAACCAAATAGCCTCAGGGAAGTCATGTAAAATGCTTGCTGTTCTCTGGGGTTGCTAATTAAGAGATCCATCCTCTTGTTCCTGAAGTTGCATGACAGTCAGATATTAATGGGGAAGAAGTAGTGGAGGGGGGGAAAAGGCATCCTGACCAGAGCTGCATATAATTTTCCACCAGTTTTCTTTTTCACTTAAAAATGCAAATTTAGGCGAATCAAAACTTCTATGCACTCATTTTAAATTCCCTACATTGTTCCATGTAAACAGAAATAAAATATTAAGAGAATATTTCATTTTTAATGCTTTCATGTCAATATTCAGCCCAGCTTTTATACATTTATGTAAAAAGGTATAATGTATAAAGGCCTAGGTTTGAGGAGAAAATATAAACAAAGTATCAGAGTTTTTAATGTTGCAAATACTCCAGAATAAAGGTTTTTGAAACATATATTGTGATAAGAGAAATCAGAGCTTGTTGCTTATAGGATGATATAATAGGTTAGTGTAGGGAAAAGTATTGATGCCATGACAACTGGCCTTCGAGATGAAGGATGATTCAGGACCTCTGATCACAGTATAGTTCTCTGTACTTAAAGGAAAGGTATCTCCACATATTTATTGATGGTGTTTAAGTAGGATATTTACAGTTGGGTGATGATGTGAAACCCACCCTTCTTGCATCTAATGTGCCCGCCTTTTGTTAATGAAAGAGCACTGTGCTAGTGGCTTAGTGATACCAGTAAAAACCAGGACTGGCACTGTGACATGTGCTTGACTGGGCAACAGCCCTGAAATGCTATCATCAGCAGATGTCTCTCAGGACTGTCTTGTGTTCTGTCAGCTGCAAGAGGCACTGCAGGATTAAGGCTATGGGAAATCCAGGTGGCAGAGATTGCTAACCAGCTCCAGTTTAGGTGTATTTGCTAATATTATCTCAGGCAGCTTTTACTATGACAATCTTAAATACCTAAAGTCTCATTGTAGAACAATGCCCCTTTTTTGTGGCAGTGATCTAGTAAATTCTGCATAAGCAAACTTTTTTGACTCATGTTATAAGATTATGCCCCTTGAAATTTCTAGCTGCTCTTTTGAGCAAAGTATTGGAACGCAAACGTACAAATCTTTCTCCTCCGCAGTTGTGAAAAGTCTTTGTTCTCATATGCGCAAAGTAATTGCACAAAATTGTCCTCCACTGAAATGTGTAATAAGCACACCAACCCCTTTGTCCCAAAGAGGAGTGCACAAATAGTCGTAAACAGAGAGTCTTTCTTTGAACCTGAGTAAGCAGTCTGAAAATACACTAAATTCAGAAAAAGCCAAATATTGATAAGAAAAAAACCAAGTAGCTGGGCACTAGGAATCTATCTCAACAGCAGGCAAAGCTTTTTATGTGAATAGAAACTCTTTAAATAAAATTCTTCTCTTCCACCCTCCTCAAATCAAAAAGCATTCTCTGAACCTATATGTCTAGCAACCGATGTTATCTAATTTTCAGCATGCAATGGAATAAATGAGACAAATGTATTTGCCCTTGGGGGAGGGAGCCAAATGAAATGGAAGGGTCGGGGGGAAAGAATTTGAGCAAGTTTTGTTGAACATGTACAATTTCCATTAAACCTGTGGAGGGAATCAACAAAACTCTGCTGTACCATGTGAAAGCACTATTGTAACGCAGTACATATTCAACAGGTATAAATGTGTGTAATTCCCTGCATGGTGATGACTCCTGCACCCCAGCATGTGACTCTCTGATTTAATTGGTCAAGAGTAGCAAGTTATGAATATTTGCATATTATTAATTTGATCCCTAAAATACCAAAGCTGTTTAAATATGTACCCTATCTGTGAGAGCTCACAGCATCCCAGTTTTCTGGCTGGTTCATTTTAACTATTTGCCAGGTCAAGTTTTGAAGGCTTTGTCAAAATGTAGAAAAAATGATTTTATTTGGGTGTCGGGCTAGAGTAGGTGGCTCCTCTTGGTGGTAGAACTCAATGCCTTGATTGGCATCTGTGTACTGGCAGATGGCTGCATAGTATGAGCCTTTCTGAGAGGTCTTCTGGGTGCCTAGGTTTAGCACATATACTTTCTTTATGATAAGATCTTGAAAAAGGAGTCCAGACACAGTAAGAATCTGTCATGATGGCTGTCCAGTAAATCCTCTTTGTGGCTTGGGCTCTACTTTTTTTTTAAGCCCCATTTCACCATGTTTAACTGATTTGTGTCCCCAGTAGCTTTTGGCGCTCTTCAGGTGGTTAGTAGAAATACAGATTAATGATAGAGCTTGTAGGTATGTTGCAATCTGAGCAGCAAGATGCTCAAGATACTGAAGTGCATCCATCCACTTGAATGGCCAAGAATTTGCAGTGCCTGTTCCTGTTCATACATAAATTCAGTGGGTGTGATGGACAAGGGGAGGCAACTCTGACCCAAAAGATTGCTGGTGTCAAGATTGCTGTAAAGAAGCAATTGATGTATCTGGAACACAGCTGGCTCCATGATCTGGTCCAGGGACATCACAGGCAGGGGATATTGGGATTCAAAGATTCTGAGACCATCTCACCCCACAGATGTGATGTGGCAGCTGAGGATAGTCTGCTGCTAAATATATCCTGGGACACTGGGCCCATGCAAGGGATGGGCAAACCCTGTGGATCTTGAGGTTTTCTGCAGCATGACTTCAAATGTTTATCAGAACAGCAGAAACTAGTTTGAGCTCAGAGACCTTCTTTTTCCTATAATTCAAACCCACAGTTGGCTTAATTTTCTTTTCCTTGCCCCTAAAGGTGATTCAACTTCAAAAAAAAAAGTATAATTTTCCTGAGTCTGTACTGAGTTAGGGTTAGAAAGGTATCCACAAAAGGTAGGCTGAGAATGGGTCCATAAATATGCATCAACCTATCTATCCACAATTTTATTTTTTCACTGAATTTGTCTTATCTTTCTGTGTCTATTTCTATACTTATGCTTTCTTTCCTCTGTTCCCACTCAATTCTATTTTTAATCACTTTATCTGTGGCTTAGACTCGGAATGAAAATCCAACTTATGTAAGATGAACTTTTGAACCATGAGAGGTAGTACAAAATTAGTGGAATAAAGAGGATTTCCCCTCACTATTTTAAAGTGATCCTTGGTTTCCTTGCAGTTGCTTTTTTTTTTTTTTTTCCAGTCTGAGGTGCATTCTCCATCATAACTGTTCTCCTGTTCCTTTTTGTGAGTGTGTGTGTGTTTATGTATGTGTGTGAAAAGGATTATAGCCTCCTTGGTTATTTTAAAAGCTCAGGAGGCTTTTATGAGAAACTGTATCAAAGTCCCATGGAAAAATCAAAGTGAACTATAATTCCAAGTATCATCTATGTTTCTGTTTACACTATTTTTCAGGAGAACTTTAATATATTAAAAGGCAAAGGTTTGCAGAATGTTTGCTAGCTGTGATTTCAGATCTTGTACGACTCCATTCCTAGGACCAACTCTGGTTAGCTCTAGCTCATAGTAAATACATAGATCTTATGTTGTGGGTTTTTTCCCCCCTAAGTTCCTCTCTTAGGGGAACCTCACACTCTTCAACAGCATCATCTCTTCAGTTGATTTTGCATGTTATTTATTTGATGGTTTGCTGGTCCTTAGAGCAATAAGGCAGATCGGCAAATTAGAAATGTAAGCATGTGATTTCTTGAAAGCTCCTTCATTTTTCTCTGAGTAATTTTTTTTTTTAACTGATTACTCTATGGAAAAATTCTCCATAGAATATGGATTTTCCTAAGATACCCAGTACAACTTTTGCATTTTTAGAGTATGCTTCTTAATTAGCTTTTGACACTATTAATTCAGGACTTTGGAAGGACTGGAGGGTGATTCAGAGCATTTGTCTGGAAAGCTAGAAGTGACCTCTTTGCTTCTTATTGCTTTAAGATTTGTGCCATCTGTCTTGGTGTCTTGGGACAGTTGTTCTTCAGGTTCTTTGAAGTATCTGGCTACCTTTTGTATTTCTCATTTCCCATGAAGTCAGCAATATTCGTGTCGCATGCTGCTTAAACTTTTCAGGCATGATTGCCTTTTTGTATTTAGACGTGAATGCGTTTGTGTTCTTTATCAGCCAACCAGATTTGGTTTATTTTTATAGCATCTCCTTTGTGGCAGGGGCTGGGGGATGTTTGGAAGGAGGGCAAGGGAACATTCATGCTCCACAGTGTAGAAAACAGAGGAACCCAACTGCCAGGTGCCCAATTCAGCCTCCACAATTGTGACCACAGAGGGATATTTACCCATTTTTCTTCATGGAGTACTTTGACATTTGTGAATAGGAGAAAATAAAATGTTGTAACTAATATGCTAATCAGCATTTATATAACTTTTTCATCAGTGTTGTTGAGGGTGATGTTTACAGTGCTATGACCTTCCATTGAAAGCCATGCCTAACTTATTTTCCAGCCACAAGGAAAACAGCTGCAGACTTGTTGAGTTAGACTACATTAATCTGAATTCCAAGTCTTAAAGTCCTCGCAGCTGACATGCAGAATGCCTGGCTGGCCTTCAGTTTCTTGCTATATTTTGACTAATTTTGAGTGTTAAACCCGGTTTTGGATCACAGTAGTTGCCTGCCATACGGTGATTGCTTTTGGTGCTGGTATCAGTAATCCTAGTGATTTGCTTTCTGATGTTGTTTGATACTGGCTGTCAACATTAATGACTTGGTTATTACCTGCTGCTGCAAAAAAAGAATGTCTACTCTATCCCAACTGGGATAGGTAAAATTTTGGGTGAAATATTTTACCTACCCATAGAATAGTTATTTCTGGATTTTATTGGTAATTTTTTCTGTCAAGATTGCTTTCCGTAATTCTCACCTGTTTTTTTTCTCTAGAGTTTCTATGTTTCACAACCTGTATTTTGATTAATAGGAAAGACAGTTTCTTAGTTCATAATATTACAACATTCAGTTGAAAAGCCTTGGTCTTCACTGATATTTCTGCAATACCTTGGATAATGTTCCACTTACCTTCCATCCCACCCTCCAAAAATACCTGAAGATGCAAAGGCTGCCTTTGGTAGGAACCTCACTGAGAAAATCCACACAAAAAGCTTTCATGCCTCAATTTGATCCAGCCACAAACACTATAGACTTTCCAGTCTCCTTCCCTACCAGCTATATTCTGGCAATTTATTCTGGTAATTACTAACACAACACAATGCTGTGTTAGCCAGGATTTGTAACACTGGGTAGGCTAACAGAACCTCCCGACTTTGCAAAACAACAGGCCTACTAATAGCATCAGATGAGCAGGACCATTGTAGAACATTCTGGTTTAGAAGACTTTTCAGTAACCTGAAAAGATGCCAGGATTTGCTATAGTCAAAAGAAAGTGTCTCCTGAATTTCAGGAGACTTTAGTGTACGCCCTAAGAAAGAATATATCCCTAAAGGAATTTCGTTTCAGGGCCCTATGTACTTATGAAATTTAATCTTGGTTTTTTTGATTGTAATAAAATGTATAGTCTGCATTTAATTTAGCTGTAAGGAATATGTAGAAAACACAAAGGACACATATCAATTGAATTTTGGAGTCCCCTTTTTCTAGAAGCCTGATACATAATGCACAATATGTGTGCTTAAAGCAAACAGGTTATGTCAAAGTACTAATGATTTAAAATTCATAATTCTTTCAATCTTTTCTCTGGTGTCCATCTTCTGATATTCTGAATTTAGTCAGAGAAGCACAGTGTTTCAAAAATCATGGCAACACTGTAAAAAAGAAACACCTCTGAAAAGGCTCTATTTCTTTCCTTCTAGCCCTCTACCACCTGCAGTTTGTCTTCAAAAAGCAAAATCTAAAAATAAATTAAAAGTGAAGTAGTATTTAACATTGTTCTGCATCTGAATGTTTCTTGAAACAGCTATTTTAATGCACCGTGAATTCACTTGTATGAGCTTAAACATAGTTGCGAACAGGTTTTGGAAATCAGTGTATTGAAACTGCCGTAAGAATTTTATGCAAGTTTACAGATTTGTCCAAAAGATTATGAAACTTTTTTCTGCCCTTCTCATTCAATTCCTGCTTATATATATGTCTTTGCACATATGTTCTATGGATGTGAACAGGTGAATACATCTCTACAAGTAACTTCTGATATTTTTTAAATTTTAAAACAGCTTTGTATAGAAAATAAGATTTCCATTTTTTACTTTAATGTTGATTCCTCCCTGCCCCATCTTTCCTAATCAGGTTTTTGTCTGGTTTATATACATGATTGTTGCAACAGAGGTGCTTCTCGTTTGCTGAAAATATTATATCCAGAAAAAAATGTTGTGTAAAACGGTTTGCAAGAAAAATGAAAATTTCCAAAAGGAAAATGAAATAGAAATTAAGAGTTAAATCTGGTTTTTGGGGGATATTTTAGAAATCCTTGAGTGTAATACAGAATATTCCTCACATAGTCAAAAACTGTGCAAAGTCCTTCAGTGGGCAGATGATGCAATAATATCCTAAGACAGGCAGTCCTTAGTTCATAACGTGTAGATGTTGTCTTTTCTATGCTAGCTGAACCAGTGGGCAGCCACCGATCTGGCATACATCTCAGCTGAGCCTTATACCCCCTTTCAGTGCACTTCATTGTGTTTTCTTTTCTACTGACACTGTTATCTCCTAAATCACCTAAATCGCCTAGATCACCTAAAGATAGCACAAATGATACTCAGTGCAGCAGAGGAGTTGTCCTGAGTGCCCAATGGAAGTTGTGACTAGAGCCATGTCCTGCCTAGCAAAAGGGGAAAGACTGAACACTTTTCAAGGCTATTATCTCCTACAAGGTTTGGGTTTTGGTGTTTATGAAACTAAAAATAAAGAAACATATTTAACACAGCTCTGTAATGAATATCTAGAAGAGCTTCTGTCTGTTCCCTGCTTAATTTCTGAAGTGGCAGGCTGGTGTTCGGTGGAGAATGGATCTAGAAGTCCAGCAAAGTAGGGCTGCTTGGTTTGCAGGTAGTTGGAAATCTCATAGAATGGTTTAGGTTGGAAGGGACCTTTAGAGATCAGCTAGTCCAATCCCCCTGCAGTAAGCAGGGATGCCTTCAGCTAGATCAGGTTACTCAGAGCCCCATCCAGCCTGACCTTGAATGTTTCCAGGAATAGGGCATCTACCACCTCTCTGGGCAACCTGGGTCAGTGTTTCACCACCCTCTTAATAAAAAAATTTCCTTATCTAGCCTGAATCTACCCTCTTTTAGTTTAAAACCATTACCCCTTGTCCTAGTGCAACAGGCTGTACTAAAAAGTCTGTCCCTATCTTTCTTACAAGCCCTCTTTAAGTACTGAAAGGCTGCAATAAGGTCTCCCTGGAGCTTTCTCTTCTCCAGGCTGAACAACCCCAACTCTCTCAGCCTTTCCTCATTGGAGAGGGGTTTCATCCCTCTGAAGGTCACAGGTGAAAATAAATGTTCTCTAACTAGGAATACATGAAGCAGATATTTTTGCAACTGCATTCTGTGTTTAGGAAGTATAAGACAAATGCGAAAACATTTTAAAAGGTCTATTGTTTTCATATCTCTGAAGTTATTCTAGCATGGTTCAGTGTCATAACTGCGAGAGGCATAGGCTCTCACCTCAGCTAGTCATCTGGCTGATAGTAACCTTAGTTAAAATCATGTCTTATTTAAGCATTAACTCATAGATTCTTGATGCATGAGGGAACCACAAAATTGACTTGCAAGTCCGCCAGCATAGCAAACCCATTTTTTCCTCTACACCTTCCCTGCTTGTCTGCTTGTATCCTCATTAATCAAACTGATAGGAGCTTTAGCTATGGATCTCCTCACACCAGCCAGCAGTCATCTTTCATAGCAAGAGAGCTCCCTGAGGACAAATGCACTCAGGCAGTCAGGCAATCTTTGTATCAGCTCTGTACAAGTTCTCTATGGGCTTGTTGATCCTAGTCAACTTTTAGCTGGTTGGACACAGCAGACCAGATCCTCAGCTGATATGGAGGAGCTAATCCCCAGCTCACTTTCTCTGCTTAGATTTCTTCATGTTTTTATTTGAGTACAGTGTCCTTTTAAAGCATCTTGGACTTCTTGGTAGTGGGTATTTCAACTGCCAAATAGAGAACACATTTCAAAAACTGAATGATTGCCATGTTTACAGGTTTCTGGCAAGTGGTTATTTAGGTATGGTCATATAGTATGTCTGCCATGTGAATATTCACAGATCTGATGAACCTAATCTTTCAGTGACATGGAGACATTTCTGACCTTGGGCAGAAAGCCCAAGAGACAGAAAGCTCCACCAAAATGAGAGCTTGAACTGTCTATAGACGTGTGAACAGGTGCCAAACTTGGCCTCACCATCTGTGACCTGTATCTGCTAGAAGAGCTGTTTTTTCTGTGCTGGTCACCCTAAATAAGACTGGGCTTTTCTTTCACGTTCTTGGTCATAACTTCTAGTACAACATGTCCCAAAATAATTCTTGTACTTTTGGAAGCTGTACATTTAAGGTCTGATCCAATACTCACTGAAGTCAGTAAAAATCTCCCCACTGATTTCAGTTGACGTTGGATTCAATCCTTATTTAGGGGCTATAAATACATCACTGGAAGGGAAAATCCCATCCCAGACTTCTTGATAGATTTTTTTTTTTTTCAAATTTTCTTCTTTCTTGCTCTTTTGTAATTTTGTCAAATAAAATCTGTCAAGCTCTGTTGCATTTCCTAATCTTCACTCTTCTGACAGATTACAGACCAGCAGAAAGACGAGCTTAAAACCATGAAAACTAAGTGCATATTTTCATTATGCTGTCTAAAATGTTTTTAATAAAGCAGAGGGAGAGATGACTTTGCCAAACTGGTGTCATGATGTTCCAAAGGTTTTGGCTAGTTAGCAGACTTCCAGCAAAAATTCATGTTTCTCTTCAGACCTCTTGTGGGTGATCCACACCTCACTTGGAGTCTCCTTTTATTATCTTGTGGCTTCAAATGGAAGAAAGTCTAAATTATTTTGGACCCGTACTAACAGTTCTTCGTTTTATTAATAGCACACTGAGTGAGTTTATTATGTAAAATGCTCTGATTGCCTCTTCTGCCTTCTGTATACCAAGCACTTAGCAAAAAACAAACAATATTGGAGAAAACATGACTTGGTAAACCAACTTCACATGGAGCCAAAAAGTAGGTGAATATCTAAAAGAGCAAGGTGTTTCTGTAAAGAATGAAGTACATGCTTCTGAACTGTGGCGATCAGACTGAAGCCCCTTCCAAGCTAACATGCAACACACGTTGGTATTGAATTAATGCTACACACAGCTCTGCAGCTGATTCTTACTCTTTTTCAAAGAGTCACTTCTCTATGTTGTTTTGCCTTCTACCTCCCCAAGATGAAGGTTTTCTAATTCTACCCATTCCACTTTCATATTTTTATGATTTGGAAATCAGTGACTAGAAGCTTTGCAACCAGCAAATTATTTATATTATTTTTTGGTGCCTGTTGTCAGAAGCAGTAGTAATAGTCTAAAATACCTGTCAGACAGGATTTATTTTTAGCACACATAACACATATGGTATTGTGTTCATGTTTAGTTATTCTGACAAACATTATTATCAGTATGTATAAAAACTCTGGGGTTTTATATACGTGACTAATAATCATGTGATTTTTTTTTTGCTACATGGCTTAAAAAAAGCAAAGGTGAAAGCAAAGGAATTCAATTGTCAGAATTAAAAAACAATACCAAAAAACCCCCAAACCTGGACATTCCTATGTCTAACTGCTGTGTTGGATGATTTTAAAACAGAATTTTCCACCATTATCCAGGGAAAAGAATCTGAAATGTAATAATACTTCTGGCACTGCCTTTCACAAATAAGGCAACTGCATTCAGTTAGTAGTAATTTAAAATTCTGCAGTAGGATACTTGCAGCACACTTCAGAGACTGCAGTTGGCTTCAGAGACATCCTCCTTGGAGTCTGGGAAGCAGCCAGTATCACTGGAAAACATTTACAAAGAAAGCAGTATTAGTATGACTGCTAAAAGAACCTAAACAGCCAAAACAAAATACTCAACCCAGTGCTGCTTTCCCCATACATGCCCAGAGGTGCAGCCAGGCCCTGAGTGGTCTGGAGCGCTTTCAGTGTGGCTGACTGAGGTTGGCATTGAGGAACCCAAGCAAAAGCTCGGCTCCGTTATGTTGCAGGCTAGTTCTGATTTTAAGCAGCACTCTTCTTGATGTGTTTGTAGCTCTTTGGTACTAATCATGGACTAGATGGTGGGAGGAAGCTGATTCTGAATATTTTGAGGGATCCCTTGATTCCATGAGTGGTCCCTGCACAGATGTGGAACTGATACAGAGTATCTGTCTAACTGGTAGGACCTGAAAACATTGAAACTTAAAGAACGGCCAACAATTCCTTTCTGCCCAATTTGCAGACTATGTATTTGAGGAGACTGTCCAGGTAACAGTTCGGAAAACTAAAACATTGGAATGTGTGGAAGTCTGCCTGCTATCAGGGAAACTAAGGCAAACAACATAGATTACTGTAGACATATTCACCAATGCTGAAAGTCATTCCATAAGCTCACTACATGAATTCACAAGGTTCCACAGCTATTACAGCCCTCAGGGAACCATTTAGATTACTGAGGCCGAGCAAAGTTTGAGAAAAGCCAAACAAGCAGAGCTGAATCTTATCTAAGTTTTTACTTTTGAAACTAATTTTCAAGTGCTTGTTAAAAGCCCAAGGTTGGCTGCCTTAGTGTAGCTGTTTTGATAAATAAACAGACGACTTCAATCCCTGCGCACAGCCAACCCCAGTCATTTCTGCTATGCTGTGGCCTGCTAATAGAGGGTACAGTAGTTACCAAGGTCAAGAGAGGTGGATGTGAAACTTCAGTTTGACTTGTCTCCAGTTTCAGTGTATTTACTGCAATGCAATCACTACTTGAGTGCTGGCTGAATCAGAGCAACATTTATTTTAGAAAAAAGTTGAAAGAAAATATGTTTTTGGCATATGGATTAAAAAATTAAAGTGAAAACTGTCTTCAGTTTATGAGAAACTTGATTTTTTAAAAAAATTCCTCAAGGGTTTTTAATGCTTGCAGAGGAGGTGATGTGATGGTCCTTTTTTATCTGTTCCAACTTCTAGATTTTTCTACTAGAAAATAAAGGAAACTTTCTTTTAAAGCTTCTTTTTGCAAAAAATACTCCTGGATGTTTTCTGATAACTATATTTGAGAAAATTAAGGGTTAATTACAGCATCAGAGATATAGTTTATACACTTATAAGCTTGACAGTAGGTAGAATACAAAGCCACATTCACAAAAACAGTCTCAGTGACATCATATACATTTGTGACATCAGCAAATCTTCAAGAGTGAATTAGTGTCTTTGTCTACATTGAAGGAGCAGGCATTGCTGTATATAGTGTTTTGTACAAGAGTGTCTTGCTGCTAGCCTGAAGTGGAGAATAAGGATTGAGGATTTAATTTGGGCTCAGTGAATCATCACTTTGCTATATTTGTTATTTTTCTCACTAAGTCTGTGGAAAAGAGCAAGCCACAGGTAGCATTTTGTTGGTTTCAAGTGTGATATTGAGCGATCTTTACAGGACTGTATAGTTAAGATAGATACCTCAGCAATACCAGAATTCAAATACAGTGTTCCATGAAAGTATTGAGTTATTTGCTATCTTCTAATGTTTTTTAAATAAATATGTACAATAGATGTTAAGAGAACATATTATTTTTTCTGGGGGGTGGGGGGAAGAAAAGAATCCTATAACATAGAGTATTCCAAGAAGAGCAAAACAACTTATGTTCCTCATCAATCACTCTGTAAACTGCCCAGCATTCAGAGCACAGCAAGTGCTTAGCAGAAGAGAAAAACTTTAGCACTTTGGGAAATCTGGAACGTGTTCGAAACACATGGGATGGCAGTGCTAACAAAATAATGAACAGTATTTTGAGTAACTGCTTGCTGCTTCTTTGTGGACACCTTCAAGGGTATCCCTTTCATTAGAATTATTTTTTTCCTGTAGTGCTCATGTTATGTATTTTCTGACAAATTATTATTATATTTATCATGTATTGTTGTTCCAGGAAATACTGAGTCATGAATGTGCTCTCAAATATTCAGCCTCTTTAGCTACAAAATTTTAACCACTCCTCTAAAAGAATTTATCATTAAGCAGGAACCAGTATGAAGACATATAGTTACCAGAGACAAGCATCAAGCACTTAAAGATTAATTTCTTAACTTATTTAGAGATTAATCATCGGCTCCATCAAAATAATTGTTGTTACTACCACAACTGCTACTACTGATTGATTTATAGATCACCTTGCACATGTCTCAAGGTGCTCTAAAATATAGCCATAAAAATGACACAAAGCCACAAAGGCATAATGAAATATAATTAGAACAAACAATAAATCCAAAAGTTGCTAGAATATTCACCTGGGAAGTAGGTGTAGTTTTAGGAATTGCCTTCGATCAGTGAAGGGGCAATGGGAGCTAAATTAGCTTCTCTTTTATGGCTCCAGCAATCTTCTCTGTTACAGACTAGCAATATTGCAGTCTGACTCTCACTGTCATAAAGGACATAAAAAAGGAACAAGTATCAAAGCATCTCAAATTCATGCCTGTTGATTTTCATGTTTTACAGTTGGAGGCTACTTTTTCAACAACACTTTCCCTGAAATTAGGTAACTCATTTCCATTGCTCAAGGCCACAAAAGGGGTATCTGTGCCTTGGGATTAGTGTGCAACATAGGCTCTTTTTAGGTTTGAAACAGCTTAGGAGATAGCAGGAATCTGTTTTCTGAGCACTGGATCTACCTCTCCTTTTTCTTATGTCAATTTTCTTTCATGATGGGGTTTGTAAAACAAACAAACAAAAATCCATTCCAGTTCTACTACTTTTTTTCTTAATTTTCTATGAAAATTTTGACATTTTGCTGAGAAGGACTTTTATTTTTCTTGTTTCATAAAAACTTTTTTTTGTTAAAAGAACCCAGGCTATATCTTAGTAGTCCTAAAAGGAAAAAATATGCAAATTTGCTTTTTGTTCTTTTTTTATTTTTGAAAGAAAGAGCACCACAAAAGGATGGTAGGGTTTACAACAGTATCTTCATAAGAAGTACATCCTAATATGCTTCTACAGTATCTTGTAATACTGTTCTGTAACTACATATCACATCTTTATCAGAAGAGCCCTATTCTTCATTTTGATATCACAGTGTCCTGAGCTTCCTTTTTGATTACTTAAAACGTTTTAATGCTTCATGTCAACATTGAGATCATGTTATTGTAGTTACGGACTTTTGTCCTTAAGTTATTTGTATCTCCAGATAGAGTGCTTTATGTAGCTCTGCTTGCTCTTTCTACATGCCTGATGTGTGTTTGCCAGCCACTGATGAGGCCAAGGAGGTTAGGCAGCACTGCTCTTCTACTTCCTAGCCTAGTGAGGAAAAATTCCTGTGGCAGACCAACTGGAAAGGAAAAGTGCTAAGAAAGAAGTGTCTGGATGAATAGCAAGACAGATGGAGGGAAGAGCCAGGATCCTGAGCTCTTAGATGTGTGTTTGATTTGTTGCTTTCATATTTTGAAAGCCTTTAAGTTTTATTTTGATCTATCTGATAATTCTAGTCTTGGATGCTGAATCTGAATGTTTCCAAGTGAACATGAAAAGAATTATGGTTCAGGTTCATCTGTGTTGTCACAGTAGCAAACTGACAAAGGCAAACTTTAATACTGTGAAATCTTTATCACAAACTTTCTTGGACCTAGTTCCAAAGCTGGCATTTGTGTACAGACTTTCAAAAATAGAACAGTAATGCATGCCAGTATGTGTGCCAGTGGCTGAAATGGAGAAAATGCAACAAAGCAAAAAACACCTGTTCTGCAATAGTTAATCGCTTAATCTGGCTTTTTCGGAATTAACGTTATTTTCAAAATGGCAACATATATGTAACTAGATACCTCAATATGAGCATCATCAACTTTCAACAGGGAGTCTACCTCAGGAATGGAATAGAAGGTCTCAAGTGACTAAAGACTATTGCAAATTTCTTTCTGGTACAAGTACAAAGCTCTTTTTCTTTTCTGTTTTTAATCTTATGTTCTTTAACATGGAATCACATAATGTGTGCATTAAAAATTGAAATAAAACTAGGACAGAGTAGCGTGATGGAGTAGTTCATCAGGAACACAATTGTCCCCATGAATAAAAAAATGAAAGAAAGACAAAAGATAGGATTTGATATATACTTGTCAGGTAATGTCACTTCATCTATTTTGGGAAGGACCACAGCAATGATAGTATAAGATTCCAAATAGACTGGAAGAGTCTTTCTAAAATGCTGGTGTAGCAAATAGTTAACTTCTTAAGAAAATATCTCCTCTTAAAACAAAACAACCCCCTGATTTCCAAGTACTATTTAAAGGCAAAAATGTCTTTTGGATTTGCTCTGCTGCTGCTAATGACATGTAAATTTTTAGCCATGTTTGAGAAAATGCAGACATTGCAAAATCCAGGGAAGGTTACAATCTCATGCACTACATTCTTCCATTCTGGTGAAAAATTCTAGGGTAATAAAACTTTATGATTCAAGTCAAAGACATGACAGCAAATGTTGCATGATTGCAAAATGCCCCAGATCTTGTACTGTTTACATTCTGCCCTCTGCGATTCTATATAAAGAGATTAAATATATCTGTCATAAGTATCTGCTGAAGCAACACTTCCCAGGGCAGACCTGAAACACTTTGAAATCTACAGAAACATTCCTGTCTGCTGCCATGAGTCTTAGATGAAGCCTAAGCCTTCCAGGCTATCTTTTGTTATGTGCCTGATTTTGCTACCCCTATCTAAGGGCTGTGGCTACACAATCAGCTGAAGCAACAAAATAATTGCCAAAGATATTGAAAGAATCCTTCTGTTGAGAGCGTTGATGTGGTTCCTGAGGTCCTGATGTGAGGTGGTGCTCTTTTGTTGGTGAGTAACAGATCAATCCTTGAAATCAATCAAGTGGCAAGTATGAGTGAGTGTACTCTACCCATGCCAGAAAGTAAGCTTGTTATCTTGTTTTGGATGGTATTCGAAACTGTCTTCTCATTCTGTGATGAGATTGTGCTTCAACTTATTCATTACTCAATTTTTCTGTAGAGGGTAATACAGTGGTTGAAGAAAAAAAAATCCTTCTGGGAAGGCACAATGGTATTAAAAAACCAACCAACCAAAAACCCCAAAACAAACAAGAAAAACCAAAACAAACAAAAAATTCCACCCACCCCCACCCACCCCCCCGCCAAATCCCCCCAAAATGCCTAGTGGGAGGTTAGCTGCTGTAATGGACATGTGTTGTCCAAAGGCTGGGGAAGAGCTTCATAATCTGTCATAATGCCATAGCTGTGAATATAGTGGTCTTCTGTGGTAAAAGCATTCCCTGGGGTCAGGGAATTAGATAAAAATAATCCAACTTGATTGTCTACTGAGTGGAATGCACTGTCATGCTGAGTTTTTCTGGTGTATTGTGGAGGCCATGGAGCTGGGAGAGAATTCAGTGGCTGAAACACTGAGAGCTGAACTGACTTATGATAGAGTGTGTACAAGTTTTCTGTTTGTGATCAAGATCTTCAATTTTGAACTACTAGTTACAAATAGGCGCCTTTGTCTTTTAGTCTTTTTGACCTGTACAGGGTTTTGTGTGTTGTATAGGGTGGTTTTGTTTGTTTTAAGGCCTTTTTTTTTGTTTGGTTGGTTTTCTTTTTTTTTTGTTTTGCTTTGGCTTTTTTAGCTCTGTAGATTAGGGTCCTGTAAAATGTTAAGTGAAAATCTACTCCATTTAGGATTAAACTGTGTTTGCCTTTAAACCTTTGCTGAAGGGCTTGCCAGGGAGGGATGAGATTGTTTATGTAGCCGAATGTAAGCACATGCTGAAATGCTTCCTGAATCAGGGTTGTAGCTGGGTATGGGGAAGCACAATAAAGGATGCAATCAGTCCAAATGATTCATTGTAATTTTTTTACCTTAATGTAATCATAAAGCTATGTTTTCTGGAAGGAAGTGAAACTTCACATTTTTACTGGGAGTGAAAGTATGTTTTTACTGAAAACGTAGTAGTTTTGAGACGTTTGGACAAGAAACTGTCAAGTCAAATAGTTTTGACATTCTTGTTTTATTTTGTAATGTTGCCCATTAAAAATAAAATTTGACAAGTTGTTTTGACAAGTTTTTAAACTCTGTCAGCTTGTTAGGAGGATGTTTTGGTATTGCTTTACAATTTCATTTATATTTCAGTTTTTCTGCAGCATTTTAGATTCTACATTAGAGTTATTGCATTATCCGTTTTCCTGATTCTTATACCCTTGCTTCTCTCATTAAATTGATTAATTATTTGAATATTTCAATTGATCAGTTGAAACATTTTGACATTAAACAAGCAATAGAATAAATTGGGATCATTGACTTTAGGCTGGTAGTTTCTAGAACAATGTAGAAGGATGTTTTGATCTTAATGTTTGTTGGATAACTTCCATTTTTCCAACCCAAAATCTTATATCCTCATCACACTCAAATTGCTGTATTTTCTATTAGCTGTAAAGAGGAAACATGCCCAAATTTCTCTTTGTATAACCATATGTTTCTAGAACTAGAATCAGATGTTATGCTTTCACTCCAATCTCATACATAGTACCCTTGCAACATAATACTATGCCCCTTTTATGTCAAGGTGTCAACTCTCTCTCTATTTTTACTTCACCTATATGAAAATGTCATCAGGGCTAAAACTGAGCTGTTTTTCACACCCTGTGCCCTATAAAACATAGAAACATTACACTCATTAAGTTTTATGAAAGGAATTCTTCTTTCTTAGTCCACCGCAACTAACATTCTGTGGTGTGTGTTTTGTGGTTAAAAGGCAACAGCAATTTGAGGACTAACACCCCATTCTTCCCTTACTAAATCAGGGATATTCCACTTGTTTAAAATTACAACTTTGTTTTACACTCTAAGAGTGCCTTGGAGAATACTTGACTTGAAGCATGGAGAATGTATATATGTGTATATATGCATTTAACAATAACCAGAGCACAATGAAACATATGGGACATAATGAAATTAGGACATACCGTTGATTTTTACTACATAAATATTTTGGAGGAAAGTGAACAAGTTGGAATAATTGAGATTTAAGAAACTTGAAAAAATGCTCAGTATACTTAGGGAAGAAAACAAAGGGGTATCATTGCAGTGCTACAAAACTGTTTATTGGAATGCAGCTATTACATCATTTTGTGATGTAGAGTAGCAGGAAAGTTTGACCAGTTATGGCTTGTGTATTTCAGAATACACTATTATTATCATTATAATAACCCAGGGATGTGAATATTATATCTATTTTTAGGATAAAACATATAGGAAAAAATAGCCCTTGTTATTAACATTTCACTTACTCTGCTGCTAGGTATGAAAAATATAATAAATACAATGGCCTAATCTCTGTAGGTATTTCAGAATAGGAAGCAACAAAAGTTAGCTGTATCCAGTATACTCTCTTCAGTCACAGAATAAGGAAGAGAAATGTTATCCTAGACTCCAATTTATATAGTATGCTACCTACAGCTTTTTCTCAAATGAAGCAGCAGCTGTGTCAGTCCAGATTTCTGTGGTCTGACTCTTAGAAAATATCTCTAATTTAGATTGTTATTACTGGTACTATGAAGTCTGGATTTATTTAAGGATTCAGATCCTAGAATGTTGAGCCTCTCAACTTGCAGTTACATCTTAAAAATGCTGGTTTTCCAGGAAAATTGCAAAATATGATGTAGATAAATCTCAAAGATCCAGAAATTCAAAGGGGAAGAAGAATCGAGGATACTTTACTCCTACAGTTGTAAGAGGTAAATTTTAAGAGTCTTGATTCATGCTAATCAAGTACATAATTTCAACAATTCCAGTTAGACTCTGTCTTTTGTTAGAAAAACGTAAATACTGTCCTAGCATTAAAGACGTGGGATACCACTCTCTTGAGGATTTAATTCTCACCTAAGCATAGGAATTTAAAAATTACACATCTAGTCTAAATTAATTGTCTAAGCTTTCTTCATAGTCACTGGAAAGGAACGGCCACCTTTTATCGCCTTTTGGGGATACTTATTCTTCTTCCCTGAATAAAGAGCAGCCTTCTTATCTATCTTAGACTGGGCAGCTAACTTTTGGATGTGAGAAGTAAAATGAGATGGCTTTGGCAAATTGATCAAAATGCTGAAACAACAACAAAACATTTTGTAATCTGTCATAATGTTTATACCTGTGCAGGAGATGGCCTGCAGACATGCAGAGCTGGCCTTGCGTGCAGATAGGGAGTTCCTTGCTCTCTGGCTTGCTGTCCCAACAAGCCTCAACAGTGTTGAGTGAAACTGCTGCAGCTGCTGTCCCTGTAGGTGGATGTTCTTTGGGCAATGGCTTGTGCTTGAGGCAGGACCTGGCTTCTTGGCTCTTGGTACAGTGGCGTAGTTTTGGGCTTATATCTCTGCAACGATAATATTAGAAAAAAACTTTTAAGAAACGAATGAATTGCCTGTTGCATTTAGCTGTGAATCTGCTAATTTAAGAAAAATATTTCTAGGACCTTAAAAAAATTACTATTAATACTAGATTCTTTAACTCAGTGATGAGGGCATTTTTAAGAGCCATTAGAATCTATTGCATATAGAGCCTGTTTGTTATTCTGGAACACTTTAAATTGCATATTACTGATCTGGGAAGTTCTATTGGGTGCCACTGTAATGTTTTATATTACCTCATCAAACTCCCTTTTTTTTTATATATATAGTTAAAATGTTATTTGCTCACAGCTAAATACCAGAAGCTTGCCGACGTGGCAACTGGAAAATATTACTCCTCTCTAGTTAGCACAACAGAAAGGAATCATTGGATTCCCCATGCATCACTGGCAAGGATCTTAATGCTGGGGCCAAGGATCATTGAGATTTGCTTGGGCAAGCTTAGGGTACATCCTCAGTGGCTGTATATTGATGTTGTCTTTGCTAAAGGTCCATCCCAAATATGTCATACCCCTGCAGTTATACAACCATCTGTGTGCAAGTAATTGTGTGTGAAACGCATAAGCAGAGTATGTTTATTGCTGCCAAGCTGGGCTGTGACACTGCTCTATGAAGGGAAGAGGTAGATGACAAAAAAATTATTATGCAGTCATACATAAAATCTCCTTTCATGATACATGGAGCTACATCACAAGACCAGGCTACACATCTTGAATATATATGCACTACTTTGGAGAGGTTCTCAGCTTTGGTTTTCCATGGGTTGAAATTGATTTAGAAGACTTCATTAAAAAGCAAATATCTGTGTTGTAATTTTTAAATATCACTGTGTGTGGAAGCAGAAGTAGGAGTTGGGCATATGCTAGCATAGAGAAATAAGATCCCTATATTTTCAATTCTCTAGTGTGGATTTGGCTCGAGGATGATAAAAATGCCACAGTTACTGCAGAAGATAAAGGTCCCTCTTAATATCGGTGGGAGAAAGATTTCTTACAAGATACTATCAACCTAGAAATTAATTCCCTTCCTTGGTCTACCAGAAAAGCTTATGTTACCTTTCATGGTTTTGTACTTTATCAGAGCCTAAGGAGAGATATAGTGGAAGTCCCTCTACTGACTTCAGTGACCTTTGGATCACTGCAGTTTTACATAATGCTAATTTATGCAGTGTGAGGAAGACTAATTTTTATAAATTATGCTCCATTCTAACATTCAGTAATTGGATTTTATGTTATTCAGTGACTTACGCAAAATGCCAGACTGTCTCGTAACAGGTGGTTTTTTGGACCTGGAACTCTGTGAATAAATAAGAATAAAGGAATAACAAGGTTTAGTTTCTTTCAGTAAAAGTAATCTAAAGCAAATGAGGGCACTTCTGCTTTATAGTTAACTAAATGATTCTGTCTTGAATTTGGCTTTTGGATATTTATTTTAAAAGCTTCTGCTGCTTAAATGATTTTTCAATCTGTGTTGGTGCATTGTTGCTTTATCTCCACAGTTTATACAGCTGTCAGATACCTGTGGAGGGTCCCTTATAAATCAATTCCCCAGTAGTAATGTGCAGTTGGCCTGAAGGGAGGCTCAGGTCACTTAATCTGAGTGGTGTAAAGAGGCATCTTTTGTATTGTTTGGTTTTATTTATTTTTGTAAGACTTAAGGCTACTTGAAGCTTTTGAGAAGTAAAAAGGGAGTTTTAGCCTGAAGGAAATTCTATGAACTGTCACTAAATCATTTTGCATTTTCTCAAAACATACCTTTCTTTATTTTGACGTTCTCCACTTTTACTCTGGTCCTGTCTCTGCCAGCTGCTTTAGTCAAGCCTGGGAAAAGGATCTGAATCATGACTATGTTCGTCTCAGTAAACCGCTGTGTTGGAGGAAGCAGATGCAGAAAATACGGCAGGAGCATAATTTCCTAAATGTCTAGATAAAAACAATTTGATGTCTTTACTTCCTAATAATTTCTTTTGTGAGTGTATCTATACATATGCATGCGCAGAAGATTAAAAGGAACTGGACGGAGAAGAGGTAGAATGAATAACTTGAAAACTAAAGGCTTGACTTCCTGGCATTCGCTTTTCTTTTTATGATAGTATGTTTCGTTTAATTTTTTTGGCACAGTATTTATTTGAGAACTGTTGGTCAGATGTAGCATTTGTTTTTAGTGAAGCCATGTGTGTTATATTTTTCAGATGGGGAAATGGAGGGGATGGGAAGATAAAGACCTGTGCAGGGTCCTGCATGAATCAGTGGCTCAACTGAAATTAGGACCTGGTTTTCCTTCTCTTAGTATTTCTTAGACTGACTTCATCCTGTCCTCTCAAGCTTGCCTGATCAGTGGGGTTTTAAAATGAGGAATGAAGGCACAGGTTTAAAGAATGCAACCAGACTTCTATAAAATTTCTGGTTAGACTTGTCAAATGCGTTGTCATTCCATACTTGAGCAAATCACCTTGTGTATTGAAAACAATACGGTTATACTTCAGAGCCTGCTTCAAAGCTCAGTGAGGTAGTGGGAATCTTCCCATGGAGTTGTCTGGGATTTGGACCAGACCTCTGAGTCATATAGAAAAATTATTTCAAAGGGAGAATGTATGATGTAAACACAAATCATTTCACATTCATGAACTTGCATATCTATTGTTCGAATATCTTAATGTTTTCCATAGTTTCTATGGGTATTGTTTATATTTTGGAGACCGTATGTGTGGATGAAGCATCATCAGTATACCTTTTAGGAACTGAACCCCATCAGAAGTCCCCAACTTGTTAATATGGCCCCATAAAAGACTCCCTGATACATTAAAAAGGCTGTAAAAATATGGAAGCAAATGTAATAAACACAGATTAATGTTACTTGACATACAAATACTAGAATCCCCATTCCCTGTATAGAGGATTTTATTATTATCACAGATTTATTTTAGGAGTACTAAATCCAATGGTGATAAAAATAAGTTCCACATTCCTTATTATTTATAAATAAATTTGCATCCACTGGCAGAATAATTTTATGCTTAGTGACAGGAGATGGTTTAACCCTTGATGTTAAATTCCAATTGCCCTTTTACCACACTTTATCAAATGGGGCCAGTTCATGTTTGCAGTGTTGATATATGTGACAAAACTAGGTTGACAAATGCCAGGTAGTAGTAAGAAGAGAAATAAATAAGGTTTTCCATCTTTAACCACGTTGCAAACACACAGTACTCACTGTCCACCTTAGTGACCTTCGTCCTTTCAGTAATGCTGTAGATGTAGATTATGACATACACTTAAATACACAACCATATTTTAATAGGCATTAAATAACCTGTGGTATTAGTTCTGCAATTTGTATGATATGAATTGATCCAGCAAAAGATCTGAACTGAGCTCTAAGTATGTGAAGTCAGTGAAGCTGCACACACATTTGAGAGCACACATGTTTTGGTAAATTAGAAACATAATTTGAGACAAGTAGGCAGATCTTGAGTTTGAAGCAACTTTTCTCTGACTAGTGTTGCAAAACATCCATTATTCTTTTCCTCCTCTTTCTTGAGCTGCTCTTGCACTTATGCTACTGGAATTGATTTTGGCTTTAGTAAGCTCTTGGGCAAAATGGAGGGCCAGTGTGGGAGGATATCTGCCTTCTAGCACTGAATAGGTGAACTCAGAAGGAGCCAGGCCAGTGGCAAAGGTGCCTGTGATGTGAACTTCCTGATACTGTTGTGCATATCCTATGCTTCTCCACAGATGCAGAGTGAAGACATTTTCAAATAACAGCTGCCACGCAGTGGGGGGTGGGGAGAGAAAAAAATTCCCAAAGCAAAAAAAACCCCACAAATAAAATTCACAGCTGTTTATAAAAACCTGTTTTGATCCTTGGTAGAAATAATTTCCAAACTTTCCCAGTCAAGGTCTGTTTTTGAGCTATTTATCTTCTAGTTTCTAGGTATTTCAAATACTCCAAAAATATTACAGCAAACTAATTCTTTCTGACCTCTGGGGAAAGAATAGGGGTGATTAATTCTACAGTGTCCTTCGGTAGTGAGTCAGCATGTTTCTTACTCATTTGGTTTTCATACATGCTTTTTTCTAACCAATGGGAATTTCCTCTTCTCTCCCTTCTCACACCTAGTGCAAGACCCCACAGTTGGGCAGCATTCTGTAAATAGCTTGACCAGTCCTAACAAAACCCATTATAAGTCATCTTTTTCTAGCTGAATTGCCTAACCCTAAGGAATATCAAAACATGTACAAAATAAAATAAAAAAGTACTCAGATGTTGAGAGTCTATAGCTGTATTCATTTTTAGCTTATCACTTGAATTGAAATGCCAACTGTTTTGGTGTCGCTAAGGCAAATGATAAATCCTGGTTTGCAGATAGGTCTGCATGTATTTGTTTCCTAAAATGATAGGTTTGCTATGGGGTGAGTAAGGCCATAATAATTTCCCAGGTTTCAGTTCTTGATACCTCCCTGTGTATTGTTTCCTTGAAAGTAATAGTCTTTCATAATGCTCCCTACTAAGGTTGTTGCTGCTTTGAAGCAATTCACAAACTGAAGAGTATTTGCTTTAGCAAATGTTAATGTAAATAGTATAAAGTCTCTTGATCTCCATAAGGGCTACTTCTATGCAACTAAATATTCCAAAAGAAGCACTGACTGCATGAAATACGGAGGTAGCGGCAGTTACCTTCACATATTCCGTTCCATGACACTGATAAATCCGGGCTGGTGTATCTAACAGTGTTTAAAAAAAATGAAACTGTTTACTGTGTTTTCACAAGAAGTGTGCAATGAAATGTAGGCATTGGATATGTTCATTAGAATTCCTTTGTAAACACGGGTCGATGCTCTTCATTTCCCAGTGAGCATGCTGGCTGTAAACCAAAATGGCAAATGAGACTCTAAACTGGGAGATTTGCTACATTTTATATTTATTTCCAATGTGTTAATGTAAATTATCATTTTACCCAAGCTGATGTTTGAATACACATTTGGTAGGAGAGGTTATTTATGTGACTGACAGCTTCATTAAGCCCTGTAACAGCTTTGCTATGTGAACTGTTATTTACCCCTTTCTGTATCTATTTTAACAAAGGGTAGTCATAATTATTTTTTTTACCCAAGTTAATTGATGTAAGGTTTTTGTTAGTAAATGGCTTTTCCCCTGCCCACTCAGATCTATCACAAGGTACCAATTATTATTTTAAGATGACAACAAGCTACACAAAGTCTAATTCTGGACGAAATTCTATACCATTTGAAATCACTTCAGGTTCAGTCCTTGCCATTGACCAGCGTTTGACTATATATCCTAGATCTATAGTTTTCTGTTTGTGGCTTGAACTTTTCATCTGAATTTGGGATGCATTGGGTGTTTTGAGCTTGGTTGTTCCTTTCTAGATGAAGTATTAATGTTGAGATTATTAATGGCTGGCTTCTATGTCCATCATACCAGTGGACTACTGTTTGAAAAGTGAAATACATTCTACTAGTTATTCTGTTACAGTCATGTCTAGAAGTTGGAGAAGGGGGATTTCTAAAAGGATACAGAAGCGGTATAGTTCATTAACACCTTCTTATTTAGAATAAGGAAAGAGACAAATGGAGAAATGTTAAAATGCTAAAGTTTCGGAGGAGGGAGACTTCCCTAGTGGTAGTAACAATAAATGTTTGTTTAAGAGAAAAAAGAAACAAAGAGGATACGCATGCCTGATGCCAAAGAACAGCCAGTGTGCCTAACACACTGGAGAAACTGTTTCAGAAGAATTCATCCATGGGAAAATATGTCCCTTATAATATTACCAAGGTCAGTGAAACCTATGTTGATTTGCTAAGTAAGGGGTTTACTGGGCAAATGAAAGATGTCTGTGCTGGGGCACTCCCATGGGACCCACTTTAAGATTTCAGAATTTAAAAATATGGGGAAAAGAATATAATTGGTAGCTTTTTTGTCCTCTCTTTCACAATCCTGCTGATTATCTATAGACAAAAAAATAAATCCATTAGAGAAGTAGGAATTCTTTTTATACACATACTGAATAAAAGCAACATCGGGGGGAAATACCTCTGCAGAAATTTAAGTTAATTTCATGTTAATGAAAGCTATTGTAAAATTGCTTTAAAGAAATTTGGCTGAAGCAAAATCTAGAATTAGGGCAAGTCATGGAACCTTTGCAGGCAATAAAAGGAAAATATTCATTTTCTAAAAGAAGAAATATCTTTTAATGGAAAAACTCATGATGGGAAGCTAGTGGGCTGATTAGAAAAGTTACATAAATGGCCCTTTGCATGTGATATATATGAAAATGAGTATGAAAGAAAGCAAAGCTTGCACAATCTATGGTAGTGTAGTGAAGGATGGTCAATAAGATTTTTTTGGCCTTGTATTTTCTGAGACTTGGTGCAAATTTGCATTGTGGCTCATTGCTGTGACCTGCAGCTGGTTCAGATCTATAAGAACACTAGAGAAGGAAATAAGACAACTTGTCAGCTTCTGGCCTCATCTCTTGCATAAAGGAAATTCTGACTATGTGGAATTCAGTGGTGAAAACAAAGAATCCAAATCAAAAGAAAACAAACAAAAAACCTTAGCATCTGCAAAGACCAGGGTTTCACTCAAGGGAACTGTGTGAAAAGTGCGCTATTATCTGTTGTGAATGTTGCCACAGGGAAGGCTACACTGAGTAATTAAAGCCTTACCATTTTAATCTGCTTTAATAATTAAATATTGGGTTTAGCTGTCTGTAATTTAGTGTAAGCCGAGAAATGTAAGGCTTTGGGCCTATTTAGACTGTACTGGAACTTCAGTCAAGGGATAAATATTATAATTGTTTGAGATGAAGCATAGGTTGTCGATGTACAAGCTGGATTTTCGTCAGTGCTTGTATGGCTTTCTCTAGCTGTAGGTAGTGCAGAAGTTTGCAGCAACCTGGGGCTGTTTTTCAGATTCATGTGATGAACGTTCCACCTGACTCCTTAGTGCAAATGAAGATATGTTGGCATTACAATGAGCATATGGACTTTTCTTTATGGGTTTGTATGATTGTAGGAGGGTGGCAGAGTTTGGCCCGGCATGCACAGGAGGGGAACTCAGGAGACTCTTATCTTTCTAAATGAACCATCGTGGTGGCAGGTCTGTGTAGCTCAAGTAGTGCCAGACTCTCCAAGAACTTCTGTTTAGAACAACAGATTACCCATGTGTTAGCATGGTCAGTGTGGGAAAGAGGGCTGGAATCTGGCTTGAAATAACTAGTGGTACTGTGAATGATTAACCATACAGTCAGTGGGAGAGTTCATGTGGGGAAGTAAAGCTTTTTCCAGGATTTGGCCTATAATTAGATTAATGAACATTTTAGTATGTGCTTTGCAACAGAGTATGAAGGACGTCTGTGTATTCAAATTCCAAGGATACTTGAATATTTGCTTTTCTTCTAAGTAGTAGTGCTATAAATACAGAATGTCTGTTCCTTTTAACAGAGGATTTTGGGGGTTTAAATTAAAACTGAACAAAAAGTCAGACCTACACACTTCCCCTTTTATTTTGTGGTGTAAGAAAAGTCCCTCTCAAAAAAGAGATTTTTGCAGTGGTGAAAATGCAATCTGGAAGTGTTTTTCTTTAGGGGGCAGCTTCAGTTACTGCCCATCAAGCCTCTGTTATCACCAATGACGGCTGCTAAATTCTTTTTAGACACTTCCACTTTTACAGAAGTTTCCTTGCTCTACTTTATCAGCAAAAGGTCTTGGCTTGAAACCAAGAGGGCCATTTGGATTCAAAAATTGAGAGGTTTCAAAATCAGTTCAAAATACATAAACTCATGAATAAAAGATTACACTGTATTTTGAATAGCAGTTTTCCTGTAGCTGACATAAGGAAGCAGGAGCAGTGCACCGTGCTGCAGAGTTTATGTAGCCTCAGGGATGGAAATCATAAAACGTTCTGTAAGAACTGTGATGTGGCATTAAAGTAAAAAGGATTGGAAGGTATCGTGCCACTCTGGACTAAGAAATGTGAAATGCTGGTAACATGAGAAAGTTGCAAAGTTCTCTTGCCATTAAGAAGCTTTTTTGAGATGTCCGTATCAGCCCACTGATAAGGTATCACAAAATAACCACCATCTCCACCCTTTACATCAGCAACTCTGGCTTAGGCTTGAGAGAAAGTAGCACGTGGCGGTTCATTAAGTGGTCTTAAAGGGAAAGGTGAGTTACAGGCAGCTAAGATATTTGATAAGAGGTGAGAAAGAAAATCATGTGAAGATGTTGTTCTGGCCTTTAGATGCCAGGGTTCACAGAGATAAATATGTAAAGGCTGACACTAGGAAATTAGTGTTTATGCCTCTCTAGGGTTAGAAAACTGGACTGATAAGATGGCTTCCTTTTGGTGTGAGACTGAAAAAGGAGTTGCTATTTTAGACCATGAACAGCTGTTCATTACAGGCCAAAAAAGGTGGGGAAGAAAACACAAAGTCAGTAGGATATGTTGTAGTTTCCCTCCATGAATTCTTCACGAATCATATGAAATTTTCTTATTTTTTTTTAAGTGAACGAGGAAGATGAAGGAATATCACGTTAGCTTGAGCAGCTTAGCTGACACATTCATTTGGCAAATTTCTTTACATCGAGAATGATGAAAACTAGATTGACATTGCTTTAATGCTAAGTGTTTTCTTTGCTAATCTGGGTGAGATTGATGCATGAAATGCAGAGCTTTCTAGCCAAGTACTCTTGGTCTGTGAATAATAAATTTTAGGCAAGACTAAAGAAATAAGACGCTGTTCTATTATGGGCCAAAAGATTTCTCAGCTCTGAACAACAGCTGTAAATATAAGTGTGGTTTCACTCACAGATTTAGGAGATTTAAATTACACGATTTATGCCTGGGAATTTTGGAGCCATGGCATTTATATCTACCTTCCCCTCCCCCTCAGCAAAATCCTACCTTTTATCTTTGGAATTTTAAAATTATGACTTCCTAATAATACATAGGATTCAAATAACAAAATCTTGACCTTGCAGAGTGGTTGTCTAGAAAATAAATATGAAGACTCTCTTAACTAAACAGTCTGCAGATGCCTAGCCCTATGTTAATTTTTCAGCAACGTACCATGTAAGGCACTAAGAAAGTCTTCTCTTTTAGCTAATGCCTGGGAGAGCCAGCATTCTGCATCTCTGTGGACAGGCTCAGTGTCCATGGCACTGGTAACAATAATTGCCCAGGTTTTTCTATAAACTAGACATGAAACATTTTGGTAGTCTTACTAAGGTCCTCACCAGAGCTACTGGGTGCTGCGCTCTTAGTTTGGGCTTTGTTTTGGATCTTGAGAGACAGCCAAGCTCTTCCAATGATTCAACTCTGGCTGCAAGGCCTGACCATATGAACATCTCCACACACTGTTGGATTGAGCCCAGGAAGATGGTACCTCACGTGTGTGAATCATTGCTTTTTTGGAAAGCGTTCGGCCTGCCTGTTTGGAACCATCCTCCCTTCTTTGGACTCACACAGAGGTCCTGTAATAGAGCCCCACATGTGTGGGACCAGGGGATGAGTGCAGGGTCCAGATGATTCGCAAGGCAGGGAGAAACCTGGAAACAGGGAGTGTGGGAGGGTGGTGGCTGGCTGCTGACTAGCCAGAGTGACTGCTGGGAGGGGAAGGGATGGAAAAGGGAGATATTGTTTCCTGTTCCCTCCTTCATGGCTTTTTCTGTGGAGGAGTCTGGTAATGAGCATGATTCTGTGTGTGTTATCAAGGGAAAATTGTCTATTGTAATCATAAACACATTGTTTGCCAGAATAAGTCTTGGATCACAAAACCCATTAGGGAGTATTTTCATTTTACATATAACTAGGGCCTGATTCTGCCTTCCCCTCCTCAATGTACCTTGGTATTAACTCCATGGAAGTCTTAATGGATCCAAACTGAGAAGTTCCACTGTGTTGGCTTTTCTTTATCTACAGAGTTTATGTGCATGTTCTGTGTTCCTTTGCTTTTTCTTTTTATGTAGGGAATTTTTGAATGATCAAATTTAACATGCAATTAAACTGCATTTTGTGGCACTTCTAAAGTTTCTCTTAGGGTGCCCACCAGAAAAGGTATAATTGCCTTTTCTAAATTGTTGAAATAAATTCTAAATCCTTTCTGTAATAGTTTATTAGGGTCTCTGTGGCTTTGGTTAATTGTCAGAGTCTCATTTACCTTAAGGCGTAGGAATTTTAATATATACAGCAAGATGGTTTGTTCATTCAAACATCTTTTATGGGGGGTTGCTCTGAGCTGAAGGAAGTAATGTAAAATGCACTCTTGGGGGCCAGCTTTCTTATAGTCTCATGTCAGAAACAAAGGAAGGACATCTATAAACTCTAGAGCAGAAAACTCTGCGTCACAAACCAACGTTCCCCCTTGTCTTTAGGGTTGCTTGTGTACCAAACCTACTGAGTTTTCAGCATTGCCTGCAAGAGCAATGCTGAGCTGCAACAGGTCATCCCAATGTGATGCATAGGACATTAATGAATTTCCCTGTCAAATTTGAAGGCAGGATTCAACCCCATTCAGCCAGAGGGCAACAAAAGTTTCCTTGAAATCACAGAATTAAGGATCTGTCATGGTGAATTCACAGTGCATAGTCAGAAGGGCCTAGGAGATGTTTTGGTGTGTAATTGTATCCTGCTGCTAGGACCTTGGCAGTTAAAACACATTGGCAGCAGCCTGCCATTTCAGGTTTTCAAGTACACTACTTGTGAGGGAAGTAGTTTGTTTTATCTGGCTTTTGGGGGGACAGGGGAACGGAAGGAAGAAAATAATTTACTTTTTGGTTTTCTGCTTAAATTAAGGGTGTCAGGTAGGTTTAACTGGGAGTGGGGAAATCCCCACTGTAGGTGCACGTGGTCCCACTTGACCCATTTTTCCTAATGCACTTAAAATGAGGTTGCATTTGTTTTTCATGCATCCTATCAGAATAACAGAAAACTGTGTGTTGGTTTTTTTTTGTGACAGCACAATAACTAAAGTGCACTCTTCTACAGCAGCGGGTTTTCAAGTAGGGTGCAGGTGTGCCTTACATATCCAGGCAAAGCAGTCTATATTTCTAAAGGAGTAATTATTCCTGACTACTCATTTGTTTTCATACATCTTTTTTTCACATTGTTTTTGCTTTGTAACTCGAGATATTTTTACAGCCTTCATTTCTGTCCTCTGTGAACACCTCTGAGCTAGCATTCAGTTTTATCCTGGAGACTTCCTATGAAGTAGTGAGAAATTACAGGGGAGATATAATTTGCTTAAGATCATATTGGAAATCTACATCCAACCTTGGAAGCGAGGGCTGTTCTCTGCTCTCAGCCTAGTGCCTGATGCAATGATGTATGATTCTGTTCCACAGCGTGTGTCATTTCTTCTTGATATTTTCTTTCTTTGTAGCTGATGTCATCTGCTTTTTTCCCTTCAATTATGCTTTTAGCATAGAAAATAATTGCAGAGAAGAAAAGCTGCTGAGAATTCCCATGGATTCTCTTCTACTTGAGGCAAGTAAAGATCCCTCTGGCATTATTGGAATTTTCTTGCCTCCTGCCACTGAAGTCCTGAGGAATTGTGTACAAAGAAATAGAAAGGCTGCATTTTAGTGATGGGAATTTTAACAGTACAGTCTGACTCAAAAGTTGGAGACACTATCTCATTTGGGGCCTGATCCTGCTGTCGTTACAATTCAGAGGAATAAGATCAAGCCTATGGCTGGTGGTTCAGTGACAACAGCCCTTACACAAAACCTTTAAAGGGACTCTTTGTGTTCAACTGGCCCTGGGAAATTGAGTCCCAATTGTATGTACAGAGGGAAGTCAGAGTTGGTAAAGTTGCCAGGGCCTGTAATAAACCCAAGGAGAGAACATAGCAAGCTTTATGAAAACCTATGATATGCAGTGAAAAGAAGGAGAAAAAAAAAGGATATAAATCTGAAGATAATGTTTCAGATATGAATTGAACACATGGTGTCCTTGACAAGGCACCTTAAAGGCCTGGTACTAACAGCTCCAGTGATTTGAACTGAATCCATTGCTGCCCATGGGAGCACCCAAGACAGCATTTTTCACTACCCTATAGGTAGAAATGCTGCTGTAGGGTAAACAGCACCACACAGCTTTCTGGTAGGATGAGCTGATCAGGGAAACAGAGCAAAATGGAGGTGGGTTATTTGCCTTACTCAGGTTTGAAGCTAGAACCAATCACTGACTTCACTTGGAGGTTAAAACCAAAGGCTGTGGCTTTTTTCTTTTTTTCTTTTTCTTTTTTCTTTGGATTTGTATCTAGGTGGCTTTAAAAGTCTCTCCCCTATAATCTGAATGAGAGCTGCAGACTGTTCTAATCAAAGTTAAATCCTTTCATCCACCTTACAACAAAGAATGCCTTATTTACAAATTGGCTGCTTTGTGCTGGAAGGCCACATATGAAACATTAAACCCCAGTATTTACTGTTGTCTCTTTTTTTGCATTTTGCTTCTCTTGCAAACATTATTGGTAAATTTCTATAGCAAGCATAGGGAACATGCCTGTTAATACATATATTAAAAAAACCAACAACAAAACATTGAGGCAATTTAAAATATGCAAATTGATCTCTCTAATTACTTTCTTTGCAGGCAGTTAGAACTTAGTAGCAATGTCCATTAAATCTGTTTGGGAATTTTGGCCCTGTATAATATACAGACACATTGGAGCAAGGGCTTGCGCTGAAATCAGTTGCACTACAGATAGAGACAGAAGGCAGGACTCCATCCCCCTCTGCAAAGTGTGATCTTGTATGCTAAGTTTTTATGTAAATTTTGCTTCAATTGTTAATCAAATAAGATACCAGCTGCTGTTCTTCATGGTATAATCAGCAGCTTTTAAAGGGAATTCCATAAAAAAGAAAGGCCCAAACTGTAATTATCTCATAGAAGCAGATTTTTTTTTCTCATGAGAACAGATTTTGTCCATTGAAAATGAATTCATTTGCAAACATAATGATTGCAATTCACATGAAGAAATGAATTCACAGTTACGTACTCAGCTGTACCTGTTATGGCCCTTTTATTCCATTCCCAGGTCTCTAATGAGTCTGGAGATACACTTATGTGAAAAAAGTTCCTCACCGTAGATGAAAAATTTTAAATTAGCTCCCAGAGTTGGCATCAAACATCTAGTTAAAGTTCCACTGGACTTTCCTCTGGTTCTCTTAGAACTAAGCAATTTACAATTGTAATTGAAAGTCCAAGGTAAAATTACAAAACAGGAGTGGCAGGGATTTTTTAGAACCACCAAGTTTTTCCTCTGTTATTTTGACCTCTGAGTGTGTATGTGAGTGCATATTTATTTAGATATATAATATTCTGCCTATGTGTGAAAACCATGTAGGCTGTATTATTCACACCATATACCCATGTATGGTAGTTTAATACCTCTGGTTTCATTATGTGTAGAGGGATACTTAGAGGCTGAGAACCGAGGTCAAGGTGAATTTTGCAGTCACTTCCTTCTGTGAATATAGAGTAAGACCTATATGTTACGTGATAAGGATAAAATCCATATATTTTTGCATAGCTTAGGTTTTTGCGCAACTGCTATGTTGTCATGGTTTTAGCTGGGATAGAGTTAATTTCCTTCACTGCAGCTGGCATAGTGCTGTGCTTTGACTTTAGCATGAAAACAATGTTGAGATAACACACAGATGTTTTGGTTGTTGCTGGGTAGTGCTTGTACTAGTCAAGGGCTTTTCTAGCTTCCCATGCTCTGCTGGGTGCACAAGAAGCCGGGAGGGGAGGGGGCACAGCTAAGAGAGTGGATTCAAACTGACCAAAGGGATATTCCATATCATGTAACGTCATGCCCAGTACATTAATTGGGAGGGGCTGGCCAGGGGAGGAGGGAAGCAATCGCAGCTTGGGGACGGGCAGCATCAGTCAGCGGGTGGTGAGTGGTTGTATCGCTTGTGTTTGTTTTTTCCTTTTCCATTTTATCATTACTGTTATTATCATAATCATTATTATTATAATTATTATTTTATTGTAATAAACTGTTCTTATCTCAACCCACAAATTCTTTTGCTCTTCAAATTCCCTCCCCCATCGCACAGGGGTGGGGGGAAGTGAGCAAGTGGCTGCATGGTGTTTAGCTGCCGACTGAGGCTGAACCGCGACAGTCCATTTTGGCACCCAGTGTGGGGCTTCAGTATGTGTCACCTCCTCCTCTGGTGATATTCAAAAGTCTTTGTCTTCTGGCCAGTCCATAATCACTTCCAAGATTCCTGGGCGACTGGGGTTTCCTACTCGAGCCCACTGGGTGATCAGTGCAACCCATTTACTCCATGTAGCATCAGTTGCATGGTGTGTAGAGGGGATGTTTCCTTTGAACGTCCAGCCCAGCACTGGCAGTCAGGATGCCAAGAGCAGCTGTGCTTCAGTACCAACCACTTCGGAAGCAGCTCAGACCCCTTCATATGCTGCCAATATCTCTTTTTCAGTTGGAGTATAGCAGGCTTCAGACCCTCTGTATCCACGACTCCAAAACCCTAGGGGTTGACCTTGGGTCTCCCCTGGTGCTTTCTGCCAGAGGCTCCAGGTAGGGCCATTCTCCCCGGCTGCAGCGTAGAGCACATTCTTTACATCTCATTCTGCCCGGACTGGCCCAAGAGCTACTGCATGAACTATTTCCTGTTTAATTTGTTTGAAGGCCTGTTGTTGCTCAGGGCCACATTTGAAATAATTCTTTTTCCAGGTCACTTGATTAGAGAGGGCTTACGATCAGACTGTAATCTGGAATATGCATTCTCCAAAAACCCACAATGCCCAAGAAAGCTTGTGTTTCCTTTTTGCTAGTTGGTGGAAACATGGCTGTTATTTTGTTGATCACATCCATTGGAATCTGACAACGTCCATCTTGCCATTTTATTCCTAAGAACTAGATCTCTTCTGCAGGTCCCTAAACTGTTTTATGGCAAAACCAGCCTTCAGAAGGATTTGGACTATTTTCTTCCCTTTCTCAAAAAACTTCTGCTGTATTGCCCCACACGAGGATGTCATCAATGTATTGAAGGTGTTCGGGAGCTCCACCTTGTTCTAGAGATTATGGATCAGTCCATGGCAAATGGTAGAACTGTGTTTCCACCCCTGGGGCAATTGATTCCAGGTATACAGGACACCCATCCAAGTGAAAGCAGACTATGGCCTGCACTCTGCTGCCAGAGGGATTGAGAAGAATGCATTAGCGATATCAATTGTGGCATACCACTTGGCTGCCTTGGACTCCAGTTCTAATTGAAGTTCTAGCATGTCTGGCACAGCAGCACTCAACGGTGGAGTGACTTCATTCAGGCCATCATAGTCTACTGTTAGTCTCCATTCTCCATTAGACTTCCACACTTGCCATATGGGACTGTTAAAGGGTGAGCAGGTCTTACTGATGACTCCTTGGCTCTCCAGTCGACGAATGAGCTCATGGATGGGAATCAGGGAGTCTCGGTTGGTGCGATTTTGCCACCGGCGCACTGTTGTGGTGGCGATTGGCACCTGTTGTTCTTTGACCTTCAGCAACCCCACCACAGAAGGGTCCTTTGAGAGGCCAGGCAAGGTAGACAGCTGTTTAATTTCCTCCGTCTCCAAGACAGCTATGCCAAAAGCCCACCTGTACCCTTTTGGGTCCTTGAAATACCCTCTCCTGAGGTAGTCTATGCCAAGGATGCACGGAGCCTCTGGGGCAGTCACAATGGGGTGCTTTTGCCACTCATTGCCACTTAGGCTCACTTCGGCCTCCAGTACACTTAGCTCTTGGGATCCCCCTGTCACTCCAGCAATACTGATGGGTTCTGCCCCTGTATAGTTTGATGGCATTAAGGTGCCCTGTGCACCAGTGTCCACTAAAGCTTTATACTCCTGTGGGTCAGATGTGCCAGGCCATCGGATCCACACAGTCCGGTAAACCCGGTTATCCCTTTCCTCCACCTGGCTGGAGGCAGGGCCCCTCTATTCCTGATCATAGTATTCGTCACTCATTTCCTGTAAATATGAATCACAAGTGTCTTTATTAAGATCAGGAAGAAAATCAGTGCTTCTGCTCTGCTGTCTGGGGAATTGCTTACTGGAAACTGGAGCAGCAGCTCTCCTGGAGAAACTCCCCTGAGTGATTATTTTCCCTTGCAGCTCATGTACCCATGCCTCTAGGGTCGAGGTAGGTTTTCCGTCCCACTTCATGTCCTCTACGTGATCACGCAGGTAAAACTATAGGGTGCCCTGTTGTGTGTATTCTTTGTCTTGAGCAAAGGGACACTTACTCCTAATGGCTGAGATACTGGTCTGTACTGATGGGGGAGTAGGACCTATCTTTTTTGAGTTGCTGGACCTCGTGGGACAGTTTCTCAACAGCAGAGACTAGCGAGGAAGAGAGATTTGCTTCATACTCCTGGAGTTTATCAATCAACTCCACCACCATTGGTGTCTCGTCATCTTTCCAGGACATCACTGCCAACGAGTTTGCATGCGAAGATGGTGCGCTCCGTACAAACTTCCGCCACATGGGTCATGTGCACTCTGCTTCATCTGGATCTTTGGATGACTGTTGATCGTCCAGGTCACCGTAAATCACCTCAAGCATGGCTAGTTCCCTCGGGTACTGGATACCTTTCTCCATGGTCATCCATTTTCCTAGGCAAAATACAATATCTTATTTGAAGGGGTACCCCATGGTACGGTATGGAGGCTGAACCACAACATATGTAAAGCATAAATTGGGTGAGAGGGAGAGAAAAAAAAACATACCCTGAGGTTATGTCTTGGCTGCAGAGGTTTTGTTCAAGCTCAGTCGTCTTATACAAGATCTTAGGCTCAGCAGTACTTTTCAAATCATTCTCTGGATTAGTTTAACCCACATTATGTAGGACAAAATAGAAGTGCTGTTTGCTTCAGTTGGGTTCTGTGCTGGAGTTAAGTTACTGTCACGCTGTGACACTGCTTATCTGTAGTCTGTGGAAAAAAAATTGTAGACATTCGTCACTTCTTCCCTTTTCAAGATCATCCTTCTCTGGTTTCTTTAGGGTTTTTTGGTGGGTCAGTATGGCTTTTTTGTTGTTGTTTTATATTTTTTTCCTTTTGAAGTCTGTTATTTTCCAACTTTGGTCTTGAGTTCTGTTCTGGCAGCTCTTTGTACCATTTGCCCCCTGTGCCATTCCCAGATACAAGACTTTCCCCATTTCTACACTGATGGAATACTTATCTGCACCATGTTTGCTCCTTCTATATTTTATTTTCTTTATTCATGCTAAGGGCAGACTGTAGCTGAGGGGTGATGAATATTTAAACTTCTTGAAAAGAGGCATAAATAAGTTTGTGTGGTTTACAGTCTTATATTTCGTGATTGAAATTAATGATTATTCCTGGAAAATAATCAGATATTATGAGCAATGATATCTTGGTCCATGGCTAGGATTCTTGCATGTTCTGATAATCAGTGAATATGATTACTTTTTACATACTGAAAAATTAATTTTCTGTTTTTGAAAAACTAAAATCTGAAAAAGAAGCAACCCAAACACACCCCACACCCACAAAACCCCAAACCTCAAAAACCTCTATATGGTAACTTTTATCTTGGACTGTTTACAAATTTGCCTTCAAAACCTTTGCAGAACATTAATTATCAAACAGGTTAAAAAAATAAAAACTGATAAATATTTTCAATTTAGGCTGCTTAAAAACATTCACTTTTTTATAATTTCCTGGTTTTAATAATGAGATAAAAAGTGGTATTTGTAAAAATAAACATTTTGAAAGGTAATTTTTTTAAAAGGGAAATATTTATCCCCAGTTGTCAAATAGGTTTTGTTGGAACACAAATGTATTATGGTGTAGTATATGATGGATGTAAAGTACCACAAAGAATTGAGTGTGCTATTTATCTGGGGGGGGGGGGGGGGGGGGGGGGTGATACAAAATATCCAATAACTAGCAATGTAGAAATAATGATAAATTATAAAAGCATCTTGAAGAAAAACAAGTCACATGTACTATATCTATTTTTGGGGGGAAATATCCCTTATTTTATAAATGGTGTGAAGCTTTTTCATAGTTGCTGACTTGTTTTATAAGACACTTGAAGTAGATTTCTTGTCTTTGCCCTATGAGGCTTCCACCATGTAGAGTCAGGTTTTCAGGTTTTTTGAAAAATCATGGAAGAGGTGTCGTCAGAGGATGACAGAAAATATCATTTGTTACTGAAAGGATATGGTTTATTCTGTGAATGTGTGACCATGAGAAATATATTCAGATCAATATGAATGGAACTTGCAGGCAAAAAATATTTTCAGACAACTTTTTCACTGTTATTTTGCAGAAAAGTTAATCTTTCTTAAAATTGTTTGCAGTAGTGATAGTTTTATCCAATTTTCTTTGGAATTCTTCTGATATGTTTCTTTTAACCAGTCCTATCAATAAGTGTTTCCTACTAAATTGCTGAAGGAACGTTTTTTAAAAATGGTAAGTGCAATTAAAGCATGAGGAATTTTTCTCTTCATTCTTGGAAACCCTTATTGGTAATGTCAAAGAAGTTTATTTTTCCTGAATCTAATGATTAACAATAAACCTATAGAAACAGCAAGATTTACCTAAGAGGTCGACAATTAGTGAACTGCACATAGGTTTAGACAGATGGAAACAGTTACAGCTGAAACATGGGGCAAGAGAAACCGAACTAAATGACTACACTTCCAAAAAGACTGCTTGATATAAAATGCTCCACCTATAAAATATGTAATAAAATATTTACAGAATTCCACAAGGTCATTCAAAACTTAATATAAAAAGGGGGGTGGGGTGGTGGAATCTAACCTGCCTCTTGCCAAACTTGCTGCTGATACCAAGGAAGAGAGCTCCATGTTCCTTTCCATTTTCAGAAGGGAATGTGCTCTGAGTCACAGGGCACTATAAGGCAAACCTCCTCCTGGAAGAGAGACAAAGAGCATTCCTGACTCGAGTGAGAGAAGTTGCCAAGGAAAAAGGCTACGCAAAGACTGGAAGTCCCTTACCTGGCTCCATTGTGTAATATAATGGTGAATAAACCTTCGTGCATTAACTTGCTATCAAAAAAATATGAAGTCTAAAAAAAGAATGTCTTACAGTCTGTGGAAATGTAACCAGTGAGCTCACATTGAGTAATCCTACCACCTATGCCAAACTAAGCATTTCCTATCTGATAGATTAAATTCTGAAAGATAAATGCTAAACATTAAGTGTAGTGGCCTAAAAATACCATGTGCTGATTTGAACCAAACACCCACCAGTTGATGGTTCTTACCTGCAGGGGGATGTTTTTCAAAAGCAAGTATTCTAGGAACACTACTTCCTTCACTTACAATGAAATCCATATTCATAAGTTACTTACGTTCCCCCTTGCACATGTGCAAATTGATGTTTATTCATAGCATACATAGCACATGTTGTGAAGGTATATTTTGGAGTGTAGCATCTATGGACCATATTTTGATGTGAGCTAGGGTATTCAGGTGGAAAACCATGCCAGATCAGGGTAGCTAGTGAAAGACAGCTATTGTAGCTATCTTGTAGTGTTCTAGAAGTGCAGCATCACTCTTAATCAAGGAGATTAAGGGGAGTAACAAAGGTGAGTGTGAAGGGGTGGCCAACAGGAATGCTCCGTTGCAGGCTATAGCATAGTGCTATGTACTTTTAATCCTCTCTTTGTGTCAAATAGTGTCTTCAAAGCAGGATAAGCTATAGGGTGATGGCATCTGGAATATGACTCCAAAGCAATGTTGATTTTATTCTCCCCCCTTCCCCATCCAAGTGTCATGATGAGAGTTAAACTAAGTTCCCTTACATTTAACAAGAATTTAAAACGGAGTCTTAAGGGTGAAGTAAATTCACAAGCAGAACTAACTCCTTAAATCTGGGAGTTTGCCTTGATTTTTCAAATGCTTTAGGGCCTAAAAATACAAGACACTAAAACCCAGACCCACAACATATTTGGATACCTACTTCTACCTCAGATCCTGCGATGCTTATTTCTATTTCTAACGTATTGTTTTGTACAAGCTGTGCTCAGAAAATGCCCACTGTTTTTCTAGGTAGATGAATAACAATGCAACCAAATCAAATGGTCTTGTTTTCAGTTTCTCATGGACACTACCCGATGCACCAAATGACCAATTCCACACTGGGTTGAGTTGCAGGGTGATATAGGCCATCTTCAGGGCCCAGTCTCACAGTCAATGGGAGTGTTGTCTAAGAACTGCAAAATTTGGCCTGTCTCCAGGTTTTTACAGGTCAAATAACATAAGAGAATATTTTAGTCTGAACCACTTCCTGAATTCCCAATGAAGAATGTAGAGACAAAGTATAATGAATGGTGACTGCATTCTACTCAAAACAATACCTGCTATTTACCAAACACCATAGTGTGTAAATTAAATGTGAGATTTCTCACACACCCCCACCTCCCCTGGTGTTTTGACTTCTTAGAAACTTCTTAATGCTTAGAATTTGGACTGATAACAGAATTTCCTAGAAATGCATATGGACACAGTACTGAAGGATTGTAGAGATGTTAGTCTTCCTTGCAAACCAGTTTTTACATATAATTTGAATGCCACACATAGAGAGCATACGTGGACATTAACCATTCTCTTTCACTCAAAATTATCTTTTTAGCATAAAACAAACACTCCATCAGAGTGTGTTGCTTTTTTGTAAATACCCTCACAATCATTACTTCACTACTATGGTCTTTTTCGCTCATGGAAAAAATAAGTGGCATCAAGGACAGCTCTTCCATTTACATGGAAGTCCATTACATTTCCACAGCATCAAACTCATGTTTACTAGCTTTTGATTACACCACTATAAAACATAATATGGTTTTATTTTATAAAAGTAATGAGGGGATGCCGAAGTACCTTACAGAAAGGTTTGCGTTACCTCCTTCACTAGATACTGCCTTCATCAAGGTAGTTTCAAGACTGTAGTTATCTTGTGAACAGAAAACTGTTCGCTAGTGTTGGCTGGAAATATTCTCCAAGAACTGGCCAGTAAGATACCATAACTGCTCTCATCTGCACAGTCCTTTCTCACCTTCCTGTTGGATGAAGTGACAGGTGAAAGCTCTGATTAGCCTTTTGTATCTGCTCTGCATCAAAACTGGAGATGCTGGAATGCACTCTGGGATCTAGTCTAAAGTATGCCTGATCCATTTTCTGCAGGATTGTTTAACTGTTAATATTGCAGGTTGTATATGCCATGGAAAATGGATAATATACATGTAGAGCTAACAGGGAGTTGTGTATCACCGCACACTGGTATAAATTTAAGAATTGGTGGAAATGGCTATACAAGTCTTACGGAGTGAACAGGCAGAGCTTCGAGTCAGCCTTGCACAAGTAAGGCTAATTAAGTAATTACTGAATGTGTGTTTCTAAGTATGTGTAAAATGTTACACAAAAGCATGCAAGTCCCAGGTTAGCTGTTGCTTAATTTCAAGCAATGGATAACTATCGCATTAATGGGGTGCTCATGCGCTTGAAGGTGAGCATGTGTTTAAGTACCTTGCTGAATTAGAAACATAGTAATTAATTTTAGCTGCCCAACTATTTTTGTGGTTTTGGACTGCAAAGAGGAATACCCACAGACATCAGATATCAGTATCCCATGGGAACAAATGAATACGTAGGAATATCAATGTCTTGGACTGAACATGGGGAAAAATGAGCTGTAGAACCAACATCTTAGATCACTGTAAAGGGATTTGGAATAAAAAACATGCAAGAAATATGCTTTGCCTGTAATGATACAAAACTGACACTATCCACAACCTTTCTGCAACAAGTTAAATTCAATTGGTATGAACTAACGTGATTCTAAGGTGAGCCAGTTAATATTAATTTTCTTCATGCTGTGTTTTCTCAGTAGCGATATGTACATTTTACTAAGCCTTCAGGATTTATCATCAAGTCAGGAGGTGCAATTATTGCTAGAGAAGGCTGGAACCTGTCTCTGATAATCCTGTTCAATTTTTATATTTACCTGCTGGCAGTCCAGTGGGTTGTAATTCAGTATTCTTACCTCATAGCCATTATTCACATGAGCAGTCCCACTCTTTTCAATGAAGTTGCTTATAGTAAGAAACAATCTGCACCACGTGGGAGTGTCCCAGGACTTAATGCAGTAGTTGTTATTCACTGCAACAGAGGGTAGAAGAAACTACAGTGAGGAGGTGGGTCCTTTATAAGAATTTTTTTTTGTCTTTCCACATTTTACATTTGGAGATGCTGAAGTCTCCAGCACCTCTGCTGTATAGACATGACTACCAGGGCTGTTTCCAGGTTGCTTCATTTGTTCTGCACCCAAATCATGCTGTGAGGTCCAGGGACAAGTGTAGAAAGAATGTGATCATTGCACAGATCGTTAAGAGGCACTACTTGAGTGATGCAGCTGAACTACCCATAGCTGGCACAGGCATTAGTCCTGGCTGAGCAGATAGCCAGTGTGTGTGCATATCTAAGAAAAGCTGCTGTTTGGAGTGTAGCACCAGTACTTGCATATGTATGTGAGCGTGCTGTTTCATGTATAAAGCTAGTTTATAAATATATGGTGCTACTTACAGACTGGAGCACAAGTTCCTTCAGTGTAGCTTTGAACTGTAATTTGATTTTTGTAAGGCAGGGTTCCAGTTGCACTAGATGTCTTGAAAAGATCACATCATTATTGCTGAGCTGCTCAGAAAAGATTTTGATTTCTGTATTAGAAGGTAAAATGGCAAATTAAAAGAACTATTTTAATTGGAAAGCCAAAACTCAGGACTGCCTTTTCAGTTTGCAGTAACTAAATGCATTTTCAGGTAGGAATTGCCAAAGCCCTTAAACGTATGGAGGAAAACCACTTTAAAAGAAGAAACCTAACAATAGCAAACACTTTCAAACAAAAGATTAATAATTTCTCTGGGAGGAAATCAGACTCCTTCTGCAATTCATACGAAAGGAAGAAATAAAATCAGTTTGAAAACCCAATTTTCTGACAAAAGAAAGTTTAGAAAGAGTTTTTAAGCAGCCTAGTAACAGTTGTGAATACTGCTAATCCCCAGACGCTTGCAAAGGCAGTTTGGGCTGGATAGCATAGGGAGTAATTAAAGAGCAGTTATATGGTGTCTGGGCATCCCAACTTTATAGAGCTGCCAAAATGCTTTGGCAGGGAGACAAATCTTTCTCCCTCCCTTTTGATCTTTCATCCCTTTTTCTTCAATGATGAAGAGAGGTAGGGCCTGAATGTCTCCCTCAATCGCCTCTGTTTCAGACCATTTCAACTAGGTCAGGCTTTTATTAACACATGCCATGATACAAGAGGTGTGGTTTACCCACAAAAAAGTATCCAACAAGGTCCTGTGCTTCTTTCTGACAGCTTTGCATAAAATACATCTAGCATAACCACAATGATAAATCCAACTGTTGGCTTAAAAAAATGCTAGCATTCTGGTAGCAAATCTAACGCCTCCTGGAAGCTTGTGTCTCTCTTATAGAACATAATGGACCTCAAATGGGACTCTTGAGGTGGATTTTTTTCTCAGTGCTTTCGATGGAATTGGTTTGTGGGAATTTGATCTCACCTTTAACATTTTGGGGTTAGAGTGCAGCTTTCCTCTTAACCCTTGTGTGTGAGCATTCAGCACAGTACCAAGACAGTCATGCAAGATGCCCTTTTTAAGCACACGCATGGACCCAAACTTCTGTTTCACTGGCAATCTGCATCAGCCATAGTGATGTGATGACAGAGCTTTTTAAATGTCTGGGTATAGGCATCCAGAGACTTGGCAGGAAACTTTGAGATACTATATTGATGCATGGACATTGGGCAGGCACAGATACGTGATGATTTGGCTGACATAATAGACATGGTAGATGATTTGTCTAACATAACAAACTTATAAGGAACATATGAATATAAATGGGAACATTATTCCTTTTTCATATGATTCTTTTTATTATATATAGTCAGCTAAATATGTAATAAAATATCCAACTTCGAAAGTTTGGGCTTTTTTTCCTTTTCTTCATCGTATTAGACTTTATCTGCTTATGTAGCTAATCCTTTTGAAAGGAATCTGCCCCTGCTAAATTTTATAGGCCATTTGGTGCAGACTTGCTACCTCAGAGACATATAACATGAAAAATCTTTTAACTGTTTTCTTACTTTGAGATATATTTCAGTTTCTTTTTGTGCAGCAGATTACAAACAGAGCATTATTCCTTTATATTCTGAACGGTGGCAGATCTACATTGGCACAGTCTCCACGCCAGTTTTCTGTCTGCTGAGCTCAGCTAAGTTTTCTGAAGTGTCTATCAATCAATTTATCCAAAGAACACAATATTTCTATATATGCAACATTACGATCTTTGCCTAATCAGCACACATAGTTCTAAACTGTTTCTATGATATTACCTTCTAAGATACTAGTTTCTTGTCAGCAATGGTTTCAATTAATCTGCAATTATCCATTAACGTGTCATGCGTCTCCAATTAAATATAAGCTTGGTTTTCTTTTCAAAGGACTGTAGTTTATTGTCCTGTCAATATACTTGATATATGTGGGTTATGGTATGTGAACAGGGATTGAAATAGGCTAGATTGTCAGAATTTGCTCTTTAATTCAGTGTAGTTAGATCAGGATTTTGCTTGAGTGTTTTCCTCAGCCTTCTCATGCACACCCAAAATCAGTCCCAGTCCTAGCTGTGGCATAGTTGGGGGCAGGAGTGACTGTAACCTGGGTCGTGCTGTCCCTTTGGTCTCCACTCCATGGCACTGGTGCAAGCTAAAGCGCTTAGATGCTGGTGGTGATCTGTTCTCTTCCCATAGTCCTACCATTACAGCAATAAGGGAGGACTAGTCTCTCCTCAATCACTGGGGAGAAAAAAACCCTCAGACCAGATCATCCCACTGTACCACAAGAATAACAGGACACGCTGTCTCATATCCTAGGGAAATCGGTACAAAGCAGTACCTGTAGAAATAATCAGCTGGATGTGTTTATGCATGTGGCTGCGTATCTCCAGGTACTGTTACTTTGGATTATTTTGCTGCAAAGAAATGCCTTCAGTTATTTCAGATTTCCTGTTTGAGCCTTCTTCATGCATTTGTAGTTTACTCTCAACTTGGAGTGGAAAAACAAAGTTTTTCACATCTCTACTGAATCTACAGCTGAAATGTCTGCAGGCCTCATATGGCTTATTGGTAGAACATTTCAAGTGTATTGCTCTGGCTTTAGATAGTTTTACTGAGGATTTCTGTTAATGGTTTTCAGGCACTTTCTTGGAGATGCATTAGAAAGACTCGTCCTTTTCCACAGAAGCACAGAGATATTTAATTATTAGAGTAATAATAAACTGTATTCCCTCCTTCCTCAGAACACCATTCAATAAAGGAAACAGCTCTTAATCTGCTGGTATCAACACTTACTCTTTCCTCTCTCTTCTGCTCTAGAACAACAGTGTTTTTGCAAAAGTCTTATAGCCTGCTGAAGTTTAACTTAAAACCTGTTACTGAGCAGTGATATCTCTTTGGACAGGTGAGTTTCTAGCGATATGGACATCACTATTTGAAAACTTGTATTAATTGTAAGTTCCATTATACGCTAAAAGATTTAGAAAAAAAGTTATTCAAATCATATCTGGAGATTGTACTGGTTTGGGCTTATTTGTAGTGTAGCATTGCAGGCATCATAATCGATGCTCTAGACTTCAGGATCAGTAGTTTGTACCTTGATTGCTCTGCCTCTAGGCCCTCATGGGAATGCGTCAATCAATGTTGTCCAGCAGTTAGCTGGCACCCCCAAGATATCACTGTCACTAAAATCATCTTCCTTCCTTCCTGTAATTCTTACAACGCAGTGTTACAGCTCAGTTGTCATTCTTCAGTGTTGTTAAGACCTTTGAGCTTTATACTTAGCAGACTGCTATGTAGAATTGGAACAGTCTTTTTACAAATTAAAAACAGGTTGTGAGGCGGGAAGTTTTTTCTAGCAAGCACGCAAAGGTATTTTTGGCAGTGGGGTGTATGGAGCATAGAAGAGCAGTAATGTGACTGTATGGGTAGCAGTGCTTAAAAAAAAAAAGGGGGTACAGAAACTGAAATGCTGCTTGAGTAATTTATAAGACTGCTGTTCAATCATTCCTTAAATCCCATCCTGCTCCTCAGGGCCAGAATAACTTTTGTCTTAAAAAGTGGAAATTGAGCAAGATTAAATGAGCTTCCCAAGGCCATTTTGGGAACAGGTATTACACTGAATGCTCTGTGTTAAGGGTATGGAGTTCAGCCAGAGCACTAGACGTTTGAAGGTTTGCCCTCAATTATTCCGCTTTCCTGTTATCTGCTTTGTTGCAGTCAGTGTCAGGCTTTAGATTCATTGGGTATCTCTCATACCAGGCCAGCACAGAGACAGCACAGGTCTGGGTGCTTTGAGAGGTACAGTCTGTCTAAAATAAAATTAAAATTTAATTCTATAATAAATCACAGCTACTCCTAGAACAGTAGCAGGACTGAGAAACAGAGAATTATGATTTGAGTTACTGACTGCTTCCCAGGATCTTCCTTCAGTAAAGAGACAAAAAAGAGATGGGTTTTGGACACGAATTTCTGCACACAATCTTCAGGGTAGCCATGTGTTTTATGTGTCTTCACATGAGAAACATTGTTACAGAATGTCTAAATGTATAGTCCATACATATAATGTCCATTTGGGTAGGCATGGCTAGGAATGTCAACTTCATGAACTCCACGGCACAGCAGCTGATTCTTGTTTGAGAATGACCTTTTATATTGACTGGAGGTCTTTTTTGATGAGCGTTGGCCTCAAGGTGGAAGTGCAAAACTGGCTCTAGGCTAGGCATTTTGACCAGACCAAAACACATGGCTTTCTGAGCCTTGGGTGGTCCATTTGTAAAATGAAGGATCATGCTTTATAATCACACTGGAATTTGAAATCTCCTTAATTGAAAGCCCTACAGTATTTTCAGGTCCTTGGACAGCAGCCACTGCAGTTAAATAAATGCAAAATATTATTGGAATAGGTAGTAGGTGTCCTTCCTTCCTTAGGAATTGCCCCACTTAAAACCTCAGTTCCTGCCCCTTCCCAAAACTTCTTTTTAATCTTGGGGGTTTTTTTTAAGCTGTGACTCAGTTCCCCTGCCATCTCCCCTTCTAGGTTGAATACAAGGTTGCCCATTTCTTTCCCCTACATGGTCTGAAGCAGTGGATATGATGTATTCTTGTTTACAGTAAGCTAAAGCAGAATATTTGAGATGTTTACAGATACTTCCTGCCCCAGAGGAAGAATATAGGATTTCCATCCTACTCAGCAGCAGTGCTTCAGCCTTACTGGAGCCAAGGAACTCAAGCTGTGTGATCTCTCCCTTCCTGTTTGCTTGACACAACGTGGTAGAGTTGTTTGATGTCTAGAGTGAAGGACACAAAGTCCAGCTTCCTAAATTCACCACTTATTTCCTTTATTGTGTTCCCTAATAGGAAGCTGTGAGATTTAACCTTTTTTTTCCTTTGCAAGGTAACTAAGGCCCAAGATACATTTGAATCTTAGCAGCTTTTTCTCTTTCATGTCAAGAAAGCTGGATAATCCCTCTGAATGCTGTCTTTTTTCACTTTGTGCTTTTATGCCAGTTTGGGACAACTAAGCATTTTAAAATACTTTTGCATATCTTCATCCAGGGGGATTTTCCTTGAACTCTTTCACAGGTGAGTGCTAGGTGGAAGTGGCACCTGAAAAATACTTAACTGCTCTTTTTGGAATTTCACTTCGTATATTTATTTTCTGCCTAAGTTACTTCCTTGCAGAAGAAGAGTTCTGTCTCCATAATTTCTAGGAGTTTCTTTGAGCCCTTCTTGGACTCTTAAATTATTCTGTCTCCATCTACTGCTGTACAAAAAAGATGTGGACAGGCTGGAAGGGGTCCAGAGAAGGGCCATCAAGGTGACCAAAGGACTGGGAAGCCTCCCGTACGAGGATATGCTGGGAGAACTAGGTTTGTTCAGCCTTGAGAAAAGGAGGCTCAGAGGGGATCTCATCACCATGTACCAGTACTTAAGGGATAGCTACAAAGGAGATGGAGACTCCCTTTTTACAAGGAGTCACATGGAGAGGACAAGGAGGAATGGACACAAGTTGCTCTTGGGAAGATTGCGATTGGACATCAGAGGGAAATTTTTCACAGTGAGAAGTCACCCATTGGAATAATCTCCCCAGGGAAGTGGTTGACTTGGCCACGTTGGACATTTTCAAGATTCGTCTGGACAGGGTGCTGGGCCGTCTTGTCTAGACTGCACTCTTCCTAGAAAGGTTGGACTAGATAATCCCTGAGGTCCCTCCCAACATGGGATTCTGTGATGACTGTAGTGCTCTGGGCTGCTATTCATCACTATGTAGTTTCCTATACTAGTGAATAGTACATTTGCCTAATCCTGCTCCACCTGCCAAATTCTGCATCTCAGCCAAAGAGCCCATAGAGACAAGTAGCAGGATGGGGCTTTCTAAATACTGAGACTCTGTGTCAAAATGTTCCATGCTAATGGCAAATACTTTCATTATCTCTGCTGTCATCATTTGTCATCGGTGGCCATAGTCATCTTTGTGATAACATCATTCTTTCCTTAAATGGAAGGTTAAAACTTCAGGTTAAGAATAAGCAATGACGTAGATGTATGAAATTGAAGGATTGGTGTTTGAGTGGGCTTATGCATTTTTAATCCCAGCCTGCAAAAAGGAATAGATCAGCCTATGAAGTCCAAACCTGTTATCGTGATGTTTGACATTCTTGTACATGTAACAAAAAGACCAACTCAAAGCTCCAAGTATCTCCACATTCCTCCCCTTGGAGCTGCTGTGATCCTGCTTTCAGGGTTAATATATCTCAGTCAAGTCTCTTGAAATCTAGGTGATGCAAAATGGATCACTACATCAGCAAAACCTCAGCTCCTATCTTTGCAACAACATCTACATTTGCTTTAGGAATGGGATGCTTAGACTAACATTGCCAATATAAGTATTGCATGTTCATAAATTTTGACTGTATGTAGTATAGAAACAGTGTATATAACACAACTTTGTGGAAGAAGGGTTGGCTTGTTGCATTCCTCCAACATGGCATTTGCCTTTTGGTTTTATTGCAAGAATAATATAATAGCTGGCTCTTTGTTTGACTGACTGCCTCAGCAGTATCTTACCTTGTGGTAAGTTGGGTCAAGTCTTTAGATAATGTTTCCAATAACTTAAGGAGTCTAATTAGGGCCCTGAAACATTGTGTGCTCATGTTTTCTGATTGTTTTTTCTTATCTCAAGTGTAAAATTGTTTAGCTTGACATTTCCAGAAAGTCTTTCTAAAGCCAGACAGAAAAAATAATAGAGAATATTTGATCCTGTTTCTTGGATGGAGATCTACTGCATGAGCTTGAATACTTATATGGGTGTGATTTTGATCCAGATTCTTTTGGCACTAATACTGAAATAATTTGGATTGTTCAATTCAGAATATTCTAAGTTATGCATCCTTTCCTTCAAATCTGAGTGTTTCATGCCTTTTTTTGTTTTCATAGATTTGATCCCCTATCCAGGATAGTTCATGTTCCCTCTTGAGACAAAAGGAGATATTTTGCATGCTACTAGGAAGAAGTTAATAGTGATTATAGCTTATGTAAAGAAATTAGGCCTTTATCTTGCTGTCTGTAATCCTGCATTAGTTTGCCATACCATGTTGCTGAAGATTCCTTATTTTAGGTTGTTTAAGCACCTTCAGATTTTATTTTTAACTCCCTTAATTGTTTGCATGCTGTCTGTGTAGAGGTATTAGGATGAGGGAGTGTGGATAACTTAGAGTGAACAGCTAATTTGGAAGCTATTGAATTTTTTTTCCCTGAGCTTTGCATCAGGCCTGCTAGTACGGTCCAGCTTCCCAGTGTGATGAAAACAAAGCATCCTTAATAAGCACAGGTTTAGGTCCTAAGATTTTGCTGCTGTGGAAGAAAGGTCTCATTGCAAAATCTGTTCAGTGCTTTACCTGGTAGAGTTCAGCTGAATTTTGCAACAGCACTTAAGTGAACCATGATGTTCTGTTAGACTTATCTTTGGCACATCTTCCATTTTAGAAACTTAAGGGGAAAAACAGCATTCACCGAATACAAGCCTTGGCATGGGCTATGCAGAGTAAAAGGTGGAGGATTCAAAGGAAATCCCTATTGTGAGGGCTTTCCAACATGAAAAGAAAAAGATGATCCATGCTAAGGTCTAACGCAAACTACAGGATCCTTTTTGGATCTTTTAGAGGAGTATGGATGGGATGCCTCTCAGTTGCAGCATGGTGTCTTGCAGAAATATAAATACAGTGGGAGAGATCTGAATGTTCCCAGTTCTGTCAGGTTGGTCCCTTGGGTGCAAGAAGATCAGTAAGGGCCAGGACAGACAGTCTCATCATAACTTAGGTGAAGAGCTATAGCCATGATCATATAGTATTAACTGTTAGCAAAAAATTTTGATTTTTGACTCTCTTCCTCACTGCCAACTGGGACGTGGTTTGGCTCATGGATACGTAATGGACCACAAAGAGATGGCCCATGCATAGAAGATAATGACTAATAAAGGGGAGGCAGATGAAGGCAGTAGAAACAGCAGAGAAGCCTTGGAAAATAATGAGACAGAACAGGTTTCTGTAATATGTAACTTAAATGTGTTCTGAACAAGTACCAAATACCTATAATAGTGTTTGGTTAGAGTATAATCTCCCTTACATGACAAGTAATAATTTCTATATATTTTCACATTCTTTGTGCCAGAAAACATTTCAGCATGGCTTCTTTTGGGCGATTTCCTTACTGCATCAATGGCCACAAATATCAGCTTTCCATCACTAATTAGAAAATACCTCATAAACATCTTCAATTCTTCAATTAAAACAGGAGAGTTCTTACACTATTGTTCCCATTAGTTTCCTACAAAGCGGGTAAGCTCTTGGCAATGTAATTCTCCACCTGTTTCTTACATGCAAATGCAGCAATTTCAAAATCCATGACATGCTGGACCTGCTTTACATTCTGTTCACAAATGCCTGAGTAATGCCATAAAAATAATGTGGAAAAAAATAAGCTTCTTTTCATGCTGATGCAGAATAATGCACTGTAAATCAAAGCATTTGGTTAGATCCTGAGGTCAGAAAGGACCATTATGGTCATGGTGGCAGACCTGCAAGCCATAGTATTTCACCTAGTGATTTCCATATGGAATCTAAAAACTAGGAAATATTCATTTGAAGGAAAATCCACTCTAGTTCTGAAATGTACCAACACAGTTCCTCTGAAAAAGATGTCTTGAGCACGTTTTTATAAAAAATTACAAACTGAGGGCTTTACATGTGAATTTTAGTAATGTAAAATTTTTAATAACTCATTGTTAGATGCAGTTTATGCTACATAATAAGATGGTGACATAAAAACAGGACAGGGAAAGAAAGCTTTAAAATCAGAAAGGTCTGAGCTTCAAAATAATTATATAAATCTGTATCACAACCATTTGAAGTAAGAATGAAGGGTGACTGGGAACAATTGGCACCCTCTTTAGTGAGGTAAAAATGACTCTGAACCAAAAGAGGTAACAAGGCAGTTGGCATATGGTTAAAAATTGAGAGATGCCATCGTTTCGTAAATAATTTAACAAAGATCCAGCTGTGGGTATATTTTTGCCAGAACTCCTCAGGAGACTGGCGTCTGCAATATTCTGTGAGATTATTTTTGTTGGGTTCATATTTTGGAGGCATAATGCCAAATAATATAAATGACTGAGTGTTTTCTGGATTATTGGGGGTTGTCAAGACCATAGAATTACCATCTTCTGATCAGATCTGAGAATGGCATTTTCAGTGACGTGTACAGAGACTAGCTCTGGTTAGACATTTATTTTCATGTTTGCCACCCTTTCACCTTGTGAATTGTAACACCACACCATCTTCACAGACAGAGGAGCCACCTTCTGCCTATGAAAGTATGAGGCTCATACTGCCTCCACATGAGTGGAAACTATATCCCCAAAACCATGAAAAGAGTTTGGCTGTGAATGTTGTCTGTATTTTATCAGCCACTGTTTGACATTCAGCCATTTCCGGCATAGGATGAGGCGTTCAGTTCCTTCTCACTGCACAACAATGCACATTAGGAGGAAGACGGAAGCAGGCAGGCAATAATCCACTCATGAGTGTCTTCCAGCTGGAGGTTAACTTCAGCTTAACTGTTTTTCTCATAGTTTCTTTTGGGTGAATCAACAGAGGAAATCTAGGGGAGAAAATGTGCATTAGAAAACATAACACGATGTGACTCTCTAGTATTGTCTTTACTTACTAAAAATGCCACTTGATTTTCAATTCTAGGATTGGGAAACAGAACAGCAAACACTAAACACAATTGTCTGTCCAGTGACAATATTATCAAGTATGATTAGTGATTATCAAGCATGATTTCTCAGATTCTATGACTTGTAGATGTGTGGATGAACTCCCAGTCCCTTAGAAGTCACTAGCAGCTTTGTCCTGAGCTGGGACTCTTACCAGAAACATTTAACTGTATTAGAGGTCTGAGTCTTTAGTTTTATACTGCCCTGAAGGATTTCTGTGATTTCATGGCTTGATAATCTATACTGAACAATGATAGACACAAGTTCAGTTCAGTATGTTGTACAAATCCAGATTTTAGTTTAATATGTGTAAAAGTCCTTCTTGAAATGTAAACCTACCATTTAAAATTTATTTAATAAAATTTAATTTAATTTGGAAATTAGAAGTAAATATATTAGCAGAAACTTAGAACAAGTAGTATATTCTAATCCAAAAGGCTCCATGTTTCCTATGAAATTCAGCCGAGAAAATGACAAAAAATGAATGGCTTCAAAAAAAATCCAAACAAACAACAAAACAAAACCCAACACATCCACCTCCCCACCCCCCCAAAAAAAACACCCAACCAAACACCACCACCAAAAAAACACCACTACTCTTCTCCTTGGAAGGATGTGCAAATTTCTGAAGAAACTTGGGCAATGCTAGATTTTGTACGATCTCTCCTGATCCATCAAAAATGCAATAAGCCTTTTAGATGGAGTACTTAATTTCTGTTCATAGTTCTTTGTGGTAGATGCTGCAGCTTTTTTAAAAGCCTGTTCTCCACGCAGTCTGTGCTAGAACAACTCTAGCATTACTGTCCAAGTACTTTATCTGGAAGTTTTAAAGCAAAATGCACCCAACTTCTAACTCTCAGCACAGTCAATGTAGTAGGACAATTTGGCACTCCTGAAATTCTGGCGAACTGGTCTAATTGCAGGTTATGGCTCTGAACTCTTGGTCGTCTTTTTCCCCATCCTTGCCCATCTTGGGCAAAAGCAGGGTCTGACCGTTGCCTAGGATATCACTGAGTAACAGGACTTTTAAGAGAGATATCACAAGACTCAAACATGTCAGTGATTATCGTAGCGTGCAACGGTTGGGAGAGGGTGTTTTTGACTGTTTTTACTCAGCCACACAAGATTGGTGCAGAGGGTGACACTGAATTAGGGAGTCTAGCAGTAACTTTCCATCTTAGCTTTTGCTAAGCAAATTCTCATGCTTCTGCAATGGGGAGGACATGGCCCTTTCTTTGAGGAAAGCTATGAATCCCATTAAGCTATTCATTGCTGTAATAATTTCTGGTGGAGTCCTGCAGGCTAAGTATAAGTTGCTTAAATACATGTTGTGTCATTACACATTGTGTCAAGAAAGGCAGAAAGGAATAAGACTTGTTTTCTCCCCTCCCAACTTTAAATGTTGTGATGTGTTTTTTGATTTCCTAGGAAGAGGTGGGTGGTTTGGGTTTTTTTTTTCCCCCCCTCTTCTCTTTGCTTAGAGAGTTTCATTATGTCCTAGTGCAGATTTTGGTGACTAGATGACTTATTAATAGAGTTCCCCCTTTTCAGCTTTCTGGTAACTGCAAGGCATTTTCTCATGAATTTTTGTGTCGTGAATTTGACAATGTAAAAATATTTAAAAAAAAAAAAGAAAAAAAAAAGCCATGTGTTCCTTGGCTTCACCCATGATGGCTGGTTGCCATATTTTTTTTCTATTGGCCTGAAAAGCTGCTTGAAGGACATGACAAAATAATAGAAATCCACTTTCTGTCAGGCTGCTTCTGGCAAAAAGTTCTTTCTAAGCTAAACTCCTCAGAATAACTTAAAATAGAGGAATTCTTTCAAAGATCCACCCTTTCAAGTGGAACTTACACACTGTCTTTTGTTGGAAATAGAAGTGACAGTCCCCTAATATCTCCTATCTTCACTGCAAATACACTCAATATAAGTATTTTTTATAGCTGGCCCTGTTACTAATTTATACTTCTCTTTCTCCAATTGCCAAGCAAGCCTTTTACCGTACCATAAGAGGCAAATGCAAGCAGATACTAGGGTTTTCCCAAACAGTGTCATGCCAAGATATTTAGACCCTAATTCCCCCCACATTACACAATTGTTAATTGGGAAAGTTCAGCAGCAGACAGCTCTCTATGGGAGATTCAATCCCCACTTCTCGTAGCAGCATATATAATCTTTGTGAGATGGTTCACGGACTCTCCATTTTCAATATTTGGCAGTTCCCAAGCAGTTGCTGGGCTGGGAAGAACTATAGCTGATTATCAACCTCAAGGGTTTAAGCCAAATATGCCTGCAACGTCTATTTGTGGAAAGAAAAACTCTTTGCACTCTTGCAGCACCAACTCCTGGGAACAAGTTCAGATTTAAGGGTTCTATACCAGCACGTCCCCGTGCATCACAGATACAGGATGTTTCTGCAGCTTGTGTTAGGCAGAAATATTAAATCTGTGACTCTAGTGGACTATTGTTACCAAACTCCTAATACAGACTGCTGGAGCTGTATAGTTGAAAGAAAAGGCCTTCTTGTCAAGCTGCAGAGAGGAATAGCAGATCATGCTGGTACTGCAGATGTTGAGGAAAAGAAAACAGAATAAGTCTGTCAAAACAAACTTTTCTAATGAGGTAGATTTCATGGGTCAGGTTTTGATCTAGACTAGATTAATGTAAAAATGAAGCTTGGTTATTCTACAACCAAGTGAATCTACTGTGTCTGCAAAGATCAGATCCTGGCTTGAAGTTTCCATCTATGACTTAATGTAATCTTCAGCTTTGCAGAGGTGGCATAGACCAGTAGAGTACTGGAAGAATAGAGAATATATCATAAAATGAAAAAGCTTCCAGAAATTGTGTGCGTAGAGTAAGTCTTGGGAAAAATTTTCTCCCAGGTTTGCTTCAGCTCTTCAGGTTTACTTGTCTATCAGTAGCTATTCTCACATCCTCTCCTGTGATTATTTGTTTGATGGTTTCAGAGTCTTTGCAAGATTATCACAGTTGCTGGCACATAGTATTGTGAAACATACCTATACCAGCTCCTGTACAGACCTAATGTCCATGTTCTTACTGGAGGAATCAGCTTCAATCCATTCACATGAGTGGAATTTGTCTCCTTGGGGCTCCTTAATGTGAATGCAATTGTAATTTATGGTTATTTTACTTTCCCTTTATTTTGCCAGTGATGTACAATATAAATGAGAATCGGGTCTGCAGTAACCAACTGAAAGTTAGAAATAAAGCTATTTTTCTAAATTGTAGTCATATTTTTCTGTCTTACTGCAAAAGGAAGTCTCTGAGAGCTAGTTAACTTCTATTTAATTACTTGCCTTTAAGTTTCAAATAACCAAGTGGAATAAAATAAATAATTAAAAATTAATATGAAAAAAATATGATCTTCCCATGTCTTGCTGAATGAAGAGAAAGAGAAAAACAAGGAGTGGTGGCCTGAGGGATCTGGCTTCAAAAACAGCTTCTGATATGTGACACAACCTTTCCTAAGCATATTTAGTTCTGCTGCTAATAGCACCAAAATTGTTAAAATGGGTTTAAGGGTGTAACCCATTGTTACTACAGAAGTAACAGTAAGCAAGTAATTAAAATGCACAATTTCCTTAGGGGAATGGAAAACACTCAAGATCCAGATGTAAGCCATTCTTCCTAAGTGCAATACTCCATGCTTAAAACAGAATTTGCACTTAAACTACATCAAATCTTCTCTAATAAAATGAGTGTGGGCTTTGGTATTGATAGTCTAATATATTCCTTAGGCTTTACAGATAGAAACCAGATGAAAACCAGGCAAAAAAATCTTCACTAGAAGTAAGTCTGTCTGGGGCTGGGAGGCAACAGGAATAGTCTGTGTAGTGGGGAAAAGCAGAAGGTCAGCCAGGACATCAACAGGTAGATCGTATCTCCACAGCAAAACTTTCAGTTGTCGAAATGCTTTTCTTCTCCTAGGGAGAAGATTGGTCAACAGTATCACCACTTGCTGTTCTTTGGAATTATGGCCATAAACTCTGGGGGCTGATACATGTAAAGGATTTAACATAAACCTGTTATATGATGATACATAGGAGGGGAGGTCTGTCCACATCAGCCTCAGCCTACTTCCACCTCATTATTTCCTCAGAATGGTTATTTTTGTCCAAGTAAGTATTTGAGATCTTTTGACTGAAACATGGGCACACATAAGTCTTTTCTCCCAAGTTTATGTTACATTTCCAGGACCTCCTCATAACTGCAGTCTGGAATTTGTCATCAATTTCAATAGTACAGGATAAAATTGCACAAAATTGGTATTTTTTAAATACATTGACCTTTGTTTTGCTTTCGCTCTTAGTTGCACGTTGGTTGTCTTCCATTATTCATGTTGAAATGGCATAAGAGAACAGCTATTAACATTAATAAATGAAGAGTTAGGTTGCAGAGGTTGGAGGGGGTAGGAGGAAGGCAATAGTGAAACGCAGCAAGCTGAAAAAAGATCTGACTTTGACACAATACATAATAAATTTGTGGTGCTCTTATATTTCTGAGGCCTGAGATTTAGTAGGATTAAATTTCTAAGGCTAATGAGATTTTCACAATTACAAGAACAGGGATAAAAGAAAATCATGTCTAAAAAGTCACAGTACAAGCCAAATGTTTTTTAGGGCAAGATAAGGAAGAATGTGGCTCCTTAACATTTTTTCAATGTTTGCCTCCTCTTGCACCTTCCTCTGAAGTGCTTGTGGTGGTCATGGTGTCATCATGCCAGATGGATCACTGGGTTCCTGTAATTGTCTATTTATGTGAACCACTGTTTAGGGTTTGGTTTCAGTTTAAATGATTTGGAACAAAGCTGTTATTTTGGTTTTAGAATTAAAGATTATGAATAAATTAATTTGCTCTGTCTGCTTAATCTAATCTGCTGGACTGCCCATAACTAGGAATCCTCGAAAGCAAAGAAATGGCAATACCCACACTGTTACCTACCCTTCTGGACAGGAGTCCCTTTTAGATTCATAACTTAATACTAGAGAGACCAATTTATTGAGGGAAGGAGAGCGTTCTGGTTCTCCCTCTAGCACACAGAGTTCATTTTACTACATGCACAGTCTGCATCCATCCAGGAAACAATTGTGGAGCCTGGAACTGTCCTAAGCAAACCAGGAGATCTGGTCATATTAAACTCTAATACTGAAATTTTCCACTGTAACTTAATTCCACTTTGGCTTGCCAGAAGTTTCAATCATTGGTTGATTGTTCTCATGTATTTATTCTGCAGTGTATTTAAAAATACATGAATATGAAGGAGCAGAGGATTATAAACTAAGGTAATATTTTAAAAATTGCAAAATAAGTCCAGGGATTTCAAGCCATTTTACAGCCATTAGTGAGATCTGCCTGACAATGAATTGATAGGGTGGGAAATCATTATTGTAAAGAACTACTGCAGTGGTTAGCTGCAGAGTGAAAATAAATGTCCCTTTACTTTGTGGTAAAGGCAGATGAATAAACTAAACGTTTTACACATGCAGGATAATTTTTAAAATCCCTCTGCCTGGTAGCCAGTGTAAGGTCAAAATCAGGTTTCCCATCTGCTACCGCTTGGTCAAAAAAGTACAGGGAGTTAATTTAGCTCAAAGATGTCTGGGTAAATCTATAGGAAGGAAGTCTGCAGGCAGGAAGGAGGGGTGTGGATGGGAAAGGCTTGCCCTGTGCTGGGCTGCATTTAATGCAGTCTCAAATCACAGCACATGGATAAGAAATAATTTAAAAATTAATGTACAATCTTGATAATTAAATTCTCTATCAACTGCCCTTAAAGTCTGGCAGCTGTTCTGGAGCTGATAAGGACGGGACCCGCTGAAACATTCCCATGGAACACTCCCGTCCCTGGCTGGCATTACAGTGAGTTACAGAGCATGAATCAGAATCTAATTCTGTCAACCAGTGATGGGGCCTGAGAGGCGCTGGCCTATGCATTAACTGAACAATATGCTCTGTTGAGTTATGGGAATTGTAGAGTCCCTTTTTCTTTTTTCTTTCCCCTTCAGCCTGTTTTTCCCACACTGCCTCCTGTCCTTTTCATTCCAAAGCATGGAGTGCATAAATACATATGTGCATTAGCTCATGTGTATAGTATATCAAAGTACATTTTAAAATGACTTAGCATAACAGTGTTATACAAAGTAGAAGCAGCCCAATACCACATAACATATTGACTGTGTCTTTGACAGTTGGGCTCCAAGTATAACAAAATCATATGTCTTGTTTTACGGGTGGGCAAATCTTAAAAGGCTCAGCTTGCAAAGAGGGTGAGTTAAAAGTGAATCTCCTCCCTCCTCCCCCTTCCCTTTAATTTTTCAGTCTATTCAGGTTCAGTGTCATCATGCAAGCCAGCCTTTTATCATGTGTGACAAAGTAAATATCAGTGTGGTGACAGTGAGTAAAAATGCTGTGGGAGAGATTGTTTGGTTTACTTTAACTTCACAGAAACTAAACTGTATGAAATTGAAAATGTTGAACTTACTCTGCCTGAAGCCAAATGCCAGAGACACGTTAAAACATCTGTTTGCATTTACAATGTGATTGACTTTGCCAATGATAAAATGGATTTTAATATGATAATTAGAGTGCCCAAAGAGGTGATATTAACTAGTTTGCTCTTTTTGCCCCAGGTCGCTAACCATTTGAGTCCTAATCCAAAGCTCCCTGAAGTCAAAGAATATCTTCTTGCTGTCAGGCTTTGGGTGAGGTACATTTCTTCCTGGGGGCTATACGAATGTGCTTGAACACATTGTTGTTAACACAGCAGTTCTGCTGGTTAAGGATTCATGCTGAACAGAATTTCTGGTGAGGTTTCAACACTATTGTCTTACTCTGTTCTAAATGAATCAAAATACAAAAAGGTAAAGCCACGGCACATTATCTTACTATGCGTGAAAATACTGAATAGGGAAAAATGTAATTGAAACTTTATTTTAGCTTGCTCCAAAGTTGGATGACACTCAGTAATGTATTCGAAAATATAAACAGATTTGTTTTATATAAATGAATTTGTTTTACATCAAATCTGTTCTCGCGCTTTGGTGGGATCTGTTGTTCAAAAATTACTGTACTACTGTGTGAATAATTATTTTAATTCTCCAAATGTGCAAGGACTTAATAAAAGAGTCACTATGCAAATAGCTTCTACTTTTAAAACTTCCTGATTGCTCTATAACAGCAGTTAACAGATCCTTAGATCACTCTGGAATGTAATCATCTTTCAGCTGAAAACTCATTAGGATGGGTTGTTATCCATATTCTCATGTGTTAGAAAGAACAGGTAGGTTTGTGTTCTTTCACAAATCCCTAGATGTTGTAAGTCTGTGCTCTGGGCACCTATTCATGTTTAGCAGTCCTGTGACTAGCAGAACTAATGAAGTTTCTGAAGTCTTTGTCCTATATGTGTTGACCTCGATGTGGGGTTGCTTTACAGCCTTTCTCTAAATGGGAATCATGAATTTGAAACTTGCTTCTACCTAGCTATCCATTTTAACAAAATTTATAGGAACAATGTATGTCTTGGCCCTGTATTAATTGGAGTTAAAATGGAGCAACAGGTTCAAAATTTACTGGGGAGATAGAAAGCTCATAGTCAATTATCTAAGCCCCTTTCTGTAAGAAACCAGGCTGAAAATACCATTGTAAAGGTCTTCCTCCAAATATGCTTGCTTCAACCTGTTGTTCTCTTCTGGATGAAAGATGATGAATGAATTGTATCACATCTTGTGCCCCTAGTTCTGAAGGCATTTTGGATTAACAGTGAATCATCATGCCATATGGGAACATATGGCTTAACTTTAGGTTCTTCAGACAGGTTTTTGGACAGCACTATCTTGTATGGATACTGTTCTGTAATGGTAACCTAAACCTAATTGCTGCGCTGATAGTAGTAATAAACCTTCAGCCCATAATGAGTGCACTGAGCTATTTTGTGGAAGGAAAACTTTTCATACACATTCAGTAGGTAGTTTCTTTTGTAATTATTTCTCTCTACTCAAGACTTTGGTCCAATGGTCCACAGTTAGCAGAGCTCCAACAAGTTTTCTGTTAGTAGATGGTATTTGGAGGTGGGGTCCGTTCTAGAGGTGATTTCATTGACAAATGGATGACATCAGTTGTCTTCTAGGGAGACAGTGTACTCCACTTGTCTCACTTTTCACCTTTTCGCTTTGCATGCTCTGTGATCTGCAAATCACTTTTCTTTCTTTTGATCGGTGTTCTCTATTTATGCTGTAAGCTTTTTATTTGTTGGACTGTTTCTTAGCATATGCTAACCCAGTGTCTTTAACAGCAGAGCCCTTATCTTGGATGCATCTCAAAGTGCTGCCATAACAGAAGCAGTGAAAAATAGGAATTCATACGTGTTTATCCTTAGCTAAAATGGGTCTTCAGCAGACTTGAAGGAACCATAGTTCCCTCAGGGACTTGCTATTACTAGTTTGTGTACCTGTAGAAATATCGGTTCTAGGAGTAAAGAAGCTGGGTTTTCCAAAAATAGGCCTAACTTCATCCTCTCAACTATCATATTTAAGTTAATAATTCATGCTGTCAGCCTCATTTGCTGGACAGGTTTGTGAGGAAACCCCCACCCCTCCTCACCAGTTGTCCCCACCACAACCATCTGTAAATCTAGTTTCCCAAATGCTAACAGGGACACTTGAGTGTGAGAATGTGTGATGCCACAAACTCAGGGAAGGCCTGAAAGAGCAAAGTACCACAGGTTTTTTGTGTTCGTTTTTTTATTTGGCAGCAGTGTGCCCACATAGAACATGGGATTAATAAATGCTGCCAGTTTAGAGCAATAGCCTGTATGTATTTGTTGTTCAAAGATGACGTTATTCAAAGATTCATAGGTTTGAATGCCAGAGGGGACACTTGGGACTATTCTGATCTCAATTCTGAGCACAATGCAGAGATTGAATTCCTGCTGATTTTAAATGGGGCTGTAACTTCAGCTTGACTTAAAATGTCAGCTTCAGAAATGCATCCAACCTTCTGGTGAAGTCTTAAAGTGACTGGAGAATCTCTAGGCAGGTTGTTACTCTCTAGTGATATTCTGTGCATTGGTTTTATCTCCCTTTCATCTTCCTTTGTTGTTCCTGGCCAGGAACAAGTTATATAATTAATGCTGTTAACCAATAGTTTTTATGATATTGTTTGCTACAAATACATTAGTGTATAATATTAAACCTTTTCTGCTCTTCTTGGATCATTCACCAACAGAATTCATATGAATGTTAATTTCATGCATAAGTATTTCCTGAATAGTTTGGAGAATTTAATTAATGGATTATTTGCAACCTATGCATTTTGATTTTTAATGTACTATTTCAGTAGGCTAAAGCTCTGTATTGTATTAATGCTTTCTAAATAAAGTTCCATTACTATAAAATGAAATAGAAAAATGAATAATAATTACTTTGAAAAGAAAAATGAGTATTGATCTGGGTGAGAAGTTTAGGTTTATTCATTATTTGTGATGCACATAAGCACAAATAAAAGGATGCCTATAAAACATGTTAATAAAAATCCCAATGAAATCAAGACCAGTCTCTCTACAGACCTCAGGTAACTGAATCAGTTCTCTAATAAAGATACATAACAATGAATAATATGACATTAAAAAATCTGGTCAGTTTGGTGTCCTTACTAATCAATATGTTTGCATATCTCTGTGTGTTTGTGACTACCTGTACTAACCACTGTCTGTGGCTGCTGTCAATAGAGAGGGCTGGGGTTCATGTGACACCATCACTGCGGGCCATCTTCCAGGCCCTTCATGTGGACAAACGCTTCCCCCAGCTGGAGGCTACTAGCAAGGCCCTTAGCCCTGCTTTAGAAGAACTGGTGCCAAGCACTTTGTTGGTAAGAGAATGAACTGATCTTTACAGAAGCTGAGCCGGGGAAGCCCCGTAACAAGCTCTATAGCAAAAAACCATGGAAATCAAATTTTGATCAGACTAAAACTTTAAAAGGGAACAATCTGGACATAAATTGTTTTCATTCCCCTCCCCCCCTCCCCAACATGAAGCATCCCTTCTTTATTCCCCACATATTTTCAGAGGGAAATACCTCATTAGGCAATTACAGGATTTTCTCCAGCATACAGAGATCTTGCAGTGTGATGTTTTTCGTCTGGCATGTCTTTGTTACTTTCATTGTGGGCTGCTCTACTGAATAGAAGACAGACATTACTCAGAATGAGAACGGAGTCTGTCTGTTTTTGAGTATTGAAGCTTTATTTAAAATGCATGCTTTGCCAGTGAAGTTTGCGTGTGCCTCTCTCTTATACGGCAGCTCCAACCCTTTAGATGTGTATTACAAGGCTGTAATATTGCACAGACCCTTTGCCTTCCAACAGGCACTAACATTACAGTTTTTTGCTAAGTACACCATGAAAAAGTCAAAGAGGGAGATGCTCACAATTGAATCAACTTGCCTGCTGCTCTTATAGTGCATACAATTTAAGTTTCAGTCAAATGTTTGGACAAAGAGGTACACCTTTTTTTTCCCTTAAGAAATTCTTCTTGTTCCAATACAGAAGATATAAATGGAAAAATTGTAACTAAATAAACCTTTTAACACTTTCATAGCACTTCCACACCCATTGACCCAGAGGGGGTTTGGCCTTAGCTGCATAGTTGTGTTAGCATCAACCGTGCCCATGCTAAGGAGTCTGAGTGGTAACCTGGGTCAGGACACACACAGAGATGGATGTTCCAAAATGCTTTGTTCAGCCTTGTCACCTCTTGTCACCAGGGTGCATTCAGACTGCCATTCAGAAAAATTACTGGACTTGTAAAGAGAACCAGGATACATTACGGGGAGAAATTGAACCTTGGTGCTGATTTCACTGTTTGCTGGAGTCTCTTTGGAACAGTCTGGCATTGTAAACTAGCCTAAAAGTGGAGAGAAAGTGTTGTGATGGCCAAAGTTCAAAAGAAAATGTATGGATAACTTAAAATCTCTCCTCCCTTTCTCTGTCTTTTTTTGTTAAAATTATTATTTGATGCAATTTTCAAATAGACCCCAAGTACAAAGTACAGTTACCACTGGAATTTGTTTACATTTAATTTGTGCATGCTGAGCTTCACTCTTCTTATGAAAGAGTTCCTTTGCATCCAATAGTTATTTGTAGCTAGAATAAATGCAACTCATAGGAGGGTGTGCATAGCATAGTTAAAAAAAAAGAAGACAAACCAAGAAAATGACAGTTGTCAGAGTTAGCATCAAGCTAAATGCATGAAATTGAAGCTCTGCCTTTGTTCCAAGACTGGGTGCAGCACACACACAGGGAGATCACAGAATCACAGAATGGTACAGGTTGGAAGGGACCTCTGGAGATCATCTTATCCAACTCCCGGCTTAAGCAGTTACACCTAGAGCAGGGGGCACAGGAACGCATCCAGGCAAGTTTTGAATATCTCCAGAGAAGGAGACTCCACAACCTCTCTGGGCAGCCAGTTCCACTGCTCTGTCACCCTCACAGGAAAGTGTTTTCTCATATTCAGGTGGAACTTCCTATGTTCCAACTTGAGCCCATTGCCCCTTGTCCTGTTGTTGGGCACTGCTGATTGGGCCCCATCCTCTTGACACCCACCCTTCATATATTTTTAAGTATTGATAAGACCCCCTCTCAGTCTTCTCCAGGCTGAACAAACCCAAGTCTCTCTGCCTTTTCTCATAAGAGAGATGTTCCTGTCCGCTGATTATCTTGGTAGCTCCTCGGTGGACTCTCTCCAGCAGTTCCCTGTCCTTCTTGAACTGGGGAGCCCAGAACTGGACACAGTACTCCAAATGTGGTCTCACTAGGGCAGAGTAGAGGGGGAGGATAACCTCTCTCGATCTGCTGGCCACAATTCTTTTAATGGACCCCAGGACACTATTGGTCTTCTTGGCCACAAGGGCACAGTTCTGGCTTAGGGTCAACTTGCTGTCCACCAACATGCAGGTATGTGTCCCCAGGTGCCTTACACTTGGGCTTCACAGCTGATCTAGAAGAACAATATTATGTTACCAACAGTAATTTTGATGAGAATAATGATGATAGTCACATTGGATTCTGTGTTTAGTGCTTTGACTTTTCCTTGAGAGCACCAAGCAACACAATGGATGATGCTCTTGAAGTACTTTTTTTTTTTTTTTTCTGATGTGCTCTATTGAGACCACACATTTATTTTATTTAGGTCACTGAATGGTGTAATATTTTTAGTGAGTCACTTGAGGTCTGCTTGAAGATCTAGCTGGCAGTAGCATTTGATTTAATTTTGATTCAAAGCACACTGAAATTTAAAAAAAAAACTTTGCATCTTTGACCTGTTTGTGCACTGTCAGATCCTGAAATCTTTTATTAAGGTGCTAGCTTCCATGGGTTTACTGGTATAACAGTGAGTGAATTTTAGGATACTTCATTCTAAATCCAAAGAGTTGGATCAATTACAGCATTTTAGAAGGTAACTGTCATATTTATGTAACTCTGAGCTGTCTGTATCCTTTTCAGAATACCCATGTTTAATTGGTGTTTTGGCCTGTGCTTGATCTCAGATAAGTCACTTCATCTGTGTGACTCTTTGCTCGTGTGGAGGTGATGAATCTAATCTTTTTCATAAAATGCTCTGAGGCCTTTCACACAAAAATGCTATCTAGGAGAAAAGTGTTATTTTAGGCAGCTTGAAAACACAAGGCTGAATTCACTGGGGAAAGGGCATGTCTAATTCTTGTAGAGGCCAGTGAAACAGGCAGTGTCTAATAAAAATCACAAGTTACAGAACCTGGATTCAGCTCAGGCTATAGTGATTCATGGTTTAGTGATTCCTGGCTCAGTCCATGGTGTTAGCCATGGTGAGAGATATCATGCTGCTTAATCACACTACAACTGAACTTGGTTTTTGCTTGGCAAAATACAGTGTATTACAGGCAATTTCATGTGCCCACCATACTCCTAAGTAAACAGATAAAGTAGGGGTTAAGATTTTTAAAAATTATATTTGAGAATGTCAGAGCATTGTAGATGAAATGCAATGCTAATAGTAAGACTCAGCCTATATTCATTAATTCTGAGATGCAAGAAACTGTTGCTTTTACACTAAATTGGAGAACATGAAAGACTAGCAGGAAGGGATGTTTATAGGACAAATGGGTATTGGATGCTATCAAGTGTTATTGTTGTTCAGAAAAATGATCACATTACTCCCACGTGGCAGATTTGCATATGTAGAATAGGTTTTCCTATAATGCAATGAAAGCGTTATACCTTGTTACACATGTTATGTGTTTTGCCCATGTCTGGCATTTGTGGAACCTCATCATCTTGTCATTGGGACATTTTCTGAGCAACTCCTCCTCTTCCTTTTCATTTATTATGGGAATGCTATTACTGGCACATGTATAGTTAGTGCAGCATGAATTCAATTTATTTTAAGGTTTCTTTTATAAAGTTTTATGTGCTGGCTATTCTCATGTATTATTTTTTTCCTAGAGATGGGGCTGAATTCAAACTATGAAGCTAAATATCTCTGAAGCTTACATTTTTAAATTCATTTTTAGAATTACTTGTATGTTTCTTCATCTTAAGAGCTTAAAAAGACCATTGAGTGGTTTTTGTCTCGAATCAGGGCTGTGTTATACACCATGCAATTTAGCATTAACACAGCCTGAAGAACGCAGTAGACCAGTCCATCTCTGGATTTTAGTACTTTTTCCTCCTGCTCAGCTACTCTTTTGCCAGAAAGCCAGATGTCTTCAGCCTTCTGTGACCCAGGTCCCTTCCCCGTGGAGAAAGCTTTGGAAAACCTAGTCTCCAACACCAGTTTTCTTCTTTACTAATGGAACACAGAATAACAGTGCACTGGATTTCATAAGCTTGATTTTGGCTGTTGGAAAACTTTAGTTAGTTTCATTTTGGTTTGGCTGAAACCTTCCCCTCCTCCAATTAACGAACATGAGACTTGTCCTGGGATGTCTCCCTCCCATCTCAGTAGGAGAGGGATCTTGGGTCTGGTGTTAAATTCACCTCTGTAGGAGAGGGGAAAGCTATTTACTGCAATTCTCTTTCCATTACAGACTTGAAGGGCATGATTTGTTCCCCCTTCCCCCCCCAACTGAAGTGTTTATCTCTGCTTTTCACTGGGGAAAGCATCTTATAGTAAATATTTCAGAGCTGTTTCAGTCTAGGTGTTCAGACTTGGATAGAATAGAGCTTTTTGGTTTCTTACCCATACTTGTCATCAATTTGGCAACAAAAAAATGCTTCGGCCAGCCTGTGAGAGAGTCTGCAGAGAATTCGTGCTGGACTGTTATGCTACTCTGGTCTCTACTTTGTGACTCTTCCCAGCAAGAGGCATGTTAGGAAATATGTATTCCAGTTTCTTTGTAACTAGCAGTTTTACTTTTTTCTTGTATTTAAAAATGTCAGGACAGGCATTTAACTTATACATTAGGTTCTTCTATGCCTCCTGGAACTATATCACAAACAATGAAAAAAAAAGTAGAAAAATAGCTTCTCTACTTTTTGTTGAGAATGTTGTAGTTCTTAATGTCCCAGTTTCCTTGATCTGCCATGTGCTACTTTCACGAAAGAATCTTAGTTTTAGGGAGAAGCTTCACACCTGAAGAGTTAAAATACAGAAAAGGAATAAAAAGAAGGTAATGTATGTTCAACTTCAGGGATTCTGAGGCTTGGGTTTCTGAGACCTTTAAGGTCAGGTGCACTAGCACAGCTTAATATAATTCATTTCAGTAAGGTAGATGATGCATAGACTTAAAACTCTTTACATCTCCAATAGTTTTCTAATATTATAGCCCAAATCAGCAACCATCTTCAGAGATTTATGGGTAAAATAGTTCTGAAATCAGGCCAGGATGTTGTAGACTTTGGCTCTTTTGGGCAAGAGAAGGGAGACATTCCAATGGCTGGTGGTCCATATATAAGAGCATTCTGCCAATAATCCCCTTTTATTTATTTAAATACAGATCTGAACTTCAGTACTGCATGAGTCACGGTCTCTAGTATGGACAGTTTTTAAGCTTGGAATTAACCTCTGATATTTAAACTTGAGTGTAAAATTTCTCAGAACACTACAAAGATGAATGTGCTTTGCAGATTGATGGCTGTACCTATTAATTTTACAGCCACAATCTAACAGGTCTGAAAGTTTAACAGAGATGGACTGGAAGAATGTTGTTGTGGAAGCTTCTGAGAACACAAATATATTGCAAGAATACTAATAAAGTAATCCTCTGTCTCTTTTATCCTTTCCATGATTTAATGTGTCTTTGAGGGTCTACTTCAATAGAATAAATTCTATGTGTTTCAGTTTAAAGACAGAAGAATTTATTTTCTTGAGGGAAAAATAGATTTTTCTGGCATGCTTTTCAAGATGATTGTTGATTGTAGTGTGCCAAGCCAGGTTCTAGCAGAGTGATGATTGCTGCCTGTCTCAAGTGAAATTTTTCTCAGGCTAAACTTCCAAGGCAGTTAGGTACTTGGACTCTGTTATGATTTTCAGTTCTGCCTGAACAGTAATGGAAATCAACAGGAGCTCTGCCTGACTTCGGATGCTTGTAAGAGCTTGAGCTGATACTTTCAGGTGCTTTAGACACCTTTGTAAAGCTGGCCATTTACTGTTACAAACTGATCAGAAGTTTGTGCATCTCTCCTAAGTTTTGGAGCATTGCTGCAAAATAGACACCATGTTTCACCCAGGAGACTGCTCCATTTCCTTGGTGGGTGAAGTGATGCATAAATAAATAGTCTGTCAATTTGTTAAGCATGAGGGATCCATAAAAATGAAAGTTATTATTGCAGCATGAATTTGCCCACAGCAAAACCAAAACAGAACTGAGTTTCATCCATAAAAATATTGCAAGTGAACCTCTTGTTTGCTTCTTACCTCTCTGAACTTGTTTTATATAAGCTAGCATTCTACTTCTCCTTTATGAGGAGTGAGGTGAGTAGCACAGGCATGTTGATCCTTGCATCTACAAAAGAATTATATGAGCTAAACACATGTTCTGCCATTGGCACATTACTGTTATCCTGCCAAAACCCTTCTCCTTGCTTGGCTTCTGCAGCAATGAGCATGGGTGGAGGAAGGAAGGAACAGCTGGGAGGCGATTATGGTTTCCTGACACCCTGCCCCACCCATGGCACAGGTTAGATCAGTTCTGAGTCGCAGGCAGCTGGTAGAATTCCCCGGGAGACTGTCCATTCATCTCCTGCATTATCTCCACCCAGTACCTGGCACACATCCTCTGCAGCAGGCTGCTATTGGAGGAATCAGTTTTAGCAATTCAGTGCTCCCTCCTGGGCACTTTGACTCTCTGGGATGTTGCTCGGGAGAGGAACAGACCCAATTCTGTTCTTTGGACTTCAGGACAAGTTTGATTTTAACAGAACTTGTGTGCGTGGAGTTTTTATCTGGAAGCCTGGGGGGCCTCAACTGATTTATTTCTGAAACTATTGCCAGTGAAAAAGTTGAGGTCCAAGAAGAGCAGAAAATTATTCACTGAGGTGGGGGAAGAAAATGTGCTGGAAGAAGCAGAATGAAATTTTTAAAGAATACTCTCTATCTGTCTGTCCTGTTGGAAAGTTCACCTTTCCCAATACAGAGGTAATCTTGGTCATTGGATGATGGATAAAGTTTGTGCCATTTAAAATATTCTTTCTATTATCTGCCACTAATACACACTGACACAACAGTGTCAGCCAGTTACAAGGCCAAAGTCATAATCAGTCTTTTTTAACAGTCTGTAATGTCCCTTTGGCTGATAAATAAGTATTCTGATACCAACAAAGTGGTGAGACGAGTTTCATGTACTAATGCTGAAACAATTTACCGCCTAGCAGAAAGCAAAATGAATTGTGGACCAATGCTAAATTCAGGAGTATAAGCTGCAGTTATCTGATGTCCTGGTAAAGGGCGAGCCACAAACAGAACTGTTGGCTGACACCCCTGGAAAGTAGTAGTAATAATAAACATCTGGAGGGTTTGAAATATTCATGGTTGCCAGTAAATAATCCCTGGCTCCTAAGCAATTGTTTTTGGAGAAGCAGTTTGAGATATGGAGAAGCTAAAAAGTAATTGTATAATGTAATGATGGACAATATCCTGAAAAATCAGGACCACTTGGGTGTCAGCATGAATAATGAACAGGTTTTTAGGAGAGAAAGGGGGGAAGAGACCCTTATCAGGTTGTAACATTCAGTGATAGGGGTCAGCCATTAAGGGAGGGAAGGTCACAGAAAAGAACAGGCAAATGGTAGTTCATTTGTCACCAAGAGCACCTATGAATGCAGCCCTTCACTTGTCACAGGGACAAACAAAAGTCATTGGAATGGTCTTGTGCAAGCAGAAGAAGAAATGTTTGTATTCACTTAAGATTTTACCCAAATTTGATTGAGTTCAGTAGAAATCTTCCAGTAACTGCAAAGAGACTTGGATCTGGCCCGCAGAGATTGTCTGTTTATATCTTAACCTGGAAACATGAGTCCACATGCCCAAAGGAGCGTTTTACACTTTTCATATTTACTCCCATCTGTTTCTCATACAGAGATGCCTTTTGATCACTGCCTGAATTGTCTGTTTGCTGCAGCTGTCATTTACTTTTCTGTGGCTTTCTTGTCTATTGATATATCAGGATCATACCAGTAGTGCTGCTGTCATGTATTTAAGGCATCTTGGTCTAGTTTTCTCCTTTCTTTTCCCCCTGCAATCCCTTTTCAGTCAATCAGGTCGTTAGTGCAGGTAAAATCAGTCTCATGCACCCGCACACACATTAGTCTTTTACATTATAGCCTAATAACCTAAGTATTCATAACGTAATTGTGGCTGGTGGGAAGCCCTGCTATACAAGACAGATGGTGCTGCTTCCCTTCAGGTAAACCCTGTTGACAGGCAAAAGGTTACTGCTTGTATAGGCAAGTTCATTGCTCCGGTGCACATAGCACTATGGATACATCATCAGATTAGTCAAATGTCTGTGGAAAGGATTCAGTCTCTAAGGTTCCAGTTGCTCCTTGCCTGCCTTTGATATTTCTGTGGTTGCACAAGAAGGTTTGACCATGTTGGCATTACGCAGACCTCTCATAGAGAGCTCATTGTCTGTGTCCTCTCCCAAACAAAGGATTAAGGTGCGGGGCTTAGATACAGGCGTGGGATATATTTCCCATCAAAATAGTAAAACAAAAGGTATTTACTGCTTTTTAGCTGCAGTATCAATACACTGGTAAGATAGCTTTTACTCAAAGAAAAATAAAACCTACTCTATCAAGTCGTCGGTGTTACAGATGAGGTAGCGATTTAAAGCTTGAGGGCCAATCCTTAAGCAGTGCAGATCATTACAGCCACAGCTATTTCCAGTAATGAATCCTAGATGAATACCTGCCCAGGAATGTATTAAATGTCATTTAAGAATAAAATGGTTTGATTACACTGATGGTGTTTTCTGCAGTCCCAAAAGAAGTGCTGCAGAGAGGTACCAAGATGTCGTCGTTAATTGCAAGTAGTGGTTATGTTCACACAGTGCTCTGGCTAAGCTCGTTTGAGTGACACAGTTTTACTTTTTCCACATAGAATTTTGTTTAATTTTCAGGTTTTTCACTTTTCTTTGACTTCTATATTGTAATTTTTAATATGAAATGGTGTTGATTAAATTTTAGTACTCTTATTCAGTATTCTATGTCTATATCATGCTCTATTTCTAAGAAACATTATATTTAGTATTTAAGGTTTCCAAGATAATTTTTTTGAGAAAACCTTAATACTGAAAAGTTTTACTTGTTACAGGTCAGAGCACAAAACATGTTATGGAACTCTGGGATTTCCCATGGGGCAGAGATCCTGTTTTCCAACCAACTCTGGTATATGGGCTACGAAGAAGTCTTTTTGATTGCCCAAAGAGGCCTTGGCTCTGAAGTTTATTCAAGGGCAAAAGATGGGGTGATTATTGTGAAGAAGTCTTATTTTGGTTCATTCCCAGAAGACCAAAGTAAAAGCCAGTAAAGGGCTTGATACTGTCTCACCCACCAGCTATCATTTCTAACCCAGATGCCCCATGTCTGTTGCCAGCTTCTTGCTGGGGGGATGGGAGGAGGAACAGAGGGCTTAAAAATAAAATAATTTTAAAAAGAGGAGAAGGAATGTAAAATATTATTTGTGTAAACTATGAATATGAGCCCATGGTTTCCATGTGAGTCATGTGTTCCTAACCTTATGACAAACTGTCTGGTCCTGCATGTTAATGGGAGTGTATAATGATAATTCCCTTATAGCTTTCAGCTATGGGGATCTTTCCATTTCACTGTTTTAAGGAATTTGTACATACAGATACATGTGTGGCTCACATTACTAACTGAGCACAGATTAATGTAGTCATCCTCACAACACTTTTCATGGGTAGTAAAATGTTATTTCCAGTTTATGGACGAAAACCAAGAGACATAGGGATTTTAAAGGCCTTGTCCACAGCCTATAGGCATTAGCTGGAATCTTTTCATTGATTTCAGTGATCATGGATCATGTCCTTAGTGACTTACCCAAGGGAACTGTTATGATGACTCAGTCAAACAACTCATCCAGTCTTTGATAATTTCTGTTTATTTATTTTTCCCCAGCATCAAACTATATCCCAGTACTTATTTTCCAAAGTGTATACAAAATTATGTTTTAAACTCACAGCTTTACTCTTATTGCACCTCCTAGCAACAGGAGAAAAGAGCAGAATGATAGCTCAGGTTATTATCTTTCAATCTTTAGTAGTTATAGTGCCTAAGGAAAATGTTGAAATATTTCAAAAATTACTAATTTTATGATGGTTCTCCTCAAAGCTGTGGATGTCTGAGGATAGCTCATGTTTAAGCTAATAATCAGTTGTGTTCTGAATATTCTGAGTTTAGATATAGTAAGCACCATAATAGTTTTAAAAAAGTAAATATTTGGTCAAGGCATTTATATGAGCATTATGCAAGAAGATGGATTTCTGTGCCCCCCCCTCCCCCCCCCGAAATTCAAATTACTTGCTTTAAAAAATAATATGCTGCCAGCAGAGCTTACACCCAAGTATATGACAGAAGTCTAAAATGTAGTTCCTTGATGAGGGCTGGAGAAGTCCTAATCTTTTCTTGTATTACTGAGCTTTACTGTGTTTAGATCATTGTCAGCTATAATGCAAGTGTTAAGTGATGTACAGGAGAACTGCCCACAAGTATTAACAGAATGCAAACACTCCAGACAGAGAAAGTATTTCACCTGATACGGAGGAGTTTTAACTAGAACTAATGGGGTAAAATTGAGCAAAAAGGCGTATTTAGACTGTACATCAGGAAAAAGATTCTAGTGGTGAAAGCTATTAGCCTGTGGTATGTTCTCCCAAGGGAAGCAGTAGTAGCAGTATGTATAAGTTGCTTAAAACTAATCAGAAAAAAATACGCAAGGGTATATTGTAAGGAGCTTGCTTTGGTGGTGGTGAGGAGTGGTTTGTTTAATTGCTAAACTCATTACTAAGCTTTTTCCTTCTGAGTCCTATGATTCATTTTATATTCTTGGTTTGGAACAACCAAAAAGGCATTGAGAAGCTTGGAAAAAAGTTATTTATCTGTTCCAGCATGCTATGTCTATAAAGTTTGTCTAGGTAACTTCACAAAAAACCTCCTGTGTAACATTTTGTGTGATTGTTTCAATTGTTCATTTTTATTTATTTGTGAGAAAGAACAAATTCCTGTTACAGTGAGACTTTGTATCACGTGTGTTTAACATTATAGACTTAACTAAAGAGAAAGATTGTGTTGCTTTGGCTTCATAGGAAACGCGGTAGAACAGCTTTAAAATGCTGACCTCAACATCTAAGCCACACATTTCAAAATAGTGATGTAACTGTCCAAGAGTGGGCCAGAATGAAGTAACAGTGACTAAGCAGTGTTCTTAGTGTTCACCAGTTTTCTTCTTAAATGTCATAGATGCCTGAGAAGTGGTATAAATGTGATCCTGAGCATGACTAATGGTCACTGTCTCTACAGGGTGCAAAATAAAATGGTGTCGCTTTTGTAAAGTTGCATTGTGAATACTTGACAGAGACCACGAAGGAAAAACTTTCAGAGGAAAAAGCCCCAAAGAAAAAAAATGCTAAAGATGTCTTCACTAAGTATGTACATTAGTGACTTTCCTTTTGAAGGTGGAATATTCCTTTTTTATTTCTCTTGCCATGGAAGTTAGGGACCAGTCACTTCAGGTGGAGTTATAAGACAGCTTTTGTGGGTGTACAGGCTATCAAGACAATGTATCTCTGTCAGATTGTTGGTTCAGGAGGCAGTGGGCTTCTGTTGTGAAAGTAAGATCAGGTGAGAGCAGATTTAAGATCATCTAGTGCTCCTGAAGTAGCTGAACACGCTAAGTCTGTGCTTGCCTAACTGTAAATGGGTTTCTGCAATGATAATTTGGGGATGCCAGGGACAGAGAGTGGATTGATGAAATAAAGTGGAAAAAAAACCCAACCCCTGTTTTATTCTTTGTTTTCTGTATACAGAAATACTGTCTTGCCAGGAGAGAGGTAGGAAGTGCTTGAATATTGCTGACGATGTTAAAGCTCAGTTGTCATTTGCCTTCCCAGCAGAAAGAGGGAACACGTGTGGCTGGCCACTTCTGTAAACTGGTGCTTCATAAAAATTAATCTGAATAGTTGAAAATTTTTTATTTAGTAGTAATTAGTGAATAATTTATCCACAATTACATTAGCTATGAGATAGCTTATTTGTCAGTTGCTTCCCCGAACTACAGAATGTTTGGTTTGTAAGTTCTCCTCCTCCTTCTGTTTTTTGATCAGCTGGGAAGGAGGAAGTAGGTCCTTGTGGATCAAACGTTAGTTGTGATTGTTGGCACTGACTTCTTTGGAAATCTTAATCAGGTGGTTGTTCTGTTTTTTGTGTACCTAAATGTGAGATTTCTTTCCTCTTACCTCTTGCCTGTCTTGTCCTCCTAGGAAAGCTTGCTCAAGAAGAAAGCAGCCCCTTCCATCTCTTTATATACAATACATAGTTCAGTGAGACTTTGGTTTTGAATTAAGCATTTAGGGGTTTGTGAAAAATGAATGATACACAAGAATAACAGTTGGTTTATCTGTGACATGTTTTGGTGCCTCATGAGGAGTCTTTCTTTTAAAACCATGCATTGAAAAGTGTGTCTGTAATTCTAAATTTCTAATAGGAAGCATTTTAAAGAAGATAAAACCTGTTCTTTGGGAATGTCATATAATGAGCTAGTTCCATCCACTGCAACTTTTATGCCATTAACTTTATGCCTTCCAGTGAGAGTTTACAGACTTATTGTTCCCTTAGGTAGCACATTATCTTTTTGTCCTCCCCAGTAAATAGCAGGAGTTTAGTAATTTCTATAACAGGCCTACAAAACAGACAAGTATTCTAATTTGAGAAGTAATGAAACTACTCATGTCATACACTCTTGCACAGATTTCAAGCACTGAGATTTTAGAACATTACATTAGGATGTTGTGTTCTTTTCTGTCCTATCACAACCACCTCATAGAGCTTTTCTGTTTCAGAGGAAACCTCTGAAAGCTGCTGTGATCCTGTTTGTATTTGCCCAGATTTGCAGAGGCATATGGGAATATTTATTGACTATGCAGGAACTAAATGTCCTTGTGAGTCTGTCCCTGGAGGGCCATGGTGAGACTCCTGTTCACATTGCAAATCAGGATCTACAGAACAAAATGCTGGATTTTGTCTTAGCACTTTTAAAAGAAATAACATTTTAATGATATTTGCTATTGGCGTAATCCTTCCAAAATGGACAGTGATTTATATATTTCATGTGAGGACAGGATTCCTTAGGGGATGACTCATTGTTTTAGTCTGGAAAAATTCCACTGGGAACCTTTTTCAGAACTGGTTGATACATACCTTACATGGTCTTAGTTTGGGATCTTTTTGTCTTTCATTTTGTCTCATAATATGTGTGCTTGGCCTATTAAACTGTCTCTTTCCCTTCTGAGTCAAATCCAGTTGGTATTTACCAAGACCTTATATGGAGAAGGAGTGTGTGTATATATAAATGCATGTATACATAAATGTCTTTATGTATGTACATATGCATATACAGAGGAGAAAAAAGAACTGGATCTATTGCAAAGGCAGAGTTTATTTTTTCATTAAAGGGGTGAATTTTGCTTTAAGCACATCTTTTCACATCTTAGTTTGAACCCAAAGACAACAATTGCCAGCATAACTGCTTCCATTTATAGAAATAACTCAGTCCTCTAGACTGTGTGACTATACTGATACTACAGCGTGTGAATACTGAATTTACAGCCAGTGGAAGCAGGTACAGACTTGTAACATCTGGTATGAAAACAGACTGTCTTCACTCATGCTCCTGGTCTTGGTTGTACATTTTGTCCCCTTTTTAAATTGATATTGCCACTGTTATGAATCAGTGCAGTCAAGAGAGCTCCATAGCATGCGCGATAAAGATGAACTGGGAGGAAGCATACTTGCCCTAGGGAGTCCTGTAAAGTGTTCCAGTAAAGGGCCTACTGCATCAAGGGCTTAAGGTAATCTCCCATTAGTTACCCTTTCTGAAGATGGGTAAAATGTTTTACTTTCTTCAGTCATTGGGGACCTTCCTTTGTCTCCATAACTTTTCACCAATGGTAAAAGAGTGACCCTGCCATGCCACCAGTTGTCTCTGCACTCTTGCCTCCAGCCCTTTTGGTAGCATGGACTTACAGGGGTCAGGACTTCCTAAAAGGTCCCCAGCTTCTCTTTGACAACTTATAATTTGTCTTATCCTTGAACTCTGCCTGTGGGTGCAAAGACTGGATAGACCTTGTCGGTGAAGCCTGAGCCATAGAAAGCATTGAGCATCTCAGCCTTATTTGTATCTGCTGTTGCTAAAAGTCATCCACCCTGTTCAGCAGTGGTCCCACTTCTTTTTTCCTTTTGCTACTGATGTGATTCTAGAAGCACTCTTAGGTCTTGACATGCCTTGCCAGTTTTAACTCTAGATGAGCTTTGGCTTTGCTAAAACCATCCTCATGTGCCTGGGCAATGTTTCTACATTTGTCCTTTGTAGCATATCCTTGCCTCTACCTCCTGTGTATGACTCTTTGGAACTCTGTCAGGTTTTCCCAGTTTATCCATGCTGGTCTACTGATATGCCTACTGCTTCCCTGAGCACAGGGGTGGAGTTTTCTTGTACTGAGAAGAGGTTGTCCCTAAAGACATCCTTAATTTCTCAGACCTGTTGCCCACAAGATACCACATACCAATTCCCTACATCAGACATCTGCTTTCCTGAAGTTCAGGGTCTATATTCTGCTACTTGCCTTTCTCGTTTTCCTTGGGATCTTGAATTCTGCTACATACTAGCACATGCCGAAAGTGTTTCTTCTGCATGTGGGCCAAAATGATTAAAGTTCAATTAAAACATTTTTGAATATCAGTTGCAAATGTCAGGTTTTCAGTATGGACTTTTTCCTATGCATCATGGAAAACAGTGACTGAGGAAAAGATATTTCAAGAATCTGTCCCAAAAGAAACATATAAAACAGTGGTGTCAGTCAACCAGCTGTAACTATGAAAAGATTTCCAGTCTTGGGGACCAAAATCTCAAGACAACAGGTTACAAGATTTCAGGTTACATGATGCAAGTTTAGAAGATTTCATCATCATTGGGTCTGTATGAGAACACTTGCCCTGATTTGGTCATGAAACCAAACCCCAAACCACTGACTAAACCTAATTTAGATCTGGATCTAAACACCCACTTCCTTTTCCTCATTTCCAACCAAAACAGGTTTCAGTTTTGGTTGGAAATGAGGAAAAGTGAAATCTCTTGTTGATTATTGTTAACTTTTTCTCCCATCACTAACTAAAAAAAAAAACAAACACAAAACAAAAACCAGCAAACCAAACCCCTAAACAATCCCCCCTCCTCTTTACAGGCCACATGTTTCTGTTAACCAAAACCACTGTCAACAAATGGAAGTATGGCAAAACAGTGGTGGTTTCCTACCCCTTATTTTCATAGTTATTAATTATATTTGGTTTTGGTCCTAAAATGAGATGTAAATATTTTATAAATCAGGTGATTTTGTTGTTTTTATACTTACATTTTATTGGATAAATGACAGTATATTTATATTTATTTATATTTATATTTATATTTAAGTGAGCATAGGTTCTACCCTAATATTTTATGTGGTTGTGTTAGTAGTCTGTTACAGATATATCCATTAAATCTGGCACACAGATAAGGATTAAAATTCATTTCCTCTCTCCGAGTATTGTTACTTAAAAAGCAAATCTTGGACCAACTAATGAACATCAGACTTAAGGCTCAGGTTTGAGTGTTCATCTAAAACAGTTCTTCAGATTGACCGGTTTGTCACCTTAACCATATAGGAGAAAAACAAGAGGAGAAATACTCTAGAGCCAAGATAATTGTTAAATACATGTGCTTTTTCTTCCTTTTTAATGTGTTCATACAAATGGATTGAATAATTGGCAACTGAATAATTCTGTTTTCTTTTAGCTTAGAATGGCTCATGTAAAGAGTATATATGAAGGTTAAATGCATGATTCCAAAGACTTTCTATTCCTTTATTGTAGTTGTCCTCTCAGAAAAAGTAAAACAGAGGCTTTAGAGGTAATCAGCTCCCAAGGCTGATATCTCTGGAGTATCCAAAAGTTGTGCTTCTATTTATTTGAACAAATTTATTTATGAGTTCCACTGGTGAGGAACAAAAGTCTATCCCAAACTGCAGATTGGTAGGTAAGATATATAATGTAACATACCAGAGTAAAACATGTGGAAACCCAGACTATCAGTGCAGGTTTAAAGGGATTAAGTAGATCTAGACCCTGTCTCTTCCCTTCCCAAAACAGGTGCAGGAAGCAGGAAAGATGTGGGCAAAGTCTTCTCTTACTCACTGTGGTGAGTGAGGGACTTCGGGTTGGTCTAGAGTAGTACAGTAAAGTATTAATCTACAGTGTGAGGAGAAGAAATAAAGATTGGAGGTGGAGGGGGGGATCTGAAAGTCCTGGTGGTTCTTAGTGGGGTGCAGCTTAACCACCATCCTTTACTCCCTAACAGCACAATCTAACCTTCACACAACAGTGTCAGTATAAAATCTAAATTTTTCTTTATGCAGGATAGAGAAAGCAGCTGTTCTTTTGGACTTTTGTTCTGATTGGTGTTTTGAGTGAGCCATCCTTTAGCTTTGTAGAATTTGGAGAGCAAAACCAGAGCACATACAAGACTGCAAGTATCTGCTGCTCAGATGGAGGCACTGAACACAGGAAGCCCATGATTTGTTTTACATGACAAATTCATCAGAATTATAAAGAATTTTTTAAAAATTATGATTGTTAGAGAGTCAGACAGTGTTTACATACACAATACTAGTCTGTATGCAGAGGCTGGCATTATGCCAAATACCTACAAATTCAGAAGCCCATCCTCAGCTGGTACGTATCACTGTAGCTCCATTGACTTCAATGAACTGGTGCCAGTTTACATTAACTGAGGAGCTGTTGCATTATGTGGGATGATTTCTTGTTTCTCCTTCCTTTTCTTCCATTTTTTGATGAAAAATGTGGAAATGTCATTCTTGTTAGCTCAGAGGAGTCCATATTTGGGAGATCTACCTCTTCTGATGGTACTCTTTCTTTTCTCTTAGGATTATTCCTGTTTCTAGTCAATTTATGATATATTCGTACTAGTTTTCTAAAAGTAGTATGTTAAGGGTGTCTTATACTTCTTGATCTAACCCTGGTGGACTCACAGAATTCTATAGATTAAAATTTCAAAGCTGTAGGGTAATAATTCCTTACCCTGTGATTAAAATATGCATTATATCATTGAAGTGGTATCCCTTTCACGTTTCTCTGATACATAAGCAAATCCCACAAAAAAGCAATCACATGAGTATTTTTGGTCATTTCCCAGGCACTTGTGGAAGCAGTGGCTGAGGGGAGACTGCTGATCAAAACCAGTCAAAAAAAAGATTCTTCTCCTAAATTTAAATTCTCTCGAAGCTGTATATAATAAAATGAATGCTGCCTCAGGCTCTAGTGCTGTTAGCTAAAATGACTAGTGAGGTCTGAACTCAGCTTTGTCACACAGTATTTTGGCCCAGACAAGTCCATCTATAATACCTTCCAGACCTGTCCTTTCATTTAGGAACTGGTCTAAGCTGGGAAAATACCTCCTTTACGTAAACATTTGTTCGTAGGTCTATTTGGTGTCCAGTAGGTCTCACAAAATTGAGAACCTTTTCATTCCTGAGTTGATGGAAGTGTTCTAATCTAGAAAACTCTGTTTAATTGCTTAAGGGACATTTCATATAATTCATTATTTTATTTTTAAAAACTTCCTTGGACTCTAAGGATCCGTTTTCAAAAGTTTTTCTTCCTTAATTAGTATGTTGTTGTCTCTTGTCTTTGAGAAGAGGAATACTTTGGATATCTTCTCTGCTATGTGTAAAAATTCTGCTTTATCTTCATCTTTGCCATAAAAATTTTGGACATTTTCCAGTTTTAAATGAACTTGTATGCAAAGAGCATTTGAAGATGGACTTCCTGTCTAATGTTGCTTGTATGTCTGAATTTTTCTTTGTAATCTTTTGTTATTCTCTCACTTACCGTGTGTTTTCTCATGCAGTCATCTTGAGTCACGTAGCCACAGTCTGGCCAGATGTTTAGAAGAGCTCTGCTTCCATTTTGGCATTTAATAAGTAGCCAGGTTTTGTAAAGTGACTGCTCTGTGTCTGAAATGAGAGTTTCTGGGCAATGTAAACTCTTGAAAATTAATACCAGTTACATGCCTAAGTTGGAGGTGAATACTTTTGAAAAGCGGGCCTATATTAGGAGTTTCTGAATTACTGAAAATCCATGTTACATAATTTCCACTACTGTAGTTTGTTACATTAAGGTATCAGTGGTCTTCTCCAGAGAGTTATATTTTCCTTAAAACTAAAGACATGGAAAGAAATTCCTAGGTATAGGGAGGTGTGGAAAAAAAGCAACTGTTGACAACACAACAATTCATTCATTTCCTAACATCACAGGTCATGTACTGTATTTTAACTTAAACAATAAGGCAATTGTTCATATGGGAAAACAAGCACAGTTTGCGTAAAGGTTAAAAGACTGAAAAGGTTCAAGGCTGACTTGTTTTTGGTAAGCTATGATTTGCTTCTCTCAGGTGAAATGTGGAGGCTTCATGGTCTGGCAAATTGCTGTACTCTTTGCTGGAGTGCCCATAGAATAGATGAGAGGCAGATGATTTACTGTGACTCAGTTCTTCACAATGGCCAATCTCACCTTATTGTTTCCTTGTGCTATATCGAGCTCTGCTGTTTTCATTTATGTTGTAAACTTTGGAGGGAAGGGACTGCCTCCTTCCTGTATGTTTACACAGTATCTTATTCCATGCAAGCCAGATAGTATCCAAAAGCCTTCTTTTCCTTCATAATATTTTAATAGATACAAAGAGGTTTTTCAGTGTTATAAAGGGGATGCAAGGATCAAAATCCTTGGTATTTCAGTGGAATTGTCTGCTTAACTGCCCTTCAGAGTCTCTTTTCTCTGTTCTTTCAGCTGCCAGACAGCTTGGGGTGGGAGATTATTAAGTCACTCTCTAAATCCTGTTTCTTTAAGGGGCTTTGGATCAGGACTTTTAGCTCTACAGCCACTTGGATTTATCAGCATCTGAGAGGAATTGTGAGGATCGCTCCACTACAGAAATTACTTGTGTCACTACCAATAAAGTGGTGTTAAAAGTAGCAGCAGTCCTCCCTGATTAGTTCTATTTATTAAGTTCAACTGTTTTTTGTCTCTAGAATATGCTGCAAATTATATTTTATAGCCACCCTAAAAAAACCTTGTTCACTAAATACTGGTTTTGTTCTATATTGAAATTCCAGAGAAGAATTCGGTACCCCTAATTATAAGTGAGGTATAAAAGTATTATTTGGTCAAAGATGTGGTAGGAGAGAAGACCTTAAATGCACTAATATTGATGTTTATGCTGGAAAGCACAGTTTAATCATATAAACTGTATATGTACAGAAGACTGTAAGCTACTGATTTTAAAATTTAGTGCTGATATTTTTTTATCCTATATGTAAATGCTACAATTCTGTCATTAAGTTTGCAAAAACAAGTCTTGAATTTTGGTGCCATGAAGCAGATTTTTCAAAGACATTTAAGAGTCTAATTGTGCAGATACATGGTTTTCAGTAGTTGCTTCTATAGCCTCGGTGTCAGTGGCTCTGACTTTTTGCTCCACTGGGAACTGAGAGCTCTCAGCATTTCTGAAAGTCAGTCTGCACTACTTTAGGTACAAAAACTTGGGTGGCTTTCCAGACTTGACTTGGGTGTATCCAGTGTGCTATATACTTGTATACAACACATAGAGAAATAAGAAAATGCGCTGTTTAGTAAAACCTGGTTTAGATTTGCGTTCTTTTTCCTATCAGGCAGAGAAGTAGTAGTACAATGATTTCTTGCAGCTGTATTTCCCAGCTAACACTGTTATGTCCCACAACAGCCAGGGCTGAGGAGGTTGGTCTCTCTCTGAAAGTATGATGTGAAATTTCAATATAATCTCACTCAGTCTTCTGTTTACACAGCCATATTGTCCTGGGACAGTCTCGCATGGATTGCAAGCATTCTTGCTACGAGGAATCTGGGTCCAACAGGAATACTTGATTCCCAAAGCTCAGCTCTGTTTAGAAAACTGGCTCTATTATCTGAGATTATGGCAGAGAGCAAACACTCCTTCAGTTTACGGTAGCTTCACCATCAAAAGAAGCTTTCTTTCAGGAGTTTGAGTTACCAAACAGAGCATATTTTCCCAGGAATGAGTGTTTGCTTGAAAGATGATGGGCAGGATCTCACAATGCAATGCTGTTGAAATTGGTTTTACTCGAAATAACCACAGAGCAGGAAGCCATGCAGCATATGGCACAGAGACGTCTCGCCAGACCACAGGAGCTTGCTTGCATGGGGAAGCAGGCTGGCTGCATACATTTGCAGCTGCGTCCTGGCTAATAATTCCTACTGAGAGGGGGTTTCAGCATGTGGACTTCCAGTATTGGCTTGGCGCTGGGCTGTATCTCCACTGCATGGTATAGGCCAAACCCACATGTAAAGGTACCCTCAGACCTGTTTGCTAGCACAGTGCTTTAGGGGACGTGATACCACACAAATAACCAGAAAGCTGTTGACTTCAAAAAAAATCTTTTATTGTAAAACATCTTTCTTCAAAACAAAAAACTTATGTTATTTATATAGTCAAGCACACTATATTTGGTGTATGAGGGGAGACTGCTGTGTATCAACACACTCCATGTTTGAAGTATTGCCCTTCAGCCATATTTCTGCTGGAAAGTGATTACTTTGTTAGAATCATAATTCAATGAAATATTGTTCCTCTTCGCAGATGCTCAACCCCTACATAGCAATTACTGCCTAATGTTTATTTTGCAGTGGTTACTGAGAGCTGTTGAGTCACTGACATCTTTGTTGAGAGTCCTGGAGTTTTTTAAAGTGCTATTTGATGAACCCAAAATCTGATTCTCAATGTCTATTGTTTTTCATGGCTTTTAACATTGTCTGTTTTAGGGGAGTTTTTTAACTGATTAGGGGCCAGCTAGCACGGCCAGACAGAAACACCAGAAAGTATATGAATGTCGTCTTTATGTACACAGAGGTCAAGGGACTGACACAGCTTATGCAGATAGCAAGCCTTAAATATATGCCAAAAGCATAAGTGTATTTGTAGCATGATCCTTGTTAATCCTCTGTTCATTTTTAAAAATGACTAAATAAATTAAGAACCTACATTCCATTGTTTTAATGCAAAGTTATGCCAAAATCCTTTAAAAAGGTGGCTTAGGATCCTAATTAATTTAGCTATTGCTGGACGTGTTAGCCATTGTGCTAAGGGAAGAATAATACTCCTAAGGTTGAGTTAAGCAATCTGGATATGTTTTCCAACTGTTGCAGGGACTCTGTACTGCTTTGAGTAAGTCATGCAGAGATTACTTGAGAAAAGGATGTGAACTGCTGACTGGCATCCACATTTTCAGTATTAGATTTTTGAAAATGCCCATTTATTTGTCATGTAAGCCTGAAGATGCCTCTATTTCTGCTGGTGATTTTTCCAAAATTAGTAACTAGATATCTGACCATGACCAGCATTGCTTGGCTCTCAATGTTACACCAACTTAAGGACTCATGACTCAGCTCCCCTTGCAGGCACTGGGGCACAGCTTCCCTCCTTGTTCCCTACAGGACCTCCCCTCAAAGGCAGGAGAGAGATAGCTGTTCAGATTCAGGGATCAGTTTGCTGTGCCTCTGAGCTTTTCTCTAATGGAAATAAATAGTAAGTAAATGAAGTAGTGGGTATGAGATGGTTACTCATATGGTTCTTTCTGTTTCTTACCCTAGAGTCCCTAATGTGCATTCTTGTGTCAAGAACTACTGTTGATGCAGCACCACAATACCACAGTTTGTTTGTTTTTTTTTAAAAAAAAAGAGGAAGGAAAAAGAATCAATTAGGTGCAATTATAATTAAAGTCTGCTGACTGCAAGCTTGTTCTGGCTGATTACACTAGCTGAATGAGAAATTTCTTGATCATGAAATTTGGTATCATACCACCACACGTACAATCCTTTGTTTACACAGAAACCTCTGTATTATGCTTTGTTTATTTTAAAAATCAAGTTCTATTTTTAAATATAATGACATGCCAGTAAAACCAAAAGGAGCGTTGGCATATTCATTCACTCACAGTCTCCTTTTGTTACCATCTTTCCCCTAGGCAAATAAAATAGCCTTCTAATAGGTTCATTTGTAAACTCAGTGGATGTGGGCAGATGAGGGGCAAGTCAGGCAGCTGCATGATCAGGATTGCTGACTTGTGAAAGCAGTTTTTTGGCAGTGGCAACCAAGTCTTTGGTTTGTTTTGCTTTGGCTGGTACCTAATAAGGCCCTCAATTTCCTCCTTGTTCTGGCTGCTGCTGAATTGCTGATGAGTCTGTAAGAGCATCTCAGGGTCATCTGGCTGAAGGTTTGCGGAAGCTTGGGCTGTTCATACAGCCCTAAAGGGCTGATTTCATTGGGTTTTTTACCTAGTTCCCTTGAACAGTTTCAGGCATGAAAATCTGTCAGATGTTATTTTCCAATAATTCTTAGACACTTTTAGAGACTTGCAAATGAAATCCACTGCTAGATTCGCTTCCGTGGTTTCTTCCATTCTTCTGTATTCCGGTCTAGATGTGGTATCTTTCTCAAATGGACACTTGGCTGAGCTGGGGCTGCATGTTTGAGTTACTGGGTGAAACTGTATCATAGCGCTTTTCCACAGTGATATGACTTAGGTTCCTTTGGTGCCAAGTATGAGGAGGCTTGGTGATGTTATTTTTAGGAATTGCTGGAGACTTGATGCTGAGAAGTCTAAGCTCAGCACTCCAGAAAATCTCTAGCAGGACTAGCCTGGATCAATGACTAGCAGTACAAGCCTGGATCAGCCTGTGCTTTATAGTGCCTTAACAAATATTACCCTGTAAAAGCTAATGCTTGACAAATCTGTGCTTGTGTGTTGTTGGTTGGTTGTTTTTGTGGTGGTGGTGGTGGGTTTTTTGTTGTTGTTTGATTGTTTTGGGTTTTTTTGTTGTTGTTTTTTAAAGAAAAAAACTCAGAGTTTCTCTGTTAGACTAAAGTGATTGCGTGGTTGCCCAGGTCCAGGTAGTGTGGTCATTTGCCTTGTGAAACAACCACATATTTTGGAAGCTGGCACAATACAATTGCTGTATTCAACAGCCCAGGCTTCTTGGAGTTGCAAAGGACTATCCATTGAAAAGTAACAAGAGATCATGAGAAAGTTTGTGGGTGTTTAGAGGAATTTGCAAATTTCCCATACATTTTCTATGAGAGACTCACAAGGGTTGGCATTTCCTGATTAAAAAAAGCTGGGGGGGGGGGCAGTGCTGAGAGGGGTAAAAAGCACTTGTCTACTTCATATTGATAATCATGTATTCAAAGGTGCAGGACGTATAGAAAGAAAATTAATAGGTCCATATAGATAATGGGGCAGATAATCCTAAAACTGCACATAACCCAGACTGAGAACTGTGAGATTTTGTGACATGCAGATAGATTGTATTGCTGTGGGCGACAGCTCCAACTTGGACTTTTCAGAGATTAGGTGGTCTGTGGTGTTGGCTCATTCTACACATTACTAGTCTTGGATGTTGAGATTACATTCACAGTTCCCAAGTTCAAACCTCAGCATACTACACTCCCACAGATTCCCACAGTTTTGTCCTACAAAGTGCCTTCTCTAACAGAAATCTCCCGGTCCTCGTGTACTTCCTTTTTTCACTGTTGCAATGAACAGCTTTGTTCTGAACAAAAGATTTGAAGGTAGCCCATTTTCCCACCTGTTACTGGGTGTCTTGTGCTAAACCTGAAGAAAACAAGTATTACTAGATCCCACTCTCTTCCCTTTTTGTTGCAGCAGGTTATTTACTGCAACTGCACCTCTGAATTTCACGGCAAATATTTTGGCCCTTTTTGCCTGCCTGCCTCAGTTGTTCTTGTGAAAATAGTTGCAGGAGGTTTTCCTCACGTTGCTGCTGGAGGGAGTATCTTCGTATGACTAACGCAGTTAGTACAAATAAAAAAGTTAATAACACCTGTTCTCTCTTCTTTACTCACTCTTCACTGCTTGTTTTGGTTTAATTTTCCTGATTACAAAGGGGCATGTATTTAGTGATCAGCCACAAGCTACAAATAATGACTAATATGTGATTTGGGAACCATCAATTAATGATTATAGCTCATCAAGGCTCCTTTGTCATAGGTGAAATAGAGATGCAGGAGGAAGACCACGTTGCTCTAAAGAGCTGGAAATCTTAGTAAACGAAGTAGAAAAAGGACAGTGTGTGAAGGGAAACAAAGACACAGAGTAGTGACCAGTACTACAGTAGAGCTGGCAGTAGACATCTAAGTCTTGTTTGTGAAACTCTGCTGCCTCTGTCTCTTTTTCATGGGATTTCCTTGCTCATGTGTTTAGTCAAGTGGATCTCGTTCTTTGCAGAACATAACCTTAAGTACATACGTAGTCCCACTGGGGCTAAAGACACTTCTCATGTGGCTACAGTTAAGAAACATATGCATGTACTTTGTTGGACTGGGGTTTGTAATACGTATTACAGCAGTAATTAGGCTTGCTCAAAATGAAAATCAGGAAAGAATACTTAGATAGTTTATCCACAGCAAATGATTTGGCAAGTCTGTCATCAGTGCACTTCTGGTCTCTATAGATATTGCACACAGTAATTTATCTCTATAGAAAGAGTCCATCAATAAAGGCCATCCATTCTTTCTCAGTGAAGACCACAAATCCTTTAGTTGTCATGACTTCTCTAAGCCCATTGTTCCTTACTTCCTTTCTCATATAATAATTCTGACTTCCATGACCTTTCTGTCTGCTCTTCCAACATGAATTTGAGAGCACCTACCACAGAAACAAAGCCAAATCCCAATGATTATTGGTTTTCATTCCTTTCACCCAGGATGGAGCTGTTTTTTCCTTTCACTCCATTTTCTCTTAGACTTTCTTTTCCAGTTCCTTTAAACTATCTGTCTCGGCTGCCTGGTTTAAAAGGCTTCTTGTGATGTTACTGTGTTTTTCTCACACGCCTCTGAAAGCCACAAGGTCAAAACAATGCTTCTAATCTCATTTGAAATCCCTTGTGTACTTTGTTTAGTTATGTTTCTGTGCCAATTTTCTTGACAGATTTTTGCTTTTAAAATTGGGGTTGCAGTTTCTTCTCAGGGGTTGACTTTCTGGCTTTATAGAAATCAATAAAAAGCTTCTGTTACCTTCAATCAGGCCAGGATTTTGTTCAGAGGCCTCAAAAGAAGAGAGATTGTTATTACTTCTTGTTCTCACATCTCTAGAGTTTTAATAGACTGTATAGAAGTTGAAGAAATATGAAAAACATACTAGATAAGAGTACAGGTAAGAGCAAAAGTTCTTTTAGCCAGTTTCAGAAAGATGGGTTTGACTCTTTTTTTCAGATGTACTGAACCACAATGGATTTTTTTCTTAGCTTTAAATAGTACTTCTGTGTTTTTTCTGCCATTCTTTCATCCTTATTTACACTGAGTGGGTTCCAAACCCTTCTGAAGTAGTGGCAATACTCCCAGTGAACTCTGTGAACTTGCATCAAAAACATGTTAGTGTTTCCCTACTCAACCTGAAGTCAAAGGGAAATTAGAAAGGCTACCTTTGGCATAAAAGACTCCTCAGTGCAGGAGATGGAAAAGCCTTCCTTTATTCTGTGCTGTTCACTGTCTCATTTGAGGGAATGCCTGCTTTATAAGGACGTGTGTTGCCTGCTTGTGTTTCAGTACCTGCATAAGCCCTCAATCTTAATTTTTGCAATAATATCAGACAATTAAACACACGTTTTTCTGCTTCTTGTAAAATGCCAGAGGGTGAGAAGAGCCCAAATACATTCAAGACTTTTTTTTTTTCCTGTTTTGGGCTTCAGTCTCCATTTGCATTTATAGCAATTTTTTGTCTAATAATTCTATATAGAATATGTAGATTATAGTCATATTTACTTCTCTATGTGTACTGTGCAGAAGAAATTTTAAGAGGTGATGCTTTGAGGGCAGGCAGAGGTAGGGAACAGCAGTGGGAATCAGCTTTGTATTTTTGCCAATATGCTGTAGAATTCTTACTTTGGACACTAGGCAAAAATTGTATTGTGGAAAAATAGGCATTGTCTTTGTGAGTTCTCCCTGTAATCATGAACAAGAACAGGTGAGGAATTAAAAAAAAAAAAAAAGCACAGCTATTCAGTAGGACTGTTCTTTTGTAACAGAAAACTTAGTCCTAACTAGAGCTGTGCATGGGACACCAGGCACTCAAAGTTGCATTTGTTGCACTAACTGTGCCCTAGGGGTTTGCTGACCAGTGAGGAGGATCAACAGAAGAAACAATAAAGCATTTTTATTAACCTTGAAGTCAGACCAGGCAGGTTTTTTCGGAGAAGGGCCTACCCTAGATCGTTTTCATAAACTAACTTCCTCCAAACTATTTGATAATGAGAAATAAAAGCAGTCAAAAGAAGAGGGATGAAGAGAGAAAAACCATTTGTTAATTACACAGGCAGATGTTTTGGAAATGTCAAAATGTGGCAGCTCCATACCATTTCTGCCAACCATTGGTTATAATTAGTTTCAGATATGTTGTCTCTATATCCGGAAGCTTTAAGAACAGGATGAATTTTGTATGCACATGAATACTACACTGCTATTTGGACCTGAACTGTATCTTGTCAATGACTTGCTGCCTCATCATTATGATTATTACATTCAAAGGTCTCAGACAAAACAAAGGGGCCATGCAAACGTAAATTAAGAGGCAGGGATTTCAGCTGGAGACATGCTTTGAGTTACTAATTGCATACGATGTTCTCAGAGGTAGAGTTATATCTGCTGCTGTCAGGTCAAATAGTTTTTCCTGTTTCTATTACTGTCCAGGAACGCTGCAGCAACAGAGGTAAGGGAGCGACTGCCCTTAGCTTAGTTTGCTGCCCTCTGGGTCAAGCTCTGAATATTTTAATCTGACAAAAATAAAGATCAGGGGTCTCAAACAGTGATACAGTTGGCTGCTAGGTAACAGTACTTCTAGAAACTAGGCTTTTTGAGTTAGGCGTTTTCCCTCTTATGTCTCATTCTGACCTAAATCGTCATTGCTGTAAAAGATGAAAGCCCAAACCCTTGATTTCAATGGGAAATAGATACACAAATACCTTTAAAGACTTCATTTAATACTGCACCTAATATGCACTGAAGTTAATAGCGCACTCTGAATTGCTTCTGCTGAGCATAGGCTCAGATCCTTTTATACTGATGTTGCAGCTGAAGCTTTAGGCACTGCAGAAACATCATTCTAACCTAGGGTTCTTAAGCAAGGTCACCTGACTTTCAGTGTTGTCTTAGTTCTCTTGAATTCAATGAAGTTGAAGCTACTTTCTTTTTTTTTTAACTATGCAAGAGTTAATCAGATGCTTAAAAGTAGCATCAATGGGCTCAAGGAAACTTCTTGGAACTGTTGACTTGAATTTTGAGTGACTGATTTTTTTCCCCTGTATCAGAGTTGAGAAACTTAGCTTATGGGTACCTCTGTATCATTTCTTGACCTTTAGAGTTGACCAGCAGGATTTCAAAGCAATGAAGGTAATCTAAACATGTGTCACTACTCTCTCCAGTGTCTTTGCACACTTCAAATAACCAAAATTATTTCTCACTTAGTATGCTAGTCAAAAACCTGGAAATATCACAGTTGATCAACTGATGACAGGTTGGGCCATTTTTTTTCTTATAATTGCCACTTATTTCCTTATTGTCAAGGTCACCAGAAAGCTATGGAAAACTTTATCCTAAAGTGCTGGGATTACTGGCATTTTGTGCCATTTCTTGAAGAAAAAAAATGTAAAAAACGTGAAGAACTTGCAGAGTCTCTGCCTTCAAGTCTCTTTACAAGAAACAGTTTTTTATTATTAGATACTGGACCAAGCTGCTCTGTAATTTTTCCACTGTTATTAACTGTAAATAGCTTCCAGCTTGTATTAACCCTTTTTCCTCATAACAAACAAAACTGTTTTGTATCTGCTTGGCATAATGAGAGAAACAGATGAGCTGAGAATTTGAGGCTGGGTCTGAAGCAGAGGTCTTTTGTGTTGGGACTGTGTTTATGAACTCCTCTGCTAATATTCTCATTCCTGACTCCCCTTAGAGAGTGGAAATATTTTTATCGGGTAGAACATTTTGGGAAATACATCCATGGTAATGCTGGATTTGATCTTGTGCCCACTGAAATAAATGATATTGTTCTTGTTAGCCTTTGGGAAATGGCTATGCTCTGCAAAGATTGTCCCGAAAAGACATTAGTATCTATCTCGTAGGTCAAAGCTGGAAAGCTGTAGCTCTAAATTAAATTCCTAAATCTCTCTGGTTGTCTAAAGACAGTAAGGCCTCAGATATGATTGGGGCCTGTAGATGTTATCTAACAAAAAATGCTGATAGGAATAAAAATATTGATAGTTGTCGAGTTAAGGAGGAAAGCAGCTTTTTTTTTTGAGCAGCTCTTGAGAGGGAAATTCTCTAGCCCTGTGTATTCCCTTCTGGAATGCCCATGTAATGCCAAGATCATGTCCCAGTCTTGACTCCAAATCCTCTGCCATGCCTTAATTACAGAGTTGGGACCCTGGCTGAGAATTTTCAGATGCCTTTATGGACACTAAAGACAATGAAAACACGGGGGGAAAGTACATGCTTCAAAGTGCGTGATGATTTGGACTCTAAAGATTCCAAGATTAAACATGTTGGGATACCTACTGTAAGAAATCCTATATATCTGTGAGCTGTAGTTGACCCGAGCTGTTCTGTATATTAAATGCTCCACTCATGAATATGGACCTGAAGAGTGACCCTCTAATGGAGATAGAAGATGCAGACTTCCCTTTACGGGGCAGGTTCTTATCTGTTTTTCTTTGCACACAACAGTATAAGAACCTCTTCTATGAAACTTAATCAATGTGAAAAGAAATTTCTAAGAACTCTTACCAGAGGAATACAGTATGAAGTGGATTCATATAAAATCAATCTTGTCCACATTGATGCCACATCTTATAGATGAGGAAAGTTTTGTACCTGCTCTCACTTTGCCATGAAAGAGGGAAAAAGTGGTTACTATGACCATTTAAAAATTCTTGCACTAAAAAGATTCCCAGGTACTATTGCCTGTTTTTATGGGCATTATGGCACGGAGGCACTGGCCTATAAAGTTCATTAGGTGTTTAAAATATATTTGAGCTTCTTGGACAGACAAAATTAACAGTTGGCAGGAGGTCACACAGGAACCTTTTGGCAGAGCTGAAAAGTGGTTCCAGCCTCCCTGTGGTCCCTGGAGAAGGATTCTGGCTTTTCACTTTCTCTTCGGGGTGTTGAACAAAGCTCTTCAATTCAGCTTCTGCTGAAGCTGCCAGAATCTTACCACTGGCTTGAATTAAAACTAGGTGGTGTATCAAAAGGTTGAGTAGCTGTATTATCACAAAAGTTATCTGAACTGTATTTACTTATCCTGGCCAGAAAGGTGGTCCTTAGCGTTTTGCATATGACTTTTATTTATTCTTATTCAGGTCTTAAATATCCTTGGTGGAATTTCTTCTGGTTTCTCTTGCAACTAAGTAACTGCCTTAGTTGCATGTTTTTTCTTTTTGCAACCAAATCTGTCAGCTTTCTGTGTCCAGCAAGAGGAAAAAATCAGGGCCTCTTCAGGCTGTGTCTTCGATGCTATGCCAGTTACTCTCCTCCATGGTGTCCCAACCTTCAAAAATAATCATGACATCCAAAATAACTATTCTGTTGGAAGTTGTGACCAAAAAGAAATGTTACTAAGTCAATATTTTTACTGCTTGATTTTTTCAGGACTCTTCCATGGGCTTTGAACCACTAGCTGGGAGACTACTGTGGTTGCAGCTGCAATGGCCTGATGGACAAATCCCCTATCCCATCCTGTTTGCTTAATCTGGGGTTCTGAAACATTTTCACATACCAGAAAAGGTAAATGTAAGGTTCTTTGTGTTTTCATCCACCAACTTGGCTGTGCTGCTAATAAGAATGTGTTCAAGGTTTGGGGACCCAGTTAGATTCTTGGGTTTCTGAAATTGAAGTTGTTGTTTGATTCTGCTGAGCCTGATGCACCAGAACAGATCTCATTACAGGTTTGGGGCCCAGTTCGTGAGAGAAAACAACAGATGGATGAAACGTATGTAAAGAGGAGGGAAGATTAAAGGAGCAGAACTGGGAAAGGTTTAGGCTGGTCGGAGGAGAGAAAGCGTAATCTGGCTATCTAGTCCAGTCCAAATGTGATGTTTTACATTTCTGTCCTCCATGGAGGCAGACAAAGGAATAAACAGGAAAAAAAAAGGCAAAGCGTGATGGGGCAGGGAGAGAGAAGTATGCTGGACAACAAAAATACTAAGTTATATTATTGATGTGGAAACTTCGCACGTGTACGTAGCCCAGGACTATACTTTAGTTGTGATAATTTTTCTTCTGATAAGCAAGACAACTGTGCATCCAAATTGTAATGTAAGCATCTAGAAGAAAATATTTTCTTTCCAAAATTAAGCTAGAAGAGTAAGAATTAGGGCTGGAAGGCCACACTCTGTGCTACAGTTTCTTCGTGATGACTTTGCAAATCTTCCTCAAATTATTAATGTATCTTATTCATTTGAAATTTGAAAGGTAGAAGGTTTTGTTATACTACTTACCTATGCATAGTTATCTGGGTGAAAAAGGGAGAAGAAGGAATCAAGGGATGGAGATGGAATCTTGTGTTGTATTTTGTTTTAGCCATATGTTAAAAATAATCCCTTTGCATTCAACTGTAGAAACAGTGTCAGAATCAACAGGGGGGTGTTGTGTTTGAACAAGATGGCTCAATTTGTTTTTGATTAAGCATAATTATTTATTGCAAGGCATGCAAGTATGGGTAGTGTCATCTGATGCCTGGGAGGGGGTGTGTGTTTTGTTTTGGTTATGTTCTTTCTCTCTGTGTCTTGGTTTACATTTATCTCAATCACCCCATTTTTTTGACAAGCAAAAGAGAATGTATTTGGAATACATCTTAAACAGCATTATTTATCCTAACCAAAAGAACAGCAAAAAGAGCAATCTTGAAAGATTTCTATAATGGAAATGAAACAATCAGCACAGAAATATGAGGAAGAAATTACACCCATTAAATACAGCTAGACTGATGAATGATATGATGGCTGCCTATTCAAGTTGGAAATTTTACACATGATTGAAGCTTTATTTAGTGTAATGATATGTGCTTCCTGAATGCTGCATCTGAGTGACGGCATGACCTAGAGCACAAAAGAAAGTATTATGTGATTAGACTGAGATTGTTCTCATTTAAAGTCATTGTGATATGAATTTAAGTTTCTAATTAGTGGCGTATACTTTTGTGTCCATTGCCTCTTTTTTTGAGGATACCTTTTCAGGTCTTGTCCTTCCAGAGACTTTGAAATCCAGGCTTGAAGCTCAGCATGGATTAACAGCAAAGGGTTTGGGAGTTCACTGATCCTTTTTTTTTTCCTTACCGCCTGAAAGTGGTGAATGGTGGGGGGGAGGAAGCTGATCTTTCAGAGCAGGCTCATCTTGTGCTGAGTTCTTTATATGGTCCTTATTACACCCTTTAAATTTTCTTTAGCTCAGAATCCAACTTAAATCACTTGTTTCACCTATGAATATATCGATAATTGCGTACTTTAAATTAGTGAAATTGTGTCAGAGTTATTGCTGAAGCCACTGAATCTAGATGTACTCCCTTCACCTCCTTAGCTAAGGCAGCGGGGATTTCATGAGAGCTGTGGCATTACACTGCCTTACACCAGCTAGGAGTTTGTACCTAGATCTTCTACAGCACGCACTTCTTGCCTCAACTTTACCTTTATAGCTGGGTCTTTACTTTGAAGCTGGTTTGTGTACCAAGCTGGAAGACAACTACCCCCACAGAAAACAGCAGTGATTTGATTAAAGCTATTAAATCGCATTTGACTTGTGCAAAATTTAACATGGTTCATAATACAATTTTATGAGCTATTGAGATTTCTGGCACCGTAAAATGATTTTGTTAATGGTTTCAGCAGTTGTTACTAAGTGATGTTAAAAAGTAATGAAGGGGGAAGTAAATGCAAGGGGGGGCGAGCTTGCTTCTCAAGTCCACATTCCTTTCCTTTCCTAGCTGGAGAGCATTAGTAGAGGTAAGCAAGCATTAAACAGAATCAGTGTGCTCTCTTTGTGTGAGAGCTCACTGCAAACCCCATATTTCTAGATTAATAGGAACTTGCTGACCAGCTTGTTAGTTAGGTTGACTGATGAATACCCAGAAGCAGACAGATAACCCAGACAATTACTCGATCTACTGTACGTGTTCAGTCAGACTAAAGGTTTATCAGTCATTTCAAACTGCCTTTCAAGAACTTATTGTGTAGTTTCCTATTACCATAAATCACTGAATTTGGAGCCTGTAGCAATTAACCACCTCCTTCATGAGGCAACTGAAGGTATCCATGTACCTGTAAGTACCTTATTTTGTGCCCATATGGAAGATCCATATCTTGTAATTTCTTAGCACTTTTTTTTATTGCAGCCCTTAGTTAACACTTGGGAGGGTAAAAGAAGAAAATCAGGAACAGCCTCTCAACAAGAGTTTTAAAAAGATCTCAATTTGAAATTTAGAATAACTTTCTTAGATCACTTTTAACTCACATGGATGTATCTTCTTGATCAGCCTTTTGTTCGCTACTACAGTGAAAAGTATAAAGCTAAAAAAAGGATATTAAAGATGCATGCGTGAATTGCAGAATAAAATCCAATGCCAAGAGCTGCAAAACAAATTATCTTAAAGGAGACTTCCCCATATTTTTTTTTTGCCTGTTTTAATAATTTTTGTCTGTTTTTACACATCTAGTTGTGCAAGCTAGTCATGTATTTTTTACAAAGGTCAAGCAGCACATTTACAGGTAAGGAGGGTCAATTCACTTAATCATTTGTGATACAGTATACATAATTTAGGCTTCAGATGTGCTCAGACCTCCTACCTTCCCCTCCCACCCCCTGCCGCAAGTCCTATGGATACAAGAACTCCATCACACTGAAGGTTCACTTAGTCCTGTAACCTCATTTCTGCTAATTACCAAATGTTGCAGTGGAAGGTCTCAGGGTCCATAATAACAAAATATGGAGTAATCTGTTCCTCAGTGTTAGATCACCTCAGAGGTTCGCTGCAGTTTACTGTCTGGCTTAAGCTTCAAAATATAAGGTTTAATAACCATTCCAAAACTCACTTTAGCATTCTGGATTATGACAAGCTCAGACATTCCCAACACCGGCAGAGATCTGTGACTCCTTCTGGAGCCTTGTTAAAATGGTGACCTGCTTGTTCTACTTGTGCTTTCCAGCCCTTGGCTCCCAGGAATAAATTAAACATCATGGCTAAATTTTTAGAAGCCTCCAGATTTATAACATCAGAATTTTGCTTCATTATTTTCAGCTGTTGTCTTTTTTTTTTTTTCCTTTGATGGCCATAGTAATTGTACATTGGTGTGCACGGATTGCCTTTGGTCTCAGAAATCACTCAGCTAAATGGCTGTACAGAGTGGATTGCTGATAAAACAAGAGGAGGTGGTTATGTGTGAGAAGCTGGTGGAGCACATTTAAAGGCATGCAGCAATTGCATAAATTATAGAAAGAACTTGCTACTGATAAGCATTAGTTTCCCTTTAAATGATATTTTGTGGTTTATTAAGCATTATTTTCTAATAATTGGTGAAGTCTGGGTACAGTCTCTGTGATCAGCCTTTGTGCATTATAAACCTGTCAACAAATATTGTTTTCAGTCATGGTGTAGTGACTAGCACTGAAGAACAGCTGAGAAGGAGGCACGATAATGTCTATGGGACAAATTACACATCACAAACAAATTAATTATATGTAACACTTGGCACAACAAACCTGAATTTTGGGCATGACCATAATACATGTTTTTACTGCCAACAATTATAATCTGCTTAAGTCACATCTTGGACGAAGAGTGGATCTTGTGATGTTATGGTAAATGCACAGAATACAAATAAGCGGATACTTATGGTTTTAAGCTACATACATGGATGTTAAGTACTTGACTGTGGATATACTTCAGGCGCATTCAGAAAGATTTGGTTTCCCATGCTAACTGCAGTGAATGAGTGGGATTATTTCCATGAGTTTCAGTGGACTTTTGGATTGAGTCCCAGTGCCTAATCTCATACTTCACTTAGAGGAGATTCCTGAGAACATGCAGGCCTGCGCATCCAAGGGGCTGGCAATGCTGGAGTGATAGTAAAGAGCCACGGCACCCTTTATTTACAAGTTAAATAACTTCTCCAGTGTATTTGGGTGAACATTGGTCAGTTGGTGGTTTGCTTCCCTTGCTTATGAACACGCCAAGGAAGAGGTAGGGCCACATCCTTTGACAGACAACAGATTGGCGGGTTAAAAATGTTGATCAGCTGTATAAAGCTGAAGGTGAGACTACACAAAGATGTAAGTTTTGGATTCATGGACTGTGAGAAAGCTAGTTATACAGCCTTTTAGGTTTCCTCTGCTGAAATGCAACTCTTGAACACTGTAATTTTGAATGATGCTTAAATGGTTTCTTGGACTACGTGAACCACAGACTGACCCAAGCTTTGCCAAAGAATGAAGAGTTGTCACTGTGTTTCTTCACAGCATGTTTCTGAGACTTCTCAGTCTGCTTACACTCCTCAGGCCTGGGGAAATGAATGGAAAGTGGTTTCCAGGGATATTCTGCTGATAATTATGAAGAAACTCATAGCTACACCACAAAAAATACTTCTAATGGTACTCGCACTGACAAGTGAATGATAGTGATGAGGATGTTAAAAATAGAGCAAAGGCGTTTTTTGTTGTAAAACTTGTTTCAGGAAATCATGCATTTTAGTGGGAATCTTTCACCTTTGAAAATGCTGCATTTTAAGAATTGATAGTGCTGCATTATCTTTTCCCACGGTGTGAATTTTGGGGCTAATTTGTGATACACTTATGTAAAGTGAAATTCAGTCTGTAAAGATACTTCTTTCCTGAACATTTTTATTTTACATAGCTATGTAAATGTTCTTATGCAAATGGAGGCAATAATAATGGCTTAAGGCTATATACAAGTAGAGAATTCCTCCTACATTTAAATACATATTTTAGAAGCAGATCTGGTTCTGACTGAAAAGTCTACAGTGGAATGACACCAGTTTACATCATCAGTATCTGGACTCATTAAATATAAAATTTGTGGTGGGGGGGAGAATAGTGATGTATCACGTAGTGCATGAGCACAGGGATGACTGGCAAGAGAACGGTATGTTACAGATGAACTGGATGGTGGACAGATTTGCAGTGTGGTAAAACACATGGGAAAAGTCCCTTCTGTTTATTTTTTTTTTCACCCCCTTATTAATTTACCACAACCACAAGCCATGTGTTCGAGTTCCTGTCTGGGAAAAGAGGCTCGTTAGGCCATATTGTGACTTAGTTGAACTAGTGATCTAAAAGCAGCTGGAAAACCCCAAGAAATTCTGGATTTCTCATAAAAGAGCCAAGGAACATTGTTTGTAAACCACTCAGCATAGGGACAAGTCCATTCTGGTCGTATCATTGCGCTCCCTGTTATGTATTAACAGCTGTAATGAAGGACATCAGCAGTTGAAGATCAAGTGGAAAAAATATTTTCAATGAAAGCTTCTGCTTTAAAATGACTGGATTCATAGTCTGCCTAAAAGTTTGTGTTCAATGTTAGCACAGCCATGCCTTGTGTGAAATATCCCAGCAACCACCCTTATCAAAGTACATAGTAGATGTGCTTCATACAGATAATGTTGAAGCTTGCAATTTCTGCCATAGCAGCTGTGGCCCTTTTGAGTTGAGTCGAGTCAGATTTCACAGCATTTTTTCTGACAGTCTTTGTTCATTGTCTTATGCGTTCCCTTGTCTTGGAATAGCACAATTCTTTTGGGATGGCTTTTGAACGAGATGCCCATCTTAAGTAAATTATATAAATTCTTAAGAAAACAACATTGGTCACAGCTACCTTGTGCCCAGGCTGCAAGCAGTAGGTAATACATAACCACCCTGCCCCAAGAGGAATCCAGGAAACAGGTGAACTCCTGCCTCAGGTTCTCCTTTCCCTTCTTGATTCCAAGGGGAGTGAAGAGAAGCACGTTCCCGTCCCTTATGCAACACAGATAATCTCCTCTTCTACATTAAGGATGTATGATAGACTTGTGTTCCCTCTGGTCTTCCCCCTTCTCCAGCCACTCCCAGAAGATCAAGCCTCTTGCCTGCCCTCAGCTAAGACCTTTGATGCAGTATCCTGGATAGAGATGGGGGCATTTTTGTTGTCTGTATCCACCTCTTTGCCAGCAGCTAGAAGAACAAACAATTTTCTATGCAATAAGGAAAACGGAGACATTGAAATTTAGAAAGAGAAGGGTTGATATTCTTAATTATTCAAGGGAAGCCTCCCATTTTAGGTGTCTGTTTTCAAAAGGGAGTAGCTGAGCTGCAGTAGGTGGTGTGGGTCAAGCTGTGCTGTGAATCTCTTCTGCTTTCCTGCACTGTTTAAAAACATACCACTTTTGCTTATGCATATCTTAGTGGTTAGTAATAGAGAAGTGACTAAAAATGAACATTATCAAGTATTGGTTTTGGAGGCCTAAAATCCATGTGTGTAGGCCAGACACAGCATAGGTCACCATATGTAAAATTTCCTGTCAGTCAGAAGTTCCCTTCTAATTCTTTTAGTCCCTCAGTTGTTTGCATGTTTTACAAATAATACCAGTTTCTTCCCTTTCACATTACACTCCACAACAAATTGTCTCCTCCGCAGACTTTCTGGTCTGTCACTGCAATGGTCCAGCACCAAAGACCTTGAAAAGCACTCTTCAAACCAAAGAGAAACAGAACCACACTACAGCAAATAAACAGTATTTGAGCTTTCCTTTCAAATAACTAATTTGTGAATGGTGGTAAGCTATGCTAAGCTAGAAACTATTGACAGCAAAAGTTTCAAAGGTTTGTTCAGTAAAAGAGAAAAAACCTGTGACCAGAAGAATTAAGAGAAACGCTCAGAAACAACGTAAAGCCAGTAGCCATGAAGAACTCAAAAATACTGATAACAAACCAAAACCAAAGTTCAAATTACATTTCCATGAGTTCCAATTCTAGAGTCACATGCAGTCCCAGTCTCCAGATAAAGATCTGGGTCTTCATTTGTGTGGGATTGCAAAATGGTTCAGGTTGGAGAGCACCTCGGAGATCAGTTAGACCAGTCTTCTATCTGAAGCAGGGTATGTAAACAATGTCCTCACCTGGGGACTGTTTAACCTACAGAACTAAAAAAATCTAGCATGTGGTACATGCATATTCTAATATAGTCTCAGCTTTCATGGGAGGGAAAAATAATGTGATTATTTTTCTGAGACCTGGATTTTAACCACTGGAGTGCTCTTCCTTTTTTTTTTTTTTTGTAATTATGACATTCCCATAGGAATCAAGGTAAATTTTGGGTGATGAAGAAACTGAGCGAGATGACCACTCTCCCTGTGGCTTTAGAAGGCTAAGCACTTTGAAAGATTGAGCATAGTATGTGCAAGAACACAATCAGGTAAATGGAAATTAGTGTAATCTTACCTATTGCTACTGGTGAGATATCAGTGCATTTATATCTCACTGATAAGATTGATAAGGTTTGTTGTTGCAACTTGTGTTGTAGCTTACATCATCTTTTTACACTAAGTGCTTATGTTCAACTTCTGCATTTTCTTTATTTTTTAATTATTGTATTGTTTTAGTTTTTTTAAATTCTAGCCTTTTTATTTTTTTCTGAGTGCATATTTGTATTTTGCTACCATTTGAGAATTCAAAAGAAATACTTGCCTTTTGGATTTCTCTATTCCAAGCTTAATCCTTCCCAGAGACTCAGATGAGATCAAGGTCAGATTTTGTCATCAAAGATAGAGAGGGCACTTTTCTTTCCTACCATGCCTCAGCCACAGAAGTCTTATGTGGCTTGATGAATTGAAAGACTGGAGTGATTTTGTAATTTGGTATAAGGGAGGAACTCTTATTTTATAACTCAGCTCTTAAATTTAAAAGAGCTTAACCATTTAGAATAAGGGGTAATTAATGCATTTGTGAAGACAGACACATTCAACAAAGTATTTTACTGTTGAAACTAATATACTGTTTACCAAAGAAAGCCCTACATCTCTGCTAAAATATATTCAAACTTTGATTTGCGTATAGTATATAATTCCATCCATATTGCCTATATATATATTGCTCATATATATTGTAGTGTTATTTTTGCTCATATACTGGAACTAAGACTAAAACAATTTCAAATTTGATGGCTTTGATAACACAGATGAGAGAATTTTTATTTTTTAACACAAATACAAAATTCTGGTGAGACATTTCCTTGAGGGGAAAATTTTGATTTTGGTTTTGGAAGCATCAAACAGTATAAATGGCAAAACAGAAGAGGGTTATTGTACTGTGTACAGTACTCTTGATGTAGGTGACTGGTTAGGCTGGTATAAATAGGTATCTAGATGTGTATATACGTTTTTATTTTCCTTTTTTGTGAAGAAATGGCTTAATTTTCAGATTAATGCCATGGAGTTAGTTCAGATGCCATGGAGTTAGGCAACGTATTTAGGTGCTGTTCGTCAAGCAAGTTGTACCCATGGTTACTTGTGTCTGTGTGCCTGAAGAATAAAATGTTCCTGTGCGTGAAAAGTTAATCTTGATTTGAAAACTCCGTATGTGGAGATTTTGCATTTCAGAATTATCCAGGTGTGTCGGTCTGTGTTTGAACATGTGTTTGTACAAGATGTAGCTGATTGCCGTGCATGCCAGAACTGTGGACCATATACATCATGTATATAGTGAAAGGCTCAGCCTACAGCTACTGGGGCTCATGGGAAAGTCCTCCTCTGGTGTAAAAATAGGAGGAACAGCCTTCTGACAAGAGCTGGCACCTTCGTGACAGCCTTATCCTTTCACACTGTGGTATAATGCAGTTCAGCATGCTTTGAAGGCCAAAATTGGTGGTGGTCCTGCCTTATCTTTCAGTAGATACTGATCTTTATCACAGAGTCATAACAAACTGTTCGGTGGAGTTGAAGGGGGTGAGAGAAGCCTTTGGCTTAATTTAGAATAAGTCTGACGTGAACGTTGACATATTCTGTGCTTTGAGTGACTGGCCATTTTTATGTCAAATTTTAAGATGTATATAAAAATCAGTGTTATATTAGGCTTACTCCATTGCACTGGGTAAAACAAAGAGCACATTTCAGTGAGACGTTCAAAATGTTAGGCAGAAAATTCTTGTACTTGGGACATTCTCTTTAATTCTTTTGTAACTGCGAGTGAACGATATGAAATGAAATGGTGTCCGTTCTAGCATAATTTGTCAGGCATACGCAACTTTCCCGTAGTAACTTCTGATCCCCTTGATTCAGTGTTTGAGGAGAGAAAATACAAAATTATTCAGTGACTGGAGGGAAATGGGACAAAGTGTTATCTCAGAGCTGTAATATTTGGCTTCCAGTGGACACAGAAGCTTGACACAAATCAAACGTCATACTAGCTGATAGTAGGCAGGAAGGATTAGTGTTGACACAGCAGACCTGACTCCTGCAAGCAATGTAGCTGTGCTTAAAAACAGACATGTTTATCTGAAATCACCCCAGGCATATGAGCAGTAGAAACTGTAGGTGTAGATATAGGAAACATGGTGCATGTGGACATTCCCATGCCTAATTGGGCTGACAGCTCAGTCTGGATGGAGGACAGTGTTTATTTACTCATTGTTGTGTGATGAGCAACTAGAAAGATATGCCTGCTTTAGCCCATGCTGATATTGGTCCTAACACTGTCTGGCTCCGGCCACAGTAAGCTGGGACAATACAGCACAAAAACTTCCCATTTACCATCACTTCTAAGTCTGTCCTGGCACGGATGTGCAATGACCTCAGACCACAGTTGGGTCTAATAAGGAGTTTATCTTCATGGAGATGTCACCTCTTGCTACCAGAAGGCTACAAAAATACAAGTAACAATGGGTAAATGAAGATAAAGGTTTATCCTGGCCAGAAGTTGCATTTTCAAAACAGTTCAACCCTGCTGTGAAAAAAATTACAGTTTGACATAGGGTGCTGTCTGAAGCTGTTAAAAAAGTTATCAAGGTCATGGTTGAAAGAACATGTTATTGTTTTAATAAGTGAAAATTACTGGATTGATTATCTCTTGAGTGATGCAGACATTCAGTATCTGTTTTCAAATGCCAGAATCCACTTTGACTACAGGAACAGAGTTTTCAGGAATTTGTTTTTCAACAAGGAATTAGGTTTTTTCTCTCTTACCCTCCACCCTCCACACTTAGGAGTTCATACTCCGTATGTGCTTTTAATCTTGACTTCAATATATGTAACTGTGGCAAGCTTTTAGTTACAGTTTAATAACTTCTGCTTTATTTTGCCTCAGGGTATATTATAATGAATAAAAAGCTTTTCCTGTGATTTAGTTGAATTTATACAGCTGCATAGCTTTTCCTACTGACTAGGAAGGATGGCAGTTTACTCAGCGTAGACTGATCAGCTGAATTCTACTTCCAAACTCAATTTTGCCAAAAAAACCATGGGGAAACAAATCCAGATCCATGAGCATGCTTCCAGATATTTTGTGTGGTGTTGTTATTTCTTAAAGTTATCCTCACCCCCAAAAGTAATTTAAACTAAATAAGGACAATATTTTTATATGATTCTGTATGGCACCTTGTGCAGTGAAATATTTAATTTGATGAGGGGCTCTGGCGCAACAACAATAGCTACTTCCCAGTTTCCAATCGTATAAAGGAAACAGTAAGTAGATTTGGGAAGAAGCTTACATCAACCATTTGGTATCTTATAATTGCATGCTGCTAGGTTCTTCCTGTGAAGACAGCTTAGAAATAGGGCAGATCCAGCAACTGCTCCATCAGGATCTATAGAACTGTGTCGAAAGTAAATCGCCAGAGTCTGCATGGGGGATCTGATCAGAATGATGTGGCAAGCTCAGAATAGGCATGGCATCAAGCCCTTGACCTTGTTCATTTCTTATCTTAAAAACTGGCGTCTAAAAATGTAAAAATCTAAAAAACTATAGCCAGGAGCCAAAGTGGATTCTAGCCCAGCAGGTGGCTGGGATAATGAATAATGTGTGTCGTGTGGAAACCTGCCTACAAATTGAAGGACAGCAGATAGGATGGAAGAGGCAAGGGGTCAGTTGTATGAAGCTTAGGGAGCACGTGGTTTGAATGTGACTGTGAAACCTAAGACACCTCATCAATTTGTGAGACTTCTTTAATAAGTGCCCAGCTTCATCTTAAGGCAGGGAATCCTTTCCAGAATTCAAGACACATGAAAGACATTAACTCATAATTCCTGGTAGTCTCCTGAGTACCTGTTAATAATTATGGCTGGCCTTTTTGTCCTTAGAAGCTTTTAATTACCTGGTGTTAAAAGTTTAAGAGTAAACTGGAAACCAGTATAGGATGCTGAATGTGAAAAGGTGTATTTTGTATATTGACAAGTATGAATGAAGTATATGGTTCTTACTTGTTCAGGATTAGCAAATATCAAATTGAAATGAAGAACAACTATTTACATGTACTTAAAATAACAGGTTTAAAAGAAATCTTGTGAAGAAAAGAAAAGAAAAAAGAACAGCAATAAACTGTAGTCTGAGATCATTCTATTAAACAGAAATATTATTAAAGGAACAGTTTTTAGAAAAGTGAGAATGATCAGTTTGCCCAGCTATTGTAGTAGCAAGGAAAATGGTAAAAAAAAAAAAAAATGTAGTCCACATACAGTATTCATCTCCAAATTAAATAGGTAAATAAAGAAAGAGCAAGACAGATTAGATCCTGGTGTGGAACGTATGCTCTAAATTTTAAAAGATTATAACATATGCAATAAAGGTGAAGCACCCAACCAAACATACAAAGAGTGTGGCGCATTGAATCATGTAGTGAACCTTTTATTCACTACAACTCTGAAGAATTTGAGGTCAGTTCTCCATTTCAATATAAAGGAGGCTTAAATGTAGTGTTTTTGTAATATATGTTTAGTTAAAAGCCCTCCTCCCAGCTTTCTACTGCCAGAATGAGGTAAAGAATCTGGAGATTTTAGAACCAATAAACCAAGCAGTAAAATGGTACATGTTTGTGTCTGGCCTGATGAAATATGGGAATGCACCCAGAGAAGGCTTGGCTTCTTCAGCACAGATGCTAATGGGTAGAAGCAGTAGGACTTAATTCAATGAATTACTGTGTTTCAAACCTTGGCAAATATCATCCATGAAAATTCAATGAGGGGAAAAAAGGCAAGAAAAACTTGACTCCAGTTGTTGTACAAAATCACTGTACAGAATGACAACTGGGCAACCCATCCACCTGCAAACTGACAACAGCTGAACGTTAGGAAATCGGGACGGAAGAACTGAAGAAATCTTTGAAATACCTAAACATCCTTGACCTCCACTGGCATGGGAGAAAAGAATTAAAAATCCACTTTCTCTGGGCAGAGAGAAATCTGTGTCATTACATAATAATATCATACTGCACTTACCAGGAAAGTTCAGTAAGACAGTTACCATCGAATACTCCAGTTCTTAGTTGTCTGGGAGCCTCTAGAGGTTAGAGAGATGAGAACAAACCCTTCACAGTCCATCCTGTACAACAACTCAGGCCGTTCTACAGCAATGTGATGGAATCAGAAAGTTAATTTTTCGTATACAAAGATCTCAAACCCATTCAGAACCCTTGTATGCTTCCTTACTGAAAAGATTTTGGTAAGAATTAATATCGTTTAAACAGTCTGAATGCTGTCTTTATACATACTGGCTTAGAAAAATTGAAAGTAGTAAGACAGGGAAAAAAAGAAAATTCTTACGTTTCTAATGTGATAGAAAATATAGCCTTTCCTGTCAGATTTAATTCTTACTATGAATGTCCACACTGTGTTTGCGAAATTTTTTAAAGCCTGGATAGAATCACACTGAAGTGAGTGTTTGTGAAGTTAATAGAAAATTCTGGGCCTTCAACTCTGATAAATGTAGCTCTTGAGTCCTATGAAAAATTTCATTTTCAAGGAAGCCTTGACTTTTTATGGGAAATTTTTCCAGCTGAAAAAAATTTACTGGCTCTATTCTTCATTCCCCATTATGGACCAGATTTGGAAATACCTGTGAAAAACAATATATCTGGTTTCAAGGAAATCACTGGGAATGCATGGATAAAAGCATTGTAATTGAGGACATCCAGATCTGTTCTTACAAAAATGTTTTATATTTATATGGTCCATTACCTACATGTGCTGAAGAGCATTGCAAACATAGAAAATAAAACTCCAAGAGGGTGAAAGTTAGCCAAGAAAGCCAGCTGCGTGTGACTTCAAGTCATATCCCGAACACTTGGAATACATCTGTATGGCCCATCAAGATGTGCCATATTTGTAATGTGACAAGTTTGGTCCTAGAACTACTGACACATAACTGTGGAGGCATATAAAACCAGTGCAGTCACAGAAAAAGGAAATTTTAGTATCTTTGTGTGCAAGATTGATTGCATTCAGAATTAGCAAGATGCGTTGCAGATGTACTTCAAAAAAACAAGGCAGTTCGCTTCGTCTTTTGCAGGGCATCCTCTTAAAAATTCTTTATAATGCTTCAAAAAGATGGGGTTTGGGAGTGAGAAAGAAATATATATATACATATTCCTGAGAACCACGGTAATCCTCTAGGCCAGGCGAGTTGTTTGTTTATTTGGAGTACCTTCTATTTAATCTTTAAGGTATCTTAGGGCTGATGAGAAGTTAGGCTGGGCAGGAAGTTGAGAGATTTGAGTTCAATTCCAGCTTCAGGACAGACTTCTCATGTGACCACAGGCCTCTCATTTGGACCCATGTTTACCTACACAATGGGAACACAGCATGTTTTATCCATGCCCTGGCCTGCATCTCAACCGTGGATGATTTCTGCGCCTTTTATTAATTGGGGAAAATGATAATTCATTTCATTGCAGTCATGCAAGGTGTAACTCAGTACTAAATTTTACAATTTTATTGAAATACTGAAGATTAGAATTTTCAAAGTGCTAACAATGATTAACAGTGCTTATTAATTACAGAAATCTGGTTGAAAACTTGCGTTTCTGAAATATATGATTCTGAAAGAAAGATGGTGCTGAGCAACTCACTGAAAGAGCTATAGGCATTTTGTAATTTCTACAGAGAGCATAATATTCTTTCCTAAAACACAAATAACACCTTCTCCCTGTTCCTGTGGTTTTGCTAGGTAGATTGCAATGCCAGCTTTTGAGTTCTGGCTTAGAATAGTATTTGCTTCGTGCAGCTCTCATTGTGTGCTATATTAAAATACGATTTGGTTGAGTAATGAAAGCCCTCACTAAGAGTATGACCACATCCTTATGCTGTTAGAGCAGGAAGTTCCCAGTGAGATGGTGTTACCTTCACAGTTCAATGCAAATACCCTGTGTATGGCTTTCAGAAGAAGAAAATTCACAATAACATGATGCTTTGGATTTGTGTCTTATCATGACTATTTACTGTGTTAGAAATATCACACTGATATAAAGATATACTACTTCTGGCTTTGTAGACATTATTTCAGGCTAGCTTAAACATTTCCGTGTGATGTGGTGTTATACAGTGCAGGCTTAGATACCTAGTCCTTTGCATGGACCTGAATTAAATTAGATTTTGACTCTACATTAAGTCCCTTTTAGTAGTGCATAAGGAGATTGTAGGGCTGTAGTCCTACATTACCATAATGCCCTCCCTGGATATTCTAGGTCTATGTTAATGCCATCCAACATCAGGCACCTAACTGTTGTGCCAAAGTTAGGAACTGAATTACATAGGTAGCCTGGTGAAGTGGTCTTATGTGAGTGGATGTATCCTGTGGAACTGACTGTTGTGTTCTCTTGACCACAGAGACAACCACCCTTCTAATTTAAAGGCACTAGTTAGTCATTGATCCAGGCCTCCACTTCCAGAATATGATTGGCTTAGTTTAAGCTATTTCTCCAATGGCAAAAAATACTCTGAAAAGAGGGGTAAAATAAATGTTTACATATGTGCAACTATACCAGTGTATCTGCAGCTTAACTAGTTTCACATCCTATCTTCATGTAATTATTTTATGCACACAAGTCCCATTGTAATTGATTCAGTCTTTAACAGTGTGTTTGATTAAATTTGGCACCAAAGTTGTGAATTCTGAGTTTGCTAAACCTTGAAATGTGGATCCATTTGGGGCCTCTTCTTTAAATACCAGTTCTTCAGCTTTAGCAGTGTTCCTCATTGAAGTCACCATCAGATTTCAGTTCTGTGGAAAAAGCACTTGTTATAAATCTTAAATAGTCGGTAATTGATCACAGCCTGGAATTGTAAAACTCTATCTAAGTGCTTTAAATAGCATACGTTTGTGGTATGGTATGTGGTTTCAGTCCAGGTCAAGAAAAAGGGAGGCCTTGGAGAATATGAAAGTCTTAAGAAGCTTTCCACTATTAGAATGGGTCAAAGGATAGCATAGTCAAAGCATCCCATCGTTAATGCTATGTAGTGAAATAAACTACCTTCAATCCTCGGTGTCTCAGCTTTTAGTTGGAGAAGACAGATGCTCCTTTTGTTCAGATCCCTGAGAAGATTGTTTGATTCTCTCTCCTTTTATATATTTCCCCGCATCCCAACCCCCCACCCCACCCCGCCCGCCTGGGTAACCATGATGGTGTACTTACTGAGGTCACCTGGGATTGACAGAAGTGATCAGCTATGATCTAGCAGTGACAGTCTGACTAAATTTCCTCAAAGGATCATTTCTAAGTGGCAAAAATTAAAACAGTCTCCTTTCTCCCTGCTGCAATCTTCATCCTCATAAGAAAGTCAAGGAGTTGCAGACCTGTCATGGATGCCAGCAGTAGCTGTTGTAGTATAAATGGTGTGGTAAAAAGTGAGATTGATTGGGCATTTAAGAAACTAAATCTTGACCTGGGAACTGAAATTTAGGTTTCTAGGTGGGGTTGGTTTGTTTGTTTGTTTGTTTTAAAAACACAACAAACAATTTGGGCTCTGCTTTCTGTTTTTAATAAGCTTTCAATGGGATCATCCTGTGCCTTTTCATTTTTTCTAAACATAATTTATTTTGGTGTTAAGATCTCCATCTTCTTGCTCTATAAGACAGTTTGGGACCACTGATACTTGATGCTTTCACAATTTTATGAGGACAAAACCTTTTTCATTTGAAGAATTTACCACTATGGCAACCTGATCTTCTTCTATGACAGGATGACCTGCCTAGTGGATGAGGGAAAGGCTGCAGATGTTGTCTACCTGGACTTTAGTAAGGCCTTTGGTACTGTCTCCCACCGTATCCTCCCAGAGAAGCTAGCAGCGGCTCATGGTTTGGATGGGTGTACTCTTCGATGGGTAAAAAACTGGCTGGATGGCTGAGCCCAGACAGTTGTGGTGAACTTAATCCAGTTGGCAGCCAGTGACGAGCAGGGTTCCCCAGTGCTCAGTGCTGGGGCCAGTCTTGTTTAATATCTTTATCAATGATCTGGATGAGGGGATCGAGTGCGCCCTCAGTAAGTTTGTGGATGACACCAAGTTCGGCGTGAGTGTCAATCTGCTCAAGGGTAGGAAGGCTCTGCAGAGGGACCTGGACAGGCTGTATTGATGCGCCAAGGCCAATTGTATGAGGTTTAACAAGGCCAAGTGCCAGGTCATGCACTTTGGTCACAACAACCCCATGTAACACTACAGGCTTGGGAAGAGTGGCTGGAAGGCTGCCCGGTGGCGAAGGACCTGGGGGTGCTGGTCAACAGCCGACTGAACATGACCAAGCAGTGTGCCCAGGTGGCCAAAAGCATCCTGGCTTGTATCAGGAATTAATGTGGCAAGCAGGAGTAAGGAAGTGATGGGGCCCCTGTACTCAGCGCTGGTGAGGCCACACCTCGAGTACTGTGTTCAGTTTTGGGCCCCTCGGTACAGGAAGGACATCGAGGTGCTGGAGCATGTCCAAAGAAGGGCAACAAAGCTGGTGAAGGGTCTGGAGAGCAGGACTTATGAGGAGAGGTTGAGAGAACTGGGGTTGTTTAGTCTGGAGAAGAGAAGGCTGAGGGGAATCTTTACTGCTCTCTACAACTACCTGAAAGGAGGTTGTAGCGAGGTGGGTGTTGGTCTCTTCTGCCAGGTCACTAGCGACAGAACGAGAGGAAATGGCTTCAAGCTGCATCAGGGAAGGTTTAGATTGTATATTAGGAAGAATTTCTTTACTGAGAGAGTGGTCAGGCACTGGAACAGGCTGCCCAGAGAAGTGGTAGAGTCGCCATCCCTGGAGGTATTTGAAAGACATGTAGACGTGGCACTACAGAGCACGGTTTAGGAGACATGTTGGTGTTGGGTTGATGGCTGGACTTGATGATCCTAGAGGTCTTTTCCAACCTAAATGATTCTATGATTCTAATAATTTTCGGGAAGAAAGGAAAAATGAGTAAGAGTCTCTCTTGTGATGCTAACCACCATTCCTTCAGGGATATCTGATTCACCTAATGGTCTTTTGACTTTACACACCATAGTAACTGTGACAAGTAACTTAGGCACCTATAGTTGGCATTTTAAAGTGGTGTAATGCCAGATATCTCTAACACTTGTTCCTAATGCTTGGCCAAGCACCCTAAAAGCAGGATCATTCTTCCTATTAGGCCAGGCTGTGACCTTTTTCACAGCCCTAAGTGTGTGCATAGCACCAGTACAGTAATCGTGTCCAGAATTGTTGTGTGTCTGAGGCTCGCCTGTGAATTGTAGGCTTCCTTTTTACAATGGTGGGTTAGTAAATGACTGCCTCTGGTGCGCCTTGTATGTTGCTAACTAATCCCAGACCATGGTGCTCAGAAGCTTGGGGGTGGAGGAGAGAAGAAAGCAGTCTTTTCCCATCCAAAGCTCTCCAGCTGAAAAGAACAAATCAATGAGCAGCTCTGCCTGCTTTTTTTTTTGCCCCTATATTCAAGAGCTGGACAACTCGAGTAAGACATGTAAGAAGGAAATAAAACTTCATCCAATGGAGAAAAAACCCCAAAATAAAACAATGACCACTAATGTTTCTATACGTTGCTATTGTGCACAGTTCTCCATCAGGAATGAATGTCAACTTCTTCATGCCCAGAAAGATGGCAGTCTACCTGTCGGTCAAGATGCAGTGGGTGAAAGAAGGTACATGATAGTGGAAATAAGCAGTACTGTAATTCAGACAAAAGGATATGTTCAGAAATGGCTATTCTTGTGGTCATCTCAGTCACAGATGGCCACGAGTTCAACCAACGAGAAAGCTTCAAAATTTACACACTAGAGGGACTTTATAGCTTCCATGTGCTGAAAGTGAGTGTGAAGTGATTCTTTCTAATAACTCCTCTTGAACCACCACAGACTACTTAATGTTTTCCTTCCTATAGGACTGTTATAAAAAATCTTTTTACTTGGTATATATTTTGTAATAATACAACAGTTTGGGAAGATTAATCAAGATCCTGATATTAAAACTTTACTGAATTTGTAATGAATTAACCTTTGTATCCAGCTGGATTCTAAAAGGTGTTACAGAAGTAAAGCAGTAGCAGGATGCCACAAATCCTTTTAAATTAAATACCCCACTCTTTGCTTTCAGCAAGTTTCTTTGGGGAGCGACCTTCAGATGGAACAATCGAAATATTCATGGCAGGTTTTATGTAGCTTGTTTAAGGTTTTAGAATAAGAAACCGAGTTTTAAATATCGATGGCTCTTAATACCTTTGAGAGTGAAAATTTAACTGGGATTAAAAAAAAGGACATTCTGAAATATGGATTAGCAATCAGCTAAACTGATGTCTCAGTTAAACAACTCAATTCCCTTTTTCCTTGTACTTTGCAGTACTGTGGCATACTTTCAGGGGAACATGTGTTGAAGCACTGGCTGGAATGGCCTACAGAGCATGTACATAAACTTCTGCCTTGCTTGGAAGATACACGTGTATCTTCACTGATAGAGTACTAGAGCTGCTTAGCACAGCTCAAACAGGGTGTATGGCGAGATGAATTAATGGAGCCTATGTCCCTAGGAGATGCGTTTGTTTAGTGTGGCTATATTTAGAGCTATCCTGTCTAAAAGAGCTTCTAGTAAATTCCCCCCTCCATTGCAAAAACATGACCCTTCATTAGCCCAGCAGACTATGGTCAGGCTTTGAAGGCTACCAGTAAAACTGAATAAATTCAAGTTTTAAGAATTTGCTGTTGCTTTCCTCTGTTTTTTTCCCAGCTGCTGAGAAATGAAAAATATGCTCAGCTGAAGAACTGACAAGCAATAAAGGACTTGCAGCTGCTGGTGGCCCTGTTATCCACCTCAGAGTAGCAGTCTGCCAAGCAGATGAAGAGGAGGGTGGTCTAATCATAAGAGAGTTAAAGGGAAGCAGAGCAACATGTATGACTGACTCCAGCCTTTAGCTTGTAAGGGAGGAGGAGATATTGTTGTTATTGTTAATGCTAATTAGGGACAAACCTCTTTCTTGGCAATAAACAGTGGAGGATGCCCACAGAGGAATCCAGCTGCTGGAATGCCACCAAGTATCTGGTGGAGCACCTGTATTCCAGATGTGTATCTTTGTACCACTCCATCTACTGAGCACTCCATGTGCTAGTTAGTAGTGGCTTAGGAAAGGTACAGAAAGCTATGGTTTTCTTACTGATGATTACAGCATTAGACCATCTCAGCCTTCTTTGACCTACAGTCTAAACCAGTCTTGAATTCCTCTGATTCAGTTTACTAACAATATTCCTCTGGCAAGGAAAGGAAGGTCAGGTTTTCTCTTAGGCCACGGTAAATCAGGAGTAAGTCAATGGAGTTACACTGTCCAGAAGGCAGTGGGGTAAAATCAGTCAGGCCTGGTTTGAGGGCCAACATGATTCTGCAATGTTCTGTCCTCAAGAGTTGAGATCCTTTAAACAGAAAGTGGCCTGGCTTTCCTGTAAGCCTTTCCCGGTTCAGTTAAAGGGAGGGCAGGTGAAAGGCAGAACAAGGGAAATCCTCAACATGGCAGCTGAGGATGAATAAAAGCAGATTATGGAGACTAAACCCACAACCTTTTTACTTCAGAGGCCTCAGGTCTCCTTCGCTGTGTTTGCACCTCTAAATAAAAGAGGCGCAGAGAGCAGTCCCTGTGCCCAAAGCCAAGTGGCACAGACTGGTTCATGCTAGCTCTTTATTAGAGCAGTCGTGTTCCTGCTTTGTGGCATTTTGAACCCAAATTCATCTGACCCCTGTGGGATGCCCAAAGGGTCCTACAGAATTAGCATTTGAGTATCTTCTTTCCCAGTATCAAGTACCTGAAACATAGTGATGCTACATTCCCACTCTCAAGCATGTTGCTTTTATAGCATGAAACTAGTGATACATGCAGGGGGGTATGGCATAAGGGCATGTGGGAGTGTCTGAGGGTGTAAAGCCTGCTGGGATGGTATTGCAGAACTGTTGAGGTGGCCAAACCATGTCTTGAATCTGCTGCTTTTGGGAGCAGTCACTGAAGAGCAATATTGTTATCCTGTGCCTGGACATGGTACTGGAGGGAGCTACTTGGAGGAGTCTGGATATTATCAGGGAGCAAACAATTACATATTATGGGTGCTCGTGATTCCACTGTTTGAGCTAACTTCTAGGACCTCTTTTATTCATCTGAGTAAATGGATGCCTAAAGATAGGATAGAGGAGGGTTTCCAGTCTACAGCTGCAACCTTGACCTGAAATCTCTGCAGTGCTGCAGCACACTCTCCCCAGGGAGCCCTTTTCATCTGCACATGGACATGGGTCCTCAGATGAGAGCCTCATTCCCGCCCAGTGGCTGAATGGGGTCTGGGTATAGCAGACTTCATGATGTTCTTTTCACAACTCTTGCTTAGTTATTAAGCATAAGAGAAGGATGTACAAGCCTTATTCACATGGGAGCTAATTTTAGTCTCATTTCTGTGCTTTCTTTTTATCTCTCTTATTTCCATGTAGTTGTTCTGGCTGTAGCATTGCTGTTTTTGTGAGACACTGGGTGATCTCATCAAAGGAAATCTCATAATGGTTGTTATTAATCTTGGATACAAAACACTCACTTCATCCTTTTACTTTTCCACTGACATATTGAGAGACCCGTCAGTATATGACTACTTACGAAAAGCACGGTGCTTTTGATAGAACAGGGATTGATTTAGTACTGGCTGGGTAGGAAACTATGGCTATCGTAAGCTTTGGTTAAATCTGAAGGAAATTTGTCATGATTCATACACAGTTGTTAATATGAGAAGGCCCAGCTCCATACAGAAGAACACCTGGCCTGCTATTGACCATATCTCTTGAGAACAGCGTTTGCCCGCATATTTATGGCTCTAGCAACAAGCCTGAACATGGATCACTAGTTTTTTAAAAGAGCGCAAGAAATAACAGATTCTGCTATGGAAACTTTTCTGTCATAAAGTAAATTTTATTTGCTCTAAAACATTGATTTTTCCCACTTTTTAAGGACTGGCTGCCACTCTCTGAATCATTAAAAAACATAGAGGGCCACTTCTTGATTCTGGAGAATCTAAATATGTGCCAAAACATACACAGATTTCATATTTTCCAGTAGCTACAGATCAGACCCTTTCTCTCAAGAAGATCCCATTTTAGAACAGTCTTCTAGGTCACTCTACAAGGTCAAAGTGAATCAACTGTAGAAAGTAAAATAATTTGCCTTTATAGGGAGAATTTCACCCTTCCACTTTTGCATCATCTGTCCTTTAAGGCTAGGTTTCAGATGATGACTTGCACTCTTGCCTCTGCACAGCAGTGCTCTCTTTCAAAATACATATGTATATGAACTTGTATGAGTGTTAATGTGGTGATACTCCACTGGCTTTGATTTTAGTCACCCTGCACCCCCCACTCCTGCAACTTTGAAAAACTTGTATGTACATCTATGTATACGCATGCATACCTATGTGCATAAAGAAAGGCTGAAGGAAGCTTGGATGCCCTGTGAAACACCTGTATTACAAGATGTTTCATAATCTTTTCATATATTCTAATATTTCTGCTGCCTGGGTTCCTACGTTGTAGACAGACCAGCTTTGTTAGTTTTCTCTGTTTCTGTTCTGATTCCTGGGTTTACATTTCTCTCCCTGGTAATGCTCAGTCAGTACAATAAGGACTTTTTTTTTTAAGGCTGGACAACAAGGAGGATAAAAATGGAGAGATATATACTTTAAATCCCAGAGGTTACTAATTTCTGTGTGAACTGAGTAAATGGCTGCATATAAATGTGTTGTTTCTTCTTTCAAAAAACGTTTTGCTTTTTTCTACTGACCTTGGGTGAGTCTGGAGTCACCTGAAACTGTTTGTAGCTGCTCAGAATTTGGAAGCTTTCCCACCTGAATTCCTCCCGTCAGCTGGAGGGGACTTTCAGGTAGGTGTTTGTTTCATTGCTTCTCAAAGAGATCCGTTCCTGTGCTGAAAGACAAGCCCAAGACAATGTTTTACATAGCAGAAGATATTGTGAGGGACCAATTATCACATAAGTGGTTCTCACGGCTTGGGCTGGTACTGTGTGCCAGGTTGCACATTAACTTCTTTCACTGCTTTTTACCTAGCTTACTCAACATTCTCAAGTGGTGGCTTTGTCAATTGTCTCTCCTACTGATATTTTGACAGATGATAGTCCCTTGATGCCAGCTTAACCCAGCTAATAAGAAATAGGCCAGCGTGAAACTCTAGGCCAAGTGACTGCTCTCATGGTATGGAGGAGCAGTAGGGTTGATTCTCTTTTAGAATAGTTATTCATTTTCATCTGACAAATAGATCTCCCAGTCCTGTTCTTGCAATACTTTCTGTATGTACTCAATTTAAAAAAAAAATTAACAGAGACTTTATTGGTTTTTTCTCTGCAACACCATGTTTAAGTATCCTCTGATGAATGTCAGGGTATGTTTAGGGAGTATATCTGAATCATATGAGCACAAATGTATTTAAAGATTTATAGTGTTTCATTGATTCCAAAGGAATGTATAATGACCAGGCAATTTTCAGTGTAGTTTTCCTATATAAATCTTACAAAATGCTGATATTGTGTTATTAACACTAGGGATTGGTATTGCTGCACAGTGCAGAGATTTATGCGGAGGATAAAGCAGGGATCCTGTGAAAGCATGTAGGGAGAGCACCATGCAAAGTGAAGCTTGCTAATTCATATAGCTGTTAGGTAGCTTATGAGCTTTCTGTATTATATATATTGCAATGACTTATGAATTGGTTTTGATTCTTCTGATTAGAAATTCTATAGTTAGGGATGACAAAAATTGCTTTGGGAAAAAAATAGCACTTTTAAATTTTTCCAGTAGTTGGGGCAGAATTTTAACCATTTTCTTTTAAAGGATTTCCTTTTGTTTAACCCTGTTAGATGCTGAATGCTTTCCATGGTTTCAAAGTAATGTAGGAGCTGAACTCAGGCAGGGCTTATTGTTATCAGACCTTTCTTTTTCATCCTTTTGCTTGGAACTGAAACATATCTTATTCAGAGCATATCACGTATATACCTATGTAAATACATACTACATATTTGTTTCCCTGTACCGTTATTAATGTTTCTAATATTTAAACAGAAAAGATTTTTACAAAAGGCCATTTGCCTTTTATTGCTCATGCTATTGCCTTCATGGTTTTTTAAACCTAGCTGGAAAAATTAATGTGGATGAAACACTCTTGGTTTTTTTCTCCTTAATTTCTCTTTCTAAGCTGAAGGCATACAAAAAACTCTGTTTTCAGTAAAATTTAAAGATCTCCAATGCTAAAGAGGAAGTTTGTGTTTAGCTTGTATTCATGCATGTATTCATGCGTGCATAAATACATGTCTTGAGGTCTCCATTACAAGCAACAGTTTGCAAAAATAATGGCACTATTAGGATGATCTGGTTCTCTTTTATAAAAGCATGACAGAAACTATTGTTTGCTTTGAAGATCCCAGTGTGTGTTCCTTGCAGACGCATACACCTGAGATGAGGGAGATTCAAAGCAAGAATGACTTGATGTGATTGCAAGGCCTGGGTCTTAGACTGCACCTCTGTGATCTCTACAGCATGGTAATTCCTGTCTGGCTATGACTGTTGCCATTAAATCATAGAATCATTAAGGTTGGAAAAGACCTCTAGGATCATCAAGTCCAACCATCAACCCAACACCACCATGCCTCTTAAACCGTGCCCCAGTGTGCCACATCTACCTGTTTTTTGAACACCCCCCAAGGACGGTGACTCCACCATCTCTCTGGGCAGCCTGTTGCAATGGCTGATCACTCTTTCAGTGGAGAAATCGTTCCTAATACCAGCCTAAACCTCCCCTGACACAGCTTGAAGTCATTTCCTCTTGTCCCATCACTAGTGACCTGGGAGAAGAGACCAACACCCACTTCACTACAACTTCCTTTCAGGTAGTTGTAGAGAGCAATAAGGTCTCCCCTCAGCAACTGCAATGCAGTTTCAGTTACTGAAAATGTTATGTATGCTTGAATTTCAGCACATGTGCCCTCTTATTTGCTGTGAGTTGCTGGGAGTTAAAGACTTAAGGATGAGATCTCAGGTGCAAAGGGTTCTGGGTTACTACATATCATCTGTTAAACTATTCAAGTCAGTTGAGTTTGCCTAAAGTTAAGCATGTGCTTGAAATCAAGCACATCCTAGATTCAGTGCCTGTATTCAGAAGCATTACACTCTATGGGCTTGGAGCTCATCAGATGAGGAGAGTTTCAAAGGTTACAGAAGTTTGGGGTTCAGAGGCTGAGCTCCTCACTGAATTCAGTAGGAGCTGACACAGCTTTACATTGTTCAGGAACAGGCTTTGATTGTCTAAAGAACACAAGATATTTCTGCAGAATAGTTTATTTAAGAAATTGTGGTTTTAATTTTTTTTATTTCTGATCATAGTGGGGTCTGGAGGAATATTTTGTGCAATCTGATTGGCTGATGGACCTCAGAGGTCCTACCCCAGGGGGCTCATAATCACAACCAAAGAGAAAACACTCTGAAAACCTCCAGAAAGATGGACTTTGAAAAAAAGCTCTTTTCTCACATATTTAGCCTGAGCTAGCAATAACAACTTCGATGCAGGGCATTTCCTGAGGATTAATGACTGTCTGGGGTCATCATCTCCTCCCAGTTAGTTATTAATCCCCAGGAAATACGCTGTGCCTTGATCATTATTGCTTAATTAGCATTGAGAATGTGGGGGGCTTAGGTTTCTTTTCATGCATCCTGTGAATTGTTAGGGTGGGGGTTTCTTTCATTAGCTTGCCCTTTTCAGCCTAGATGGGAGAATGGGCTTTGCTTACAGTTTGCAGATTTGAGAATTTAGTCTCAGGGTTATACCTTTCCAAGCAATTTGAGTTCCATGTGAAAGCACCACTAACAGCCCACATCTGCAGTGCATCAAGGAGTGTCCCCGCCCCAGCACTGCTGAGAAACATCGGGTGGCATGGGGGCAGTAGCTGGAGAAGCAGAGGATGCCGAAAAAGGGCAGGGAGAGTTGGGGGATGGAAGAGGGACGGGAAAGGGAAAAAAAGGGAAGCTCAGAAGAACAGAGAAGTTAGGCACTTCTAATCTCAATAAACAACATTATCAGCCACTGAAGAAGTCCTCATGTTATATGAAATTTTCAAACTTGGGGAAATTTTTGGCCTCTAAGCAGTCTTGAAGGAAATGCTGCCTAATTCAAAGGACCCCAATTGCAGCTGACCAAATGTATTTAATTAAAAGAAGGGGAACATCAATTCAGACTGTAGTCTTCTTTTCCCACCCCTGGATGAGAGGAAAATGATGTACAAAGTTCCCTTTCAAGCATTGTGTGGTGGGACTGAGCTCAGGAAGGCTATCCCTGTCAACCGTCCCATTCCTGCATCGCTGTTCCCTATATAGACTAGCTACAACACTGGGAGGCAGACACTGCATGGTGTATTAAGGTTGCTTATGGCAACGTCCTACCGTACCCAACAGTGACTCTGACTACACACAGTGGCAGATGGAGCTTGACCCCAGGGGTGTGGGTGCTGCAAGTCTGCATGTCTTCAGCCACACTGTGGTTATATCTGTTGATTTATTTGTTATCTATGTAGGCTTAAGTATATTTTGAAAAGAAAATGAATTTTAAAAAGGAAATATCAAGTTTTCTGCTCCAAACAAAGTCATAATATAATTTTTTTCAATACTTTTGTTTTTAAAAGTTTTCGTATAACTCTACTGGGGGAGGCAATGAGAGCTGTTTTAGTGATGTTTTCCTAGCTAGTTCTGCTTCAGATCTCCTTCCTTACTCCTGCTGGTGTGGGAACCTCTGCCCAAGACTTCTTGGAGGTTTTTTTTTTGCTCCTGCATGTTTAAATGAAAGTTGTAGCAATCTGGGCTTTATGTTTAAGACCAGTAGGTGCAAATCAGTTTCATGTCTTGCAGTTAAAAAAAAAACAACACACACACACACAAGAAAACAAACAAAAAACCCACCAACCACCCAAAAACTTATCCTGAATAAATATCTGGCCTCACAAATATTTGTATGACTTTTGTGAAAATATGCAAACATGCAGGACCCTGATCCTCAGTGTTACTCTCTTCACTTTCCTACCTAAATGTCCCATTTAATACTTCAGCCCTGCAGAGACACAATGGTTCTAAATGAATGTCAAATTTTGTTCAGTACTGTAGGTTTCCAGCAGAACTGAGGTCTGCATTTTGTTTGCAAACTCCACTCTTAATAGTGGATAAGCTTTAAAAAAATAAACAAAAAATCTAAGCTTGGGTGTTTGGGATGTCACACTTTTTTTGGCTTTGGAAAAACCATTTGTTTGAGGAGAGGTGATACTATAAAAGGAATACCTGCTTATTTGTTAGTTTGAAAATTATGTGGTTTGGAACAAAACTGTATTTGCCTTTTTTTTAAGTCCACTGTCACAGTAGTTATGCTCTTTAAATTTTGTCTGAAAAAACAGATACATACAATGTCATGTATCAATCAATACAAGTTATTTCAAAAATAGCTTTTCAAAGGCATAGAACCCACTGTAACTGAAATAACTCCAACTAACCAGATAGTATTTATAATTAATTCAATACATATAAAAAGTTATGACTTGTTTTGACCTTAACCCTGATCTACATTAAATCTAATCCTCATTTCAACTCTTTCCTTAAATATAAAAGAGCCTTTTGACAGAGTCAATGGCAACTATATATTTCAGATCCTCCATAGAGTGCGCTATAATGTTCTCACCCAAATCTTGGTCCTTTAACTGATCTCTGACAGCCAATGTATGGCCAGTGTCAAATGATAAAAGGTATAAAAAGGGCAGAGGGAATAGAAGAATGTCCATTAATGAGAGACATTCCTTTGTACATTCAAGTTCATAGCAAAGTTCCATGCTAAACAGGTCTCAGGGGGTTTAAGGCTTTATCACACATATTTTTGCATGGTTTTGCATGGTTCTTACTAAAGAACAAAAATAAGAGACCTGCATAAAACAAAGGGGCTATAGCCCTTAATAGATAAGATCAAACCAAAATGTATGGGAAAAAACTTGTCTGCTTGCTTGGGAGACAAAACAACATCATAAATATTAGGTTGTTCAGACATGGTATAACAGTGCAAAGTATTATTCCTGAGCTAGAAAAAACAGAAAAGAAAGGCTCTGATTCTTGTGCAGTGCAGAGGTCTATCTCATTCAGCAAAGAATGTAACTGACATGGAAAACAGATTTATGGGGACCCAAAGTCACCATAGTAGGCCTGTACCAAGAAAAGATAAAAATGGAATCTGAAACCATTCATCTCAGCCTTCTGTTTCCTCATCTTTCTTTTAAAACAGACATGAAATGACTCAGCACATGTATGGTCTGTTTGAATCTAGACGTATTAGAGAAGCACTCAATTCCTAGATCAGTGTTAAGCATACTGGTTGAAACAATAGTAGATATGAATGGTGAAACCCTTACTTGTCTCTGAAAGTCTGCCTCTGCTTATTCAGTAGTGGTCAAAAACGCAGATTTGGGATTATTCTTTTTTCCACTTTCTCGGTGCTTTGGGAGAAAAAAAAGCTACCTATCTGAACTGTACATGGACTGAAAAACAGATGTTATCCTCACTTGGTTATAGCTCTGTTGGTACAGCGTGTTTTGTTTATTAAAGAAAAGTCATGGCTGAAATTAGATCTATGTGATACATGTCATCAAGCTTTATGTATTTGCAAATAACAAACAGTTTGTGAAGTGTGGCTTGAGCTTGCGGGTTGCCACTTAGTGTCACTTTAATATAGATTTTAGAACACAAGTGGCATTGTAGTATCTGTGTCTTTAAGTTGGAAAGCACCTTTGAAGAGTGTTATTTAAAAAGGCATATTTGATATTCTGCTTTCCTTTGTTAGGAAAGATGGACTCTGTCTCGTGGCAGCTGTAGTTAAAGTAAACATAAACTCTGGCCCAAATTTCATAACCATCATTTCCTCAAAGCTAGAAGTACTAAACCAAAATATAGTTTTATTTGGCTAACCCCAAAGTAGGATGTGGTTGCCAGTCTCTGAAGCCACATGATCAAGTTTCAAGTAGATGCCACCAGAGCTGTGCCGTTGTCTTAATCAGGAAAGTCATGAATGCATTGGTTCCAACACCATTGTGATGTTTAACAAACATACGTAACCATAACAACATGTATGCAAAAACTAAAGCCTTATATGCTCCTTATCCTGTACCAGGACAGTCTGGGAGCGCCACGGCACTGCTGGGCTCAGGATGTAAAAGACATTATAAAGTGGCGATTGCCGAGGGAAAAGGCTAACTCGTTTTCAACATACTTCCCATGAACAGAGCTCTGCACAGTGCTGCCAATCATGGAGTACAAGTCCAAGAAGGCTGCTGTCTCGAGGACTTTCACCTGAGCCCAGGCAAAAAGTTTCTTTTCCCAAACAGGAAGATTGAAGCATGCAAATCAGTGACGCGTGAATACAATATGCCTAGTTATTCCCTTTTTTCTGCACATGCAAAGTGGGCATATGCAGATACCTTTGCCTAACCTCCTGCCAACTGATTCACACAGGTGACGGGCAAGAGCTTTAGGACAGTGCCAATGCAAGTGCCAGATCCTTCTGGTATAAACAGCTGTTGCTTCATTGGTTGCAGAGGAAATAAGCTGATTTTGTCTGGCTGAGAATATGGTTCCTTAGGCTTTTCTGTTCTCACTTTCTCCCCACCCGCTTTGCTTTTCCTTTTATATTGCAAACACCTCAATGAGGTGAAGGGATGAACAGATGATAGGGTCAGTGCCCCTAGTTAATGACCAGTACTATATTCACAACCTCGTTTGGTTTTGTTCCTATTTGTTGCTTCAGTGGCGCTGGTGAGAAGGAATTAATTTTATTGAGGACAACTCAGTGAATTAAATGAAAAACTGCTCACTTGCCTGGAATGGCTGTGACAGACGGCACAGCAGCCGGTCAAATTTGAAAAACTTTACATCTCCTGGACTTGGGGAGAGAAGGAGGCAAGAGAAAGGAGAGGAAGGAAGGTCATTGCAGATAAGCTGCAAGGCAACTGTTTCAAGGCCTCTGAAAAACAACAGAGCAAGCTGCAGTCTCTTATTTTGATTCATGGGTCTCCCCTCCCTTTTGTTCCTTGATGCACTAAATCTGTTCCTTAGCCTCCCTCATTTCAAAAAACACCCAGTAAGAAACTAATCATGGTATGGTGAATTAGAAAAGAAGGAAAGGTGCTCAAAAGAAATGTTATGGTTGTGGAAGACTTATGCATTGTAACCATCTGGTGCACCACCATTACTATGAATGGGATAATTGAGTCCAAAATAACTTCTTTTGGGTACCAATAATAGCTGTCACCCTGATTTGTATTCTTCAAAACAGCATTGCCCCATCATTTCACATCACATCTGCACATTTCATTGATTGGGCACTGTGCTACCAATAAGTTACTACACTTAATTAAGCCCACATAATTCTCTTCAAATAAGCAGAAAAGTTTGTGGAGAGACCAAAAAGAAAAGGGGCTGCAAATGAGAGTTTAGTGACTCCACTTTGTATGAAGTATTGAGATTGATGGTGATCCTATGCCACCAAGGTTTTCCTTCAACATAGGAAAACTGTGAAAGCATTAAGCAGCTCAACAGCTGTGTATAATCTGAGGAAGGCCTGATTTCAGATAAACGTTCTCCTGGAGGTGACTGAAACCCCATTGTAGCATAATCTCGCTTTTCAGAAAGTGTTACAATTCATTTGATTTGATTTCTCGGGTGCCTGGCTTTCACAGCATCATTAAAAACACTGTAAGAAACCGAGAAATGGAGTCCTCTGCAAAGAATTGTCTGCTCTTCAAGCATGTTTCACTTGAGCGCTGGGAGAAAGAATCAACAGGAAACAGCCAAACATAAGCCTCGGAGTAAATATTACTGAAAATAAAAACTAAAAGATCAGCTTTCCTGATGGAAAGGAATCAGAGTGTTAAATCTTTAAGGATTTTTTTCCCTTTTTATTTTATGCTTTGGTTTTCTATTTTTTAGCTGAAATGGGGAAGAACACATTCCTTCAGTTACATCACTGTGATATGTAATCATTTCACATGGGTTATGAGTTGTTTTTGAACTCTTCACACTGCTGAGTTACAGGCCGCTGAGCCTGTCCTGGCAAATAAGCCACCAGGAATGTGCTGGCAAGTCCAGTTGCTCCGGATCAAGCCCAGGAAGCCTTAGTGGAATGTGGAGGTCTATGGGAAGCACAATAATAAACAAAGAACAGGGTTACAGAGAGAGAAACAGCTTAAAAGAAAATGAGAGTAAACCTCCATTTTGCTCAAAGAGATTGTTTTTAAACCAATGTTTTCCCATTCTACCCAAGCAAATCTAGAGTTACTTGAATATATTTTTTGAGACCAAGTGGCAAAATATCCCATGAATGCTGCAGAGGTCACTTCACACACTTGGGCTGCCCCTCATTTGTTTATCTAAATGCTGACAAATTGCAGCATTTTAACAACATATCTCTGGTACTGAACTTCATGTGCATGGCTTGCCTTCTACCATTGAGCTGATAATGAGGCTAACCATAAAGCCTTCATTCACTGCTATAAAGGCTTCTGACAGTGATGAATACCAAGTAGAAGAATTAGGTAGTTTATAGGAGAATATGCTATTGTGTAAAACCTCTATGCCTTTTATCAACCCTTCTGCTCATTTTCAGTTCCTTCACGTAAGCTGTCTCTGCAAGGACTCTAGTAAGCTTTCCTCTTCTGAATTTTACTTTTAATGAGGCTATCTTCCAGAAAGTGCCAGCTAAGATGCTGTGTCAGCAATTATTCCTGGCTATACTCTCTGAAATGCCAGAGACCCCTTTTGTTTCATAAGCCAATGATAAACATTCAAAATTCTGCTGCTGCCTGAGATGTTTCACTGCAAGGTAATTTGTATCTGCAGTCTTCTGCATGGCATGGCACGGCACAGCAGCTGTCACTGGCAGATCTTTCTTATACAAAAGCAGCCTTGTCTTAGTGTTTTGTTGCAAAAGCATCAACTAATATCCCTTTTAGATGGGTATGTTTGTAGAAGAGGTGACTTCTGGGATGTTTTTTTGTAAATTGCTGGCTGCAATGGATCAGATTAACATTTCATTGTTCACATCTGAGCTCTGGGCTGATTCTGAGAGCTGAGGGAAATGTGGGGAAAGGATGCTGACAGATCCTGATAGAATATCTAATTTGACTGTACCAAGGGCCACCCCCCACAGTGGTTTTGTCATTTGTGCCATGTTTTACTTGAGAGGTCAGCTCCTGTTCCTGCCTGCTCCAATACACCCCATACACAAACAGAACCATGAAGCATCTTACCTCTGGATAGGGTCTGGGTATTTCTGAATTTTTACTGATGATACTTAGGTCCTGTAAAGATTTGCACTAAACTTCACCTATGCCAGAAGCATGCAAGTACAGAGGAGTGGTTGCAACCCAGTCTGAGTGGAGGGACTACTGAGCTGCATTTCACATGAACTGTAAGATGCCTTAGCGTGTACTCAGTGCTGTCCTGGGTTCCTCACTGATTTTTTTCTGAGGGTAAAAGGTAGCAGCCAGGTTACCAGCTGAAGGCTGCAGCCTGCCCACAATTCTCTCTTCTTCCTATTTCTGCCTTTTTGCCAGCTCCTTCCCTTCTCTTCTCTACATCTTTTCTCCCTGCCTTTCATACCTCCACTCCCCAACCTTTCCCCAGCACCTGACCTTCCTCTTGGGCACTTCTGTGCTTGGTTTCCTTCTTTTTGTTGTTTTCTGCCCATGTTGTCCAAGTGTATGGTCCTTACTACTTCTTGCACCTCTGGCTATGTCATTTTGCTATCCACTTCCCTTCTCTGCGGAAATGCTGCTTTTCTTCTGGCTCTTCTCTGTTACAGGTGTTGGCTCCCAGCTTCCCTCCTGCTCTTGACTGGCAGCCTCTGGGTTACTGGTGGCTCTGGGCCCTAAGAAAGGCTCCTGGAGTAGAGGGACCAGAAGTGACACCTCCTCCCAGGTTTCAGAGACAGCTGGAAGCATTCTGCCTGTTTTCAAAGGAACTTGTTGCCTTCAAGCATGGCTGGAAGATGTGGAAGTGCTCAGTGACCTATGTGCTTGCTGCCTGCCGCTTCTGCTGGCTCTTTTGGAAACTTCTGGTTATTAGCTTCAACCACTTTGGAATTCTTTTTCCTTTTTCCATCAAGAATATTCCTATCACTTTAACATACATCTTCCCTTTAAAAAAAAAAACCTGGGGACAGAGAGGGGTATAGCATTTTATTAAATGTACATGACACTGAGGATACAAAAACACCAGCATGGGATGAATTTACTAATCAAATGCAGACCTGGTCTACATTGTAGTATGACACTGGAAAGGAAATATCTCTTCAAAAGGTTTATTTTAAATCCAAAACAAAATTAGAGGGAGAATGTTGAAATACAGAGGATTCTAGGGGGTGGCAGGGAGCAAAGCTGGAGAATAATTGATGCAAGTAGGGAAGTGGAGCTTCAGCCCAGGGCAAAGGGATTAGTGGAGGGTCCATACTGTGTACAGAGTGCTTCAATCAAATTAACATGCCCGGAGAGGCAGAGAAATGGTTAGAGCTGGGTGAAGCTTGGCCATCTCTCTTACTGCTTCCACTGGAGGAATTTTAAAGGTTTTGCACTGTAGGTCCTCTGTTCTTTACCCCAAAATGTCACCATGAAACCCAGCCTACCAGGCTGTGGTTGTGGCAGCAATAGGGGCTTAAGGAGCTTCCCTTTCGGTGCTCATTCTCAGTCTCCTGGGCACCTCAGCATTGCCCTGACAGCTGTTCATGTGGCCTTATTTAAATCAGATGAATGAATTGAGCTTGGTTTTTCTTTTCCAGGGTAGTTTTAAACCCAAATCCATTCACTGCCATGGTTTACAGCATGGCCCCACAAACTGCTGGCTTGCCGCAGCCAAGAGGCTGCAGGCTGAGTGCAGTACTGGGAACTAGCATGTGGGGTGGGCACAAACTCTGTAAGCTGGTGTGGCTGCTGGACCCCATGCTGCGCTCTGATTTCTCAGATAGAAGCGTAATTGTTTTTTCACAGACTTTGGTGGGAAGTTCCAATTCTTATTGTTCGTCCTTGCTCTGCCTTTCATTATGAGGGGTGTTGGGTCCCGTCATTGCTATAATGAGAACCAAAAAAACCATAATAATTCAAAGGGAAATATGAAAATGCTCTTCAAAATCAGATGTGTGAAACACTGTAGCTAAAAGATATATGTGAAGAACTGGTTAGAGGATGCTGAAGCAAAGGCAGCTGAGAAGTTTTTTTTTTCTCTTTCCATTATTCTCCAGGAGAATTAACCCTTATTTTTATTTCATGCAGAGTCTCTAAGCACTTAGAGCAGCATTTTTGTATGCTGTAAAGTTGAAGAGAACTATTTTCACTTTAAAACTTTATTTCTTGGAGTCTCTGTTTCTTGGATTCGTGAGACGTGGGATTTGGATAAGAAAATGGCTTTCACCCTGTATTTCTCTCTGTCTTCAGGCAGAAGAGTCACATGTTTACAAGTGGGAAAATTGACACAAACTACATGGGGCAAATACACTAATTCCCTCTTTTCTTCAGAAGACTTTTCCAAATATAGTTGATTGATTTTGTTGGGTTTTTTTTCTTTTTTCTCAGAAAGCATTGCTGTATGCCACATAGTGCATTACATGTGCCATGCAAGCCTCAGCCCCCCGAAAACACTTATAGGCAGATATTCTGCTTCTTTGCTTTTGACCCCACCAAACCGGTGTTCTCTACAGCATCTTTGCACATGTTCTGAATATAAACCCCTGAAAATGGATGTGACGAGGGCCTGTTTCATTGTGTTACGTGAGAGGGAACTGTGTGCACCACATTTTCAAAGGGGTGGGATGCCTTCTGAAGAGGGCAGGGGGGTTTCTGTGGATCACAGCAGGGCAACTGTATATGGAAACCCAGCCATTCTTGCTGGCTTCTTATAAGATGCCCACAGAGTACAAACAATGCCAGACACATGATGTATGGATTTGATTCATTAAAAAAAAAAAAGGTAATAAACCCCCTCCAAATTGTAAACTAGGTTACATTTTTCAGACACAGTTCCTGCAACAAATTCTCTTCAGTCTTATTTATGAGAAACTAGTGACTTCTGTAAATGTACATGGCTGAATCCCAAGTCCTAAAGGTTTGCCGGGAAAAAGAGCTTTCAACAAAGTTGCATTGGCAATGGGTTGTCCCTTATACCAATTAATCACAGAGGAAGTCTGCCACACATCTGTCAAAGCAGGTTCCTTTTTCAGTTGCTGCCCCCAGCATGTGAAGACAGCAGGGCCGATGGCAGAGTGGAGGCTGGAATAACAAAAATGCAGGGAGCCACCACTCTAGTTGGGCTTTTTTTTCCCCGAGGACAGGCTGGTGCTGCCAGCAGGCATCTTGCTCTCCTGTTTTTTCTGCCCTTACCAGTGTGATACTCCAGCTGGTCTCTCCCTCCAGATGGGCAAGGTCTGACCCTTGGGTGCCAGCGGCAAGGTGGAGTTCAGCAGCAGTTTGGCTCAGTCTCAGGCTTGAATCCAACTCTGCTGCTGCTATTTGTACCAGCTGAGTCAGGCTCCATCCAGGCCCTTCGCTTATTCTCCACTCCTTCTACTGCTTTGCAGGGCAGCCCAAAAGTTTATAACGCAGGCAAGTCTCCCTCCACTCCTCCCCCTTGCTCTCAGCAACATAGATGTGTTGTAACAGAGACGATTTCAAAGGGATTTAATCAATCAGGGTGCCAAACTGCTTCATGCAAGAGAGTTCTGTGTAATGGGAAAGCCTTTTTATGAGGAGGATGTGTGCAGCAGTGAACAGCTTCAGATTTCACTGCTAGATGTGCAGGAGAGCAAACCTTGGCACTGAGCAGCATGTGACTTCACATCCCCATGCAGCTCTTAAGGATGTTTAAACTTCAGCAGGTAGTTGGACTCGCAAAATGTTTTAAAACAAGGAGAAGACTAGATCATGTATAATGGGCTGTCAGTCAGCAGAAGGACTCAGCCATGTCTTTTTAGTCTGTTTTGGTAAGGGAAGGTCAGGAAGGAGATTTGAACCACAAGCTGTTTCAAAAAATGTTTTATTTTTTGTAAACAACTACATCTGGAAGTAGTAAACTTTCAAAGTTTGAGCCAGCCCCTCACCACCTCCACACACCCCAGCCTGCCTGAAATGAATCCAGCAGCAACCATTGATTTCCATTGCCTTACAGAGCTTGGGATATGATCACACCACCTCTGGGCCAGAAGACAATACAATCACTCACTCTGAGCCATTACATAAGGTAAAGTATGTGATTTATTAAGCCACAAAAAATAGGTTGTACTAACATTGAGAGTCTGACTTGAAACCACAGGAGGAGCGACGGGCAGAGTTAATGCTGGGACTCCCTCCTTAACCTATCTCGTTGTGCCTGGGCATTGCGTGTGACCTGTGAAATCACCCCTGCTTTGGAGACTCCCTGAAAGGCAGCAAACAGAGGCAAGGATGGCATTTGAGCCATGACACTGCTTTCTCTTTCTTTTGTGGGCTTGAGTCGTGTTTAGCAAAGTGACAATTTAATTTTCTTTTCTGGTTTCATTGGATCCAGTTCTGGTCTTCCTAGACTTGGCCCATTACCTTAGAATTCAAAAGAGCAAACATATAAAATGATAAATAATAGGAAACATTTGGAAATCTAAAATGTTTCAGTGAAATATACAGGCAACTCTCCCAAATAGTCTGTGTTTTATTTCTCATTTTCAGTCTCAGTGGAGCTATATGAGACACCACCTATTAATGAGTTCTTAGGGATTCCTTACTCTGTAGGTCACTGCACCAAGAGTGCATAAAGTTTCCAAAGTGCAAATAGCAAACAACATCTTCAGCCTTCCCTGTCTACCTAAAGTCTGCATATGTCAGGTGTATTGCTAGGGTGTACTCAAGTTATCACCCTATTTGTCATACTCAGTCCCTAGGTCTGTGCTACTGGTTGTTGTTGGAGACAGGATCAGTTCTGGGGCTGGGTGGGATCCTGCCCCGGTATGGCTGCCCCTGCGTTCTTAAAAAACTCTTTTCTGGAGAGGTTGTGTACTTAGTGTGTGTGTTTAAGAGAATTGATTTGCATTCATAAATTATTAGTGCAATTACAAAGATGTTACTGAGTGCATCAGTTGTTGGCTTCTGGTCGACATTAGTGAGCATGAAACATTTGTTACAGACATTCAGTATTTTACAGTCTTCTGTTCCACTTAGACAAGCAGATTTGTGGAAAAAAAAATATAAAGGATTTCTGTGCTTTAGAGTTAGAGCACAAAATCTGCCGAAGTATTAGGTGATGACCTAAGGGAAGGTGATCACTGTCTTCTGATGTTGGCTGTGGAAGTGACACCAACAGCACAGAACAGTGTTTCATACCTGAGCAGGTCAGGGATGTATTCTCACTTCACTGTGAGCTTGATATTGCTGTGTAAACCCATTTTGTAGTAACTCTGTTGGCTTTGGCTTCTTCTGTTGAATATGGGGCTCTGAATAAGCAACATGTATGATATTTAAGACTTTAATAGAATTTGAGGGGATGTAACAGCTGTTTTACCCCTTCTTGTTTCTCATGTTTGGTTGTGTTATAAGGGACTATTCTGAATGAAAAGACAGTATCCCTAGCCAGCAGTACTGAATATGCTACAGAAAGGAATTACCTTAGACTCTGCCTACATTAGAAATGCTTTGGAGTTTAATCATCTTGTAGTTTCTTCTGGCACATCTGTACTGCATGTCCTGGAGACATTCTGAAATGGTCCCTGTTGATGCACAGGGTTTGAAGCCACCATTTCCATTAGACCAGTTTCCAGTAAGTCTGAGCTCATCACATCCTGGGAGTATGTTAGATGTAGTGGATGCAGCCTTGGTGCCAAGAGGAGAGTCATATTAGAAGTTTTCTCCTTTTGTGAGTGAAATGCCTGTGAGCTCAGCTTTGTGAGTGACAGCGACACAGAAGTCAAATGAGTGTTCGTCTAATCTTTCCTTCATCTGACTCATTATTCCTAAACATCCTACAACATTCATGTCACTAAGAAGAGAAAAACATAATATATTTCTCTGTTTTTTTGTTTGTTTGTTTGTTTGTTTGGGGCTTTTTTCTCGCTCAGGAGTCTTGCTCTACAAAGCAAAATACCCAAACACATAGTCTCAAATCACAGTGACCTCTATGTCACCATAAGACTGAAGACCCAGTTGTTGCAGCATCTTCCATTTTCATGGGCTCTGTAAAATATAAGCACAGAACAGTGCCAAAATTTAAAGTGGAAGTGGCAAATTTACTGTCAGCCTGTCCACAAATAAATCCTTTGTAATCCCTGCTCATTCATTCCCCTGTTATACAGTTACACTGCAGTCCAGACTCCATACCATCTGCTATCTTCTAGGAACAGCGTATTGCTCAGGATTTCCCCTTCAATTTGAATTGATGGAAACATCAGTAGAGCCATGTGGAAGTGCCAAATGGAATACAGCACAGCCGAACATGGGGCCAGACCATTACCAGCTGTATGTGCAGGATGATTAGGCAATGGGCAAGTTGTTTGGAAATCTAAAATTCCAGTGTGTGGGTGTGCAATTTTAGCCATGTAGGTCTCTCTTCAGGTGGTCTGTTTTTTGGGAGGAAGCTCTTAGGAGATGTTCGCAGAGCACCATTGTAATCAAGCTTGACTCTGACCCAGGGCTCTGGTCCCAAGAGTGGCAGATAAAAGAAGGCACAAAGCATAAAGAAATTAAATAATCAACCAGCAAACCTCCTGACAGCTCAAGTTCCTCCACCCTTCCTGGATATTGCAAGTGCAGGACTCTGATTCTCAAAGTGTGGCATTTTGAACAGGCTGAGGGCGTGGCAGACTGCAGGGAGGCTCCGTGTGCAGCCTCCTTCCACAAAATGGAAGAAACCAAATGTGTAAGTGGGTGTGATCGGGCACACTGGGGCATGGCAGAATCAGTGCCACACTGCAGAAGTCATGGACAAGTACGCACTCTGCAATGACACTGTGTACATCAGGAATAAACCTCTCCATTGCAATGCTGTCTCCACATGCCTGCTGCAAACTGTGGCAGGAGCTTTCTTTTAAGACTAGGTTGAGTTCCAGAAAATGTCTGCTGCAGAGAGAGGGCTGGCCAAAGGGTTCTGGGGACATATCCTCCCAACTTTCAGCAGGCAGAGGCAATTCCTGATCCCTGGAGGATGATCTTGTCATGTCCATCTGGACCTTTCCTTCCTTCATCCCCACCACTTTTTGTCAGGAGGTTCTAAGTGTCACCTGAGCCCTTTAGATAAACAAGGTTGCATTGTACATGGATTATTCCCATGAAAGAGCACAACAGCCCCTTTGAAGTCATCACAGCCTCCTGTTCAAGGGCTCCTGGGGCGGAGCACATAGGGCTTTGACTCCTCCTTTCCCTGGCAGAGGTCTTACACCCATGTGAGTCTGCTGCTTCTGGGAGAGCTATCTGCATTTAGTTCAATACAAGAGCAATGCTGGAACAAAATTCTCAGTTTTTTTACTATGCTGAGCCCTTGTCTGCAGTCTGTCATATTAATTGTGCAGAGTTTTCAGTTAATAAAATGCATTGTAAAATTACTCTTGGAAAAGAAGTCACTGCACATGGGAATCAGTTACTTCCCCAGACAAAAACCCTTAATAGTTTTTAACATTCTCCCCCATGTACTCGAGAGCAGAAGTCTGTGTTTAGGATTTATAGGAAAAAGCTTATGCAGAATTTATTAGTCTTTAAAAGACATCATTTGCTGCTACTTAGCATTTGTGTACTTATTTGTGTACTTAAAGCAAAGAACAGAGGAAAATCTCCACCTCTCCCTTTCTGTACCCTGGACTGAGGCCCTGTATTCCAAGTCTCATCCGGTACAGCGGTTTTTTATAAATGAGTAATAAATGAAAATAGGTTTGATATTTTTAATGGAAATGCTGACTTGACCTTAGCTGTAGAGGGCCACAAAAGGTGCTGCTGCAATAAAGGAATGACTTCATCAGGAAATCAGGAAATCCTCATTCAAACCTCAAAATATATAAATATATCCATTTATTCCATTGTGAACCAAATGATGCCATGTCCTGTAATTAAGGATGCTGGCAGCCAAATTGTATCATACACTTATTTCCATTGCAGTACATTAATGGCTCAGCAACTTTGGTTTCGTGGTCACCTGCTTCAGCAAACATCCTTGGAACTTTGTTTCACAGCTTATTTGGTGGTGACAGATCCTTTATTTATTCCCTACCTGAGGGGCAGGGTTTCCACTAATTGCCTCAGGCCAACTGCTTGGAGATGGTTATATGTGCCACAGGGCAGTTACAGTACAATAAAAGAAAGCAGTGTAACAGCTGAATGAGTTCCTCATGTGTTGATGGCAGGTGAACCATCACCTAGCCTACAGTATGCCTAGATGCGAAAAACAGTTGTCAAAAATAGGCTTTATTGGCACCTGCTTTTTAGATAATTTGAGCTTTTTTTCCTTTCTAAGAAAAGCAGTTGTAAGAGTATTAGTTGGTGGAACATGGCAAATAGCTTAAGCAAGATCCCAGTAACATCAATGGCAAAATCCAGGGATGTCCCAGTGAACCAAACTCAGTCTTACAAGAGATGACCTTGGGCCTGATGAAGGCTTACCCGAACCAGCTGAGAAATTTTTCCAATGATTTACTGGACAAGTAAGCAGTCACTGCCTGCTTATGTTCATTCAACAAACTATGCAAAAATGTCTGGGATAACTCTGTTATGATGTTTTCTAGTAAAAATGAAGTTGTAGGGCCAAATTTTGACCTAACTGAGGCTGTTGTTGCTCAGACCAACATCTGAAGCCTTACTCCTCTCTTCTATTTCTGGATCCCAATGCTTTATTTCTTTCCCGCAGGCCTAAACACAAGCCACTGCCTTGATTACTCAGCACATCAGCAAATGTGCTGAAGGAGATGTCTGGAAGCAGGAGAGAGCTAGCTTCTTTTAAAAGTGGGTTAATGGAAGAGAGTTCCTAGCCTTCAAAGCGTCCAAAGTTCTGGTTCATTTTGCTCACCTTTGATTTTTATACCAGTACAGTAGCTGATGCAGTAGTGATATATATTGACTACTGAAGTGACACTGGAGTCTCCAGTCTTGGCTCATGAAAACCATTAGCCTAAAACTCCATACAGAGGAGGGCAGAAGGCTTTCATACACAGAACAAGGCACAGTATCAAGGGATAGGCCAATGTCTGTTCATTGTCTGTATTTGCATTAGACCCTGAGATCACAGCAAGAGCACTGGACAAATAAACCTTGGATGCGGTAGAGGGAGAAAGCTGGTCTGTCTGCAGGTACTCCTAATTCCCTGTCTCTCTGTTGAGGGTTGTGAGTAGCAATGGGATTTGACACTCTTCCCATGTAGAAAAACAGCAACGTGTAAGCTCCAAAAATAGGCTTTTAAATTACTCCAGAGCAAACAGGTCTCACGTGGGTGACTTTATCAGAGTGGACTATTGGTATAAGCAACTGTCTGATTACTGTTAGAATCAGTACCTTAGTCACTAGGCTCTAATACTATGTGAAGTTAGTACACAGCTCAGTACAGGTTTTATGGGCAAAATCTGGATATAGGTGTCTCTTTGGTCTTTGGTTCCACCAACTGGAGCCTTCCTGTCCTGTTACTAAATCTCCCCTCCTTGCCAGTCTTAATAACACCTCTAGTCCGTGTTGCTCTATAGTGCCTGACACAGACCTTTATACGTGTCTCTTCCTGGCCTGCCTTCCTATGGTGGGAGTCCAAAGGTAACACTTTTGTTGAGGGCTTTGCAGTGCCCTGGAGGAAAAGGATAGGTTAGGATTTGTCCTTTGATGAACCTCTCCAGCACTTTGCAGATGGATGTGAGAGGATATATTATATGTGGACATTTTGTAACTGTTAAAAGTCCCATAAGGATCTCCAGTGGGATCATTTTGCTGTGGAACTGCATGCGCCTTCGTTACAGGACACTGGGGAGGGATCACAGTCAACTTCCAAAGCCCAATTATTGTTTAACCATCTAGCGAGCCAAGAGTTAGCTCCCCAAAAGCTGTGGACACATTGTGCCAGGGCTGATCTGCTGAGGGACTGGATGTCACTTGTGGGTAAGTACCTGCCCCAGACAGGACTGAGGTGTGGAGATTGCCAGGAAGAGTGCCTTCTCACCATTTCATGTTTTTTCACTCCTTCACAAATTATTTTCAAAGCCTTTTTTGAAATCACTAGATTTTTAATTATATAGTGCTATTTTCGTAAGAAGAAAAATTCTGAAGAATTTTCATATTTCTAGGAGAACTATAGTGTTTTTGCAAGTGACTTGTTAAGTTTATTTCTTTCCAGTGCTGTTATTTCTGTTGGTAATTATTTAGCTAGAAAATTAACATGACAGAGTTGCCCATATCATTTTGGAGCTGATCTGAAGTGGTGGTCTGTAGTGATGCATTAGATTTTAGATAAAACCTCTGAAATATTTTTAGTAATACTCAAACAAGATTTAATTTACTGAATAATTTATTCTGCTCCACTGTTCTAATTTGATTTTACATACTGCTGAAACTGAAATTATTTTATCGCTCAACTGAGGTGATGGGTTGCCACAGGAAACTTAACTGCTTTCTGAACTAAGCCATGGCAGAGTGAAGCTGGTGTGTAAGGAAGGGAGTAGAATATGTCAGGTGTTGATTTTTGTCCGCTGTAGAATAAAATGGATTATTCAAATGACTGCTAAGAAGAATAAAGCTTATTTAGTTTGGGGTGTAAAACAGGATGGGCATTGCCAAAAGTCACTAGTGAATTGTGCTAAAAAGAAAACTTCAAAGCATGTGAAACAGTTTGTCTGAGGGGGTCTGGGTAAACCTAGATAGGCACTGTGGACTTCTTTCTCTCCAGCAAAAGTTTATAGAGATCTTTTTCTTTTAAAAATATCTATGGAATATCTAGAAATAGAGAGAGAAGAAAGATCGGTGCTATCACTTGTCTTCCGACATAAGTAGTAGGATGACATTGGTTCATCCTAGCCAGCAAGCTGGAACTCTATAGCCAGGGAAGAAGTACATAAATACTGGAATTATGAATTTCACATCAATGCCTATTGCAATGACTGCTGCTTGTTCATGTTGTCTCTGAGTACTCAATATTTCAGATTAACTGTGTATAAATATTTCTTGAAAGCAAATGTCAAAATCACACTCTTAATTGTTTTAGTAGATGATATTATATATTTACATGCATTTGCAGGAAGCTGGAACTGCTCAGGCACTCCTCCAGTCACAGGACAGAGATATCACCAATTTTTTTCTTAGTGCAAACAAAATGCAAATTCAGATTTTATTATTGGGATTTTTCCATGTGAAGAGAGGACACTTTTTCCCTGTGGTCCCTTGTGTGCCTTGATTCTAGTTATTTACCAAATCTGATATGATACTGTAAGTACATCTTAGAACAAAGGACGTGGACCTATAAAATGGTCCTTTATTTCTCTTACACTGAGTAGATGCTGAGGATCAAGATACTTTAATCTACCTTTGGCATTCAGTGACTTTCCCACACTTGAGCCTATCTTAAAGTCATAAAAAACTCTTTGCAAATGTATAATCTCTTACACAAAAAAAATATATAAAGCTTCCTATCAAAAGTTTTAAAGAGAATTTTAACAAGCTCTAGTAAATCTGGATGAATGGGAAATCATCTAGGAACATAGAACCAAATAAAACCTGCTCGCCAAATTCCTAACTGATGTAAATCAGAAGTCTCTGGAGTAGTGTTGCTTTAAAACAGCTAATATCTGTCCCTGTGCATTCACTTTAATTCCTTGTGTGACTTGTGTAATTTAATATTTGTGAATGTTTAAGTAAATGAATTTTGTCCAAAAGAAAGTTTGCCAAAAAGTAAAACTCACACAGCTATTTTCAAGTATCTTTTAAGAAGAAGTTGGTGCAGCTGTCTTGAAATCACTTTGATTTTCACTTTCTTGTTCATATTGCTTCAATCTCCAGTCAGAGAGCGCACAAATTATGTTGAATTAGTCAAAAATCTCACAAGATAGTCACAGAAAAGTCACTGTTTGAAAGACATTTATGGCCAAAACGTCGTCAACTGCTTTCCAATGTGTGTATGGACAAGAGATATGAATGTGTCTATTGCTGGATAAGTCATTAAGTGTAAAGGCTTTGATGATGCATTACAATAGATAGGTCTTAAGCTGGCTTTCTCTTTAGGCTCAGTTTCAGTGTTGTGGGAAGATGTGTTTTAGCAGGGTAAATCCTGGTCACTGGCTGCCTGCATGTAGCAGGAATGGGCTCACCTGTGAGTGCATCTGAGCTTGGGAGACTGATATGGGTATCTTCACTGCACCCTTAGTTCAGTTATGATTTGTATTAACTTGAGCTGTAATTTAGGTTTTGCTCCTTGGCTGCACACTGAGCAGTAGCTCGTGGAAAGGTATCCTTTGAACTCAGCCTGGTTGGCCCATGGTGTGGGCAGGAACTCCCTTTCTGCAGCAGCTCAAATGCCAACTCCTCTGCTTGTCAAGCCTGAGCTGGAATATACTGAAGCATCGCACTGATGGAATTTTCAAAAAAAGAAATCATTCCTCAAATCAACTGTGAAACATTTACTGCAAAAGTGAATAAACCTGCTTCTGCTACAAAATGAAGTGAAAACTGAAATGGATGCAAGTCCAGATGACAAAAGTGAAAAACAAACAACAGTGCTCAAATATGATGTTACTTCTTCCCATGTCCTCAGGCTGTCAGTGACCAGATTGCTTGGACTCCTAGGCACACACTTGTGTGTACAGTGACATCTAGTGACAAAGAAAATATAAGTGAAAAGCTGTCTGCAGGACATTTTGCCCAGCACAGTCATCTAAACAGCTGTAGTTACAGCTACAGGACAGACATTCCTGACTTTGGCCGTTCCCTGAGACTAGTCTGTTTTTTTCAAAGGCACAGAAATTCCTACCTTCTCAGGTTAACTTTTAACCTTCTAGCAGTTGGCTGCAAATATAGAGACTAACTTCGCAGTCTTACCTTGATGTGGTGCAAAAGGTATTTTTCATTCCAGCTGCCATTTGTGACAACATTTGCTGGGCTTTATTTTTCCCCCCAAATTGTTTCTAATGTTACTTTACCCTGGCAACTGGATAACAGGACATAGAGAAGAATTTTATTGTTTGAGCTATCATGCAGCTAAAAGAAAGTCTTTCCAAATGTAGGTTGATGAAGAAACTGGTTTAATAGTCCTTTAAAAAAACTTGATGCATTTAGAATGCTTTTAAAACATGAAGGTTTTAAAACAAAAATTTAAAACCTCCTGCTTTTCACATATAAATTCTTTGTTTCCTTAATTGTGGCTGGGATACCCATGTATTCCAGATGGGTATCTCTCTGCATCAGACCTGTTTTAGATAAATGGCACTTCATTTTGGCCTTCGTCGGTGCTTCTCATGTGGTTATTTACTTTCACGATGCAAACATCCCGTATTCCATAAAGGCTTCCTAACTGAGCCAGGTCTGGAGCACACTGGTGGATGCCGCTGACCCTGGGAATGTGTGGAGGAAAGGAAATGTAAAGAAATAACCCAAGTCATAGAAATTTCAGTGGCATCAGTCATGAGGGTTTTTCTTTTTTCAGTGGAGCCACCCTGGGTTTTCGTGGCGGTCAGACTGTGATCAGAGTTTTTCCCTTTCATTTTGAGACATGTATGAGTGGTTTTCAAGCCTCATTTCTCGAATGTCAAGTCTGAGATACAAAGCTGCCAAGCCTCCACCCCTTGCAAGTCAGAGATCTTCTATTGTCTTGAATTTTAAAATCCTGGCTAATTTTAACTTAGAGTGAAAATTTATTGACTTATATAAGCAATGGAAAGTAGAGGCCCCAGAAGAAAATTGCCTGAGAACATGCTTCATTTTAGGCCTAAATGTAGTTCCATTGAGTTTAATGTGATCACTTAACTGTTTAAATTAAAGAATGTGGTCAAGTGGTTTTCTGCATCAGAGCCATAAGTGCCTAAAGCAGCATGGTTAGGGCACTTATTGATCAATGTCATTCATTTTGTCAGCATAGAAGAAATTCGTAAACATAGAGGAGATTGTTAAAACTCAGTTTAGATATTCACACACATTTTGTTAACTTCTCCTGAAGGCACAACTGAAGATGGATGTTTTTTTCTCTGTATGCTTGTGAAGTGCTGCTTAAATTCTTAGCTCTACATGAGTGATTTTATTAAAATCAAGTATAATATATCTTAGCAAAATTGTTTCTTAATTATTAAAGCAATTAGAGGGATCTAAGAAAGAACTTATTCCCACTAGGCTAAGCCTGCCTATAAGACCTCCCTTTCAGCTTCCTATTTCAGTTGTTCCACATTCTTACAAAATGCCTACTAATCACCCTCTAAGCTCAGGCAAATACAAAAAAGGGTGAAGTGCTATCAGAAAAAAATATTGAAACACCACCAGTTGGGCTAGCAGTATGTTCCTACAATTGCTTTTAAGCTGATACAAATACAGAAAAGGCCTTTCTTCCACCCACACAGGAGGTCTGGAGAGGGAATGGATCCAGCTGAAAGCTAACCAGTAACACCAACAAATATGCTTTTTAGCCAGACAGCTTTCCTGGCTGTACCGGGTTGGTGCAGGAGATGGGGAGGAAAGCCAAAGTCCAGCTGGAAGATAAATTCCTCCTTTTAGTAGCTGCTTGTTCTTTTCTTGGCTAAAAGCATCAGTGGAGCCCCACCACAAGTATTTACCCAAGCTCAGCTCTTCTTCTTTGTGTCCAAAATCGATTGCAGGTGTTAGCCTTGTAGACTTTAAAGAGAAATCATGCTGGCCATGTCCATCTCTGCCAATAAATATTTTCTGACTTGCTTCATGCTTTTTAGAGGAGTATTTCCTAGCCACTAGCCAAATTGTAGACTTTGGTCATCAGTCGATTTGGTAGGTCTCCTTAATAAGTGCATCCAACACACCTGCTCTGCCACAGAAGCACTTTACTTGCCCAGACACAGTGGGGCTGTGGAATAGTTGTAGTTGTGATAAAGCCCCCAAAGGATCCTATAAAACTAATGGGGTCAAGGGAGTGTTGCCCTGTGCAGGTATTGCCATTCCCAGTGTTGTCATTTGTTTCTGTTTAAGTATTACGTTCAGAATGGTAGCAATTGCTGTAGTTCAATTGCTAAAATGTACCTGTGATTAATAATTGCTATAATATAAGATGTGTAAAGTTTTACCACGATGTCCTAGAGGGCTTGTAACAAGAATGACCAGTTTAAAGCTGAGGCCAGGAATGTGGTAATGACTGCGTAGAATAGAAATGTTAATTAAAACACTCTAAGGAGAGAGGAGGGAGGGGAAAGCTCTGTGCCCCATGTTATCATGTGATATGCCTGTGCCCATTCACAGAAAAAGTGAGTCAGGGAAGCAGGAAAAAAGAGGTGGTTGTATTTAAGCTAAAGCCAGGGGCTCTGAACAGGTTTAAAAGCCATCTTTAATGATCACAGCCTGATGAGCTGCTAGTGTGTCTCTACATGTAAGTCTAAGGAACACATCACACTACAAACGCCCCAGGGAAAGCCAGCCTCAAGTGACTAGGAGGGGGCAATAAGACAAACTCACAAGCTGAGATACAAGAACAGCTGAAGAGGATCATTATGGTTAAGGAGCTAAATAACGCACATCGTTCTTCTCTAACTTGGTCCTATTATTGCAGATTTGTGCTTTCTAAATAAGTGAATTTTTTTTGTGCCTAAGACTTTTCTAGCGATAGCAGTGCTTTGAGTAATCTGACAAACACAGGGCACTGTGCCCCTTTCGGCCCCAGGTGACCATATTGTACGTGTATGGCCCAACACCCTAACACATTGTTCAAAAATGTATTTCATGCATCTCCCTGGGCTGCGTTGTCAGCTTAGGATTTCGTGAGTAAGGATCACTGCAAAAGAGGGGATTGTGGATGTCTGGCATTCATCAGAAAAAAAAAAACCTTTGGATTATAGGGGAAGTGCCCTGAGACCAGGGAGTCTGAAGCAGCTTGTAAATGCTGCCGTCGTTTTCTTGCTCCAGTGTGACCCTGGCAGGAGGCACTGAGAAAAGGAAAATTATTACTCCAGCCACTAGAGAAGGCCAGAATCAATCACAGACATTTTTAATAGCCTATAGGGGTGCAAAGTGTCATCCAAGATAGAAGGACACATGAGAGTCTTCTGTTTGACTGAAGAGATCACCTCTGAACTGCAGTTGCCAGAATTCAAAGAATTCAAGACCTTTGCAAACATACTTGCTTTTCTCACCAGAGAGCGGAGGTGCTTGGAAAAACACTGAAGCTGATGTTTAATTTCAAATATGTCCTGATTTTTCTTTCCTTTTTCTTCTACTTTTTTTGTTTTCTATTTTCTATGGGGGGAAAACTACTTCCTTTCACCATATTTAATAGAAATGCTTTTATAAAGTGGGCTCTTACTCAAACCTAATTTAAATCCCAGCTCAAACCTACTTGGGGCCAAATGGATTCAGACTTTCAGACTTACAGCCCAGCAGCTAGCTATACATCACAGATGTGTTTTCTCCTTCATATAGTAAGCACTGATTTCACTAAATTCTGAAACCCGACTTAATTTAACGTATGTGCTAATAACCAGTTGCAGTTGATTTCAATATACTCTTAAAGTTAACTGTGTAGTTAAATGCTTGCCTGAATCATGACCTGTATAAATTATTCATTTCATTATTTTCCAGTTAAAAGAAAAGTTTTTCATGATTGCTTGCAGTTGTGTCTGAAAGTAACTGTTGCAAATTCAACTCTTACACAGGATTGTCTAAGCCAGTTAGTAGCTACTTATCTCCTGCCTCTCCCTGTAACATCTGGATTGGTCTCCGGTAATATCATGTTAAACGAGGGTGAGAAACCTGAAGAATTAAATTAAGGGGAAGTTATAGAAGTTTCCTGGACTGTAGTTCATTGCCAGATGGTGACTCATGTTAGTGAGAAACAGCAACAATAGTAATTATAGATACAACCCAAGCCAGGAATTAAAATCTATGCAACCAGGGTTCCAGTCTCAGATGAGCTTTTGCTAAATGATTTGGAACAGAAGATGGGCTACGCAAATGGAAGAGCAGAAAGTATTTCAAAATTCCCCCTTGAGAGGGGAAGCATTTCAGGGTACATGAAATACATTTCTCCTGCACTACAAAATAACACAATGGGATGTAAGACTTCTAGCTCTGGTTACGGGGTTAAGTCCTTTCTTCTCTTTCCCCCAGTGGGATTTTTTAAAGCCAGTCAGAGGAATCTGAAAGCATTTCCTAGGACAAATACTGTTCATGTTGTTCATCTTGGAGAATAAAAGTTCCACTGTTTTCTGCTTATGTTTATTATCTTTTAGAGTATATGCACTTGAGTGGAGGGGCAAAACCCAAATCCCACAAAAATAAAGACATTTTAAACAGGTTTATGTCAAATTAATTTTAGTTCATTTTTATTCCCTGTCTTAAAAACACTTAATTTCTCAGTGATGCCTGTAACAGTTGGGTTTAGCTGAAGCACAGGTGACATGGTTATAGTGTTCAGTACTTGATTTTATTGTATTGCTATTAAATAGTATTTTATATTTTTTATTTAAAAATATATTTTATATTTATAGCTTTGCTATAAAATGGTGAACTTTTGCCATCTTTGCATCTTATTTATAGGAGCAGTGACTGACAGAACCATTTCAGTCAGGTTGCTAATACTGTTTAGGAGTCAGAGGCTATACAAATGAAAGGTGCAGTGGGGCTGGATTATCATTCTGCATTCACATGTTCATTCTTGAAAATGAGGAAATTGCATTACATTAAAATTTCATCTTGATTTTTGGCAGAGACCAATGCTCTAGATAATCAGCAGGAATACAGGTAAAAAGCAAGTTGGGGCCTGTAACACAGGGGTTTTCCTCTTAATTTCCCAGTCTGCTGGTCTTGCAGTAATTACATGCTGAATGATCTTCAGGGAGGAGAATGTATGTGTGCCGCCTTTATATAACTACTAAACCTTGGTCAAACATCTTAATTAGGCCTTCATTTTGCCTTGAAGACTTGGGAATTAACTTCATGGTGTCCTTCCCTTAAAAGTTGTTTTGTGACGTTAGTGATTTCTTTCAGTTTAACACAATTTTTTGCAGTATTTCAGCTTTATTTGCTCTGCACATCCATGTTTGATGCACTGTGGGCAGGTCACGGTCCAGTTCAGTCTGTGATAGATTTGGCTCAATGAGTAACATTTTAGCTCAATTTTAGAAGGAAAAAACTTTTCTGAAAAAAAATCAGTTCACATCATTCCACTTAAGATACTATTTAATTATTATTGTTTTCTCTACTTTTTTCTTACTGGCTCACATTGTGGATTATTATATTTATTACATCTGAGAAAGGACATAACATGAAGCAATCTGAGCTCTGGAGGATGTTAGTGAGGAAGTATGTAAGTAAAACTCTTTCAGGGTTTCTTTGCTCCCATGTCAGTAAGGCTGCACTTCTTCAGAGATTTTTGCTGTTCAGCTTCTTCAAGAAGCTGATGAAGATACTGAAGGAGGGAAATAATTGAGGAAAAGATAATAAATGGAAATGTAATGTTGCTAAGATGAAGAGGGCTAGCTGACTCTGCTTTTACTATCTTTTTTTAAAAAAGAGCAGATCTTAGTGAGCTATATAAAGATAGAAGTATATAATTTCACTTTGCTTCTGCTTTTAAAAGTTTGGACAGTGTACTTCTCAATTCTACTTTATAAATTGTATTTTTCAATCCAAACCATGTCAGTCCATTAACTGGAATGAATGAAAATAAGAACGACCAGGCCAAAATTGGCACTGTAGAAATTATATTACTAATATATATAATCATCTTGTAAAAATTGCTCTCTAGCTTCACTGAAATCTTTTTCACATTATTTCAACATGATATCACGGGATTTGCAAAGGTGCTGTATCACAAAATAAAATGTCTTTGTTAATTAAAAAGAGGCAATCTCTAACGTGACTGGGTTAAGGCTGAGGTTATTTGGGGTCTGGATTCCAGGTGATAAACCTTTGCACTTCACGTAATTTTGGTGATACAGAGCAACACAAATTTGATGTTTCAAACTGTCACCTCTTCTCAACCTCTACATGCCAGCCAGTTTGATAAGCATCATATTTCAAGCTTTAACAGTATGTTAACCTTTAAACTTACTGCTTTGACTAAAGTCTTCTACAAGTTTTGCATTGTAATTATACTGATTGTAATTTGACTAATGTGAATATGTAAGTGACCAAACTTGAATTTCTTCCTCACATAGTCTTTGCTGGCATTGTCATGTTGTCATCTGTGTTATATTTAATTTCCCTATATGAAAGGGTTTGGACTAGTCCTATGGCCTTAATGTTTGTACAATATGGAAATAGATGGCTCATTGTCAAGTTGCTCAGCAGTTCCTGAATTCTGATCCTAGCTACAGCAGTGAGTGCCGGGTAGCTTTGGACAATTAATTTAAAACTAATTTATGCTCTCCTTAAATGAACAACCTCATTTAATAATGTAGGTCTGACTGCAAGAATAAGTGTTAGTAGATTTTCCTTTTGAAAAAGAAAAGTTAAGGTTTATCATCTGTAAAATGTAGTCAGTAATAGTGGTCAATGATAGCACTGCAAGAATTCAGACACTCTTGTGTAGGTCATTTTTAAATGTGTGAAGTTTTAGTAGCACTCAAAGTCAGGCTTCAATTTAAAAAAAAAACAAAAACCAAAAACAAAAAAAGTGAACTGTATCTACCTTAGTAGTGGTCTTGCTTACTAGAACCTGCAGTATTGTCATCTGATTGCTCTGATCCATAAACTTGCCATCTGACAGCTAGAGACCTGCTGAAGAAAATCTAGCTTTAGAAATCCTGTGTTAAGAATCTCCTTGCAGCCCCCCGCCCCCCAAGTAATGCAAGTATTCTAAGTACCCTAACAGCATTTAACTTAGGTTTTAGAATTTTATTTATAATTTCCCCCACATTATATTAGTAAGGCGTAGTAAGTTGAAATGTTCCCTGCTATGGAATAAAACTGTACAGCACAGTACTTTTGGATTTGAGGGTAGCACCCACTTCAATAATGGTGTTGCACCTCATTACTGAACTATAACATCATAAGCCAGTGTAGCGTCAAAGAGTATCCAGAACAATTCGCAGCAAATTATTGCCATGGAAGATGGGTCAAGCTTGATATATATTTTGTGGACTGTGCAGAATTGTTGGCTGGGAGGGAGGGTTAAAAGCTCTGTTATAGCTCCTGAAGAGCTTGACATTATGGCTCACCACCTCCAGGGAGGTGCCAATTGAGAGGAGACAGGTGTGGAATCAGGCTAGATCAGGGATTACTAGCATGGGGATGGCAACTGAACTTGCATTTGCTGATGACTTCCTGACAGCAGGAGGGCAGGAGAATGAAGCTTTTAGGACCTTCATTAAAATTTCGAAGGCAGGTAGGAAAATTACTCTGGCATCATTCAAATGATAATAGAGAAGTAGAACAGAACTAACGTATAGGGAAGAGAAGAGGAAAGAGATTTCAAGAAAAAAAGCATTTTTGGCTGTGGTACAAGTAGCCAGCAGGACACAGAGGATGAGGAGCTCCGCTAAAAACTCCTGATGCCTCGTTTCCACAGCACCTTCACTGGCATTTTTTGGGTGTTGCATATAAGCCAAACTCCACTGTGACAAATTTATATTCTTGCATCTGCTATAGCATTATGAATAATGTACCTGTTTTTAGCGGTATGTTATTGCGGCTGTCAGCAGCTATGGTGTTGTTTTTCCACTCAACTGGCTGAATGTCAGCTCATGTGGAGGAATGATATTAGGTCTTTCCTGTTCTCTACATATTTGATTTGCCATATGGCAAATGGCAAATCAAGTGCAGATGGTGGCTTACAAATGGAGATAAATAAGTCCATTATTAGTATTTCTTTAAGCTTGTTTCATGCTTTAATAATTTTGTTTTCAGCATTGTCTCTCTCTAACTGTCCTTGAGGTATGCAAGAGTTACTGGCATTTCCCTCTCCGTCATGGGCTTGTGGACCAAATTTGCCTGTCTTCAGTGACATGCAGGCAATTTTAAATTATCCTCCAGACCACTGTGAGATGGGAACAATCTCTCTTTTCAACATGCACACTCACATATGCACAGAGCATCAGCTTCTGGCCAGTTCTGCTGTGATTTATGCCAGCGTACAGGGCTGCCTGGCAGAAGTAGCTGCTGCAACAGAAACTGGCTATGACTTCTCAGACTGGTAACGTCAGAGGAAGGGTCATGGCCAGGTCACCAGGTAATTGTGGTGGTTCACCGTGTTACCTCGAGAACTCCAACAAATTGGGAATTGTCTGAAAACAGGAGTGGAAGGTAAAACCAGCACTGCCTGCCCTTACTGTGGGGTAACTGCACCTCATAGGCAAATAGCCAAACCCAGACACCACGTTTCACTTAAGTAATTTGGTGTAGTCATAAAGTGTATCATTAAATTGTAAGTATCTGCTTATGAGCATGGTAGAAGAAATAAGCAACACTCAGTTGCGAACTTCATAAAATGTGTTTCACGGGAAGAGGGAAAAGGTCCAGTAAAGTTTCTTCATTCTTGCCAGAGCTTCCAGAGACTCTTACATTTGAAGGTATCTTATGTTCCATTCCTAATAAAAGTCTGGCAGTTCAACCTCCTCACTAGATGCAACCCAAACCTGTAAGTATATCAGCCATACACCATCAAGGGAAAACAATGTTATAGATCTTGTAACCTTTTTGATAGTTATCTAATAAGCCAGATTACTAAATAGCACAGGAAGGAAGGCTAATGTGAATGAAATCCAGCAAGCCGCTTCAGTGGTTCTCACTTTTATTCAGAAAGAAGTTTGTCTCTTAGCAGAAAACGCTGTAGGGGATAGTGTTCTTATAAAATGTGCAACTAAGTGTTGAGTAATGCACCTACAAACAGAAAGCAATTAGTAAATATCTGATCATGGATAATTAATAACAATACAGGACTGCATTGTTTAACTAAATTGTGCAGAGAAAATTTAGCTTTGCCTTTTCAAAAACATCTGAATGTTAAAACTCTTGGCATATTCTGAAGGGTCTAAAAAGCATGTGGGTATGAGTGGTCCAAATAATATACTCTGCATGGATTCTCAGATTGCTTTTGATAATGCTCCTCACAAAAGGTTTTTAAGAGAAATTAGGCATGGGTACGTAATTGGCTGAAAAAGAAGAAACAGCAGATTGGTGTGAATGGGTGTTCCCATAGAGAAGGTCTGCAGCAAGGTTCTGCAGGGGTCTGTGCTGGAGCAATGAGATGACAAATTTTTGTGATATTATAAATTATCATGTTGATAAGGAAAAGGAAGGCCTCTGTAGAACTGGAGAAGGTTCTTACAGTAACAAGTGACTGGGCAGTAAACCAGCTGACAAAATTCAGTGCAGATGAATGTAAAATGGTACACACAGGGAGATACAGCCCTACTTTCGCATATGAAATGGTGGGCTCTGAGTTGACCATTACCACTCTGAAGCACATCAGCTTAGTACTTGGCTGCACTTAGAAAAGCAAATCAAATGAGCAGAACAGAGTACAAACCAAAATTGCTTTGCCATCAGTTTAGCTACATCTGAAATATAGCATGCATGTCCAGGACTCTTAACTCAACCAAAGTAGAGCAGAACAAACCAGAATAAACCAGTGCTCCTCATCTTGGAAATCAGGCATTTTGGAGGGGATAGCAGTCTGGGGAATGCATCGCCAAAGGATGCTGTAACTGCAAAAAGTTCACTTGAATTCAAGAGCAGATTGAACAAATAGTTGCAAGACAGATCCTTTGGGGACTCCTGCATTGAAAAATAACAACAGGCTCAGAAAATCACCTGGGCTGAAAATAGTGAAAAACAGAAATACAGCTTCAGGTTTTTACAAAACACAGAAAGGTTTTCTCATTACAATTAAACTGGGAAAAACTGCTGTAAGGCAAACACAATGTTTTCTCCTGCCGGAAGTCTTTGCTTTTCTTTCAGTTTTGCTTACAGCATCTTAAAACTTAAAGATAAATACAATCGTTTTTGTTATGAGATACGCTTTTCATTTTGAAAATGGGCAGAGCTGATTTATTTTCTCCATCAAAAGCTAGACATTGTGTAGGAGTTGAAAGGCATGAGGAAATCATTAAAAGCAAAGCAAAGAGCCCTGTAACTCTGCAGGGCCTTCTGAAAGTGCAGTTTGGTAGCAGGGTATCTTTGTGTTTGAGTGATAGAAATGGATGCTAGAAATTCCCCAAGGTGGCTGTGGGTATACTAGTTGCTGACCAGGACCTGCCTGAACCAGGAACATGTTCCTACTCCATCTTGCCCATTCTTGGGCAGAAGGTTCTTGGGCACCCGTTCTTTTCATCTGGTGACTACTTCTTTCACTAAGGTTATACCTTCATCAGAGGTTGTCTGTGAGGCATGTGGGTAAGGAGGAATGGCACTGCCCATCCCATTGGTGGACGTGGTGCAAGAGCCCCATCTCTGTCATTCACCTCCTGGGCAACCTCAGGGTTGTCATTTTGCTCCTGTATTGTTCTCTGACTGCAGTCCCAGCAGGGTCCAGGACTTGACTGCAATTTGTATATCTTAAATAATAGTGATAATTTATTGTAATAGTAAATGTGTGGATAATGACAGTCTACTTGAACTTACACAGCCAGGCTTGCTCACAAGAAGTTGGAAAACCTCTTCCCTGCCAAGTTAGTCCTATCTCTTGGTTTTTTCAATCACAGCAACCAGTCTGGGGGCATTCTGTTTTGGATTCCTCCCAGTGGGAAGCAGGTCTTTGGAAATATTAATAAAACAAGGAGTGAAACAAAGGTGATGCCTTTTACAGTCAAGTATTTTGTAGCAATAATGTTATTTTTCCTTTTAAAATTTTATTTCAAAGCATGAAAGCCCAGAAATATGTGTGTGAATCACTGTCTAGACCTGCCCCATATTTTTGGATCGTGTGTGGCCCTTCACAGCCTGAATTTAAGAGTCAAGAAGAGGAATTAACATGCCTGATCTAGCTATCAGCTGCTCCGCAACTCCCTTGCATGACTTGGGTACCTTGGTTTCCCCATCTGCAGCAGTGTGACAATTAAACTGCCTTTCTTCAACATCTTACCTTGTCATTTTAGCCTGTGATCTACTTAGGGAAATGTCTATCTCAGTATGTCCCTGTACAGAAGGCATCACTCCTGGCTGGGAACTTGGGGCATAACAGTGAATATAACATTATGTAAATATTTGAGACAAGAAAAAGGCTTTACTGCCTTCACGATTTTACTCTAGAGGCTTTCTCTTTGGCCTAGATTTGATGAAAGCATTATCATCTGTGTTACACAGACATCCAGAGCTTTACAGTAGCCGTGTCTAGTGGGGGAATAAATTAAAAAAAAAAAAAAATCCTGACATTGCAGCACTAATAGAAGCAAAACCATTGACAGTGTCAGTAGGAGTTTTTCAGTGCAGTTGAGAGCAAAGTTAAAATTGCCTGGTGCTAGTGGTCTCCTTTCAGAGCTCTGTAAAATACCATCAAGTTACCTGTGAATCATGCCTGGCATTCATATCTCCACGTCCTGGCCCAAAAGATTGCAATGTTCACTGTCAGGGGAAATACCTGGCTTCTGAAGTTACAGCAATGTGGTAATTTAGCAGGAAAACTGAGCTCACAAAAGCTAAAGCTAATTTTCAGGCCTGGCTGTCATTCGTCAAGAGTGCATTCCCACACAAAGCCCAGCCAACAAAATGATCCTTGCATGATTACGGCTGTGTGCTGCATTCCCCCACCTCCCCCTTCTCACCATGGAAAAGATGCCTCTTCATGCTGGAGATAAGTGAAGAAGAAGGATTTACAGGTTGACAGTAAGCTATACCAGGGACATCTCAACTGTAATTAAATCCTTTATTCACTTTTTCTCCCAGTGCGGGCCATATTAGTAGCTGAGTGGCGTATACTGTTAAACAGTATAAAAAATATTTAAACAGTGGGTGGGTTTAAATGCAAATCTACTGAATCCAGGGAGCTTGGGATGATTTCTTTCGCATGTAGAAAAAGAAGTGACATTGTAGCTGAGGTTAAAGGAACGGTGGCTTAACTAGTCAGGATTGAAGCTGGAGAAGGCTTTTTGGTTCTGCCTGAAAACATCTCCTTGACTTAAAACCCCGCAGCTTCAGTGTGCAAATGTTGCCCTTGACCACAAGCTGAGCACCAATTCCCTGCCAAGGGCTTGGCCTCCCAGCCCTGAGGGGCTGGTGGGTTTTGCTGTGTGTGTGGCGTGTCCAAGCGAAGAGGCTGATGGGTTTGTGAGTGCCCTGCATGGCCAGCCACTGTCTCAGCTTGCTGCCAAGTTGCAGTCACCCAAATTCTCTAAATCAGGATTTTGATATCTTTTAGAGAGACCTACTTTAGCTTGCCAGCAGTATATTTGAGTCCACGTAGGGAGCCAGGTGAACACCTTGGCTTTGATGGTGAAGACAAACTTAATCTTGAGAGTACCCTCCTGGTCTTTGAATCGATGACTCCAGTAATAATTAAAGATCAGTTTTCCCATGGAGTCGGTGGTTTACTCTGGGAGGGGCTGTGGCTTTTGTTGAACAGTAGGTTCTCTTTCTATCTTTTCTAAATTGCCTTTAATTACAAAGCTCACTAAGAGGGCAGCAACAGTGAAATCCCCAGGAGTTCCAAATAGCTGCTGTGTGTCTTTTTCTCACACTTGCAGAGGTTTAGGATGTCTGCCAAACAGCAGTACAGCAATAAAGAAGCTTAAATGTATTAAAATGAAATAAATGCCATCAAAGCTCACAGTGCCCTCTCCTCTAGTCCTATGGTTTTATCTGTTTTTTCTCCCTCTCCTGACTCACTCCGCCTTCATTCTCTTTTGTTTGTAATTGTCCATTCTTTATTTTCTCTCTCATTTCTTTTTCCCTTCTTTTGGGAGGAGAAATAGGCAAACTGAGGGAGCCCAGCCTGCTACCTGCACAGTGTTCTTTGATGTTCCTGTGTCTTTTTATACATACGTATCCCTTAGCTTTCATTCACTGCTTCTTTCCCATGCCTTCCTTCACTCCATCATACCTTGTCGTGGTTCAGCCTCAGCTGGCAACTGAACACCACGCAGCCGCTCGCTCACCCCCCCCCCACCCCTGTGGGATGGGGAAGAGAATCGGACGAGCAAAAGAACTTGTGGGTTGAGATAAGCACAGTTTAATAACTACAATAGAATGATGATGATAAATGATTATGATAATAATGACAGTAATGTTAATATAATAAAAGGGGGAAGGAAGGAAAGGGAAAACAGGGAACAAAAACGCAGAAACACGAACGATACAACCGCTCACCACCCGCCGACCGACGCTGCCCGTCCCCGAGCCGCGATTGCTCCCTCCCTCTCCTGGCCAGCCCCTCCCAGGTAGCATACTGGGCATGACGTTACATGATATGGAATATCCCTTTGGTCAGTTTGAATCCACTCTCTTAGCTGTGCCCCCTCCCCTCCCGGCTTCTTGTGCACCCAGCAGAGCATGGGAGGCTAGACATGTCCTTGACTAGTATCAGCGCTGCCCAGCAACAGCCTAAACATCTGTGTGTTATCTCAACAGGTTTTTTTCCATGCTAATTTCAAAGCATAGCACTATACCAGCTAGAGTGAAGAAAATTAACTCTATCCCAGCTGAAACCATGACATACCTCCATCTTCCATGCTTCACGTCTGCATATTTTATATTGCCCTCCATGCTTTCTCCTCCAGCTGTCTCAAACTGCTTAAATCAATGTTGGCTGCGTACAGGGTATGTAAGAGTGTGGTTAATAGCTTTGCATATGCATTTATTCAAGTCATCTATTTGAAAACGGTGTGTGTATTTATGGTTGTGTTCAGCTGTAACTGATTGGCCATGATTTCTAGGCCTTGCTATGCTGTGGGTACTCCCATCCATGCTTTGTTATATGCAATTACTACGATTACATGGGCAGCTGTGGTAACTGTGCACTATCCCAATGACTCATTAGTTCTGCAGTTATGCATTTTCCTGAAGAGTTACCGTGGATGGTGGCCTGATAATAGTTTGGCAGTCTGAAATCTGACCTTTGCCTGGTTATCATTTTACTATGAGTAGCTTGAAAAGGAAGCCCAAGTGGTTGTTTTCAGCACTGAAAACGAAGCATTTTCGCTGAGCCTGAGACTCAGGACATCATGGCTACACTGCCTGGCAGAGCAGCTTCACACGAGCATACAGGTAAGAGTGCCAGATGCGGCCCCGGTTCAGAAGGGTATGCATGCCCTGCTCAGAGCACTTGAGCTGTCCCATTGAAGACAATGGAGCTATTTCTGTTATTAAAGATCAGGAGTGACTTAAGTACCTTACTGAATGGTGGCACGTAACAGGGCTGACAGATTTTCTTCCTGAGACAGTAGGCTTACTTATGCTACAGCTGTTGCTGGATATGAAATGGCACTTTTTCTAACATCCTTGGAGGAGATTAGGAGGTGCCTGTATTTACCTTCCCAGCCGTTACTTTACACCAGTTGTTTGCGAGAAACAGAAAAAAAAAGCTCAACACAAAGAATTTCTGAGCCTGTCATCCACATTTCCTGAATCGCCTGCCTGAGTGCATGTCCCACCTCCTGTATGAGAGGAGGAGGGAAGAGATTAGTCAGGTTACCCTGGCTGTGAAGCAAAGAATAGACCTGTGCGAAGATGCTTCTTGATCAAACGGATGCAGTGAGAAGATAGGAGATGTTGAAGTCTGGAGAGGTGGTGCAGATACCTGTAGCGAGATGGGAACAGAGCTAAATATCCCACTTAATGCAAGTGTTTGTTGCTCAACTGATAAGCAGGGAAAATATAAAACAACAGTGCGTCATAATTTTCAGGCACAATTGAGCTATAATATTATTAAGAAGCTGGAGCCAGTCTTGTCCAGAGTGTGATTTCAGACTGCAGAGTTGTGTCAGGCAGAGGACTTTTAGTGAGAAAGTGGAGAATCAAGTTTATAAATTGTACCTGATTGAAGGAAAAACAAAAAACTGGATAACTTTTCAAAACTTTTCTTTACCCTAATCTGAAACAGAGAGGTGAGGACATGATAAAGGCTCATTCCAAGCAAGTTTCCATTTTATATGAAAGTTCAGGAGAAAGGGAAGATTACTGCTTTCTCTAAGCTGGGCTTGATGTTGTTTTCAGAATACTGTGCTCAACATTTACAACATTTACAAGTTTGACAATTTCTGGGTGGGGTTTTCTGGAAGATTTTGGAGGGTTTGTCTACTTATTTTGAGCACACACAGTGATTTGACGTTGGCTTTGGTTGTAGATTTCAAGCTCTCTTTTCTGATAAAGGGTCAATATATTAATGGTATAACCCAATAATTAAGAAAAAAAGAAGAAATTTTTTTTTCTTCCTGTTTTTGAAGGTTAAAGAGGCATACTTAGGGAAGCCAAACAGCTACCTACACTGTGTTCTTTAATGTTGCGCTCTCTTTTCATACATACATATGTATTCCTGTGTATGTTAAATAAGTTTTAATATTTTTCTTTCCAAATTAATCTAAGATATTCCATACTACAGCATGAGAAATAAGCTATTTTGACATTATCAGAATCCCCTGCAATTCATACTGTGAAACAAAATTTCATTAGCGTGAAATGTTTCAAAATAGACTGAATTTCATCTTCTACTGGAAATGCTTCTAAGGTTTCTGACCAGCTTTTATTAATTTATATCCATTTAAAAATGATCATGCTACACTTTTCCATGTTATAAAGCTTGCAGCAACTGGCAGCAATGAGGTATTATTCCAGAATATAACTATATGAAGGGAATGGAAGGAAAACAGAAACCTGAAAATAATTTGCACGGAGAAAACATTTGGCAAAACAAACCCAGATTTATTTTTTGAGTAAAGGATCTGTTGGTTTATTATTATTTGTTTGTATATTGGCAGCATATAGAAACCTGGATCAGGGCCTTCGGCAGGGCCCTCTTGTAGTTGCTGCTCTACACCAGCCATGGTGCACTTCCAGCACAAGCCCAGTTGGAAAGTTGGTAGAGAAAAATTCTGCGACCAAGAGAAATTAGGGTATCAGCAATTGCTGACAATTATGTTAAGTGAGATATTGCACTATTTTTCGAATTAGCCTCTCTTCCAATGGCCATAGGAGCATCAGAAATAGCTTTGCAAGATTAGAAGTGAAAATAATAAGTTGTGAGCATATTTAAGAGAATATTCTTGGCTATTTCTCCATTTCTAATAGCCATTACTAGAAATGACTATTAGTATTTCTTAAGCTGCGGAAAGGCTTCTCCATCTGCAGTATGTTGTACTCAAATGCCGAAAGTACACTGAAACATTATATATTCAACTGTGCAAATAAGTGTGAATGGTGCTCCATTGACCTCGGTTTTCCATTTCTGATCATCTAGTTTTTGTGTCCAGTTTGGGTTCTGTATTGGACAAGGAAAAGTGATTTTCAGTAAATTCTCCCTATCCTTTGGGAAAATGTTTCCTCCATAATTTCTCCATGTCTGTCCAACTGGAATGATTTTTTAATGCTTCTAGGTTTCATTTGTTAGAATTTCTGAACAACAAGTTAATCTGGTTTTATGAACATTTTACAATTCCCTACATACAAATGTGAGCAGTCAGGATCCCAAAGGTCCTCTGTTGCTTCTCTCATTACTTCTTGGCTTTACAAGTCTTTCCTGTCTTCTTAGCCTTTTCTCCATGAGTTTGACTCCATGTCTCAGTAAGTTTTGACCAGAAATATTATTCTTTTCTTTGGGGGAGGGGGGAGTCCTACAACCCCACACTAGCTCTGTGCAATACCCTAACTCTTTCCAGGCACCTGACTGTCTTACTGGCACGTTTTTAAGAAAAGGTCTGCCCAGATCTGCCAGCTGTGATGGCCCTTAAAACTAGTGAACAGGTGGCTCATTTCCTCAAAATCCTTTGCTATTTCCAGCCTTTTTCCCCAGCCTACATTCCTTCTTTGTAATAATTAATTCTTTTGGTGAAAGCAGTGTCAGATACTTTGTAAAATGAAAAGTTATTGCCTTGTATCTGGCATTAGCCTGTCTGTGAATCACAAGGTGCTGAGACATTTTCATGGTATCTTCTCTCCCATCTTTATCCCCATGAATATGTACTAATCATTTGGTTGTTGAAGCCCTGACTTTTTGGCTCCCCCAGTATCAGCTGACAAAAGACACACGTTAGCATTATCCCAGATTGTGTCTGTCACCCAAGATCACACAAGATAAGCCGCCAGCTGTCCACTTCACCAAGGCATGGTACATTGGAGATTAATTAAACTGTATTCAATATGGTTCATATTGATTCAGAATGCCAAGATGCCTTGGATGAGTCATGCAAAATGTATTAGCACAAATCACTCTGCCAGTATGAAATGATTACAGCAGCATCCAAAAATTTTTAGAATCCAAGACATGAGGTTTAATAAATTAAAGGATAACCAGATAATTGATTTCTGACATATTAGAGAAGGGATCCAAGTGCCTAAAGGGATAGGTATTTAACCAAGGGAATGCTCAGTTTCTTCGTGGATGAAAAAGCCTGGTTTGTAACAGCCAACACTGAGTATCTCTGGATCATGAGAAGTTGCTTAGTAATGTAGAAATCTGCAAAATAATTTTAATTTTCATTTCAATTAAAGCATAAGCAAACTGCTGTCCTCTTTATTTCTTTTTTAGTTCTTGTGAAAGAATAAAAATATTTTTCTGCTTCTAAATGAAAAGCAGGCACGGTAAGGGAAAAAATATATTATTTTTGCCAGGAAATGTCATCTTTGCTGTGGAAATACTTAAGTTTCTCCATGAAAATGGAATTTCCCTTCAGAAGTAATTTAGCAAAGAAAAATGACCGTTTTGTCCAGTGGCTGGAATTTTACCACCTTCCATGCAAAAAGGTTTTTGGCATTAAGTCTTCACCACAGAAAGCTGATCAGAGCCCTGAGTAAAACTCATAGTTGTTCCTGACATAAAACCAACTTCCCAGTTCAAGGACAGCTTAAGTGCCTGTTCACATCAATGTATGTCACAGATTCTTCAGGGATTTAATTTTTTTAGAAACTGTAAAAGAAAGGCAACTGCCGAACAGGTATAGTCTCTATCCTGATCCAATAGGCTAACAAACAACGTGTCCATGGGAATATGCTGGGGTCCTTCATGGGGCTTCAGTACAAAGTGGATATACCCTTCAGTACCTTTCCTCTACCAATTATTAATACCGTTACAGCTGGCCCTAAAACCTCCGAAGTAGTAATAGGTAACATACAAATGGTCCTTGTCCCCTAAAAACCTGGCACACTAACAAGGCAGAAAAATAACAGGAAAAAAGAAAGTATTGCTGTTATCAGTGTGTGGGTGGGATGGGAGCACCAAAGATTGACTGAAGGCAGAACTGGCTGTGAGACCTGGATTACCAAGGTGTCATTTGACTCTAAGGTTAGACTCTGGATTTTCTAGTACCATTAGGTCGTCGTCCTTAAGGATTGTCCTGAACAGCTACAATATGCTTTGTATTTTTTTTTCTGCAACTTATAAACATACTACCTATGCCTGCTATGCTGTCAGTCCTACTTCTCTTGGCCTTTCTGTGTCCCTCACATAGAAAGTCCTTCTTGGCTGAAGGAACGAGCATTTTGGATGTTTCCACACTAAAAAGCTTTCCTGAAATCAAGCACTCTTTTGATAATGGTGTAATCTGCACATCGTGATGGCTTTATTCCCTGCCTCTTTCCCTGGCTTGTCCACATGTCCCTGCTTGCTGCTATAAATGAAGGTTATTACTCCCACACTGACATTAGCCATTGATTGAAGTGTGGTTTTTTAAGCTGGAGGGAGGAGGAAATAGCAGAGAGCAATAAAGCCATAGTTCATTGTGTTAAAGCAGTGTAATATCTCACTAAGAACCAGGTGTGAGCTGAATGGACTGAATAATAGGCTCTAGTTAGCACTTTTTGAGCACCCTGCATAATAAAGTTAAGACAGAAAGCTGGCAATCAGCACTGCACATTCAGCTCGTACAGCCACCTCAGAAAATCTAGGATGGAAGCATCAATAATGTGTCCATAGTTAAGTCCACAAATGCTTCAATCCAAACTCATCTTTCACCCTTCCAGTTTTTTAAAAGCATTAAGATTTTCCTCTGAAACTAGTTGCACTATAGGAGAAAAAAATCTGAAGTATTTTTTCTCCCAAATAATCTCATCTGCACTTTTCAAATTACAGGAGTTTTCTTACATGAAAAAGTAGCATTTCCTGAGTCTGTGGCACCCTTTTCATTCAGGAAATTCAATGGGAAATTCAGCATTCACATAGAAATAGGTGTGCATAAGCATACAGTAACTCTGACTTTTTTCCACAAAGATACCACAAAGAACCACAAAGATAGCACTTTTCACCACTTCAGACTGAATTTCAAGTGCTGATGCTGTAATGGAAAGAGTGAGATCCTTTTTACACAAAGGAAATGAGCTCTGCTATATTTTTATCAAAATAGTAACCTGGGAATGCAGGCATCAATACAGCTATTTGGCTGCAATTTTCCTTATTGGAAGTCATTACCCTTGATTTTCAGAAGGGACTGGTCCTCTCAATATGTCAGCAAGATGGGGGAGCCCTGTGAAGCCTGGTGGGCAGCGAGAACTGTGTGGTTCAGCCGAGGCACCCAGAAACCCTCCAGAGCTCAGCAACTCTGCAGGGCAGTGGAAGTTAGTGGCCGCTGGCTTTGCTGAGCCCTTCAGATGTTATGCTTGTAAAGCAGCCTCAATGTATTCCAGTTTAGCATTTCAGTCCTTAAAATTTTATGAATGTAAAACTTGAAGGATGGAAGTTTTAAACTGACTGAGGTCTCAGCTACTTTACCGTTATAATCACAAAAGCATCCATGGCTTAATTCAGGTTGTGTAGCCCATGCTGACAAGGAGAGATCCCAAAGTCCAGACCACTCACAAGAGCCTACTTTATGACTTCAGTTGTTCTTTGTCTTTGCACCTTCTATCTCAGCATTCATGCTGCATAATTTCATGTGGGAATCTGCTTCTGTGCAAGAAAAAACTTAACTCTGACCCGCACTCACAAACTCTATAATTTTACTGCTGGAATCTGGTTTCTGTGTTTGCTCAAAATAAGTATGAATTTTTTTATATTTTGGGAATATTGCAGAGATAGGAATTGTAATAGGGGTTTTGGCAAGAGCTGGAGTTACGCTTCATGGGTGCAATAAAGACAGCAAAGAGTATCTGTAGGTCTCTGCATGGCTCAGTTCTGGCCCGGACAATTACTTCAGCACTGCTCTTATTTCTTGCTTTAAAAATGGTATGGTCATCTTTTTAAATCTAATATTTAAATGCAAATAAGGAAAAAGAGAAGGTAACATCTCCCTTGTTCTAATTCTCTGCCATTAGAGATGAATCAGGTTCCTGGTAAGCTCTGCAAGTCTCTGGTGGCATGTGTCAACCCTGTCTCTGTGTTAGGTTTACTCATCTGTAAACACATGATACTGCTGTTTACTCGCTCTGATAATAAACCCACAGAGAGTCTTAAATCTTTGCACAGTGCTTTGACTCTTCAGTTCTTCATGTGTTAGGCAGAGGGAGTCATCTTTCAGAGCAAGAAATGCCCTGTATGATGGTGATGAGATTTAAAGTGTCAAGTAATCATTTCCAAATTGCCACAGTAGGAGCATACTGAGGCAGGGACTAAATTTTGTGTTGTTTATTTTTACCTAGCACATATGTAGCACATGGCTGCCCAGAAAGCAGAGTCTCATGTTAGTAAGAAACAGGCTATTATCAGCAGAAGTTGGGTGGCTGTTCATGGGTCAGAAGTATGGGAAAGAAAAGGTCAAAATTAGTTAATGTTTCTTTTGTCCTGGAACTAAGTAGGCACGTTCATTGTCCTGTGCTCGATGCTTCTGGCCATGGACTGTGGGATTTCCGACCGGTGCCACAACGTCACTCGGGCACTGATTCAGTCATCATTAGAGCAAACACAGTCTTACCGAGTGATGCGAAGCTGATGAACCAGCCCTGCTGCAGTGCTGATACACGTGTCTCAGCAGCTAGCTGGTATTAGTTGCAAGTACTTGTGTCAGGTGGTAGCCAAAACATTTATCTCCTTTTGAAATGCAGGCTCTGCTTTGTCTTTTGACTGCCCCCCATCACTAGTCTGTATTTCACACTAAAGAAATCAAATCATAAGAATCAAAGAATAAAAATATAAATGGAGTATACATCTGCTATACAACTGGGGTAAGCATGCAACTTAACTTTCTTATGAAGTTCATACCATCAGCACAAGAGATAATAATGCACCTACTGTGCCAAAACTGCATCAAATGGGAAACATAACTCACTCTCTTATACCCCTTTATAGACAGTGATTTCCAAGCACTTCAGCTGTTGGTAATGAAATCTGATCATCCAACATTAACCTTATCATCTCAGTATATATATTTTATAGCCTCACTAGTCCTTGTCCCTTCAGGAGCATATACTCCCATAGTCCATACATGTGTACATCACACCTATTGCCCAAGAGGTTCAAGTCAGTCTTGTACAACTTCTCACATATTTGTATCTTAAAACATATTGTAGCAATTCTCCTAGCCCCTGCTTCTTTATGCAGCAATGCATTTACATATTCCCCTATATGTGCCCACCAAACTAGCCAGGACCCACACTCATGCCTCTTCACGACCTCTTTGCGCAGTGTTGGTAACTTCTGCATGCACTTATCCACTCATACAGTGCACAAATTATCTTAAGCAGCGACTTCTGTTAAATAAATCTTGAAACAGTAATCCACTCTAGTTAATTAACAAAGGTGGAAGATCATTACTTAATTTTTGCTTCTGAGAACAACTATTTTACATACAACTCTATTTGTACTTATACAACTGTACAATTGCTCTTCTTTGAGTATCAGTGTTTATTTTTTTCCTCAAAACCCCGGCCAGTGCAAAATCAAATTTTCTTCTGTGTTGACAACATGCTTAATCGCAGGGTAAAGCATAACAAGGGGACTTTGTTCCAAGGAAGTCTATATAGTTGGGGTTTTTTACAAGCTGTCACTGCACTTGCAGCGTTAGTATCTAGCAGCCTTTCTGACTAATATGTCTTTGGGTAACAGCACTTGTTTTGCAACTGTATTTTTTAAACACATTTTGAAGTAAGCCCCTCATTTTCACAAACCTCATGCCTAGCACGCCTTTCTGATAGTCAGAGATCTGTTGTGTGGGCAGCTGCAGAGGCAGGGATGCTTCCCACCAACTCCTAGTGCAAAAGCTTTCTCTTTTATGTGAGGAAGAACTCTAGGCTAGATTTTGCTCTGTGGAGCATACAAGCAGTTCCTAAAGCAACCAGCAGACAGATATACTGGCACATCCATGAACATCTGGTTTCTAAATTACACCTGATCTTGAGCCACCACTCAAATGCTTGGCTTTACCCTCTTCAAATCCATGGGAAAACTCCTTGAGGTTTCAGTAAGAGCTAGTTTAAACCCTTGAATAAACATTAGAAATAGCTTGCCAGTTCTAGTGTAGGCACATCTCTTGATTTAAATGACAGGTTTTGGATTAAGATACTTCTTGAGATAAAGGTGTCAGAATTGAGAACTTTGAACTGGGCTGACTTGGCTGCCTTAAGGTGTAGTTACTGACTTTTAAGCAACAGGGTCAATGTAGGAACACCTTAAGGGGATGTGGCCATCACTTCTGAATGAAATAAGTACAGGTCAACTACTGTTTTGAAGCCACAAGTAATAGTCACGTGGCAACCATTACAGCTGCCAGAGCTGCACTTTCTGGGTTAGACCACCGCCAGTATCAATGCTGACTGTGCAGAGGAGGGACCTTCTGATGCCACAGTTTTGCCAATTAACATAAAATGAGAATCAGGTTTCTTTACCTCCAGAGACCAATGTGTCTAAACAATACATAGCTTTTTAGTAGAAAGTGGAGCCTCCCTTATGTTATGTTGGAAAGACTATTTGGGAAAATATTTTGGCTAGGGTGTTCAGGGGCACTATGGGATTTGCAACACTATTTCCAACTTGTTGCAAACTGAGTGCCTGACTCCATAGGCTCTTTTGAAAATGAAACCCATCTACTTGCATCAAACCCTAGTGCAGGATAAAGGCATAAGAACCCTCTGGCTTGGAATGATGGTGCACAAAATTGGCTTTAAGCCTGACCTAAGGAAACACTATTTAACTAAAAAAAACCCTCATTCCCAGAAGCAGGGATTACCAAAACATTAAATTTCCCACTATACTTTCAAAAGAACTGACAATGATCTCTCCAGAGGATAGGGACTGGCTTCAAGAGTATTTGGGTTAATGGTTTCCCAAAGGAACAGTTAAAAAATGTATACTAGTTCAACAGCTAGTATAAATGAGAGCGAACTTTGAAACTGCTCTAATTTATGGAATTACAAAATGGACTTGTAGTAGGTCCTATTTGTAAAATAGTAAAATATATAATGTAATATTACTATTTCCTTCATAACCTTTGAAGGCCTTAAAGAGTAGGTTTTGTTTGATTCTTTTGGTTACTCTTAAAACCAGAGCCAATGAAGATGGAGCTTGTATGGGCAAAAGGAACTCCTTGGGTGGCAGAACTTAGAACCATGGTCCTGAATAGCAGAAGTTGTTTTGGCAAAGGAATTATTTTAACGGTATAATTTGCATCTATATGAAGAGCTACTCACACAGAGACAGTGTTTAAAGGTCCAGTTTTTGTTTTTCCACGTATGCCTACCCACTGTAGCATCTTATGCAAACCCATGTAGTGTAGGCCATTCTTCCAGTCACACTCACACTCACTTCCTCTGAAGTGGAGCAAGCCATACTGATAGAAGATGGTTTTGTCAGGTCAACTGTGACTGCACTTCTGCACAGGCATCACTCTTGTCTTCTCTCTCCACTCTGATGCATTTATGCCATCAGAAGTATGTGAGTTGGAGGGACTTCAAAACGGTAATAGATTTGTTACTCTCTTACAAGGTTTGGAAGTGCTGCTGCAGTGGGTCAGTCTCAACTGCAGTCTTTCCTTCAGTGGCGGCAAACAAATAAAGAGTGAATCTTCTGTGATAGATCCTTGTGGCATCTTCCAGTTGGCAGGTCAGGGGATTGCTAAGACAGAGTTTGCATCTTAATAGTCATCAAAGGTCTTATTTTCTGTGAATTTACCACTTGAATCCTTTTGGAAAAAAATTGTTTACAGAGTTTTCCAGAGTTGCATAGGAAGGTGGTGACAGAGACTTTAATTGAAGTTGTGCATTATTTCTCCCTGACTGCTCTGAGAGATTCATGTGAACATGGTCAGTAGCCCTCGAGTGATGTCTTTGCTTTTGATTTCCAAGTGTGTGTCTTATGGCTGCTTTACTGGAAATTTTTTATTTTACTGGTCACAAGACAGTATTTGGATTAATGTGTTTATTCAGAAAGGTGTCATTGCCTGTTATGGCGCTAGACACAGGTTCTAAGTTTCCACTGGTTCCAGTATTGTAGTATGTGGGTGTAGAGCAGCAGGTGCAGAGCAAGAGCAGTGACGAAATGGTTAAATAATCTTTTTAAAACCAAAATAAATTCTGAAATACCTTATTGATTATTTTAAATTTAAGTAAGTGTTTAAAAGTGAGCACTGTGACTGGTAGGAGAAAATATAGCAAAAAGGAAAAAGAAACAATAAGATCAGCTATTGAAAAAACAACCAAATCATTAAAATACAAGGCTAACTGTACAAAAGGAATGATGTTTTAGGCCTTGGAGTTAAATGGTTCATTTCCTGATTCATTAAAACCTTCCTTCCTCAAGAATAACTGGCAATTGCAAAATTCTGCCCTAGAGGTATGTTCAGGTAATAAAGGAGAAAGGATCCAGAGGCAAGTGAAGAGTTACAAGAAAGTCCTCAAAAGCTACTTCGCTTGTTTACACATTCAGAAGGGAGGTTGATTGCTTTGCATTCACAACTCTGCACACACACATATAGAAAATACTGTATCAGACAATATTTAGGACTGTGTAGAGTTTAGAAAGTAGTTAAGCTAAATTTAATAGCAAAAAAAATAATTTATTGGGCCCCAGAAGAGGTTAAAAGAGCATCATGGTGGTGCGTTCTGTCTTAAGGGCCTGAAGGGATGCCATCACACTGCTCTTGCTGGTTCTGTAAGACTGAGGTTAAATATCTACTTTAAAAACTTTTATTGCTTTTATACAGCCTTCTCATGTGGAAGCTGATCTCAGACCATTTAGTCAAGTAGATTATTACTGTTATTCTGTTTGTGCCTAGCAGGCAAGCTGAGGAGTGATAATGTGTCAGGCCACGCAGCTAAGGCAAATCCAAGAATACAAGGGGCTACGATACACATGGGTATAATAAGTAGAGAGAGTTATACTTTACCACCATTAAGACATCTCATTATAAAAAACCTTAGATCTTTCATCACTAAAAGCAACACTGCTCACCAGTGATTATTCCATGCTAATGGGTTGGGGTAATGCATACTTTTTCCTTGCAGAGCGTCTAGTTTGTCAAAGGGATTTAGGCAGCTAAAGTTGAAGTAAAACTAATGAGATATTATTGTTTAAAAGCAGATAAAATTGTGGTGTGAGTTCTTTCATTAGGCATTAGAAGTCAACTTCTGGGCTTGAAGTAGCCCTCTTGGATCACATAGATCAATAACAGCTTTTAGACCTTGGTTGCCCTGTTTTCTGTTCCGCTTAAACTCTCAACTTCTGTCAATGTTCATAAGAGCAATCCTGGAAATGTTGATAACAGTGGATGAGCACAGAGACATTCATGTACTTTTGCAGGGGCCTGACCTCACTGTCTTCAGTGGGCTTTGGCTCAGGCTTATGAACATTTGCAGAAAACATACTGTGCTAGTCACCCAGCACCAAGGAGAGAATGTTAAACAGATCACACTGATTTTCTCAAGGTTCCTGGTTTCTCTAGTGTGTCAGAAAACAAACCTTGAGGCCTCTTGTGTGAGCAATCATTGTGTATATGGAATGCGAAATATTTCTAATTTGTGAAGGCAAGCTCAGTTGCATATACTGCACAAACACACACACAGAAACGCCATGTGGAAATAATAAATGTGTTTATGATGGAGATCTTTGCTTCCTTTATTATTTTAGGATTTTGTCCCGATTTTAAACAATCGTTAAGAGCATTAGTTTCAGTCTTTCTTTACTAACATAATACTGACTTCACCTAATCAGGCAGCTGTTCTTCTCCTTCTTAATGTATATTCAATTATTTTTAAACATACCAATTGTTCATACACAAATATACAATATACAAAATATAAGAAAGCTAAAAAGCCAAACTGAGATCAAGTAGTGCTCTTGCATATCCTTCAGTTCTTTTAAACATTGACTATTGTATTCAAATTTTGCTTCAAACAAATTCATTTACTCGAATTTATGTGTGGGAAAGTTGCCTGGTTTGTAAACTTCTTACTCATATTGGTAGGTTGTTGCTGTACGCTTCTGTGGGAGAACTTATCTTGGGCCGCATGTCTCCGGGACACAGGGCTCTACCCACCCTGGGGACAGTGATGCACAGACATCAATATGATGGATACAAAATGTCCGTTTATTTAGCTGCGTCACACGCTTATATAGCTCTTGCGCTTCCTGTTCCTGCCACTCCTATGGGGAGGAGTCTGTCTTTCTGTCACAGCCCATGATCTTCCGGTCGCCGATCCCTGTCTATTTCCCTACAGTAGGTGACAGTTTCTGAGACAATAATTCCAGTTTTGAAACTTGGGTTCAAATTTAGTGTAGCTCCAAAGGTTCATTTGTAATGCAGTGCTGGTGGCTCAGCTCCTCTATGCCTGGTGGGTGTGGGGTAACTGAACAGAAGGTACACTGCCTATGCCCTCAGCTGCATGAAAAATGGCTCTTTCTGGTGCTGGGGAAAAGTAGTTTCCTGCATATTTTCCCTATTTGAATGTAAGGAGTGACTAATATATTTAACTAAACCTGACTAATATATTTAAATTATTTTTTTCCCCCAGAAAAATCACACTACGGTTCTTTCAATCAGATTTTAAAATTCCTTTGTGAAACACCTACCTCTAAAATTTAGTATTTCACTTCAGGTTGACTACCACATTTAATTTGTTCTGAAATGAACTGTTTTCCTTCCCTTTTCTTTTTTGCCTATAATTAAAAAAAAAATCTGTATTTCTGTCAGGTTAACTCAAATAATTTGTAAGTTGTCAGTGAATGAAAAGAACCAGTTATTTGCCCAGCAACAATAATTGCCTATTCCATAAAGTGCTTCAATAACATTACAAGTGTGGAGGCCTTTACAAAGTGCCAGGGTTTTATGATGAAAGACTTACTGATATTTTCTGGCTAATGGAGATTTTTCACTAGCACAGATGAGAACAATGTGGGCTTTTAGATATAGAATCGTCCTTGGTCTATGTGCAGTGTAGCACGCTCCTTCCATTTCCCACCCAAACTCACCTGGGCAGTGCGATATGGGAACAGCAGAGACCTGAGCCTGGTTTTCCTACAGGAAAGTAGATTGGACAGTGGAAACACAAGCTGTTTAAAAAGTACCATGAGTGATGTATGGGAGGTATAAATTAGATGTATACCTTCTGTAAACCTGCTATACAATACCCACGTATAATATACATATACCTTTTGTATACATATACCTTTTGTACTCAGAAAGCCTTGGAGAGCCTTGAAGACAGAAGACACTAAGTGGTCTTAACTGAACACTGCTCTCCATCCACACACTAAGAATCCATTAAGAAACTCCATACAAGACTGGGGAGAAGGTTGAAGCCCGTTTTTAGCATGAGTTTATTTTTATCTTTTTTGGAAGAGTTTGTCATCCCATTTTTTATATCTCCCACCAATGGAAGCTCAGAATGACTGAAATAGCACAGTGTGTTGGATTGAATTCTTCCCCAGGAGACAGACTTTATTGTATTATTGCTGAAGAGAGCAGGAATTTATTAAGCCTAGAAAAGTGGAAGAATTGGAACTTTTCTGCCAAGGTAGATGAATTCCCAAGCTGCTCCAGTCACTCCTGAAAGTCTTTTACTGACTTTCCCGTGTAGGGGAGAGGCACTATTTTGTCCATATTATCAGCTGACAAGTAAAACAACCAAATTCAGAAAAAGGGAGGAGAGGGGAAATTTGCTCAAAAATATATTTAAAGACATGGGCTTTCCTGTAGAGGAGTTTTTTTGTTGAGAAATGGATCTCTTGCTACAGGCTGCAATTCAAACTGGCTGACCTAGAAGGAAGAAAGTGCCTGGGAAAGAAGCAAAAGCAAATAAATAAAAAGTAAAAAGCAAATAAAAAATAGGATTTGTCTTTCCCACTTTTCAAAACTATGTGTATACGATGGGACTTTTCTATCTTACCTCTCAGGGAGCCAACAGCTTTATGTTTGTGCATACCAGGCAGCAAAGGGCATAACAAGAACCTATTATACAGTGGTGTGTGTTCCTCCTCTCTGGCTGATGCATACTTATCATAGAAAAGTTAATTAAATCAGACAGTGTTGACCACTGGTTCAGAGAATGGAAATTTCTAAGGTTTGGTGGCCCTTGGTCAGATGGTAGCTGTCTAGCTGGGTTTCAAGTCTCACTTACAGCTATGGCTCACTCCTCCACCTGCTTTTCTTGCTCTCCAGATTCCCATTACCCATGCATTTGTCCTCCTCTTTCTTTTCCTTCCTTGCCCACTATGCCCTCCATGTATCTCTGATACTCAGGTTCTTACACTTGTCTCCTACAGTTCCTGTTGAAACAAAATGCAGCCATAGTGGTGGTGATGATGGTTATGAGGAAGGCAGAGCAAGATAAGCCAAGGCTGAGTGAAATATCCCCTCTTTGTAACATACAGGATTGGAGAATTTGTTTGGCTGTTAAAATGCGATGGTCTTGACCTTAAAACAAACCAGAAGTTTCTTCTAGATTTCAAATACCTCAGAATTAAGACATTTCGTCTTTCTTCACTACCTGGATCTTCTGTTTTGTCAAAAACACTTAAGAGACTATTCAGTCATATTAAGATCCCAGGAATTTTGAAGTTCTGTGTCAATCAGAGCAAATGGACACTGGTAATGCTTTGCACTGCAGTCCAGAGGTTGGCAGGTGTTAGCATACCTGCACTGGCTTTAAATTGCCTTGCTTGGATGTGAGGACAGGGGAGCTGAGGTTAGGGGAGAGGTTCACTGGCAGCTGTGGAGTGTTTTGGCTAAATACGACTGGCCCATCCATAGAGAGCCACACTGACATGGTCACCTCTGAACAAGCTGGATCACAGATGTCTGTCTGATACGCAGTCATGCCTTTGAGTTGCAGTGATCTGCAGAGTTCACAGAGTCAACATCTGAATAGAAAGGCTGATTAGCATCCTACCCATTGGGTCACCTTATTTCCATCTGTGTAATGAAGAACTACTGAGGCAGTAACTAATATGTAGATGTGAGAATAACAGCTATGGGGTGGGGGGAATAGGAGTTCTGCGTTTCTTCAGAGATGAAATTTTCAGCCAGGAGGAGGCAGTTAATACACTGAAAGCTTGTAGAAGTTAGGAACTCAGTTCTTTTATTTGCAGTTGTATAAGTCACACAGTTTTGATTGTCTGGATGAGCAGGAGTGAGAGATCATGAACAGGGGATGGATGTAATCACCACACATAGCTTGCTGTGATTTCAGGAGGTGCTGCTAGGCCAGTAGTAAAGTTAATCTCTAAGGCAGAGGAAACTGAGGGGAGAAGAGGAGCACCCAGGCTTGCCTTCCCTCTCTGATTCCTGTTACACCAGCCCTGCAGGGTATCACCTCTTTGGAGGACTGATCTGTGAGAGTGCATTCAAGCACAGGGAAATTTTTCCCTCTAATCCTTATTGTGCATACAGATTTTGGAAGGGGGAAGGCACTGCTGTAAGTTTTCACTGCCTTACTCTTTATGAGGAAGCTTTGGTTCTTTGCCCAGTGGATATAACTGTTCCATATAAAAGTCTATTACAGAAACAAAAGGGAGCTGATATAAATTATTGATTGAGGTTTCAGTGGCCCTTCACCTCCCTTCAGCTGAGCAGTGGCTAATACATAGAAATTGTTTGGAAGCTAGGCAACCTTCTACCAGAATAATACATCAGGCAATGTTCAGGAAGGTGGTTCACAAGTATATATGTATCCTACCTTGTGGCTGAGATGGGACATAAAATTGCAACATCTGCTTTGTTCCAGAATTTTTTCCTATACTTTGGAGCCTCAAGCCAGAACAGCCCTTTTTTTCCTTCCAAAAGTGATGTAAGATAAAAGAGGGGAGATAATAAACTACATTCTCACTCTTTCATTAATACAAATACTTGGAAATGACCAGAAGGGTGACTAAAAGTCAAATTAACTTGAAGACAAAAAAGGCTTGACAAGTATTTGCAATAAGATTCAAATGCCCAGGGAACACTTCTTTTCCAGGGAGACATTGATGTCATCCAGCAGAAACCGAAACCTCATCCCAGGAGTAACTCCTTTATTGAAAGGTGGTGCAGGGGGGAAGAAGGTTTTCCAGCCAGCAGTAGGGATGCGCATGCAAAGATTTGTGCTCCAGCCGATCACCAATCCTAGATGGGATGGGATGGGACGACAAAAGTGTGATGAGTGCTTGTCATGGAAACTGTTAATTATTAACAAAGGCTTTTAACTTTTCAACTATTGCAAAATAATCCAAGCAATATTTTTGTTTATTGCCGGGAGTAGCCTTGTTAAGAGGCTGCTGTAATTCTTAATTCATTTTAAGAAGGAACATGCTTTAAGATAGATATCTCTAAAGTAGAGATGGGACCAGACTGGAGTTTCACATCTTCCCTATTCCCAGACTGAAGGGTGGTTTTGTTTTAGCATGTCTGCCCAGATTTGAACTTGTTTAGAACCCACAATGGGATAATAATAACAATAATAATAATAATAATAATAATAATAATAATAATAATAATAATAATAATAATCGGGGGGGGCACTTCTTTGCATGCTTTTTGGATGCTGTCCAAATGGCAAGACCAGACTCCTTCCAAATGAAATTGCAAGCTTTCCACTGTTGGGGAAATATTGGCCCAGTTGTTCATGGGATGCTTGTGCTGACAGATGCAAACCTTAGTCTGGCTCCAGCCTCAGACCTGAACCTCTGAATTTAAACTAATACTATTCCAGACAGAAACTGGTATATTATGGATGTGGCCCATTTTTAACATTTTAAAACTTTGCTTTATTTTCAATGTAATTGATGCCACAGGACATTGCTGCCCCATGAGCCAGCAATGTGCCCTTGTGGCCAAGAAGGCCAACAATATTCTGGGCTGCATTAAAAGGAGTGTGGCCAGCAGATCGAAAGAGGTTATCCTCCCCCTCTACTCTGCCCGAGTAGAGACCATATTTGGAGTACTGTGTCCTGTTTTGGGCCCCCCAGTTTAAGAAAGACACGGAACTGCTTGAGCAAGTCTAGCGGAGAGCTACCAAGATGATCAGGAGGCTGGAGCATCTCCCTTGTGAGGAAAGACCGAGACCTGGGTTTGTTCAGCCTGGAGAGAAGACTGAAGGGGGATTTCATCAATACCTATAAATAACTAAAGGGTAGGTGTCAGAATGATGGGACTAGACTCTTTTCAGTGGTGCCCAACAGCAGGACAAGGGGCAATGGGCACAAGTTGGAACACAGGAAGTTCCACCTGAGTATGAGAAAAATCTTCTTTCCTGTGAGGGTGACAGAGCAGTGGAACTGGCTGCCCAGAGAGGTTGTGCAGTCTCCATCCCTGGAGACATTTGAAACCCACCTGGCCGCGTTCCTGTGCACCCTGCTCTAGGTGTACCTGCTGAAGCAGAGGGGTTGGATGAGATGATCTCCAGAGGTCCCTTGCAACCCGTACCATTCTGTGATTCTGTGACTTCCATTAGCAAAAACATTTAGAAACATATCTTAGCTGCATTAATTCAGAAAGACTTTCAAGCAGATCCTTGTATTCAGGTTTTGGTACTTTTATTTTCTGAAATGTGTACTTGACGAAACACCTGTGAAAATATTTTATGAAGACAACAGCAAGACAGAAGATGATACCAGCAAGACAGAAGATAATACCTTGCCAGAGGTAATAAGGGAGCCCACAGGACTTTTGCTGTGATTTCATAGTAAACACCAGAAATTAATTTGGGTTTGTGTGTGGGTGTGCATCTTTCTCTGCCCTTTTCCCTTCCCCCATTTTTCCCCTTCCTTCCATTTCTGCAGAAGGAAGTACCAAAATGAGCATTTCTGCAGCAGTTGTTCAGACTTGCCCAAAATGTGTGTGACAGCACTCTCCTACCCACATAACCACTGAGGCATTGGTCCCCTGTGTGCCTCAGAGCCCATGTCCATCCCCTAACCCTCTCTTGCTCTTTGCCAGGTTTCCCATCCTGCTGCCTGGGTCTCAAATCCCGCAGGCAGGGTGGAGAAGTTGGGCAGCCTGCCCTGCCAGCCCTACTGAAGAAGACGGCAAGACCCAGCCCAGAAACTGCTCCCAGCTCACTCTCAGCTGGAGAGACGAGGCTGCCTGCTGCGGCGTAAACATCACCATAACAGATTTGCTGTCAACGTAAGCATCCTCTGCCCACAAGGTGAATATAGACATATCTACCTTAGCTGTACATTAATAGTCCTTTTTCATGCCTACTATCCCTTTCCTTTCTGCATATAGGACCTAGCTCAAAGGAGGCAAAATTCATGTCATTAAAGAATGAATGTAATAATTATACATAGATAAAACTGCTTTCTGATGGCAGCTAACTGGGTAGCTTATTGCCCAAGAGTGGAAGTACCTTTCCATATAGACAAGATACCTTCCAAATAAAAAATGCATTTTTCAAAGTTGCTTTTATTTGTATCACATGTTCCTAAAACTCCTGACAGAGACTCTATAATTTCAGGAATTAGTCAAAACACGTAATGAGACCTAGTTCTTGTGCAGTTGATTTATGGGCAAAAAAACCTGTCATTGGGAGGCTCTGGTGAAGAGATTTGGATATGTACATAAAATTATTCACTTAGCGTTGCTATGATGTTTCATTAATAGTTTGTGTGTAGTATTTTGTTATACATAACATTTCTTTTTCTAGATTTGGGAGTACATGACATCAGAACAGTTTTGCTGGTAAAATCAGACATAGCTGTGGTATTAGGAACTATTCTAGACACAGTTAAGTCTCGTAGTTGTACTTGATGCTAGACACAGCCGGGACTGCTACATGCCACAGGGGGTGAACAAGAACAGCTTTTACTTAAAATGAGTATGGAGAGACTCCCATAGGAAACATTTTTGTTTTGTTTTTTGAAATCTGTGTGTGGCATAGGAAAGGCATGGCTTGAAGAATGATAACAAGAGAGAGCATGTCTGTGAGAGAGATAAGATTAAAAAGGGTTGGTAAGAAAAAGTGCTCAAAGTTGAGCCCATGTTTGCAAAATTGTGCAGCCTTTAGAAAAACGAATGCTCATTTAGTTGTGTAACTTGTACTGAGGTCCTGGAAAATCCACACCTCAAAATTAGCAAGATAAGAAACTCAGTTTCAAAAATCCTTTAAGAGGGATTCTCTTTTCTCTGTGTTAAAAGCTATGAAAACAAATGCAGTCTTGCTGGGCAAAGGTTTTGGGGGGTGGTTTTCTTTTCATAAAGAAACAAATTCTGACTCAGCTTTTCGAGTGATCTATACATGAGCCCCACCTTGTGTGTTCCCTCTAAAACATGTCACTGGCTCTGCCAGCAAAGGGGTTCACATTGTTCTGCCTGGAAAAAGCTTCCTTTCCATTAACAACTCAGACAAAACCAGAATGAGCTTTTGAAGTACAATATATACATATGTGTGTGTGTTTATGTATATGTGTGTATTAAATACATATATGTATGCTTTAAGGCTGAATAGATATCCACCCTTCTGCTCTGCTTTCTATGATTAACCTCTATTAGCACTGCAATTATAAATACCTGGTAAATGTCTGCCTTTGATCTAACCCACCTGTCACTCAGTATTCTTTTAAACTCCAGATTTCCTCTCTCTTTCTTGACATTTATCATTGTCTTCCTTCTGAATGCCTTCCTTGCTGTTCTCAAAAGCTGGCCAAAAAGCACTAGGAGGGTAGACTGTAGTATCAAGTACCACGCTGGAGGCTCAGAGGCAGCTGCCATGTTCTAAAAGGTCTCTTTATTCTTTGCAGCTGCAGCTTTACAATTGCCCAAATAACAGATATTCACTTCCCTCCCCTTTATCTTTCATGGAAAAAAATCCCCCTGAATAACAATAAGTTCTTCCCTCTTTCCAGCCTAGCCCAGTGTACATTAATACATCTTGTAATTGCTTGTCTCTATCGGTTTTAGTCCTTTGCCCCTTTTTTTGCTCCTTCTTTTTGTACTTCAGCTTCATCGTTGATACTATTCACTCTATTCCCAGCACTGAAATCTAAGTCCCAAATTCCAGTAAGAAATACTTGGCCATTCACAACAAACTGAATGGCTCAATTTAAAAGGGAAGATAGCACCTCATCTACTGTTACTTTTCACTACAATAATCTCCATCACTGGTTCACTGGAGAAAGCAGCATGTCCTGGGTTCAAGTACAGACTATGCTGATGATCTGTGGCTTGAAAAAACTAGAAGGAGTATTGCACATGACAGGGAGTCACCTTTCTGCCTCTGAAGGTTTTTATGTATTCGCATCAATACAATGCTCAACGCTACTAAGAGCCCAGGAATGCGGTTCTGTTCACCCCCGTCCTGGCAGGATCCCAACCCACTCGCAGCAACATGCCAAAAAATAAGGCAAGAAGGTTAAAATAGGGCCAGATCCTCAGCTGGTAGAAATGTGCTGTCAGTGTAAACACTTATACTATATGATCAATGAAGAGTCTGGAGAAAGGAAGCTTCAGGATCTTAGCAAATGCTCCACCAAGAATGGCCTTCTTAGATGTAAGTATACGTCCTGCTGGCATCCCAGTAGCTCCTGATGGTCTCTCCCGTTGGAGACTGGCCTACACAAAGAAGCCACACATGGGGTAAGACCTGCCAGTGGTGCATCATTTGCACACAGGGTGCCAGTGTTTTCTAGGCTGGTCAAAGCTTCTTTGTCAGCAGTTACTATTGTTAGGAAATTGAGTTTTCAACTGAATACAGATGCACACAGGAAAGAGCCTGTGCTCCTTGAATACTACTTTTTTTTTTCTTTAATTTTTCATGACATAACTGAAAATCTCAAAAAGTTTTCTCTGAAAACTGGAAAAAAAATTCATTTATTGGTAAATTTTGTCCACAGGGATCTGGTTTTGACTGTTCTTCACTGAAAATGTTCTGGCAGAATTTGACGGAATATTTTTCAGTCAATGAAAACATTATTCAGTTTTTTTCTTGTTAACAAAAGTTAAAACATTCAGGTTTTCTTTCCATGTATGTATCATTTGCGCAGCTGCATAACTCAAACAGTTATAATACAGGGTTTGTTTTTGGTTTTGTTTTTCCCTGTTAACTTCATTAGCTGTAGCATAGTGGACCATAAATCCCCATTTCCACACATTTTGTCAGCAATGTGACGATGTAGTATTGCCAGAAAGAGGGCACAGAGTGGAGATAAAATAATATTGGTTACAAATAGCAATGCAGCACACTGATTTCCTGAACTGCAAACAGTTGCAAGAATTATTCAGCCTTGATGTGTTTTTGTGGTGGTATTATTACCATCAGAGAAGGTTATGTCTTGGTGGGGTAAATTCCAGCCTTTCTCTATAACCAGCCATCTACAGCTATCCAGCTCACAGATGTTTCGTTCTACCAAGGAATATTAGGAAGAATGGAAATCAATTGCAGATCATATCCTTGTTTTCCAGGTGATAGTGTCTCTCCAGGTCTTCTGATAGATCTTGGGTAGCCAGAGGACTTTTTTTTGGGCTACCTGATATTTTCCTTGCTTTTCCCAAAGGAAGAGAAGATTATTAGAAGCCACATCTGCCTGCCAATTACCCGATCATAGCTCCCACTTGAATGCAGTTCTAGCTATTGCAAGATGCAATGAAGCAACCAAATCACAGAGCAGAAATAAATGCTAATGCAGACCAAGGCTCACCAGCAGGCTGTCCCCACTTAAGTCCAGCTCCCAGAACTGCAGAACTCAAGCCAGCTGAGTCTAGACAGTCTAACCAGGGAGGGTTGGAGAGCCTCTGCTGTGGTGCATAGTGCCAGAGCAAAAACTCATTTTATGAAGATTTTTTTTAATATTATGTACATCACTTTCCAGACTTCACAAAAGACAAGCTTTCAGGTCTTGTGTTTCTAAATGAGAAAATTTGTTTTACAAAAGACTTCAAAGTATAGTGACTGATTTTATGTTGCTTTCTAACTCCACGCTGAATCATCAGGGAATCCTGGAGAAGATTGACAGTCAAAAAACCAGTAAAAGGAGGAAAGTCTGTTTTCCCTAGAGATTTCTTGTAGGTCTTGGCTTCTGCTGAGCTAAACACAGCACAGAAATAGTAATTTTCTAGGTACTTCACTATCCCCAGCCAAAATCAGGAAATGATACTTTGCGGGAAAAATATATAAACACATATTAACTAAACTTTTTTAAAGGTTCAGGAATTTGGCTTTTGGGCTTTGACCAATTAGTGTTTTCTCTAGACCAATCTTATCCTCTACATCTCAGCACAGTTATTCTCTATTTTGTGTAACTCAGAATGTCACCTGAAATATCAGCAAGAAGTGTATGGGTCTGTGTAGATCTCACCAATGCAAGCCTTAATTTTTTATTAAAAATCAGGTCTGGAAGAGAAATCACAAAATTATAGCACACTACTCAAGAACCCTGCTTTCTTGTTATTTTTTCTTGTTTTCAAGCTTTTGAGGTAGATAGACACTGGTCACATTTGACAGCATTGTTCTACCATCGTGAGGGCTGGAAATGTATTTATTTATTGCAGTTATAGCTAAGATTTAAAGAATCTTGTGTCTCTGTTAAGTCATAATAAAATCTTAAGACATAATACCATTGATATATTAGCAGCTAACATGAGGATTAACATTTTAATTTTTGCTTAATACAAAACCACCACCTTTCCCCTCATAGTTCAGAGCTGAGAATAAATTAATTTAGCTCCCTTGAAGATAGCTAACTTGCCGTTCCTATCTAAAAAACTGAGACTGTGAGCCAAAACATTTATACTAAATTACAGGAGATGTTCCTCAACACTAAGCCCTGTTTCATGTTGCAGCTCTGTGAAAAAGGGGAGGAGAACAGTTGCCTTTTGAAGGAGATGACCAAATATCTTTTGATCTGTTTTTAAGAGTACAGAACTTGGTCCAAAGGCCATCTTCAGGCATTGCAGACATGACCAATGAAATGCTGCTTCAAAGGGTGTAGAAGATAAAATTATAGCATTGCTTCATCTCTCTATACACTGAGTATGCTGGAATGGTTTGCTAATACTCACTTTATGCCATCTTTAAATTAAAAATAAATACAAACAAAGGATTATTTAGCTAGCTAATTGAGGAGTTTTCTTGTGGGTAATTCCTGTGTATACTGTGCTTTCTCTTTAGCTCTTTTTGAACTTTAGATAGAGTATTATAGATTCTTGAATACGGAGCCTGGAATGACTCTTCTAATCTGCAGGGTTGGTTTCAAGACCTTCCCAAAGCACCCAACACAGCTCTTGCACTGAACCCATTAACATGTGGTGGACACAATGCCTATCTTTTAGGACACCTAGCTTGATGGATGGAGTCTGACTGATGGAGATTCCAAAACATCCCTGATAATCTGTTCTATTTGGTCATATATAGGGCTGTTAATATCCAGCTACATTGGCTATTCTAGCTTTAAGATGCCTTATCTTTGTACTTAAACAAAGCTGTTAGTAACACAATGCTGCTAAACTACCAAGGCTTATCCCTTCACAGAGAAGAAAGTTATTGTACCTGAAAGATTCCACTAATCTGAGTGTTGAAAGCCAATCCAAACATAAAAACATCAGGAAAAATTTCCGTGATTTATAATGAAACCCTTCTTGCAACCCCATAGCTAAAGTTACGGCATTCTCCATGTGCCACAATCAGTTTTATCTCATATCATCAGGAGATTATTTTTCTTAGAAGTAATTACATATTGTCTTGTGAAGTGGACAGAACGTGGATTGAAACAGCTGCTTTACAATTTCCGTTTCAGAAAATTCTGGTATTTCTCACCTGCAAAATCTTCCCTGTTACTGTTGCCATCCTGTCCATCAAAGCAGTTTGGTCTAATAACTCGTAATATGTATCATTCATTAGGCCTCAAGAAGCTGCAGCAAGCTGCTTTAACACACTGTGCCTTTTGTAGGGCAAAAGCTAGGGTCTCAGCTGGTGTCTACTGAATTAGAAACAATTAGAAATGCTTTAATTGAAGTCAACAGAGCTACCTAGACTTACCACATTTGAAAAGCCAGCATAGACTGAGCAGCACTTGTAGTTAACAGGACTCAACTGCTGATTATGACTTGTGCAGACTAGGAAAATAGCAAATTTTTAAACAATATCCCTTTTTGTGTTGCAAGCAGGTCAAATGCTGTCCCATTTTTATGATCCAACAGGGAGATGGAGTTTAGGAACACAAAAAAGCCCTAGAAAAAGAGGTACAGTTGAGGTCACATTTTCATACCCACATTATTGAACTATACCTTTGAAAGGCAAAAGAGCAGGCGATGTCCTAACATGTAGTTGTTGCTTAATGATTGTGTTGTCGGTCTGGAGAGGGCGGAGTGGTAGGTTGCTTAACAGTTTTACATTTTCCCATGGTATAATACTGGTGATATGGTTAGCTATAATTAAAGGGTTAGATAAATAAGCCATTGGGAAACAAATTAATTTATTTCCTTGGTGGGGCTAGTTACGTAATTTGGGGCTTACATGTTGATCTGCTTTCTCTTTGAAGCACTCGCCCCCCCAAACCTGGTCCTCCTCTCCCAGTTGTTTTAAAATAATTTCAAAACACGTCAAAGGAATGCAGATGTTAAATGTGCTGCAGCTTGAACTTCCTTGAAGCAGCAATGTCCTTAATGAGAAAAAGCTGAAGAGCAGAGTGAGCCCTGGCTTGTAAAACAGTTTCATGGTATGTTTATTACTTTATAGAAAGGGCCTTTGAACAGACAGAGGGGAGCAGCACATAATGCGGGGGAGCCGTTGGTGCCAGTGGACCACTTCTACTTGACAACAGCACCCACCCACTGCCCCCTGCCCTTGCAGGTAGTGGAAGAATTGGTCACCCCAATCTAATTTGGGGAAGCTTTATTGATTTTGGTGATGCTCAACCTTTTTGTCTCTACTGAGGATCTGGCCCAGTCTAGGGGATGGCAATAGGAAGGTTAGGCTGGTTCCTACCCCAAGCGGAGAAATTACCTTTTTCCAAAGAAGTAATAAGATGCTATTAAAAGTCCAGCTTAATAAAACAAAGTGTAACACTAAGTTTTCCTCTTATGCCCATGTTTCTTTTATGAGCTTATAAGTAACATCAATAAGCTACTTGCCATTCTTATAGTAAATCTTTATTTAATCATGTAATTTTTTTCACTCTTTTCCCTAGAAATCTAAAGCCTTAAGCGTTAGATATTTTAAAACAAATTCCTAAAGTTTAATTTTGCATACAAAGCTGTAGTACAGAAAACAATTTCCATGAATGCTATTTATACTAACAGCTACACTAGTTTCCTGTAATAGACATCATTTTGGCTTCACAAGAAAAAAGAAGAAAAAAAGAAGAGGGAAAAATAGTGTTAAAATGTCATCACGTAAAGACCATGGCTACACTTCAGACAACTCTCCCAGGCCCCAGCTGTGAGATTGAAGCAAGCTTCACCAACCGAAGCAAAGTGAACTTCTGTGATATTTCTGGTGTTGAATGAAAAGACATAAAGGATTACGTTAGTTATGGAACATGCTCTCATACCTTTCCTCCTCTGGCATACATGCCTTGTGGTAAAAGATCTCAACTCTAACCTCTTGGACTTGTGGTTGTGAAAGACCCTACTGGCAGAGGGGGAAAGACAGTGCTGGTTTCTCTTTGGTTTAGATTTTAAGATTTCTAGTCTCAGGATAATTCCAAGTCCCAGTTGGCTACAATAAGTTCCTTTTAAGCTTTTGCTTAACATAGTGCAGTAACTTCACAGCATGTGCCTTAGGAATGAACACCAACCAAAACTGCTGATCATGTTTATCTTGCACTGCAGGGAAGCCACTGATCAAAGCAATGTATATTTTAATCAAAACTCTTCCCAAAGTGGCAGCTTCCACTGCCAACACACTGCCAGTGTGCCTCTGCTAACACTGCAGAAAGAATAAAGAAAAATAGTCCTCCCAATTAGCAACAATCTGGAGGCAAATTTGAAGCCATCCAGCAGAGTTTCATGTCACTGAAGTGGATATCAAGTTGAAGACTGGGATAAAGTTGGGCTAGGGCCCAGATTGTGTTTGTCTCTCTCTGGTGGATTTTGGAGGGAGTGAAAATGGATGCTTGTTTATAAGGAATCACAGACTGCAAAGAGGAGGAGGAAATTATTGTGAATTAATTAATAGAATCATGTTGGATTGGGCTCTTCTGTGGGTGTTTGGTTAGTGGATGTGGGAGATTCCTACTGTTTGCAATCAGCATTAGATTAGGCACTGCGTATACAGAACAAGAGGTACAAAGGTTCAGACCCTAATTCTCCTGTTACTTTGTAGTACAGCCAGACACACAGCTTTGGTGGCTAAGCTTGCCAGTGTCCAGAAATCACCTTGATCAACTGTTCTCAGTAAAGAAGTTCATGGCTGATTCAGCCCAGCCCCCTCCTCAAGCTGAGCCTAAGCAGCCCCATTGATCCCCTGATTGAGTTTCAAAAAGGCATCACAGGAATATGCAGAAAATAGGCAGTGTAAATACTGGAGTGAGGGGAATGACAAGCTTTTAGGCATTTAAGGGGATGAGATTGGGACTTGAGAGATCAGAAATGGTGGTTTCCTATAAACCTCGCATGTAAATTTAGACAAATTACTTAAACTTGCTGTCCTTGATGGTTGAAATTACATAAACATCTCAATCCATTTATCTTAAAGAAACTTAACTTTAATCATACATAACTTCAATCATATACTTGTGTCCCAGTTATGCTAATAGTGTTCAAGTACATACTTGTGTGTTTCGCTGACTGATGTTGTTCTGAACTGCAACTGCAATTCAGCGTCTCCCATTTCCAGGGATGTTGTACTTCCCCTGGAGGAGGAGAGCACGCTAACGTGGCTGAGTAGGAACTACAGAATTGTTTACATTTGTTAAATTCTGTTCAGTACTTTCAAGACGCTGGCCTTCTCTTGAGGCCCAAGGGCCACTCTTTTCCTCGTCTTGTCTTTTATTTTAAGGTTATATACAGAGAATTATTTTTAAACAAGCCTCTGAGTTTTTTCTTAAAAAACCTTTTATGATTTGGAAACAGCTTGTGGATCTTCAGTTGAAAAAAATGAAGTGTTGTTTAAGTTACTGCTGCAAGAAAAAAACCCTGTCTTGAAGTACTAATCTTATGCTCTGTATTTGCATTCTTGAAACTTAAAATTACTTTAATATTTTTATTAGAAAATCTGGAAAATCAAACTGCCCTTTATCTTTGACATTATGGGTCAGGTTTCAGCACAGACTGAATCTTACCACTGACTTTTGAACCTCTGATGATGATGCTGTGCTTGGACTCTGCATGACTCTCCTCTTACAAAAGTAGCATTGTAAGTCATATATATGATGCGGTTTTCTATTAATTGTTGAGAATCTGCTCACAAAGGAAGGGCCAAAAATATTTTGAGGAAAGTTCTGTTAGTTTACATAGCTGATTAAAACTTGAGGCGCTGTTTCTTTGTTGAAATAGTATCCACTATCCATCATAACAGCCCATCTAAGCTGTAGGGTAAATCGCCCTTTTGGCAGCCATATTGTTAAAACCAAGCCTCACAGTGAGGTGAGAAAATAAACTGAAGACCCTTTGAGGAAATTTTTGAAGACTGTGTGTAAACTCCATGTCTTTATTATTTCTTGCTACAGCTGACTGGGTCTCCGGTTTTATATATCTGTTGAAACAACAGTACCAGCAAGTTAGCTGCTGCTGATTCCTTGCAATTGCACACGAGGAGCCTGCTGGGGCCGTGAGCGGCAGTGTGGGCTCTTTTGGCAATTCCCAATGAGATCTGAACTTTCGATCTTCTGACCTTTGAAAGGGGATGGTCTTTAAATTCACAGCAAATACTGCACTCCTATTGGCCATGGGCAATTGTGACAGTGACACAGACAAGACGTTGCCTTCCCATGAGGTAATTCTTATGTGCATCTCTTCGTGCAGGCAGCATGAGAAGATGCACCCTCAGGAAATAACAGCCTTGCAAGGTGGGTTTTTGTCCATCAGCAATAAGCAAGACATCTTCCTGTGGCAGGCTCAGGTAAAAGACTAGGACCCAAGGCTTCAGACATGTCCACTAGTTCTGAATGCTCTAATGTTTTGAAAACAGTTTGCTACGTGTGGTGAGCCACACAAAACTGAAATAACCTTTCTTCTTTATTTCCTTGAACACGTTACAGGTCTTCTCTCTTTGTTTCCTTGAATCTTCCAAGACTTCCAGCCTGATCACACTGGTTTTGTGCTAAGGGGTGCCTAGAAAATATAGATGCACTAAGTAAGTATGAGATATTTCTTATTTTTTACATCAAGCGTATTTTCAAGCGACAGTTTTTAGTATCTGTTCCATTTTTCCCTGTCCTATATTTCCAGGAGAATCCCACACCAACTAAAACATTGATTTATTTAAAATACAGCTAATGAGCTTTCTTTGTCCTCTGTCTCATGCAGGAAAATCCCACCTGATCCCTAATTAACAAATTGATTTATTAAAAGTATAACTGATGACCTCCTTTTGTCCTTTTCTTCCAGCTGCAGAATCCCACCTGATCCCAGTTTATTACATTGACTTATTAAAAATTAACATATATGCATTGCATGGTTTCTTTATCATGTCTTTCAGTTAACGCCTCAGGCATATGTTCCAAGTCGAGTGCTGATGTTCTGATTTTACCACTCACAGATCAAAAACCTCAAGATAAAAATAGTTGTTTAAAATGCCACATTGTACCCCTAGATGTTCAAGTATTTGAGTATCTGTCGTGGTTTAGCTGGCAACTCAGCCCCACACAGTCACTTGATCACTCCCCCACCAGTGGGGTGGAGGAGAGAATCAGAAGGGTAACGCTTGTGGGTTGAGATAAGAACAGTTTAATAATTAAAATACAAAAAAACCAAGAACAGAATGCAGTGGAAAGGAAAACAATGAGAGGTGCGAAACCCGAGGGGAGGGGGGAGAGGGATGAATCACCAAAACAAACCACATGTGACGCAGCCACTCACTGCCCGCCAACCCAACACCGCGCCTCCCCAAGCCGCAACTGCCCCCTTAATATACTGGTCATGGTGTCACATGGTATGGAATGAACATCCCATTGGCCAGTCGGGGTCAGCTGCCCCGGCCATGGCCCTGCCCCTCCCAGCATCCCACCGACGTGGCAGAGTGCGGGAAGCTGGAAAGGTCCCCAACCACCACATGCACCACAGTGAAGAGAATTAACCCCTTCTCAGGCAAAACCAGCATAGTATTCCTACTATTAAGGTCAATATGAAGTCACTGGTAGTAACTTAGAGGATCAGCCTTGCAGGCCGTGTTCCAACAAATCACTTGAGTACATGTTTGGCTTCAAATACTTGGGTCAGCCCACTAGTGTGAGTGGTTCTCTGGAGGTCACTGTCCATAAGTCCCACGCATCCAGTGTTTTGCTAGATAATGGGTTTTGCTGCAAAGCACTGCCAATGTCCAGTGACGTTCCTGCCTCATGCAGAATAGGCAACCAAGAAGCATCAGCCAAAATGGGGGAAGCAGAGCAGGACTTGCGTGCCAGGGCTGATTCACCATGGGCTCAATGTCTTGTAAACAGCTTATGGCAAGTCTAGCACAGTTTGGAAGTGTGTGTCTATAACAAGAGCTCACAAATACCACTCATCAACAAGATCTGACCTTGGACTTGCACTGATATGAATATATCTGCAGGTAACATAAGGCCATTACATCCTGGTATGTAAACATTGAGGTATCCTTGGCTCTCTTCCCTGCGGTGTTCTGCAAAAACATGCAGTGGGTCACTCACTGTAGAGAATGCCTTCAGACAGAGGAACTGAGAAATAATGGGCTGTTTCTGATGAAGCAAGACAGAAAGACATGGTCTCTGGCAATAAAGACAAGTGGTCACAGATCACATTCATTTCTTGCATCAAATGGAATGGCAGATAAATATCCCAATTTAGTATGCCAGCCAGACAACCTCCTTGTAGCATGGTACAAGTAGCAGGGCCCCATCCCATGGTGATAGCCACTCCAACACGCATCTCCCTTTTCCTCTGAGCTGGCCCTTCAGCCTTACTATTTCTCTGGGCAAGAAAAAAGAAAATCAGACTCAATTCAAAAGGAAAGAAAGTTCTACTTTCAAAGGGCTTTTACAAGGGACTACTTGCCCCTTCCCCACACAGACCCTGCTCTCAAGACTGACAAGACCTCCGCATAAGCACTGCTAACCCTATGCAAAACAGTCATGCTTGAAAAGGGACCTGAAAAAGACCCAGCACCTCTGCAAGGAAAAAAATTTGAAGCATTGTCAGAGATAAAAGACCAGGGGTGTCTGCCTGCCTTACAGGAAGGCTTTCAAATTTTGGCATGTAGGCCCATGTTAAAGTTCATAGTGCTCTAGTGTTCCTTGAGGAGGGTTGGTGGTCTCTCTAGGGTAGCAATAATCTGCATTTGTCTCCCAGTCTCTGCCTCAGGTTTCCAGAACAAAGCTATAGTATGTCTGGCTCCATGACTTAATTGAATGGTAAACCCTTTATTTCACTTGGCCAAATCTCCTCTGGCTACCATCCTAATAGTGAGATTTCTTAGCTAATGCTATCAACCTTCTACATATCTCCCTTCCAGTCTCTTAGACCCTCACAAGTTTATTTCTTTAACATTTGTAGCTGTACTCCTGTATGCAGTTGTGTCTGCATACAAGAACACAGCTACATGCATCAGGCAAAGATGCTACAGTTTAAATAGAAATTAATGAAAGTGAAAAAAAGGAGCTGAAATAACTTAATTTCACCTTACCTGCCACATTGTTAGCACAGTTTGGAGCAGATAAGGCACCTCTTTTTAATTCTAAGCATGCAGAAGAGTGGCATCACTGTTTAGCCTTCAAAATGTATTTTTCCTACTCCCTCCCTGAAAACAATGTGCACAAATCATAGATCAGATAGGAGAGAAAAAGGAAGTTCCTGTTTTCATATGGGGAATTTAGACATCTGAATTCCCATCACATTTGTCTTACAACATAGGGCTTAGTCTCCATCTGCCTGTGTGCATCTTGCAAGGCTCCCAGCTAGCCCTTCTGCCAGGAAGCTTTATCAATGGAAAAAATGGTGAAACTAAGTGCTGCATTTTGTCAGCAAACTCAGAGACCTGGGAGCCCCAGATCTGCGGCTTCCTTGCCTCAGGGGTTCAAACCCACATCTCTTACCAGGCTGTGGGCTAGGCTAGGATGGGTGTTTTTCCCAGCTCCATCATGAGCTGTGCCATTGTGCTGAAAGAGATTAATAGAGAAGAAAGGGGAAAGTAATCACGGGTGATGAAGGATGCTGTCTGGGAAGGGAGGTGCAGGAAACACTTTGTTTTGGTTTCTTCTCTCAGGCTGTTTTCATATTTTGTCTGAAGATGATTATGTTTGAAATTCATAGCCATTTTCTGGAGAGGGGACCTTTCCTCTCCAGGTAGCTAGAGTAATTCTCGGATTCCCTTCCCCTATCTGTGAGACCCCCCTTCCTTCCTGTATAGCCCAAAAACCTCAGGAAGATCCCAGGTGCCACCAACAGAGACTACCTGTATGTAGCCAACAAGGACCCTCTCGGATGTTTGAACTTTCACCCCAGCCTCTTTTACTGGGTGTGGGATACTTGTCTGTCATCATAACTAACAAAGAATAAGTTACTGTTAATTAAAAAGTATTCCCAAAAGCATGAAAGGGACGGTTTCTGTGAAAATTTCTGTTTCATCAGTTGTGCCCCCTTAACACTCCCATCACTGTATTCATCTCACAGAAATGAATTACACAGAAAATGTTAAAGGAAATGCATGACTGCCAAGCCAGTCACTCCAGGTATTATCTTATTAATCTTAATTGACATTTCCTTGTTTGTCTCTCTTATTTTTTTCCTTGCTGCAGCTTTGCACAGCCCTTTTTCTAAATTCCAGGTGATAAGTCCAGAGAAAGGCACTGTTTATTATCTAATGAACCACATCTTAGTGGAAGATTGCTCTGAGGGTATTTGATACTATAATATCAAAAAGAAAGTGTCCAAAGGAAGCCATAAGTTATAACAGTAGCTTTAGAGTAATGAAACCTTGAATTCCTTTTTACCTTTGTTTCTAGCAACTCAGCTCCAAGAATGTGTTGCCTTCATCAGATTTCAGTTCTGAGACCAACCTCTGGTTTCAGCAATGGTCAGTATCTGCTGCGTAGCAGGAAAGTGTATCCCCACCCTACTGGCAGGATGTATGTAGGTGATATTGCAAATCTCAGCAGTAGCAAAAGACAGCTTTCTTCTCATCACAGTCGTTTACAACTCAAAGCTGTTTCTTTTACTCCTTTTGCCTAACCCTAGAGTTAGATGATACTTTGAGACAAATTTTCAACATGAAAAATTGCTTATCAAAACTGATTTTAATGTATTTTCTGTGTTTGTGGGTTTTTTTTTTTTTTATAAAGAATGGAAATAAAATCTTTTATTAGAATTCATTTTAGTTAGAAATTGTATCCAGGTACCTGAATGGTAATGCCATTGAATCGGCCAAATCTTTACCTAGATTTTCACAAGAAATACAAACTTTCACAGTTTAGATAAGGGATATATATTTCAGTTTTTCTTGTTGGTTTAAAATTGCTAGAAATCAAAGAAAAGCCTTTTTAACCAGTTTATTTAGCCCCAAAAATACTGTGACAATGATGTGGAAAATACTCAGTTACATTCACAGCCCTCAAAGCTTACTCACTGTGAGACAGATAGACTTCAACTCCAGAACTAAAATTGCTTAAAAGCCTGAAGATATTTGGAAGAGGGAGTTCACCTGTGCTGAACAAACTCTATGTTACCACATCAACAGTGACGAAAGCATGTAGGCAAAGCTGTGCTTAGCAAATTACTGTCATACAGCTTACCTTTTTTGGTTCCACCATGTTTAAGCAGGCAGCATATTCTTTTTGTCTTTGGAAGATCCAAAAAGAAAGGCTCTTTATTCCACTATTAACTCTTTCTTTAAGCTCAGTGGAAATTTTTGGAATATGAGGGTGGTTCTCCTGAGTAGTCATTTAACACTGTTCCAAATAGACACACCTGAATACCATGGGTGGAAATAAGTTTCACATGCCTACTGGAAACAGGGATAAGGAAATGCTATTTGCACTGGTAGAAGTAGTCATTTGTGCTTCTTCAAGGCTTGCAAAAACATTTGCTTGTTTCTATAAATTGACTATAGTTAGAAACAGGTGTGTTAGAGATGAAAAAACTACCTCTGGGAAACAAGCCACAAGATTTACTTGGTAACAGTTTACTTGAATGGTTAACCTTTGCAATCTCTATTCAAGACTTGCCTTCAAGGTCAGCTTTCTCTTGCACAGGTATCTGCATGAGCTCTATCTCTGTGGTATCTGAATGCTTAACTATATTGTTAGGAAGTATGCTCATTTTCCAAGTGGGGAAATAGAACACAGTAGTCTAGTACCTTGCTCACAGTTGGTCAGAAGTATGGTGCAAACAAGAACTGAACTCTTAATTTCTAGCAAAATAGCCTTCTGAAATGTCATGGTAATTGAAGAGAGAAATCTCTGCTACCGCATGATTAAGAGATGTTAGGAAATTATGGAAAAACAGTAAATATACATGCAGAAGCCTTTATTTTCTGTGCTCAGATACATCAGGACTGCAGACACACAAAAAGCCTATATCTACATTGCTCCTTTGGAAAAATGGTTATTTCATAGGCATAACTATTTATCTTCCCACAGGCCTAATGTTGGTGAAATAGTTCAAGATCCTCAGGTACAAATTATTTTTGGTCAAAGTATAAGCTTCTGTAGTACAAATGATGTTAGGTTTCATTAAACTAACTGGACAAACTGGTCTATCATCATCAATATACTAAATATGGTCACATCCCAGTTTGTTTCCAAAGCTACATTTTGTTTTTCCATCTTGGATTTATATGGAAAAAACAAATGAATGCAGAGTAATAATTCTCAAGCCAATGCCTTCCTGGTGGCATCTTCTCTAAAGAACCAATAAAACAGCTTGGCCCTCTTGCAGATGGTTCAACTTTGTGAGACAGAGCTCTGGACCTACTAATTCATGATCCTTGACATTGGGCCCTCCACCTCAGTAAGCAAGAAACCTTCTTCATAACTGAACTCAAGAAAGCTAAGCAGTGTCTTTCATGGGAGGGTAAAGATGCCTTTTAACAGAGTTTATTAGGCCCTCCCCAGTTACTCAGGAGCAGGCGGATCACATACCTCTCCAGAGAATCACAGGGACTGTTGCTGGTGGTAGATGTGCTCTGACATTGCTTACCAGCAAGAGAAAAGTTGACAGGGTCTGGCAAAGGACTGCTCTAGTACGCTTATCTTTGAGGGATGTCAAAGAGCAAGTAGGGAACTTGTGCTCTATCAGCAGGAAAATACATTTCTTCACATTCAGAAGGTAGAAACCAGCTCTATTATATTATCTTCTCATGTTTTGAGCAGAGCTTTGACAAAGGAGTGAATTTGCCCCAGAGCAGCTAAAACAAAACCAAAAACCCAAGCGGTCTACTCCACAGGCATTTTCCTGGCGTTCTCTGACATGCAGATGACTGATAATATCACTGTAACAGCTTGTTATCTCAAATGTCTGCCTCCAGGCAAATTAGAAGTAAAGAAAAGCCAAAATACTTGAAGAGATTAATACAGAAGGCATTTGCCAGTCATTTACTGGCCCTGGATTGCCTGCTGTCAGAGGCAAAATGAAGCATGTTTGCTTTATAAGAAAATTACAGAGCTGTCATCCTTGCAGCTCAAATGTGTAGAGCGATGAAGGGCAACACCATTGCCAGGGCTGTGCTTGAGCCTTGCTGCCAGGGAGCAGCAGGAGCAGGGCTGCCCCCAGATGGGGCACAACTGTTGCAGACTTGACAAGTAGATAAAGGGGGTCCACCCAGGGGGTGCAGCCAGGACCAGCAGGAGGTGGAGCTGGGGACAAGCATGGATCTAGATTCAGGTGGGCACCAGCCATCATCTCTGGACTCTTGGACATGCTCCATTGATGCAAATGTTCTCAACTGGGAGATGTTGCTTGCACAGATTCCTCCCAGTCAGCTCCTACAGTGGCATGATGGTTTTATAGTGGGAGCCCCATAGCTGGGTGGTGTTACTGTACAGTGCCAAAATAGATATGCCTTGGCATCAGGTGCAGGACTGAGCTAACACGTGTGTGCAGTTTACATGCTGGATAACTTGGAGGGCAAGCAGAGAAAATTGGGTCTACACGGCTCTGTGCTAGTAGGGGATGATGATTTTTTCTGAAGATCTAGGGGAATGGTGATTCATCTGACAGGGAACAACAAACTTCTGATGTGATGTGTCAGCTTGTGGAGATGGGTTTTTCACTCCAATTAGGTAGCATCAAGCCTGCACCTGTTTGCTGCAGCCACAGATCCTTGAAATATCCAATCGGTGAAATGTGTAAAGGGTCATTCAAAGAAAGTTTTCTGGACCAGGCTGAAGTCAAAGCCACTGAGTGCTCTTGTCAGAGCTGTCAAATAGGGAATTAAAATGTGACTAGTGAAAAATGAGCTATTAGAGATGATGTGAGAGATTAAGGGCTATTGCTTTCAGTGTCCTAAGAATATGCTGACCTCCACAAGACAAAACCCACATGTTTATAGGAGGTTCCGATTCTAGACCATACCATATCTCAGTAAAACTCTGGCTTTATAAAAAATAACTCCTTATTGGATTGTTATCCATTTAAATTGTGTCCACATGTAATAAGCCTGGCTTTTGCATACTTCTGAAAACGCTGGAAGTAGAATTACCACAGAAATCTGCAGTATTTTAGTGGGAAGGGGGTACTACTAACCATAAAGCTTGTATTGAAAATCCATCTGTCTTCTGATTTGAGTGCAGTAGGCTAAGGCAGGCCAAGAAAGCCACATGGGCCTCAGGAAGAGAAGTACCAGGGGAAGGGGAAGAGAAGGTCGTCTTGGTTTTGTTGGAGAGGGAAAAAGAAAGCTTTACAGGTGTTCAGGGAATAGGAACGTCACCATTTCACTGATGTCAGATAACTGCCTGTAACTGGGATGTTTATTTTACTATTCAAACCTTTAGCATTACAGAGTGCTAACCAGATGTCCAGGAAAGTATATGAATTGTCAAGATTTAAGGTTAAATTCAAGAAGCAGCAGTACAGATAAAACAATGGAGAGGATGTTAGCAGATCCTGGTTTGGCTCCTGTTTCTGCCCATGGTTTTGAAAATGTCACTTTTCTTCTTTGTATACGTGTTTCTTGAGCCTTTAGGATCTGTTTTGCATTTGTAGATCTTCCCACTAAGGGTATATCTCCATGAGCATTTTCATAGCCTCACAGAAGGGGTTAGTTCAGATCAGGAGTGTGCTTTGGAAGTGAACCTCCCATCACCCCTGCTTACAGTATCCAGGCTCACAGGCAGAGCAGGGCAGAGCCTTGTCCCACCAACCCAGGCATTGGGCACCTCCGTAGGGACAGGGACAGGCCAAAGCAGAGCTGGAGCAATGCCCAGAGAAAGTCGAGTATGTGGTGATATGCCACACTTTTAAATGTCTTTTGTGTCACTGAAGCCTTTTCAAGAACTGAAAGGGATCTGTGTGGTCTGAAATGGCAGCCAGGGGACCTGCCCTGGGAGCCACCTGCTGTGCATCACCTCACCTCAGTCCTTCCTGTGACTGGTTCTTTGGCACTCTCCAGGAAGGAGCACTCTGCTGAAAGACACTTCCAGGAGTGATATTTCCCAAAGAAAAAGCCCTTTCTCTGTTCCAAGAGTTAAAATTCTTCATTGTAATTCCTGAAAAGTGATCTAGTCTGAAAAATCCTGGTGGTGCTTACAGGAGTAAAAAACCAATCACAGCAGAGGCTGTGTAAAACAAACAAAACACTTGGAAAAGCTTTAAATTCAGGAGTATGAAATTCTGGCCATTACCAGCATTTTGTAAAAGCACGCTGACATGGTTTCTTGCAAAAGTGTTTGTGAAACATTGGGTAAACTTAGGCCATTTAACTCTCTTGGTTGGAAATGCTACAAAACTCTGTGGTTCTTACTTTTCATTTGCCAAAATTAAGGAAACCACTGTACTGCATTCCTTGTAAGTGTTAGGAATTGTCCTTTAGTAAGTAAGGCTCAAGTAAGATTTAAGTAGAACTAGAAAAAAAATTTACTCACTGGTTTTTATGACTTTTGAAATGTGTACAGATTCAGTATGTGTGTCTCTGCTATGTTCTTGTGGTGACTTCTGGTAAATATTTGAACTGATGGATCTGCAACCTGAACAGAGAATTTTAAAACATTTACTGCTGAATATTACAGGAAGCACACACCACAGTTTTGCTCAAACGCTAGCCTTCCTGCTATTTTCACTGGGAGCCTTGCATAGTATTGTAAGTGTTAACTAATTGTACCTCTCAAAATTACAAGCAGGATGCTGTTCCAGTCTAAGGTAATTTGGGAACAAAGCCATTGGTATAATTCATTGTAGTATATATAAAACTGTAATGGGGAGAGTAAAAGAAAGCTTTCTTCTCATCATCATCTCTATTTTTTAGTACATAGCACCTGTACAGAGCTGTGAGAGTTTGTACAACTTGTATGATGAAAAATTTCTGCTGGCCTAAGGGAACCTGGATCCACTGCAGTCCATGGATCTGTGCCAGTTCACACTACATTTTCTCCAAAATGAAGCAAGCAGTGCAAGAAAGTAGAAGCTGCTCTGAAAAGTTTCTTCTTTTCAGAAATAACAAAATTCACTAATCAACAACAGCCAATTCCCTTTTTGCCTATCCCCCAACCCTTGTCCTTACTGTCTCTGTGAGACTACAAATTGATCTTTGTAACATGTCCAGAAGATTAAAAATAATCCAGGCTCTCACAGAACATAGAAACATGTTGCTTGTTCCAGAATTGAGAGGTCCTCAGGGAGGTGCTGCTTTAAAGTTAAACAAGGAGCATGAGTATCGCACCAATCCTAACTGTGCTGTGCCCAGGAGGTAATTCCTTGGGAATGAGTTTCCTAAAGTTTCATAGATGTTGCCAAAGAGAGTTTTAAAAAAAGAACAGAAGTAGACTTAGCAATAAATACCTTTCTTGGCGTTTAAGTATTCCCGCTAACTTGCTGGATGAAACGAGTAGAGGCCACATCAGCTGTAGAAGCAGAAATTTTGTTGAGTACCAGTTTTGCATGCCACGGTATAATCTTTCCACACTCTCCAAGGAGGACCTCTAAATATGTAACAATTCATGTGCCAGAATATCAATGCTGACTGGATTTTCAGGTCTGATGTTTACTTTTGTCTCTTCAGATAGGACAGATCAACGTACATTAAGTGATTTGCAATTTACAGATTTACCAGTAACTGTTAGCCAAACCATGGTGCTTTAGGATTCAAACCTCATGAAGGAGTCAACCTGCCGGGTCTCAAAACATCTGCCAGCTTCCTCGGGTGATCTTCGTGGTACAGCCTTGCTCACCAGCAAACGGGTACTTACTGAGTACAAAGAAACTGCCCTTGGCACCTGAGACTTTTATACTGCCCTCGAGGGTATCATGACTCTGGATCATGCTATTCAGTACATGGAAGTTTGTGCAAAGCCCCTGAGGTTGGTTATCTTCTGGGGCAAGAAGGATGCCCCAGGGAGGGACAACATAGTCGGAAAGACGCTGTTGAGTCACTCAGACCTTCTTCACACCTCTGTCACAGTGGCTTTTGGTGTCTGAATAGCTCATTGCTGTCTTTGAACCCAGTTTCTGTCTACACATAAGAGCAGGAGATAGTGATCACCGATCTTTTAATAAAATAAGTAAGAATCTGAAGTACTACTTCTGGGTTAAGGAAAAATATTTTATTTTATTAGAAATGTAAATTCTACCTCTCCTCTGAAAACTGTTCCCAAAAATGTACATGCACAAATCCAGCTACCACAATCATTCATTTGCACAGCAAGCCCTTAGACAGTTTTCTTTCTTCCAGATGACTTCCGTAGCCCACCTGGGAAGTAAATTACTGGGCAGTGCTAGAGTTAGTAAACCTACATACACTCATAAAAGTTCAAACCGAAGTGTGATCATCAAGTACTTACAGGTCAGTAATCACACCCTTAATTTTCAGAAATAATTTAGAGGAGTTGGTATTATCTGAAGGTCCTTCCTTTTCCTTTCCAAATATCCCGTTGTAAGGTAGTAATAAGTATAAAAATTAGGACCTGGCTGAATGTTTGCTGAAGCCAATGGAAAGTCTTTACGTAATCTCTCAGTGCTTTGGTGGGACCCCTTCAAACCTGTTAATTCAGAAAAGCACCTATTTCATAATCACTTTATAAGGTCCCAGTTATATTGCCCCATTTTGTGGGACATAGCTACAGCCTTGAAGTTAATAATATGCTTAACTACTCTGCAGAATAAGGATGCACTTAGAGCCAAGTATAAGCATAAGATCTGTGTCAAACAGGGCCTTAATATTCAGCAGACCATGCTGTTTGCTGCACACAGATCTTTTGCCATTTAAGCTATGGGTATTGGTTTGATTTTTGGTAAAAGGGTCTGCCAGCATATTCTTCAAAAAATGATACCTAAAACCACTAGTTGGGAGGAGTATGACGGACTCTTTCAGAAGTAGGCTTTTGTAGAAAGTGATATAGGTAAGAGTTGTCCCAGTTTACTCTCAGGTCATGCTGATGCTGTGCATCGGAGTCCAAATCTTACAAAAAAGAAGGTTGCACTGGTTCCAATAATTGTGACAACAAAGAAAGGAATAAAGCTGCAGTGTGCTCCTGACAGCTTTTCTGTACATAATTTTTTTTCCTCTGCAGTTGAAGAGTCCAGACATGTTTCAGTGGTTCTATGCTCCCAGGGCACAACATCATCTGCAGTGGCCAGAGTCAGCTGAAATAGTCTCTCATAGGCTAGCTTTCGAATGAGGAGTTTCTCACAGATGATCAACCACCCTTCCAGCAAATCACAGGTGTTCTCCACATGGTGTGAGCAGGTGAGACCATGACTTTGCCAAAACATGATGAAGTTTGGTAGCTGAAATATAAAATCCAAGTTTGGCCTGAGATCTGAATCTGGCACTCCACTTTATCCTCTGCTCTGAGCCAAATCAAACAGCAGCACGTCATGAAAACCAAACACCACTGTACTCTGGATCGCTTAAGATCTGGATCCAACTATTAACTCTGATGAGGAAGTTCCTCTCTATGCATATTCCTCCATTAGCTAGGGGTGGTAGCACTTTGAGAGTAATTCAAACACCTGAAAGTCCACACCTAAAACACTGAGAAGGCATTGGGAGTACAACGAAATTGGTACTCCATGTAGCATTTAAAAAACAAACAAACAAACAAAAAACCATGAAAGAAACACAGAAGCAAGATTTATGGGTGGTTCAAGTTCCATGGCAAATCACCAACCCACCCCCATCTTATGGGCTCCTAAAGTCCCTTATTATTAGTTTAAGAGCTGCCAGGCAGACAGAGTAATTCATTCAGCCCACCTGTGCTTTTTTTGAGGGGAAAAAATATGCAAAGGATGTGTTCCATATTCTTCAGGAAATGCTCCTCGCTGTGGAGCTAGCTCTACTGCAGGCTCGTGAGCAGTCACAGGACATTTGTGGTGTGCCAGCCCACCCAGGCAATCCTGCTCTCACATTTTCTCTTGTGCTTTTTTTTTTTTTTTAAATAGGGAAGGGTTTGAATTTTTCTTGTAGTGTGTTTGGCACTTCTGGTAGAGCCTTTGACATGGAAAAAGGCTCATCTTTCAAATGCCCGTGGCACTCCCCGTGAAAGGTGATTTTTAAAAAGCCATTTTATTTTGCTTCCTGGCAGTGATATCAAAGGAACAATCAGTGCCTGATTTCGAGCCAACAATTTATTTCCATTATAATGAATAGAAAACAATGTCATGCTGCCTTATTAGTTATTCATTTTCCAAGGGTTGGGATGAGATCTAACCAGAGATATGCTTTGATGTTTTCAGTTTGGAGAATTGGTATCCTAGCCAAAATGTTGAGCGATGCCAGTTCTGGGAGGAGAAGGGAGGGAAGGAAGGGCAGAGGAAAGGGAAAGAATCACTGAAAGTGCAGGGCAGGGGGTAGCTACTGAAAGAGCTGGGTATGTTGTGCATGATAGTGGCTGGCTATAAGAAGACATTGGAGTGGTGATTGTGGTACTTGGGGGTCTCACATCAGATAGAACACATGTGCAAAGAGCAGCAGCTGGATTGATTTCAGTGTAGTTACTTTGATTTATACCCATTGAGGGTCTAGTTCAATACACACTCAAGATCTGCTACTGTACTTCAGAAGAACAGCATTTCTGTGGTGTTTGCAGTGGGTATTGTGGAGGCTAATGGATCCAAACCAAACCAGATGTGCACAGCAGCCCCGGGAACTCGTCCTTCTCTCCCAGGAGCAAGCTCTTAGTCTTGTAGCAAAAAAGTCAGACTTTCCATTCCCTTGAATGCATTTCACCAGCATTCCTGGAACAATCAAAACATCCATATCATTTAACAGCAGAAAGCCTGAATGTGGTGTGAAGTAATTGATCATTCCTTGTTTATTAACCATGTCTCTCATGGACAAGCCACCCCAGCTGTTTTGGATTCTTTTCTGATAAATATACAAACACATTAAACACACCTTTTTTTATCACAGAATTGATCCTATAAACTGCCCAAGTGGTTTGTAACAGTAACCAAATGAATAGAGACAACAGTAAGTGAAGTAGATTGATTGCTTTAGTGTAGAACTGCCTGTGCATTGTAGGGAGGTATGTACGTGCTGCCTAGCTGTAGACTTTTATTTTAAGGGAACTTCTGTAGGGATTTTTAAAAAAACTGAGAAAACTGCAAAATTTTCTAGAGGCAAAAGAAAACTTGCCTTTCTTAGGAGAAGCAAGACAAGCTGCAACCACTTTTAGAAAAGGTATTGCATGGTGATCATAAACCATTATCTATGAAGTAACAAAATACATCACAGAAAAAGAAAAATACCTGTTAGGAAGAAATGTCTCCTCTGAGCAAAGATGTTTAGTAATAGTTTTGTGTGTTGTTGTCATACTGCCTTTAAATAGCCAAACCTGTAGTTACCATGGAGGAGAGAATCTGAAGCAGGTGATATTGCACAAAAGATAACTTAGTACTTCATTGAGCCACAAGAATCTGTGTGATGATGATGATTTTCAGAGAGCAAAGTCATCATATTGGATCCAAGCCTTGGAGAGTTTCTTGAACTGTCACTTTTCAAAAATATATAATTGTAATGACCAGCAGTGGCAGTCTGTCACTCACACAGGTCAATTTGCAGTGCAGAATAGCACTGCCAAATCCTGCTTGAGCAGTTTTCTCTCCTTTGAACCTTCTTTCTTATTGCCAGATGATCAGTCACACTCTGGCCCTCAGTGTTCCAGTCCTCTCATAATGGAGCAAATTTCCACCAAAAGCTTCCATGGGGGCATAAGGAAATTGGAGAAAGAATAGACCTGGAGTTCTCTCATGTAGCTAAAAGGCCTCCAGTCAGATACTGCAGCCAACTTCCCTTTCCTGTGCTCTGTTGCAACACAATCAGCCTTTTTCCTAGCCTAGAAATTCTGGCTCCTTTCTTTATTCCAGCCAATCTCCCTTCAGTAGAGGCATGTGATACCTAGCTTCGATCCTCCTAACCACAGTAACTCAAGCATCCCACAAAAAGGGCTGCGCTTCTTGCCCTTCTGCATTTTCATAATTGACTTCTGGACAGTAATAGATGATGATGAAATTCTTTCAACAGAGATATGAGCTTATCCTCCCTCCTTCAGATGCTGATTCTCTCTTTCCTGTGCTCTTAATTTCACCTCGTCAGCTCTGCCTTTCTGCTGGCCCCCACTCATTTCTCAAGCCAAAAGTTTATATGTTTGTGGCCAGGAAGTCCCAGAGCACACGGTGTTCCAATGGCTGAGGCCAGCCTGGATGTTGCCTCCCCTCTCATTAAATGAGGATAAGCATCATACAATAAATAGTTATGGTAAGAAAATAGGAGAAAATACCTAGCCAAATTAATTCCAAGAAAGCATAAGATTGGTGTTTCATGGAACAATAGGAACCTTTGGACATATTCAGCTTTTTATATGTCCTTGCCATGAGATCAGTAAATATTCTTATTAATGTATGGAGTGTAAAGGTCTTTACTGAGGTCTTGATTTACTATTGCCTTGCCTCTAAAATCTTGCAAAACAGATGAAGGCAAGCAAGGGAGGAGTATTGTTCCTTCCATCCCACTGGTGTGGAGGACCAGGCAGCAAAGCTTTTGGGTGAGGTCCTCAGAGTCACACAGAGGATCTGCTGAGGAAACAGGAGCTGAGTACAGGTATCGTAAACCTTTAACTCCTGTACATCCTTTTGATGCAGAGTCAAATCCTACACCTATGAAACCCCTCTGAAGGCAGTGTAACTATGCATGGGCAGGTGAGAGAGACATTGCCTGTCTTTTTTCAGTTATGTCTGTTTTACCCAACTGCCAGACAAACCGTCTCAAATCTGCAGCCAGCATTATATGGTCAGGCCATGGGGGTGAAAGGCCCAGCGTTCAACAGAGATTCCTTGGAGTATCTTTAAGATCTTGGATCACATAAAACAGTCCCCCCTCATTAAAAAAAAAAAAAGCAGCACACAAACTTACCATTGTTGAGTGTTTCTTTAATAGAATCAGAAACAAATTTGTGACCTTGTGGCCCAGAGGTGGGAACACCATCTATAAAATTGCCCAGACATAGAAATGCATTCTGCCTGTTAGTAGGAGTTTGCCATTGAACATGTGTATAAAAAAAAAGCTGGTGTTACATTAGGGCAACATTTTTTAAATGCCACAGCTCACTTTATATGCTGTAAACCTTGTTAATGTTGCTAACAAGAAAGTTAAAACCTCAAAGATATAAAAATAGGAATGCCACTGCTAACTAACAAATATACATGAGAACCAAATATTCAGATACAAGTTCTGGAATGGTTCATGTATCCAGGGAGGCAGAAAGAAAAAAAATCTTAACCTGAGTTGTTGCTGATGTTATAAAGGCTCCCTATAGTCAGCAAAATTTTCTCCCCTTGAGCGTTTGACTTAATTTCAAATGATTCCTGAGAATTCAACCCTATAGGATGGACAAAGTGGCTGGTCATCTCAGAAGTCAGGGCAGGCAGGCCACAAGGACTGTGGCAGCAAGGACGATTCAGCCCAGGAGACCAGATGGGGCAGGGAGGGAGGGAGGATTGTTTTTGTCTGACTCAACAGCAGATTGTTAACGTGGCAGTGGTGGGGAAAGTGTTTTCATCATAACAGGCCACCTACATATTCTGGTCTATACTGTTGGCTCTAGATCCAAGTTAATAGACCCAGTTTGTGCCTGTTATATGCAATCTGGGATGTATTGTGAATCTTTTCGACAGCCTGGACTCTATGGTGGTTCAGGGGCTGGAATTTCCAGAGGTTATTTTTGGCATTTTTGTCCTAACTACATGTATTTATCAATGCAACTTTTTAACTCTATAATGTAAGGATTGAGAGCTACACCTAAAGTTGAGCCTTCTGACATCAGAGTTACATGGACTTACCTATCTACTTAGCATTGGCAATTACTTTTGTGTCTTCTAGTCTTAGCTTGTGAAAAGCAACCTTTTTCTTTTCCTAATTTATTTCCTCCTGGAAATTATGAATGAAAGATCTTCAAAGATACAGTATTCACTCACACAATGGATCTTTGTTTACAGATTGTGGCATCACAAAAAATATATAGTTTATACATTTATTTATGTGTATATATGTAGAGGGTGTTATATAGTGAAGAAAAGTGGGAGAGAGAAAGAGGTGTTAGTTTATCCTTCCTGTGAATGCAGGCTTTGGCTTTTTCTAAGAACAAGTTCTGTACAGTCCTTTGCCCCCATCCATTTGTGGAATGAGATGTATTGTCAGACAGATACGAAGCAAACTCTTGTTTACTTAAGTATTAGCTTCTTGATCCCAATCCCAAACTCTGTTTATGAAAGTCTTATGGACTGTAGATCAGCTGCTGAGAGGCAAACTGATGGCTTGACAACAAACACACCCTCCTCCCCAGAGGGATCTATAGAAATAGGAACAACTTGTCAGGGCCCTGAGTGCATTAATAGGCCTTGATTTCCCTGACCCAACCCCACCTGGGGCCACAAGCCACACCTGAGAGCCCCTACCTACACACCTTCTTCTCATTGGTCTGGGAATGCGTTTAATCTTAGGCTTGGGTGACCAGTCCTTGCAGAAGCTGCACTGAAGATGGATGTGTCTTTAATGCTAAAATGGGTCCTGTGTTTCTGAGAGACCTTCAAACCTACTTTGAAGAGGTAGGTTACTTGCTACTCTGTCTAACCCTAGAAGGTTTTAAAAAAATGACCATGTGAACAAGAAGAACCATCTGGTAGGGCCCTAGAATTTAAAACTATTATTTCAAGGCATACATTATGCAGGGAGGTTGGTTTGTGAAGTAAGCTTGGTTTGCCTACTATCCTGGGGGACCTTACAGCTCCACCCAAGGCCATCACAAAATTCTGGTTTTGCTCTACTTTATTTTCTCATCCTTAATTTAGTGCTGTAAAGGAGGGGCAGAATAGTGAGCGTGCTGTCAAGAATGGTTTATTAGACCAAGATCACTGTGAAAGCAGCAAGACCCAGGCTTTGGGATGCAGCCTGATGGCCCATGCTCTTGGACACCATAGCTAGGGGAGTACTAAGAGCAATAGGGGTGTTGCAGAGCTGGGAGTCCATGACTATTACCAGGTACAGAGGAGCAGCCGGCAAGGAGGATGGTGTCCAAGGGTTTGGAGTACTGATAACTCTAGGCCATAGCCTCACAGGTTACCAAAACAACAAAAAAAACCTGTTACAATAAAGACTGTTAATCAGGAAAGCAAAGTGACTTGTATCACAATAACCATCTTCTTGGCAAGGGGTTACAGGGACCACAAAACAAATTGCTTTTCTGAACCTGATGGGAGCCTTGAACATGTCCCTAGCTGGGACAGAAGGTGACCCCATAACCATAGTTTCTCAGTTACTGCAGCCCAAAGCTTATGAAAAACTTATTCAGGGTGTAGAGCAGGTTTTTTGGCATTTTATGCTAGGTGTTTGACCCTGGTGACTATGCTCTGCTTTGTCTTGAAGTTGTCAGCATGTGTGGCTCTATATTCTCTCACTATAAATTTTGCTATGAACACAGAAATTTTTAGATGGGATCAGTGGTCTCCTAAAGCTGTTGGATGGGGAGTATGCAGAACCTTACTGTCCATCCCTGTTCTAAAATTGTAGACAAACAGTGGTGATATTTAATTGTCATAAATAACAGTGGCGATATGTTTTGCAAGGAGTCTCATAGGGGTTACAGCAGTGACGGATCTGATGCATGCAGTACTCTTAAGTGGAGCAAAAGCTACAGCACAACCAGGAGGGTTGTGCTGAGGATCTGCTACGTGCTAATATACTTGTGTTTGGGAGGTGGTTAAGCTGAAAGGCAGTTTGAGATTTTCAAAGACCTGTTTCCTCCTTTGACATGATGAACACTTTCATGGTATTAGGAATATCCAGAAGGTATTTGGGATGAGAAACATTTGTAAGTTTTGTTGTGCACTATGTAATCATGTCCATAGCTGTAAACAGTGCTCCTGGCAGTGTCTAATGTGTGACTGCACAGTTAACATGGGCGCGAGACCAAGGTGCCCAGCTGCAGGCTCCTGTGCAAGTCTGGAGAATGCTTACAGAGGCACAAGGTCATAGCTGTTGAAAAACAAACTGGCTATTTGGCTTCTCTGTGGACTACGATACTTGAAACAATCTCTATAAAGCAAACCTTGGAAAAGCTCAAAAAAGACTTTTCTTCACATATTTCCTCCCTTTTCAGTTCTGACATTGAAAAGGCCATCTCTGGGATAGCTAGAATCCATCGAGGTTTAGGAGTTACTTTGTAAAAAAGGCCAACTTTGAAGACTAAATTTGGAGACTTCCACCAGGGTGCAAATCAGAAAAGCAATACATGTGAGTTCTGAGAATAAGTATACACATGTGCGTGATGTGTGAAGGCAATTATTTCTATGTAGGTCACTTCTTGACAATATAAAATGCTCACTTAAGGACAAGTCCTAAAAAGACCTCAGCTTTCAGCATCTTCCAGGAATTTACTAACATGTGAGGTAGCTCAGCAGCTTGCAGAGTAAAGGCCTTGTTGGCTGTTACTTGTTCAGGATCTCAGATATCATTATCATAAACTTTATCTGGGCTGACTTTATGTGCATTGTGAGTGCTTGAATTCTTTTCTGTCTTCAGAAGCTAATTGTAAGGGCCTTTTTTTCTGCAAGTTTATGTCCTCCCTTCCTGTCCCCCATGTTCCTTTAAGGCATATTGGTTTTTCTGGGTGAGGGCTAGCAGCTTACCTGTCCTGTGCTTGGATGTTTTCACTTTTCTCCCTCACCCAGACTATTTTCATCCACGCTATTTGCCATACTTCACTATTTTTGGTCAGACACACCAAGCCTCCCATTATTGAAGGCTGTAGAGCCAACCCTCTTCCAGCACAGCATGACTAAGCGAAAGACTGTTCTTGGCTTTGAAGAGCATTTGGCACCACCTCTTAGCAATGAATAAAAAAAAAATTACTCCTTATATAGATAAGTATATTTCATGCTCAACTTTTGGTTGTTGTAACCACCTATGGGTCAGAAAGAGGAATGGTTGGATGACAGCAAGCAATGTGCAGAAAGCTCCATGTTCTCTTTGACTTAAACATAACCAAAAGAGTACATTTGTAAACTTTTGTCCATTTATTCAACTTCATTTCCACACTGACAGAAAAATTGCTTAGACCATCCTACTGCTTGAGGGGTAGGGGTGGGATGTGGGGAAGGGAAATACACTTCTCTAAGGCTACAGTAAAGCCTAAACTGTTTCAGAAGATGGTTGTCTTTCTCCATATGTGCATGATTAGCAACCAATTAATGATGAAATTGATTAATGATTTAAATTAAACCTAAGCAGTAAGTGAGGATAATATTTTAGGACTATATTGTTGAGGAGTGAGAAAGGTAAGTAATCCAACTGAGAAATTGACTCTTTTGTGTTATGGCTAATCAAAAAACCAGCCATTTTCTTTAGCTCTTCAGAATTTAAATCAAATTTGATGCAACTATTTGGTCTATTTGAAACAATGACTCAATTATCTACAAGACTCAATATGTCATACTCACAAGAGAAAAATTGATGGGATTTTAGCAAGAGTATTTAATTTTTAAGGGCTACTGGTTATAGCTTAGTGAGAAGTTTTCCCTTTCTCCCCTTCTTTAATCTCAGTACTGACTGTAATTTATTAAGCTATATTTCCAGGGTAACATGCTGAGATTATGATTTTGTTGAAGACCACGCTTAAAATTGCACTGAAATTGGATGCAGCATGGGAACCATCGTAATCAGGACTTCACCGCTGAAGCCTAGGAACAATTTTGTGGAGGGTCATGTTGCATCTTGTCTAGGGCTTTCACAAATTAAAAATCTATTTATATATGAATTTTAAATCAAAGCACAACCATTCTGTGCTTTGACTTAAAGCACTTATGTTTTTCTCTTTGCCTCAAACATGGACTCTGTTCAGCATTCTCATTTGAATGTATACCAGTATAAGTCCTGGGAAAGACATTTTCTTCAACAATCAAATAAACTCTCTATTAATGCTGCTAAATTTCTAACACAAGAGATTAGATAAGATATGAGGATGGCAAACTGTTGAACACTTGTTATTGTAAGCCCTCTCATAGGGGAACCAAGGTAGATATGGGACCTGAACAGATATACTGCTGTAGACAGTCTTTTCACCTAGTTTCCCTCTTTCCTTTGCCTCAGAAACTTTCCAGTTGGGTTAGGCAGATCCCAGTGTTTCTGCATGTATGGGTTTTTCTCTCTGTAGATTGTTGCCTATTCAGATTGCAGTCCTGAGGTTTAATGTTGATGAAGACTTTATAATAGAGTAATGGCTGCTGTTAAATATAAAAGGAAAAAAGAAAACCTAGAGAAGGAGGAAAAGGGGGGGAACAAATAATTTGGTTCTAGTTTATTTGTATCTCAGGAACACCAAAATCACTCTGTAATTGTTCAGGTAGATAACATTCCAGTTCCAGATACAGGCTGGTTTGCAAGCAAATTTGGTAAGTGGGGTTTTATTGTGCTTTGCAAGACAGCCTGTGAAATGTACCTTGGCTTTATAACCAAAAAAATAATTTCATTTGGAAATTCTGACCAGTGGCACATTGCATGTTCTCCAGGTGTCACAGTCTTGAGTAACAATTTCATTAACTGCTAATTTATAGTACTTGTGAGTCTGGAGGTAGCAGGGGAAAGGGCAGAGTCTGAGATGGTCTGTAGCTCAGTAGCCTTTTTTTGGCATTTATGTATGTAACAGCTTGGATCTTACTCAGTCCTTACAACTCTGCAGTTCCTGGGTCCCTATTTCTTCCATATAAATAAAATTATAATGATGTAGATCCTTTCTGGAGAGTTTAACAAACAGTCAAAATTTACAAATATGGGCACTTTCAGTGTGACTTATCCCCAGCAATGAATGAATTATTTTGGGATCTCCAGAAGCTGGGTCTTTTATCTTCTTTCCTTCCTCTATTCAAATACTTGCACCTTATGTTATTTGGTGGCAAACTCTTCCCCTGGTTATAATTTAGGAACCTATCTAGACGAATCATCCCTATAATTAGAGGCATCCCATCTCAATGCTTTCATCGCTCTGAAACGATTCTGAGAAATGTGAAGAACTTAATTTCAACATGAGAAGTAGTCTTGGGACCAAATTGAAGATTTGTAGATAAAGTAACATTGAGGGAAGACAGATTTTTTTTTAGTCATCTATCAGCAGTGTCCAGTGCAGAGTTTAGCACTTAAGAAAGAAGTAATTTCCATACAAACTGTCAGAAGTCATCCATGAGTAGAAAAATAATAGGAAAAACTTCTGAAGTTTGAGTTCATCTGCTGATGTGGCTTTTTTTTTTTGAGGTCATGGAATTCAGTATCTTCTTGGCATGCTGAGTGGTAGATGCAAAACACTAGTTAATGCTTAGCTGCTTTTCTGATGCTGTGGATGTTAGGTTACTGAAATACAATGGTAAGTTATATTAGCAGCAATATATCTTTGCATGTGAATGTGTAGATACATTGTGTTCAGCAGAAGGGTTGTTTGGTGAGAAAGAGAAGAAAGCATACTCTTTTTACGCCTCTGGCAAACTTCTATAACTGGCTCACCCTGACTGGATATGATTTGTTATTTGTAGAGCAGTGGTTGCTTGGAGAAATGCTGTAGCAGCAAGCTTAGCCTGTGTGTCTAGCAGCACCCTTTATTAATTGCAGCAGTGGGTGGGAAATGAATTAGTCTCATATATTACCACTGGGGGGTTGGCAGTATCCATTCTCCCAGGGTTGCTACATGCTTCTAAAACTGTGTCTTTGTTTCAGTACTGCCTGAGCAATTCTGCAGAGCTGTCTGCTCACAGTAGATATAGGAAACAGCATGACCTGCCAATGCCTTCCTCATATAGCTGCCTATATCTGCCCTCAGCAGAAATGCTGCTGCTCAATGTGTGCTAGCATTTTCCCAGCAGCTGCCAATGTGACTATGCAGGTGATGATATGATGGAGAAGGAGGGCTGGCAGAAGGAATAATTTAAAGAAATAAGGCAGCCCCAACTGGCTGTGTCACCAAGTCTGCCACTCCAGCACAGGTCTTCTGGATGGATGGGAACCAGCCTTGGAAAAGCAAAGCTCAGCACTAAGTTCCTGAGGGAAAAGCTGTTTGTGCTGTGTACCTTTAAGGCATTTATATAGCATTCTGTGCATAGTACATCCTCCTGCTGTCTGGTGCTACTAGTAACAGAAATATTGACATAGGCATACCTATGATCACCTATGATCATAGGCATACCTATGATTAGGCATACCTAAGATCATACCCTTGCTGGTTTTGAAGGTAAAAATATCTTCTGCCTTGTGGGAGTCTACAGACATGGGGTGTTGATAAGTATATCTGAGGTCATATTACCTTTGAGGACAAGGGCTCATTTTTTTATTCATGATCTCTGAAAACCTACAGTGAAAACACCAGAATCCACAAAATGTGCAAACTTTGCTGCTGTTTGTGATAGTCTGAAGAGCTGCCAAAAACTTGCAACAACCAGCACTTTTCCTGCAAGCAGAGATGGGAACTGTGCTTTTGAGGGGTAAAACTTAACTTCTGTCCCTAAACAAATTTAAAAGGCTTTTCACTTTTCTTATTTGGGAGATAAACCTGAAAATGCGAAGTTCTAAGTTTCAGGAGACAACTCCCAAACTATTAATCTTGAAACCTTACAACTTCCAGATCTGCCTCATGAGGGATCCAATAAATGGAGTGATGAGTGGCAGTAAAAATTGCATATCAAATATATGCAAAATGTGGTTAATTTTAAAACAAATCCTTGCACTTTAGATGTTGGACTCTGATATTAACTGATATGATAACAGTGGTAAAGAAACCCTGAGCTCATTTCAGCCAGCATATGGAAGGGTTTGAAAAGCATTAGCCTGTAGTTTTAGTCCCCAACTATTATTTAGCCCTTCTGCTTGCAGTAGTGCCATGTGCCATATTTTAACATAAGAAACAGCTTAATTTGGCTCTTATCTTCAGAGGTTAAAACAGGAATTTGGTCTGAGAAGACTGTGCAGGTTCCCTTGCCAGGGTTACTTGCTCTGTTTTATGAGTGCATGTGATGACCTGGGTGTCTTCATACAGGTTGTTTACAGCATGATTACAAAGATAAATGAAACATGGTTGAAGTTGTTAAATTCCACTATCCCCTCATTGCACAGTAAGTCATGAACTCTACTGAACAAAATAAATTTGGAAAGAAAAGTGATCTCGAGTGCATCTCTTCTAATAAGGGCATATCATAATTTCAATAAATACTTTCCATTACAAGTTCTTATGTTAATGCATCTGTTTATGAAAACTGAACTGAAATTGTGAATCGCTTTATAAATGCTAATCAAAACAAGATGGCCCAGTTTTAAATACCTGTCTATTTTGGTTTCAGATAATTTAAAATTTTTATTTAATGGAATTCAGGATTAAATTTAAAGGAAAAAAAACCAAACCAACAACAAAGCAAGACTCCTCTAAACTTCATTTTATCATCTGTCCTCTGCTCTGGAAGAGGAAATTCTGCAAACCAACTCTGAACTCAGGAAAGGGAGGTACTAGCAAACTTGCTGTGCTGAAGGATAACACAAAAGGTAAAATGTAACATCATCCAGAAGCCTCCATGCTCAGTCACGCAACTTTTTTGAAGGCTGCAGCTCTCATCCAGGTCACAGCAGCATAACTCGATGCAGAACACTTTTACCAAAGAGGAGAAATTACTAAGAGATAATACAGTTGAATATTTAAAAACTACTAATATGAAATGCTTTTTGTATCAAACATCAGTAGGTGGAGTGTTTCCTTTGCATTTTCAGAGATAAAAATATTTGTTTTGTTGGGTGACTCACTCAGATTACTGTTTCAAGAACTGAGCAAAGGTGAAAGGATTTTTTTCTGCCTTTACTAATTTATCTGCCAAATGTGTTCATTTCTAGTCAGCTTGCACATGGAGTAGCATTCACTGTACTTTCTTACTGTATTCCACTTGCTGTGTTTTTTTAGCTCAGTTCCTGGTATGTGATTAAAAGTTTTAAGTGACACCTAATGCCCTGTTAAGTCCTACAATAGCATCTGGAAATGATATCTGTGTCTCTAGGTGGATTCTTGGAAGAAAATTCACTTTAACTGTAATTCCCCCTTTACCTTCCTTCCCAGCCTTATCTTGCCCCCTTCAAGAGCTAACAGGGAAAAAGAATTCAGGTTATGAGACAATTGATATAAAACCTGTGTACATGTAAATCTAAGTTAATGCATATAAAGGGAAGGAAAACCAAAATCAAAAGAGTACTGGGAGTTATGGGATGGGAAATCTGGAAGGTTTTTGTTCCATCTTGCATTTGAAGCATAGAACAAGAAAATTCCAGGTGATGGAAATCTCGATACAGGCAATGAAAACCAGGAATGTACAGCTCTATTGTAGGGGTAAGAAGAGCCAGACTGAAAAATTGGTGAATAATTTTTTTTTCTGTGAAAGGAATGAACTTGATTAGCATCATACAGACAAAGGTTATTACAACTAGCATGGGTCAATCTATAGACAAAAGCTTCAAAAGGAACTAATGTTATACAAATGACATGTATGAATCTTTGCATCAAAATAACACTTCCGTGTTTACACTTCAGAGTTAGTCATTAAACTTTGGCGGTGTGTTTTGTGTGGGTTGGGAATAAATTATTTCTGTGAGACTGTTGTGGTCTAGCTGGGAAAAATAGTGCTTCTCTTGTGAGTTTTGTCACTTTAAAATTTATGTAGCGGAAACTGCCTGGAGAAATTATTGGTTGTGGATAGCTATATTTGGTGATCTGGGCCGGTTAAGAAAAGGTTTAATAATTCACATTGTTTTTGTAATGTAGTATTGAGTATACATTAAACCCACACAAAGGTAGAACAGCTGACATGGCTGGAAGCCATTTGGATCCCATCTCTGAAACTGAGGTAAGGATTTATGTCTAATCCCCTGCATTTGGAACAGAAAACATACAACTTCAAATGAGGAGTTGGGGCACCAGCTCTTTGGTTATGATGGAGGAAGGTGGGGTATAATAGTGCTTGAGTATTTTATTATGGTTTTACAGGGAACAGTGCCATGTTGGTTTTGACTACTCATTTTATCTAAACTGTTCTTCAGTATTATGACCTACATTGTCTTACTACAGGTGTAGTAAAATCCCAAACATACAGACCCTAGTATTAGCATAGCCAAGCTCCATGTAAAAACTCACAGTAAATCAGCCTCACTGCAGCCAAACCACATGTAAAAGCAAGCTGTGAAACAGACTCAACATTGCCAAACCACATGTAAAAGCATGCTGAAAACCACCCTCCACATAGCCAAATTATATATAAATCTGTGATGGAGAGCAGTCAAATTTTGTGTGTTTACTGGAATAACTCAAGGCTGTGGAGAATCCCCTTGCACAAGTCACCTTCTCACCCACCTAATGTCTGAGCAACAAGATCCAACAATGTACTGGACAGACCCACTCCCAAATCTGAAGTAATCAGATAGGAAAAGTGGCTCCAGCAGGAATAAATACAGCACAGTGGGTTTGGGATCAACCTGCTCCATATTTGAAAGCAGCGAATGAGCAAAAGAATTAAGCTCAGGAAGAGCAAAGGACTAATTTTGTGTTGTCTGATTCAGATAGAACTGATATTTCTGAGTTATTTCTACTAATTCATAGAATAAGTCAGTCGAGGGCCAGAAGAAACACATCTGCCTTCCATGATTAATCTTTCCAGTTAGAAATGAGCAAGATGCAATTAGTAATCCCATTTTCAGTTGTCCTGACTTCAGAAAGTCATCTTAGAAATTTTATTAAAAGAGAGGGAAAACTGTGTGAATTGAGCTTCCAGTTCACTGTTTTGTAACTTCAAATGCACTGAGCTTTTAAATGGCTTTTTGTGACACTTTCAATATTATAATCACTGCAGTTGGTTAACCATGAAATATTTTGGGGGAGGGGATTACAGCTGTTTTCTCACAACAGGTCTCAAAGCACTTTACAAAGGAGTTAAGTATCATTATCTCCATTATATAGCTGTAGAAATTGTAACAGGAAGACATGGAATTACTTGCCTGACGTGCAGGAGGTCAATGGCAGACCCCTGCATAGAACCCAGATCTTTTGAGCCCCTTTTCTAGCTACTGAATATTATTCTTAGTTATCTGCTGTAGTGGGAAGTCCCAGTAATGGCTGCTGTTTCATGCTAGCTTAACAAATCTGGCAAAAAAAAAACCAACAACAAAACCCAACCTGTTTGTAGCAGCAGGTTTCTTGTATCAGTAAGAAATATCCAATACTCTGGGAGCCAAAGAAGGCTCGTGTCAGAAAAGGCTGCTCACGTAAGCTGGTAGAAACACATTCAAGGGTGTGCTCAACCAACAAGAGTTAGTTTTGCTTTTCTTTTGCACTGTTTTGTTTGAACATGTTGTTGTTTAATATGCAGTAGGTGTTCATGAGCTGAATTCTATGAGATAATCCAGGATTCCCAGCCTTTGACACACAGCATGGTTGTTGAAATTGGTGGGTTATGGCTTCCCCCTGTGTAATGCAGAAAGGCTTGACTGGATGAGGTGGAGAAATTTCAGCGTATGTATAAATTGAGGATTTGCCGAGGGGAGAATGTGGATTCAGTGTAAGGGGCTATTTATCTATTAAAGCCACTTTTATATTTTAAAATTAATTTATATGATCAATAGACTTTTTCCAGTTCCAGTCCCCTGGCTGAAAAGGCTGTCAAGATATCAATACCATAACTTATTTGCATACTTTGCTAAGTTCTCTAAATGCAATATTTGACAACTCACTTTTCTCTTACCCATTCCAGGCTCATCTTTGCAATCATGCCTGATTGAACATTACCAATAAATACATAAGTGTGGAGCCAGACTGGTACAGAGCAGTACAAGGATAAGGTAAGGTGCATGGCTGCTTGCCCACTGCACGGTCCTGGCCAATACTTGCCCCATTCTAGTCCCAAATATTAGCTATTGCCAGGTGAAAAGAGGAATCAAGAGCAAGCCTTTAAGCATGTTTTGCTGTCTTCTACACCTTTTCTACTTCTGGAGAAAGGCTGTGGGTTTAGGCCTGTGAGATGCTGACAGGATACCTATGCCCTTGGTTTCCCAGCTTATGCTTTCAGCTCATAAAGTCCCTCTTTTAGTCTTTAATGCATTGACCAAAACAGCAGCAATCACACCATCAGGTAATGTTACCTGGTGTCTCCCCCAAGGCAATGCCATCCAAAATGGAGAGGAGGAGGATGACATGAGTATGATGAAGTCAGCTCTCTACGTGGCTTCTCTCCAGCTCTGGCAGAAGTTGGTACACTTGGTGGAGGCCTGAGCATCTCATTAGCATCAAGAGAAACTATGGAGAAGTTGATATTTAAAAGCAGAACAGAAATTCTTTGCAATATATTAAAAGATCAGTGTTGTTTCTAAGAAGTACCAGCTGGCGTATTTACCATTAACTTGTGACATACTCATGTAAAATATTTTTTCAGGGCAACACTGATAATGACAGCAAAAATACTCAAAGCAATGTATTACATAAAACAGCCCTAGGTCTCAAAAGTGATCTTAAAGCCCAGTGACGTCATCATCATTTAGCACAGCAATGATTCTGAAGAAACAGAGAGCAAGTCAGCAAGTGAGGAAGGGGAACTATTGCTACACAGCATGGAGATCCATGGTAAAACCCTGAATGCTCATTCTGCTATTGATTTGAGGTTTTTAATTGTTTTAAGAACAAAAGTAAACAAATGGAAGACTTGCTTTTGCTATCTGTGATTATGCATTTATATTCTGTTCATCTGTGCTATTCTGCTGCTCCCTGTTATCTCCCTATGTATGCTTTTACATCTCATTATCTGATGTACTTCAACAAAATATGTGAACTTAAGAACAAAAAGCCAAACAAAGCTCACATTTGCTTGTGCCAAATCTTATCTTTTTAATATAAAAGGTTAATCACGAACACAGCGCGTGTGGTTAAAAATATTCCTTCTGCCTCTGTGAAAATTACATTTTATAACCGGCTTTTAACTACCTCCACCACCAAATCAACATGTGTAAGTATACTCTTCTACCTTATGAAGCTAAAGTCTCTGCAGATCATGAGGTAGATTCATATCTCCCAAAATGCTTGTCACTTCAATACTCCATCAAATCGCTGTAGATAGTTAGTTTTTCTCACTTGCAATTCAGTGGGAAAATCTTTCCTGGATCTCAGCAAACGCCCCAAGCCAAGGACTGATTTGGCAAGGTCAAACTGAAAACATCTCTCCACACTTAAAGCAAGGCATAGCTCAAACCCTGCTTTGTCCAGCTGTCAAAAGCCTGAAGTGGGAAATAGGTTAGCCCTGAAGATGGAGAAATTGATCAACTACAAATACATCCATTGGAACTTAGGAGCTAAGGTGTCTCAGGATCCTTCTCTAGGCTTTTCAACAACTATCCGCACCAGAAGTACAATGAACACCTATTCTTTTAATAGCCACTTCAGTATCTAATAAGACTCAGTTTTACAGTTTGAACTTCTGGATTCCTGCTGCGACAGCCTGCTTCTGCTTGTATGCTCTCAAGGTAGGAGTCCATAGGGGCAGGACCTGTTAAATACAGGGACACTGGGAGAAATGTGTTCAGAGATGATTCCTCTTCAGTGGGAACTGGGAAAGAAAATTTAACTACCCCTCTCATGAGTCCTGGAGAGAAAACCCATGCAGTTTACTTAGGACTTTAGAGACATATAATTTAGGAGTTCAGAGCCTCTGTCTGTAAAAGAGCAAGACCACTTTTGTCATGCCCTGCTTACCTCAAACAGACTCAGAAATTCAGCCCATGCCCTGCCAAATCCTCCCTGGTGGGAATGAAATCTGAAGGAGAAGGAGCACAGCATGATCTCTTGTTCCTGAGCAAGAGTTGCAGAGCCAGCACTAAAGAAATCATGTTTCCTGATGTGTGAGATGAAAAGATGAGGTGTGGATGAAATAAATAGTAAATTCCATGAAAGCCTGTATGCAGAGAATTTTCAAGCTAGCTGCAAGAGGCTATCAGAATGGGAGCAAGCTTCCATTTCCATCTAGCCTTTCTTAAAGCCTATACATGCAAGCGTAATTCAGATCTCTATTTACTTGATAGCGTCACTGAACTTGTCCCACTTTGAATCAAGTGCAAGGGAAAAAAAACCTCAAAAATGGAAAACCACTAGGTTAGGGGCTTTCTTCACAGTTTAAAAATATCCTAACCACACCAATGACCTTGATACAGAGAATTTCTTTCACCTTAAGTCCTCCAATTTCTCAGCCAGTCTTCAATGCTTAAGATGTGCCCTTTGCATTTATCCTTACTTGTTTGACAATCAGACCTATTTCTTGCCTGCATTTGGGGCAGATAACCTCAAAATATTAGCACTAAGGAAAATTACATGTATTTGCTTCCAAAACAGAAAATGCTCAAATAATAGAATCAGTACATTCAAAAGCACTTTTTATCTCTGCTCCTTTTTTAATATTGGAAAAAATATTTCATACAGAATTATCATATTTCCAGAAATATGTAATGACCCCATTCTTATTCTTGAATAATTTTATCTCCAAGTCTGACTTGTATTGTGGGTATTCCTGAAAACTATTGAACCATAGACTATCAGCTCCTTGGAGACTGCTTTGTTTTGTGTGCCTCATCGACATGTATTCTGGAAAGATCACCACCAGACCCATGAGAGGGGAAAGCTTGAAAGTGTGACTTCATAGTGATATTCTTCACAGTGTTCCCCAATAGTAGGCTTGCAGCAGTGTTTAAAAAAAAAATTAAGAAATTTACATCAATCAAAGCAGCTAATCAGAACAAAATGCTGTTTTCTGTCTCCTGATCTGTTTCTTTTTGGATGGAGTATAGTTGCTGATATGTATGCTGGTCTTCTAATCCCTTAATAGGAGCACAGGTTTTTGAAGACTCCCTCTCAGAGCTGCTATTACCAAATATATGCTTCTAATTTAACTTCTCATGCCATATTACAGTAGCCTGAAGCAATTTTAGGTGTTGGGTTTGTGAGAAAAGCCCAATGTTGATGTTTATCAGATGACCTTTTAAAGGGTAATGTGGGGGTTATCCATTGACATGATTAAGACCATATGTAGGTCACTTTCCCCAGGCATTTCTTACTGCTTTTCAAAATCTCATCTATTTTTATCCAAATTCAGGCAGGTACCTTTCATCTCTGGTATGTTTATGGGCATTACAAAAATGAGGCCGAATGAGCAAAGTGTTGGCTCCTTTGGAGTAATTTCTACGTGAAAAGTCAAGTAAGCTTGAATGCAAAAATATATACGTTAAGACAATGCTGTTACAGATAAATTTCTACTTTCTTTTATTTTTTATCACTTCAGATGTTTTTCAGCAGATTTTTTTCCCCTCTTCCCTCCATCTTACAAAAGTTTCTTGAAAGACTATGGAGAAGTGAATTTCTTTGTGAGGGTCAGCTCTTAGAGCTGAATCTGGACTGACACCAAAACCCAAGGCTAAGTGCAGCTAAGCATTCTTTATGCTCAATCTCAGCTCCCTTCTCAGAGGTATGACAGATGGGTTTGGTGCTGTGTTCAAGCGATAACCTTGCCTTGTGTCCTGCCATCGAGCTGCTAAGAGCTGGGGTTTTTGAAGAATTACTTCTTTTCTTTTACAGTCAAGAAGGACAGAAGACAAACGTGCCTCAATATTGTGCCTGTGAGTATCCTTTTTGCTGCCTTGGAAATTCCGTATTTCCCTGATGGTTCAATATCTTGGTAGAGTTCTTGCTGAAGACCAGCTGCCAGTGTTTCCTGCAAGTCTTTGAAAACATATTATTAACAAATATGGTCTGTTCATTTTTTGGTTGTTTGGTGTTTTGGTTTTTTTTAGACAGAAGATCTTTGTGTTACTGTGTCTCTGCACCATCAGATTGAACAAAGAGATAGCATGGTAAGCTTTACTGCAAAGCAGAATTCAATACAGGCAGAGATATAAAGGCTAATATGGCACTTAGACATTGGCCAAGGAAGTAGGTGATAAGGCAGGCATTCACAATAACCATGTGGAAAAGAGGAAATAGGACAAGTATCTCATGAAGTCTTTAGGTGTAAAAACTAGACTTTTAAAGGTCTCTTTCAGTGGATCAGCATCTACTTGCTTGTGTTGATGTAAGTAGTTGTTATGACCCAAAATTTTGAGGTAAGGTTAGAGCATGGGTTGTCAGAAATTAACTGCACCATGGTGCAGTTAATATTGAGCGTATTTTATGCTTCAGATTTGTACTTCATTATTGGGAAGCCCTAATTATTCCCCTGTCTCCAGCCATGGTGACAACATGTTTAGGAGATACAGGGGAGAAGAAACTCAAATCCAAAGGTAATATATGTGCTGCCTTCAGAAAGAAATAAAGGGAGATATCAGAATAAGCTTATTTCCACTTGAAATGCCATGAACTAGTAATGTCTTTATATCAGAAAATGAAGCACTTTTTTCCCTGCGTCAGTGCCCTGAGAGTACTAACTGGCTATAACATTCCTGCTTGGCCTCCCCAGGGCTCCTGCTCCCCTGCCCTTTACCACCCAGGACCCCATTTTAGCCCAGCCTGGAACCATCAGCCCCCTGTCTCATAAACATGTGCCATTTCATTTCTGTCTACTATCAAGTATCAGGTTGAGGTTACTGAGGGCTCAGTCACAATCCAGCTACTGTGTATCAGGCACACTGTGGTAGCTGATCCTACAAGCCCTGTGTGTGGCAAATACTAAAAAACTCCTTTACCTCTCTTCCCTTTTGGGGTAAAGCAAGTGGCATTGCTGGCGTGTCCTGCAGGCTGAGAAATATGCACATGAGCAGTCACCACTGCACAGCCAACGTGCACTTACATGTTAAGCCACAGGAATCTGATTATGAGGCAGAGCTTTTCATCGGCTTATACTACAAAGGTAAAATGCTGCCCCCACTGAAATCAGTGGCAAAACCACCATTGGCTTTCACACAGCCAACATTTAACCTTTCTGATCGCTGGCCTCTGAGCCTGCAGAAGATGCAGTTCATGACTTGCCTATTCCAGAGGATTGGGGAGTGTTGTGATTTTGGAGGAGTTTGTGGCAACGCAATAACCGTGGAGGCCAGTCAGGTTTTGCATTTTCCGTTGCAGTCATGACAGCTACTTATCTTAGAAAGCATTACAGAGATGGGGGCTTTACTGGAGAGCATTTGTGGATCTCCTTTTAGTGCAAATGTATGAATTATGTTCAAAAGCATGGGAATGGTTTGTCCATAAATTCTAGTAATAACAGCCATGAAAATACTATCTCACCAGTTGTACTCCTCTCTCTCCTTTTGTTCTCCAGTAGGTTGCAAAAGCAATCAACATCAAATTTAGTGTGGGATTTAGCATGGGGATTTGGACTTCTTAATGTGAAACAAGGCTTTGAAAAACTCGGTCTTAGCAAACAGCAGCTAATAACAGAAATAGAGATAAGTCGATTCATATCTTCCCACCCAAAATATTTATATAAAGAATTAGTTAATTGTATTTTATCTTCTTCTGATGGGTGGGTTGCTAGCCTTCACATTGCAGCAGAGCTGGGAGATCTCTCATGCAGTCTGATGCCAAGAATATGTATTATTTCGAATTCTGTTATTTGCTTTGGGTTTAAGATGGTGAGAGCAAATTCCCCTGCAATTAGCCATAAGCAGTTTTGCAGTGAGAAAGTCTTTCCATGCTTGAACATCTTTTATTGGAGGGGTGAAATCCCTTTATCTGCTTTTTGTAATTCAGACATTTACCATATATCTAGAGAGAAGTGTTAAAAAAAAAAAAAAACCAACACCAGCAAGCCCAAACATTAGAGTGTAAAAAATTAATTCTGGTATCATTTTATCTGCCTAATTGGGTCTTAAAATAGTATGTGGGAAGGAGGATCAGCAGCCTTGAGTGTCTGAGGCAATTTGTATCAATCATTTCCCAATGTACCAGTCACAAGTGAAAGCCCTTCTCTGAGTGCCTCCATTAGCCAGGTGTCAGAGCTCTCTGTTTTCATTTCAGGCTTTTCTCTGGGAACAGGGTGTGTGCACACCGAAAAGCACCAAGGAGGAACTGAGGCCTTGACTGATCCAGGAGGGTGCCTAGAGCAGCTCTGCAAGTGAGGTTAATAATGCCTTCACTCCTCTGTCATCACCAGTCCCTGAGAGCAATCACCACCCACCAACAGTTCCTCGAGATAAGACTGTGCCAGCTGGGAGAAGAAAGCCTTTGATATTTCCCTGCCTTGCTGAGTAAGTATGCCATAACAATAATACTTTGAACTTTTACAGCACCTTTTCATACCAGGGTCTGAGTGCTCTACAAATATTCATTCCCCAAGCCTCATACCACCTATTTGAGGAAACAATTTTTTTATTGTACCACTTTTATAGGCCAAATCTTCCAAAGAGCTCAGCACCCATTTTGCCTGCACTAGAGAAATTATTTTCTTTGTGTGAAAGAACTGCAGTATCTGGGTTGCCACTTTAGGAACCAGTGGCCAATATCAGTAACATCTACCCAACTCCTGCCCCAAAACTTTTATATCTTGCACTTGTGCAGGTGTGCACATATTAAAGCTCACACTTCTAAACTGCTTTTCTCCTTCTTATGACCCACAGGGACCCTCATGAGCATCCTGATCAGAATTTTTCTGACGAAGCAAAACCACCCTAGTTTTAGTCAGGCCTTTTTGTTGTCTGTAGCCATTTTTTAGTAAATGTAAAGCATTACAAGAAAAGTAGATATATTTGTTTTGTTTACCAGAACTATTTTCTGTGATGCTATTGTATTTGGAAACAGATGAAGAACATGCTTGTCAGTTATACACAGACAAAAAGAAAGATGCTACCTTCCAGATATGCTTTACCAAAGCAAAAGATAATGCCTGCAATAGGATTAAACTTTGATTTTCATCTCCTGTCTGCTTTCTCGGTAAGAAAATACAGTCAAGGCCAATTCTGGAGCTGATTTTAATGTGGTGCCAGATGTCAGTGAGGAATCACAGTTAAGGTTTCCACACTAAAAATAACGTTGTCTCATAGGGAGGGTGAGCTAAGAGTGCACTCTGCAACCCAAAGGACAATATATGTGCCTTCCAGTTACTGGTCCATTCAGGGAGCATACACATTTTCATTTCTGTAAGGACACCATCTGTATAGCATTCACAGTCTTCAGCTCTACCCCTTAGCCCATGTCTGGCCAGAGCATCCAAAGGGTAAAGCCTTTAAGCCTTACATGGGATACAGCGTTTGAGTCCTGCTCCAAAGTAGAACAATCCACTGATGTCTTCGGCTCTCATTTCTCCTGATGCTACTGAAAACCAATTAGTCCCCGTGGCCTGTTTAATTTTTAGGCACTGTAACTATGTTGGTTGCTCCTGGGAAATAGTTATTAGCTGTTCCTCTTCATGAAGTATGCCAAAGTCTTTGGTCATTCAAATCCATGAATTCAAGGATTATAATTCATACGCTTGTTGCAGTGACCCTGTTCTCTTAAAATTGAAAAGTAAACTTCAAACATACAGTTGCTTATTCAAGCCAAACTTCTAATCTTCTGAGATTTACCCATCACACATCATAAGTGCAGAGTGAAAAAAAGGGGGAAATACAGAGTGATAGAGCCAAGCTAAAATCTGTCAAATATATAATCTCTTCAAGTAAGGCTGGACTAACATGAAAAACAGGAGGCAGCCTGATGATTGGTTGAACTTCCTCTAACATGTACTCCTGGGAAAAGAGAAAAAGACACCAAAGAGTGAATTAAGGGAAAAAAAAAAAGATATAAAAAAGAAACGGGCTTAAAACTGTTTGAACACTCTTTGAACTGCTGGAAAGATGTGCCTTCTAAATCACTTTCTTAACTCTTCCTAGAATTCAACAGCTGAGTTTCTTGGTGCTCACATCTCAGTGGACCAGCAGAGGTGACTGGGCATAAAACAATAACACTGATGGGGAGGTATGTACGGAAGGTGCTAATCTTTTGTCAGGTGTATAGGTATGTAATAATTCAGCAGATAATCCGCAATGTTGAAAAGACAGTAATTCATTTTAAAACAAAGACCAAACTTACTGTTGCCATGAAGCTCTGACCAGTTTATAGTTTAGCTTTAGAGCTCAAAAAAATCTTCATAATGGAGGCAAAAGATATTAAAACCATGTAAATCAAAATAGCCCCAACTTCCCTGCAACTCAGACTGCAACTGAGCACAAAGTACTCCAGCATACATCTCTGTCCTCTAACTGAGCTTCTCTGCCACTGCCACCAAATGGTAATTGTCCTCCATCTAGCCAGTCACTGCATCAATAAGGCAGCCGAAGGTGAAATAATAGAAATCAATCTGCCTCTCATTAGTGAGATGAACAGAAGTGTGCTGGGGAGAGGGATCGATGAAAGGGTGAGATGTGTTAAGAACTGGTTAAAAGATGGATTGAAGAAGGAAGTGACTACTTTTTCAGATAGTTTATTCTAAACTTTAGAGTACTTTTGGGTAAGTGTCTCACAAGAACAGTGTTACGTTCTGAGTATACACACTTCTAGATAAAACGGAGTTCAGGGAAGATGTCTCATGACAGACCCTGAAGTGAGGCAGGTGCTTTTACGTTTTCAGATATTTCATAAAGGCTAGTTTTAAAATAGGAATTATATACTTTTTAATATAATAAGCATCAGAGTATATAGGTGTACTGAAACTGAGCTACTGAATGCATGTAAACCCTTTAGTTATTAGATGTTTGTGTGTGTTTATACTTCCCTGCACTCAGACACACAAGCACACACAAATAGCATGCATACAATTGCATGAGAGCCAGCCCATTTAAATGTGATGCTCAAGAGATGGAGGAAAAGCAATTTGCCATTACACCTTTTCCATCTTGATGCCTAGCTCACTGCTGTAGTTACAGATGGCCAACATTTGTATCTTAAACATTTATCTTGCAAAATGTAGACTTTATACAAAAGTATTTAGTGCTGCAAAATATTTCCCTTAAATATAAATTTTCATCTTGTTTCAATTTTTAGAAAACAGTTTGAAATTTCAGATGTTGTTTTTTTCCTCTTTGTCACCTTCCTTCTGTCTCACACTCTGTTTCTGAACACAGCAGATGTTTGCCAAGGTTGGAGGATTCTGGGGGGGAAGGTTCATTTTCTCTTCTTTTTCCCCACTATATAATTATTTAAAGCTTTATCTATAGTATGAGTGAAGTGCATTCAGAGCTGACTAGCACAGGTTCTCAGCATCCTACCACACTTTACCATGAAGTAAGTACAAGGCAGTGAAAAGGTGGTATTAGAATCATCTTTGTTTCTCCTTTACCTGCTCTGTCAGTTTTCTGAATCTTGCAAAATTACAAAGTGGATGTAAAAAGAGGTAAGCATTTTTTTAAATTTGGACATTGCGTTTTTTTCTTGTAGTTAGTGGCAGATGGGAACTATTATTGGAAAAGAAACAGAAGTGAAAAATTTTACAAATATTTTGGGTGAAAGAATGCATTTTGTCCCAATTTGAACTCTGAAATATAAAGTACTTCAAAATGAAATGAATCTTTAAAAGAAGCTACTAATTATCTCTGTGCCTTGTACATGCAAGTTGAGAGCAGGGTCTTGACAGGCTTTGGCTGAAAAAGCAGGGTTTCAAGTTCACAAGAAACCAAAAAACTGTGTCTCTTCACAGTTAGGCTATATCCCGAGTCAGACCAAAATGAATAGCTTTTAAATTCCTGGTGAACCAGAATTTCTGAGAATATTTTATTATGAATACACCAGAACATGTTGCTTCTAAAATAAAGCCTGTTTCCTGGGAGCTCCAGTTTCGTAGGCCTGCAGCAGTCCTCAAGGAATCAAGATGTATATGTTTTGCCACTAAGTGTATTTGAGATGTACCAGTTTATTTTTTGACGGAATTCATTGCCAGGCTTAGTGACAACATAGAATTCAAGATGGGCTCCTTCAGCACAGTAAATCTTTTTTTTTTTTTTTTTAACTTTTCTCTTACCAAAAAAAAAAAGCTAATTCACCCCTCCTGGCGTGGCTGGACTTTGCTCCTGTATGTTTAAAGTAGCCAAGATGTTTGTTTAAATATTGTATTAGAATTTTTTAATAACTTCAAGGCTTACACTGCAGCCTGTGTGTCTCATGCACGTCCTTTTGCTTGTGGGTTCACTGTTTTACAGTGACATGAACTAGTTCAGGTCTTGGAGAGATACTGTGAGAAACGGGATGGATTCTTTGTGTTCTCACAAAAGGTTTGTAATGTTAAGGAGAAACTTTGTTAGGAGAAAGACAGCATGCATGTGATGACAAGTATTTATTCCCATCGGGTAATTTGCAGAGAAGTGTATCAGGTGTTTAGGTGCATGAGTTAAGATCAGGCTTTTATGTGGGTCTTACTATGATACTCTTGGATGAAGCTCTTTGAGAGCAGTTCTAGAAAGCTGCTCTTGCATTCCTTAGCATCTGAATGACAGTTATATACCATGTGTACAAGGTGGCTAATGACTGATTTTGCCAGATTTTTATAATTTGTGGCTATTTTGACCAACTGATGTTTTTTGACCATCTGTGTGAAGATAGGAAAGGCTGCTAGTGGTCTGACTTTTCCCATGATTACATGCAGCAACCCAAGAGGACCCGGCTTTGTGCTCTGTTGGGTTATGAGCATAGCGTAGTCACCCTGCCAGGAACGGCGGCGGCAGCCTCACCACAGGGCAGCGCGGGAGGAAACGCAGAACAATCAGCAGGGAAATCAAACCCAAAATAAGAAGCTGGCCTTCACAAAAGAAAGGTCACTGCTTGAAAGCCACTATTTGAGAGCAGGGGTGTTGAAAAAGAGTGAGCAAAGAAGACTCAATGCCCCTGTGGTTTCAAAGAATTTCTTTTTGTAAGTGAAACAATGCAGGAAAACAGTGCAAATACTTGCAGTGCTTTCGAGGCAGTAGATTAATTTTTTTTTTTCTTATAGAAAGTAAATTGAAACTGCTTCCATAAACAATAAGCATTGGCTACAGAAGAAAGTGTGAGCTTTTGCAGAGGTTTAAAAATAACAAAAAGTAAGGAGGGTATTGGCAAAGTGTTGTTTTCTCAGAATAGTAGGGAAAATGTGATGCAGCCTCAACATTTGAGGAAGAGAAAGGCTAAGAAAGCAGATTGGGAGACATAACGTGGTAAACTTCAAATCTGCCAAATTTTGTTTTAGAAGCTAGCGTTTGATGGGTTACCTCATGATGGGAAGAGTGAAATGAATTGCAGACTTTGCCAAGTCTTTCCCCAAACATTTAAAATCTTTCAAAATATTGTTCTCCAGTAGACCAGTTTATTCCAACAAATTATACTGCCATGTACTCTGTCCCAATTCAGTTTGGTGCTTAAGGCCATCCGTACTGAATATTCATGAATTCCAGGCAAAAATCATGGTTTGTTGTGTTCATGCAGTACCTGGCACAGGGTGCAAGAGCAGACCACAAATAAAAACCACCCCAAACCCCAATGCATTACCCTTGGAAGCTTCGACTTTTGAAAGGCGTGTATTTAATTTTTTTTTTTAGTGCTAGATAAAGCAACGTGGTGGTATTACGGCAGCTGCAGTTCTGATGCCAGAGAGGGCTCTTGTACTGGTAAAGCTTACTTGATTTTTCTGAATGAAAATAAACTGCGCAGTATGCCCCAGTATATACCAGTAAAACACTGGATGCAGTGAAGAGGATTTGGTGCTCTAAAGCAGCAAATTTTTTATTGTAGTGTAGATGAGCCTTCAATGAGCCAATAGTCACAAAAATGTCAATATTACAGCAAAAGGCCTTTATCAGATGTTGAGAAAAAAGACACTGATATTTTTGTGCTGGCTATCTGTGTTGATAAATGCAAGTTTAATTACTCTGTATAGCTTTCATTTGGACTAAGTAGCTGTATGTTTATTTCCTTCTTCCATTAGAAGTACAACATTGCTGAGAAATAGTTGAAGTTTATAGGTACTTCAATAGTAGTGTCCATCTTCCCCGTGCCTTGTGGTTGTGCGTCTGCTTGTACATTTTAACTGTCCTTTGGCTTTTGCAATTGAACTTCTCTAAAGTTCAGAATGACTTAAAATGACTTTTGGGATATATGTTTTGTCTTGTAGGCAAACTGCTAGCCTGCACCAGCAAATACTTGCAGCAACTGTCCATCTGAACCTACTCAATTGGACTTTAAGCAGAGCAGGGCCTTGGTTTCTTTAGGATAAACCTCAGGGAGCAAGGTAACTAATGGGATTCAGAGCCTCTTTCCTCCTGAGGGGATGTTACACTGCATAATCAGCTTGAATCCTGGCCCTGACTGGTCACCTGGGCTCAGCAGCCCTCAAATTCAGGATCAGACCCTTTGGGTGCCTCAGGTCAGCACAGAGGGCTCCCCCAGAGTCCCTCCCTTGGGTCTCTATGGATGGACACGCATCTGCAGCCACCTTCTTTGGGAAACAGCAGGGAAGTTGGACTCTATAGCAGAATATTTGGGTAGAACTGCTCTATCAAAATTTGGGATTCAAGTGCAGTCTTCAATGGCAACACTAACACAGTCTAAATGGCTCACTCCAATATCTTCCAGGCTCGTATGGCATCAAAGACTGCCCACGCTGATGGGTAGATGTGCGCAAGCCTCTGCTGACTGGAGCAGCAGTACCAACCCAGGACCAGATGAACACCTTCTCACAGCATGGATGGAGACTGAAACAACCCCAACACATGGAAACAGTCATCTCCAGCTTAACAGCCAGGTAAATTGTGTGGAGGCTAATGAGTGTGTGCTTGATGTAACCAAAAGGCTTTCAAACCTTCAGGGCTAGTGCTTTTGCACTTTCAGAGCTACAATATTACTCAACTCTTTTCTCAGGCATATAATTGTCTCTCAGACAGATGATATACTCTTGGAGGTCTCTGACCACCATGCTATGTGCATTAGAAAACCTGGCAGGTAATCTGGCCAGTGTGAAGAGAGCTGCAAGTAGGTAGCCATCAAAAGAACAAGAGTGTTTTGGTAGTTTCTGAAGCCTGAGGAATAGGAAGGGGTCCCTCAGGTAAGCAAGGGCAAGCACAGTCATACAGAGGCCTGGCTGTTATGATTTCAGGTAGCTTTGGTGATTAACTGTGAAACTAAGATAAAAAGCACTGTACTGGAGACAAATAACTCCTAAGGCATGACCCAAGGCACCATGCCAGGCTAACACAGCCAGATTTGAAAGTATTCAGTGTTTTGTACATCATGATGGAAACTTTTGAAAAATAGACTCGCTCTTCAGTACACATAAGTGACACTCAGGGTTTTGTACATTGCCATGATGCTAACCTGTGCTCCTCTCCTTACCTCCCTGCTTCTCTAGGCGTGACACTAGAACAGCAGTAGGGAGGAGCTGATTTGTCCTGGGGGGCTTGTGGCAGGCAACACGGCCTGCGTGAATATCTCCGCAAGCAGTATCCAAGTTCCAGCAGGACCAAGGCCTGTGTGCAGCAGGACTGCTGGACAGGGCCTTTCAAAAACATCAGACTAATGATTGAAACACAGTGGTGTCAGCTTTGACAACAGCAATGATTTCCAACCATTTCTTCTGTCTACACTTCCAATGCTTAATCAGTCTAATTACTGCTGGGCCCTTTCCCATCATGTTGTGAAATGTTTCAGAGGTTAAAGGAGAGGGGAGAAAAATAAAAGTCAAACTGTGGTCTAGACCTCAGGAGGAAGAAGGCATCTGTCAGGAAAAGCTCTTACCAGAAATGGTATAAAGAATCCTTTTTTACTAAATCTTTCAAGTCTGTAGCTAGTTCAAAGACACCTCACAGTCCTTGTTAGAAGAGCGAAAGAACAACTGAAAAGCCCTCAGCCTAACTAATTAAAAGCAGTAGCTTTGTGTGCTGTGGTGTGGCAGGCATTCGTATGTTGGATTTCTTTTTCTTTGCATCTACCAATGGTAAAGTTCCTTCCAAGGCGATAATTCTGCCCCTGTATTGAAATGTGAACAAAAGAAAACCTTCTCCATTGGATTTGGATTTATTCCCATCATTTGTAAACAGTGTTAACATAAAGATAACACATGCAATGAGTGTGTCATGAGTTACCATGAGTAATAAAAGACCTTAATGCAGTTAGAAGGCAGTTTGCTCTTCAGCAGACTGGGGTTTCTTTCTTGACTGTGTATTCTTGAAGTATGTGAGAGCAGAAAGGAGTTAAAATAGCATTGCAGCACCCTGCACAGAAAATACCCAGGGAAGTGAAACACAGCTGACTTGAGGCACTCACCTGCAACACAACTTAGAGCATCAGTTAAGTGAACCGGGAGCATTGCAGCAGCCCTTCTGTTTAGCAAATAGAGTAATAACATCTATCACTATCAACATTTTCTTGACAAGTGAGATAGGATTGGGGACGATAACATGCAGAGCTTGACACTTCTTACAGCTAGGTCTCCTGCTGAGCCACAGCTGATGTGATGCCTGCCCTGGGATGGCCATTGCTTGCTGATTTCAGGGAAAACTAAATTGTGTACAGCCACACTGCAAAACCACTAGCTTAGATCCCACTGAAACATGGCTTTGGTTCTCAGGTATTTCTCTCCTGCCCACCCATTGTATCATTTCTGCAGGGGACTCATTATGGATTAATTAATTTTATCTTTTCTAAGGAATATCTGTTGACATTCACAGCCTCTCCAGTGCTCCCCAAGCTTTGTATCAGACCTGAACAGTCATTTGCACTGCTTGATTCTGGCCTGTGCTTTAGCTTAAGGGAAAACCTACACATTACTCAAGTTTTGGAGAAAAAGACTGATGTGTTCAGCTGTAAATTTTTCTTGTGTTGTATGTCTTCAAGGTTGATTCGTATTATACTTTGCAAATGACCAAACAATATTGCTATTTCTTAAAAACAATAGTGCTCTCATAATTTTGATGGAAAAACAGTGTTGCAGGGTTGATGATTACTAAATAAACTCCCATGTTTTCCCCAGGGCTTGGGCAGAGTGAGGTGGAGCTTGGTGGTGGAGTCTCCTTGATTGTTCCATGGATATCTGCATCTGCAGCACCTGGGGACCATGGCAAAACTCTTTCCTCCAGAGGCCAAGAGCTGAGTCTACAGTTTCAAGCAGGGGTAATCACCTTTCCAAGGCAATAATGAGTACTTCCCAAAAGCAGATGGCTCAGAAGTAGTGATAAGAATGTGGTTAAAAGTTTGGCCCATGAATCTAGTTTCTGCATATGGCAGGGAAAAGACACCTTTTGATAAAAGACTGGTCAGACACTTTGTGTTTTGTATGATTCATGTTTGTCTGTGTTCCCAACCTAACCACCCCTTGCACTATCATTTTGCAAAAAGATATATAGGAGATAAATTATGCTTATTCACGGAGAACCATATTTTTAGGCTGTTTAAAATGCAGAGGGTATGTTCTAAGGTCTGAAAACACAAGGTCAGAAACCAAAAGCTCCAGAGTTTGTACTGCAGTTATCTGCAGTGCTGATTTCTTCTACGCTTTAACTGTGCCCTGGGGTACTAAGCAGGCATGTTACAAAGAGCAGAAGAAGCAGATCTGAGTAAGATGTGTTGGATACAGTACAACACGAGAGCTTTTTTGCAGCCTGCAAATGCTGGCCTTGCACTACAAACTGGTCTGCTGTTGCCATCTGCTGGAAATATCCTCATGAAGTTAAACATGGTGAAGTATCCTTTCCTATTACAGAAATGTGTCTTTTTGTGCTTTTTAAGACAGGCTTTTTCCCTTTGGGCCTATGTGATCTGCCAAAGAACTACATATGCTCCAGGCATACATACACACGTATGCTGAACACATGGTGTGGAGCAGCACAGCTTTGAGGTCAGTTTGACTTCTCACATACTCTTACTGCACTCTGTACATTAAAACACCTTCAACGAAGACCAAGGTAAGAACAAAACCATTCCTCCCTGAAATAACTGCTATTGGAGAAACAAAAAATTAACCTTCCAAAGGAAATCACCCATCCTCTCTCTTGCAACTTTTCCATTCCCCTCATTGCTGTATTATGCCCAGAGGCTTGTTACCTGAGCTGTGCAATGCCCATTCTGCACATGTTCACACAGAGACTACGCAAACTTTTTCATGAGGAGACCGAAGGATCCTGCCCATTGCAGCATATTAAATCTAGAATTTATTTCTATTACTACACTGTTTTCACTTCTTAGACTGTCATGCCTGGAGAAATAGTTTTGCAGCCCACTTCTATGGTATTTTTAGAGGCATCGGATATAATTTTCTTCTCCCTTGGATAGCTTTGGATAGCCTTCAGAAACCCTTTCCTTTTCTTAAAGATCTTGTGGCTAATTGTTCTGTAAAATGTAAGACCACATAATATTGTGGGACAGGCAAAATCTCATCTTGCTTGCAAGCAGGCTTAAGATAGACAGGTTGCTGGTTGCCACAGGCATTCTTAACACCATGTCATCAGGCCCCAATCTAATCTATGAGCTGTAATTGCCATGGTGTTAAATCCATTGCTGGTGGCTGATCACCTCCAGTTTGAAGGATTGCATGAATCTGAGCTGGTGCTAACAAAGGCAGGAAGGTTTTACAAAATGTCTCTGCTGTTGACAGGGTTTTAAAGCCTTGTACTTGAAGTTAGAAGTCAATGGGGTCTTGAAGCCACTCACACCAAAACTAAGAATAACAGGACCTGTGACTGCTCTGTCTCTAAGGTTCACTTACACTACATATAAACTGCCCTGTAATGTGCCTTTGAATTCCAGAACAAGGGATATTTAAGGCTGAGACCCTGGCTGGAGGTCCTGTGGACTTTTTCAGGCAGCATAGGGAATCGTTGCTGCTGCTTTGCTGTGTGGAGAAGGCAAGTTAGCCCAGACCCAAGACAGTATTGACTATGTTCATTGGCCTCTAGTTGGCTCAGTGTGGGAACAGAGCCAACTTGTACCTTTACAAGCACATTATCTGAACAACTTCTATTAACCTTCACTGGCAGAGCTAAGCATCTTTTATAATGCTGATCCAGTGATTTCAAACTAACGTATACAGACCCCAAGCATCTGCTGTGGTTTCTAGGACTTTTTGTATGAAATAGCAGAGACTCTGCAACCTCTCTGTGCTATGACCTTCTTTTGATCCCCATTCCTTTTTTCTCTTTTACTGCTGCTTTTTCTGTAGATATCAAACACTGCATCAACACTTTTGTTATTTGATCCTGCCAAGAAAGCTAATGAATGGGTACTTGCTGCTCAGTTCAGAAGAGCCTGTGACCTGCTTTTACCTTCCATGCAAGGACTATTTTAATCAATTATCCATCCAAAGAGCTCTTGAACTACATCTTCAGTGTATACGTATTTCTCCTCAGATGCTTGTTTTGACATAGCTAAGATGCATAGGGAAGGCTTAGAAGTATCAGCCCGTCTGCTATTTTCAAGCTCCTACTTTGTGCTGGGATAACAATGTGTTCTAATGAATTCTGACAGGCTTTCAAACATCTTTACAAGTAGGTCTGTTTCTTCTGCGTAAAGGTTAAAGGAGGCTTTCAAAAGTACTCCTAGCATGGAATTACTTAACTGTTTAAGTAGAAAGTGGTCTGCCAGCTTCAATGAGTGGAAAGTCCCTCAGGAGTTCATTGCACCACTGTTAAAGCTCACTGCTAAAATCTTGGTGCTTCGTGTTTGCTGAATATGAACGGACAGTCTAAAAACATCCTTAGAGCTGATCCTTAGTGCCTGCTTTGATATATCAGGCCATTACTGCAAAGATAGCAGCTGGTACAAATCTACAAGGGCAAATTAACACCGGATAGACTGTAGAAGGAATAGTTCTTTCCCCAGAACTATTGTCTGCACTGAATTATCCAACTAGATTTGTCATATGTATGACAAAATATATATATATTAAAAATGTATATATAAACCCTACCTGGTGTCTTGATCCCATTGTGGCAAATCTAACTGTTCTTGTACATAGCAATAGCAATAAATCCATAAGCGAGGGTCTAAGTATGTAATATCATTTCCACTTACTAAGATGTAGCTGTCTTATCAAGCCAGCTGCTCAGAGAGACACCACATAGCTAAATAAAAAAAATTCATGAGGAATTCACTAGGTCTGTACTTTAAGCGTGCCAGTTTCATTGCCTGATATCCTTTAATTCTGTGATGATGGACAAGAGCTTCTGTGTGCACTATTTCCACTAAATCTGCTCATGTCTACTCCTACAACTAATTGTTTTGGTTGTCTCAGATGACCCCTGAGAAGATAAAATCTTTGTACCCAGATGTAAGAATTTGATTCTTCACAAAACACATCTATCCTCTAAAAGATGAGGATGGAAAAGGGTAAATAATCATAGTTTTGTACCTCCAAAAATGCAATGCCCCCACCCCAACAAAACCCTACTTTCCAGCCTGGCCATGCTGGCCCAGCTAGATGAAAGAGCTGCAGACTTGATGTTTCTTGGCAGGCTCCAATTACTGGACATTTTTGCACTGAAAATCATGGTGATTGAGGTGTGCTGGTATAAAACAGCTTGCAATGGGTCAGTAAACTGTTGCAAGTTGGCATTTGCTACTAAGATTTGATCCAAAGTCCACGGACTACCTGACACAATGCAGTTGTTCAAGGGGATCATGATTCATGTGACATAAGCAATATAGCTAAATAAAACTTCTAATGTGCTTCTATTCTGGACTTTGTATGCAAAACTGTCTGGACTATGTATCCAAAAAATCCACCCAGAATCTGGTGACTCCTAGTATGTACTTCAACACAGGTCAAGTAAGAAACATGCACTGGGCTGTAGGAATATAATTCTCCATGGAATCTGCCCCACCAAAAAGTGCAGGGATCAGTCACCTTCTCTTCTCCCTTGTCCTTCCTGAGCCTCAAACATATAGGGTATTTGGAAATATCTGCTAGTTGTTTTAGTAGTGTCCTATTCTGTTTAAGCTTTTGATTACCATCGTGTAAGACTTGGACAAATTGGCTGCTGTTTTGTCTTGTGATTTTTAAGGATGCATCCATAATAATATTTCATGTGGAAGTTATATCAGTGATATTCTTAAGGCATGTCCTCAGTGTGTCTCTTACTATCTTGCCATTTGTGATGCCCAAGGCTGGCTTATCCTAGTTAGATTTCTGATGCAGAGGAGCTGAATTGCCAACTCATATGGAACTTTGCACTCACTGTGGAGAGACTTATCCTATAAAATTTCTGCTATAGGTTTCTGTGGCTCTGCTCTGTAAAGACTGACATGGCCCAATTTTGGCATTTATCTCTTTTATAGTGTAAAAATACTACTTTCAATACTACTTAATATTATTTTAAAAGATTACTTTTAAAATTTAAAAGGTGTCTAAAATCATGCCTGAAAGGAAGGAAGAAAAGGGCAAGCACATATGACAATGCTCCCTCTTTGTATAATTATTTTTCATCCAAGAATTTCCTGATGGGGATGTAGTATTAAGTATTTAGTGACCCTCAGAGGATTTCCTCTCCATGTGTTTTTGAGCCTCCCCTGGAGCCTATGTAAGCTTTTTGTGACCACACCACCCTCTAGCAATGACCTTCTTAGGCCTCCAAACCATTTCATGAATGTCTCCTTTTGTTGTTTGGAACTCTGATACCTTGATTTGCTAGCCCTTGTTTTTACACTAGCAATGATGGTGAGCCTCTTGGCTTTCTTCTTTCTTCCTTTACTCAGCTGGTTACTTTTAGAACTACAACCACATATGTTGTCTTCTCAATGATGGTGAAATCAACCTGTTACGGTATCTGTGGAAAGCTGAGCATCATGGTGGTGAGCAGAGCAAATGCTTTCAACTGTATTTTATCATTTTCCACTGACATTTGCCAGTCCCCTTCTTTGCCTAAGTTCCTGGAAGCCTTGTAGTTGTCCTGTGGAGCCACTAGTAACCTCACCAAGGAATGGTGGTAGGCACCTGCTTTACCTAAATTGTTGGCTATGGTTGTCATAATTTTTGTCTGCACGCTTAGCCTTAGCCAGCATACTTCTGATGATTCTGTTCCCCTGCACTGAAATTTTGTAGTTTGCAATTACCACTGGAAAACTCTTGCAATGTAAAATTCTTCCTTCATGTGTTTGCATCTCTGCAAAGCAAACAGTAAAGAAGATGCATCTCTCCCACAGATGACTTCTCATCCTTTACAGCGTCAGAGGCACCAATCTGTTTGTGTGCCCAGCTCTGTCAAGTTCCCTGGGAGCCAAGTTAGGTGCCTAAATACAGTTGAAAAACTATATGCAAGCTCTGTGTGACAGTGATGGCTTCTTCCCAGCGTGTGTGCAGCTGCTAGCACAGCAGAGCTGGATTTCCTCTGGGGCAGCCAGGCACCAGTGGAAGAAAAAAAATCCCTCCCCAGCTGGAGCAAAGGCTGCTGCAGCTTGTGTAACCTGTCACGTAGAGTGTGTGGCAGGAAGGCCCTTTCCAGCAAGGGCTAATAGCACTAAAATATCTCTTGCAAGAAAACCACAACAATGGAAAAGCAAAGTAACCTTCAGCTCTCCTGGAAGATTTGGGAATGAAATGGAGGAGGAGCAGTGCTGGCTTAGTGCCACAGCTTTGCATGCAGTGAGGTTGGAGAAGCTGTGGTGATGTGTCTCCTTGGCTGATGCCTTAAATATAAGACACTTTTTGTTCTTGGTTGTTGGGGGTTTTTTATACATTACATAAAAGTTCCCCTTAGAAGGCCAAAGGCAGCTGTTTTCTTAGGACAAGGAAGTCAGTAAGAGGCAAAGCGGGCAAAAACATCAGATAAGTCTGGATAAAAAACTTGGCTAACCTATTTTTCCCCCTTCTTAAACAGCCATGTTTGAAGCACTCTGCAAAGCACTGTCTGGAAGGAAAAGCAGAGCCAACCAGTGAAAAATTATATCTACACTCCAGTGAGGACCACTGCTCTTGCTGCCTTGGTATGGAAACCTGAGTCTCAATCCCTGTGGTGGGAGTCTCTCTCCTCTCATCCAGACAGCCAAAAGGTCTAAAAATCCTCAGCCCCTGCCAGCTCTTAACACAGCACCTGGTTCTTAGCAAAACAGGGCTTGTGATAAATCTTGGGTGCAGGGAGAGGGCTAGCCACTGTCACCTGCAGAGAGGGTCCAGTTGCCAAACGGCGCGGCAGGGACTTCATCCCTGCCTTGGGCTCTGCGTGACCCCTGGTGCTGGACACCTGCCTTTGAGTTTCCCTCTGGGCATCCTGGAGGAGAGCCAGGTCCACGCAAAGCTCCAGGGCTTGCGGAATTTGGGGTTTTGCAGTTGTAGCGCCTTGTCACAAGGTGGCAGGGACGTGACGCTTTCTGGCAGGCTCCTGCTCATCCTGCCGCAGACACGCTCTTCAAAGCCTCACTGCTTTTCTCCTTGTTATCTAAAAATATATGGAGTTATCAGCAATCCTCTGTAATTTTCTTTGAAACTGTTCTTGGGAAAGGTCAAAGAGAGGGTAATCAGTTATTTCAAAACTTAAATATTTTATTTATTTGCACTAAAAAAAACCCTGCTTTGCATTCTTCTGCCTGAAAGTGATGTGGGGAAGTGAGGAAGGGGGCTGGCCTGGGTCAGCCTGTGCTGAGGCTTAGCTCTGGCTGCTGCTGTTTTTGTGGGAAATACAAAAGCTGTGATGATTAAAAAGCAGGCAGCTCTTCTGTCCTGAGTCACAGGGATGATTTCTCCTTAAATGACTGAAAATGGGAAATCATTCTTATAACTTAAAAAGAAATATATATGTACACACACACACATATACGTGTAGGCTTATATATATTTCCTTTAATGCAAAAGAATGTCTCAGGAATATTTTGTTAGCTCTGGCTTCCTACAGTGGATGCTCAGCTTTGGGCTTCTGGAAGGAAATGTTTGTGCATGTATAGGACCAATTTATTTCTTTTCATGTGCTTCCCAGTTATCTTTTACCTTTTCACATGTCGGGAGTTTTTGTCATTTTACTGCTATGCTATCTCAAGGATGTTGCAGCATATCATGGCAGGGAGTGAAATCTTTGTCATTGCTCATCAAACATTTTAATACAAAATTCTGCCTGCAATGACAAAATTAGATTTGTGTTAATAAGCTACTAATAACCATCAGGTAATTATTTAGTTTATTTCTAGAGTCCAAGCTGATTGATGTCTCCTTATGCTTGCTCACCTGGCATTTTTAGAGACAGGAGATTTTCAGGTTTTTTTAATCTGAGGTACATGCAGTGAGAGATTACTCAGCTGTCACTCTGTAGAAAACGTCCCTATCGTGCAGCAGGAGGTAACAATAACAAATTGCTGACATCCAAATTCAGCTTTGCACAAATAGCTGTGCAAGATGCCTGCTGCTCTGTAAGTCATAACCAGACCACAGTGAATCAGAGGCATTGCCACAGTAGAAGGAAATTAGCAGAAAATGCACCCAAGTAGAGCAGATAACATTACAAAATAATTATTTCTGAGCTGCTGTTCACTGGAAAATATTTTACTTTTTGAGCACAAGGCAGTGTCCTGAGGAGGGGTTTCTGTGGATCAAGTGGATGTGCTCCCTACTTCATACTGAGGCTCTGAGGTTGAGTTGAGGTTTAAATTTCAGTTTACGTGAACAAAGAGTAATCAGAAGTTTTGCCAGCTGTCTAAAGCACAGACCCATAGCACCAAATAAGTTTGAGCTCCTCCATGCTTATTATGTACCTTTAGCTAAATGATGAGTGCATATATTCCCTTGCAACCTTGCAGTTTATTTAAAAACACGAAGGAAACCAGCTTTGAAGTTCGAGGAAGGCTGTTAGTTGGGAGGGAAGGAGGAAAATCCTTTCTTAATATGTGTTTAATTCAAACTGTGGAACTCGTTGCAGGACAGCATTAAGATGTAAAATGTAATAAGATGGAGTGAAATGGAGAAGTTTACAGATGATGAGCATCTAATGCACAAATGGTTGCTTTTCAGTTTGCTAGTCTTTGTTTAAGCTCAAAGATTATGGAATTTGGGAATGAGACAGCAAATGTTTTTTTATCTTTTAAAATTAAAGCTAGGTGAACTTCAAGGTAAATTGGTTTCAGAACAGTAAGTCAGAGTGTTTCACTTCACAAACATAGGGACTCTCCACTTCGGTTTTGTGCTTTTTTTCTAACCAAGGAGTTTGATGTGGGCTTGTGCGTTGTTTCAACCAAAGTAAATTAGTGTTTTCCAGTGACTGTAATATCAGACTGAAAAGTTCCACTTGTCTTCAGTACAGCTTTATCATATTGAAGGGAAAAATACAAAAAGCAAGGGCTGTTTGGTCGCCCCAAGCTTTTGCAGCTTGGAGTTAGGTTAAACTGTTACAGGGTTGTGTTCACTCTGCCTTAGGAAAACGTCTTTCATCCTCGTCTGAAGTTGGCTACCTTCAGAAACAAGAAACTGGATGTAAAATATCCTTGTGTCCATTCCCAACTGCCAATTCTCGTGTCCCCTGAGGCTGCACTGTAACACACTCTGAGGACTAATGAGGCACCTCCTGGGTCCCTCTGTTTTCTCTCTTCTTTTGGCAGCTTTTGGTCACAGGTCTCAAGAGTCCCCAGGTTTAATTCAGGTGTTTAACATAAAAATGAACTTCCCTGAGAAAATCCACCCCAACCCTGAATCTGCTGCTGGGGGAACAGCCTCCAGATCTCAGACAGGGCTCACAAAGGTGATTTAAGTTCCTTGCAAATGTATGTTTGATCAGAATGGCCCATCACACCTTCTGGGAGAACATCAAAGAAACTGTCAGGAAAAAGAAAAGATCTGCTAAAATCTCCGTCTTTGGTGATGTTTTGATTTTTAGTTTTGAGCATGACAAACTTCTTAAATTGACTGCAGATTTCTCACCAGCGTGGACACACTGAGGTAATCCTGGAGGAAAATCTGTCCTCTTACAAAATTCTGACTATTTGCAGCCAGGCCTGAAGTCCAAGATCTGAACTTTATGTCAGGGCCTGGGTGATTTATTAGTCAGAACAATTGATTTATTCCTTTGCAGCTGGTGATAGCTTAGCACAGTGTTTCATTTTTCTCTGGTTCCTGGGAACCCTGTTTCTCTGGCTGTTCATGGCTATAGCAACTGGAAAACAGACTCCATAGGCGAAAAAGCATCACAGAATCCCCTCTGCCAGTAAATGGGAGGAAAAAAAATATATATGATACAGAAAAGCAAGGACCTATTCATGGTCAGGCCAAATTCAGTTTTGAGGGAGAGATTTTCCACTAGGGGACAGAGATTTTCTAGGGTAAGAGTAACAACAAAGTCCGTAACGTGATTTGCCTTAGTGCTTTCTGCCATAAGCACACTTACCTCCCACCTGCAATTTCATATGTCAGATTTTTGCAGGTACCAGCACAGCTGAGAATCCCGCTGGGAAGTTCAGTGCCCTGGACAGACAGACAGCTGCACTGCGTGTGTGTGTTTCCACATGACAGCTTGTCAGTTTAACAAAGACAGTGCTGTAAAATCAGAGAAAAATATGTCATATTTAGCCACCGCATGTATATGTCCCAAAAAGGAGGAATTAGCTGCTCTTTTCCTTTGATACAGTATAGGTTTAGCCCATAGCTCTATTTTCACACTCCTAAAGCTATGTTAAAATCATCAAGGGGTCAGCCACAAGCCCACACTACTAAGACAGTTTACCTTTAAATATAGGCTGACAGCTCTTCTTTTTTACATAAGGATGGAGAAAGCATCTCTAACAGCAGACCACTGTTCCTTTATGCATAATATAAAACAGGGCACCAAAAAAAAAAACCCTCAGAAAATAAAAATGAACTTTTTTGTCTGAGATCATGTTGCCAAGTTCCAGCCTACAGCTATTTGCAGCTGATAAATAAAGCTCTAACTATATGGTTTGTAGTGAAAAAACCTGTCAGATCTTTTAGTCACTTTTGTTCACCATATACCAAATGCTTTAATTTGTCTAGTCCATTTAGCAAAGGCATTGCCATTTTCTTTCTGGTATTAAAAGACAAAAATATACGTTTGTAGGGCCTGGCTCAGCAGATCTCAGGCTTTATGCAGCTGTAATTCAGCATTTCAGCAGATTGCAGCAGCACAGAGTTAAAACCCATCTGGTATGGGACTTTGGAGGTTGGGGGCAGGCACAGAGAGAGGGATGGATGTTGTTGGGTGGCCTGATCAGGGCAAGCCTCCTGCCATCACAGAGATGTCAGCATGAGCCTGGTTTAGAGTCATGGCTGATGTAGAATTGCCAATTCTTTCTGTCCCTTGAAGGATGTGTATGTTAAGGGCACGCTGAATTTCTCTCTGTTGAAATCCCCACATCACTTATGGTCTCTCTGTGCTGGCAGTTTGCTTCTCTTCTACCAGGCCCCCTCCATACTTTCATCTTTGCCCAGAGTGCCCCTCAGAAGAGATGCATATGTATGGCCAAACAACCTTCTGAAAGGGTTGTGGAGGACACAGGAATTTTGTAAATATGGGGAGAGCCACATGCAGCCCAGTGTAGGAGGTGGCACAGCTATAGCAGACCCACCAGGCAGAGTTTTACAGCAAACCATTGGCCTTTAAACAGCTGCTGTGCCCAGTGGGGTGGTTCAGCAGCCAATTCGCAAGCAGCTTAGGACTCTCTGCAAGGGGTGTGCTGGGAAAGGAGCCACTAATCTGAGCGATGCTCAGCTGTCCCTGCTAGTCAGGCAGGACCTGAGGTTCTTCAGGAGGGGTTACAGAAGCAGCAACTGCCTGGCTTCGTTAGGCTCCCAATGTTTGTAGCAGGGAATGAGCCCGGCCAGGTTGCAGGACAGGCACGGCAGGGATTTTGCCTGCACATTTCTGGGTTGGCTGTGTTATTGCATCTGAGCACCTTTTCTTCTTTTCTGCTTGGTTCTTTGCAGCCCTCATGGGAGAAATGTTACCTCTTTTTCACAGGTGGGGAAACTGAGGCACAGAGATTAACCTAATAGCCAAATCACCTGAGCAGCTTATATCACTATGTCAGTCACACAAGCTGAAACAGGCCTTCAGCAGCATGGCAAGCTCAGAGGTGTGTGGAGCCAGGGTCACAAACATGTGCTTAGCATTTCTTGTATGTGATCAGCGTTTCACCTGTGATGTTCTGCTTTTGCTGAGTTAGTCATCGTTTTCTTTTAATTTTAATTAGGAAGCGTGTTGGGAAAAGCTCTGCAGCAGATCCGGTCACAGCTGGCCAGGCATCTGGCTTGGTGGGCTTTTAGCTGGCTGAGGTCAGTGCCCCCATTGCAGACCTGCAGTATGCCTGTAAGCAGTACTGATGAGACTTTGCTGAGAGGCCTTTTTCTGGGTCTCTGCTCTTTTCCATACTGTATTTCAGCCAGTAAATGAAAGGTAAAACTTCTTATTTTGGTGATTTGGGTGTTCTGTGTGATCCCTAGCCTTTAAATGAGAAAATCTGATTTCATACATTTATTTAGAAAAACCCAAAACTAATGTAATATCATCCTCTCCATTAATGCATATGGGGCAGTTAGCAAAGGCTGCTCCTCTGCTTTTATCAGTGGCTTTGCTGGTGAGATGGGTAGTGCTGCAAGTCAGGTGTTGGCTGTGCTCAGCACCATGGGATAGCATGGCCCTGGCTGTTGTAACAGCTGAAGCACGCAGAATTTGCAATGGTCGACACCTGCAAAGCTTCGTCATTGTTGCTTGCTGTAAGGTTTGTTGCGTGTCTTCTCCCAAATACCTCACTGCTGTCACAGCTCAGCATTTGCCATATGTCATAGTCCGGTGCCTGAAATATGTGTTCCTTAGCATGTGTTGGAACAGGACTGGGCTTGGCTCTGGGCTGGGTGCTGTGTTCAGAGACTTGTGTGTCTTTCCTGATGAGGGGTTTAGGTAGCTCTCCCCAAGTCACGCAGATGAATTTAGGCTGCTTTTATTCTGAGGAACATTCTGACACCCCACATTTAGTGACATGACAACTATAATGAAAATATTTATTGACTATCCTTACACAATAAACAGATATTTACTCAAGGAGCCCTAAATTACCCCAAACCTGTTGTGTCATTTCACCTCTGAGCAGTATTCCTATTGTTAACAGCAGACTGGATGTAACCCAGCAAAAGAGTGCCTGTCCTACCAAAGGCTGCCAAGAGCTGCAGAGGTACCAGATCAGAATTAAAGCAGCTGTGGACCTGCATATCTTTCTCCTTGCCTGCAGCCAGAATGTTTTACAAGCTACTTCCTTCAAAAGAAATATATATTTGATGTAATGAAACTTACTTCAGCCTCAGGTTAGCAAAATATTTATTTTATGAGTTGAAGTATACATGAAGTCCAATGAAGTTACTTTTGTTTGTCCTTGATTTTGAAGTGACAGATTCAGTGCTGTGCTTTACAGAAAGACCACAGGCTTGATCACCTTGTTTTAACACCAGGAAAAGTGGAGCAGTCAGGCAACTTGCCCAAAAACCATCTCAATGGCCACACCAAGGTTATCCCATCCCCTTGGGTTCAGCAGAGTCTGAGACTGCTTCCCCTCTGTTTAGGTGCCTTTTTAGGAGGGAAGGCTACCTTGTAGTTAAAGGATGCAAGACTCTATCGTGTCTTTCAACACAGGATTTGTGTTCAACATCAGGCTGCAAGAAATGTTTGCAGCAGCATTTGAGACAACAGTTTTGACCCCAACATGGTTTGAGGTCTGCAACAAATTAGAAGCTCAGGTCTGTGGCTGCATAGCAGGTTTCATGGGAAAACGTTTCCAAGTATTTTTATTTCTCTATTAAAAAGTTCCTTAGGAAAAAGCTACTGCTAATTTTAGTAGGTGAATGGTGTTACATGGTGCACAGTCAAGACAATTAGTTTTTTGGATGGTATGTCTTTCATTTTCCAAATTATAGTACTGAGTGGCAGAAAAGCGATAAAAGCAGTTCTTCAGGAAATGCTGATATATGAATCTGTTTGCAGAAACAACTCTATGGATCACTGCTTTTTTTAATGTTCATTTAAAAAAAAGAAAAAAGAAATCAAACATGTTAGGAGAATCATCTCCAGAGTTCACAAGCCTTCTGAGTACATCAGGGCTCCTGTATACCTTTATCTCCCTAATTATGTATGCTTTTGATATAGAAGGTGAAACCAAGCAGTTTGACTGAGTTCAGCTTGGAGACCTGGGATTTGTTTGAACCGCTCATCCCAAGTTCAGCTCTGGAGCTGCAAATCTTCGTGGATCTGGAACAAATGCAGGGTGAGCAGTTAACAGGCAAACTCTGTGTCTATACCCCTGTGGTCAGCAGCTTGTCTGCGTATAATCTATGCAGATACATCAAAGGCAAAATATTTTTAACCACTCTCTGGAGAATAAATGAGAGAAGAAACAGTGGAGCCATTCTTCCAGTCTGTGAATCTCAGTGTGGTTGCTGTATGTGAAAAGATGTAGTTTTCTTCTCATTGTGTTGTATGTTCAGGAGAGTCATCCTGTTTCCTTGTACCTTGGCAGATGGAAAGACAGCACATTGCTGGTTTGCTGTGGGAAGCAAAGCTCCCTCCACAAGTTAAGTTTGCAAGAGCTTATTAAAAGTGACTGTGATTTACAGACATGGTTTCAATCCCATGATGGGCGAATACACTCTGAATGCACTGTGCCCTGTGACTCACCATCTTCCAGCTGTCCCAAATCTAAGCTGATTCCCAGTTGGAGCAAAACCTGGCCAGGCTTCTCTGATAGCATGTGGAAAGATGTTTTGAAAGGAATGAGTTGGAGGGAGGGATGTCAGAAGAAGCAGTCCTGTGCGGCTAAGATGCTCTCTAATGCATCAGGACATTTGGATAGTCATCAACATTGGTGGCAAAGTAAGCAAACAAGTATATAGAAAACAAAGACCAAGGTGTTAATACTCCTATTAGAGTTCATTGCACCACTGACTTAATCTGTCACTGAAATAAGGGTCTGGAAATGTTGTCCACATGAAAGGAAAGGTACACTTTGATGGGTGTTGGAGGGTATTTTTCCTTCAAAAAGCAGCATGTGGAAAGTGAGTTACTTATATGCCAGTAATTCAAAGGAGAGTTTTGCATCCCTGCTGTGAAGCTGAATGACAACATAATACAGTTATTAAGGGAAAAAAAAGAAGTTTTAGTCCTGGGTCTTCTATGTTTTATATTCTGTAACAGCAAGCAATGCCAAAAAGAGACACATATGTCGGGCAACCTTGAACTTCTACTGCAGTTCTCAAAGTGGAATGAAAGTGAGTGAAAGAGTTTAGGTGCAAGTTGGCTTCCTGGGTTTTGCCAGCCAAACTTTTGGAAATGGATGTGTTCCAGAAGAGATTAAAAATAACTTTCCATTTATTGGTTTTCAATCTTATGAAAATCAGCTACTTGTGAATCACAGGAAGAGTAGACTTTGAACATCTTTATTCTATTTTACCCCCCACCTGTCTCAACCACTTTTTTTCAGGTAAGCATAGGTGCAGAGGAATACCAAGTGGGGAGAGAAACCCACAAGCAGTTAGTGTTTTTCACAAATTCAAAATTCCTTTAAAAAGAATAAAAGAATATTTTTTTCCCTAAACTTTTCACCCTACATTAACTGATTAAAAACTGAGGTGCGAATGCTTGATATGAAACTCAGGCTCACAAGTAGCACAAGGATAAACTGCACCTAAAGGAATTGGGCCCCACTGTCACCCAGGTGGTATGGGAGAGATACATTGCAGTTTGCTCTGACCCTGTGAAGGTGAACTTCAGTCCAGTACTTGCATTGTTAGTGACAACAGAGACCATGCTGTTGGAGGAGGTGCGTGTAAAACGAATTCACACACCCTCCCTAGGCACCACAGAATAGCTCAGTAAAGCTGGTCTGATTTTAGAATCAATCATTTGGTTTTCAAAATGTAATATGCAAAGAAAAGGGAGGGATGATATGTGAATGTCTTTACTGAGGTTCAAGTATGCTGGGTTATATTCTGCTTTATACATGCAAGAACACAAATATTAACAGTAACAGTGTGGGTGCAACTCTGCATTCTTGCACTGCCTCTCCTTCTGACAAACAGAACTAAGAAGTGGCAATGAATTTCAGGAAAAAAAATACTTTATGGTTTTCTTCTACAATTAAAATTCACACAAATTTTGCCCAAATTTAACATCTTAAATAACAGTATCTCCGCTTTTGCTGTGATTGCCTCATTATTGAAGCAAGTGAGTTAGGCTCCTTTTTTAATTATTTTTTCATTTATTTCAAAAAGTCTAACAGCAACAAAACCAGCAACTTTGAAAAAGCATCAACATTTACAAAATGGCAGCCAGCCCTATGTCTATATGATTGCTACTGACATATGGGTTAGGACCTTCAGGTTTTCCCAGAGAGCATGTTGTCTCATGGTATTTCTTGTCTAACCAGCGAGAGTAATGGAAACAGTGTGAGGATAAGCTGTTCAGATGTTTGCCAGCCATTTAGTTTTATGGTTACTTGGAACAATCTGTGTATTCTTTGTGAATTATATTTCTCCCTATAAAGAGAGTTTGGTTAAGGCGAATAACTTTTTATTCCACCATCAGCCCTGTTCAACTGTGCCTGGAATAAGATGTCAGCTCTCTTTGAACATGAGAGGGTCTAGTTTCTTATCAGCTTTACTGAGATGATCTTTTTCTTGTACGGTTTTATCAGAGCTGAGTGATGACTTTGTGCTAACAAAAGTCATAACCCAAATAACGACAGCGTATAGGACTCCAAGCCACAAATATTTGTCGAAAATAATCCCAAACTACTTATGTCTGGAGCCATGAACACCCATGTTCAAATACACTAATCTGATAACTACATGTAATAACACCATCCAGCAGCAAATCACCTCCCAGAAGTAAGCAGCTGTGCAATCAACTGAACATGGCAATCACAGGTTCAGACGTCTCTGGTTACTCAAGACATAGACCTGGACCTTGGCCGTGGAAATCTGCTGTTCTCTCTGACCACCAGCGCCTGGCTGGTGACCTGAAAGGAGACCAGAAAGGTGGAATCCAATGGTACCATTTGTCTCACTTACTCTGAAATGGTGCCCCAAGTGATTCCTGGGCACATACCGCTCTACCTGGTGTCCCTTGCTATAATACTGTCAAGGAATACCTGGAATTTGTTTTTTCTTGTCTCTGCTCACACTTGTAATTTCAGGGCAAAGCAAACACCTAAGCTTTTGGGTGGATTTCTGCATATTGTTTTGCTTGGGTAAATAACAAAACCAATGCAGCATTTCATTTTAACACTTTCAAAATGAAGTTTTTTATTGCCATGGAAGTGAAGTATGCTTTTATTTTAAAAGCTACGTCTGCTTTAATTTAGCTCTCCTCTGTCCAAAACAAAATGTTCAGTCTGAATTCCAATTTAAAAAAAGAGCACAAAAAAAAATCCCTGCAGAAGCATTTTAACACATTGCTTAGAGATGAGCTGAAGAACTGGGCATCCCAGACTGTGATTTTGGAGGGGAGTCACTACTTGGGACTATTTGCTGCTGCAAAACTTCTCATTTTAAAGACCCTCTGAGGAGTGCTGATACCATCAGCCAGCTGGGAGTCCTGGGCAATGTAATGCTGGTTCAGCATTTCATTGGATTCCAGGCGTTGCCAGCCCTAGGAGGACACAACGGTGCAGAATGTATAAAATTCAGATTTAAATATGCTATATACTGAAAATTAACCAAGCAACTGCTGTTTCATTCCATCCCAGTAAGCAGTAAACTTCGCACCATCACAAAAATAATAGTTACCTGGTTGTGGCTGTCATGTGCACAGTAGTATTATCAAGAGATTAGAAATGCATCAAGAAATATTTGGCAACTTCAAGCATCGCTGAGAGTGTTTTGCAAAAATCCTTGTGTGGAATTTGTGTGGAATTCACCATGTAATACCAGTGAAGGATACTTGTGTGAGATAAGTGGTGGAGTTGCAATGTACAGATATTTACATTTTAATTACAGTGATTCAAGGAAACACTGTTTTTCTGACTTAGGGGTGGATTGTTATTCTTATAAAACAGTATTTGCTGATAGCAGGGAAAGAAAATGGAGTGGTGCCTCCTGATTTGAGAATTAGATCAGGAGGAACTGGAGAGCAGATTTATGCTATGTTGCTGGGTTTCACACAGTCTTGAGCATCTGGCTTTGCAAATTGGTCAAGGGAGAGCGTGGCATGGAGGTGGAGGAAAGTGCTGGCTTGTTGGTGTAAGGGCTGAGTCCTAAGTGCTGCTCAAAGTGGCCTGCTTTGGTTGTCTCACCTCTGCTCTTCATGAGTAATCCTCAGAGCCGCAAGTGCCAGGCCTGCCCACCTCCTGTCCTGTGAGCTACAGAAACGCCCCCAGACCATGTTCACAGCATCCAAGCTGCAGGCACGTGTGGTAGCGGGGTGCTGAGCCTACTGCTGAGTGCTCACACATGTGGGCTCTTGCTTCAAGGTCAGCCTCAGCAGCTGTTTCCAGGTCTGTTGTCTCCAAAGCTGGTATCTGGGCTTGGGGAAGCCTTCAAAACTATCATATAGTGACTGTATCTGTAAAATTATGCACTTGTTTAAGTCCTGGGCTGCAGGTCCCTGGCTGAAGGGAGTTTGTGCAGTGGCACAACTTAGCTGGCCCGCTGTGACTGTATTCTCCTTTTATTTGTGAACATTACTTCAAACTCTAAGGGTGAATGCTATTATGTGAACTTGCAGCCTGCAGAATATTTTCTGTCTGATTCCTTTCAAGAGTGTTGACAAAATCTGGTACTCTTAGATATGAACCACCATATCTGCACAGCATTGAGATGATTGAAGCAAGTAGGCTGGTCTTTTTTTTCTTTTTTTTTTTTTTTTTTTCACAATTCTTATTTTATCCTGGCAATACAATGTCCATAATTAACATAATGTTGTGGGTTTTGTGCATAACTAGAAGCTGTTAATTAGGCAACTGTAGGAGAACAATAGCTGAAAGTGTAGGAGGGAAGCAAAAGGAACAGCATTCATGTTTTGTTGTATCTGAACACCTCTCAGTAAACAGGTAGAGAAAAAGAAAGACTATCTGAAAGGGGTTTATTTTTTGGCAGCTGTGTTTGGATCTACTCCATAGATGGATTTATTTGTATCCTTATGAATGCTACAATAACAGCTGCTGTCCTTTTTTAACATGCTAATCACACTGAAAAAAAGGTTAATCTTGCTAAGTATTATAATGCCTAAAGGAAAAGAAGAAAAAGGTGTCTTGTTCTTAGGTACTGTATGGACCCTGCCCCAATGTGTAAGGCAGATAGTAAGTGTGGGAAATGGATATGATATAATTCCTGCTGTTAGGCTGTAGTGGGAAAACTTCTGCTGCAGGATGGTAGCTGAATGATTAGGACATTTTGGAGCAGGGCAGGGGAAAAATATCAAACTGGAATAATTGTTTTTATTTTTTTACACAAAAAGCCTTTTGGAGTGCACTGGTATTCACATCAAAGTCTTCAAGCCATTTTAAATAGAGAAAAAGACTCTTGGAAAAAAATGAAAAAGCCCATTTGAACATTTAAAAAATGAATGTTTAAAACTTTTCATGTTGCAACAGTATTTTCTTTAGAGGTGGGCCTAGATTTGAATTTATTTTTAAAAAGCTGCAATGAAGGCACTTACTTTTGGGTCACACAAGCCATTTTGTTCAAACAACCTTTTCTACTTTTGGTTTGCTAAACCCCCCTGTCTTCCTTTGCCCTCATTTGGAGCTGATTTTAACCTGAAATAAAAAGTTTATTTGCTTCATTCAGGAAACTTCAAGACAATTCACATAATTTTGCTTCACACATGAGACCTAGTTTGATCTCCAGATGAATGTCTGTTGAATCGTGAATTTCATATATCCCAATGTGTTGTTTCAGCCATGCCATGAAGACCCTTTAGACCCCAGAAGAGGCTCATGGACTGGTGCTTTCTTGCCTTGCTTTTGGTGGTGGGAACTCGCAAGTGTCCATGACTGCATGGTTGTTTCAACCCCTTGTACATGTGTGCCTGAGTAAAACATACCTTGGTTTAGATAGGAGAAATGTTTCATTTTACCTCTAGTTTAGTATAGTCTAGTTTAGTATAATCTTCACTTGCAAACTAACAGAAAAATGTCCCATGAGATTGATGGTTCAGAATGAAAATAAAACCACTATCTTGTGTCTCATGTAATTACATGAGAGTTGTGTTAGAGAAAGCTTTTTACCCATAACGCAGTAATGGATGACACAGACTCTTCAAAGACAGTAACAGAATTGAATGCATTTTCTCTACTGGTTTTGCAGTGGATGTTTAGACAGTCACTAATGAAGCATAACTGATGTGATCAAATATATGAAAAACTGCTCAACTGACAGGAATAAGGGCTTTGGAAACTGGGTTAATAATGTTTGAATGCATTTAGCAGCGTTTTGAAATCTAACCTCTGTTTATAAAATGCTCTGCAGCTTTAAGATGAAAGCATGGGATATTCTCAGTGAAAGAATATTAAGAAGATTGTCCCTTGGCAATATGCACTCAGAACTATTTCAGCTGATGAGCTGCTGGTCATTATCCCTGAAACAAAGTCTGTCTTGAGATCACAGGAGGATGTACAAGTAGAAGTACACCCTGCCCTAGGCCAGCCAGTATCCTCCATTCCTTCTCCTACGTGGTTCACACAGCAGTTAAGGCAGGTTTGATTGGACCCTGTTTGAGCTGACCTTTGCTGGTTGCAGCAGAACAGGGGTAGGGTGGGTCTTGCCTTCCACAAGGGCAACTGGTAGGTACTTACTTGCTTTGCACAGGAGTGTTGGACTAAGGTTCAAAACAGGGCCAAAGAAAGATAAGAAGCTGGTTTATCCCCAGTAAGGATTTCTCCTGGCACAGAAGTGTTTGGCTTCTCCCTGGTGATCCTGGCTGGCCAGATCGGTGTGCCCTGAAATACCCTTTGGCCCATGGGGACTACTAAGCCTTTTGCTTTGTTGCTCACCCTTCCCCAGCAGTCTACTTCTTGCCAGTCACACTTGAAACAACCATGAAGGCAACAGCACATAGGCAACTTCACCAGATACTGGCACTAATCTGGTGTCTCAACCTTGGTTGAACCTCTTGACACACACAGTAGTGAGCAGGTAGTAATCAGAACAGAGTTTGCATTGATGCAGATACACTGACCGTTTCTAATCACCCACATAACAGCTCACTTTTCCAGACACGTCTGCATGGTGCTTTGCTTATGTAGGCAAATCAAGCACTAGGTGAGGGATTAGGAAGATGTATAGTGGTATCTTCAGATTCAGCAGTCATTTCTATGATATTTTTCAGTTTCATTTTCATTTGCATGTTTTCCTTTTAAGGAAAAAAAATTTACAATTTCTTTCAAGGAAGGTGAAGTGAATTCCTTAACGTGGCCAGTGGTTCCCTCTATACTTTTGTGTCTGGTTCATCAGATGGTATGGCCACACTAAGTCTGGATGTCATTTTTTGCAGCATGGGAACAAACATTCCCTCTTAGACATCTTTATTGCTGTTTCTCTCTCATGCAATCTTTGGAAGGAAGCCGTGGCAAATAATCTTCCCTCTGCTTCATTCCCTACACATGGAACTCATTTGGGGGAACACAGTGTTTTCTTAGGACTTGATATGCTGCACTGCCTGATGTTCCTGGAAGACGGGCTCGCCTCCCTGTGTGTGACTGCCTTCGTTCTGGGGTGGCCTTGGTGGCATAACCAATGCTGCTTGTGGTGTGGGTACACACAGGCTCCGTGCCGCTGACCGATTTTCCCCTGAAATGTCTCTGCTTTATCTTTTTGCTTTTAAATTGAGTGCATACACAATATATAGAAGTCTGCACTGTTGGTTCTCTAAAATTCATTGCATCATTGGCTGGAGGTTTCTGCCAGGTTTTGGACTCCACCAGACTATGCTCTGCTCTAAGCCAAAGCTGGTGCCAGACAGGAGCCAGAGCACAAGAAGAAAATATCAGAGATTTGAAGGTCAGTCCCTAAAGTCACTTGGCAAACACTATCATGTTAGCTATCCCAAGAAGTACAAGACTGTTGCTCTTTTTTCCTTTTTTTTTTTTTTACTTTTTTGATTCTCAGAATAATAATGGATGTGGTGACTGAGGCAATCTGTAACAGCAAGTAAATATCTGATCACCAAAGTATCAGCTGCACAAGAAATGGAGTGGGCAATAGCAAGAAGGATGTGCAGTTTTGGAGGTGACATGAGACCTTTTTACTTCCCCTGACTAAAGATACTCTGTCTCGCTTTGCATCATAGTATAGGCACAGAAAGCAGCTGCCTTCCCCGCACTTCGCTGGAAACAAGAGGGCAAAGCAGCCATGAACAGCAGCTCAAGTTTTGGTGCTATTCAGACAAAGCCTGCCAGTATGACCTGCCTGGTCTGGAGTGGTTTGGGCAGTTGGCCAGCCACAGCTGCTGTTCTTAACTTTGTTCTCTATAATGAATGTGCTCTGGCAGCACACCAACCGCCTTATTTTCTTGTAAGGACAGGGTCCCCTGGAGAGCCAGTCTCCAGGCCCAGCTAGGATTATGCTAACTTCTCCAGGCATATGGAGCTAGTTGCAATGCTCGACACACTATCTTTGCCTCTCTAAGTCTCACTTATTTTGAAATATAGAAAGCGCAAGCAAGTTTGGGGGCAAATTAGCCAAGGGAAGTAGTCTTCTATCTGTCTTAATTAAGCATTAATAAAATCTGTCATTGACTCTGCCCTGAAGTTATCAGTCAGTCAATGGTATCTAGTATTCAGTCAATCATCTTCCCTCAGGGTCACTGAAGGTCTGTCCTAGCTGCACCAAAGGCAGTGGGAGCCAGTTCATTGACATCAGTTGGGCTCTGTTTGGCACTGTCCTGCATGCAAAATGTCTTATGATTTACGAAGGCAGAAGTGTTACTCAGCAGTAAATCCCCCTGTGTGCTAAGATCAGTTAAAAGGTTTTCATGCATCTGGCCATCCACATACCAAGAGGTATCTGTGCCCATAAACCAAACCACCGCACTTCTGTATATAAACATAGACCTTATACTTGGTTCGTCCTGCCTACAATCAGGAAGATTGGTCTTCTCCCTCAGGGTAATAAGGCTAGGTAGGGGTTAGATGAAGTGTGAATATATGCCCACAAAAGCCAGAGGAAAGCTTCTGTCATGTCAATTCTGGCACCGGACAGTAAATGCAGACTTGAAGCTCAGAGTGAAGGGGGCCAGTGGAGGGAAAAACGAAAGCGAAACATCTGCAGAACTGGAGACTTGCAAATCTCTGGAATGAGAGTATTCAGATGGCAGCTCCAGATCCAAAGGGGGAGGCATGTGACCTTTTCCATGATAGGTTTCTGTGTGTTATAGACCTCAGCCTGTTCTGAACCAGCTTAGAGGTGTAAAACTGCATGTGCAGAAAGAGCTGGAGGACTGTGATTGCACTGTTTGCCTGGGCAGGTGCAAATTAACAATTAATACACTGGACTTTCTTTGTTAGGCAACTCAGCCAATACGTAGCCCAGAAAATAAATGAAGAAAATAAAGCCCAAATTTTTGGTGCGGTGTGAAAGCAGTTTTGTACACCATACATTTTATGCAAATTAATCCTTGTACCAGTTAGATAAAGACATTGTGTGAGTTCTGGAAACAAGGACATATTGGCATATGAGTTTGCCACATGCAGAGTATTTGCAAGACAATAACTTGAACAAAATTTCTGGCTTTGGTTTCAAGAAACAATGAGAGACTGAAGAAATTCAGTCTCTTTAGTTTCCCACTCTGTCTGTGCTGTGAAATGTAGGAACAAGCAGCCTGGTCTTCAGGCAAGAGCAGAAGCAGACAGGGGCTGAAGCTCATGTTTTAGCAGAGATTTTCAAATGCTTACTCACTTCCTAGCCACAGAAGCGAGCATAAATTAGCCCTGCTTTTGGCTGCCTGTCATTGCTTCCCGCAGCCTCTCTTTGTCCCATACCTTGGGTAGCCCAAGCATTGTCTATGATCGGCCTGCGTGTGATTCTTTGGGGTCAGCGCTCCTAGCAGATGATGGTACTGCATGTGTGATGATAGACCTCCTTTTGTTTGCACAAAAGGGAGATTTCATCCAGCAACCCAATGTAATTCAGTTCAAAACTGAAGCTAAAACCTCTTCCATTACCCTGTTTGATTCTCCATGTTACTTAATGTTCTATTAAAAATCTCTCCTCTTAAATGCTTATTGAAGCAAGCCAGAAGTACATAAAACCTCTAATGTAATTAGCAATAAAAATAATTCCAAAACCCAATTACTTCATTAATATGGGAAGAAGTGCAATTTGCACAGAAGCAAATTTGCATACAGGTACAAAGCTGGTGCAGCACCATTAATGGTAATGGACAGTTATGACCAGAGACAGGGACTCTTCTTGCTCAAACAGAACCTACTTCAGGAGGAGGATGTTCAGCTTCTGGCAGCAGTTTTGTGCTGCTGTTAATTGGGTGTTGATTTTTGGGTTTGGTTTTTTTTCGTTTTGTTGTTAGGGACTGGTGGCATTTGCAGGGTGCAAGATTTTTATAATATTTTAGTCAAATCTAGAGCAGTAAAGTACTGGTAATATCTTCCCTCGATCCCCATTCTTCCCACTACGTTATTGCCTGCTTTGTACCAGCAGTGTCTCCAGGAGATAATTCCTTTCCCCTCTCCTCCCCATGAAGAAGCAATTCCTTCTTGTCAACACCGCAAGCAGCGTTTTTCAGCTGTGGCAGCATCCAGTAGCTAAGCAACAAACAGCATCCCCAAACGAGAAATCAAGGTGTATGGGAGAAAAAACCCTGCTGCGCACATTACAGTGTAATCTAGTGAAAACTGCTGCATCATGGTTAATTTTGCTTTGTCCTAAAAAGGAATCAGGCTCCCACACCTTGAAAACAACCCATTCCCTGAAGCATAAGGATGGTTGCTACCTTTTTTTGCATTAGCTATCAATCAGCAGAGTTTTGTCCCTGGCTCTGTCCAGAAAGACTTTCAGAGGAGTCATTTGAGTACACAGGGCTTGATTCCCATCTTCTTCAGGTAGCAGAGAAGAAAATGAGGACATGAGTGGAAATGCCTTATGGCCAGTGGTTCATCCCCACCTTGGCAAAGCTCGGGAGGGGAGTGCAAGGCTGCAAGAACACAGCACCCAGAGCTGAGATAGTGCTATAGCACCTGGAAATGCTCTGGGACTATTGCTCCCAAATACCGGAATACGCTACATAAGAAAAAATACGCTATGTAAGAAAATATGCTATGTAAGAAAAAAATTACTCGTATACTTAGAGTCATGGGTCTTGCTGGGTGGTGGTTGGAGGTTTTTTTGTTGTTTTTGGCTTTTGCCAAACTTAAATTTTTTTTTTTAAGTTTTGCCTGCACTTAAAAAAGCTCTTCACACTGCTTGGTTAAAGCCAGGAGACAATGCCAATCTATGCAGCTGTGTCTTCAACATCCCCTTCCACTTGTTTCTTTGTCCTGCTCCCATTTTCTTTTCCCTCTCCACATACGCTGCCTTGATTGAATTGTCTGAAGCACAATTTCCATTTAATAGGTAAGTGAGTTTTATCTGGTGCCTGAGTTATGGCCTAACATGTGTTTCATTATACAGGTCATAATAACCATTCCATATATTGTACATTTTGTTTTTAACACACTTATTAACAAGAAAACAAAGTTCATCATGTTAATAAAGTAAAAGCACCTAATGGGCAGAATCCCTTGCATAACTGGATTTATGGCTCAGCAAGCCTACTATAATAAGCAAATAATAAATGTATAATGAGCTGTTTCTGATTCTCAAATCAGGTTCATTTGACTTATTCAAGAGAAGTTATTCAGAATATTGTTACTATGAGCTTGGAGCAAGGCTGCATAAGAAGACAATTAGAGCTGAGCAGTCTTCTGTGGCATTATTCTCTAGGAGTATATTATTGACTACAATCAATAAACAGGATGACCAATACATCAGCAACATTTAGAAAGGATGCTCTGGCTCAACAAATAGACTTCATAGTCAGCCAGGGATTACTTGTTCAGTTGTGGACCCGAGTCCGAACAAAAATCTTTGCTAAGAAAAATGCTTGCAATAGGGTTCAGCCAACAGAGCACATTAAATACCAATACTCACCCAGAAACTGAAAACTCAAACATTGTTTGAAAAATTACATCTAATACAAGTGCACAGAGAATAGCAAGCATCTGACAGTCACTAGCCCGCTGAATGCAGCACAATTTTTGCTGCTGAGCACTACTCCCTTTAGTAGCTTTGTGGGGAGGGAAGAAACAATCCAGAAGATGTAAAGCAGGGGAGCAAGGGTTGATTTGGATGCTTGTCCTACTCCTGTATGAAGGTCCTAATGAATTTAGAAGCAGCAAATTCCCATTTCTTCAACTGCTAGGGTCATCTCCACAATCTCTCAGCAGGGACATCCACCCCAACACAACTGTTGCCTTCTTGAACCAATGGAGATGTTCCCCTTTGGACCCAATGAGGTGATAAAGGTGGCAGAAAGCTTTTCTTTGGCAGGAATACCCACACCTTCTAAAATAGCAATGATGATGTTTATGCTAATCCATGGCCTCATTCAAGAGCCACTAGGGTCATAGCAAAGGTAGGCTGGCCTTCAGGGATGGAGGTGATCTACACGGCTGTGTTGCCCATTGAACCCTGGAATTAATAGTAATAATAATAATGATAAAGAAATGGCTGGCAACCTTATGGTGAAGATCCCACATTGCACATGAGACACCTGAGCTGCCCTTCCTTCCCCAGGATAAGGTATATTGCATTTGAAAGAAGTTGAAAGCATTTTGTTGCCTTAAGTTATGGGTGGAGAGGACTTCCACTCCTTTTTGGGTTCAGACTTGGCACCAGTCCGTTCATCAGTGGCACTGTGCTGACTTATGCCATTTTGTTATTTGGCTCCTACGTAAGAAACTCTTCAGAGCAGCTAATATCACTTTTTTCATCTTTACTGAAGGCTTTTTCCTGGCTCTGGAAAGCTGCCATTACTGACTTTCCCTGATCCCCACCAGAAAATTAAGCTCATCCCTCACTTGCTAAGGTGCTAAGTAGTTTCTTTCAACAGTACTGTGGAAATCATAAATCCTCTGTGTTGTCAGACCATTTGGAAGGCTGCCTGGGGATGGGCGGAGCAGTGTGGATGGCTGCACTCCTATTTTGACAAATTCACTCTTCTAACCTGATGTTCTCTGCGGCTTGTGCTGAACCACTTTGCCTGGGTCCCAGAACTGGCCATTGCACTCTAACAGTGTTTCCCTGAGACTTTGGTGCAAGCACTTTGCAACTTCATGGTCAAGGGAACTGCTTGGAGTTAAAAAGGAGAGGGTTAATCCAGAAAATAACAGTGCAAAGATAAAATACACAAAACCAATGGTTGTTACTGCACTTGTACAATAGCGAAGAAATGTTTGCTTATTTGCTTTTTTACTGTGTTACCTATAGCTTGAGTGAAGCTGCTTTTCCTATTCATGCATGTACTAACCCTCTTGATTTCTATAACGCTGTGATTTCATTGCTTTGCCCCTTGGAAGCTTTTCCTTAATTGTTCCCTGCAGCCTAGTGACCTGAAACTACCTGTATAATGTGAGTCTATCTCAGGCATATAATTCTTTCCACAATCCCCTTACTCATTTTTACTTTATAATTTATCATTTTTTTTAAGTGCTGACTGCTCCTTTGGGAGGTCTGAAATTAGCTTTGCCTTTAGATTTGCACTGGAATTGATGTTCATCAGGGGGTTAATATAGAAGTCTGTGTTATGTATAGCTTTTCATAGGGGCATGACTCATTGAAGTCAGACAGATCAGACAGCTGGGGTGGGACTGGCATCACTTACAGCAGGTTATATGGCTGCTTTAGTCATGCTTTAGAGCCCTCAGCAGCCCTCTGAGCTGAGATGTTCTTCTCAGGAAGGAAGAATTGCCCTCAGGTGGTCCCAGTGTCTCCTGGGGACTGCAGAGGGATCCTGGGCTGGACACCTAATTCCCAGACAGCTAAATTAGGAAGAAAGGATCCCATTGCAAGCACCATGGAGCTTCAGGCGCTCCGCAGTCATGGCTCAGTTTAAGCTAGATATTTAATCGTGGGTATGTTATCAGGCACTGAAGGAGCCCTGTTGCCTTCAGTGCTGAAACACCTGGTTTCATGCCCTCATCGTGCCCTCAGTGGCAGCACCAGAAACAAAGCGGAGAGAGGTTTAGGCGAACAGGCTACAACCTACAGGTCTAAAATTACATATTTATGTATTTCTTCTTCAAGTAAGTGCCTGGACCTTCACAGGGGCTGCACCAGCAGAGGGGCAGGTCTGGCATGACAAGCCATCATGCCTTATAGTGACTCAGATGGAAAAGAGGGAGACTTTCAGTAAGGGCAAAAAAGAAATTCTTCGTATCGAGAAACCTCAGCTGCTTGTGCTTGGAAAATTGCTGTTTCTAAACATTTCCCCCCAAAGCAATCAGTCTGTTTCAACAATGGCCAATTTGAAAATGGACTTCTTGGGGGAGGGGGGAAATGCTGGGCTGCAAGGGACAGACCTCATTTCCAGCACACATCACCACTTAGCCTGGCAGGGCTCTCTGGAACTTTCTGTAATATATACAGCCATTTCCGTGGCTTTTCCCAAGATAATATTAAGAGCATGACTTGCCTTTAATAGTGCCTGATGCAGCTGCATATGCTGCTCACCCCCAGGACTGCCCTGGCTCTTGAGAGCTGCTGTGGACAGGGTGGCATATGGAGGAACTGTGCCAAGAACACAGCTTTTTTTCTCTCCAGTCTTGTCTTGCTTTTCTTCTGAGGAGCACGTGCATGGGGGCGAAGGGGGATGTGGTATGATGATGCTGATCTGGCTGGGAGAGCCACCACTTCTCCTTTCACCATGGTAACGAGGAGGAATTGGTATGCAATGCGGATGGGAAGGTTTGTGGTATTTTACTGGGGAGGGTTGAAGACTTTTTTCTTGTGGAAACTCTTTGGTCAAGGGGAGCAGAGGAGGAAATTGCCTTTTCAGTAGATCCCTGCAATTCCTTGCTTGGCAGAAGCAGGATCATGTTTCCTTCAGCAGGTGCAGGGTCCTATCAGTGCTGAAATAACAACTCAGAGAAAGTAGCTGCCCCTGTGAGCCAGGGGAAATCTCCTCCTTCCTCTTAATATTCTGTCTCCAGGTCTTTTGAAGGAGTGCACACATGCCTAGGACCAGAGTGGTCAGACTCTGTTTACTGCCTAGTGGGGTTTTCACCTCATTTCTAGTCCATTCATTCTCCACATTTTATAATCTTTCACTCTCCCCTTCTCTTTGTCCTTAATTATTTTGAAATCTGTCCTCCAACCTTGCCCCACACTGGAGCAAGGTTTGCCCTCTGGAAAGGCTGCCAGGGCTATGTGCCCATGGCAGCAGCTGGGGTAAGAGGCTGTGTGGTGGCCCAGGACCCCCTGTCCTAGGCACCTTCACCTTGGAGGAGAGAGGAAGGTTGCTCCCAGCACCCCTGGACTGGGAAAACCGGGCTTGGAGAGCTGCAGGTTGGGCCAGGATGGAGGCAGCAGGCAAGTTCACAGCTGGGCACTACTGCTTTGGCTTTGCTTTCAGAGCTAAAAAACAGGGTACCCTTTGGAGGGAGGGTTAAAAGCAAATAACAAATAGCAAATTCCACTGAGTATCCCACTGGATTGTTGCAGAAACAAGTCACTAATGCCAGAACCACCCCATAGTTGTCCTTCAAACACTGGTTGCATCACCTGGGAGCCTCTTGGCAAAGGCTGGAGAGCTGCTCCCACTGGGTTTGTGCCACACCAGCAATCCCAGGTGAGTTTATTGTGCAGTAAACCACAGCTTCTTTTTCAAAGTATCCCCTCCCTCCTCTTTTCCTCCATTTTGCTTCCCTGAATTGCATCCTGCACAGTTCCCCTGCACTGGCAAAGGATAGCATCCATCTGCAAAGATTTATTAGCGTAAACACCTTCCACCATTAAATATGTTTCACTGACTGGGGCAGGACTCTGCTCTGGGGACAACACTGCCCAGCAGTTAGACATGTTGTTTTACAAAAATTAGATCTAAAGTGTGAAGCAGTTCAGGTTTTTACCTCTCAGATGTAATCTCCACTTTATGCTATTTGTCCTTTGGAGCTGGATAGAAACCTACTCTCCCTGGTCTGCAGCCATTCTTTTGTGTTGGCAGCAGCTCTAATTATGCACCAATTAACCTTAATTAAACCAATTCCTGTGTAACTGCACATGCAGACAATGCACTGAACAAACGGCCTGACAAATATTGTCACTTAAAAGGCATAAAAACACGTCAGATCCTTAATTGGAAAGTCAGATAGATTGTAAATTGCTGCAGATTTGTAGCTCTTTGTTCTTAAAATGATCAAACAGGAGTAGTGGCCAAACACCCTGAATGCTCCCAAAACCTTGGCTGAATTCATTTTCACAGGCTGCTGAGGCCAAAATATATTATTTGTGTAGGAAAAGGGGGCGATGGAGCATCCTTAATTGTAGCAGCTGGCAGGCTGGTCTAGAGGGCAACAGGATGGTGACCCCAGGTAGAGAGGTACAAAGTTCCCCTTCTGGAGGATGGGTGACTTTGGGCAAACTGCTGGATTATTTGTGGATCCGTCCTGACTTCTGCCCAGCTGTCTGTCCAACAAATGCTCCCTGAAACTGGGACTGTCCCTCATGTCATGCAATGGAGTTGCAATTTTGTTGGAAATGGGTTGCAGTTTGCACCCTGTAAGCAGTAACGCAGCCAACTGATGGTGCTTGCACATACAGTTGCTCCAGGTTTCTTCCAAAAATGCTGTATAAGCTTGCTTCATATTATGATGCAATATTTTTTTGAGGGAGCTGCTGCAAGTGGAACAGGATTTACCTTAATTTCCCTGAGCAGAAGCAGCCCCTGGAACTGCTGTTATGTGGAGAACAGAGTACTTGCCAAAGGGGTTACAGGCCTCCAGTTTGGCCCTTTTTCAAAGTTTGATATAAGGGAATTAACTTAGACTGAGAAAAAGTCCAGGCTCTGCATCACTCATTCATCCTCCAGTGAAAGAAAAAAAAAAAAAGATTGCAAGACCCCGAGATTGGTTTGCAGCAGAGCAGCAAGAAAAAAAAAGTCATAACTAGCGCTGAATTCAGAATTTTGTCTTCCCTGCTGTTTGTAAAATGTGTTTAGCTGGAGGGAAAAAAAAAGCCCTTCAAATCCTTTAATATGTATTGACTTTTTGGTGGTTCAGTTTTGTGCTGCTGAACGCTTTCCTTTCTGTAGTTAATCAAACAGGCTCATGGCATAGCACTTTGTGGTAAAATATTCTGCCTTGTGAATACTGCAATTAAAAGCAAAGCTAATTAAGCATGTAAATTTTGCCCATATAAATTAGTTACTAACACGTTCGCTTGGGCACTGGTGCTGATTGCGGTGGGAAGGGAGATTCGCACAATCCATGTGCCTGTGCAGAGAACCTGCTGTGAGGAACCACTTGGGAAAGGAGGGCAAATGGACTGGTGCGAAGAACAGAGAGAGAGGAACAAAAAACCTTTTGCAAATGAAGCCACAACAGAAATTTTGTTTTGGCAGCTGGACAGGCATGTGAAAGCCCAGGCAAAATATAGGTGGGGGTAAAAATTGCTGCCAGCCTTGGAGACAGTGCTCCCAGATTTGCACATAGAACCAAGATTTTACCTCCAGAAGCATAATTCTTTTTTTCTTCCAAGCCATTCGTCAGCCTGCATTGGGTGGAAATAAATCCCTACCATCTGCAGGAGGGCACCGAAGAGGTCCTGCGAGCTTCTCTGTGGGTAGGTCTCCCTGTTCCCCACATTTACATGCACGCTGCACAGACATGGCAAGATCTTGAAAAGCACAAAGGGCATCCAACTCACTTTTCATTGAAGAGAGAAGAATGGGTGCCTAGATGGCACCCAGCGAGGCCAAAGGAACGGGGACAGATGGCTGAGCAGGTTCTGGGGACCAGAGGAAGGTGCATCTGAAAAGCAAAGGAGAGAAGCTGCCAGGCTGAGAGGGAAGCCCTGGACAGCTGGCTACAAAATGCTGAATGGTGAGCCATTAATGTTTGGGGGCTTTTAATTAAATAAAAAGTAAAAATTTTATGTACTTCTTGCAAGAGCTGGGATCTTGAAATGAACCTGCACATCTTTTCACTCATGCCTGCTTGAAAGCGAGAGCCTGCAGGTGTCTTCTGAGAGCAGGGCTCACTTTTCCAAATATGCCAAGCTGACCTTGGCATATTGATCAGGCCCAGGAATCACCTGCTTACTAGGACCTAGGCTCCAAGTTGTCTTCTGCTTGAGAGCAGCCAGCGATACGTTCTCTTCTCCCTGGAAAGCAGCTTCACTGGCTACGGCAGCAACTCGTCCTCCTGCTTGGAGTGGGACCAGTGAGCAACCACAAACAAGAGTAGCCAGATGACGAAGGAGGACGAGACTTGTAATCAAATGGTTTGATGCTCCCCAGGCTGGCTTCAATCTGTGCTGCCTGGACACTTCATTTGTTGTTTTACACTACGCTGGCAAGGGATGACATCTGATGGTTCCTACTAGGACACTGGTGTGAACGCTGGGGACAAACTGTGCTATGGCTGTAAGTCTAAAATGAATTTTGTCTCTTGTCTGCCATAGTGATGTATTTTTCTATGGCAAACTCTTGAGTACTAATGGACTGTCTGATAGCTGTGGAAAGAGTAGCAGTGTGATTTCTAGTAGCTCTGGGCAAATTCACTTATACTAAAATTAAATAGCCACAAGGAGCTATTTCACAAATTTTTGCCAGTTCAAGCTCAAAAGGCACAAGGAAGAGGCTCCCCAAAAGCTTATTTTAACCACAGACCCTGAGAGGTGAGGATTGAACTCTGTAGTGACAAGATCCGTTCGTCTGTGTGGGATTCAAATGGAGTCAATTGCAAATCAAGTTGTCAGGCAAGTCCCCTAGTATCTCTTTCCCTCCCAGAACAGTCTCAGCATTGTCATTACTGCAGGCAACTCTACCATTTGCATCTCCCACTGCAGTTATTAAAGGTGTTTAAAACATGCCAGCCCGAATGTGTCATCCTCATCCTGCACTTCTTGATGCCCCAAAAGAAATTCCTGGTGCCTTCAGCAGAATTCTACAGATGAGCAGAGAAGAGGAGCCTGGAGAAGATACTGGTGCTGACTATGGGCTTTTTTGTGTTGTATCTTAACTGGTGTGCAGCCCACAATTATGAACCGGAGGAAAAACCTGAGGAGCAAACTTCTCCCTGAAACGTACCCGCTGTTTACAGGCAGGTGGGAGTGATGGTCTCCCGGCTATGCCGATACCTGAAGTTCTCCTGTTCTGGAACAGATATTTTGGGTCACATTGAGGAAGATACTTAATCTCCCTGTGTTTCCATTCCCCAAGTGAAAGACAAAAATAGCAGCACTGCCTTCCTTCCAGCAGAGTAGAGTGCATTAAAACTGCAAGGTGATGGGAGCCCTGGCAGTGCCTCGATGGAAGAGATTCATTTGAATACACTTGTTGTACATCACGCACTCAGCCCTGAGTTTTAATCTTCTCCTCCCCTCCATCATTGTAATCTAAATTTCCTTGAGCTCTCTCACTGGAGCACAGTCCCAGTTTAATCCCCACCTCATTTGAGTGATTCCTCCAATTTCTCCTATATGCAAATGGCAAGGCTTATGTTAGCCCTTATCCCTCCTCTAAGTCTATCACAGGAGGGTTGCTAATGTTGCCTTTGCAGGGAGCACCAGCAGTTTATTTGGGAGCTTGTGCAACTTCTCTGAATAATTTCTCTTCAGTTTTTTCAGTCCGGTGACTTGCGTTTCACAGTCTTTTCCAGACCTGCTGAACTTTCTTGTGTTTGCGGGGTTAGAATTCTGTTTACCTTCAAAGTGGCAGCAGCCTGCCCTTCCTCTTCCCTCCCACGGGATGTTTTGATGTTTTGGTCCGGGCAGAGGTGCATGGGGTAACCCTTGCTCACACTGACAGAAGCACTGTATTTTTTGCAGAGGTGCAAGCTTGGCAAATGGCAGGACCAAGCCCTATATAATTCCCAATTTACTAGCTTATAATGCTTAGCAGTATTAGCAGTACCTTCTTATCATAACAACAGTATCTACTCTCAGGAACACTATTCATGCAGCAGTGTGTTATACCACAAGTAATTATATTACTTATATTCAATTTGTATCATTACACGTAATTCAACTGTGCCTGCATAGTATCATATTTCATTAATGCTCAATGCAGAACAGCGTCACATAAATACCCTCCTTGGCACTTTTCATTTGAAATTATATTCTAGTAGTAATTAAAATGTAGATCAAAAATTATATATCCCAACTATTAAAAATATAGAAATAAAAATTTCTGGTGTATTAATAGAGAAAAAAACACCAATTAAAATTCATTGCCCTGAAAATGATCACTCTACAAATTTAAGGAGATGCTGTCAAGTTTGGTAACTCCAGAAATAACAAATCTTATTTGCCTGCAATTCTCTGCAAATTTATCCCAATTCTGTGTGTCCTTGTCATGATAAAATGTTTAAGTGAGTTTTAGAAAGCAATGAAGATTCAGTTATTTATATGCAGCCCTATGATATGAGGGCAGCACCACCCTGGCCTTGAGGGGCCAGTACCTCTGCTCTGTTGTTAGCATGACCCTGACACAGCATCCCTGGATGGGCTGTGAATAATGCTGCAGAGAGGGGACAGTCTGTGTAAGAGTAACTTGGCCAATGGTCCTTCCAAGAGGGTCCTGGTCTCCCCAGAAACCCCACACAAGACCCGCAGCTCATGGGGGCTGCTGAGCTATAGGGTTATGAGACATTTCACACCATGTGAACGTTATGTTTGTTTCACTTTTGGAAGTCTACTGTATGGAATCTACTCCAGTAACACAGCATAGGCCTTGTAACTTCATCTGAACTACCAAGACAGTCTAGAGGAACCTGCCAAAATCTCCTAAAAAACTCAACAATAAAAAAATGCACCTTAACCCACACAGCCAAACATTGTTTGAGGAAGTCTGGTTGTTCTGAAGGCTGTTAGTGACATACCAAATGCGCTTTGTTCCCAGGAATACCTGCTATATGATGTGTAATTTAAGTAAAAGGTGTTTGTGTACTTCTTTGCCTATTAAAGAGGGATTTACATTCTGGGAGCTGGTGTGTGGGTTGCAAACAATGGATGGTGGAGACTGAGGTGGAAAAGCCACAGGTGAGCTCCTGGCAGCAGCAGAGAGAGGCTGTGTTTTTAGCATGCTCCTCATAGGGACACTGTACATGATTGTTTCTACCTTATTCAAGAAGAAGAGCTTGCAAAAAGTCCTGTAATATCACCAGATTTCTCTATCCTTGTGAAAATAAACCTATGAGGTGCCAAATTTAAGTGAACTTTTTTTGGAAGCATTAAAGGGCACGTTATGTCACCTGTGCCATGCTGCAGGAGGGAAGAGATTTCTAATAGACTATTTATAAAATGAAGTACCAGGACCTAGGGTCAGTTGTCACCCCACCTCATGGTGACGAACTCCTCTTTGTGTCAGCAAGTGAATATGGATATTGAAGTCTATCCTGTGCCAAGGACTGAAGGTCAAGTCCACTTAGTCTTATGAGACAGCTGTATCTGGAAGGTTTGGGGCAATCCAGAAGGGGGTGAGATGGATTTAATTAACATAGAGAACTTCTGAGCTTTTCCAGGAAGCAGGAGCATTTTCAGCTTTCAGTATAAGGTGAAGAGGAGAAGAGGGCAGAATGCAGACAGAAAATAATATTAAAGCACACATGAATTACCTTTTTTGTAAGACAGATACCAAGTACACAGAGACAAGACATGGCCCATCTCTAACTTAGGACATATGTTAAAAATCTCTATGATTTTTAAACTATTCCTTGAACATCTCTCTAAAACTATTGGCAGTTGAAAGCTAGATGAAGTAGCTATTTTATCTGGCAAGCTTCCAAGCAAAATTTCCTGCCGATGCTGGCTCAGACAGATGGAGATTTCGGGGGGGAAAGAACAAAGTGCCATAGGGCTTTATTGGATGAGCCGTGAAAGGTTTCTGCAAGTTTCTATCACAAGGTTTATGAACCTTGGGCTTGTTAACTTCAATGCAGTTTTGTTCAGTGTTTTAACCCTGCTTTATTTCCTTTGGTCCAGATGACACATTTATACATCCTCAGAAAATTTAGTGGGATGCTCTTCAAACAACATGTGACTCTGCACAAGTAAGGGCAGAAACTTGCTGGTTTTACCTCAATATATAAAAGTTTTTTAATATTGCTGTATAAAGTGCTTTTCTCTTGAAATGTCTTTTTTTGGTTAGGTCATGCAAATTTAGTGCTGGCTGTTGCTTCTGTAAGGTGAAAAGTATGAACAATTCATGAATATTTCATCATTTGTTTCTGCACTGGTCAGAAATGATAATTTGAGCTCCAGACTGTAGAGATTTAGCAAAAAGACTTGGACACTCAGAGGATAAAGATTTTTTTTTAAAAAGTGCTTTTGAGAGGATTTTTCCTTGCCAGTGCTGATTTGTAGACAAGTTGTCTAAAGGATATGAAGCTGGGATAATCTATTGAGGGTACATATTTGGGCTGTGCTACTGAAGCAACTCATGATCTGCAATGCATTTAACACTATAATGTTATTTTTTATTTACCTTTTTTTTCTTTTCCTTCAGAGAACAACTGAAAGCACCGTGTCACCCAAGATCGCAGGCAGAGCATCATACAGAAGGCAGCCTTGGGCAGAGTCTTCATTCACCTCAGGCTTGATGTGCACCACCATCTTCCTCAGGACATGAGCACTGCCCTGGAAAGGCTGTGAAGGGGAAAGTGTCAGCAAAGGTGTTATAGCTAAAGGTGCATCAGCCTGGATTCTTCTCTTAAGATTTCCTTTATGTTTTGCTGTAATGTCTGTAGCCAGCTACCTTGCTCTCTTTTATGCAATTGGCCAACCTATGAGAGACCCCAGGGGCTAGAATTCAAAAGCAATGTTGTTCTTTGTAACCAGTGTGCACTAATAATTTTTATGCTAGCTTCAACTAAGAAAGGAAGGCATTTTTTCCAAGAAAGAGGTGTTTATGGGTTTGCAGTACCAAGACTCTCTGTGCGAGAACCCTAAAAGCCAACGTTGGAACTGGGAAACGTCCCATGGGAACTAGTTGGCTAATAGGGCCCTATACATGCTCTGCTAGTTCATCTGTGCTTATTGCTACTGGTGGTGGAGGGGAAGTAAAACATCAGTTTGAAAAAACACCCAGAGATGAGAGCCTATCTTTCAGAGGGCTCAGCTGGTGAGAGCCACAGAGCAGGAACTGGTGCTATTTTCACAGTCTCTTAATGACTTGTTCTGTGTTTACTCCCTTGCTGCTCTTTGGGTACACCTGAGTGACACAGCAAAAAAGGCTTTTCGTGACAAATTGTCCCTGCTTTTCCAGCTGAGTGGTGCATTGCCGTGGGTTTTTCTCTGCTGTGGTGCTGCAGTGACTCTATTATGCTCTGAGGAGACAGTCAGCTCTAAAAGAGCTGGTTCCTGACGTTACCAAGCACCCCTTGGTGCTGAGCCCATCCCACTCGCTGCCATTGCTTCACCGAAAGAAGTGATGACAGCAGATAAGCAGCCCTTCAACCAGCTTTGTGAGTTCAGGATGCACTTGGGAGATGCCTTTGATGTTGACAGCAGCCATGCAAGTGTTTAGGTACCCAGTTTCTTGAGGCACTGAGCAGTTGAAGTTCGCGCCAATTTTCTCTGGAGTAATGAGCACTCAGTGCTTCCGAAAACCTGCCTATTGGACAGCCTTTGCCTTGACCTGAGAGTACAGCTGCACCACTAAATACAGCAGGCCAGTGCTGCTCACTAGCCCTGAGGGCAATCAGTGTGACCCAGCCTGTGTCCCTACAGCTGAGATGTCTTCACCCCTCAACCAGGGTGGCCTCACCCATGTCTGACCACAAGCCAAGAGTGAGTTGGCACAAGCTAAATCCATGCCAAGGAGTATGCTCAGCACAGAACCAGCATTGGATGATCCCCAGATAGTGCTCAAGCCCTGGGCATGTTCAGCACAGATGTGGTCTCAGAGATATGGATGGGCCATGGGGAATCTGTATGCTGCAAATCCCCTGTCCTTATGCAGCACGAGAAGGGCAGGTTGGTCATTGCCAAGTTTCAGTGATAAACCACAGGAAAAAACTCACTGCCTTGTTGCTTTCTGAATTTACAGGAAGGGACTGATCTCCTGGCTGCAGGAGTAAGGCTTAGCGAAGAAGGTCCTCCTGGGGCAACTTGGAGAGCTACTACAATAGCACCCAGGGTGGATTTGAGCTTGCCTGTTGCTGGACCATTTCATGGACACAGCGGGCAGATGAGATGCTAGAAAAGTAGCAACTGTCTTAGCTGCATCCCTTCAGCACTGACTGCATTGGCTCTCCTGCTCTTGCTGCCCCACTGCCCTGTTGCATGTACTTCTTGCTGCTTCTTCCTTCAAGTCCTTAGGAGGAAGGGATGGATGATCATGCTGGATGTGACACATATATGTGCATCAGGAGCAACAGCTGGTGTTACCCAGGGGGAGAAGTCATACGGATAAAAAACAGAAAATGAATCCCTGGTCTCTCAGTGCTCCCAAAACCAGCATGCAGTAAGGGCTATATCATTGCAACGCTTTTCGCTTTCTCAGAGCCAAATGCCAGCAGCTGAGTTATCTTCATTTTTATCTGTATGATGGGCTTTTCTAAGATTGTATTGTTTTGATTGAATATTCCTTCGGTCTGGTTAGATTTTCTACCACCATCAGTCCCAAGGCAGGCCTTGGAGTCTTCTAATGAGGTCAAGAAGCTACGGCAAAATGTAGAGCAAATGGGAAAAAGCAACGTTGGTGACAGTCGCTTACAATTTTAAAGAGCAAGAGCCATCCTCCCTGGCAGGCTGCCCTTTTTCATCTGTAATCTGTCCTACAAAGTAGATGGGAGATAACTTACTGGAAGATCCCTCCCCTGTACTGATAAAAGAGGTTTTAATTTACCAGTATGTTAGCTTGGCACTGCAAAGCAATATTAGAATGACTCCCCTCAAGCTTAATGCAGTTCCAAACCCTATTTATAAACTTATAAGTAAGGAGCTGAGGATTCATTGTCCTTTAGATGAAGAAGAGGAAGAAAAATGACACGTATGTCTTGAAGCTTCCCTCATTTAATAAGCACAAATATTTTGTTCTGATGCACTACCTCCATCAAAAAAAAATGTCATTTTTCTGAGGTTAACCTCTGGTTTTCTTAGGAGAAAAAAAAAGGAAAAAAAAAAAAAGGAAAAATTATCACCTGTGTACATAGGAAAGCGGAGGCACAAAGAGGGCAAAAGGCAAGAGACCTGTTCTGCAGAGCTGGAAAAAGATGACATCACTGATTATCAGAGTAGTAATTTGATCACAAGGCCTTTAACTTTGAGGGCGGATTAGCTAATAATGCAGTTAGCAAGGAAAATACCCATATTGGCACTTGTAATATGCTGGGCTAATCTGTCACTTATTTTGTTATGCATGTGTCTACCTACAGCAAGAATCAACACTGTTTAGAAAATACTTTTTTTCTTCCCATAACCTTTGAAGTTAAAAAAAAAAACTTCATTGGCTCTTTCCCCAACCCCAGCATTTGGGGCAGGGCAGGATGGTAGTGTTTAATACATATGTCAGAAAAATAGATGTTTTTAAATCTTATTTCCTGAAAGAAAACAATTGGCTTTTTATAAAAGGCTGTCCTACTTTTCTGCCTGTCAGATCTTCCTTTAAAACTTCTGCATCCCTTGGCCAGCATTAACCATGCTTGCTGGAAGCATTGAGCTCTTGGCAGTAATTAGTCTTACAAATTTCGTGTAGCTACAAAGAGAGCGAGGGCAGAAGACAGTGCCTTCTGGAAGGAGAAGTGAGCAAGACTTGGCAAAAAGCCTTTTGGAAATTTGGAAAATTGAGGGTGTGGGGAAAAAACAACCAAAAAACCAGAAGTCCCTATGCAGTGTAGCATCCATGAGTGGCTGGTGCCCTTGTGCTTGGCTGAGAAGGGCCCACCAGCAATTCCTGAGCATGGCCTGGTCTATTGGTGGGATATCTGTCTACTGTTCCAACCATACTAATTTTAATAACCCACTGATGTTAGAATTTAGTCAAGCTGAGGAAAAGACAAACAAAAGTAAACTTTTTGTGTGTCTCTGATAGCTCAAATTTCAGAGTTAGAAAAAGGATTGTTTTGTAGGCATCCAAACCTTCCTCAAAACTTCTGAGATCAGAGGGTTCCTCCTCTCAGTGTCAGGCTCTGTATCCTGCAAGACAGACTGACTGCAGAGAGGTAAGGAATTATATTTATTCTTAATGGTTTGCATTTAACCATAATGGGAGGTGGTACAAAGTGAGACTGGGAGGATAGAGGCTCTTTGGGTTTCATTAAAGCTCTCTGAAGGCTGCTAAAAACCCCATAATTGGGGTTTCTAATTGGGACAGGGAAACAAATGCCTATGTGCTAATCCTATTAGAGAGTGAGGCTTAAGCCTGGGTATCTGTCAGCATGAACCTGTTCTTCCAGGCTTTGGTAGTGCTGACTTCTTAGCAAACGCTTCCTGCTGTGTGTAAAGTATCGCATCGTTAAGTCTAGGAGCAGAGCAAGTCTATATTAGCTTTTCCCATAGTGATCCCTAGACTGGATCCAAACCACAGATGACATGATGGCAAACACAGCATCAGCTCGATGAAGTCACCGTCTCATCGCTGCCAGCCCAGGCATTAGTACAAGGAGGAAAGAGCTTCACCATGTCCTCACCACAGCCCTGCCTTGGGACTGACTGCCGAAATGGAGCCATACCATGCATGTCATTGGCTGCATGTCATCACAGAGAGGACACAAAAACCCACTGAAGAAACTGCCATCTCCTGCCTGAAGTTTTGCCTGGAAATAGGGACATCAGCCACTACTTTGAGAAGACTGCATTTGATGTCCATCTGCTGCACTGTCTTAGGGGAATTTAAATGCACTGGATTTGGGTTGATGCTGAGCAGAGCGCAGTAAAGAGAAAGACAAAAGCCCATGTTGCAGGACAGATGGATCCAGGCAAAGCTGTTTTTGAGAGCAGACATGTCTAACAAGATTTCATTTTCCACTACTAGAGCTGTATGTCGACAGATTTCAAATATCTTTCTAAGTCCCAGTAGCCTGATTGAAAGTGGTATGTCTTTACCAGACTGGTTATGGGCCTTCTGAAATGTAAGTCTCACTAGCTGCATCCAAATCTTGTACGTTGAGTACATTCCTAATTAAAGCAGATTGGGCCTTTGGGGAAGGAGGGGCTGCAAAGCATTTCCTAAAGTACTTTCTACTTGAATTTCATTTTGAGAAAATATACTTGACGGATGATGCAGGAACTAGGATCGAGTCAAATTTGGGTTTGGTGCATTAATTATACTTGCAGAGTAAGTTTCTGAGGGACAGCCCAAGTGATGAGCCTGAGGTGGCCTAAGGGTTTGACAAAGAGGTTTCACCCTTCTGAAATACATGGCATGAACTTAAAGCCACTGTTAAGTTGCTGACATCTTTTTATTTTAGAAATGCTTTAAAGCTGTTTTCTTCAATCATTTTGGAATGTAAGCTGAAAAAAGCCATTCAGGCTAAACCAGAGAGATAAACTGTCCATCTCCCCTGTGTAATAAACACCAGTTCAAACACAAATGAAATCATCTCTCATCAGATGGGCCCTACAATGTTCTGCCATAGATTTTCTGCTACCACCTACACAAGAAACCATCAGGCAGGAAATCAGAAGGTGAAAAAGTGGTTTATGCAGTAGTGAAGCAGAGCCGGTTTGATGGCTGACACAGGATGATGCAAGCATGGGCTCTGAGGAGGGAAGGGTAGATGCATCTGAGTCACCTTCCTCCTGGCACTATCAGCCTTAGGTTAAACATAAAGTAGTAATTTTGTAGTTGTTGCTTCTACTGTTAAAATTCTTTCTTTGCAGGGATCTGGATGTGTAAATGATACAAGCTGGGTTTATGCTGCTGCTGGGTAAAGCACAGTCCTCATCTGCCTCCAGGTGGGGGATTTGACTTGCCCAGGTGATGCTGCTGATGAACGTGGGGCAAGGGGATATAAATGCTCCCCAGCAGAATAGTAGGATGGTATGGGCCATCCTTTCTTCTGCACTGCTTACTTCTAAGAAAACTACAGAGAAATTCTTTGCTGTTTGTTTTCCCATCATCTCCAGCTACCCTTCAAAATGTTTCATGGTTCCTGAATGCAGCTCTAGAGCTAAAAGGATCCAGCCCTGCAGGTGGTGAAGTTCAAGGTGATGGCCCATCCTAGCTAATGCCATGGGACAGCTTGGGCTTCCCAGCCCTCCCTACAAAGCTCACCACCAATGTGGTCCTGGAGGAGTATCATTTGTTGCCTCAGAGGGGAGTGTCCCAAAGCATCCTCAGGCTCAGAGATAAAGGGTTGCTTGCCTGTTTCATTGCCAGCTCCTTATGTGACTTCTTCTACTTCAATGCTACCTTAGGGTCATGGCAGCCTTGGAGAAGTGTGACATGCTGGAGAGGGGAAAGGCTGTGGTGTGCAGTAAAGGGCTGGGTAAGTGTTTGCTTTCCCTACTCCTCACCCTCAAGCACACTGGACTTACCTACAGTGCCATGAAGTGAAGGTGCAGTGCCAGTTCTACCCCTCTACGTCTCCTGTGTACCAGGAGTCTCAGTAAACTGGGTCTACAATCATGTTGGGCCAGGAGGGTGGTTGCAGGGACGAGGGGAAGGGTGTGGATGGGGCATTGAGCACTCCTGTGTCTTTGCTCCAATATACCTGAGGAATGAGGGGTGGGGTCATATGGATTAGCTGCCCTGAGTGGTGACGAAGTCTAGATCAGGCTGAGCGTGGAAGGCAGTGGGAAAGCTGAAAGCCCTCTTGAATGGTCATTAGGATAAAAATCTCAATTTGATTGCTTAAATGGGGAGAATTCACATCGGCAACCTAAAATAATGCATTAAGGTTTTGGCTGAATTGTGTGACTGAAGTACAAAGTAGATGGTGGAACAAGGTGGAGAATCTCATGCTTATTTGAACCTGCTGTGGATTTGGCCCACTGCAGTAATCATGGAAAAGATGAAATGTAGTTTTTCATGCTTCTCCTACCCCCATGGCTCCTGAATGCTTTAGTAGATATACAGTGAACAGCTGCAAAGCAAAGTGTGTTTCCACCTGCCAGCAGCAGCAAATTAATGAAGTTAGTGTTTTATGAATGCCAAATTACCCCAAACTGGGAGATTCTGCAGCAGATACAGGGCAGTGTAGAGCAGAAAGGAAAGACCACAAAGCTTGGGGGTAAACAAATGGGTCTAACAGTAATAACTGTTGAAGCCAGTCTGAATCATTCTCCAGCTCATTTTTTAAATCATGGCCTTCCTGGTGTTGCCTGTGCCACTGGTGACAGTGTAAAGGAATGTACGTGATGGGAAGGTTGCATTTCTGAAGGCTCGGCTTTATCCATTTGATGAAAAATAAAAAATTAATCTTAACCAGGGGCAAGGAAAAGCTAATTGGAACAACATGGTTTGTGTGCTATTCTGCTTGCAGACTATAACTTGCATCAAGGCCTATCTCCCATGGTCACTTTAAGGCATGTGATGTACTAAGCAGATTAGGTTATATTACTGTGCAAGGGAGAGAGCTTGACAAAGGATTTTCATCATGAAATGAATTTTTCATCTCTGCTGAATGTATCTGGTGACAAGAGAAATGTAATAATCTGAGGTATCAGCTGTCCCTCTCTACTGCTGGCAATGTCATTTGTGCCTCTTGCATAAGATACTTTCTCTCATGCTTTTCCCCTCAGGAGGAAGAAAAATGCATGTAATGTTTTATTTTGGACAGTGTAGTTTTTCTTTAGGTTTGAAATGGCTATTTCTGGAGCATTTCTTGTGGACTTCTCATTTCTCCTGATGTAGAAGTCTAAAAATATCACTGGTACATCTGCGCTGCCTTGGAGTCCCTAGTGCTCATTGTATGGATAGAAAAGTATGCAGGTAGGGCATTTGTCTACCATACAACCTTGGAGTTGCTATTGCAACTCAAGCTTGTGGGGAATGGGTGGCTTCACAGTGACTATAAAGCCTAGTACTCCCCAAAGCACATCTCTTGCTTTAGGATGGCACAAAGCTGGCAGTGCCATCTCTTGTTCTCAGAAGTATGTAACAGCAGAGACTATAAATGACCTTTCTTTGCAGGGTTAGAGAGATGAGCTAGCACCTGGTTGAAAAGCAAAGAAAGATCCAGAAATAACAAGGCTGCCAGCCACTGATAGCCCTCCTTGGCCAGTTGCCTTCCAGACATCAGTTGCTGGGATAACTCATGCATGTGCTTTGGCTGGTAACATGGGTGTATCTTTCCCAGTGTTTTCTTTCTGGTGTCTTTTCAGGCCCTACTTCTGCCTCTTCTAATCTCTGTGTTTGTAGCTGAATTTCTAGCCCAGGAGCTCACAGGGAGGTGGATTCAGAGCCCCCAGGATGGTATCTAATGAGGCAGGTCTGCTCTAGCCAGGTCAGACATCCAAATACCACATCTTCCTTCCTTCACCCAACCCTAAAATAACAGCCGGTAGTCACCAGACCTAATGAAAGACCTTCTTGCATCGGCTCCCACTAGGTGTCTGACTGAATCGACCTGTCTGGCAGCGTTATGCTCTGAGGATGCATACCTGTCCATTTCTTGAGCCCTGTACCTTTTGGGATGTTTGGTCTGGCAAATATTGAGCTAATTCTAAAAACCCTTGCTTCTTTACAAGAAAAGTATGTGGCATCTAGATGGAAATTTAATGAGATGAGGCTGAAGAGCAAAGCTGACAAAGCAGCGACCTTACCTCTGTGGTGAGCCAGACAGAGTCCATCCTGAGGTGCTGAGATTAATGAACATGTTGGTTCCAGCCAAAAGCTAATTGGCATTATTTATATCATAGGGCTATTTTATTGGGATGCAAATTCCATAGTGCTGAACTCTTTGCTCGAGAGAAGCCTTGAGCTGAGCCAGCACAAAGAATCATTGAATTATCTGCAATTCCTAACGCAAGCATGCTCTGGGGCCAGGGCTAGAGCAATCTATGTGACTGTGGGGTTGGCCATCTGATATGATTTTGCAAATAACTCATGGATGAGGAGTACAGGTTTGCTGTATTTATTTCAGTTTGCAACATGAAGTAACCTGCATACATTTTAGTCAAAAGAGAAAAAAAGTACAGTTATACTAATAAAGAAGCTGTTATTACCAGGAATTCTGAACCATCCATGTCCTGAACACTAAAATCTTGTCATTGCAAAACTATTCTGGCCTTGTTTATAACGTGCTAAAGTTTATCCCTTTGGCCTATTCTGTGTTTTAAAGAATGACTTTGTCTGCTAAATTGTCTGACTAGCCATGCTATAACCTAGGAAGCAAAAGATCTCTGTAAAGTTCATTCAATGCTCATATTTGTTGCAATAATTCTGAGCTTGACACTGGGAAATGAGAGCAGGGGATAACTCTGTTGTTTCAGACCTCTCTGGGTGGCAGTTGGCTCCCTGCAAGGGGAATCAATGCAACCCACAAGCAATGGTTGATTGGAAAGGGGCACTGCATGACAAAAAATAATTTAAACTACAAAAAAATAATCCCAGACTGGGACGTGAATAGGGTTTGAGGGGATAACACTGAAAACAAGAGGTAGCCTTGAGATTAGAGGCAAGGAGGTGAGGTGTGGTGGCAAAAGTGGAAGCGTGAAAGGGAAAAGCAATGTAGGAACTGGTTTTCGTGCTCTGAATTAGTCTGGAAAGCTAGTAAAGGGACAAAAATGCTGAAGTGTCTGGGACAGAAAGCTACGTGCCAGATGATAGACTCAGCTATTATGAATACAGCCTGCTCTGAGCTATAACTGCTCCAGCTCCATCGACGTCAAAGTTAATGAAATTACTAATGCATTTAAGAAATAAAGTTGCTTGACATAGGGTCAAGTGAGTCAGTACTCCATGTCCTGGTGGATGGGCAGGGTGGGCAGGGGGAGGCAATGCTCTGGCATGCTCTCATCTGGGCAATGCCCAGCCGTAGAAATTGCTTCAGTATTTCTGAAAGGCACTGAACTGTGTCATGTATGTGGCTTCCTGTTCTCAACGCCTAATTAAGCACAAGGTCCATGGTTTTGTGGAGATGATCTACGGGTGCATGTCTGAGTTGTACCTTGTGTCCATTTATTTTAACAGGTTTTAGTTCCATAAACTAAGCCACTTTAGTTTTATATGTGTTAAAGGAAGTCATTTTGGTGCAGCAGGCTTCTGTGGCAGGAGTCAGGGTTTTTTTGGGTCTCACAAAGATTAATCTGCTCTTTCAAAGTGCTAATCCTTCCATCTAAGCTGACATGAGAATCCTAACCACCTTTCTATTATAACCCATTACCCACATACATAAATCTGGTCAAGAAAAATCAGTTTCCAGCAGCTAGAAGTGATTCATTTTTGATGCAATCAGAGTCCATGCAGGTTTGACATGAAGTTTCAGCAAGGTAACAGGAATTAAAAGGCACATTTTAGGCTGATGAGACATTCGCATATCAGGATTAATGTACAGTGTAAATAATCTACCACCCCATTAAATGAGAGGCTTACAGGGCATGTGGCAATTGTTAATGACTGCCTCCTAATCCTGCCTTTCACGGCGTGCTAATTTAAGGTCTCCTGGTGCTTTTTGCAGAACACAACTATTTGCAAGTTAGGACTGCACAGGGAAAGGGATGCTAAGCTGAAATTCAAAATGAGAGGCCAGTGTTCGCAATGAATCCTTGCTGCTGTTGCTCAGTGATGCTTATTTACCCTACATGAAGATAAAAGCCACTGTAGAGGGGGAGGAGGAAAAAAATCCTTTGCCAGTTTTAACAAGAAAGGAAGAAGAAAGCATGTTGCTAACACATAGTAAGCTCCCTATTATTGTCACAAAGCCAAGTCCAAAAGACCTTGATTTTTGGAAAGATGTTGAATTGCTCCTATAAAGGTTTAATTCTAGGCACTATAAACACTCCCAGTAAGGCTTTTTTTTCTGTGAAGAAATTAAATAATTATGAAAAAACTACTTAAACCCAGCAAATATTTGCACTGCTGTAATTCCTTGGGCGGTGCCATCACTGAAAGCAGTGCAACACTGGAAGAAAGCTGATAAATGGTATTCATTTAAACTTGCAATTAAAGGAAAAAAATCTTCATTTGATGCTTGGAATGGTTCACACAAATGGTCAAAACTGTCAGCACATCTTGTGGGTATTCTTTGCCATACAGTGACAATTGCAGGGCCCTCTCTGCTAAAGGAAGACAAGATAACTGCGGCACTGGTTTTCACCTCTCAACAAATCCAGCCCTTGCTGATGTGTGATATTAGAGCTGCAAAGCCCTGGCTGTGAAGGTGACCTCCCTGGTGACAGTGACGGCAGCTGGGTTGCTTCTGGGCAATGGGCTTTGCAGGTTTGCATAAGAAACTGCTTGCTCCTGAGCCCATTGCATTATGGTTACTGGCTGAGAGGTTTTATTTGGATGTTTGTCAGTTAGGTTCTGTGCTTCATGTGTTTTAATTAATCAGATGATAAAGTAAAGCTTTTATGATGTTCTAATATGAAAGCTAAAAGCACTCTTAATGCAGAGGTAGTAGCAATTTACCAGTCCAGTTGCTGTAGTCCATCGTGGAACTTGTGTCGATGTGCCTGTGAGGTGTTTTGTTCATTAATTCTGCAACGGTTTCACTGGCAGAGAGACCCTGTCCTTCGCTGGAGCATTTAAAGGAAGCGGAGAGAAAAGAGCTTACAGTCCTTTTTGGATGAAGGTGCTCTTTCACAGATGCCAAAGAAAGGGAATTTCTTGGCTACATCTGCAAAACCCCAGACTGCCAAGGATGAAAGTGGATGCTGATGATGCATGAATGGTGAAGATGCAAAACCCATCTCTGTTTTGTGTGTTTTGAACAGCAAGGAGTATCCTGGCTGTACATGCAAAATCTTATCTCATCAAGTACAGAAACAAAGCTTATTCAGGCAGTTGTCTTTCAAGGACATCAGTCCAAGAGAAAGTTGTACCAAAGCTAATCACTACCACTCAGTTATGCAGTTTTGGGGCAGGGGCTATAATCAGTGTTTCCATTAAAACATCAGTTCAGCCCAGCTTGCCTGGAGCATGCAATTCCTGATGGATATACAGCCCCCTCTTCAGCTGTTCAGTGGTTCCACTACTCTGGCCAGGTCTTGGTTATTCTTCCTCAGTCATGCTTGGGAGACACAAAACCTACCTGTGTATGGCAACATGGGGAGGTAGGTAGAGATTGCATTCATGGCTTTTGCCAGCACAAGATGCAGAAATGTCCTCTCATGAACTCCCTAAACAGCAAATAGTTGGAGGCTGGAGGAGTATTTGGAAGCATAGCTATATGTTTAATCTAATCTTACATTTTTCCTGAGGCATCTGCTTTTGGCTTTGTTAGAGATTGGTATGTAGGGCTACAAGGATGCTTAAGCAGCTTCAGGTCTTAAAACCTTTGGAAAGTATCTGCTTTTGTTTTTGATAAGGATCTGCAGAGCTCTTTTTGCCTCAAGTCAGCTAAAAGCCCTGCATCCTCCCAGAGCAGTCTCTTAAACTATAACCTGCTGATAGGAACAGACCTAGTGCCTCATTTGTTCACTAGTGACAAAACAAGAGCACATGAATTTCCAAATCCCTCTGTAAATAGGTGCTTACTGAGATCCCCTTCTTCACGTTTTGGTTGTGGGGAGAAGAGTATGTGAAAAGCAAGTAGCTCTGAAGCAGGCAAGCTAACCTCTTGCCTGTTGAAGAGTTGGATAAATCAAAGCTATGTCTAAGTTGTAACCAATCACCTTAACTTCCTTTTATGGAAGTGACCATATGGACAAAGAATGCATGTCAAGTTTATTAGTCTAATCTATGTATGTGCATATATGGAGAATGGCCCAATATAGACTCATTGGGGAGCAGGAAATAAGAATGGATCCAATAAGATCAATGAGACTCAGCTCAAGTACCGCACCAGTTGCTCAGGACATGTGGGAGCTCTGGCACTGCTCCTCTATGGGTCTTCTACCCTCATGGGAAAGTCTAACTCAGGGGCCAAAGTTGTTCCATGATGCCACAGATGCTTCGAATGAAAATAAGTGTGAATTGAGTAACAGTGTCCTGAATGGCTACAAAAATGTATGTGAAATTTGTTATAAACCTCTGGAGGCACACACTGGCAAGCAGAAGGCCTATCCTGTAAAGAGAAGCTGCACAGGGGACAGTCTAGTCAGTTCAAGGTGTACAATTGCTATTCATGGACAAGAAATCCCATTTAATAACATCAAGGCTGTGATATGAATGACTGTAAACAAGGAAGCTTATAGCTGAGGTTGGTGCACTGGCCTGGTCACCTGCTAGCAAGGTCTCTTCTGGGTTACCTAACTACAGGAGTAGAGGTCATGGAGACTGCTTGGACCTCTGCAGCTCAGACTGAGGTGCTGCGGTGGGGTGTGCTTGGTCCCAAGAGTGTGCCCAAGCTGGAAAGAGCAAAAAGTGCCTAACACTGTATCTCTGACAAGGTCTCACTAGTCTGTGTTTGTAAATCCATATAGCATACTATTTTACAGTAACCATGGGAACTTTGGTCAAAGATGTCATTAAGTGCAGGGTAGCTAGTCCAAGGGAGGGCAGTCTGAACAGCACCAGACGATGGCATCAGCAGTGATTTTAGACCTTAAACCCACAGCAGTATCTTACTAATAGCTGCTGAGCTTTGGCTGCAGACCCAGCAAACCTTTGGGTCTGGCTTGGCTTTTAATCTAAAGATGTGTGACATTGTGTTGCACAGGAGACTGCCTGAACCCATTTCTTGGTGTCTGTATTTGTTTGGATCAGACCAGAAGTACTGACATTGTGTGTGAGGTAGCAAGTCTTACGTTTCCATCCTGTACTTACAGTATTTAGTCAAAACTGCAAAAAATATGGCAGGGATAAAGCACTGCTGACCAATTTCTCTGCCTTAGTGGTGCTCATCTGGAGTGAACAGAAAGTCCAGAATCAATAAATAGCTTTATTTAGAGAGTTGATGCCAGAGGAGAAAGAGCAAATGCTTTGCAAAAGGCAGAAAGGATTAGAGCAATTATGAAATGCAGAAAATTACACACAACCTTAAGAGACATAAATGGGCTGTTATGTCAGCATTTTAATCATCCATCCTATTTTTAGCACTGTGTTTGGATTAATAACTCTGTCAATAGGATGTCCTGGGTAAATAAGGCTGGGTCAAGGGCATATTTTCCACTCAGCGAGTGAGTTAAATATAGAAACATGTTTTTCATCGTTTGAGGAGAGCTTTTTCAGACGGGGGAGGATGAGGGTATGCTTAGATCCCGCTTGCAGGTAAAGCCTGTTGTGCATGTCTTTCCCTTCTGCCTTTTTCTCATTTTTCAAAGGATGTTTGAGCTCTTCTGTGCCGCGCCCTCACAACTGATGATTCTTAAGGTCTCTCTTCATTAGGTGCTGGAGCTGAGACAGGGCTGTGCTGTAGCCTCCAGCTCCTGTGACAGGTTGGATAACTCACGGCAGCATACAGGCAGCAAAGGTCATGCGAGCCTTATGGGCTTCTAAAAGCAGCGGTGAAACGCTTCTCCCCTCACCTCGCAAAACGCCCTTGGGTCTTTGCTTTGCTAAAAGAGGGAAAAATGTTTTCCTGTAATGGGGTGCTGCACATTATAGTCAGGAAAAACCATGTAGGCTGGGAGAGGAGCTAGGCATCACCCTGCTAAAAGCTGTCCTGTGCTCAGGTGAAGCCCTTTGCATGTGAAAGCAAAGAGCAAAACCCAGCATATTTCAGACTGGGGCAGCTTCATCTGCTGCCTCAAAATGCCAGACTGCCATTCCCTGGCTCTTATTGGTGTGTATCAAATAGAAATGAAGGGTATCAAAGAGATCAGACCCAGAGGGTCCTGGACTCTCATTTTTATAATTGTAGGTGAGGTGCTTTGGGGCTGAATTGTGTGCTGTAATGTTACAGTATTAATGAACTGGTCAGCAGTCCCCACAGAGTGGGCGGGGGGGCAGCACTCCTCAGTGCTGACTCAGCAATGTAACCTCTTGAAAATTGCTTATATTTTTCCTCTTCCTTAAAGCCTGCATATATAGGCTCTGCTTATGTGCAGCACAGCTGATGGAGCTAACCACAGGAATGCAGCAAATAGAAAAACACAGCTTGCAGCTCACTGCAGAGGTCTCCTCTTGTAGCCCTTGCTGGGACTCTGTTATACTCTGTTACGGCCTGCTCTGGCTCCCTTTGAATAGCAAGAGGTTTTATTCAAGTATTTATTGACTGGAGCATAAATCCTCCCCAGCTGCTGCAGACATTTCTGAGATAAACAAAATGAAAGTAGTGGATTTTGTTTAAATTAAATCTCCCAAGCGACTTAAGCAGTCAGTGAAATCTGGATCCACTTTAATTGATTTAAAATAGCCATGAAAAGTTTCAGGAAATGAGACTTTAAGAAATGAAGCGCAGTTTGTCTTGAATACCTTGAAACCTGAGTCTCAAAATCAATGCCTTCCAGTTCTTGATAAGAAGCTGCTTGATGGGATAAAGCCACTGGGAGTCTGGAGACACAGAGGTAGTCAGTTCCTCAGCATTACTCTCATTGCACGTGACAGAAGAGCCTGGTACAGTCTTTCCCGTTTTACAGAGAGGACAAGTAGAGGTGCAGAGCCTGGACAGGGTCCCCCAGTGGGATGTCAGAGTCAGGGGTAGCATTTGCCTTGCTGTCCACTGTGCACAATGTGATTCCCACAGGTGCAAACTCAGTGCCAAAGAATGGATGGAAAATAGCTGAAGAAAACTTTGGGGTTTTTTTTTAACCTAATCTAGGTTAGGTTATGTCACTCACACTTTTTAAACAGTATAGGATCTTATACCATATGCAGGCTGGCAAATTTGCCATTGACTTGATTTCTATTTTCTAATCATCCTCAGCTTCTCTCTGCTTTGTGTTACCGCAGATAAGACACCCTGAGAGTTGTGGTAAGTCCAAAGTGCATTTCAGGTGCTGTCAGTATGGGACAGTTGTGGAAAAGAGTGTCTCAGGAAAGAACTGTGGAGCGGTGTCAGTGTGCTCCAACCTCTTTTGTAATTTCTGCTGCAGACTCCATGTAATACAGGAAAGCCTTAAATGGTTCTGAAGGAGGCAAGTTTGGGAGAAAAGATATGAGTATGCATTAAAAAATTGAACATAAAATCCTTAATTTGAATAAACACAAGCTGGGCCAAGAGTGAGGCTGTGGACTCTCAAACGCAGTAATTCACACTGTGGTGTTTAATGCTCTGAACTCTTCCCGTCTTATCCATGCCATTTATTTGGTCTGTTCCACTTTGGCTGCTGTTTCTGTTTACCTTTGGATAAACACACAAGAAATGTTTTAATGCACACAAGTAGCTGTTGGAGCCTAAGGATCCATAGGGTGCAGGCAAAGGCTGAGCACCTGGGGAAGTGCTGTCAGCTCCCACCATGTGCCTGAGCAGCGGCTGGGCTGCCCCAGGCTATTGTGCCTTGTTTGGTTTTTGTTACAGCCTTGACAGCATATCCAGTAAGGAAATTATTGTACTACCTTATATTTTTTCCACTCTATTAATTATAATACCATTATAATTAAAGTAAATGTCAAAGAATTTTATCAAGTCAAATTTTCCACTTTATTGTTACAAATCAGTATTTTAAACATTTAAGCCCAAATTCGTTTGATTATTAAATCTTTTGTGTTCCTGAACTTTTAAATCTTTCTCATATACATTGCTATTACAATAATAATATTTTAAAAATCTGAATTGCTGTCTGTAATTGACAGACCTTGTGTTTTGACAACGATTTTTTTGATCCTGATTTATAAGCTGTATAAGAGTTCAGTGTATAGATGTAATTTCTGTGCAAGTTCTGACTGACTGCTTTCCTCCGACAGAGTCAGCACATTTTGTAGCTGCAACTACAGCTTGTCAGACGGTGGTTGCTTTTGGTTACAGATCTGGAGAACAGGAGGAATGTGAGCAAACAGCAATACTCTGGTATCAAGAGCCTTTCAGACCAAGCTGCTTGCCCAGCTCCTGAGGGTGAGTTGCGTTGGCATCTGAAGAGTTCTGGAACATCTAGCTGAGATCAGGGACCTCATACTTAGGTAGCAGATGTTAGGCTGGGGTTGGTGGCTTGTTACTTGGGAGACCTGTTGGCCACAGTTTAACTCTTAGAAAAGTTTTCTTGTTTACTGGGGAACAAGCTTGTCCGCTTTTTAACTAGCTGGTGTTTCCAGGAGTTGCTCTGTGGGCACGTACCTCCTTCTATCTAGCAATAAACCACGTGGCATTGAGCTTTCAGTTATGAACCCTCCTGAACTTGGAGAAGAGTTTTGATTTGTCTTAGCTTAAGTACTGTAGTGTGAGGCTTTCTCTGCCTTCAGGATCCTCAGTTTCTCCAGCTATTGGAATATGTCCTTAAGCAAGTCACCATTGCAAGACGAAAAAGACAAGGTTGAGTAAGGATCAGGGTCAACAGGTGAAAGTCTATTTCACTGTTAATGCTTTCCTATCTGGGAGTTTAATGATGAAAGAAATAAAATAATCAGGGAGACTAGTATTAGCTGATGGACTGCTGAAGTGAGCAATTGCTTGTGCTGTCACACAATGTCAGTGTCGAGGAAATTGAGTCACTTCTGTGCTGTGGTCTTTCAGGGTATAAGCTCTCCCATCTAGCTGATCGCTTCAGCACCTTCTTGCAACAACCGTCTGTCTCTGTGATGCTGCCCAGCCGGCATCATCCCACCTCTTTGGTCATGGAGTAATATGAGTTAGAAACTCACCATGTAGCTGCAAACAGTGCTAGGATTTATAACTCTGCCATGCTGACACCTAGGAGAAGCTGCAGAGGTGGATAGCAGCATAGCAAGTCCCAGAGCATCAGGACTACCTGTATGGAGCGATGCTGAGACATCATGTGTCTGTTCGTGAGCTGTTTTAATAACAGTATTTTCTTTCAGAGAGCTTGTCCTAAATATTCAGCACACAAATTCTTGCAATGAAAGGCAACAACAACAAAAATCTCAACAGCTGTTCCTTTGTTGTTCAAACAACAAAAAAAGAAAACCAAGCTACAAAGCACTGCTCCAAGGTCATGTTATTAATTTACAGGGGGAAGCGAAAAGGCATGAAGCCTTTTAGTGAGTTTGAGAATTTACTGTTGTGTGTTTTGAGATGTAAGCTTTCATGCCCTGAGACTCTTGCTGAAAGACATGTAGCTGCACTATTGCTCCTTGAACAGGAGTCCAGGAGCCACAGCCTGGCCCATCCAAGCTGCAGAGGGTCCTGCAGGAGACCCCAGGAAAGGAGGGAATCTTCTCTGTCCCCTCTATGGAGACAGCTGTAAGGCTTGTCTTAATATCACTGCTTTCAAAATCTCTCACAACCTATTCTTCATACAAAGCAATTATGCCTCTTTATCCTATCTGTGCCAACAAGGAAATTCAGCCTTCAGATTATGAGAGCAGTGGTGTGTGCCCATCTAGACGTGTCGTTCTTCAGACAGATGAGAGGTCCAGAAACGTTTCCCACGTGTTTTAAAAACCTATCAGCCTTTCAGTGCTAATTCTGAGATCTACTGAAGGAAGAAACTGCCCCAAACAGTAGATTACCCAGGTGATGTGTGCAGCTGCGGATTTGTTAGACTCATCAGAAGACACTTCTTCCAGCAAAGTGGGGAAACCGAAAGCTGCTGTTAAACAGGCAATCTTCTAATGTCAGTCTGCCTTCCTACCAGCAGGGAAGAGCCCCATGAGGTGCAATGCCCTGGCATATCTCTGTCTGCTCTACCTGCACCTTATTCCAGGAGGGAAGGATCTGAGCCTGCTGCTGCTTCAGCAGGGAACAAATGGTGCTCTCCCTAGCTGATAATTTCCCTACTGCAGCTGATTGTGTCTTGTGACTTTGGTTTTTCATAAAATTAGTGTATCAGGCTGCTTCTGAGTCATTTTTATGCTGTATATTTGCTGCCAAGTCTCCTGGCTCATCAGGAAGCCAGCCTTCCTAACATTCATTAGTAACAGGGTAAAAACCTCTCTGCCCCTGCGGTCTTCTCTAGTTAACACAGTCAGACAAAAACACTACTTACTTGGTTTGGAGAAATCAGAAATTCCCTTTGAGTAGCTGACAAGTTCAGTGGTTTATTGAGATCACAGAGTAAAAGTTGCTTTTGGGGTATAGGCAGCTTTGAAGCTGCTATGAGCCATGTCTGCAAACCTCAGTGTTTAAAAGAGACATCTTATACAGTCCTTCAGTCCTCTTGGTTTTCAGATGTTGCCCATCCAAGAAGCATTAAAGGCAAGTGATGAGTTGTTGTGGTTCAATGCATAAGAACAATGAGACACTGTTTCTCCTGGTCTTGCCCATCTGTTACTTGAGGATTTGTCATGTCAGAGGGAACAATGTAAAGCTGCAGCTTGCCTCCATGCTTAGTATTAGAATAGCTGGAACCATGTTGAGTACTCCTAGATCTGGACTCGCCATTTCCAGAGTAACTCAGCCTCTTCTGGAACATGTCTGGCACAGAGCAGAGGAGCACGCTTTGCTCTTCTCTTCTAGCTCCTGGATACTAGTAGTATAACCACACACATACTTTGAAAGCATGTGAAAATATTTGATTGCAAATATAGCTTGTCATGTCAGCTTTCAGGGACCCTCTCCTAGTTCTCAAAGGCTTTCTGGGTAACCTAAGTTGGTACTAGGTGTGAGATGGGCATCTGCTAATAAACATAGCTGGATGGCTTGAATTTACATGCAGGTTCTCCAATAAAATAGCTGTAGATAAGGATGCTGATGTTGCTACCTCAACTGCATTGTCAATGGTACTTTTTCAATGTGGCTTGACAACTCAACTTTTTACTCCTATGGATTGGGATTTATAAAAGGGACCTGTTTCTACAGGGGACCTGAGAGCAAAGTGGTGGAAGGAGAGTTAAACTGCATTGGTAAATCAGGTTTCTGAATATGGTTGGAACTGCTACTGGACCTATTCATGTTGACTCAAACATTGGAGGTGCTTGGTGGGGGGAGTAAGAAATTCAGGTGCATAGGCTGGATCTTATTTTTTCAGTCGTTCTCCTGTAACTGCACATCTGAGGAGACTTTTTGGTCTCTCTTTTCCTACTCATGAGATGGAACATCCTCTTCTGAAATCACAGCGTAAGTGTGCTATAAACTGAAATGAGGAAGAGAGACCTATTGTGCTAATTTAGAGTTGTCTTTTTTAGGGCTTCTGGACAGAAGAGCAGCAGTTAGCCTGTTTTCTGGGTTGCAAGTATTGCAGGAACAAACCATGTGCAGTAAGTGCAACATGCCTGAGACTTAACCTGTGCACAGACCAACTGTGAAATGCCTGTGCAGTGAGTTTGACAGTTCTCAGAAGAAAAATACCTTCTTTGTTGGAAGCTGTGGGTGAAGCTTCACACAGATTTATGTTAATAATGTATTCCAAAATGTTTTTCATTGGCTTGCATATACTGTCTAGGTCTCCAGACCAGTATATATAGATTTATAAGAATGTCTGGGTAAGGATTATCCTTATGAACCTGTGGGGTCCTTATGTTTGAGCATCATTCCTTCTGTTGACTAACGGTGATACTCTGTGCTGTGCAGATGTGATTCTTGCAGAGATGGGGGTCTCATTTCTGAATCCATTTGGGCATAGAGGCTCTTGCTGGAGAGGGCCTAATTGCTTAAAATGTCACTAGGTTTTACATCTGGAGCAGTGCCTCGGGCACTGATGGGGATCGGCAGAACTTTACAGGAAAATCTGCCCAGTGTCCATTCGCATATGCCTCTTTCAGCAAAAGCTATCAAGTTAATGCTAATTTAGATTCTCACTTAGGCATCTGTAGGTATAATTGCATGAAGCACTGTGCATTAAATTGATTCCAAATCCATGTTTGGATGTAGAGTCTTCAGAAAGTCTACATACGTTAACCTATTTCCAAAATACATTGAACACTGGAGAGCCAAAGTTGTTATGCGCACCCCCCACCCTCTTTTTTTTTTTTTTCTTGAAAACATAATGATCTAAATTTACCCTGGGTTGGTAATACCCTGGTACCAGTTCAGTTCCCACAGCTGTCCCATCGATGTCATTGGGAAGCGGAGCCCTTAAAATTTTTTATAAACCATTTTGCTGATGGTTCCAAGCCCATGGATTACACAGGTTGATCATGCTGGATAAATAAAAGCTCAGACATTCAAGAGAGGCTACTTAAATCTCAGTTGTAGCATGCTGTAATTAATCACTACTGCTCTGTAACACCTGGAACTGGGCAGGACCCTGAAGGCAAAGCTGGTCATCCAAAGCCATCCTGAAACCCGCATGGAAAGCAAAGCGTATATCTTGTTCTTACAGTACTGGAGTTGGTGGTTTTTTTTTCTTTTCATTCTGCAAAGTGCAATCTTAAATATGCACTTTTAAGGAGAAAAAATTCCTGTTACTTAGAACTCCCAGGGAGGACCTAGTGTGGGCATGTCCCTTGATGGCACTGGCAGCTCTCCAGTCACCCTGCCAAGGGGGTGAGGAGCCCTGTCCTACAACACGGTTGCATTGCAGGGGGACACAACTTGCATCCACTGGGCCGATTTGCAAGGAGGAGATTGTAGTTGTCATCAGAAACTTCACAACTCTGTCCTTGAAAAATTGTTAATTATACCCAGCTTTGGGTCTCACCACAAGTTCAGTGGCATTCTGCAAATTTTATGTTCCATTTAAAACCTTTTTCCCCAGGTTGGGTTCTACCCCCACCCTCCCCCAGCAATAGCCATGTCTGGGCTGCTGACCTGCTGGAAAAAGCTGTCTCTTGCCGACCAGCAACTGCAGAAGTTTAGCCTGTGCACGGCTGCGCTCAGTGCTGAGCTATCTTAGCACTGTGTTAATCTTTTTTCTCCTTTGTGGCATGGGTATAATTGAAACTTCTCTTGGGGAGGAAGCTTATTACAAATAAGTTCCTAAATGATCAACAGAAGAAAACCTTGAAATGTTCTTTCACTTGATTTAATAAACCCTGCTGAATGCATATGTATGCCAGGTTTTTAACTCTGCATTGGAGCTGAAGGAGGCATGGGCAGATCCTGCAGAGGGTTTCTAAACATGACGTGCTTTCCTCTGGGTGACAGATGCACAGAGCTGTACCAAATGGGAGAGACTTTGTGTCACTGCCTGTTGCTTTTCCCTTCCATTCTTCAGTGCCTCCTTTAGATTCAGGTTGCTGCCCTTAGAGGCCCAGAATCTCCTGCTGGGCTTCACTCCCGCCTCCTCCATTGACTGATTTTTGAGGCTTATCTGGCTTCTCTGGTGAAAGAGCTGCCTTCTGAAACACCTGATTCTTCTACTTCTTCCAGGTCCCATTGGGTTTCACAACTTTACATTTTTTAAATCTGTCCTTTGACTTTTGAAACTGTACCTCTGGAAGGCTGTCTCCTAAATCACAGCTCTTCAGAAAGCCCTGAGGGGACAGTTTTTGCAAAGGGTGAAGCTGCTCTGGGTTTGTGGGTGAGACCTCAGTTGTTGATGGCTTTTAGTGAATACTGTGTTCAGAGACATGCTCCCCCTGTCACTTTTGCAGGGGAGGAGTGAATCAGAATAAGATAAATCACTAAATATCCACTTCCAAATACTGCTTGGGATATTAACATTGTGCATAAATCCTTCCAAACACCATTAGCTTTGTCCCGCTATATGTCTTCTCTCCCACCACACCACTGCTGCTCTAGGGTATGATCTTTCTCTTAGTAGCTCATTCTTGTTTTATTTGGATATTTATGCTCACTTTTCCCATATCTTTGGGGGTTCTTTTGAACATTTTGATACTGAATTATTTCTCCTGTGTGTAGTTATTGCTAAAAAAAAGAGGCAGATGGCTGTGTGCAGCTCAGCCCTGCATGGTACAGGAAGAGCGATGGCTGGTGTTGGAGGAGGCCCTCTCCAAAGCTGAAACGAGTATCCAGTCTCTGCAGATGGCTTTTTGATGGATTTTGGTACTGTGAGGATCTGGAAAAAGCCAGTCCCTCAACCCAGGTTGGATCTCTTGTTCTTCTTAAACATTGCTCTTTCAACTCTTCAGGGTATAGCTTTAGATTTATCCTCATCTCAATTTTTCTAGTGTTTCCTTATTAAACCCCACTTACTCCCCCTTTTGCCCAGCCTTTTCCCTGCCAATATTGCTGTGATAGCTGATAGATGCAGGCCATGCAATTCAGGTGCTCTTCACCAAGATGAGGCTCTAACATTACAGCATTAAAACTGGCCATATCTTTTTCTGTTCTCTGATAACAATGATGCAGAGCAACACGTGGGAGAAATGCATGGTGGGGAAAGGATTTTATCTGCTTGCCTAGTTTGATGTTTAATACATAAGGCAGAACCCCAAGTACTTGATCATGATGTCAGCGTAAGCCGCAACAGAGCACATTGACAGCAACACAGCGCCTACATGACAACCAGAATCAATCTGATATATGGAAGGGTTTAATACCTTTAGCAGTGACACTGCAACTGAGCTGAGCCCCAGCCTGGGCCTAACTTAATCCCCGATCTGTGTGAAGCATTTATGTGTGCTTTCTGGAGGCCAGGGTGGTCAGTGAGGTTGCTCTTGATGAGTGCAGGATGGCAGCTGTATGCTAAAACTTGCTGAGCTGCCTCCCCAGAAAGTGATGGGTTGATGAGGGATTTAAAAGAAAAACTATTGCAATGTCTTTGTTAGTCTTACTTAAATAAATCAGAAGAGAGGCTTGCCTAAGCTGGCTGTTAGTGATTTTTTGTTTAAATAAAGCCAAAATGTTTTCACTTTATAAATAAATATGCTACAAAGAGGGCTTCAAAGGAAAGGCAAATGACTACTTAATACTTGAGTTTCTGTTGCTAAATTCATAGATGGAAGGTCCATATGCTGCTTTGTTTAATGTCACTCATACCTGATATAGACCATTAATCAGCCATTTGGTAATCCTTTATCTGCCACCTGCATTAGGAGTGTATTTGATTAAATGACACCCCCAAAAGCAGGAATGAGAGAAAGGGGTTAAACTGCAGCAGGAAAGGGAAGGGAGGAATCAAGCAGCAAACAATTGGCATCTGGGCTCCATTGAAGACTAAAAGTGGAAAAAAATGGCTTAATTGAAAAATCTGCCCATTGTGTGTGACTGCTAGCCTCCAAGGGAAACAAACAAACCCATTGAAAGGAGAAGGAAAAAAGCAAAGAATTGGAAAAATCTGCGCTGCTGTGCAGACTTGGGGTGTTTAACTCTTCCCAGCCCAGGGCTATGGGTAGAAGTATTTTTCATAACCAAAACACCATCTCACTTGTTAAAACATTCAATTGGATGACTAATTTCTTAACAACTCCTGGCATCTCCCATCACCAGCTGGAGCTACCAGGGACTCCCAGGGCAGTATCAGGCCTATGGTAAATGCTGGTCATGGTGGGACATGTGGTGAGGGATGGTCCCTGATTTCTTTTCCATCTCACAGGTGTCCTAAAAATACAGATCTTGGTTATCCTGCTCAGTTCAATGTTGTTTGGGAGGTCTCTGCAAGTTGCCTAGAAATGTTTTCAGTGCATTTCTACTTTAATTACTCTCTCTAGAGTTTGCAGACTGCAGCAGATTTCTGCTGCAGAGCAAGGCAATGGGGGCTTGGTTTGCTTCTCTGCCATCAAGCCCAACCTTCCTCAGCCCTGAGTTGCTGGGGCCCCCTTGAAGACAGTTTGGGAACCCTGAATGTTACTCAGTGAGGATGGCTCACAGCACTAAGCCTGGTGCTTTCTGGTATGTGGCATGCTTCATTTTTGGATAATCAGCTGGCTAGGAACAATGTCTTGTTTATAGAGTGCTCACCAGCATTGCAGCATTGATAAATACTGGATAAGCTCAGCCAGTCCCAGCTTCTTTGGACAAAAGAAGCAAAAGGTCTTAATAGAGCTGGGTGGATGCAAGGTGTAATTTCACTGAATTATCATATCCAGTTGTATTTTGCAGAGCATCTAGATGCCTCAACACAGTTGTCTGCTGTGTGAAATGCCATTGCCCTAATGGCACTGGCTAGTGTTTGCTCCAGCATGAAGTGCTCTGGGCTTCAGTGGGCAAAACGCTATTTGCAACGAGGTATAAGCCCTGAGTCCTCAAAAAAGTCAATTATTCCAATAACACTACAGATGTCCCTCACGCTGTTTATTCTGACTCTTACCTTTTCACATATCTAATAGCCAAACTGTTTCTTGCATTTTTTTTGTAAAGTTTTGTTTGAATATTACAGATTTGCAGGCCTTTTAAATGTGGCTCTTTGGGGTGTCTCTCCATGTTTAACCTTGCTGTTGAAAAATGTCCAATGTGGATGGTATCAAAGGCTAAGGGTGGAGCTAATTTTAGACTATTCATAGTTGAAAACATAGACTTTCCCTTCCAAATTTGGGAAAATTAATATAAGGCAGTTGGGTTTGTGTGCTGTAAGATATTTCCAGCAATGACTTCACTAGGCAGTGAATTTCATTGCCCTTTATTGTCTATAATTCTTTCGAGTGCACAGTATTTCTTAAAATATTTCAATATGCATTTTGGTAGTATGATTTATTATTTCAGAGACTTTTTATGATACAAACTAGAAGAGATTATTTTATTTTGCTTTTTTCTCTTTAACTTGTCCTCAGCACTGCTAAAGCAGTTGTGCTGATTCTTTCTGTGCATGAAATGGTGGTGGTGGGTCCTATTATACTGGATTTCTCTAGTTGTGTTTGTAGCTGATGCAGCATCTTTGTGATGTTCAGATACTTGTCTTAATTCTGTTTTACTAAGCTTGCAAGCAGTGGTGTAATTTCAGAGGATCAGAACTCTGTCTTTGTGCATATGTCCCAAAGGGTTGCTGCCTTTGAGGTGCTAAAAAAGGTCTATTCCATGTCGAAGCCTGAACAATATCTACATATTTTTGTGCGGGGTGCTGCTGCTACATCTGTTTTTAACTTAAGATCTCCCATGGTTTGAGGACTCTCCAGAAACTCAGAAGCCCTGGGTCTCAGGCTTGCTCCATGGAAAGCAACTTCATTTTACATTATATTATTATATCTTAGACCTATCTATGGCACCCCAAAGCTGCAATGTTTCCCTCTTTTTCTGGTCTAACAGACCCTTAATTATGCTATAAAGAGTGCCAAAGCTCTAACAGGAGAGTCTTCTCCTACCCCAAACGTTCTGCAGTGTGGGATGGTGGATGCGAGTCCCTTGAGGGGTTTCTGCTGGGGTGTCTCCTGCTCTAGTCAATGCCCTGTTGGCTGAGCTGGGTTGCTAGAGCTTTCTGTCCTCTAAACAGGCTTCCAAAAGTGTCCTGTTTATTGAGGGAACCACCTTGGTGGTCCTTTTGCCTGGAGATCTCCATGCTGTTGAGATGCAGGTGTGGGAGCAGGGAACGAGGGCAAAGGAGGTCTGTAGAGAGAGAAAAGGCTTTTCCACAGAGAGGAACTTGGCAAACTAGGTGACTACCTATTCAGAGAGCTAGTTGCTGGCAGTCCTACTCCAAGGGCCCTTTTTCTCATCTAACTTTAATAGAAAGTGTGTACGCCAGAAGTTCGCCTTGATGCGTTACAGAGATATGTCACCTGCAAGTGATTGTAGTGCTCTTTGCAGACTAGCCCTAGGCTCTGCTCTACCATTATCGTCTTTCATATTGTTAACAAAAATAATAGTGCCAGTGTGTCAGGAGTTCAACCATCTGGCTAAAAGCAGCCACAGAGCTGTGGTATACACCTGCCTTTTTACTCTAATCCAAGACTTTTAGTGTTGAATTATGAAAGTCCTGCTGGGAAAGGGGTCAATGCAAGGCTGTCACGGAGCTGAAAGCCCTACTCTAATTTCCTGAGCCATGGATTTAATGCCTGTTCTTGTCCCATGTAAATCAGGTTCAAAATCAGGTCTGTGAATACATATCTTCATTGCAGAGTCACTCTGTTGGGGAAAGCATGGAAGAAGCCCTGATATGGGAGAGCAGAAATGGCGTGGGCTGTGGTGCTTAGGCACAGCTGGGAATGGGAGAGGGGTTTAGTTGTTTGCTGTAGCATCTGCCCATGCTATGCTTTCCTCTAGTTGGTACCATCAGTCCCTTATTGGCCAAGGTTTTACCTTGAACTTCCAGAAAGGCTATGCTTCAGCACCACATTGGGAGGATAATGTTATTAGAAAGGCTTTTACGTAATTATATTTGAGCTTTAAGATTCCATGAGTTCAAAAAGGCCACAAATTCACGCCTGTTTCAGTGTCAGATACAGCTCACCCCTGGTGCCACTTCATGAAACTGCTCCGTTGCTGCTTGCACCCCCTCGAGGAGGAGGTCGGGGCAGGGCTGAGCTCAGTGTGGAGGCAGTCATGGCACTGCCAGCACAGCAGCCAATTAGTATTTCAGAGGACATGAGTGAGCAGTGACTTTGTGGCAGATCACACCAGCCAGTGTCCCCTGTGCTCCTGCACATGCTCCTGCATCCACTTCTTTCACGTGCTGAAAAGGCATCTCTAATCTGTACTCCTCTCAAAACTGAAACAAATGGGAAAATATATCAATTTTATATTGTGCTTATCTGCATTAAAAGTAAAGGATTCTCTGTTAGGGTGTGGTGGTGGCGTGGAGCATGCAGCCCAAACATGTATTATTAATGCCATCTATTAAACTACAGCTTTAGAAAACAACATGAAGAGGGAGTTAGGGTTGAGCTTATGGGTAAAGCACACCACAAGGATGCTCAAAAAAAGTACATTGATTAATTTAAATTCAAACTTAAATTTAAGTTACTAACATTTTAGAGAAGCACAAAGATGTTAAGACAGAAAAATAAGCACCCAAGCCACTTCAACTCTGCCCTGAAGTAATGTTAGGAGTGGAAATGTTAATTTGGAACTATTCTTTTTCATTATTTAGTCTCCAACTAAATTGACTTAGTCATGGTTGTTTAATTTGTGATAAAGTAAGAATTAAGGCTGTTGGCTTCAATCACAAAACTAAAACACAAGTTGTTTCCAGCCTCAAATACCTGAAAACCAGCTTGCTTTCCAGATCAAAGGCCTTGCTTGCTATTGCTTATTCCTCTCCCCAACATTATATTACCCTTTATGCTCTCTTTTATGATATTGTCTGGTGTACCAGTACTCATTAAAGAAAAAAAATGAAAAATTCATATACAGATTCTGAGACATAAAAATGTTATGGATAATGGTGCAATAGTAGTCCCTCTCTTTTTTCTGCTTTTGGCATTTTTATAACATCTAAAGGGTTAGGGAGCTGTTTTGTCTTTAGTGCATACAGTGGATGGTCAAAAGACTTATGTTGCCTGTGTTGCTTTGCAGAGGCTTTCAATCTGCAACTTTGTCCTCCCAGTGTGAAACTAAGGTCTGTTTCCTCTGCAAGGCAACTGTCTGAAGTGTGTCATAGCAAAGAGGCAGGCTGTAACCCTCTCCAGGCCGTCTGCCATGTGGCTGCTGCCGTGCTCTCTGCAAAGGAATCAGAGCTGAGGGCAAAAGATATTCATTCAGTGGGGCTTAGGAAGCAGACAAGTCTGCTGTTGCTCCTTACCCACTGGTGTGGTCCTGGAGCAAGACAATGAAGCTTCAAGAGCTTTTTTCTTTCCATATTCATATTTATAATTCAAGCTGTTGTGTAAGTGGAAAAGGCCCTTGATAGGCACCTGGTCAGGGAACCAATGTGACTGGCTTTTGGGCCATGTGGTGTTAATAACACAAAGTGGGTAGTCAAAATTTGCTTGGCACAAGAAGGTAGGAGTCTCCTCCAACCTTGCAGTTCATCCCTGCACTAAAGCCTGTGGGCAGTAACAGAGCTCTCTTCCCTCTGCCCCTCAGAGGTTCATAGCCTGAAGTGTTTTCCCTGTCCATTAACCCTCACAGGATTTCCAAGTGCTACTCCTGAACCTATGCAAGGACCTGCATCTCAGCATCCTTGGGCAGGGTGACCCCAGATCTTCTCCCTGCTGTGTGAAGAATGATCTCTTCTTGCCTCTCTTTGAATTTGGCTTTTCCTAGTGTCATTCAAAGGCACCTCCTTGTGTTGGAAGAGAGAGCAAACAACCGATGTCTCTTCACCTGCTCTGCGCCACTCAGGGTTGTGCTTTCATATTGTAGTTGATGAATGTTGAAGAAAGACTTAGACCTTGATGCAGGAAAATGAGCTGCCATTGCCTTTGACCTTTCATTGTTCTCCTTGAAGAGCTACAGCTGTGGAAATTAAGAACAAGTACAGCTGTAGCTTTTCAACAGCTGCTGTTGACAGGGCTAATAAACATGATTTTTTTTAACTGCTTCCTGGGAAAAGTAAAAATGTGCTTCATACAGGATGTGATGTGCATAATGTGTTTTCCCTGAAAAACCCATGGCTGTAATCTGGAAGTTAAATTTACCAATGCTATTGTGCAATGGAAAAGTTTTATTCATGGTTTAAGTGCAAAACTTCAATACAGAATTAAGTAGGGCGCTATGGTATCTCCCTGCAACCAGTTACTAAAATAAAGACGACGTCCAAGAGTGAATTGCAAAATTTATTTTTTTAGATATTTAATAACTTCTGAATAAGAGTCTAGCATTTTAATTCCAAAATAAGGAGTCTTGTATCTTCCTTAAAGTACAAGCTGCTGGAACTATAGGTTTCATAAGAATCTCAGTTTGTCTTGTCTTTTTTACTGTTCTACCCCCACCCCTTTTTTTTTTTTTTTTAAAGAAACACAAGTCTTGTGGAAAAAAGCTGAAAATGTGACCCAAATGTATACTTGGATAGCTGAAGCATGTCAGAACAAATAAAAGGCACCTCAGGTGGTTATTTCTATTTAAACCACAGCACTTTTGGAGGCTTGTTTTGGCACGATCAATTAGTTGTTCTGTGCTTTTTCACCTTCTGTAGAAGCAGTGGGAGCTTTACAAGTACTGTTTTATAATCCTCAAACAACCTAATAATGCTTTTGTTTCCCATCAATTTGTTGCCAGGCACAAAGGGGTTTAACCACAAAATGATTGATAACTCTATTTAAACAGAACATTAGCCTAATGACGTATGAAACTGTAGCAAAGTTGTTCGCTTATGTACAAATGTATTCCTTAAAAAGCGACTGAAGTTGCCTTGTCTGGCATCCAAACCGGTTCACTAATCTCTCTGCAAATTTCTCCTTCGCATTAATCTTCTGCTGATGAACACTAATTCGGCACATTGCAAGCCCTCGCTTGGTGCCCACTGGAGAGAGTCGGCGGTGTAAGAAGAGACCTAGATGATAGGTGACAACAGGACACCGTGTTCAAGGCTATGAAAAACTGCACTTAGCCCACACTGTCAGTGCAGCCCATGCTGTTCCATACTTTCTCTCCACACAAGGCTGCTCCATCTCAGAGGTCATGAGGCTGCATCTTTGAAGTCTGCCTGAACACTGCTATTACCTGAATTGTATTGTGATTCTTTTTTTTTTTTTGGGGGGGGGGGGGGGGGGGGAAGAGGTAAACCTTTTAGCTACCTTATCCAGCCATTACTTCAAAACACTAGTAATTAAGAGCCAAAAGCACAGTGCAAGCATTTAGGAATCTGGCCAGCAGCATGCTCTCTTGGATGCCATACCAACTCTGTATGACCCCTGTGTTCCCAGTCAAACCAGCTCCCTGAGGACTGGGCTGAACTGGCTTGCTGCAGCTGGGCTCTGCTTGAGCCCTGCGGAGCATCCATGTTACATCCAGGACTGACATCCTAGACTTTTTTTCCTTCCAAAGGCTCAAGCTGACAAAACTCATGGAGGGTAAGCAATACATGGAAATAATGACGAGATGACGAGGATCTAATACCAGCCGTACAACAACCATAATGTTTTGCAGTATGACATCCTTTACTTAAAAGCACGACTTAATCATGTTGTAGTTGTGTTTTGCATAGTAAGGGCTAGGCGATACAATGGATATCTGGCTCTCGTAACTAAAACCAGTCAGCAGTTATTGGCATATGCCTTAAACCTCCACGAAGCTTTGGTTTTTCTAGCAGTCCCAGACATGCAGCCACTGCCTGGGAAGCAGCAGGATCTTGGTGTCACCTTCTGTCCTTCACAGAACTCCCACAGCACCAAGTTCTTTAACAAAGGACTTGGCCAACAGGACCGGGCAACTGATGCAGCACATGTCCAAAGCAGCCAGGATGGTGAAGCTTCTGCTGAGCCCTGCATTTGCTCTCTTTAATGGGAGATGTTTTGTGAGAGACTTCCAGCTGTAATGGTGTTAATTTTTGTGTGAACCAGAACTTACCTGACCTCCATTTGAAACCTCTGGTGCTTTCCCATTATTACACACTTAGAGCAGATCAGGATTTTTTAGCCAGTGCATTTATAAAGATTATGCAGGCTACATCACAATTTTAGAAAGGCTTTTCACTGCATATTTATTTTTCTTCACTCCTAATTAGTATTTGACCAAGGAAAGCTCCAGTTCCACTTCTAATGCTCCTTGTCCCTGGGTGACCAGCTAAGAAATACTTCACATGTTATTACATGGTTATCCTCTACCTTCACCCTAAATGTCTCACAGATGAAAGGGTCCCTCCTGGTAACTGATCCCCATGCATCATGACAAGTCTGTCAATCCTGCTCTGCAGAGCGTGTGTCCACCCCAGATACCTGATGACAAACAAACTATGGCTGATATTCTCTTCATACCCTGCAACAGCAGCCATTAACCCTGCTGGAGTTGTTCTGTCACACTGAAGACTACCAGAAAGATGACTTGCAAGTCTTTTATACCTAAAACGTGGCTATTTATATCTTGAATACTGCACGGGAATGATGGGAAGTGAATCATCAAAGATGTTTTGATTACATGGATCAGATTCAATTTCAAGTTTATCCTAATGATGCAAACATCCTTCCCTGGAGGTGCACATGTAGCCTCCTGCCACACTGGCAGCTGTACGTGGTAGGGCTTTGCCCCTTTCAGATCTGGCTACTTAAAGGGAAGGACCTGTTCAGTAATTTGGTGGGAGACCTCCAAGCCAAATGTAGCATAAGGGAGAGAGTGGTCACTTTTACTCATTACATCACAGACTTTTCTATCTGAATTCATCCCAAACCTGCAGACCACGCTGTCCAGTGATGAACCAGTCATGCCTCGGTTGGCTGGAGCTGTCACCCATGGGCAGAGGTAGCTTATGTTGGCAAAGCTTTAGCACTTTTTTCTGCTCTGCTTTCTGCCCTGCTACTACTGTCTTTTATTGTCTTCCACCTTGGTTTCTCACTTGCAAAACTCCAACTGAGCAGCTGCAGCCCAGCCTGGGAAGGAAAACCCATGGTGAGAAGCTGGGGATGGGGAGCCCTGGGGCCACCCCAAGATGCACCACGCTGCCTCCTGACTCAGGCAATGGAGATCTATGTAGGTTTTCTGTGAGATGAGGCTTCCCAGCACTGATGCCTTGTTTTAAGTGTTACTTTAGACAGTTATGTGCTGCCTCCCTCAAGTCCTGCTTGCAACAGGACAAATTTTTCTCCTTGTATTGCAGTGTTGCAGAAGCTGATGAGATGTTTCAATCTGGAGCTGGCGACTGCAGGCATGGCTCTTGTACAGCAGATGCTAACTGATGGCGTTCATTACTATTCTTTATTACGCTGTTTGCAATAAATTAATAAGACCCCACTATCAGAAGAGATCAAAAATAGGCTACTTCAACATATGGTAGAATGAATACTTGTAGGAAATCTTGAGGAAAGCAAAAGAGATACACAAGATTTCTAGAGGAGCTTCTCCTTCCCCTACCATGTATAAATATCCTCATGCTGGGAGCTTGAGGAGAGGTCTTTAATGAAGCAGAATGGTTTATAATTATTGTGGTTTAGTCCCAGCTGGCAACAAAGCCCCACGCAGCTGCTCACTAACTCCCTGCTCATGGGATGGGGGAGAGAATCAGAAGAGTAAAAGTGAGAAAACTTGTGGGTTGAGATAAAGACGGTTTAATAAGTAAAGCAAAAGCGACACATGCAAGCAAAGCAAAACAAGGAATTCATTCACTCCTTCCCATGGGCAGGCAGGTGTTCAGCCATCTCCAGGAAAGCAGGGTTCCATCATGTGTAATGGTTACTTGAGAAGACAAATGCCATCACTCCAAACGTGCCCCCCTTCCTCCTTCCCCCAGCTTTATATGCTGACCAAGACATCATAGGGTGTGGGATATCCCTTGGGTCACCCAGGGTCTGCTGTCCCAGCTGTGTCCCCTCCCAACTCCTTTTGCACTCCCAGCCTGCTCACTGGTGGTGGGGGGGTGAGGAGCAGAAAGGGCCTTGGCTCTGTGTAAGCACTGCTCAGCAGAAATGAAAACATGCCTGTGTTATCAACACTGTTTCCAGCACAAATCCAAAATATAGCCCTATACTAGCTACTCTGAAGGAAATTAACTCCATCCCAGCCAAAACCAGGACATTCTCCACCACTTATTCCATACCATTTACATCATGCTCAGGACTCACACTATCCAATACTTACTCGTTAACCACTACCACCCCCATCCTCTGATACAATACACAGACATGATTCCCTTAGTCTATGGACCACCCCTGTGAAATGTCTGTAAAATGTCCATAAATAGCCACAAATGTCCACTGAGTTCATTTAGTCCATCAAACAAAGCCTGGAGATGCTGATGCCTTCCTCTGGTATTTCCTGCCATTGTCCTGGATCTCAGTCATCTTTAAGGCTTAAAATATTTAAGGTCCTTCTGATAGAAACAAGGAATGGCAGGTAACTCTCATTTTCCCAGGTGTTCCCAGGTGGGACACCCCTATATCATGCATATATAGTGGGAAACTAGCTTGAAATGCAAGCAAAACGTGTGATGAACCATTTCCTACCAGTCCCATGCTAGGTCCAAGATACAAATCAATGGCATTTCTGCATACAAGGAAATATTTCCATTGAATGTAGGGGGTTTTCCTCTTATAGTTTCACTCATTTTGTCAGCACACTTACCTATAACAAATGCTTAATTTTATTCTTGTAGTCACCGTTGTTTTCAAGAGACATGGATGGTTCCTACAGCACAGCCATCTGCTCCTTGTTGTGGGCTGGTATCAACCCACTGTTTTTAAACACAGCTACGAGTATGTAACACCTGAAAGCACGTTGACCAGCACTCCATCCCTTCTCCTCTTTTCCTCTAGCAATTTTTGACACACTTTCAAATCCATGCTTCCCCCCCCATCAGTTTTTCCAATTTATGTCTCTCTGTAGACTAAGAAGCATCTCAAAATCTGTGCTGTGCTCGTGTGGAGGTTACCTGGCAGCAAGCAGCAATGCCAAGGATGCAGAGACACACATGTGATGCTAGGGGGGACAAAAACAAGAGCCCCCTGATTTGGGAGGAAAACTCCTGAACTGCCATGGGTGTTGTCCTTCATTGGGCGTTTTTCTGGTTTGTCTCTCTCCCACTATAAAGTGCTGATTGCAAATAACAATTTATTAAAGAACTATGTATTTAATTTTATTATTTTTTATTTTTACTTAAAACAAACCAAAAGAAGTACTAATTTCTGTGGAAGGATGTTCTTTACCATGCAGACCGCCACGGGTTGATTAGCCCAGTTTCACACTAAGAAAAGCTGCACTGGTGGTAATGTTGTTCTGCCTGCCTGTAGGGGGAAAAAAAAACAACAAACTTTTTTTTTTTACTTGGAGAATTGAAAATCAATGTCAGTTTTACTGGCTGAAGCTCAGCTACAGCAAAACTTGGGCCAAAATCTCCGCAGGTGTAAAGTGGTACAGCTGCTCTGGCCGGAGGTCACTTGTGCCAGCTGAGCCAGCTAGGTTTTATTGCCTATTTGATCAAATTAAAGGGTTTTCTGTCTCACATCAATTCTGACAAAGAGATTTGCAAGCAGTAGCATTAAAGGTAGCAAAAAGGCACGCATGCAACAACTTATTATTTGGTATAGTAAAAAAGGTAAATCAAGCTTGCATTGTCAGCACATCATCCCCAGGCTGTTTCTGCCCCTAAGACCTGTCCTGCTCCCAGTGAGGTCAAACTGGGCTGTTATTTGCATGGTGTGAGCAGTGATCACCCTAAAAACTGAGAGGGACCCCACTGTTTGCACCAGCGAAGAGCCTGCCCCATCACCTCCAGCAGTTACCAGTCCTGTAGAATTCTGGGAGCACATTGCTTATGGGGACTGGGTAGTGTAAGTGATGTGATATGGTGCTGACCGAAGAGGGATGTCCCCTGGGGGTACCAGTCCAGTCAAAGACTCTGGGGATCTTTATTAATACAGTTTCTCATGCCTCTGCAGAAAAACAGCTCAATTTCTTCCACTAAACCCAGATGAGCAAAGTAGACTTTTCATTTTATCCTGAAAAACAAATAAAAATTGCAATATATCTGCCTGCAAGTGATGAATACAATTATATTCCCTCTCCCTTTTTTTTTGCCCCAAAGAAAAAAGCATCTTTTACTGCAGAAAAATCTGTCCTTCATTTAGTGAGGCCAGCAGCTGTTGGGAGAGGAAAGACACAGACTGACAGGGGAAAGAAACAGCAAAAGAGCTCCCAGAACATTGTTAAAAAAAAAAATAATCTTAAGATGTTGACCTTTCACAGAAATGTGTATAATGAAAGAAAAATCCAGCAATCTATTATCCTGGTTATTTCCTAAATGGGATTACTGTATATACTGCAAGGTATCCCACTCTGACAGCCTGCAGTTATATTTTTCTTGAGATTTTTTTTTTCTCCAGAACAGGAAATCTGGCATGTTTAGATGTTAGTCCCCTTACTTCTGAAACCCCTGCACTTTTTTTTCCCCAGCTCCTTTCTTGATCATATTATGGTCTGGTTTTATCAAATTACTTCAGGGTTGGTTATTCACAAGGACACCGGTGCAGCTGTGTTAAATTTGTGACCTGTGTGAGAAATCACATACTGTATCAGTAAAACCCAAATAATTAAAAAAAAAAATTCTCCCACTTCCTCTCCTTGAGTTTATGTAGTCTTGTACTGGTTTTGGCTGAGAAGGGGTTAATTCTCTTCAGTGTAGTGCCTGTGGTTGTCAGGGTCCTTTCTAGCTTCCCGCACTCTGCCACGTCAGCGGGAGGCTGGAAGGGGCGGGGCCACGGCCAGGGCAGCTGACGCCGACTGGCCAATGGGATGTTCATTCCATACCAGGTGACGCCGTAACCAGTATGCTAATGGCGGCAGTTGCGGCTCGGGTCAGCACGGCATCGGGTTGGTGGGCGGTGAGTGGCTGCGTTGTGTGTGGTTTGTGTCGGTGGTTCATTCCCCCACCCCCGCCCCCGGGTTTCATGCCTCTCATTGTTTTCCTTTCCATTGTATTTCTGTTGTTGTGGGGTTTTTTAAAATTTTAATTGTTAAACTGTTCTTATCTCAACCCACGAGTGTTATCCTTTTGATTCTCTCCTCCATCCCACCGGTGGGGGATTGAGCGAGCGACTGTGTGCGGTTGAGTTGCCGGCTAAACCACGATAAGCCTTTATATTTTTTTTTCCACTTTAATATTCTTTCTCTCTATAACCCAGTTCGCTTCCAGACCCTGCTGTTCAACTGTTACTGAAACGTCATCTTCAGAAACACTAAGTGGGGGAATGTTGATTTGCTTTGTTCTCAGGGGAAATAATGTAACTGAGCAACAAGCCCACCAACAGCAACTCCTAATACACAGCTAGACAAGTTGCATAGAAATCACCTTGCTGTTAGGCTGCATATACATACTTAATTGCGTTTAATTCTTGAGCGCTAATACAATGCATTTCAGCTGTATGAATAATGGGGTATTTTTTGGTTCACTGGCTGAACCAAAGGAGACCAGAAAGGAAAAGAAAACCTGTTTGGTTTCATTTTCAGGTTCTTTAATCCTCTTTACTATGTGGCCTTTGAAAATGCTTTTTGTAGTTTGTATTATGAAATGGACAAAAAAATGTAGTTTCAAAATGAAAAGCTGAAATGTTTCATGTGGCTATTTCCTAAAGATAATTGGGGGGGGGAAGGTTAAAACACAGCATTTGGGCATACCTCTAGTAAGGCTTTTGGCTAACTTCTGCCCAAACCTGTGCTGTTTCAGTTGTGAATGTGCATTTTGCCAGGCAGAACTGGGGCAGCCACAAATGTGAGGCCAACATGCACCAAAATAACCTTTTTTCACAGAATGGTAGGGGTTGGAAGGGACCGCTGGATATAATCTTGTCTAACTCTCCTGCTTGAGCAGGCACACCTAGAGCAGGTGGTACAGGAATCCATCCAGGCAGGTTTTGAATGTCTCCAGGGAAGGAGAATCCACAACCTCCCTGGGCAGCCTCACAGGAAAGAAGTTTTTTTTTTCTCATATTGAGGTAGAACTTCCTATGTTCCACCTTGAGCCCATTGCTCCTTGCCTGTCATTGGGCACTACTGAAAAGAGCCTAGTCCTATCATCCTGACACCCACCCTTTAGATATTTATAGGTATTTATGAAATCCCCCCATAGTCTTCTCTTCTCCAGGCTAAACAACCCAAAGTCTTTCAGCCTTTCCTCATATGGGAGATGCTCCAGTCCCCTGATCATCTTCGTAGCTCTCCGCTGGACTTGCTCAAGGAGTTCCACATCCTTCTTAAACTGGGGGGCCCAAAAGTGGACACTACTCCAAATGTGGTCTCACCAGGGCAGAGTAGAGGGGGAGGATAACCTCTTTTGATCTGCTGGCCGCACTCCTTTTAATGCATCCCTACATACCATTGGCCTTGGCCACAAGGGCACATTGCTGGCTCAGGGTAAGCTTGTTGTCCACCAGCACTCCAAGGTCCTTCTGAACAGAGCAGCTTTCCAGCCTGTACTCGTGCATGGGGTTGTTCCCCGTATTCCCATATTTTCCTCTGTATTTGCATTGCACCTCTCACACTGATATTCCTACAAATGCTGAATTTTCAGACCATGTGGACTCTCGGGGTACTAATGTGACCACGCTGGGAAGAGCCTTCCTATGAGTGATAATTTCCTTGGAAAATGGTACTATTCTTTCCAGTTGTGACTCCTAGAACCATGCAGAGTTTGGCTGGGCTTGATGTGCACTTTACCAGTTTACCAGGCTACCTGCTGGCCAGCCAGCTTTCCTAAAGCAAAGCATTCATTCAGAATAAAAGCATTTCAGAGGAAGAACTATTAGAGCAGTGATGCTTTGCCCGCCTCACTCCAGAGGTGGTCACCCCTCTCCCCACCAAGACCCAGCAGGCTGGTGGCACTGACAGCCACCATGTACCAAAGGTGCTGTGCCAGGACCATCACATCCAAAGCATTTGCCATCCAGTGGCTTCCTGAGTTAGGGCAAAGCATCCTCTGCCATCAGGGAATAAATTATGGATGGATTTGTTGCTGGCATTATTTCTGCATTTGGGGAATTGTAGTCAATATCCTACAGTATATTTAGTTCCCATTTCAAGCTTCTTCTAGACTACCTATTGAGCCTGAAAGCTAAGTATCTAGCCCAGACATCTCCAATGCCAGTTAATGTCAAGTGCTGAATGCCTTCTGCTTCCACAGCACTAGTAGTTGAAATGTTGGCACTTCAATATAGCAGTCCTGAAATACCCCACAGTGCCAGGGTCTTCCCTGTACCTTACCATCCCCATGCTGTCTGTGCTGGAGGCAACCACCCACCCCCTGGTGAGGGGCTGTGGGCTGTTAGGGAGGAGGTGAGGGAGTGGAGGATGGAGAAGAGAAGCGGGGGGAAATCCAGCATGGAGGATTTCAAGGGCTGTGGTACAAAGACATGAGCTGTCAGCTGGGTTCAGGGACCTTGGAGCAGCTTGCTACAAAACAAGACTAACAAATACATAAACCCTGGATTTTAATTAATGTGTTCTTTCATTCATGCACAAAATTAACCCATCCATCCTCAATGACAATAATCCTTTTTCTCTCTTCTTATTAATTAGGAGTTTTTGCTATACTAATTGTGACATCTGTCCATTTCCATCAAATCAAACTAATGACAGCCAGATGGTTGTGGCTCTCAGGATGCCTCACTCAAGGCTAATCCATGCCCTCTGCTGTGCAGAAGCAAGGAGCAAAGGGAGCCTTTCTTCCTTCTCTGGGCACCGAAAGGACAGGATTGAAAAATACATGCTTAGTCAGCAGGAGGCAAAGCTGGTGAATAATGCTGCAACCAGCTCTCCCCATGGAACTGAGGTTGGATTATCCACCCTGTTCATATACTGTCATCAAAAAACATGCAAAGGGGTAGATGGGGAAGAGCAAGCTGAAGTCTCTGGAGCAGAAACAAGGTGTGTTTGATTTCTTCAGTCACTCTGAAGGATGTAAAGATTCATACACACCCCCTGCTTGCATGCTCCCGGAGTGCTGTGTAGATGCTATGTGCATCCTCTTCCACACCCTCTTGGTCCATAACCTGCACACACAAAATTATCAAGGGCGAGATTTGTACCCATGTCTTTTGCTCTACAATAACAGCCTCAAGATGTTGTTCCCAGCAGCTCCTGATAATACATGCATATTAATAATTACAGCAGTTTAAGAAATGGTGGGTCAAACCTGTTGTGATCACTTGAACAATACTTGAAAATTATTACAGGGTGCACCCATTGTAAGGATAATTAAGGCTGCTATTACTAACACTCTGCCCTTCCCTATTGCTTGTTTAATTTTATTGAATATTTTTACATCCTAGTCATCCTGCCTTGAGGTTTTGTAGTACAATTTAATAACCATTTTCCTTTCTAATTTTTCTATTAAGGCACCATCTTATTTCACCATCAGAGCTGCAAAGCGAATTAAGCCTCTGTACAAACTCAGCTGTTGTTAGCACTTCCCCCTGCTCAGGGCTGATGGCCCAGCCAGAAACCGGGGGAGCTTGTGCAGCAGTTTCATCATGTCCTGCAAGCAGCTGCTTTCAGAGACCCTCCCAGTTAATAAGAGGCTCTCCGAGGACTTTGAGCAGGCTTTAACACCCACGGATTTTGGGAGGCTTGACTGGTTGAGCACTGGAGCAGACTTTTTGGAGTCATCTGTTGGCCTATTAGTTTTGCTGGATATTTTTTCCTAACTTCACACTGGTAGATGCAGCAGGCATGTGCATCCAGAAGATATACTGCCCATCATGTATGTTGCCACTATATAAAGCCACGAGTCCTGGCTGAGGAGTGCTTCCCTCCCCAGCACATGGGGTAGAGATGTGCAGCCTCTTGGCACACCATCAGCATGTCTTACTGGGATGTGGGCACCCCCATACTGGGCAGGGCTCTGCCCACAGCTGTGTTGCACCCATGTACAGCTTGGTGCCAGTGCAGAGGTGCGCAGACCCAAAAACCTGGGCAACACCTTCCCAGTGAAGGAGTTTTTTTAATTCTCTGTGTTGCAAGGTCAGGAGGAAAACCACTGGTCTGCCACAGCCAAAGCCACTACCAGCTGCAGCCCGCCTTTAATGGGAAAACCTCAGCTTTCCATCTTTCCTTTTTTTGATGTACAACCATGTTAGGAAGAAAAACACATGACCATGGGACTGTGGTTCCTCAATCTTGGTCACAAAAAAAAAATTATGGCTCTTTTTTTTATATATATTTTTTATCAATGCAAGCAGAAGCTTGTTCACCTGGCATTCAGGCAATGCTGTCTCTCTGTAATTTGAATGGTTGATCCAAAGCTTCAAGTTAAGGGAAGATTTTCTCCATACTCTTCAGTCTCTGGGGTCATAAATGTTCCCTCTGGGATAACCATTGAGCTCTGTCTCCAAAAGTCAATGCTGAAGAGCAGCTTTTGGATCCCTTGTTTTGCATCAAATATCTTATTCTGGCAAGTTTTAGAGGAGCAGATGCTCCTGCAGGGACTTCAGCTCTTTCTCAAGCTCTCAAGTTACGGCTAAAGACAGCAGGAATCAACCTTCAGGCTGTTTAAAAGCAGGTATTGCTAGCAAGGTTGTGATGGGATTTTCTCTGTGTTAAGGCTAGGCTGACCACCTCAGCTAGCGACCAGCATTGGAAAGGCACCCATCATGCTTTTTTCCATGTCTTAAACTGCTTTACAAATCGCAGTAGCCAATGCTTTCACATCTAGACACCAAAACAAGCGGTACTACACTCACAAAATAGAGAGGCAGCACCTGTGACTACCACTGGTATCACTGGCCCTCATGAGACAGGCAGGGAAGGGTTAAAAGGCACCTGGACTGTTGCACCTGGGGCTTATTGCTGAAGTGCTCCAACTATAAAAGGCTACAGGAGGAACAAAGGCTCTTGAAGTGGTGATAAGGAGCTGGATCCTGGTGTAGCCTTGATACATGGAGTGCATGTGTATGGTGGGAAAGGAGGTGCAAGAACTGGCTATGCTGCTGAAAGTGATTTGGAGGGGGGAAGAGCTGAGGTGCTGTTGTGAGGGTGTAGTGCCTGTGCGGTGGAGAGGTGCTGGTGCATGTGGTAAGAAAGGCTGGACAATCCTTGATAGGAGATGCTGGCTTTCAGATAGGAGTCAAAGATTCCTCTGTTAATATAACATTTTACTCCCTTCTGATGACCAGTGGCATTCACTTGTGCATGTATTTTTATTTTGGAAAGGTTAACATCCATTTGGTTAAGCCTGAAGAGGTTTATGGCCTAGATCTTGGCAGGAGGGCAGAACTGGGAGAGATGAGGAAAATTGTACCAATACACCAGACTGGAAAACATAGTCTTTTAGCTGCAGTTTCATAGCCTGTGTGACCTGACCTTACAGGTTAAGGGGCAGACAAAATTCAACACCATCTGCTATTAGTTAGTTGATACTTAACCCAGAAGTTGGGGTTGGTGGCTTCAATGAGCTACAGCTGTGCTGGAGATAATGGGTTTAGCTTTGGGAGGCATCCAATGCCTGAACAAACCCAGGGGATGTGGTAACCCCCTAGGGACATCTGGGATGGTGCTGAGCTGACCCCCCTGGCTCTGCTTCGCGCAAACCACCTGTGGCTTTGGGATGCTGATGCATCTCCCTCTGGCTGGTCCCAGTTTGGGTCCCTGGTTTCCAGCCTGTATAGCTGCAAAACACCTGCGTGTTTAACCACATGTTGCAAGGATCTTGTCCTGGCTGCCAAAAGCTTGCAGCAGCTGCCTATGGTAGTTTTACAAGTCAGGTGTCTGCCTCTGACTGGCAACTCTTCATATTTTTATGACTAGACATTATTATATTGTTCTTTCATTTGATAACTGTTCCAGTAATAACTTCCATTTGCAGTAATTCTCTTGCACTGTCTTTTTCCCCCCTATTAAACATAAGATTATAACCTTTGCAGGAGGCTGTGCACAGAAATTCAGCAAAGCTCTAAGAGGTTGAGGAGGAGCAGAGATGTGGAGGGGAAATGTGGGCCACAGTAGCAAAGTGCCTGGTGGGAAGATGCTTTTGGAGAAACTAATTATACCCTGGAGCACTTGGAAGAACCTACCCAGCATGCAAGTTGAACTGGAAAATGAATATTTAAATGGGTCTTCAAGTTAGTAAGTCTTTGGAAAGTGCTGCTCAATACCTGGAAAATATGGCTTTGACACGAGAACAGATGAGTCTGAATGTGATTCAACACAAATATTTGGCTTTATTTTACCACCACCACAGAGCAGAACCTATCCCAGTTAAATGGCTTTGCAGACACCAACTAAAATAGTTTGATCAGCCCTTCCCAACACACAGCGAGTTCAGCTTTACCTTCCCCAGTAGTGCAGCCCTTGGTTTGCGATAGGTAATGCTGGATCTTGCCCAGAAACCTGGGCTGGGTGCAGGCAAGACCCCAAAGACCTTCTCTGCAGCTGCTCTTGGGCTATGGCTCCTCTTCCTCATGAGCTTTTTTAATGCATATTTTATATATATAGTCACCCTGGAGTATGACAGCACAAGGAGAGAGGACATCATCACCCAGCAGCACAAGGAGCTTCAAGCTTTTTGTCCCCTGGTGCGAGATGGTTTTGGTGGCCCAGTACTGCAGCTCTGGCCAGGTCTGGCTTATTGGCAACTCATTTTTGCTGGAGGCGAGCTGAAACTTGTCAGAAAACTGTGGCACTGGTTAACTAGATGCATCCCTGAGATGTGCAGCAAGTTGCATGGAGGTCTACTTAACTCAGGTAACCATACATCTGTGCGCTTCAAAGTGGGTAAGTAATAAGGGGTGTGCAGTTGCAGGAGGAAGAGGAGAGACTGCAGCTTTGAACATCAGCGCTTTGGTGCCAAGCAGCAGTGCTGTGAGCATGTATTTGAGCTGAGCCATGCAGACTAGGAGTAATCTGTCAGCCCATGTCTGTAAGTCACCACGAGCGAGGAGGGCTGAGGATGGGGTGGGACTGGTGCTCTGGTGCTTTGTATGGCCTCCTGCACCACTGGCTGTAGTCAGGCAACTTCAGCTGGGTGTGCAAAGTCTGCTGCAAGATGGTGGCAACTGCTTCAGTTTACTCCAGTGTTGGTATAGGTATTAAATCAGACTCAGGAGCTCTCTGGGGGATGCTAGGTAGTCAGGGTCCAAGCCCCTGTGCACAGCTGAACAAGCTGGGCTGGAAATGCAGAAGAGCTCTAAGGAGCCCAAAAAAGCAAAACAAATGTTACTAAGTGGAGCCCCTAATTTGGGCAGCCCCTGCTGCCTCTCAATCAAAGTGCATGTGCAGAAAATATTGCAGGACTTCATCTTTTACTTCCTGGATGTGCCCACCACTTGCCCATCTAAATTACCCCAGCTGCAGATGGGCCTTTTACCTTCCATCTGAAAATAGGACAGAAATTACAGTGGTCATCTACAGCGTGTTTAAGTTCACTCCACACAATGATTATTGTGTTGGCTTCCCAAGTCACAATTAAATAATTATTTACATGCTATAATTTAAAGCATGTACTCTGCTGGTAAAAATCCATAAATGCTATAAAGCCTCTCTGAGTGTGTGTATAGTCATTATTGTTGCTATCTAGTTTCTTATACATTTTACTAGCTAAAATAGTAAAAAGGGAAAAGCTAAGTACTGATTATCCATAGATATGCCTAATTTCACATTGCAAATGTGAAAATTGCTAAAATAACATGTATATAATATAGGTAAATGAATGTTTATGGGAGACTAAAGCTGGAAGACAGCAGCAATTCCAGAAAAAAATTGTTTCTTTGGGGGGCATGGGGGGAGGAATGATTCATGGATGGACATGGGGAATGGCAGATGGACCAGCCCACCCTAAACCTTCAAATAAAGCCTTTCGCTATGCTTTAAAAAATAAATACTAGCAATGCATTTTAGCTTCCCACATGGTTAGATACTCTGGTGTTATGAGAAATCCCTTATTTATGAAGCTCCTGGGTAAACCTGTGTGCAGATCCTGAAATGCCTCTATCCCTGTTGATTATTTCTTCAGTGGCTCAAAAATAAAAAGCACTTTGCTTTTTTGGGTTTTATTTTGCGTGGTTTTGGTTGGGTTGTTTTTTATTTTAATCCACAACCCTGCGAGCAGCAGGATGGGAACACTTCATGCAAGGAAGGATGTATGGCACCAACTGCTTATTGTGTGATTGGGTTTATTTGGAAAAAACTGAAAAAATGCAAGGGGAAGGGTGGTTAATCCCTCAGGCTGCCTGTTGCTGGTCCTGGGATGAAATGTGGCAGGGGAGTTTCTGCTGTAAGGTTTATTTTCTTTTTCCTTAGAGGTGGGAGGAGTAGATGAACATATGCAGTGTTTTATATGGGAAAATATTTGGCCAGTTTAACTTTGCCAATTGAGAAGAGCTGTTTTCTGAAGGGAATGGTGAACTCTCCTCACAGGTATCGGTGCACATGCACAGAAAGTATCACGTTTTTTAGAGGGTGAATCCTCAAACAGGTTTGGATGTGATAAGGTGAAAACCTGCTTCTATTTCAGGCAATAATGGGAATTTTTTAAAATATTTTTTTTTAATTTAAAAAAAAAGGCGGTTACTTTGTCTCCTGCCTTTTCTAAACTTATTTTGGTGTCAAAGTCACCTTTTTGGTGGTGAAATATGAAGTTTTTGCTGCTGCTGCTGGGCCCCGGGTACCCCCCGTCCCCTGAGGGCAGGGCCGGGCCCTGACTGGCCTCCTGCCTGGCGGGGCCTTTTTTTTGAGGTGACGCCCTCCCTCAGACTGGTGGGTACCGCTACCGGCTCCACCACAGGCGGCGGGAATTTGGTGCGGTGGGTGGCTGAGCCCACAGGCATACCCGCCGCCACGCCCCCGCTGCGCGTTCCGCCCGGGGGGGGCGGCCGTGCGCGTGCGCGCAAGGCGAGGGGGCGCGTCTTCGGGGCGGGGTTGCGCCTGCCACTGCGAGGGGCCGCGCCGCCCCTGGAGCGGAGGGCGATCTCAGGTCAGTGCGGGTGGGTGGAGGGGGGCGCGATGTGACTGTTACGGCCGTTACCAGGCGCTCGCGCCGCGCTAACGGGTGGGGGGGCAAGGGCTGGTGGCGGTGAGGGGACCGTGTCGCCCCCGTTGGGCCCCGGGCGTTGCGGGGTCGGGGGCGTCCTGTGGCGGGTGAGGGATCGAGGGACGGCGGGTGGGCCGGGCTGTGGTGGTGGGGACAGAGCTGGGGCCGGCGGTTGTCGGTGCCCAGCCGCGCTGCGGGGACGCCTACATGAGGGATGGGCCGGAACGGCCGCACCTGAGCGCCAGCATCGCCGGGAGCTGCACGCGCCCGCCGCGAAACTTGGCAAGAGGGAACCGGGGGTAAGGGAGGGAGGATGCGTGGGGAGCGGTTCCCCGAGCGCCCGGGCCTGCGGCCGCCGGGTTGGTGTTGAAGCCGCCTGCTCACCCGGCACAAAGAGCCCCTTGGTAAACGGTCTTTGCCCGATCAGAGTCATGTGGTTGCAGCCCTTTCGAGAGGTTTCATGCCTACTTTTTTTTTTTTCTGCTGAGTCTCTGCAGCTGCCTTTTGTGCAGGAGCTTCGTCCTCGTGCCCGGAGCGAGTGGGCAGCGGTAAACCGCTCCCTTAGCCGCGTGGTTCGGAATCAAACGGGAGGTGCAATGAGCACCGAACCGGGGACCTGGAGGTGCCAGGGTCTGACAGCCGAGGCAGGGGGCTTCTCCGTAGGCGGCTGTGTAGGCTAGCACTTCCCCTCGGGAAAATTCTGAGTTATCTAAAGCTAAAAGTTGAAGGTTGTTCCCCCCCCCCCCCCCCCCCCCCAAAGTAATGCTTCTTTAAAAGAAGCATTTTAAAGTATCAATTAAATAAAACTTCCTGGAGGAGTAATTAATTGCACCCGATTCGATATAAATACCACCTTCTCTTCCCCACATTGTTGGCCGAACTTCTCTGTGTACGTATGTCTGAAGACTGGGTAGTTTCAGCTGAGGGCCGCACCTTTACTATTTTCCTCGTTGTTTTGTTTCAAGAAAGTCCATCTGTTGCAGCTTTCAGGTTGAGTTTATGAATTAATTTGCCTGTAGTGTTTCCTGAGTGGTGCTGCCAAATAGGAGGAAGTAGTGGGTTGTTCTCACTTGAAGTAAGAAAAAGTTTGAATTGCAGTGATACTTGAGTGTTCCTAAAACCGTGATTGCTAACATACCTATTAAAACAAAAAAGACTGTCTTATTGGAAGGGTGCTGGTGCAGGTTTTCTGCATTGCCATTAGTCTTCACTGTACTTTGTTTTCAGCATGTAATCTATATATCAAACTTCAATCCATGTCCTGGCCTTTTTTTTTTTTGAGAGAGGTGATAGGTTATAGGTATACAATACTATATTTGATGCTACTTTAATTGTTTTATGCTAGTGTTGGGCTAAAAAAACTAGGTCTCACTATTTCCTATAGGAAGTAGGTGTGGTATGTCATAACGCATAGTATCTTGCCTTCATTTGAGTAATTTAACTTTGCAAATCAGATCTCTTAGGACCCTATTCATTTGAAATCAGTTCTGCAGGATTGCTGAAGTTGAATGTAGAGTGCAGTTTTTGTTTTTTTTTTTTTTAAATCCCCCCCCCCCAGTAAGTACACTGCAGCTAGCTGCACAGTAACTTCCATGTGGTTCCCCTCCAGCAATCCTCAACTCTGCCCTGGAGCAAACACCTTTCAGAAGTAATATGGACTTTTTTTAGCTTGTCCTTTAAGGCTGAGAAAAAAGATGCAGGTTGCAACACTAATTTTTGTTATTTGGACACTTGCTTGTTAGAGCTTGTGAGCAAACATTGTTTTCTAAAGTTACCAGTTTTTATGCTAACGATGAAAGCAACAGTGCTAGGGTAGGCTCAGTTAAAACGGAGGTCTGATGATGATAGCTGTGCGCGATGTTGTCTGAAGAAATTTAGGTCTTCATCTGTTGCGTGAACTTATGCAAATGACACTAGCTTTGCAGCAGAACATTTTTCATGCACAGCGTTAGCTTTCTCTGATAATTCATGATAGTTCTCCTGTGCTGCTCTCTCTACTAACTCCTCAAAGCTTGCAGGCTCTCTTGCGTTACAGGAGGAAATGTTCAATACCTGAGCTGTCATGGAAGCACTGTCATGAGGAAGCTGTCATGAGGCACTATACAAATGAGTGAGAAGCAATAGTTTCTGTCTCAAAGAGCTGGTAGATAAGGTGAAAGAAGGAAATAAGAGATGGGAATCTTAGAAGGAAAAGATTAAAAGGTTTGTGTGGTGGAAGTTGTCTTCAGATCTGTTTTCTGCCATAAAGGTGAATTCCAGTCCTGTGCCTTAATCACAAAACCAAATTATATGTATGTATGTCAGAAAAATGGGGGGTGTGTGTGTGATGGGAACAGAACTTAAGTAATTAAGTAAAAGGTCAGTTCATTCAAACTTCCATTTTCCAGGCCTGGCTTGTCTGTTTTCTGATCCTGCTGCCCTATCTGAGTTTGATAACTTGGCAAGCAAGAGTAAAAGAAAACCAGGCGAGTCCACCATCTGGAAAGTGTTTGTGTTTTAGAGCACTGGTGAACTGGTTGGTGATCTCTGAATGTCTGCAGAAAACAGATCTGGAAGGCCATTCAGACAGAAGCTGCATGTGCTGTGAGAGTCTGGGACCAAGAGCAAGTAACAAGATCCACAGCTTCTAGTGTGTGGCAGAGGAAGATGAATTTATTACAGTGCAGTTTAATGGGCGTAATGTTTGGTTCCATTCCTTGACCTATTTGGATGCAGCTCAGGTTAGCAGCAGTCTCTCACATCTAAAAATTGGGGCTATTAAACCGTTGTCAAAAATTTTAAGAGTTGTTGTTCGTGCGTTTTGATTCTCACTTTTGAGGAGTGAGAGCCACTGTGTTTGAGAGTGCATTTCTAATCAAATGCTTGTTTTGCCAATGGACTGGCCTGCTCATCTCTCTCTAACTGGGGTAATCTTCCTCTTTTGTAATTTAAAATGCAGTAGAAAAAAGAAGCTGTACCATTTCCCCTTCTTTTAAAGCTCTTTAAAAAGCTTTTACTGAATGGTTCCAGGAATGCTCTTCTACTGTGAACAGAAGTATGCAGAATCACACTTTGTGTTGAAGTTGTGAAAGTTCTGAACTTCCAGGAGAATACTGACCTGCTTTGCATTTTTAAGCTGCATGTTTTACATACAGTGAAGTTTAGGGAACTATGTGTTGCCTTGATGTAGTTTTCGGTGGCAGACCCTAATGGCATTTATGTTACAACACCTAATGGAGCTTTCCAAAAGTTCCCTCAGTTTTTCTTAACCTTGTTGGAAGGTGCTGATAGTGTGGTGGTCCCAGGAGACAGATTTTGTGGGCCACAGAACAGGTGTGGTGTGGATCGTGGCAATATCCTCTCCCCATCTTTTGTCCTACTGGGTGCTTTGATGCTGTGGTTTGATGTGGTGAGTGCAGATTGTCTGCACATGAAATGAATTATATGCCAACAATCAACCATAATGCAGTGCCCAGGTGGCTGCTTATGGGGTAGTTACTATTCTAGTGCCATTGGCTCTCACAAGCAAGGACTTGCTGAGAAAGCTGCTTCTCTTTATCTGTGTTAGCATTTGCATTTTGCAGCCTTACTGCGTGTAGGGGGACAAAGACATTTGGGACCCGCTGATGTAAAGGAGTGGGACCAGTCACCATCCAACTTGTCCTTTATCAGAGCCTATATTAATTTAGCTATTAATTTTAAAAAGAATACTTTCTGAGCCAAGGTAAAATTAGTATAAAAGTTTCTCTATATAGGCAAGATCTGACTGTAAGATAGGAAGTTCTGTCTGTGGTCGTCCGATCCGGATCTCTCCCTTGAAACAGGCAGCATGTGAGTACTAATTGTAGTGGTGGTTTTTCTGAAGTACACTAAGATCACTAGCTTCTTTCTCACAGGGTGCTGAACAATCATTAAATGCTAATGACTTTTGATTACCGTTGACCTTGGTCAATTTAGAATTAGTGACCTAGAGATGAAAACCACTGTCTCTCCTTACTGATTTCCTGAGCTATCTGATCTTTCCATTGTAAGTACATTTTGGTAAGAGGCAGAGTAGAAATAAAGTTGACCTCTGTCTTAGAGGGCTGAATGCTTTCGGGTTTGCAATATCATGTTTAGAAAGAAAGAAAAAAAAATGGCAGCCACTGAGAAAGAACTTATTTTTTGACCCCATAGATTGTCAAGAGCAAAACTCAACATGAAATGAAATGGACAAGGTAGAGTAGTAGTGATGGGGAAGGCACATGTCATTTGTCACTTTTTAATTGGTAGAAAAACAAGTTTATCTCCTGCAACCTCAAATTGAATTTCTAATTTTGTAGTTGCAGGTTTTCTCATCTCAGAGTTCATTTATAATTCTTGTTTGTACTTTGAACTATCGAGAAGCAAATTAATGTTTATGGAATAAATTGCAAATTCTGCTCTGGGGTATTTTCTACCTGCAGTTCCCAAACTGTGACATAGGGGAATATGTCTCAGCAGGCTGGTAAAATATATTTTGTGTTGTAATGAAGCATTTCACATTATTTCTTTCCATATGCACAGAAGAGAAAGTTTGTGTGATAATTCACTGTAACAGGATCAAATATATTGACTGTAAGTTGTTTAAACGTAAGCCCTTCTTTAGACAGTTGTGGTTTATGGGGACTGTCATTCATGCAGCAAGCATAATGAAAATACAAGAAAATTTTAAACATTTTTTTCTTTCTCTCTTTAACACACTAGCTATATTTATTTTGACCCAGCTGGGAACAAAATCTTTAACTTTAAAAGCAAAACTCCATAGCGTAGAGAAGTGTTTTGTTTTGCATTGTGTTTGGGGCATAAAGTTATCAAACCTCTCACTGGGATTAAATCACAAAGTTTAAGCAGCTGAGCAGGAAAGTAATGGGGGGAAAAATGACAGTGGGAAGAGATGTACTTGGTGTAGGAACAGGTTCGTGGAGAGCAAATTGAAAACCACACGGAAGGGAAGTGGATGTTTATTCGCAAGTAAACATAGGGCTGAATGTTATTCTTAAGTATAATGTTTTTGTTTGATTGCTTTGTCTCAGAAAGGATATTGCTGTAAAAAAAAACCCAAATGAAAATGATTGCAGATACAAAAAGGACATATTAAAATGATGAAGGCTTCTTTGATAGGGAGACCAAAAAGAAGTGCATGCAGAGACATAGCCTATATGCTAGCAAATTGTATAAGAATGAAAGATTAAAAGACATCTGAATACTCGTTCTTTAAGCATATCTTCTATGTAAGTTTATATTTACCTGTTGACTGGGCTGCTCAGGGCTTTCTGCTTTTGTGTTCTTTAAAGCATTAAGGGCATTTAAGAAAAAAATATAAAAACTCTCTTAGTGGGTAGCATTATGCAAAGTGTTTAAACCTCATACTTTAAACACTAAGCAGTTAAGAAGAATATTTGCCCGCAGGTATGTTGTTAGTGTAGCATAAGACCTATAGCAAAATACAATTTAAGTCTTTTGGACTTTGGTTTAAAGGTTCCTAACACTGAACTAGCGTTGGTTCAAGATGCAATTCTACTCTGATACTGTTCTACTCTTTCCCAGCTCTTGGCTATGCTGGGAAAGAAACGCTTTCTGATCTTTTTCTTACTGAGCAAGACTTCAGGGCCATCTTTTCCATGCAACAGACAGAAGTGGATGCAATCTTGGTTGCTTTCTGTGCTGCCAGTCAGAAACTTGGGAGAGAGGAGGTTGGAAGATTTTGTCAACTGTAAAGCATTTTTTACTTAAGGAGATCAAGAGTAGAGCTCTCCCTTTCCAAATGAGCATTTTTACAAACAGAAGGATTGGAATTGTCATTGGCAAGGATTCTTCCAGGTGACTAATTCATAGGTAGATAAACAGAATTAGGCTTCTCAGCTGTGTGGTTTGTCTAGTTTTTTTGGTTTTGTTTTTTGAACTTTTACACTCCTTTTAAATGAGTGCTTGAAGTCAAATTCAATGAGAACTAGCAGTGGACAGGTGGATTGTTAAACAGTAACATGGTGTGTTTGTTTTGGTTAATCGAGATGCATCATCTGAAATTTGTTTCTTTGTAAGGGGAAATCCAGAACTTAAACAAAGAATGTTAACACCGCATAGGCATAATAACTGCCAAGAGGAGAGACTTGGAAACTTTACAAAAAAGAAATATATGCATTTTCTCATTGCCTACTTGGAATTAATTCCTTTATTCATGATCTGGTTGTAAGAGAGAATTGGGTATTTTGATGAAAGCTTGTTTTTTATAGAGTTGTCCAGTTCATGTTGATGAATTCATGAATGGACCTGTAAGTGAGAGGAATAGGAAACCACAGCTTATTAGAAGAAGGGGAGAAAAAAATTGGGTATACTTGCTATTGTGGCAGTAGAGACTGATATAATATGAGGAAGAGTACTCCCATCAACCCTGGAAATGAATAGATTGGAAGTTACCTTTAGAAAGGCATAATTATAGTAGTACTGTACTATTAAAAGTTGTACCAAGACTGGGGCTATGATATGATTCCTGTGCCAGCCCTCACAATGGTGTCAAGGTACGCTACATTCTTAAGGGATAAGTGAAACTGGGATTGCAGGTATATTGCACATATTTGGATTTGAACAGCAGAATTGATGCTTCAGTTGTTCACAATATTTAGTCAGGAGCAGATTTCCAAGGGAAACCCTGTAACTTGCTCTTAGTAATTTGAAAGGGGCGTGTAACTTGATGCATAGTATTTCAGCCTGAGAAGATAGTCCTTTGCTTAATTCTTTACTACTGGCAGTTTGGATTTTCATCAGGCCAGTGTTAAGATTTAAGCATGGAATTTGATACATCCTTTAAGTTAAAATATTTCTGGTTTCACTACTTTGTGTATGAAATAAATATTTATGTGTCTTTGAAGGACTGTGTTTCTCTTTTTCTAAGTTGAATATATATAGTTTGGTTCTGTTAATATATAATTAATGAAGAAAAATGAGAATTGCAGAAGATTAGGAACACATAGTAATAAGTTTTCAGAAATTGATAGATCTTTGGGTGAAAGAAATTCAATTTCCTTGATCCTCTTCCTGGAGGCAGGCTGATTTGAACTTGGGATTTTGACTAGTCTTTCAACAGGGAGCAGTTCATAGGTTGCTTTTACTGATGGCTAACATATTGATTTGTAAATTCATTAGCAGTATGTGTATAGTAAAAAGAAAACTATGTTGTAGGAAAATAAATGGAGGTTGCTGCCAAGGTGGAAAGAAAAGCACTAATTCTTTGGGGTTTTTTTTTTCCCCATTTCACATGCATCTAAGGATTGGTTTAGGAGACTTAGTTTCTGAGCTGATGAAGGACAGTGGAAGGTGGTATAAAGCCTGTAACATATTGTAGTTTTTTGGCATCTGTTGTGGAATCAGCACTGTTTTCCAGTTATAGCAGACCAAATTTTGGTGGGTGACTGAAGAATAGGCAAAGATGGCAGTCAGGCTTTTTATTTACAGGGATGGATTTTTATGCTGTCAAGTGGATACTTCTTGTCCACTGGGGTTCTGTCTGACTTCTGGATTCAGGCAGAACATGCTTCATTTGCAGCTTCTCCTTCCCTTCTTCCCCCAAGAAAGTACAACATGCTGAATTTTACAGAAGTCAGAGGTATGGTGGACTCCTACAGGTTCACGTTTGTGATCTCTTTCCCATACTGAGTTGACCAGTCAGTCCATCTGTCATTCTCTTTCTCTTCCGTATCCTCCCAGTGACCTTATCTGGTGTTTGTATAATTGGATTTGCACTGGTCAAATGGTTTGAAAAATGTGGGAGGACCTTGATTTTTATATACTTTGGTAGTCTCTAAAATGGATTTATAGAATGAAAATCAAATCTCTCATGTGAATCTCCTAACCTCTGCTGTTTTTTGCCTTCTGCCAACTGCAGTGCTGAGCACCAGATTTTCTGAAGAGTGCATGTTTTTTCTGTATCTTTAAGGGTTTTTTAAAAAGCTTCTTCCTTTTGAAATGTCTGTCCTGCACAGTGGCAAAAGGGTTATTTTTGTAACTAGAAGGGCTGGAAATTTACACAAGGAGGGGAAAAAACCCAAATGCAAACTCAACGAACACAAATTTTATGCTGTTCTCAGCATACCTGCTGCATTTCTATTATAAACCCTCAGCTATGTGCAGTTATAAACATCCCATCTGTGCAATGTTTCTTCTCCTTTACCTCCTTCTACCTCTCCACAGTTCAATGTGGCTTAGGTTGTTAGTTTCCCTTCCAAATCAATCTGTTGCAGGTAAAAAAGGAAAACAAAGAGAAAGGGGGTAAGAAAAGACAGACAAGCTTGCTAGAAAATAATTTTTTGGAAATTGCATATCCTGCCTCCCAATGTATATAGGAACATATCTGATTTTCAGCCATACCAGGCATAATCCACATTCTTCTTTTAAATAACTGGTGAAGGTGATTTTGTACATTTCGCATTTTGTGCAATATAGCAGCTGAGGCATACGTGCATATACTTGTTTCCCTCTTCCATAAGCAGTGACTTCAGATGGAGGGGACAGATGTGTGTTTGGCAGCACTATCATCTCAAGCCGCTGCAGCAGTCTCTAGATGGTCAACTGCCAGGGTGTTTAGTTAGTGCTTAATATGGAGTGTCTCCCAAGGAGACCTGACAATCTTTGAAATACCTGTACTTAGGTTTTACAGTTTCAGGATTAAAGATATTTAGAGACTGTGTTACAAAGCCATAGCTGTGACTCAAGCAGTTGTGATGGTGTTTCAATAAATAGCCTGAGTAACATTTCTGTGCTTCAGTTTAAGTCAGTGGCAGATTTCAGCAAGGTCAGCTATTTCTCCACCAGCCTTTGATCACTTTAATTTCACTGTTGTACTCTTGTCCAGCAAAACTAATTAAGGCTAAAAGTGGCTAACTTTGCTTTGAAAGAAAAAAATGATTTTTTTTCCTTTAAAACTTAATTAAAATGTAATTTCATAATTATTTTTATCCCCCCAATATTTTAAGGTGTGAAATGACGACCCCTAATACCTAATAATTTTTATTTCCCTGCTTTTGTTTTTAAGTGAATAGGCTTGCCTTTTTTAATACACATGACCTGCTATTAAGGAAATCTGATCTAAAATTAAGTTCTAAGTAAACTAATGACTGAATATTAGTCGTCTTTCCTATTTAAGTGGTTTGGCTGGCATATCTTTTATCCTGTTTATTTCAGAAAGTATTTGTGAATAAAATCCAGGCATGTTTGCATCTCAAGGAGTGATTTCTGCCTGAGACTCTCTAAATCATTCAGATTTTTTCATTTAATGCTTTGAAATATTGATTAAATATATTCATTCTGATGTGCTTTAATCTGATTGCACATCTAGAAGTTTTCTTCTGATGTGGTGCAGCCATGTCTGGTGTAAGCTGGCTTAATTAGCACTGCTTAGTGATTTGGGACCCCTGTCAAAGCCTGTTAGGTTATCTTATATTAGGAAACATAAGGAGTTAAAGCTAAAGCTGTGACCTCATCTCTATTCATGTTACACTGGAGTAGGAGCTGTGCTGAAAGGGATTGTTTAACTGCATCCTTGTCCTTGCTGCTGCTAGCTGATTGATTTAATTTGGTTCTGATATCTGTAGTGTGTTTTTGCTGAACAACTGTTATGATAGGGATTTGTGGGAATACCGGAGGCATACAAACTCATTAATATCATCTGCATGTGGAAATAGCTCCCACAGAAGTATTCAGAATCAAATATGTCTTTCTACCTGATTTAAACGTTTTATTGCTTCCCCTGTGAAAATTCAAGTAGCGTCAAGGAGAAATAAAACACATGCTTCTGGCCGGTCGTGCGCTTACACAACTGAGCATGCCATTTATTGCTTTGCCCTACGTACTAACTGAAGAGTGCAACTGCTGTCGCTTTAATGTCAGAGCGGCGTATGTTACAATAGGTGTCACTGTGCGGCTGGGTCCAATCGTTATTGGTGACTTCAGATGCTGGCTCCATCTGCAGGGCTGCAATACCTACTCTGTTCCGATCTGTTCAATGCACAAGTTCAGCTCGCCGAGCAGACTTAGCAGCGCTATTGCATGTCTTGCTATCCCCCTTCAGAAAGCCGGTGCTACAGCCACGCGCATACCCTCCTTGCAGGGTGTAGTGCTTTCAGGCAATTCCCGATCACGAGATCTGGAGAGAAATAAAACTGGCAGGAATGATGGGGATGTATTTAACAATTCAAGTACTGGATCAAACTTAAAGCCGCTTTCTTACTCGGTGCACTGGAAAGGTCACCTTGTCTTGCTAGAAAAGAAGCAAACTCACAGCTCTGCTGCTCTCTGTTTAACAGCTTCCACGTGTGTTTCTTCATGTTCCTGGCTAGTTAGGCTATCTAGCTTTACAGGCAAGTATACTCATGGTAGATGAGAAAGGAAAGAACATGAAATGTCTCACCTTCTTCTTGATGCTTCCAGAGACGGTCAAGAACAGGTCCAAGAAGAGCTCTAAGAAGGGGAGTAGCAGTAGCAGCAGCAAATTGCCTCCAGTTTGCTATGAAATCATTACCTTGAAGACCAAAAAGAAGAAGATGGCTGCTGATATTTTTCCCCGAAAGAAACCAGCCAACACTAATACAACTGCTGTCCAGCAGTACCACCAGCAAAATCTCAATAACAACAACATTATTCCGGCACCTAATTGGCAAGGACTTTATCCAACCATCAGAGAGAGGTAAGTTCAGGGCAGTTTATTTTTGCTGTTTGAATGGGGTGGTGAAAAGTAGCAAGATGTTCGTAATGTATGTGTTCAGTTATTAATTTATTTGCTGAAGAAAGCATAGTTATCTTTTTTTTTCTCCACAGGTGTGAAACAAGTGTTTTGGTAATGGAAAATATTTTAATATATCTTTTCCAGACAGTGCAGCTGTTTGTCTTGAATAAATAAAAATGTTGCTGGAAGCTACAGTGCACCCATAAAGACTTGCTTTTAGACCTTAGTGGGGATTTTCAGTGATACAGGCTCTTGACTTTGATTTCCACTTTTTGAAAAGTTTTCATAAGTTTTGGGTTATTTTTTTATTGCATGAGCACCTTCTCCTCTCCCTGCTTTTTTCTCTGGTATATTTGTGTGATGATGTGTGAAGTAGCGTAAAACAAAGTGTGACCTGCTTCTCTTTAGTAACATGCAACTTTAAGATGTTAAGAAATTAAATTTCTTGGGTCTGGGGCAAACATAGTGTTACTGGGCGCCATGAATTAACACGCTGCCTCTGTTTGTAGAAATGCAGTGATGTTCAACAATGACTTGATGGCAGATGTTCATTTTGTGGTCGGGCCACCAGGTGGGACCCAGCGGCTGCCAGGACACAAAGTAAGCAATAGCTGCATTATCAGCTCAGGCAGGGGTAGCCAGAGAAAGCTCCTACAGTTACACCAGGACATAGCATGGGAGACTCGTCGCTTCTGGGACAGGCATATTCTAAAAGGCTACTTGCAATGCAATAGTGTTCTTTGCTTCTCTTTGTTTTCGGTTAAACAGTACACTTGTGCTAAGGCAGTCATTGTGAAGTTAGGACTATTGCTTTGTGCTGCTGATTAATATTACTCTTGAGATCTTTCTAGAAATAGTTAACTTCTGTAGTGGATATGAACGTTTTCCAGTAGCTAATACATATATGCCCATGGGAGTAAAATGGAGGGAAAATGTGTAATTCTGTTCTTGACTTTGACTTCATTTCTTACTGAAGTTTGTCTATAGTCTGTCAGTGAAGCCGAGTTTGCTCAGGGTGGCTCTCCCACGTTGTTTTTGTTGGCAGTGCTTTCAGTTTAAAGCATGAAATAAGATTTCCCTTTCTCAACAGTATGTCCTGGCTGTTGGGAGCTCTGTATTCCATGCAATGTTTTATGGAGAGCTTGCTGAGGACAAAGATGAAATCCGTATACCAGATGTTGAGCCTGCTGCTTTTCTCGCAATGCTGAAGTAAGCATCATTCATCTGCTGGATATGTTTTCCTTTATGATGTATACATACACTGGTAGTGTCAAAGTATGACTTGCATATAAAAAGAAAGCAAGCAGTTGCTTGAAATATTCTTCTTTTTGTGTTTCAAGTATTTTAAACTTTTACCTCATTTTGCTCTTCCCTTTCTACTTCCAGGCACACATATATTAGACTAATGTAGGCAGTTATAAATAACGACTTTGACAGGGGATCTTTGGGCACATTGTATACTGTAATGCCTATTGATCTGATTTGTCACCACACGTTACACAAAGGAATGGAGTTACTAAAGAGAATTGTCAGCTATAAGAAAAAACATGTTCTACTTCGCAAGCATAGTGAAGAGTTAAAAACACAAACACACGCACAAAAGAACCCCAAACCCCAGAAATTCTGAGCTTGTATATTGACATCATTCCAGCTCTTTTATAGACTTGCTGTATGCAGGTTTTGTATTAGAAAAATGACCCTAAGTTATTAAATATAGTGTCTGAAAATTAAATTTCTCCTCTTCTATCATACTGATGCATTTAGAAAGTGATAAAAAGGCTGATTACATGAATAGGGTTTTTTATTCTAACGGGGGAAAACCAGTCAGTTTACATGATCATTATTTTTCTTGCAAGCTGCATGAGAAATGCTATGTTTTCCTAAGTGAGCATAATGAACCAGCTTCCCTGCTGAATTGTCCTTGAATGTATCTATAAACTCTAATTATTAAAGAGAAATACCCTATCACAGAAATGCTATGGCTTTGAAGGTTTTTTCCCTTCAGCTTTAGTAACTGCCATTGCTTTCTGATAAAGAATATACATTGGTATCTGATAGTGATCTGTTTAATATGCTGCAGATTTTTTTGCATGTATTGATATAATCGCTAGCCAGCAACTTACTGTATTTCATATATTGTTTTGACTAGCTTGTGATTACAGACTGGTTTTTTCTTTTTACATTTCAGTGGCACTGTAGATGGACATTTGAAGTTGCACATAGTTTGTTGCATAGAGTTATAGGTTATGAACATCAGGAATGTTCTGTGCAAATATCCATAACTGCCAGGTAAAGCTGAAGTCACACAGATGTTCTATAGACCTGGAATAGAAAGTTAAGATATGACGTTATGTAAGTAGGTGCATTATGGATGCCTGCTTTGGGCCTTTTTGGTTTTCTGCAGAGCTCAGACTTGTGCTTTGCTTTCATGCAGAATTTTACAAGGCACATGCAAGATACTTGGATTCCCCCAGCCTCCCTTCCTTTCTGAACAGCAAATCTATTTCACTGTGGCTAAACATGATTTACCGTATAAAAACTGAATGCTTTCTGAATTTATCATTAAGAAATGTGTTCAGAGAGCAAACCTAGCCAAGAGAGTATCAATACTGACCTGTAGGTCTTGGCATGTTATTTAGCCCATGGCAATTTAGGAAACTATATTTAAGAGCATGTCCAGAACCATGGAATTCTTCAACTTCTCGGCTTTTATTTAAAAAACCGAAAGACCACAAAATGCTTGTGGTCTGTGTGGATGTTGATCTAACCTTGCCAGTGCTAACTTCCACTGACGTGGTGTGCCTGAACTTGCAGAGTGCTCCTGCGTCTGTGAACACCAGGGGTGCCTGCAGCCATGATGGTGCAGGGAAGGGAAAGGGATGTTGCTCAGCAGTGCAGCATTCTCCTCATTGCACGATCCAGTGCTTGTGCTGCACTGGGTGGAGCTTGGGAGGATCCACGGTCCCCTTCACTCCCCTCCCCCTGGGAAATCATCCCCATGAGTGCTGCTTGCAACTGCTGTGAGCACTGGATGGCAGAAGGCTCATGATACTGTTGCTAGAGAAGGAAAAGACTTTTTACCTATTCCAAAGCAGCACTGTCCTTCATCTGCTCCTTTCTGCAGTCAAGAGGAATGCATCATAAGCTTTGTCAGAAAATACACTGAGTCTGTTTTTGTGGTTTTTGGGGGGTTGGGTGTTGTTTTTTTGGTTTGGGTTTTGGTTCCCACTGCCTGCCCTGCCCCCCCAGACAGTGATTTCTTATAGCATAAATATTATAAATATTTTTTATTTTACTATATAGTGGGCATTGTGACAACAAGCATCAGACAAGGTGTTGCCAGGTGTAACATAGGAAGTAATACCTTGACTGGTAGATACTAATTATTCTCCCAGTAAAATTGCTTTGACTGTTTCCTGTAGTTTTAAAAATAGGCTTAAATTCATAGTCTAGCTGATACACCAAATCCGTGTCTTTATTATATCTTTATCTTGACTGTTGAAGTTAGAACTGTGGTCTTATCCCAGGATGAATGTGTTACTAAACCATCAAACTGTGTGGTCTAGCAGAATCCTCTAAGAACACGGTGAAAGTGGAATATCAGTAATTGCAGACCAGAGTTGAGGTGTGTTGGCAGAGTGAAAAGTGTGGAATATTGCTGAGAGCTGATGTTGTAAATCAGTGATACTAGTTCTTCACTTTCATGAGTATTAAACTAGCAACTTTCGTGCTATTTAAATTTAAAACAGATGTCATCATTCTCTGCTGTACTAGCCAGCAAAGAGAAGTAATAAAAGAGAGAAAAGAGTTGGAGAGCAATGAGGAGAATAATAAAAATGAATGAATTGATACATCTAAAATTTTTGGACAGTAAAGGAGATAAGCCACTAACCAGTGACATATAGATGTGCTCTTTGTTGTTACAAATAGCCCAGCTGAAACCAAGTAATAAAGGTTAACCCTGCCCTTCCCCCCCCCCCCCCCCCCCCAAAAAAAAAAAAAAAAACCCAACCCAAAACCAAACCAACCAACCAACAGGTTTGGGTCTGTCTAAGTATTCTTCTCTTTAACCTCTTAGATTTTCTTATTACTTGAGCAGTGTCTGCTCTGAGCATGTTTTCTAAGTATGGCTTGGAGGATAGTACCCTACCTCTGCAAAAATTTAAAGATATTTACAACCATAATCATATCAGTGTAGATACTATTTCCACTTTATAAGGACATCCATCCTGCAAAAAATTAATTGTTTTGGGAAACCTGCTAATTAGAAAATTCTGATTAGTACAGGGTTGCATACAATTTCAGCTTTACTGGAGGAAGACGCTTTTGTCAACCATAACCATCAAAACTTGCCTATCCCTATGAAGAGTAAAATTGCATTTGGCATGATTTTAGCACATTGCATTCCCCAGCTGCAAATGGGGCCCTGAAGCATGAGATATTAAAAAGAACAAACTGTACAATGCTTCATTTCTCTGAGCAATGAATCCCAGAAGTTTAGTCACATAAATAGAATTTCACCTTCATCTCCTCTACCACACTAGCATGCCAGTAAACGTTTTTGTCTTCCTTATGCAATGAGACTGAGAGAAAAGACCATGGTAGTGGAGGTAGGATGCTGAAAATTAGAATTCTGTGCCTTTTCTTATGTTTCATCACCACGTTAAAAAAAAAACAAAACAACCCAAACAAAAACCCCCCAAACTCCCCCTCCCCCCCAAAAAAAACCCCAACCAACCAAACAAACCAGCACACCACAACCAAGTAGTTGTGAAGATGGGTGGCACCTGATACACTTCGAGAGCATTTCTATTCTTACACTAGGTAGTTATTCCTAATAAACTTGTTTTTATTTTTTCATTCCTGTGTTTATAGATACACCTCAGTAAATCATCCTCCACCATCACGGGACATCCAGTCCGAGTTCTTTTTGTAACATGTGTTCCAGACTATTGTGTTAGCCAAGTAAGGTAGCCCTTGAGGAACTACTGCCTGGGGCTCATTAGCCAAAGCATGTATGGAAGAAAGACAGAGCTGGAGGGGGTGATAAACATAACTATTATCTACATAGCATATATCCTAAATGAAGTGAGGTTTTGTTCACCTTATGTTTAAGTTCCTTTTCTTCCATGGTCTTACCTGAGTGATGAATTTGGTTTGTACTTTCTTTCTGGATTTAATCAATGTTCCCCAAAAGCACTGCTTAATTTTAATGTGGAGACATTTAAATATTCTGTGTTTATAACTTTCAGATGTTGTTGACAAATTATGTTTTTGCATTAAGCGGCAGTGTTACATGCATGTGTTTTATTTCAGATACATATATTGTGATGAAATTGATTTGGCTGCAGATACTGTACTGGCCACTCTTTATGCTGCCAAGAAGTATATTGTCCCTCATCTCGCCCGTGCCTGCGTCAACTTTCTAGAGACAAGCCTAAGTGCAAAGAATGCCTGTGTACTGCTTTCCCAGAGCTGCCTCTTCGAGGAACCTGACCTGACCCAGCGCTGTTGGGAAGTGATTGATGCCCAAGCTGAGCTAGCTTTGAAGTCTGAGGGGTTCTGTGACATTGATTTTCAGACACTTGAAAGCATTCTCCGAAGGGAGACTCTGAATGCCAAAGAAATTGTTGTTTTTGAAGCAGCTCTGAACTGGGCTGAAGCGGAGTGTCAGCGACAAGAGCTAATGGCTACCATAGAGAACAAGCGCAAAGTCCTTGGGAAGGCGCTGTACTTGATACGCATCCCTACCATGGCACTCGACGACTTTGCAAATGGCGCTGCCCAGTCTGGGATTCTGACTCTCAACGAAACCAATGATATCTTCCTCTGGTATACGGCTGCCAAAAAGCCAGAGTTACAGTTTGTAAGCAAGCCCCGGAAAGGCCTCGTTCCTCAGCGATGCCACCGTTTCCAGTCCTGCGCATACCGCAGCAACCAGTGGCGCTACAGGGGCCGGTGTGACAGCATCCAGTTTGCTGTTGATAAGAGAGTGTTTATTGCTGGCTTTGGGCTGTATGGCTCCAGCTGTGGATCAGCAGAGTACAGTGCCAAGATTGAACTCAAACGACAAGGAGTTATCCTAGGCCAGAACTTGAGTAAATATTTCTCAGATGGTTCTAGTAACACTTTTCCCGTGTGGTTTGAATATCCAGTGCAGATTGAGCCTGACACCTTTTACACAGCTAGCGTGATTCTGGATGGTAATGAACTCAGCTATTTTGGACAAGAAGGAATGACAGAAGTTCAGTGTGGGAAGGTGACTGTTCAGTTTCAGTGCTCTTCGGACAGTACAAATGGCACCGGCGTACAGGGAGGGCAAATTCCTGAACTCATATTTTATGCTTGAATGAAAGTGTGTGGAGACAAAGCATTTTGCTATGAAGAACCTGTCTGGTTCAGGCCTACTGATGCTTAGCTTTCTATCTGCAGATGCGTGATCAGTACAGGTAATATGTAACTAAACGCTATGGGCAAGTTACTGGCTTGCTATACTTGTAGCATTGTTGGTGATCAAGTTTAAGTGTAATATTTAAACTGGAAGCTCATAGGAACAAGCAAGTTTAAAGGCTTTGTAAGAGAGGTGCCTGTTTGCTGGTGATACTGACCCTTTCTTTGATGTATCTATGAATCACCAGAGGATGTCCCCCTCTTGTATCTCACTAAACGCTGTCTTTGTTGATCCATTTTCTCTTTTTCTCCATTTCCTGCTTTCTGCTTGTTGTTATTTGGGGAGGTAGGGATAGAAAATGAAGCGCCTTTTACTATAGCTCTCCCTTCTGTCTGCTTTTCAGACTTAAGAGATTCCAATAATGACCTGCTTTTGATCATGGGAGCTGAAAGAAGCGTTCCACTTGTAAGCAGAAAAAGCATAGGTTTAAACCTTCAACCTGTGAGATTCTCCTGCAGCCAGCTGTTTGTGATGGCTGCAGAGGAAGATGGAGAGAAGCAAGCAGCTTTCAGGGAATTATATGGCATACTGGCCATGTCCATAGCGCGTGGACATGTATACAGTGAGACAGGTGGGATGTGAGGTTGGCAAGTTACCATCAGAGTTAATTTTCTAGGAATCCCACCTCAAAGGTAACGAAGTGCTTGCACGTGTCCAAATTGTATGTGCAGCTCTACTCTACTCCTGTGACCTAGATTTTGCTACGCTGAGGTTGATTTGCAATTTAAATGGCTTTTCTTTGAACCCTTGCTAAATAATGGGAATTAATATCTATCATCAGATGCAGGATGATTTTTTTTTGTTTTGGGTGGGTTTTTTTTTCCTTCCTCCTAAACATGGTAGAGGCAGATTACAGAGGAGCAAAAGAATGTACCAATCCTGACTTGGAGGTTTTTCTGTAATACGAGATTTCTTTTTTTACCATGTATTGTCAGCAGAAATTTAGACAAAGACAAGAAGATTCCCAACAGATACCACATTACACTTAGCATATATCATCAGATAACAGTGAAGAGGAGGAAGCCTTCTCTAACGTGTTAATGTTGGATCTCTTGCAACTGCTTATGGTTACACATTAATCAGAGGATTATGTGGTGCAGAACTTTGTCTTGTCTGATTCTTTTTCCCAAAAAAACTTCTTGTATGTGCCTGTATTGTTTTTGAAAAGTGTTAGGGATCATGACTTGTTTATCAGGGAAGGAAACCAGTATAAATAAGAAATACAGGTACAATTTAAACATAAGAAAAATCCTTCACTATTGCATTGGGACAGTTGCTTCACAAAGGGACACTACCTTTTGTAAAGCATCTCATTCTTATTTCATCTCTCAAGTGGGTTGTTTGTTGTGTATGTTTTAACAAAATGAGAGGACCAAATGATTCTTTAGACAGACTGAAGATTAATGTTGCAATGTATCAACACATTAATGCAGCATAACTCTAAATTCACTTGTCAGTTTTGTAATAAAAATGTTTTTCTCATATGATTTCTTTCCAGTTTAATACTATTACTCTAAGTGTTTCTTGACAGTTGGAATCCTGGCCCTGGGCATTGTAAAGTGCCAATACATCTTTGCAGTGTCCAAAATACCATCTGAAGTAAAGGCAAACAAGCGTAGACGTCAAACAATTTATGGCCAAAGCTCAGATCTTCTCTGTAGGTAATAAAAGGAGAGCCAGGTAAAAAACTGTCCTGCAAGATCTATGCTTTTCACCCATTGTAGTGTTTAATGGTTTATATATGTACATACGTGTGTGTGTATAAGCAGCATTCTTTCTGAAATGTAAATACCCTCAAAATATATAGAAAAATGTTTTGGTTTTTTTTGTAACAGATGTACATAATCCAGACTGTTAGTGAAATCTAAACAGAATACTCCATGGAAAGCTCCCAGAGAGAGGTTTAAAAAACCTCCAGTTAATTATATTTAGATCTGCAGCCTAAAATAGAGGAGGATATAATTATATGGACTGGAGGAGGAGTTGCTGAAGATACTGCAAAAAGGAATCCAAGATTGTGATGAGGTAATGGTCATCTACTTTTAGACAACATCTGAGCAGCAGTTCCATTTATTTAAATACATTTGAAAGCAGAGAAAGATGCTAATCAGCTGATTGAGTTTTCTCACAGCAAATAGTTGATGTAGATATAATTACTCTGAGTGATGATCAGACTAACAAGTTGCTTGCAGTAGCAAGTTGCGTTCTGAGTTGTTTGGAAAAAAATCAGGTGCCTCAGCTGGTGGGACAAATCAGAGAGTACTGTACTGGTATGTCTAGACATGGGCTCTCACTTTTATTTTTTGTTTTTTACTTATCTGCAAATAAAGATGAGGGATTTACTATATTGACTGGCTGGAACGGAAGTTAGGAGATCAGAATACTGTGTAGCTGTAACATGTAGAAAATAAGCTTTTATGTAATTTTTATTTCCTACTGTTATGAGATCTTTTTGATGAAGTAGGATGAAAGCTACCTCTAGCTTAATTCCTCCGAGTCCATTCCAGGTTTTAGGAGCTGGTGCATGTAAAGTTTTTCAATATGGTTGAATAAACATAAAACCTCAAAGCACCTTTTGATGCTTACAGCACATCTTGATTCTGAGCACTGCTTGATGTTGGCAAGTACTGGTATGTAAGATGATGACTAGAACCAGTCACCTTAGGACATCAGGGCACTTAAATAGGTGTCTAAATGCAGATTTGGTTGGTTTAGCAGTAGCATCCAAGCTTGAATACATTGGTTGACATTTTGCAAGCATCACGCGTATCAACCTGGAATGTAAGCATAATGTTGATACAGATCCTTTCATAGAGTCTGTCTTAAACAAGTAGCCATCTTTGCTATTTGTATGTTTGATTTTCCTGGTGAGGGAAATCTGTGATAAGAGAGTATAATGGAATATACTTTCTGCATATCTAAAATAGTATTTAAACATTTTAATTTCTACATACTTATTGCACTGAACTGTTTCGGTTTGTTCTGTTTTTTAATTCGTTGTGATAAACTCAGCTCCCAGCACCCATTTGTGCTGGAGCAGTGTTTGACCTTAGCAAGCTTACAGCATTATTTATAAAGGACAGATATATATAAATATGAAGTACCTCATGTTGAATGTTATTGTACTGTATCTTCAATGTCACAGTGCAGATCTTGTTGGACTCATGAATGTGTATAATCATGTTAAAAATACAAATAAAAATGGTTCTTAAATGGTTGTTTCCTGCAGCATCTTTGAAGTGTGAGCTGTGAAAGCCTTTACTTAGTTATCTCTTTTAGAAATTTCTATTGTTGTACAGTTGTGCATGGATATTTGTTGAGCTTATGTAATGAGAGATCTTTTGATCCCCAAAGAAGTAAAAGTCTAAGGAAAAACAGGGAAGAACAATGAAAATGTTAATCAGTTACATTGTAGAGAGGTTGATGGTTGAGCTAATGAGCTAGAGTGAATGAATTTATGTCCTATATGAAAGACCTTGTCTGCTAGCATTAATATTTTAATGTTCTATTAATATTATTAAGTATGTGGAGATGAAGGGGGAGGGTCTCATGTTTATTCTAAAAGACAGTTGGCATGGGAAAGGCCATGGTTTTCAGTCTCTGATATAGCAGAATAAAGGACATGGTTAGTGCCAAGAGGCTATTCTCTGCTGAAACGTTAATTATGTAATATTGTTCAGAATTCTGACTATTTTCTTACTCAACAATTTTCTTCCAGGAGATTTGAGTCTTCATTTTAAATACTTTTACGGTCAGCGAAGCTGAAGCCCCACTTCGGTGATGTCCATCTCCAAGACCTTTCAGATATTACTAGCTAATGATAAGAAATACTCCACAGTGCGATATAGACACATGGAAATGTCATTGAGGAAGTCTGCCCCAGTAAAAACAGTACCTTAAGGCTTCATCCAGAATTCTAATTAAAGCATGTTTACAGGCATCAAACTTGTCACTTTTGGTAAGTTGTTTTTCTACAAGTCTTACTCCTATACTTGGTACCACACTACTACATTCTTGGTCCAAATTCTGTTATGTGTCCAGTGCTTCCAATTAGTTTGGAACTGGCTTCAAATAGGAACTGTCCTATGCCCTGTTCTGTACCAATGATACCAGCTCTTAAATGTGTGATAGATACCAGTGAGATTTGGCGTGGGAAAGGACCACATCGGCAGCAGCAGTCTAGCTGAGTATGTTAGAGGAGATCGGTGCTGCTAACAGCCTCGGTTTCTCTGATAAACAGGTAAGAAATAAGTGGACAAGATGAATAAAGGATGGCCTGTCTCATCCAAAGGGACATTCTCCTCTGTTTCTCGCTGGAATCTGACAGAAGTGCTAGGACGCTTGCTTTGGAAATTGATTCTAGGTAGGGCTGTGTGAGTCTATTGCACTGTGTTCACTGATGCAGAGAAGCATGGAGTTTGAAGGAGAAGGAAAAATGTGACAGGGTGTTTCGGGGTTTGGGGTGAAGATGACTCCAAGAGCTGAATTCAGTTGTTTGTCTCGCAGGTAAAATCCTGCTTGGTGGAGGAGGACTGTCTGTTCCAACTTAGTTGGAAACTCCTCAGGAACTGACAGCCACTGCCTCTCACAAAGGCAAGGTGGCAAGGTCCCATCTAAAACAGGCTTCTTCCAAGTGCTCAGCTCTTAGGAGTAGGAACCCAAGGTTCCTTGGCCTCTGATAGGGAGGACTACTTATCTTACAGCCAGGACAAGCCTGTACCTCCTTAAAGAAGCCAGCTGGGACTGCTGTAAACAGGAGGGTCTTTTTGAACCTCCCAAGCTCAGCACTCAGCAGAAGTTGAGATCCTGGCACAGGGCTGAGGTGGGGACTTCAGCCCATCAGCAGTATTTGGCCACTGTGAAAAGCAGCGGCTCTTAAGCCAGCCTGTTCTACCACATTTGCAAGCAATCAGTGGGAGTAGGAATACCTGATGATTTCCTGAAGCCAATGAAAGGAGCTGCATTTTCACATGGCAGTATGACGGTGTTCAAAATAAAATTCAAAAAAAGGCTTTTTGGTATGCTGCTCCATTTCCAGAAGTCTGAATTTATTTTCTCCCCAAGACTTCCCCATAGAGGGAGACCCTGGCCCAATTGAAATCAGTAGGAGTTGCCCTAGTGACCTCAGTACACCCAGGATTTTCATTTGCAGTGTTCAATTTGTGTGATTATTCCCAAAACACAACATAAATCTGCCCAAGAAAGGGAAATTAATTTTGAAATCCCACTGCGATCTGATTATCTAAAATACTGGTAGAAATCTTTCTATTAAATCTTACAAAACTCCTGCTCATCAGATTTTGATATACCTGCCCCCAAGCTTTTCTACTAGTATGCTTTATCTTCAGCCATGAATCTATAGGCAGAACAGTAAATCCATATGAGACTTTATGTAGTTTTTTTACAGTCTGTATGGAATTCATAGCACATAAGATGCATAGTATGGATAAAGTATTTTTAAGGTCGTACAGTGTGTGTAAATTGCCTATGGTCTGTTCAGCATGAAGGAAAAACAAAAACCGCTATTTTGCTTGAAGGCACTGGTATTTTGAAAGAGCTTCTTGAAGGGTGCCAAGCTTGTTGATAGTATCAGAAATGCATTTATGTTAAGCCTTTAATTGTAGCATTTTAAAATTAGCTTTCTAATTGTTTTCTATAGACAAAGATAACATAGTTGGCCTTAAGGGATCCTCCATCCTGGTCCAATAGGATTTACATTTGAAAACATATTAGCAATTGCAGTTTTCTAGATCTCATTTTAAACCTTCACAGTAATGTTAAGTGCTGCTTGGGGAGCATCAGTGTTTCAAAAATAGCTATGGCTGAGTTTAGCCTAACAACAAACAAGGGCTTGCATGGGGAGATATCTTTGATATCTTCAGTGGTGATGCTGTGGGTAAGTACAGAGGAAAGGTTTCATGTCTAACAATTCAGGAGCAATGTAGCATTGGAAGACATAAAATGCAATGGGGAACCACTGCGTGAAGGCAGCAGGGGATGCACATGGTGGAAAGGACTGGTTGAGTGAGGATGAGGGTGGGACAACCCAACGCTTTGGTGAGCTGCTTGCAAGCTCTCCTGCATGTGCTGAATGCTGACCTAGCTTAGCAGGAGAGGGCAGGATAATTCTTGTGTGCGTGTGTATGTATATCAGTGTTCCCCAGCCTCACTTTCTCCAGCCAGTTGCTGGTTGTGCTTAAAAGGGAAAATGGGCATAATTCACTTCTTTTGTAGGGTATAAGAATTGTGATTCTGCAAAGGCTAATTCGTGCTTCTGTCTTTACAAAGTCAAAGGTCCCAGTGGGCTCAGGGAAGGTCGCAGGGGGCTTGTGTCTACCTTAAGACCATACATGGAAACATCTGCTGTCTTTCATGCTTTGTTCTTAGGAAGTCGTGACGCAATAAAATAAAATCCTAGAGAGCTAGATCTTGGCATATCTGGTTTGTTTCTGAGGTGGGACTTCTTACAAATAAAAGAACTAAGGAACTGTATTTAGCTTAGAAATACTAAATCCTGCAGAATTTCCAGAGCTTGGGGGTAGCACAATATAAAAGTGCTTCCAGATGTTGCAGTCTTAGGCTGAGGTGTGACATGTTCTTGCTTTTCTTCCTACCCACCAGGGCCTGCTAGTAGTGGTATTTGCATCAGGCACCATTAGTGCTGAGGGAGAGAAATGAAGATGAAAGATCTGGAATACAGAGGAAAAATACCTAATAAGAAATAGCTGCTCTCATCAGGCACAGAAAATAGACAGTAAACTGGCTTCTGGAGAACTATTCAGGCATCACGGGAGCCGAATCAACAGACATAAGGCAAGAATAGTCATGACAACTATTTAAATTATTTTTAAAAGTTGTTTATGCCTGAGACTGTCCTAGACCCTACAAAGGGAGAAGTAGTTTTGCTGCCTTAGAAAAAAGCTCATACACATTTTTGCCTTTGTCCTCCACGCTTCATATAGTAGTTTCTTGACAATATATGCTATGTAAGCTGATCTTCCTCCTCAGTGCCAGCACATGAGCAGGCTGGCTGACCCTGCTTAGGAAAATAATTTTCAGATATAACCTGTAGCTGTCATAAACATTCTCCTTCACCCCTCTATGCACAGTCTTTGTTGGCTTGTAATAAGATGGCAAAGAACTGGCAGAGAGTAGGAGACCTGAGACACAGTTGGGAGAGGAAGTTTTCCCTGCACCCCTGCTGTGTTTCCCAGGACAGCAGTAGCAGGGTGCTGTATTCACTTATCAAATATTCATACCAGTTTCAATGTGAATCAGGCATTGGCTCAACATGATGTCTTTCTGATGAATTCGCTGGGGCACACAGGACAGCCTTTGCGAATTCTCTGTCACCTTTCTGCCAGCTGTGGGGTGGATGAATGATCCCAAATCTGGCATAAAGCCTGCCAATGTTTTGAACAAATATGAACTGACAGAGTGAGTTCATACTGGGTCAGCATTTCATGGATTTTCTGAGCTGGTATTAGGAGCTTCAAAAATCATTGAAGTGCAACATGAGATATTTAAAAGTTGGGGTTCCTCCCAGCTCATGGCAGTCATTTTTGTTCCCATTTTACAAGCAGAACTTCCCAACAGAACAGTCACCATTATCATAGATATCACTAGCTCTGGAGTACTGGGAAAAGGCAGAGAGTTAAAACTAAATACTGGAGCTCTAAAGGTGAGTTGTGGAATGGTCGGTAAAATCAGCTGAAAGATATTGTGTTGTTCGGATTCCTTCCTAGCATCTGCCAGTAATGCAGTCTGCACTGGCGGACTTGGTGTCACTGTGTAAAGATGGATTTTTACGTAATGAAATATGACTCCCAAGGGCGGAGAGCAAACACCACCTGTTTCCCATGTAGGAAAGCAGGCATTCAGTACTCTGTGTCTGCCTTTGTAAGAAGGAGGAGGGTTTCTTTTCAGCACTGCCAAAAAAGTGAAATTAATTGAACTACAGCTTGGAATGAAATGTGACTGTGCCATGATCTGGGAGGCACATTTAAAATATGCAACACAGTAAGGAACCAGTGCATTAGGTTACAGTAGGACTGATGAATTTGTAAGGATAGTCTCTTCAAAATTTCAATGTGCTGTGAGAGACAGGTAGGAGAGGGGAAGATTGCGCATGGAAAAAGCAATACCTGCATAGTCAGGCTGAGATCCGGACCCTTCAAAGGAAAAAATGTCAGTCAAGTTAAAGGAAAAAGAAATCTCCTACCCAAATGGTTTCTGCCATTTGTCATGCTGCTCAAGTGATTGTGTAGATGATGTGCTTTTGCAGAGTTCCTGTTAGAGAAATGAATTACCACAGAAGGTCATTATCAGAACTGGTTTCTCATCAATACGCTACTTGATTGGAGGAAAAGACTCAAAATTGCAGGGCTTTGCTGAAGGGGAAGCTTTTAACCGCTTCCTGCTGTTCTGTCATTTTGTGCTAACCCCAAATGGCCCTGTTAAATTGATATCCTGTTTCCGGTTCACTGCCCACAAATCACTCTTGTCCTGTTAATATAGGAAACATTTGCACATGATAGGAATTGGAGTGGCTAAACAGTAAATCTGAAAGCCAGTAAAGAACTCAAAAACGTTTACCTAGTGATCAAGGTGTTGATTTCACTCCCCCTCTCCCCAGCACTTCATAATATTCAGTTGTGAACTTTATTAAAAAGTATAGAATCTCATATCTGCCTTAAGAGAATCTTTGCACAAATACTATTCCCAAACAGTGCAACACGAGTCAATCTGATTTCTGTGTGGTAGCAAATTTTTTGCAGCTAATCAGAAAATAAAACAGAGGCTAGGAGTGATGCAGCTGTTCAGGCAGTCATAGAACATAGAATGGTTTAGGTGGAAGGGACCTTTAGAGGCCATCTAGTCCAACCCCCTTGCAGTGAGCAGGGACATCTTCAGCTAGATCAGGTTACTGCTCAGAGGCCCGTCCAGCCTGACTGAATGTTTCCAGGGATGGGGCATCTACCATCTCATTGGGCAACCTGTTCCAGTGTTTCTCCACACTCATCTACCACCTCTCTGGGCAACCTGTTTCACCACCCTCATTGTAAAATTTTTCCTTATATCCAGTCTAAATCTACCCTCCTTTAGTTTCAAACCGTTACCCCATGTCCTGTCACAACAGGCCTTGTTAAAGAGGTCACCCCCATCCTTCTTATAGCCCCCCTTTAAGCACTGAAAGGCCGCAATAAGGTCTCCCCACAGCCTTCTCTTCTCCAGGCTGAACAACCCCAACTGCCTGAGAGGTGCTCGAGCCCCTGGATCATTTTTGCGGCCCTCTGCTGGACCTGCTCCAATAGGTCCATGTCCTTTCTGTGTTGAGGGCTCCAGAGCTGGATACAGCACTGCAGGGGGGGGTCTCACCAGAGCAGAGCAGAGGGGCAGAATCACCTCCCTCGACCTGCTGTCCATGCTGCTTTTGATACAGCCCAGGATACAGTTGGCCTTCTGGGATGCAAGTGCACATTGTTGGCTCATGTCCAGCTTTTCATCCACCAGTACCCCCAAATCCACCACAGGGCTGCTCTCAATCTGTTCATCTCCCAGCCTGTATTGATATGGGGGGTTGCCCCGACCCAGGTGCAGGACCTTGACACCAATGGGGTGTCATTGCTGACACTGTGTGACAGTGTTGCTGCTGTGGGTTACGTCAGCAACGAAAACAGCACAACAACTCTGTTTTGTCAGAACAGCAATCCTATGAGAGAGTGCCTGTAGCCTGGACGCTCTTTGGCCTGTAGAGAAGCTAGCAGCTGAGCCCCAAAAAGGTTTTTCTTCACTTTGATGGATGTCTGAGTTTATACAATCTTACAGGTTTTTGCACATGTACATTCTTCCCTCCAGAACTGAATCGTGCCTTGGGTCCTTCCATTGACAGCATTTTACTAACGTCCACTTTTACTGCCAGATTAACTAAAAGATGCTGACTGTACACTGGGGTGATGCGTGGTTCCCTTTTATGCCTTTTCTGCTGCAGAGTTCCCCCAGCAGCAGGGGTAGGTATAGGTAACTGGGCAGTCAATCCTAAAACAAGATTAGGTAGCACAGAAATACCCGAGTAATGGTCTCAAAGTACTTTGTGGGATAACTAGGTAGGACAGAGTGAGCGAGCACCTTGTAATCTATGGTGTTTGTTATGAGCAAACAAGAAAAAAATTCAGCCCTTCTTCTGCTGGCCTTCAAACAATACTGTTCCCTTCATTCCCTCATATCTCTATTGCTGCCGCTGCAAAAATGGGAGGATGAAATTGAGTGCCTCTGCAAAGTGCTTTGATATCTGCTGATCAAAACCTCTCTATAGGCAGCAGGGTCCAGGACAAGCGCAGGAAAGCCCCTCTTTCTTCAGGCAGCCAAGATTACTGGTGTGCTCTGTCACTGAAAGATTTCCAGTATCCATAAATGTCACTAAACTGAGAAAAGTAGCATTAGTGAAAATCAGGATGAAAGTGGCCTCAGATGTAAATTCTTTCTAAAATCTTTGTAATCCTCAACTGCTTTAGTTCCAACAGATCTTCCCCTAAAACGAACTGTTGGCCAAAAGGTAAATATGAATGCAAAATATCCCCAAAGCAACATGTTACTGGCTTTTAAAACAAGTCCATTTAAATAATATGAAAATATATTAAAGAAACAGAATCTATTCCACTTTATGTTTAAAGATGAACTAATGCAAATATCACAGATTTATCCTGCAGTACTCCCTTGAGAGGAGTCACTGGGGAAGGAATTTGTTTCTTGTTAGCTGAGACAGGGAGCTTTGAAGTTGGTTAGTTGTCTGTCTCTGCAAGTAGCCCATTTAATCTTGAGGAAAAGTGTCAAATCTAAGTTGGAGTGAGTTGTGTGTCTGTGCAGTATTTAAAGCTCTGGCAAGAAGCGGTCTTCAGCATGCCACCAACCCACAGTACGAGGGACATTGAAAATGGCAGAAAATTTATGGAAGAAATTTTTTATTGGCTGTTAACAATGGACATGCAGCCCTGGAGAGTGAGTGTCATGAGGAGGACCTCTGTTATGCCTTTTATGTTTTTTTCTCTTTTAAATCGATTACTGCTAGGCTAAGGGCTCTTCATCAAGTGGCTTTTTTTCATGGTAGGAGGGGCAGATGATTTCAGTGCTGGGAAAGCCACCAAAAGTTGCCGCCTTTTCCCCAGAGACTGTCTCCATGGTTTTAGGGACATTTACACACTCCTGCTCCCTTGGCTTTGCTCATGAAATTGTTTCTGGAGCTGTGCTGTAACTGGATTAGGTAAATTACCTAGAATCAATTTCTTTTAATTTCAGCTCGGAATATTTTACTGCTTTCATGTATAGGATCACCCTGTGATCAGTTTGTTGGCACAGCTGTGTAGGCAGAGCTGTGACTGGTTAGGTGATGGAAGCAGGTACCTCTTACAGGCTGTTTCCTAGCACAGAAAATTTTAAAAGCTGCTGTCAGAAACTCCAGAGCCATTGAGTTCATAGCAGACTCTGTTTTTCCAGGAGCCAATTTTTCTACTTTTTAATTACAGAACAGACCCTCAGCTATCAATCAGCACAGCTCCGCTGAGCTGGTATACATGAGCTCTGTGCAGTGTCAGCTTTTAGCCTGAAGATACCAGCCTTGGGGTGTCAGCTGTAAAGAAAATCTCTGCTACATGACTGACCTATAAAGCAGTTAAGGGAGGTCAATATGCATCTGAATATAGCTCAAAACAATAGCTAGAGGGGGACTAGAAACTGTTTACTACAATTGGATTTGCACTGAAGTCTACTGATCTAAAAGTCATAGCCAACATGAATTAATTTGCTCCTGATCATTTCTTACAAAAACTCCAGCTTCTCCCCCTTCCCCTAATGACTTCTGTTTGACAGCTGTGGATTTGCAAAGCAAACTGCAGTAGCAGAGTAGATATTAATGTTTTGAAACAGCACTAAAAACTGAATTGAGTTGCCTTTGAAACTTTAAAGTTTCTGCCAGTTTATACCAAATTAAACTGGTCATGTTTTTATGGACAATACATAATCTTTGGGCATCTTTCATCTCATTATCACCTGTGCATGAGGGAGACACATTAGCCCTATTTTACAGATGGAGAAATGAGGCAAAGGGTATCTGAGACAGTCCTGGAAATGACTCTTCTGTGTAGCACAGCCTTACTCACAAGAAGGCACTCACCTTTTGATGTTAGTTGGATTATCTGCAGGATCTCAAATTGGTTTTCCTGGTGAGCCACAGAATTTAGGTCAAGTTCTCACTGGGGACCAGGCAGTGAGAGAGAAGTGCAATGCTTCTTATGGTTTGTACCAGCACCTCTGCAGGAGTGGAGAGTACAGCGTTGCTGTTTCAGTCCCTGTTCCTCCTCTGAAGGGTGAGCCAGAGGGCTGTAGCTGAGTTAATGGCCCCTGCAAATGCACTATAAAGTCAGTTTATGTAATGACCTGGAATTTATATCTTTGCTCATGAAACAGGAGCTGGTGGCTGTTTTAATGACTAGCATGTAGTGTAAATACTATACTGAGCTAAATCCTTTCCTCAGATAGTCCACACATGCTGGTGAACTGGGATGGTATCCAAGAGCAGAAGCTGGTTGCCTGTCTGCTTAGGATACCTGGAAAGCATTAGGAAGGAGATGTGAGAAGAGTAAATAAGCCTATTTACCATGTGGAAGAGACCTGCCTCACAGAGTTAGCTGCAAAATGACTAGCTGAGGGCTGCAGTCAACTGCCCCTCCAAACTGCAGGTTTACCTGCCTTCTCTTCTCTCATCAACCAAGGAGTGAGCCCTAGTAAATACTTTAAAAGGACAAGTCTGCAGGAAGGAGGTCTAGTCCAATGTACTCTGTTGAAAAGGTCCCTTTTGTCTTGAGGAGCTGAAGGTAGGAATGGTGATATTTGTATAAAGAATTACAGTAAGGAAAAAAATGCTTTAAGAATATTCTGTAGCTGAAAAGTGTCAGGATTGAATAGTTGATAATGTTTGCTGGAGAAACCTCTAAAACAAGTCAGAAGGAAATGAGGTAGAAAGATACTTTTCTGATATGGATATTTTTCTTTTCTTCCTGCCCCCCCCCCCCATAAAGTCTGCTTTGCTGTATAGGCTTTTGTAAACAGTTGGCTAAACTCTGGCTTCTCTGGTAGCATTAGTTTTCAGTGCTACTGCAAGAGGACTAGCTGGATTCATCATTGAATTCTGGTCAGCTGAAAGGAAAACTCACACCTGGCTGTTGAGCCTGCGAGGATGGGGATGGGAAAGCAGGGAATTTCAGTGGTTCCACGCTTGTGTACAGAATGTGAGCAAAAATGAGGGCTGGCTCTTCTCAGGCTAATTGCAATAAATCAATGCAGAGGAAGATCACCTGCAAACAGGATTAGAGTTGAGGAAGATACATAATATCATACAGAATCTTATACTCCAGAAATGGGGTATCAGATGTGAAGTAAGTTGTGGGGCTGGTCAGGACTGAAAATTGTAAAAAAAGCCTTGGACCATGGAATCTAATACAAATTGTCACTATAGACTGAAGGCTAACTCAGGTTTAGAAATCTCTGCAGCATGAGTTTTGCGGCTGCATTTTACCCTTTAAGAGAGAACTGTTAGGTTAATAGTATAAAGCGAGCACTGTGCAAACTGGGTGGGAAAAGTGACCTCATTTTTCCTGGCTAAAAGAGATTCTTCAAAAAGTGAGATTGTGGTAGCTGTGAGGGGAAGAAAAGAGTGTGGTACAGGGCCACAGCTGGGTGGAGGGCCTTGTTAGCCAAAGCAGCACCCTCTGCAAGTAAGGCCTTCACAGCAGAATTAAAAATTTCTCACATCTAACACCTTAATAAGCAGTTTCCAAAGAAGACATGGCAAAAAGACCTTAACAAAGCAGGCAGATCCTGCTGGCCCAAGTGGCTGCAAACCAGGAGCAGGGGGAGTGTGGGTCTGTACTTCTGCTGGGAAGTTATAAGTAAAGGAACAGTGGAAAAGGAAGGTGTAAATTATGAAACAGCCAGAATTTGTTTAATGTTTCTCAGGATTTAAAGCTAATCACAAGCTAAGTTTACCCTCATGATTCCCCCTCCCACCCCACACCTCTGGGATCTTCTAATTTATAGTCTACCAGATTCTTGTGCTTTTCATGAGCATGATGTACATGAATGAAGCAGTCTCAGTGGCTCCAGAAGCCTGACGGTGTTTTCACATTGCTTCTCACTCCAATAAATCAAAGCATTCAGAACAATGGACTGCATATCCAATAAAAGTTCTGTGGTGGGGAACGGTGGCTGTTTATGCATTTTTACAGCTGTGAATCTCCTGGATGGCATTCCTGCTGACTGGAGTGCCTTGCAGCAGTTCTATAATTGCAAGTAAAAAATTCACTGATTTGCCAAATTACTGAACCAGAAGGTTTGCTTACTAAAGGACCAGAGGGAAGAAACTGGAAGGGAGAAATGACGACAAGAGTCCGTATAAACTGTTGGGCTGTGATCAGCATTTTGATCATTTTAAGAATTTGTCAAAGGGGGAGAGGGGAAAAGTTGTGTGGTGAGAGACGGGTGAATAAATAACCATGTGTAATTTAGTCAACGAATTGTACTGATTGGGGTTTATCTACAAATGGATTCATGTGTGTGTCAAATGTTATTCAGCAGCTCTTTTCAGTGAATAATTGTTGAGTTGTAGCATTATCCTGAGGTGTTCATTTGGGTATTTGGTAATTATATACTGAGAAAGAAGTGAGAGTACCAGCACACCAAAAGTAATTACATAAATGGTGCGTTTATAGTCTCCTTGACTTCTTAAGGGGCAAGACAGGGAAAGTTTGTTGGATTTGATCTTTTATCACTGTCTAGCCTCTGAAGAGGTCACTTTAAATTTGAATGCAATGAAATTTGAGGCATTTGGAGTGAATTACCCAGTCCTATCATCATTGGATAAAGTCAGCTTTTGGGGATCTGAATACCTATCTGTGTGCACATGATTATCTGTATGAAATACTCATCTGCAAATCTTGTACAGACAACTAAGCCTATTTCTTTGACTTATTACTACTGTTACTCTTGCTTACCTCCCATCCCTTCATTAAACTGCTGCGTTCCTCCTAGACTGCATTACAGCATATTCAAAAAGGTCAGTTTCCTGTAAAATGTTTGCAATAGAGCCCGTAAGCACATTCTTAAATTTAAAGATCTTAATAATGATCTTTAGTATTAATTTCCAAGGCTCTGAGGAAGATGTTGATATTCTTTAACCTTCCCTCCATGTGTAATCTTGGGCTGATCAATTGCTTAGAGAAGTTTTGTTATCCCTATCTCACAGCTAAAGCCTGTTTGGATGACAAAAATCACTTGTAGTCATGAAGCTAAAATATGAGAGAGCTGCATCCCAAAAATGGGAATGCATGCTCCAAGGGTCTTCAGGTCCAGTGTCATAGCAAACTACAGAATGCAGTGATCTGCAGATGCTGTTGATGAATTAAAACTGCAAATAAAAAAAGGGTACACATTGTTTAGTTGAAAGACCTTACTGGACAAGATGTGGATTTTTAAGCACCAACTTTTGCGGTAACAGGCCAGTGCATTTTACCTGTTTAATTTAAATTGGCATCCACAAGAAACCTTTGGACAGCCCTATGGAGCTCAAGGCAGGGAAAAAAAAATGTCCTGAATTCGGAGTACTTATCTTTGCTTTGTTTTATTAATAGGCAAATAGATATATTTCCACCTTTGTGAATGAATGTATCAAAATGAAATAGAATTCTGTATTCTAATTCTATATTGCCACGTAGCTTTCTCCTGCAGAGTTCACACTCAGGTAGCACAACTGGCCTTTCAGAAAAGCACGTGCTCTGCTCAGCTTCTGTGCATGTGTTTGCAGCTCACAGGCTAATGTTCTTTTTTTGTTTGTTTCAATGCTTTCTCTTAGTAGGCAATACTCATGACAGTTTGATTACTTGGAATTTGAGGTAGAAATACCCAGCCAAAGAGAATAAGTTGAGAGAGAGGAAAATCAGCAGCATGTTAAGAAAACCAGGCTTCTTTTTTTTTTTTATTTAAAGAATGCAATTGTTTGCATGTCACTGAGAAGCAAAGGTACTTTTAATAACTCTTCAAACCTCAGATTTTTCTAATAATCTCCACCTAGGATTGCCAGGGAGTAATTTGTGGTTGCAGTGTATATGACAGGGAGAAAAGCAAAGCTGCTTGACAGAACATCAAAGGTTTGTGTTACTGAAGTTTTATGCAGCCATTGCTAAATCTTTCATGCTTGAAACAATGATGATAAATGATTGTCAGCTCTGAAACCAAAATTATGTCAATCTACTGCAGAGCTGTGGGTTTTTTCTTCATTTGAAAACATGACCCAGCCTAGCACAGTTCACTTACCGACGTCACGTGTTCTGTCAGGATTTAAAAAGAATAGAACGGAGTCAGGAAGGGTGAATGTATTTCATGCTTCACAAATGTGTGTTGGGGGTGGGAAGGAGAGAATGCCGAAAAATAATATCAAGCAGGTCAGTGCCCAAATACCTCATTCTGGTTGTCTTTATGTAACACATGTAATAGACAATGTAGCTGCTCTCTGAATTTCCAAGGGGAATATTCAATGTAAATTAGCTGAAATGGAAGCTAAATGTTACTGTAGGCTTCAGTTCCCCACAATACCACTGCATTTTCTAGCTGTCTAAATAAAGTGCTCCTTAAAGCTGAATGCTGGGAAACAGAAGTTTGGTGGTGATTTGTCTTATCTCTACCAAAATCTGGTCTTAATTAATATCTTGTTAGCTAATTCCACACCTGCCCTTTCCTATGCAGAAGCCTCCGGGATGTACCAAAGAAAGGGACCAAGTGGAAAGCAAGAAGAAATGTGAGGTTTGAATTACCATCGTCAACTCTGTCATGTAAGGTATGCACATGTGATAGAGGCTGCACATTGCAGCTGCTGCAAACAGAGCGCAGGCAAGGTGCAGAGTGTGTGCACTCCATCTATGTGGTTGCATGCCCATGGGACGATGGGCTGTGCTACTGGGGTTGCTGGAGGAGTCCTGTGAAAGAGAATTCCTCAGGCCTGGAGGGGGAGAAGGCAGATTGATGCCAGCCTGTTAGGACTGAAGCACATTGACCTGCTATTGCTGTGCAGAAAGGCTAACTCACTCAGCACCCTGCTGCTCTGTGAGGCTACTTGTATGGTTCATTTTGGAAGATCGCAAGAAAAAAACCAAATGCTCTCACCAGTTGTGGCAAGGGACTTTATCTAGACAACATCCATTCTGCATTGCAGGTAATTTTTTGTGGGGGTTGTTGTTGGAGGGAAACAGAAGAGATACAGCCTGGCTACTGCACTCTGAGGACATGAGGGAGAGGTCCAATCGGCCTTGTGCCCTCAGTGGTCACACTGCAAGGGCTCTTTCCCTCCCCAGGCTGCACACTGATTAGCCAGAAACTGATGGGAATCAGATTCTTCTCTCCAAAGCTCTGTTTTCTTCTCACTGATGAATATTTGCTGATCTTCTCAGCCGTTTGCTTAGCAAAGTTATGTTCTAATATCCTGATTATAATTTGAAGCTGATTAGCGTACATGCACACAGTCAGCCTGAAACATATGGGAACCTTTCAGAGATTATGCTAATTCCAAAGAGATGCTACTCAGCGATTAATCACAAAGGCTGCGGTATAAATAGATACTTCTCTCTGCATCTGCTCTTCTTCCCATTGCTGCTGCATAGTTTCTGTACCGCCTCTGGCAGAGGAGTTAGAGGTAGATCAAGAAAGAAACGAAATACAGGTTAGCAAGAGAAGAAGGTTATAAACATAAATGGTACCATTCAAATGTGATGCGCTTGAGATCATGCTGTATGTTGATGAGTTGTGTCACCTTACTTGTTTGCAATGCTTGTTCATCTTCCATTGTTTTGCTGTACAGCCAACAAAAAAGATGACATTAAGCCATTTTATCCTGAAAATCCAAACACTTAATTTAGACAAAGCTTGTTTTGCTCTTTGGCTAGAGAGGGAAGCCTTGTGCCAGAGCCTTGCAGAATTATTTGAGAAAGAGAATAATTTCAAGCAGTCAGATGAGTAGTAGGTGAGTATTGTCCTCTCAGGATTAACCGACCTGTTCACACACAGAAAAAAGGGAAGCTGTCTACGTCACATAATCTCTTTGCTCAGGAGGCTCCCTTGGTAAGATCTGGGCCTATGAAGCCCTGTGCCTCTACTGCTCCTTCAGGGACTGTGTGTCTTAGATGCTAGGCAGAAAAAAATCAGTTTGTTCCTGCAGATAGCATCCTTCAAAAGCAGTCCCTGTGTGATGGGGGTGTGCTATATGGCACAGGGAGAAGTAGAGGGGTAAAACAGCATGACATGACCAGAAACCAGCAGCTGGTATTGTTTTACTTGTGCATCCGCATGATAAGATTTATACGGTTAAATTGTTCCACGAGGTAGATGTAACAAAGTTATAAAAATTCTCATCAACATTCCAGCTGGTAGGTAGCAGAATGTGAGATGCAACTGATGGTCAAATGTACGGTCTAATCAGGCATGTAACATTATATTTAATTCACTTAGGTTTACTTGAGAGAGACTTTAAAGGTTCAGTCAAAATACCCTCTAATTTTGGCACTTTTTTTTGGCCTAATTCCTAAAATCTGAATACTTGAGAGCTTCACATTTGACATTTCAAGCCAGTACATGGCTGAACCTCATGGCTTAAACCTCTAATTATACAAATGAACTAATAAAATTATCTCTTCTACAGTGGTACTCTTTTTATCTCCATAGCTTTCCTTGAAAAGCACCACAACTTTAATGAATAAGGGCCTTGTTATAAGCTTCTGGCTTAAGTCTCAGGGGATTTTTTTCTTTAGTTAACTTTAGTGACTCTGACTTTTTTTGGTTTTGTTTTTGGTTGGTTGGTTTTTTATCTTCCTTAGAAGGCGGCTTATATTTAAAGGTGTCCTACTTCTGTATCACTGAAGATTGGTGCTTTGGACAGCATAGCCTGCTGAATTTACTCTTAGTGAGAAATAGGTTTTCTCTATCAGCACCATCTTGTGTATGTTGTATGTGAATCAACAGTGCAAAAAAAGGGGTACCATGTTCCAATGAATAAAAGGTAGGGTGTTTTCAGGTTTTTTTGGCAGGGGGAAGCATCCATAGAAATAGCTGCCCTTCAGAATGTAAGTTTACCGTGTTGTAATTTCTTTGTTTCTGTCCTGATGGTTTTTAAGGATCCTGCATCCTCCCCTCCCTGAGTACATTGCACCTCTCTGATTGCTACCCATTTTCCTGCAGTTCAGGTCCTGGTGTTCACAGCTGCCTTTATGCCAAGTATACAAAGGTGGTAGAGCATCTTTCGGGCTTGTTGGGAAGAACTGGTCTCCACTTCATTCTCAGTGGAAGTAATAAACCATGGAGAAGGTGTGCTTCTCACTGTTGGTCTCCTTTTCATCTGGGTTTGGTTTTGCTGCAGTGGAAATCAGGGTGAGTGCAGAAGAGCACACCTAGAGATTTGATCCAACTTAATTTTGAGTCAAGACGTTGCTCTAAATCATAGAATCGTAGAACAGTTTGGGTTGGAAGGGACCTTTACTCCAACCCCCAGTAAAAAAATATAATAAAATATCCTAATAATACCTGGATGATAAAGATACAAGCCCTAAAATACTATGAGTTTCAAGCCATTCAGCAGTGATGAAAGAAAGGAGCAGGGGAAAAAAACCCAACAAACCCAAGCCTAAAGAATAAGCGCAGGATTGTCTTGTGGATTTTCTGATGTGTGAAATTCTGTGGAGCTGGGCTGGGATGTCCTGTCTTCAGCTTTCTCTCCTGTCTGCCCCTACCGTGGAAGCTCCTTACTTGCCTTTGGCTGTGCAGCAAGTCTTGAGACACAGCAGAAGTTGGGTGGAGTGAGACTGCTAGTGTTGGGAACCCATGTCCATGATGTTGGTATTTTCAGTGGGTTACTCTAGACTGGCTTGTGTCTTGTATTGAATGTCTATTCACAGTTGGAGGACTTTAGCCACTCTACTGGAATGTGTAGGAAAAACTCTTGTTGATTTATTCCTCACCAAAAATTGTTTTCTTCAGAATGTTTTTTTTTTTAATTTTTGGAAAGTGCAACATCTAAAAAATGTTCAAGTTTGCAGAGAAAATCAAATCTATTTTTCATGTTCTCCTTTTTTTCAGCACTCTCATGCAAAAAGTACTTAACTTTGTGTCCTAACAAAAATACAAAAGCAGAGTAACATAATAGAATATGTGCATGGTACAGTATCTGCTAACACTGTCAATGTCAACAGTCATCAGGATGGTCAGATACTTTTCCACATTTAAAAGTGTATTTTCTATGTAATTTTCACAGGAATAAATGTCCAGATCTTAGGTCTTCTCATACCACTGGACAGTACAACGTGCCTGAAGTGACTGTGCAGAACACTTCATAAAAAGAAAAAAATGAGGTAATCTGTCCTAATCAAGTCTTGTCCTGAACACATTGCTAAGTCCTTACTTGTTCCAGGTTTTCTTTCCCTGCCATTATACTACTTTTTATCATTAGCTATTGTAACTGAATGTTGTTGCTTTTATAAAATCAAGTCCTCCTTCAAATCTGGCTGAGTATTTGGCCACAATTACATTGCAGCAATGAGTTCCACTTAGAATTTCTCCCTCCAGGTTTTTCTAATCACAAAAAAGACCTTATTTTTAAAAAAGAAAAATAAGCCTTTTAAAACTGTTTTTTCATTTAAGAAAAGTTAATTGAAAAATTTGGGACGGACTCTTCCTGTCCTGTCTTTTCAAATAAACTCACATTCAGGAAAAGGCTTAGTTTGTAGTTTGTAGTTTGGAAGATGTCATACAGAAAGATAAAAGCTTTGAAAAGCTTTTTTTTTTTTGCCTTTTTTTTTTTTTAAGAAACTGGTTGTTATACTTAGAAAACCAAACAAAATTATCAGAGAGCTTCCTCTTGCAGACCTCATCATCTAAGTTGCAAAACTGGGGTAGGAAGAAAAACTTTTGCCCCATTACTGTTGCATCAAATTCAAGGAATTACAATAACAAGGCAAACTATCTCAAAGCAAGGGAATTAGGCAACAAAGGATACAGAAAGACTGGAAGCTTTATGTAAGATAGGCCTATGGATTTTCTAATTCAGTGTCCTCTCTTTTAGCAGGGCCCATTCCAGCCATGTCAGAAGATGGTTCAAGAAACTTTACAGCAGGGCAACTTATAGAAAAATGTGCCTGCATGGAGTTTCTGGCTGTTATTGTGTAGAGCTTGCTTTCTGCTGTTCCACCTATTTATATTAAATACATACACATGTATGTATTGTATGTATGCGCACATACAGAAGCCCTTCTAGGTGTTTTGGTTTGCAATACATTATGGGTTTTTTCACGCTTTTTTTTGGAATCCAGCAAAACTTCAGACCTGTTTGCAACTTTGTGGCACAAAATCCTCAGGCTGTTGAAAAGAAGCTCTCCTTCAGTCATCTCTAAATCAGTTTTCTTTCATTTTATTGAGTGCCTTCTAGTTATTGTAGTAGAGGATGACTAGACATGCTTATTTGACCTTAATGAAATGTTCATACTTCCTTCTATTTCCAAGCCATTTTAAGAAACCTTTTCCTATTTTTTCACTTCAAATTTTTTGCCTTGAGCACTTCAACAGCTGATTGAAATTTTATTGAGAGGGAATGGAAGAAAACAAAACTAATTTATTCATGTCAGGGGGACGCAAGTTCATTTTCTCAGCCCAGAGAACTGTCTTCAAGCTCACCCCTGGTGGAAGGTCCATGAGTTTTAGCACTGCAGGTGAATTATTCTGGCCCAGAATGGTTTCATCTATCTGAAAAGGGAGTCAAGTGTTTGCCAATTTTGTCTAAACTGCCAGGTTTTCTTAGAAACAGTGTTCCAGGTTTTCATAAGCCTGGAGACATTTTTGTCATTGCAACCTCATTTAGCTTATTATATCCTGCCAGCCATGTCTAGATAAACTGCAATGACGGCTGCTGCCTCCATTATAAGCCCACATCTTCTCTATAAACAAGCCTTCTGTACCATGACCATTATAAAAGGCCTAAAATGTGATTTGCCATTGATGATAGACAAGTTTCAATTTGTGGTTGCTAGCCTGCAAAAATGATCTACAAATGGAGTGTTGCAGGCTGTTATTTTGTATCTTTCAGGACGGTGTTCAAGTTCTGTCTCTCCCCTTCAATGTGAAGGTCATTCCTTCAGATCAGAAATTACTATCACTGTAAGTGATTTGGGGAACTATACCAGAAGCTTAATTTAGAATAAAAATACAGGCAGTAGAATAATGTTTCCTGTCCATTTCTTTTCTGTGATTTGACAAAAATGTTAATTTGTCACTGAGCTGGAGATAAAACCTTTCTTAAGAGAACAGCACATTTGACAATGTGTTTGTTTATTGTTCAAATTGGTGGATCAGTCCTCAAATGATTCTTGCTTTATTTTTAGTAGGAAATATTCTCTCATTTCCTCTATTGCCTTTTTTTTTTAAAGCAGCGAAGTGCTTACTGACCACTTTTTCACAGCTTTTATATTCACCAAGCTTTCCAGAAACTGTAACTGTTCAATATTACAAATCCATGTTTCCTAGTATTGATGAATCTTGCTCTTGGAAAGTGCAATTTACAATGATTAGCTATCTGATTAAACAAAGAAGAAGAGCTGCCTGGAGGGTTTGAAACGAGTGCCCTTCAGAAGATTTAATTTCATGATCTCCCTAATCAGTGTGTTGTAAGTTCAGGGTACATCCTATGCACATCTTTTAAATCAGTGCAGATTACATATTGGTTTATATTGTTATCACAAATTAGCAGTACCATATCAGTTCCTCTGATACCAGGGACTCTGAACAGGAACCATTTGCATTTCTATTTGAGCATCCTGGAGACAAATATAATGAAATGAATAGCCTTTTAATTTAATTGGCTTCCAATGTGAGTCTGAGAGTAGAAAGCACAATACATTGCACAGTTACTGTAGAAACAGCTGAGGTCAGAAGCTCAGCATGCAGACCCTACATCAGTCACCACCGCTCTTGTGCAGTAATTTTTTTTAATTCTCACTGCATCTCCATCAGACCCCAGGAAGCCAGATAATTCGGCATTAGCATTCCAAGTGGAAGTGCTGGGTCATTTGTCACTGGTCAGATCATGCTATGGAATCCATTTAAAAAAACAGCTGCCAAAAAGAAAAACTACATTGTATCAGTGATGTTAGATATCAGCCACAAGAATTAAGCTCAGGCTGGAAAAAAGAGGGAAAAAAAGAAAAAGAAATCTCTGTTTCCTTCTCGTAGAAGAAAAAAAGGGACAGATCAAGGTAAGAAAAAGTGGTACAAAATGGATAATAGTCTGCCCAGGAACCCTTTTTCAAAAACTCTTTTTATTACAGATTATAGACAGTTAAGATTTATGTGCTATTTAGTGGAGCCAGCCTTCCTGAATACAATGAAAGCAAAAAGGGAGATAATATTGTGCTAGTATCCAAAACTTCTACACCCTTTTGACTGTAGAAATAGAGAGATACAGCTCTTGTAAAACTTTAGCTAGCCTAGGAGTTCGTCAGTGAACACACAAACCTTTCCACAAAGGGCTAAATATAGAAAAGGGGTTTCTTTACTATTTTTGGACCAGCTAGTGCAAGCTCTGTGCTGCTGCTTCAGCATGAATTCATTCATCTGTCTGCAGAAAAGTTCAGAACTCCTCATTTGTGTCTGATCCCGTATGCTTATGCTGATACAAAAAAATGACACAAAGCTCTTACATATGTAGCAGACTCAACTGCACAAAGGGGATTACATTAACCTCCCATTTAATTTTTGAATTGTTAATTTTTAAAAGCACAAAAGTTTTTTTTAGGAGGTCTTGCACAATCAGTTGTTGGCATTTTTAATATTTTCTATTATAACACTAAATTATTACATGTAACTGTATTATTGTTTGCTGAAGGAGATGGAGGAGGTGGTACTTTCCAATTAAAAGTATTCTAGTTGTAAGTATTCTTTTCAGGGAGGTAGAGGTTTTGGGTTCAGCTCAACTCCTGTCTAGAGGAAATTCAGTCCCTTGCCTTATGTCTGAGTCAGGTGCCCAGGCTCTGTCCTCCTCTTGTGCAAGCCCAACTACTGTACAGAAAAGCCAGATATATTGGACTGAAAATAGGGCACATACTGGTGTGTGCTTCTGTAACCTGGCAGCAAAGGCACTCACTTGGGAAGGACAGGATCCATAAGCAGTCTACTCATCTTATTCACACTGCTCAGCATTAGCAGGGAAGTGCTGTGAGCAGAGGTTGAAAGCCAAGTTCCCCAGGTATAGATACAGTTGTTGGCTGTTTATAACAGGGTGGTCTGCAAAGAGCAGCCCCTGTGGGCAGGGATGAGGCCTCCCCTTTAAAGGAAAAAAGGGGAGATGGTTGGAGGAAGCTTTATCTAGTCATCTCTGGTGCTGGAATGTCTCAGGAGCAGAAGTGTGCAGGAGCTTTAGGTAGCGCATGTTATTGAGGTTCCTCTGTGCAAATAGTGGAGTGGCATTTTGAAACAGTTTGGACACGGCACTGAGGGTTTTTATGGGCAAGGAGAACAAACAAGCAGCTCAGATCTCTCCTTTAAAACAAACTCCTCCTCCCCCCACCCTTGTTGGCCCTATCAGTCTGAGAGAAGTAGACTTTCAGATCACTTTGCACTCACAGCCTTAGTCCCTGCTCAGAAGAATGAAAAGCAGCAGGTTGCAATGCAGCTGCTACTGATCACATTAAGTTGTGACACCTGAGAGCATAGCCTGGCTGCTCAGAGTTGCTTTATCTGAACGAAGACTTATACTGCAATAAGCCACGCTAATGCTCCATGTAGATGCTCATTGGGAACTAAAGGCATTGCAGTTTGATTTAGGTATAGAAGTATTTGAAGTGTGTGCCAGCATTGAGGTAAACAAACCAGTGCTTGAAGGTTTTTTTGTGCTCTCGTGGGGAGGTTGTCCTGAGCAAACATGCTGTTGCAGGTTATGTGAAAGTTTGACAGCAAATGCACCCAGACAAATCAGGTCTGGGTGCACACATAGCCTACATTGTCCTCTGTGGAAACAAAGTCTGCTTAGTTGTGGTCAAACTGCTGTGAACAGGTAGCCATAAGGTGGACTTAAGCAGGTTGGCTCCTCTGCCTTGAATGTAAACCCTTAATTAGTTTGAATTTATTTCTCTCAAGTACCCTTATGTAGACAACCCTCAAATCAAAGGGATTAGAGTCCAGTTTAACTCCACTGAAAAAGCTAATTGGGGAGAAAACAAAAGCATGAAAAAGTGTGTTTTTAAGGGGAAAGCTCTAATGCCCTGGTGAAAAAGAAATGTTATATAAGGTGAATTTGACACAGCGGAGTGATGCTGTGCCTGCATGGTAACTGCATAGTGTTACCTACCTTTTGCATGATTTCTGTATCTGCTATGTTTCACCAAGTCCAAAACAAGAAGTATTGTCTCTTAATACATTATCACTCCAGTAAAAATGTGTATTTATCCTTCTTCGATAACTGATATTCCTCAGATAATGTTGAAACTGGAAGCATAGCTACTCCTTTTCTCAATATTCAGCTCTAACTATTGAGAAATTCTGAGCTGTTGAAGAAACCAAGCCTCACATAGGACCATTTCCCCTAACCTTGACAAGTTCCCTATTTCTAAGTGCTCTACCTGTTAGAGGAAATATTTATCAAGTGGCATAAGGTAACTGAGTGTTGTAGCCTATCTGTAGATAAACGCTCTCTGTAGAAGCAGATTTGATAATTATACAGAAAAGAGAACTTGTTTTCCTGCAATGTAAAATGATTCACACCTGGCATATCCTCACTCTGCAGTATGCTAAATAATGCATGCGTTTTCTAAAGGATATTAAAACATGGCTGTAAAAAATGAAACTGAGAGAAGAACTTGTATAATGCACTACATCAGGGGGGAAAAAATCAGTAAGAATAAATGGAGAAAATGGCGGTGTCAGCCCTCATGGAAATAACACATTTTCCTCATAATCTCCTGATACATGGAACAGGCAGTTCCAAAGCGCAGCTCTCCTGATACTGGCTTGAAAAAAAAGCTGAAAAACAGTAGAGCCTGCTAGCTGTAATCTGTACAATACCTAAGCCCTAGGAGATTATTTTAAAGCATAAAATGCAGCAGTGTGTGTATGTTAGGGTGGTGAAGCAGTCAGCAAGGAGACTGTAGGAGGCACCAAGAGGGCCTGGGAGAGTGCCAGTACTGCAAGGGTTAAGAGCAGACTGGGGCATTGCTACCAGGACCTGCTGAAGAGGAATGGATAATCAGCCCAGGTACAAATCCCACTTCACCACCACCTGTGTGATTGAATAAGCCTTCCCCACCCCTTCCTTTAAGTCACTATGGTTTTTTATCTTGTCATTTCAGTCTCCTAAATCCAGCTTCATGGGCCTTGGGATGATTTGCACCTCTCATTTCTCAGGGATTAAGGAAGTTCCCCAGGGGTGCTCTTGTCACTGTAGCATGTTAAATATAGGCTGACTGACCTTGCTAGTAGGTGTTGTGGTGTAGTGCTTGATTGCCAGAGACTGGATGGCAAGACAAACAGCACATGGTTGTGATGGCTGTGTGGCTATGTTGCAGCAGCAACAGCAGCAGATATGAGGGGTAGGACTGAAAGGTAAGAAAGGTGGAGAATGGTTGCAGATAGGGTAACACATTGGTGTCTCTGTCAAGAGCAGCTGTGGTAGGAGGTTGGATAAATGAATGTACTTGGTAGCTGCTTGTGCTGGTTTTGGCTGAGAAGGGGTTAATTCTCCTCACTGTGGGGGTCAGCTACCTTTCCAGCTCCCCGCGCTCTGCCGCGTGGCGGGGGGGGACTGGGAGGGGCAGGGCCATGGTGGGGACGGCTGACCCCGACTGGCCAATGGCAGGTTCATTCCATACCATGTGACACCATGACCAATATATTGAGGTGGGGGGCAGTTGCAGCGAGAGCGCGGAGGCGGCGCGGCGTTGGGTCGGCGGGCGGCGCGCGGCTGCGGCGCGGGCAGTTTGTTCCGGCGGTTCGTTCCCCCTCTCCCCTCCCTTCCCCCCCCCCACCCCCCCCCACCCCCCCCACCCCCCGGGGCTTTGCGCCTCTCGTTGTTCTCCTTTACATTGCATTTCTACTGTTGTTTTCTTTTAATTCTAATTATTAAACTGTTCTTATCCCAACCCGCGAGCGTTACCCTTCTGATTCTCTCCCCCATCTACAGGTGGGGGAGTGAGCGAGCGGCTGTGTGGGGCTGAGCTGCCCCTAAACCACGACAGTCTTTTTGGCGCCCAACGTGGGGCTCAAGGGTTGGAGATAATAACAGCTGCTGGTCACAGCACCATGTTGTCCTTTTTGCAGTTGGTGTTACAGATTGGTGTTGGTTTGTTGAGTCTGCTGTGTTCTGCTGTGATTAGTAATGTTTTGCCTACAAGATTTGTTATACAAACACTCGTTTTCAGCTTTATCTGGTATTTGGGGTTTTTGCTGAAACCGTTACTGTACTTCGGATACCACCTTGTTGAGGCAATTAGCAATTATACCTCCTCCTCTGAGAGATTTTATATGGAGGAAATACAGAATAGTACCTTTGCAACTTTGTTCTATGATGTCTGTGCCTTTGTTACAACAACGTCTTTGTATCTTGAACATCCTTGGGTGGTTAAGGTGCACTTATTGTTAGTTTTTGGGCAGGTTGTTTTGGTTTTGACTAAGCAACTTAAGAATATCACCCAGAAATCTGCCCCGAGGCTTGATAGTTACGAGTGGCAGGGCATGTGGGATAGCATAGGCAAATACCTAGGGCAGTGGGCACCCCCAGTGTTTTGGAGTTTCACCCCCGAACAAGTGCAGAATCCTAAAAAACTAGTAGAATATTTGGAGAAAGTATGTTGTTACGCTGGGAACTCCAGAGAGACACAGATAACTGCAGCATGCTGGGGTCTGGCCCATGCATACCGAGCCCTGCTCAACAGCATTCAATGCCCCCAGGGGGAAGAGAATGTCTCTGGATTGAAATGCAAAGTGACTGGCACTGTAGACAATCCAGCCCGGACGACAGGCACTGCAGCCACTCAAACCCCCACAACAAGTACCGGAGCTAGCTCAGAAAATAAACCCGTCCCAGTATCAGTTGCCCCCATACACAAGACAAAATATTGGAAGCGGACATCAACTCGTTTAGAACGGGATGATGAAGAACCAGGGCCATCGCGGGGAGAGGAGGGAGAAGTAATAAATGAAATAGAGACCACCCGATCCCTGTCCTTGAGCGAGTTGTGAGATATGCGAAAAGATTATAGCCATCGTTCAGGTGAGCACATTGCCACCTGGCTGCTCCGATGCTGGGATAATGGGGCCAGTAGCCTGGAACTAGAGGGAAAAGAAGCCAAACAATTGGGATCCCTTTCTGGGGAAGGGGGCGTTGACAAAGCAATAGGAAAAAAGCCACAAGCCCTCAGCCTCTGGAGGCGACTCCTGTCTGGAGTGAAGGAAAGGTATCCCTTTAAAGAAGATGTTACATATCGCCCAGGAAAATGGACAACTATGGAGAAAGGCATCCAGTATCTAAGGGAATTAGCTGTGTTTGAGGTGATTTATGGTGACCTGGATGATCAACGGTCATCCAAAGATCCAGATGAAGCCGAGTGCACGCGACCCATGTGGCGGAAGTTTGTACGGAGCGCACCATCTTTGCATGCAAACTCATTGGCAGTGATGTCCTGGAAAGATGACGAGACACCAACGGTGGCAGAGGTGATAGACAGACTCCGAGATTACGACACAAATATCTCTTCCTCGCTTGTCTCTGCTGTGGAGAAACTATCCCAAGAGGTCCAGCAACTCAAAGAAGATCTGTCCTACTCCCCACCTCGACAGAGCAGTGTCTCAGCTGTTAGGAATAAGCGTCCTTTGGCTCCAAGAAGGGGATACACACCACGGGCCACCCTATGGTTCTACCTGCGTGACCACGGAGAGGACATGATGAGGTGGGATGGCAAGCCTACCTCGACCCTACAGGCACGAGTGCATGAACTGCAAGGAAGAACAGTCACTCAGGGGGGCTTTTCCAGGAAAGCTGCTGCTCCAATTTCCAGTGAACAAGTCCCCAGACAGAGGAGTAGAAGCGCAGATTTTATTTCTAAGTGTAATAGAGGGACTCCTGATTCACATTTGCAGGAAGTGAGTTGTGACTGCCATGATCAGGACTAGAGGGGCCCTGCCTCCAGCCGGGTGGAGGAAAGGGATAACCGGGCTTACTGGACTGTGTGGATCCGATGGTCTGGCACGTCCGACCCACAGGAGTATAAAGCTTTAGTGGACACCGGCGCACAGTGCACCTTAATGCCATCGAACTATATAGGGGCAGAACCCATCAGCATTGCTGGAGTGACAGGGGGATCCCAAGAGCTAACTGTATTGGAGGCTGAAGTGAGCCTAACTGGCAATGAGTGGCAGAAGCACCCCATTGTGACTGGCCCAGAGGCTCCGTGCATCCTTGGCATAGACTACCTCAGGAAAGGGTATTTCAAGGACCCAAAAGGTTACAAGTGGGCTTTTGGTGTAGCTGCCTTGGAGATGGAGGAAACTGAACAGCTGTCTACCTTGCCCGGTCTCTCAAAGGACCCTTCTGTGGTGGGGTTGCTGAAGGTCAAAGAACAACAGGTGCCAATCACCACCACAACAGTGCACCGGCGGCAATATCGCACCAACAGAGACTCTCTGATCCCCATCCATAAACTCATTCACCAACTGAGGAGCCAAGGAGTCATCAGTAAGACCCACTCACCCTTTAACAGTCCCATATGGCCAGTCCGGAAGTCTAATGGAGAGTGGAGACTAACAGTAGACTATCGTGGCCTGAATGAAGTCACTCCACCGTTGAGTGCTGCTGTGCCAGACATGCTAGAACTTCAATACGAACTGGAGTCAAAGGCGGCCAAGTGGTATGCCACAATTGATGTTGCTAATGCATTCTTCTCAATCCCTCTGGCAGCAGAGTGCAGGCCACAGTTTGCTTTCACATGGAGGGGCGTCCAGTATACCTGGAATCGACTGCCCCAGGCGTGGAAACACAGTCCTACCATTTGCCATGGACTGATTCAGACTGTACTGGAACAGGGAGAAGCTCCAGAACACCTTCAGTACATTGATGACATCATTGTGTGGGGCAGCACAGCGGAAGAAGTTTTTGAGAAAGGAGAGAAAATAGTCCAAATCCTTCTGAAAGCTGGTTTTGCCATAAAACAAAGTAAGGTGAAGGGACCTGCACGAGAAATCCAGTTCTTAGGAATCAAATGGCAAGATGGTCGTCGTCATATTCCAATGGATGTGATCAACAAAATAGCAGCCATGTCTCCACCAACTAGCAAAAAGGAAACACAAGCTTTCTTGGGCGTTGTGGGTTTTTGGAGAATGCATATTCCAAATTACAGTCTGATTGTAAGCCCTCTCTATCAAGTGACCCAGAAAAAGAATGATTTCAAATGGGGCCCTGAGCAACGACAAGCCTTTGAACAGATTAAACGAGAAATAGTCCATGCAGTAGCTCTTGGGCCAGTCCGGGCAGGACAAGATGTAAAAAATGTGCTCTACACTGCAGCCGGGGAGAATGGCCCTACCTGGAGCCTCTGGCAGAAAGCACATGGGGAGACCCGGGGTCGACCCCTAGGGTTTTGGAGTAGGGGATACAGAGGGTCCGAAGCCCGCTATACTCCAACTGAAAAAGAGATATTGGCAGCATATGAAGGGGTTCGAGCTGCTTCAGAAGTGGTTGGTACTGAAGCACAGTTGCTCCTGGCACCCCGACTGCCAGTGCTGGGCTGGATGTTCAAAGGAAACATCCCCTCTACACACCATGCAACTGATGCTACGTGGAGTAAATGGGTTGCACTGATTACCCAGCGGGCTCGAGTAGGAAACCCCAGTCGCCCAGGAATCTTGGAAGTGATTATGGACTGGCCAGAAGGCAAAGATTTTGGATTATCACCAGAGGAGGAGGTGACACGTGCTGAAGAAGCCCCACTCTATAACCAACTGCCAGAAAATGAGAAGCAATATGCCCTGTTCACTGATGGGTCCTGTCGCCTTGTGGGAAAGCACCGGAGATGGAAGGCTGCTGTATGGAGTCCTACACGACAAGTAGCAGAAACTGCTGAAGGAGAAGGTGAATCGAGCCAGTTTGCAGAGGTAAAGGCCATCCAGCTGGCCTTAGACATCGCTGAACAGGAAAAGTGGCCAGTGCTCTATCTCTATACTGACTCCTGGATGGTGGCAAATGCCTTGTGGGGCTGGCTGCAGCAATGGAAGCAAAGCAACTGGCAGCGCAGAGGCAAACCCATCTGGGCTGCCGCACTGTGGCAAGATATTGCTGCCCGGGTAGAGAACCTGGTTGTAAAGGTACGTCATGTGGATGCTCACGTCCCCAAGAGTCGGGCCACTGAAGAACATCGGAACAACCAGCAGGTAGATCAGGCTGCCAAGATTGAAGTGGCTGAGGTGGATCTGGACTGGCAGCATAAGGGTGAACTATTTCTAGCTCGGTGGGCCCATGACACCTCAGGTCATCAAGGGAGAGATGCAACATACAGGTGGGCTCATGATCGAGGGGTGGACTTGACCATGGATATTATTGCACAGGTTATCCACGAATGTGACACATGCGCTGCAATCAAGCAAGCGAAGCGGGTAAAGCCTCTGTGGTATGGGGGACGATGGCTGAAATATAAATATGGGGAGGCCTGGCAAATTGACTATATCACACTCCCACAGACCCGCCAAGGCAAGCGCCATGTGCTTACAATGGTAGAAACAACGACTGGCTGGCTGGAAACATATCCTGTCCCCCACGCCACTGCCCGGAACACTATCCTGGGTCTTGAGAAACAAGTCCTGTGGCGACATGGCACCCCAGAGAGAATTGAGTCAGACAACGGGACTCATTTCCGAAATAGCCTCATAGACACCTGGGCCAAAGAGCATGGCATTGAGTGGGTGTATCACATCCCCTATCACGCACCAGCCTCTGGGAAAATTGAACGGTACAATGGACTGTTAAAAACTACACTGAGAGCGATGGGGGGTGGAACATTCAAGCACTGGGATACACATTTAGCAAAAGCCACGTGGTTAGTCAACACGAGGGGATCTGCCAACCGAGCTGGCCCTGCCCAGTCAGAATCCTTACGTACTGTGGAAGGGGATAGAGTCCCTGTAGTGCACACAAAAAGTATGCTGGGCAAAACAGTCTGGGTTCTTCCTGCCTCCGGCAAAGGCAAACCCATTCGTGGGATTGCTTTTGCTCGAGGACCTGGGTGCACTTGGTGGGTGATGCGGGAGGATGGAGAAATCCGATGTGTGCCTCAAGGGGATTTGATTTTGGGTGAAAACAGTCAATGAACTGCATGGCACAATGTGAACTGCTATATAATACTGTGTGTCACCTCTGTGTTGTACCAGTGATATCAGAGTACGAGCCTCCCAACCCATGGAAGATCAACTATGAAACAAGCCGTGCAGCAGTGATGGAACGATGACTGACTCGGTATGCAGCGACCCAGCGCCACACACCATCTCTCCCACCCGGAAAGACTGATACAACAGATGGAGCCCAGAGTCATGGACTGGATGAACTCAATGGACATTTTTAATGGACATTGTACAGGGAAGGTCCATGAACTAAGGGAATGATGTCTGTGTATTATGTTAAAGGATGGGAAGGGGAGGGGTGGTGGTTGGTATGGTTGTATTGCATTATATGGGACCTGGGCATGGTGTAAATGGTATGGAATAAGGGGTGGAGAATGTGCTGGTTTTGGCTGAGAAGGGGTTAATTCTCCTCACTGTGGGGGTCAGCTACCTTTCCAGCTTCCCGCGCTCTGCCGCGTGGCGGGGGGGGACTGGGAGGGGCAGGGCCATGGTGGGGACGGCTGACCCCGACTGGCCAATGGCAGGTTCATTCCATACCATGTGACACCATGACCAATATATTGAGGTGGGGGGCAGTTGCAGCGAGAGCGCGGAGGCGGCGCGGCGTTGGGTCGGCGGGCGGCGCGCGGCTGCGGCGCGGGCAGTTTGTTCCGGCGGTTCGTTCCCCCTCTCCCCTCCCTTCCCCCCCCCCCCCCCCCCCGGGGCTTTGCGCCTCTCGTTGTTCTCCTTTACATTGCATTTCTACTGTTGTTTTCTTTTAATTCTAATTATTAAACTGTTCTTATCCCAACCCACAAGCGTTACCCTTCTGATTCTCTCCCCCATCTACAGGTGGGGAGTGAGCGAGCGGCTGTGTGGGGCTGAGCTGCCGCTAAACCACGACACTGCTATGTATCTTTTATGAGTGATTCCTTCCAACTACTGGGTAGGTTTGTAGGCTACTGTTTTACTTTTTTCAGAACCTCAGCTATCCTGACAAGTATGTCCTTTCATGAGCTATTTTTCTTGCCTGGAGCTGTGAATAATAATAGCTCATCTGGCCTGAGTCTCCATTCATGCTCTGTCTCATAGCAGGAACATGAGAGGAGGGACAGTGAAAAGATAAAGAGGGCAGGCACCTCAGCCTCAAAGCACATCACCCTGAAACACTGAGGCTGCCTCTTACAAATCCAACATAATTATTTGCTAAAAGGGACAAATTCTGCCCTCCAGTTTGTGGTACTGTTCCTGGGAACAGCTGCTGTTCTCCGTTGAATTAATGCCTGCATTCAAATTTGCAAAATATCCCATGTCCTGTATGGTTCATATGCATTCTGTAGATTTTATCCTGGAAGGGAGGTGAAAAATGTAACAGGTCTACTGCATAGTGTAATCAAAGATTTATAAGTAGCCATGCATTTTTAATGCATATAAAGTAATAAAAGCTGTACAGTAAAAGCAGAAATGTGACATTAAATGGGTGCTTGTGCCAACTTTCCACAAGGTATTATCAAAACACCATTTCAGCAGCAGGGTTGCAAGGCTGCATCCTCCAAAAGGAAGACAGCGATTTGATCGGGCTCCAGTTACAGCCACAAGCATCCTGTGCTTGAGGGCCTGCTCAGCTTCTCCTGCATAATTTTAAAACAAGCTTAGCTGGTCAGACCAAATGGCTAATCAAGAGATGTTTTGTAATGCATTCTTTTATTTTATTCACGTAACTGATAACTTCAAAGCCAGTATTTAAAATAAATAAAAAAATAAAGGTGGTTGTGATCGAAGTGGAAAGGAAGCACAGGATGGACCTGTAACCCTATGGCCTGGGGTACTGCTTGGCAGAGGAGAAATCTTCTGCCCCTCCTCTTCATATATATCTTCCAGTGTATTAATCTTTTTTTTCAATGTTTTCTTCTTCCTGAGCATCCCACTTTTTCCTTTTGCAGTTAGTGCCAGAGAGATGTATTTTTCCCTTACTAGGTGCATCAGAATTTCCTAAGGTTAGGGGAACTGGTGCTTCTGGGGAGTTATTGAATTCAGGTTATTTGGTGATACTTCTTCCTGCTTCTGCAAGCCTTGCAGGACAGCTAAGGAACATATAATTTCATTTTCTGGAACATTTAGGTCACTAATTTGTCTGCTAGCCTGGTAGTGTTTTATTTTCAAATTGTATATGAGCAAGTGTAAAGATCCACAAGTATAATAAAATAAGTGTGAAAAGAGGCTAAGGTTAATCGCAGGATTTCTTGCAAGTTAATTGTTGGAAGCATTGGCATACAATCTGGCTTGCTTATCAAATTTATTAAAATGATTGGGGCAAAAGGCAGCATTGTATCTGAATTCAGTCAGATTTGTCTTAAGAAAAAGTTTGTTTAAGAAATATAATGAGAAAAAGTAAACGCAAACAGCTGTTATCTTGCTGTTTTGTGACCTGCCTTAAATGGTCTGTTTGGAGAATCCTGTTGATAGGAAAGGTCTGGTATTTGCTGCTTTGCTGAATGATGCTTGATGCACCCCTTGTGGTCCCTCCTGTGGCCTAACTGAAGTTTTGGTTTAGCAGTTATGATTTGGGGAACAAATATTGATTATTTGGTACCCAAAACATGCCAGTTATTCTCTAGTTTTGCACTGATTTCTACTATTCTATTCTTTGCCTTTATGTATTCAGCGATATGTCTTTTGCAGTAGCTGCAGTATCAAAATGATTAATTTTCTGCCACTCGGCACGTGTGCTGATACACCCTCCAGCTTTTCCTCATTGGAGCCTTGGCATCCTGCTTCACTCACGTGTTTCCTGTGAGAGAACTAAGCCTGCCTGCATGGCCCTGGCTTGTTTATATTTGGCCTGAGAAGCTAATCTTCACAATTATTGTCATCAATTCAAGAGCATCCAAGTAGTTGGCTTTGAGAATATTTGAAATACTGCTGCCACTGTTTCAGAGACCCAGATGTACTAGCTTGAAACACTTATGCTATTAAAAGAGGTGTGAGAAATTTTGAATGAGGCTCATGTTGACTTTGCAGCCACGATTTCACCCTTTCGTAATAAGACTAGCTTTCAAACTTTTGATCAAACCATGGACTAACATTTATTTCCACCACCCCCAAAATCTGATTTGCGAATATAATCTTCAACTTGAGACTCAGACTGCAGCTGCTCCTGACTGGAATAGTGAGAAGGAAATCAGACTGTATAATTCTTTATTTGATATCATTAAATGGCAGCACTAGTTAAAATATCCACCAAATGTTAAAGTTTTATACCTCAAACGCATTATTTACTAATTGTTCTTTGGTGTTTCCCTTAGGGAGGGGAGGAAACAATAGTCTGATCAGCCACAGACTCCTTGAATTGCAAATAAGAATCAAGGACCAGCTCACTAAACATGTTCCCACCAATCTCTGTAATGCTGGTTGGGCTAGGGAAAGCTCAACGCATGTGCTGGTGTTGGCTGAGAAAGGGTTAATTCTCTTCACGGTAGTGCCTGTAGTAGGGTCCTTTCCAGCTTCCCGTGCTCTGCCACATGGGCAGGAGGTTGGGAGGGGCGGGGCGGGGCCACAGCCAAGAAAGCTGACCCTGACTGGCTGAACATCCCCGACTGGGATGTTCATTCCATACCATGTGAAGCCATGACCACTATATTAACGGGGGCAGTTGGCGGGTGGGGGTGGTTGCGGCTCGGGGACTAGCTGCCTCAGGTCGGCTGGCGGTGAGTGACTGCGTCAGGTGTAGTTTGTTTTGGTGGTTCATTCCCCTCCCCCCGCCCCAGGTTTCATGCCTCTCATTGTTTTCCTTTCCATTGCATTTTTGTTGTTGTTTTATTTTAATCATTAAACTATTCTTATCTCCACCCACGAACTTTACCCTTCTGATTCTCTCCCGTCCCACTGGTGGGGGAGTGAGCGAGTGGCTGCGTGGGGCTGAGTTGCTGGCTAAACCACAACACCTGCTAATATCATTCTCATATGGTTCTTTATGATGTACATGCTGAAATCTTTCTCACTGTTTTTGGTTTGGTTTTTATTTTAAATACTACCAGCAAGCAAATGTAAGAATGTGTGAAATTGCATGTTATTCATCCCCAGCAAAACGGTGCTATTTGATTTGTAGAGGCTCTTGAAAGGGGTGCTCTACCTTCCTATCTGCACAATGCCCATCATGTCACTGACAGAAGCCCTAACATAATGTCTCTATTGCACCTGAGTTACAAGCAGTTATTATCTTTTATATTACAGTAAGAAACTAGTAGTAGTCTAAGAAATGGTGCTAAGCTGCTGGTGTAGTCAAGTACTTCATGTTTTTACATGTGTCTTGTGAGAATGTGGATATGCAGCTGGGTATTATCGCCCCTCACCTGTGACTGGTGAACACCAGTGCAGCTCAACTGGGACCTTAGTGTCATCGCGGCCCCTGTGACACATCTGTCATGTTGGGAGCTGCCATAACGGACTGCCTTTGCTGCCACAGAGAGATGCTGCTGGGAACATCTGCAGCTCCCCATGGTCTCCTCTTCCATTACAGGGAAATCTCAGATGTTCAGGCACAGAACAAGAAATAATGCCTTGATCACCAAGGGTTTTCTCTGACATCTGAGAAATCATTTAACAAGTTGCTGCCTTGCATTTGAAACAGAAACATTCAGTGAATTGTGTGAATGTACCTCCCTTACATTTCCTGGTGGAAATGTAAAGGGCTGGGAGAGATGCAAAGACAGACAGGATAAGCTAATCTTTTCCTCTCTAAGCTGAAAAACTTGATGTAATATTCTGTGAGCTATGGTTCCTGATCAAGGCAAGATTTGTTCAGTGGCACTTTTTAGTTAGAGATGTGCTGCTGATGGCTTCAATTCTGAGATCTGGCTGTTGGAAAGGGCTAGAATGTTTTCTTACCCTGGCCTTGGATAAGGGCATGTCTAAATAGAAAGCTATTTGGGACAGGACTGTTCCCTGTCCTTTATTTTTTGCTTAAAATATTTGGCAAAATTGAATTTTATTATTGACTCAGCAATAGCTAAAGAATATAATTGGATAGCAGCAAGCAAGTTGTGTGTAAATTTATTGTAGATGCCTAGATTTAAGGCTGTTTTCATACAGGTGTCTGTTATAATAATTTAGTTATGCTATGCTTCCTGATCAGATTTTCCTAGAGGTCTCTGCTATATGCAGACATAAAAGAACTTGGAAGCTGCTATGCTTTCCAAAATATTAATGTAAACATGTTACATATGCAGGACTATTGAGCATTTTCTAGGCCAAATGCACATCAGAATGTGATTAACTGATTAATTAGCTAATAATTAATTGCTATTGGTCTTGGGCAGTCCTGTACCATGTGGGTTTAGTTTGCAGGGACCATTTAGCGTGGCATTTCTACCCTCTGCAGTGGAGGTGTCTCTGCACTGGTAGCTGGTGCTCTATTTTCAGAAGTGGGCAATAAGCACTTATAAGGAAGAATTTCTTTGACCCATTTTAGGCAATTACCACAGAAAAATACTTTGTGATCTAGTAGCATCTATCCCTACATAAAGTAACCCCAGACTTGTAGTTCACATCAAAACCTGCATGGATGAATTCTACCTCTGGTGAGACTGAAAAAGTACAAGTAGTGGCAGAATGTACCCATTGGTAATAAAAATATTAGGAATGCTTTTCTCCCGCTTGGCCTGGGTGGATCATCTTCTGAGACTTCATTTTAATCTTTTGCCTAGTGGTGTGGGAGACTGTGCCCAGGGAAGGCTTCCACAGGAATTGGGTTCCCAAGGAATGTGTTATTTAGGTGGAAACAGCAACAGTGCTGGTGCCAAGAGGCTTATTTCAGGCTGGGTTAACTTGCTTTTTTCCCTAGTTCATTCATGGTCGAGACTAAAACCAGTCATATCTGGGTTGGATTTGGGTAGTTTCAGCTCTGTCCTTCTTACCCAATTTGCTCAAATGTCAAACTGTGCAGCAGTTCTTTCAACCGGTCATGTTGTATATAGTGATCACTCAACCCATAGCTCCTTGCCAAGTAACGTAGTCGGTCATCACAAGCAAAGGTGCATTGGTATGTACTCATTCAGTTTGCTTCACTGCTTGGTCAAAGAAAGCAAAGGGTAATATGCTATTAGAGAAATCTTGTAAGCTGGCAATTAATAATATTGCTCATACAGACTATCTTGTGTCTTAAACTTATCGCATCATATGGATAGTCCCAAACTTTACTTTGAGTTTTACTCTAATGCTCCTTAACCTTCCTGTGAAAATACAGCTCTTAAATGACCAAAATAAGAATGTACTGAAAGAGGACTGAAACTTCCTCATTAATATCCAATTTTGGTACAGTACAGTGTGATACTGGTGTCATCTATGATCGTGTACTGTTGTCAGGGCCCTGCCATATCTGGACATAAAAGCATGACATTTATAACCTTGTTACAAAAAGCAGTTAGGGGCAACATCCAGCTCTGCAGTTATGTATCATGTGGAGATGTAAGGAGCTTCCAATAGTGAAGTTAATTAGCAGGAAACAGAGTACTCGGTGACCTGCAGTGCAGATAACACTGTTCCCATCCAGCAATATCTGTCTTTTCCTATAAAAGGGTACCTAAACTGCTCTGACGCTGGACCCATGTGTAACCAATAGGCTTCCAAGGGACTGTATCTGGAAACTTCCAACCTGGAAAGCTGAATCAGGAAATGCAGTGCCAGTAAATCCAATCTTGTACCAAGCAATGGCATGTGCAGCTTTGCAGTGCTGAGGAATAATCCAGGAGGAGCTATGTGCTAATGCCAGGAGTTGTCAGACATTTCTCAAGAATATTTAGAGCAGATTTTGGTAATCAAATCTGCACTGCATAGAATAATGAAATGAGCTGGTCCGTCATATATGTTAGCGCATAAGGGCAGGGAGAGTTGTGACATACAACTTTGTGTGAAAGGGAGTCTTGAGGGTTTGTGTGTTGGCTGTGAAGAAGGAATTCCTTATTTGACATTGAGGGGATATTAAAAATGAGTTAAGCCAGACCTGGTTTTGTTAAGGTTTGCAGTGCTAAATTCTAATCCTCTGAAGTGTCTGAGGTTATAGAAGAAAGCTTGTTAGTTACCCTGCACCTCTCAAACAAAAAGAGCTGATAATTAAATCCATGCTTATTTGGGATGTAAATGAGGAGGAGGTTAGACATGCTTTTGCAGGGTGGAAAAACTGTGAGCATCAGTAGTAGAGTGTTGTAGTAGCTGGCTTTTACTACAGACACAGAGCTGGTGCCAGTGCACTAAGCATAACATCCTGACCCAGCTGGAGTGGAAGAACCCTGAGCTTCTTCCAGCTGAGTGTCCCTAGCCAGCACAAACTCCACGGAGAACATCTGGAGACACAGACGAGGCAGCTGTCTCCTAACAGGTAGGGTCTCGGGACTCACAGGTTGTGTATCTATCCCCAGCGAATTCCTGAATGGCTCTGGAGCTGCTTTGGAGAGCCTCGTGGCATCTCCACTGTAAAACAGGCTTAATGGTGTTCACCCTGCTCTGCGAGATGGGCAGACATGCAAGAAAATCTCTTTTGGTACTTCTGTGGTCCTGTGGAAGAACAATACCTACCACAAGAAGGGCTGCTCTTATTTTGCTGATGGGTTTTATTCCTATCTGTGCTGCATGTTTGTACTGTTTGCCTGTTGGGTTTCACAGTATTGATGCAGTCAGGTGTTCTACTTATTTAAATCTGCTTATATCCATTTCCCAACCTGACTGTGCCTGACACCTGACTTAAAGCCATTTCTCCTGTGATGATCCTGTTGTGATGCTTGCAGGGGGTTACTTGCAAGTAGCTAACTTTGAGTTTGACCTAGAAAGAACAGAGATTTTTAGGATTGTTCTTGAGTCTAACCTAAAATCTTCAAGCAATAGGTGCAGAAGAAGCTGGAACTGAGCTATATGTGCACAGAAACAAAAGGAACAGGATTTCAAATTTAATTATCATTTTATAAATATATTGTTAATAAGTGGGTTTCCTAAGTCTCGCCTAAGCTGACTTTTATCAGAATAACTACCAAGAATAACTACCTCTCAAAAATGTAACTCGGCTCACTCACATCAGGTTATTCACTTTCTGAGGCTTGGGTCTCTCCAGCAGCCTCAGAGAAAAGAAGCTGCGTTTGAGGCCATAGTCTGTTTTAGAGCACTTCAGATCTATCAGTTCACCTCCATCCTTTTTGCACTGCCTCAGGAAAACAGCAATTAAAATCTTCTCAGAGTAATTTTGAGCTCTGAACTACAGCCAGGAAGTGAAAGGCATGAGACAGCCTTGCATACTGCTCTTGGGTCCAAACTTTAAGTTTGGGAAGTATCTATAGATAAATACAAGAAGGATAAAAGTGGCACTATGCAAGATTTCTCTTCAAGTCCTTGTCCTGGTGCAGGTTTGTTCTGTGATGCTGAGTGAAAAATTTCATTTCTTTGGCTTCGTACCCATCTGCAAAGGGGCAGTCACAAGCCTTCTTCTCATAGTATGGCTGGGGTTGAATATTGCCTTTTCAAAGCTTGCTCTGTGCTCTGACCCACGCTTGGGGCGCACATGTGGATGCCTGACAGAGGAGAAATGGGCAGTGAGGCTTTTCTTGTTTGGTTTTAGCAGCACTTGGCTGGACTCATCTCCCAGTGACAGGAGGTGTTTGCAAATGCATATGTGTGAGTGCTAGGATAAGGTGTGTCCTGTACCATATGGTATGTGCAGATGTCTGTTGGCAGGTGTGAACTGCATAACTATATTTGTGTGCATTGAGGATGGTTTTGGAAGAAGGAGGCTGCTGAGAACTCTGGCTAGGTACTCACCTTTGTTGTAATGTATTACTTTAATTTAAATTCTTTTTACAGACAGAGCACATGAGAATCATTTTGAAGGTTTAATTTGCTTGCTGCTGAAAGCAATAAGGTGGCTATCAACAGAAAAGAAATAGCTTGGCTGTTTGTTAATGCTCTGGGGCTATACTGTAAATACTCCAGGCAGCTGTAATGGCAGAGGAGCAAATAAAGCATTGTTGCTTTTAGAATCGTTTGTTTTATTCTATCAATAGTTTTCTGTTTCTAGATATTTACACATAAATTATTTTCTGGGGTAGATAGCTGGGGGAACCTCTGGATTCTCAAAAACATTCAGACGGATAAGCTGTTAAACCATCTAGAAAACATAACATTTGGTCTCTTCTTAGTGGTGAAAACTTCCTTACATTTAAGTTTGGATTGGTGCTAATTTTCTGGCCGTTCTGGTCAGCAGAAACTACTGAATTGTTGTTATTTGTACTGGGAATTTAATTTCTTATGATGGTGAGATTTGATTTTTATCTGCTATAAGCAATCACCTGGAATAAGTTTATTTGTATTACATAGCTTGCATGTATTTATATTTCAGACTGATATCCCTTAAATTGAATTATCTGAATTTTTATCTATTATATAAATGACATTTGCTTGCAACGCAGTAGAGTGATTACAGTGAATACTAAAATGGCAAAACTCTAGTAAAAAAATTACAATGTAAAATGAACACTCATTTACAACAGATTGTAAATTCATACTTTTAATGGCATGCATTCACTGTGCAGCAAAATAACTTCTTGTCCTATTGAAATACAATTACAAAGCACTGAAACTTATAATATTTAACAGGCATTCTGTTACACAGTAAAAATTGTCATGCTTGTTAAAATTATATTTGATAGAGTGAAGTAAACGTGGTCTGTGCATATGTTTATTTTTCTGTATAGATAAAATTAAGAAATGGTATCATGACATCAATCTGCTGTAGACCAGAAGCCCTATACCTGGACTTATTCAGTGTCTGTCATGTTCCACCATGCAGCAGTATGTCATTAACTGTTTCTTTGTGGTTGAGAAGGTGCCTTCCTCAGGTATGAGCAGACAACAGCTTGTCAGGGACCGTGATTGGGTATAGAAATTTCTGGAGCAGGTCTCATGTGACAGATGGGCAAATGCTCTTAGCTGGTAGGTTAACCTTCTTACCCATCTGCATGAGTTTGGTGGGACCAGGAGACTTTGATGATCTCTTAAAAGCAGAAAGAGAGCTTGACCAAGATGTTGGTTTACAAGGAAAGTGTCCCCATGCGAACAATTACGTACAAGTTTTCTCTAAGTAGTAACAGATATCTCTGCATAGGCATTGTTTTGCCAGTATCCAAATAGAATATATTTGTGGTACTTGGCAATAAAACCATGTTTTTTCCTGAGTCACTCTGGCATATATATTCTCAGTAATGCTGGTCTTAAGGTTCAGTGACCTCCTTGGCTGTCTCCTTGTACAGAGCATGAGCAATGCATAGCAAGGGAGAAGTGAAGGACTCTGCGGAGGCAACTGGGATGGAGCTGATAAATGGGAAGGGGAGAGTCTAGGGGAAAGCGACAGAAAGTGAAGGACCTGTGCCTGAGGAGGAGCAGGGCAGGGGAGGGGAGAGGATGGGCTGGGAGGAAGGCACAGGCTGCTGAAGGAAGGCAAGAGATCCTGAGAGGACGTATTGCATCCAGGGAATTGAGAGCTGGAAGGAGCGGGGAGGAACCCTAAAACAAAGCTAATCTGAAGAAAGGTGAATGTATGAGGGGAGTGGGAAGAAGAGAAAACAATGCAGAGGCTGTGCATGGATGTGGTGTTTCCAACCTGAATGTCTGCAGTTGGCAAAGGAAAGGTTGCAGGAGGAGGGCTGGGGCATGATGAAACCTGCCGGCTGGGCAATGGGCAAAGAGCAGCACCATTGCACCTCTCTGCTTACCTCCCTGCACCCACCCTGCCTTGCAGCTAAATTTATTCTGCTCTTAGTACTGTTTCTGTGCTGAACAAATGAGGGTTGTACAAATTAAGAGGACAAGATGTTCAGAAGTGGCAAATTCACACTTTTTTTTTTGCTGTTTTCCTAGCACATAAAAGCGAATATAGATTGGTGGTGGGGAGGGCAACCAAAATTGGGGGTGGGGGAAACTGCACAAAAAAGCATTTCAGTACTAAGAGCTGAGTGCAACATACCAAAGCAGCTTATAAATTAATCTTTGAATTAACGAGGTAGGTTGCAGCAGCACTGATGCTAATAATAAATTGCAAGTTTATTCCCAAAAAGCCTTGAGCAAAACCACTCATTGTCTTGAGACAAGCCCCTTTTTTCCCTAAGATTACTATTTCTGCAAATACAGAACAAAATTTCATAGCAATATTTGACCACTGTGTCCTCAGTTTCTCTGGGTCAGATGGCATTTAGCATCCTCTGTATGCCAGTGTTTTGGCTGTCTGTTGAAACTGGTTTTCTGGCATGGGATGCAATAGCCGCCAAACAGAAGCAACGCAGATCAGCTAGGGAAAGCTGACAGCAGCTCAGGACTTGGTGGTCGCTTTTCAAAACAGGGACCTGCTCAGTGCAGCTAGGAGCTGGCTCTCCTTTGTGAGCAATTCTGTGGAAATGAAGAACAGAAAAAAATCCATTCTTTAACGTAAGCTCTCCCCAAAGAAATGCCAAGGAGAACACATCTGGCTGTCTTCTGTGAGGCACTCTCAGGGCCCAGATTTTTAAAGTTATGCAAGAGCCCAAAGATATAGATTGGAAAATGCCCTCTAGGCTGAAAGTACCTGGTTTCCTAATTCCTCGAGCCAGAGACTTTGAGATCAGACTCCTGCAGCTGGGCAATAGCTGTGGAGGGGTCTGCTACCCCCTTCCCTTCTCTGTAGCTCAGTAAGGATTGCATTTTTTTTTTTAGTGCAATGGTTAGCAATTCAACCAGAGGGAAAAGAAGCTTGAATATGCTACTGCCAATTGCTAGGTTTAATAACAAAATTTCTTTTGACCTTATTTTTCCGAGAGAAGTGGCTTTTCAGAGGAAGTGGTTCAGAGTTCTTAATAAGGGGAGAGAAGCAGAAGGGAAACCCAAATTTATTTACTGTGTCAAATCCAGCAAGGTTCACTGAAGAAGGGAAAATTTTGAAATCTCAAAGTTTTGTTTAAACAGCAAGAACTACCTTTTCCCCATTCCAAACACGCATGAAAGTTGACCTTGCACTGCCAAAGTGTTCCCTTGACTTTCTCAGCCACTGCCAGCAACGACTTTCCTTTTATCAAAAAGGAGCTAAGAAGAAAGGGGACCAGTCAGAAATCTGGAATTAGAATTTAAAGTCCTCCCTCCTTCAGTTTTTCCTTACAAGTCCTAGAGTTTCTCCAAGGGAAGTGGTGTACATTGTTGATATTCTCCCCGTGATGAACAAAATCTCTCGTCAGTGTTGTAAGTGCAGAGATGCAATACGTTGTCATAAATCCAGCCAAAGGCTCTCTTCCAAAATAATTACACTTCAAGAAAATTTTAATCTCATGTTAATGAGACCCCCTACAATCTTTGTGCCCTCAATCATATTAGAAACTGATTTATAATTAATGACAACTGCAATGCCACTACCTTTGCATGAGAGAGATCTTTAGCTATCTCCTCAGAAGGGTTTGAAAAAAATGAAAGATATGAGAACGGTTTAATGGCTTCTTTGCCATGTTAATAATAGGAAGTGGCTCTCACTCATAAGTACCTGGAAACATAGAATATATGAGCAAGAAAATAATCTTTGTACAAAGAGCATTCAAATTACAGTAGAAAAGATCTTATTTGTGTGAAACCAAGAGTGTATTCCAGGTGGCATAATACTTAATAACTCTTTAGAGAGGTACTGAAGTTAATACTTTGACCAGGACTTGACAGTTTACAGAGTTTGTATTCAAAATAGGGATGTTTGCAGGATGAATGTTGTTAAGAAGTCTGTCATATATAGGTTAGTTTAACATAGAAATATTTTTGTTGCTGTTCTTGTTGCCTTCTGCTTCTTTTCTTTTCCTCCAAGATTTACCAAATAAATAGGTCCCTGATGTATCTGTGTTCTTCAACAGCATTAAAAATATCTGGGTCTGCTTAATTAAAATCTCATTATCCATCATAATTGCAGTAGGTATGTAAAAATATAAGATTTATTATTCAAGCAATTAATGCATTTCTAGAACTCTTTGGGGTTCACATGAGAGTTGGAAATGAGCACTGTATAATAACTTGTTTCAGGAGAGCTAATTAAGTGATTTCATTTATTCAGTTATCTAAGCCTGGTTTAATCCCATATACTGCTAAAACCTTCTGATGCTCCCAACGTCATTACTGATTTGAATTAATATGAGGACATAAATAGAAAATGTTCCTTCCATTTAGTAATGCACAGGAGCTGCCAGGCCTGAGCCCCACAGGCTAAATCTGTAGCCTGCTGAACTGCCCTTTTCTTCCACCTAAAGATTTGATCTTTCAATAGGAAAGTACCTTTGGTCCTGCTGGAGTCTCTTCAGATAAACACGGCTAAAGCTACCTGTATTGCAGCTTGCCTCTGAACCCCAAGGGGTCTGTGAGGGAAGAAGGGGGTTCCCAAACAAGCTGTGATCACAACTGTTGTTACAGTGTTACAGTTGGAATTTACTTTGCATAAAGGGTCTGTGTTATGGGAAAAGAAAAGAATGGTTCTTGTGGTCATCTTTACCCCTTTCTGCTTCTCTGCCTCATGCCAAACATTGGTGAGTATTCACAAACAAGAAAAGAGTCCACTTGTCAATAAACAAAGGGTATTTGTTTAAGATGAGGATTAGTGTTGAGTCCATCTGATAGTTCTTTGTTTGAGGATGCTTACTGTGAGGGTGGGGAAAAGGTCATGAGATCTGTTGTCTGCTGTCTCTTGTTTAAAAGGGTATCAGTTGCTTTTAGAACATAAACCCAAAATACTTTTTAAAAAACAGTGAAACAAATTAATCTGATTGTCTCGCTCTAATTTTGGGGGCTCTTTTGTTATGCGAATTTTGTGAGGTAATATGCTAGTAAAGATAAGAAGATACTTAGATAAAGATAAAGATACTTAGTGTTTGAAAGAGAAAACTAACATTGTCCACCCAACTATGGATGCCAAAATGTAAATCAGAAACAGGCTAAAAGAACTGTGGGCCACAATCTCATGCAGTGAGTGCAGTGGCTGGATTTCTTTTTTTTTTTTTTTTGAGGTCAGTTGTCTTGCAATATTGGCTTAGTAGATTTGAGAATTATGTACAACATACCTGAGTTTTTATTCCTTCCATTATGGTCCTACTCTAGTTTCCCCCAAAACGTTCTACTCCAATATAGGCAGTTGGATAAGGGCTACATTCTCCTCGCCTGGCAGTGCCACCCACAGACTGGCAGCTTCCCAGAAGACATAGGTGCATAAAAATGTGTTTAACTGCCCATTTGGAAACAGAGCTCTGCTGAAATTGAGCTCCAGAAAACCAGCCTCGATATGTATCATTTGGAGTTGGTACAGGTTACTGAGTTGAGTGTGTATGTGGAAAGCTCTGGAGACTTCAGACCTCATGCAAACTGGCCATACTAGGCACCCATTTGATTTCTTTGCCTAAACCATGCCATAAAACTAATGCTTAGGTCTGAACCTTTTTGAGTATGTTGTATGCACGCTCTTAAGGAAATCAAAGGGAAAACTAAACAACCATTCTGGAGAATTAGCGTAAATATATTGCATTAGGTAAGAGATCTACAGGAAATTTCTCTTTTGCCAAGGAGGACTGAAAAAGTATTTCATACTTAGTACAAGCCTGGTACAGCATTGTACATTGCTATACTAAGGGAATTATTTATTAGCTAGCTGATATAATAGAGCAGTGGGTGTTCTGAGTAAACTGACTTATAGTTTGCTGTTTTACATGTGAGTCTGCAGACCTCCTTTCTGGTGAACCAAAGGAATAGCCTCATCAGACATATGACGTGATGATAGCCTTTGAAAATTCTTTGCATGTTTTTTTTGGCTGTGCACAACTTCCTCCTAAATTCCATGTCCATTTCAATTTTTTTTCAGCCCTGGATGCTGTAACATTTGACTAACTAGGTTTTGGATTTTCTCTCCTATCTTTATAAAGAATCTCCATCATTAGATGTTGACACCTATTGATTATCCTGCTTTATTGCATCTTCTAAGAACACATAGCCAGTTAAACCCCTCTGCCTTTCTTAGGGTGAACAAGCCATGTAGACTTCTAATAGTCCCACTGCAGCATGTTGTTCCTTTGTTACTAAAGCAGCAATTAACAAGTTTTTAATGGAACAAAAGGTCCCAGAGACACACACAGCATGATAATAGGAAGGTGTCTACCTTTTTGCTTCTCAACATGGCAAGATCTTGTATAACCTATCCTCCCTTCCCCCGCTCCAGTTGAACAGCCCCATCAAGGTGCTCAGTGTGGTATTTTTATTCCTTCACTATCTGCTGCAGTGCATCTAAAAATATTTACACATGTTCAATTATTAAAGGGTTCTAAAACATAAATCTGAACTGCAGCCCTGTTAAAAGTCAGTAAAGGGAAAACATTATCTTTTCTTACCAAGAGGACCTCTGTGGTGCCATTGAATTCTGCACTGTCAGGTTTTGCTGATGGAGCTTTTTTTTTTTAAGTGATTCTTTCAGTTGATAATGTCATGTTTATGCAAATTAAAACACAGCAAGTGAAAGGGAGGCCAAGAAGGAGACATGTCATCTTTCCAAAATAATCTATAATATTATTTTTTTAAATAAACGTCTCAGTTTGGAAATAATTGCCTCTGTGCATGAGATTAATAATTAAGTAATTTGTTATTGGTTTTCATTAAGAGAGTTGGTTTTTAGCTGAGCTATTTAGAAATCTAAAAAAGTGCCTCCTGTAATTCTGGCTATTTTTAAAGTAAATGAGATGTTCTTAGATATGTTATGGAATGCAAAACACATCTTTTTGCCCAGTGAACTTCAACCTGTCTGGGCTTAATTATATGCTTTGGTGCTTGCTAGGTATTTTTAGAACTGCAAGAAGCAGGACTGTTGCACCCACATTACTGGGGAGCCCTAGGGTCCCGGTCTACTCTTAAATGCCCCTTTTGCAAGGAAAAGGATGGGCTGGTCTGGTGGGTGGCTGGCTGGGAGAAGGGCTGGTGCAGGGGTCAGTTCTCCAAAGTGATGGAGGAGCCCTGGCGTTAATCACCAAACTCCTCTCTTTGTGAAAGATAATACTGTTGTCCTTTATATGTCTGTCTTGAAAAGGCAAACTTACAAAGGTGGATCATCTCCCACCAAGTAGCTGGACAGTGTCTGCCTTGATCTCAGAGTCAGGACTAAGGAAGAGGAGAGCTTGCCAGTCTGGAGAAAATGGATATATTTATGGTCGTTAACTTTCCCAGTGGAAAGTAATGCTTCTGTCTAGGAAAATGTTGTGTTCTAATTTTTAAGGATAAGATGTCACAGGAGATGCACGTGGGTGTTTCTGGTATAGCCCATAATCTGTGTCCTTCAGAAAAGCCTGTAACTGAGAGAGACCTGCACTAAAACTGGAAACCATGTCAAATGTGACTAATTTCAGGCTGTGTTGGGAAGTTGTGAAGTGAATCTGTGCTGATCTTTGAGAAGAGATTTCAAATTAAAGGTTTGCACGAACGTGTGCTCCATTCATGCATCTCCACTTATACCTGAATCTGAAAAGGTGCTCCTTTGGTTGTTTCTGGTTTATTTCTCAAAGTAGTCCTGTAGGGAGCTGGTGCAATTCCTCAGTACTGGTGTACCCATGGTTTCTTTTTTCCCTTTTTAAAATATTTTAAGCTAGAAAATAGTAACTGACTCTAAAGAATTTGGCAAAAATTTTGGCCTGCAAACTTTGGCAAAACTTTGATTTACTATAGAAGCTTGTGACTTGAAACCCATTTCTTACAGTTCATTGAAAATGTAATGAGTGAGCTGGTATCTGTCAGTGCAATTAGTCCAGGGTGGGGAAAAACAGGTAGTCACTTCTTTTGGATAGTAACATCCTCTGTGTTAGACTCTAGACTGTGTTAGTCTTCATAAGCAAGTGCTTTATCAGTATGTAGGAAAAAAAGTCTTGCACTTCAGTGTTGTCACTTCAGATTGATGCTTGAAATGCTTTTGTAGTCATGTAATTGCAGCAAACAATGTTAGTACAGTGAGAGACTAATAAATCATAAGGTATAATCACACCCTTGTAAAATAACTGAAGATACATCTTCATTGGGAACTCGAGCTATATTATCTCCAAAATAATACAGTACTGCAGAATGAGAGAGGATCTGGAGATGTGAATTTTAAATGGAAATTTTCTGCTTGTCTTTAGCCTTAGTGATGGAAAAAACAATTTTAAGCAGATGTATTAGAGGGTGTGTGTAGAACTATGAGTGACAGAGAAGGTGCACTTCTGCCTGCCCTTGCTCATAAGGTATTAAGTGGGAGTCAATTATACTGGAGGACAACAAATTGAAATTGTGAGGAACTGTCTGCACCATTAACCAGTGTGACTCTCCAGAACTGTGTATGCAAGTCTAGAGAAACTCTGAAGAGGAATAACCTTTTACGTCAGTGAGCAGATTTATCTGGCAGCATCAGTCCCTGGTTCTATAGGACTGGGTATAGTGAATCAAGCACTCAGTGACAACGTACAGGAGAAAACAACTATGCAAACTGATTATTTTGTGACTCTGCATACGCATGTTTCTCACCCCTAGGAGCTCTGTCACCCTGCAGTAATCAAGTCTTGTTGTTTCTGTGTTGGTTTGCAGCATAAAGTGGCACTATAACTTCATACCACCATGATCATATGGCAGTGAGAGCCTGTGATAAGGCTAGCCTTCCTCTAAAGATTGTGGGGATGTATGGAAGTAGAGCAAGCTGACCTGCCATGAGACACACATGGAAATGTGTGCTTTGCAGCTTAAAACATCTCCCTGAGCATCCCCCGCCATAGTTTTTCCCCTAGGCTCCTGCACAAGGAGAATTGAATTGGGTCCTATATGCACGAAAACCAACAGACCTTTGCTCCTGCACAGTGTGCTGGCCTACTGAGTGCATGCAGGAGGGAGGTGTGAGCCCCTGGGTAATTTGTATCAGATGTTTCCCTCACAGTAACAGTATTTGCGGTCATTTCAATAACTTGATACACCTGTGCTTTTCTTAATAGGCTCTTAAACAATTTCAAACTGCCCAAATCTTCCTGTGTACAATGGGATATACAAAATCATGGTAATGCCATTTCTGAGAGGAACAAACTGCTATCAGATTCCCCTCCACATTCTCAAAGAGCGACTGTACAATTGCAAATCCATTGAACTGCACTCCATTATCTCTTATTAATGGGAAATTGTCCATAAATTGCTGAGGCGTGACTGGTTTCTCTTCCCCAACACAGCTGCAGTCTCTTTATCCTTCGATATTCCAGCCTCTCAAAAATAAAAAGAGAAAGTGGAGTGTGGGGGTGGGAGGGATGGGAGGAGGGGGGTTTGAAACCACTCATGGCAGTGTCTTCCAGCAGCCCCTGGCAAGAGGAGTGTCTTCTCTGCTGCTGAGCTGGCCCAGCATGGGACCAGGGACTGGATTCCGAGCAAAGGGGTGGAAAAGGGAGAAGAGCAACTAGCAGGGAGGTACAAAAGTAGGATCAGGAAAGAGGGAAGAATTAACTGTGGCATAGCAAATGTGAGGTTATGTGATGAGAAACTGTCCTGTTCACAGCACTGTTGTGGGCCACAAACACAGTGATGGGATACCCTTTCAACAACACCCAGCTTCCCCTCCTCTTCCTCCTAACAGCCCTTCTCTAAAGAGGACTGATGGCTGTGGATTAGCCAAGGGAGTGACCCAGCACTCAGTGAGGGCTGCAGAAAGCTCCCTTTTACATTTTAGCAGCTGGGAACAAGAAACCAGTTGGATGTTCAAGAGGATTCAGTGCTCCTTGGTACAGAACAAAAATCTGCCACAAGCATCACAGAAGGAGGTGCTGAAACTGAGATTGTCTAAATCTGGCCCAGGGCTGCTGTTATTGATGGCTCTGCACTACAGAGCTGGAGGGTGGTGGAAGATGAACCAGAGAGGAGGTTGGGCTCTTAAAGAGGGTCTATGACACTGAGATATGTTGAAGTTGGATCTTGCAGTGATCAGCTTTGCAACCCCAGTTCCTCCTTTTCATTTTAGTGTCCCATGAGTTCTCTGCCCAGACCTTGTGCATGTATTCAAGCAACACAAATGCTTCTGAATAGCAGGAGACATCAGGCAGGACAGAGGTCCAGGCATATTCAGTGATTGCCCTGTCCACATGGTCCCTTTCCTCCTGTCATGTTAGGATGAGGAAACAAGCTACCTTGTGTGACAAGTAACAAAAGGCCATACAGTTTTCCCTATGTTAATTATACTACAGACTGTTTAATTCTGTAAATGAGCTGCTTGGCAGGCTTTCAGAACAACTGCACAACTGCCTCTCCTGCTCTCTGTGATAGCATCAATAGCAGCGAGGCTGATGAGCCTCAGCACCATCCACCTCGTGGCTGACGTCTCATGAGAGCCTCTGTCCGGCCAGTGTGCAAAGCAGGGGCACCCTGCGGCAACCCTGAGCTCATGCACTGGGCTGGTGGGACTAAATCGTGCAGAGGAGAGACAGGAGATGGGAACTGTGGAATGCAAGCTTTGGGGAGAAATAAGATCTGGTTAACAAGATGCATGCACTAGAAGGATTTAAAGTGAGATGTTTGACATGCTCGCTGAAGCAATTGGAAAAAGTCCCTGTCATTGTCCCTATGGTCTTTGGGGTGGATATCTAAGTGTTTGAGGGACTCGAGTTCTGGATCCACCTTGGTCATCAGCATGTGGCAGAGCATGGGCAAGTCATCTGTTTGCGGTTTAGCCTCTTCACATGTTGAAAGGAAATAAAGATCCCAATCTCCTTGCAGAGTGCCATGGGATTGGCTACAGAGAAGATGAGCAGGTATCACTGACGTTAAACAAGGAGAGAAGACAGCAGTCTCTGGGAGTAACATAAAAGGGACATTAGGTCTTGATCAGGCTTGATAGGGAATGACGTCTCTTAAAAGGTCTGTGCTTTTGAAGGTCAATGGCCAACACAGCAAATTAGCATTTTTGTAATTGCATAGTGAAAAATGATCAGGACGTGAGCAGGAGTATTGCCTCCAGGTTCCCATGACTACTTTTCACTACAATAAATGTTGCAGAACCCAGGGTACTGTAAGCGCAAGGTGCTCAACCACTAATTACTGAGCTCTGAACTTCTTGCCTGAGGTCTGCAATGCAAAACATACTGGAAAATATGTCTTTTTTTAAAGTGGCAAATACAACTTTGTGTACAATGAGCTCCAGCTCTTCTTTCTACTAGAAAGGTCCAGTGCAACTTGTGAGCTAGCAAAACAGATACAGTCATCAAAAGTATGGTAGAAAATATGAGTCTTTTATGAGGATGCTCTATAGCAATGAAAGGATTCTAGAATTTGTTGAAGCAAATTACGGCATCAAAGAGAAAAGTGGCTTTTAGTCCTTTGATACATAAGGGTTTTTAATGGAATATAAGAGGCCTTTTCCCCCAAAGGATATGTGAATTCCATTACATCCTGTTAGTTGCCATGAATTTAATATAAAAAGTCCTTTATTTAGAATGACATGTAGAGATGGATATTTATGATCTAGTTTCTTGGCTGGTTTATATCAACATTACATCAATTGAAAGTTTGGCCTTAAAGTGCTACTTATTGATTTTTTTATTATTATTATTTCCCCCTCATTGTCTGTTTTCTTTCATATTACATATGGACTTTCCCTGTGCTTCAAGGATGGCTGGAGACTGATTGTGGGGAGATATTTAATAATTTAGTGCCTGTGATTCTAGAAATCAGGGCTTGGGCTGAGTCCAGCCTTTCAAAGACAACTGTTATTTCCCACTTGCATTTTGTGACATATTCTAGAACGCTACTTCTCTGTGCAGCAATTTTGTCATTATTCAAGACTGAAAATAAAACGGGAAATCCATTACAAGCCAGGCTTTGTTATGACACAAGAGAAGAAGAATCTCCTGGGAAGTTAGATTAAATTCTCTTTGAAAATAAAGTAAAAATGCCACCATGCTTCACAACATTGGATTTATTATATATTTATATCAGAAACTCTAGGTATGCTCCTTGTCAAAGCTTCTTTAGATACTGAGATACGTGAGACAAAGCAAATCATTCCTTGAGTCCCTGAAAGGGAAGTTTATTACTGAATTGGAATTAAAAGATTAGAATAGAAGAGAAATTGGCAGTTTCATCACCTAGTTGGAGGCTGACTGCTAGCTGCTATGTGAGCTAACATTTAAAACCTCTCAGCTGTGGAGTTGGTGTGTACAGGCAGAGGTGCATGCTATAAACTTGTTGCATTTTACAGTGGTTTAAGCAAAGATGTTTTATTCTGCAACAGGAGTGGACACAAAGGGCCGCTCAGTTAGCAGATATGGCTCATCTAATAGATAATACCTTGCTATACCTTGCTAACTAAATTGCTCTTGATTGTATGCCCATATCTTGAGACAGAAAAATGCCATTTTATATGATTAAATCCAAGGGACATTGTGTGTGTTCAAAGACTTTTCTACAGCTAGCATCAGTCCTACAATGAGCCGGGCATGCTCACCTCTGATTAACTCATGTCATAGGTACTTGGTATATTTTAAGATTACATTGCAGGCCTGAGAAATTGGAATTAACAGAAAGACTTTACTTTCCTCAACTGTGTGTTATCCTAGATTGTGCGTCTCCAAAGTACTGGCTGATCTATCTTCTGTGATCTGCTCCCAGACGTTAGGTGTATGCATATGAGGAATCTGGAGTTGTCATCATGAGCGACTGATTTTTCTGCAGAAAAGCTTAGAGAAGGAATGGGGAATGAATTGCAAATTGTATCAGGTTAGAAACAGGAGGAGACACCATCCAGACAAGATGCATGCAAGTTGAATAGTTAGTCTTTCCCAGACCCCGGGCATGGTGAGGAAGGATGTGCAGAAAGTAGCTCCCTATGTAAAATATACTTATGTAAAATGAGATTGTAACAAGCACACAGATACACAGTGGACATAAGGAGCAGTATCAGAGCAGATTGTGTCTTCAGATCTGTGGGAGATCTTAGTGAGACTGTCAGTTTGACTTGCTTTAGGGATGTTAGTTGTGAGCCTCAGAAAGCAAGGGAGCAAGAGGGTTTCCTTGCTTTTATGGTGTTTCCACTATTCAGGAACAATAATGCCAGAAAACAAGACCGTGTTATTTTGATTCCCAGATGTGTTGATAAAAAGCCTGTGGGGGAAAACAATACATGAAAACATATAAACAGTAAGCTCCAGAGAGACACCTCTGAAATAGGAGGGGAAGAAAACTGTATGTTCGTTGTGGGAACTGGTGTATTGGCCAGAAGGGAAGAGGAGTGGGAGAAAGGAGGAGTAGAGTAAGGAGTTTTAAGAGAAAGATGAAGAGAAGGAAAACTAAGGAGAGGTGAAAGAGGTTACCTGTGCAAATCAAAGAAGAAAGGAGACTTAAGGCTTGTTAAAATAAAATACTTCTATCCCCGAAGTTTTCCTTCCATACATTAAAAAGCTTATGAAAGATTCTGCTTCTAGCTGTGAATTTAGCTTGAAGTACCTACTCTAGCACTTTGAGAGAGCATTAAGATTCATTTAAAATCTTTTATTCCTCTTGATGCAATAAAACCTATATAGTACTTTCCTAAATGAGTATCCATTAAAGGGACAAAGCTATGAGTCATTTCCCACAAAATACTAAATCCAATAAGGTTTATACCTACCATTTAGTGAATGGCAGAAGCCTATGAAGTATATGAATAAGTTTCCAATCACCAATTCATTTGTGTCCTAGAAGACGTACAGTGTGCAGTATGTCCAGCCCTTCCCCTCCCCCATAGGTCAAACATAGCATCAGATTTGTTTATGTGCCATTTAACTTTCTTATATCTTATATGACATTATAACTTTGTCTTTTATCTTCCTGGCACTACTGAAGGATAAATTCAAAATGCAGCTTGACCCTGTGATGCACTTGACAGCCAAGCCTGCCTACATGGTCTCTAGCTCTATGGACACTCAAGGGGGGCAGCAAGCCATTTTTTCCTCTGTTGCTTCTGTTTATTCAGCACTGTTGATTAAAAAGCTGGTTCCTGTTTGTATAGATCTGCAGGAATTGGCAAATATGAAATATTAACAAAGTCTCTACATGCAGCGTATCAAATGGGACAAGAGTGGGGGAAGCACTGCCATTTTTGATCACATGAAGGAAAGGAAGCTGCCAAGGTGTTGTTTGGTGGAGGTCGTGGCCATGCCACAGCTTGGCCAATAGCAGATTTGTTCAGGATGGGTGCTCAGAGGGCCAGATCAGAGGAAGTCCACGAGCTTATGTTAGGGCCAGTTCTCCTCCTAGTCTTGCTCAGGGGGATATAGTCTGTGTAGAAAGACCGATGCCGATGGCTGAGGTCCAAGGAACAGAACGCACGTCTGTTCCCCAGATCTGTGGCAAGGGCTGGTTGCAGGAGGAGATGAGGGGATAAGAGTGGTTCTGTGACGCATCCCCTGCCCCAGCCCAGCTCAGTCTCCAAACTGAGATTTCTGTTCTGATGGTGGAGGCCAGAGTTTTTAGAAACAGAGGAATCACTGCTTTTGGTGGCAAAATTCCTTGTAGGATTTTTCCAAAGTGTGAAGCATATAATTACTGATGCACATCCTTTTCATCTTTAATATGGGGAGAATATTACTTCCCTGACCTGTAGTACTGTGGTGAAAATATACACACTAGAGATACTGCAAGATCTAAGATACTATAGTAGTAGAGAGATCTACACAAAATTTGCCTGGGAGAAGGCCTGTCATTGCAGCTAGTGGGATATTTCCTGTGGTGTTTGTAGGTTCACAAAATCTTTGTTACTCATCATAATTGATGTTGGCACTTAGCACCAGAAGCTGTATTCCTGGAAACCAATCCCACTTTTTATCTGCTTTTATCGTATGGAAAAGGGAAAGTAGTATAGGATTGACTCTTTCTGTCATCTTGAACAAGGGGATTAAGTGAAATAAAAAGCTTCTTTCTTTAGACTGAAATTTGTCGATATTCTTTTGGATCTCTCAAGTAGTGGCAGAGGATAGGAAAACTCTAAAACATGATCTTTTAGGGTTGATGTTTTATGTAATATTGAAGTGATGGGGTTTAATGTTGACAGGCATTCTTTACCTCACTCTTAAAAAGGAAATAAATTATAAAGACTTTTGGATAGAAAGGAGGAGAAAAGAACGCAAATAGCCTTTATCTCTGAAGCTGTTTGGATTCTGATTTGAATACAGAATTCAGCAGAAATCTGTTTTATGAAGGTTTGTACTGGAAGAAAGGATTTGACATTTTTCATCAGGAAATTACTTTTTTGAGGAAATTACATTTTCTACAAAAACTACTAATACAATTTTCTAATATTTTCCAGCATATTCCACTAACAAGCTGCAACTCTCCTGCCCAGATGTGGGCTGGCAGGTACCTTCTGAGAGCTGCAGGGCATAGAAATGAGAGGGGTTTTTGTCTCACTGATTCAGGAGGCTGTCAAAGAGCAAGCAGATACATAATCCTGCACCTTTATTTTATGGAACCATTGTGATTCTTGCCTTGTTGGGTTTTTAAAATATCTTTTATTCCTGGCTTCCTGCTTTGATCTTTAAGGGAAGAAGAATATATATGCAGCAATTCACAAGTTCAGTTTGCAGAGGAGGGGAGATGGGTGGGCAGCCTATTGCCACCTTGACAGGCCCCTGCAGAGAAACTCCCATTACTGTTAATGGGTGCTGGTGACGCGCATGAAAGAAAGAATATATTTCCAGGTTGTTAGGGTTTTTTATTTTTTACTTGGAATGTTGTTGTCAGACAATGCAATAAGAGGATTTGCATGGTAATATGATGCCTGATGGATTTCTTGCAATAAAATCCAACAAGCTGGTTTATGAGGTATGTTATATATTTCTTATTTCTATTATAGGAGCAGCAAGGAGCCTGGAGATATGTCTCTGTTGTATGAAACTCTTTGCATACACGTTACAAATAGTCATGCTCTGTATATTTTCTGTCTGTTTGGATTGGTTTTCTCTCTTTTCTCACTTACTGTGAAGTAAGCACATATAAAGGCAACACATTTGTATGGATGTTATTCATTGCTGTTTGTTCTGTGATAATTTGAAAAATAAAACCATATCAAAGATACATGTGAGTACATGTCACTCCTGACAGGAAAGACTCACAAAAATGATGTCATGTCATGAACTGACATGAAAAAGGAATCCAATTTGAATAATAAAATACGGTATTTTTTTCCAAAAGCACTGGTTTTCACACTAATGCAAGTAAGCCACATGTGCAAGCATTCAGCCCTCATTCTGCTTGCCAGTACCAGGGAAGGTGTGATAGTTTTGTCATCTGTGCTGCTTAGTTTTCCTGTGCGTTAGCTTTGCTTCTAAATTAGACTCCACACTATTAATGGCTCAGAAAATAATGTGTAAGTCAGCTCATAATTTTAAGAGAAAGAAAAACAAAAAAAACCCAACAGATTTAAAAGTAGTCTTCATTCTCAGCTGTGCTGTATCTGCACAACTCTGGTGATCTTAAAATTTTATATTTTTGCTAGAAAGTGATGTATTTTCTCTGAAGGCAATGGATCTATTCTGATTTACCTCAGCTCATGATCTGGCTCTGGCTAACTTATATTTTGCTGCAAAGCAATGTCTGCTTTATTTTGCTTAGAAATGTCAGCCCTGTTGAATTAGATGAACAGTATTTGGTTCTTGGAAGAGGGGAAGTTATCTGTAAGGAGAGGGAAATGTGGGTTTGAAGCACGACCTGCTGTCTTCTACTTACCTGCCCCAAGTATTTATCTTTATGTATATAATTACCAGGAAGGAAAGAATAACAACAGATGTAAAAAAATGCTATTGGAAGATTGTATGATTATCCCAGTAGGAAACAAATTAAATCTATGGATTAATTAGGCGCATAACACTATATTTAAGAAAGTAAATTGTAGGGAATTATAAAATTGAGTGGGCCAGGTCTGCTGGGAGGAAGCAGTGAAAATGAAAGGAGTTGGAAGAAAGCTGGAGGAAGCTAACTGGAGCAGTAATTAAAGCAGAACAGGTCTTTGTTCCTTTTAGAAAAATGGAAATTAGGAAAAAAGAAAGAAAAAGAAAATAAACCCTGAAGAAGAAGAAAATCCATGAGAGAGGAGAGTGACATTTCACAGGGAAATACGCAAGAGTTGAAAGAAAAATCAAGTGCTGGGTAATGAGGAAGGTTGGCAGGGAAGTAGGGGAAGCAACGAAATAAAAAGCTTGAGTAGTCAGACAGTAGAGTGAAATGAAGGTGCGCAAAACGGAATTTCATCATTGTGTTCTGAGTGGCCATCAGAGCTGCCAGGCTGTGCCTCACAGACCTGATCCGGTACAGACCCTCCGTGCCCAATCAAACTGCCTCCAAAAAACTTACTTTGTCCAATCTCTTTCCTTACTGGTTGAAGGAGATGGTAAATGAGCTGGGGGGCATAAGCAGTCTGCTGTTTTACATGAAATGTGAAGGGAAAGGAGAGGCTGCTGGCTATGAAGGGGGGTAATCAGAGACCAAAACAATATGAAGTGAGCATCTAATGGGTGGACAAGGACTTCTTTAGAAAAATGAATGTTGAGTCTGCATGCAGTGGTGATCCCCCTGAGGTTCTGTGTGAGGGCTTAAATCAGAAAGGCTTGTGAAATAATGTTGTAGTTAAATCAAGTGAACCTTTCCTGAGGGATTGCCCAGCAAATTATTGCACTGTTTCTCTTTGGGATGGAGAGTTGTGCTGGACTGGGAAGTGGGGCAGGAAAGAAGTAGCCTTTAGTCTGTCTTTTTTTATTATTTATTAAAAAAACCCCTTCATTAATGAGGCCAAAAACTTACTAAAAAGCAAGTTGATATGGATGTTGAATAACACAAACCAGGATGCACCCAAAAAGAAAAAAAAAACAAAACCCAAACAAAACACAGAGAATATAAACAAATTATTAAGAAACGTAACCTGGAAAGTGGGAAGCGATGAATTTTTTGGGGAAATAATGACACAGAAAGGGGGACCTAGAGAGACATGTCACTTCCCTGTAGCCTAAGTCTGAATTTGCAATGCAGAAACCTTTCTCTAACACAAGTGAAAGTGCCGGGTGCTAAAGGATGGCTGAATGTTTGAGAGGCCATACACCTCAGCAGCAAGGACAGCCTTTTCCAAGGAGTTGCGTTCAAGTGGGGACAGTGGCCTTGGAAGTGACAGCGGGCACTGCATGTCAGTCCCTGTGCTGGGAAGTTGCTCAGTGCTGTCTGGAAGCACCTAGTGTTTCTCAGGATGGGACTTAGGCAAGTTTGTTTTGTGGCAGGACGTGGAGGAAAAGTGATGGAGAATGAAAACTGGAAGGATTTCAGAGAGGAATAAAAAGGATTGAGGCTATAGATGAGGGTGTAACTAGATGTTACTGAGAGAAAATCTGACATGCAGGTAAGAATAAAGAAGTCTTCTTTCAAGTGTCATAACTAGTAAGGACAATGTGGTGTATGGCACTAGGAGCACATACGGAAGCTATAAAATGGAGATGACCATATAATTCAGAATTAGTATGGGCAAAGCTCGTATAAATATTCATGTACTTCATGGGTCAGGGCTGGGCAGAAGAGAGACATGTTATGATCTACCAGATGTCTGTTTATTTTCTTTATTATCTAAACATATATCTTCACCTGCTACAGGCTTTATCCTTCTATATTAATGACAGTTGTCAATGTGGGCAAGTGTCCTCAGCCTGAGCAGCACTGGTGGGGTAGACAGGTGCTTGGCCAGGCCAACCAGTGCCTCCTGTTGCCTGGGGCTCTTGAGCTTTGGGGAAATCAAGGAAGGATGCATCAGGGGTAGTGCACCTTGAAGGCTGATCAGACCAGCAGCCAAGTTATGCTGTGGTCTTGGTTTTGGCATGGCTGAGGACAAGGATTGGGTGCTCCAACTCAAAAGCTCTGGCAGGTGAAGCTGGGAAAACTAGGGAGTTTCCACCTTGAGCTGTCTGTTCTACTACTTTGCCACATTGATTTCTGCTGCATCCATATATGGGACTGTGAGGGTTGAGGGCTCAGATGTGCCACTAGACCTGCCTGAGAATTTAGCTGCAGCAGCTGAAGAGGTGGTAGCTCCTACTGCCACATCCTCATCTTTGCTGGTTAAGCTTTCAGGGGCTGCAACTACGTTTAATCCCTGGGCAGAAGAGAAAGTGTTGGATATCACTAGCGCTGCCCTTGTCCTTTCTCTGTATGCTCTCAGGCAGCCCTGGGTACCATCTAGCCCCTGCACTGAGTGCTGAAATGCCTACTTTCTGTTGGGAAACACCTACCTACCAACGTCCCTGTGTCCTGGGAAGCCTCAGGGATTTTTGTTTCACTGAGTTGTTTGCTTGCTTCTTTTGATGTCTGACTAGGTGACATGAAATTGTTGCTGTTGGGAGATAGGATTGGATGCTACAACTGGCCTTTGGAGACACCACCTGCCTCCTTCTCTAATCCAAAGTGCCCTGTGTTTCTGAGGCTTCCCTGGCTGAAAGTCACAATTATTCCCAAACTTGAAAGATTTTACTTTGTGTGATAAAGTTCTGTAATTCTGTATTATTCACTTTTCATACTTCTATATTTCAGTAAGGTATGTTGGTTCTGGGTTATAATCAGCGTAAAGCGTTGCTGTGCCCATATATACATACAACTTATGTACATCCATATGCACTGTTACATAGAGATAACTGGCATTCATTAGGTCAATATTTTAAGAGCCCTCAACATCTGATGTGAATAGTGGCACTTACTGATAAAATCTTCCAAAGTCAGTACTGAAAGTAAAAATGTAGCTCAGGTTTTAGGTTCTGAATATGCTTCAGATCCAACTGTGACCTGTTCTGAACAAGGCATATCTGAGTAAAAATAATTTATCTGGAAAACAGATAATAGCTTGACACATATATTTTGTTTAAAAAAAATAGTACATATAGGTAGGAGGGTATAAAAAAGTAGTTTTAAAACCTTATTATAAATCACCCAAAGCCCTAATAAGACAACTGTGCAAGTAACTGTTTTTCTGCTCATCCAACGGTGTTGTGCTTCTTTTGATGTTTACCTCAACTTCTTCTTCACCTTTTATTTGAGTCTGCAGTTAACACTTATAATGAAAAAGACGGTGATGTGCTGTTGAGAAATTCTGGTGTTAATTAAAATTATTAACAATTAGAGAAAAATAAGCAAGGAAGAAGAGGAAATAAAAAGGTTTGCTTATATATTTTTTATAATTAAGGTGGACTAAAGCACAGAGACTGTGTTTCTAAAGAGCTCACTTGAAAATTAATTATGAAATTTGGCCAAAAGAAGTTACAGTGAAATTCCTTCTTTTCAGGAGTTCTGGCATCCTCCATGCTCTCTTCAACAGCATTTAAGTTTGCCAAGGCCTTTGTATAGGGCTGAATTTCATTTCTGAATTAATTACCCTAATTTACAGAAGGAAAATAGGGAAAATGAGCTCTGGCAACAATAGAGAAGGAATAGGAGCATGGTTCATCTTAGCAGAGTGAGCATTTGGGATTGGATGAAAGTCTTATTCAGAGACGAATAACGCAAACTGGCCCTGGGTTTCCTATGAGAGGGTTTCATCCACCAAGCTGCGACACTGAGCTTGCTGAGAATATTGCAGCGACAGAGCTAGCCCACATCTGTGATCCTTTGGGAGCCCTGTGAGTGCTCGGGGCTGTCGCTGCACTTGCAGCCTCAGGCACTGAGATTCTTGCCTATGGCTTCCACCAAATGGGTGTTTGGCACCTAAATATCTCCTTGGATGCCGGCCCAAATCTGTTTTGAAATTGAGTGCTGGCCTCCTGACATTGCTGCAGTACTCCCAAAAGTTTTACCTGCATTGCATATAATTAATTTTAAGGTACTTTTCAAGAATATGCTTGAAAAAGATCGAGCGAACAATGCTGGAGAAGAGAGCAGCAGCAGTAATGTGTGTGCACACAGAAAGCAGTGACTTCTACCATGTCCTTCTGTGTCCCATGGAGTGCTGTTGGCCATACAGTGGTGGTATTTGAGTTGTTCATTCCTATGCACAGGGTAGGAAGCTGAGGAATATCTGGAAGCCAATTTAGTAACTTGGCATATTACAGGAAAATGCTTTGGAGCAATATTTCTATATTCAGTTTCTCATCAAAGTTATTACATTTGTGATATTAGAGAATATGACTAATTACTTCCCATCTAGAGAAGCTATTATTCAGGAAGGGTCTTTAGTTTCCTGCTCAATGTAGATGCTGGCACATGACATGGGAGAGGGATATTTCTTGGTCTCAGACATCCACCATACCTTTCAAGATGTTACCTGCAGTTAGACTTTCCATAGGAAATCCCATAAAACAAGTGCTCTCAGGCTGAACAATGCCAGGTTTGGAAGAGGCTTTCAAGAAATCCCTGAGAGTTTCCAGGTCTCTGATTTTAAGTAATCTCTGCAGATTTGAACCAAGCAAACTAGTGATGAAAACCACGCTGTTTTCCCAGAGAGAGCTCTCATAACTGTGGTAAAGCCTCTCGGGGGCTGAAGATCATTACCCAGCCTTATAACGTTAAGACTCTTGGGGATCAAGAGAAATAAGCCTGGTGCAAACCATCTGACCCAAAATTAATTGCAGTGGATGGAAGCAGAAAGTCTATCAGATAAATGAACCCCACAGTCTGTGACTTTATTTTGTTCTTCCATTATCTTAGCTGCTGGGTTTGGTTTCTACTTCATAACATGTTGGCTTTTTTACCCACCTTTTTAACCTCTTCTTTGTGACAAATTATTGGCTTGTTTTCAATCTAATTAACCAGTTTCCTTCTTTTGGCATCATGGCCAAAATTAGAATTAGATGTGACTGTTGAGAATTAGAACCCTAAATGTCCATCCCTTGAGACCTGTAACTTGGTTTTGAATCAATCATTATTCAGTTGAAAAATTCCTCTTCAGTGAGAGTTCAGGTAAGGACAAGAAAAATCCTCTGAACTTGAACATTTCGCACATCAGCAAGTAAATTAGTCACCTAATCTTGCCAGATCTTGCTGATGAAGAAAGACATTACTGAAGAACTGAAAAACTCATAATCCCTATCATCTTAATCCTCACAATTTGCAAGAGAAGTAGAAAGTTACCTTTTTTCCCTTTTAACTTCCCAGAGCCTGAGTAATGCATTCCAGGTCTCTCAGAGAACTGGCATTTCAATTTAGGATATTTTAAGCCTAGGATCAAGGTCAGTCCCAGTGCTCCATTCTTCTTTTTAAGAATACTTCAGCTTCAAAGGTCTTACCTAGTAAGTATGGCTGTGGGAAAAAAAGTTGTTTCTGTGACATTTTAGAGCTGAGTAATTAGAGAGTAGGAGGAGAAAAAAAAAAAAAAACAACAGGAAAATGCAGACTTTATTGTGTGGATTTTTTCCCCTACTCTTCAGGACTTTATTTTGATATTTTTAATTTCTCACACTTGGAGGTGGAGATTTACTTGGGGGTGAGTGATGCAAGGAGACTAACTGTATTGGCCAAGTAAAGGGCGACTACTCAACCTGATGTACCTTACACTGTCCTGTAGTCCCACTGGATGAATGGCTTCTTCTGGACCTTGTGACTCTGGTAGAAAAAGTTGCGATGATTACCTGGAGGTTTCAGCCTTGTGGTTTGGGGACGTAAAGCATCAGGTAATGACTCCTAACTTGCCCCAGTGCAAATGCAACCCAAGGCCACCTCTCCTGAGGCCACCTTGGATCACTCTCGGTGAGAAATAGTATTCTACATCTGTAACTGCATGCAAGTCTGAGACTCTGATCTGGCTGTGTGCCAGATGTGCTTTCTGTGTATACTCATTTAACCCAATATAAATATAAAGAAATGGTGGGAAGGAGTTGCCAGTTGCAAAGAAAGGAGGAAGATTTGGTGGGGGTTGGTGGCACTGTTGACAGCCTAGCTAAAGAGCTCATCTGCATTTCCCCCCTGCCCTGATTTAATACCATTTCCGAGCCCTGCCATGAAAAGATAATTTCTGCTTCATCAGAGACAGAAGCAAGAGAGGCTTCAGCTTGCTTTGCGTTGTACTTTGAGCCAAAAAATAAATAAATAAAAAGGGGAGTGCTTGTCAAGCTAATACCTTTGTGCATTATTAGGGATTATCTGGCAGATGCTGTGTGGGAAAACCACCTCAGATGATAGAATTTGGGTGGGCTCAGCTAAGGCTACAGGTAGGTGTGGGAGCCCAAACAGACTCAGTAAAACATAATGATAGTAATTAGAGATTTTCAGACTAGTCTGTCCTGTATTTGTAAAATAATAGCTTTTGCTACCTGGTCCACCAGACAAGCAAGCTCAAATTCACATTGCTGCAGACACTGATAAATGAAATTTATTCTTACAACATATGGAAATCTATTTGTGATTTCTGGTCCTGGGCTGACAACCTTCCAGCGAAGTTGCTTGCAGTTACCAATGAGCTGACAGTGTAGCCTGGTCCTGTGGTAACACTAATGTGCCAAAAATGCCCCTAGGGCGGGCTCTGGGAAGCACAGCCTCCCTCTCAGGGTCCAGGAGGGTTTGTCACAACAGCAAACTCTCTCCCAAGAAGTCCCAAGTTGTAGTCCCTTCTTGACCAAAAAGGGAGGAGGAGTCCAGAAGGGAAGAAAGGCCATGCCCCTAATTCTCCACATTAGCCAGTGTTATGCCAGAAAGTGGAGAAATAGCATTAGCAAAGAAAGTCAGCCAGCTGAGATACATGTATGATATAGTCTTCCCCCTTAACAGTGTCTGTATGACAGGTTATCATGCTGAAAGAGGTTATTCCACTGGCCTTTGGGTAGGCTGGGTTCATGGGGAAATTCAGTCCCAAATGAAGCAAAGGTAAGGTAAATGGCTGGATGAGCGTAGCCATGGGGTATGAGTTGCACATAAATAGATGGTAGCATGTTTCCAAGCTCTGTAAAACAGCCAGTGCACACTCAACAGATTTTATATATACTCATATTCAAGGAATGGATCAGGTCATCCTTGATCAGTTTTGATTGAAACATAATTCAAGTAAAAATTGCTTTTCATGGGACAAGAGAAAACCATTCAGAATCTGGCTCGTTGCTTGAAATGTGAATGTCTGGTTTATTTATAAGTGTCTCAAACACAAGAGGTTGTGACAGAGGTAAGGGGAAAATCCCCTAATTGACTTTTGCCCTTGCAAAGCCATCATAGACAAAACTGATATTGGCTCAAGGGAGCTCTACATTAGTAAAGTGTAACATCAGTTCAGATTTCATCACGTCACACCATAAAAAAAAGATCAATGTTACTAAGATCAAATAAAAACAAAAAAAGCAATTGCAGAAAGCCGTTCAGGCATAAGCCATCTAGAAGGGAGAGGACATAATGCAGGTATTTTTTGCTTTAAGTCTCCATAACAGCTTCTCTTTTATTTTTCTACAGTTGTAGTCTCTGCACTTTTCTTCTTTTAGAATAGCAATTACAGTATGTCTAGAAAGAATTCATGACAGCTTAGGACCTTGCTTAATTGTTGTTGGTTTTTTTTTTTATCAACAAGGCAAGAAAAACACATTAATACAACTTTAGATCTCCTGCCAAATCCCTGAAGAGATCCAAGCTATTAATCTATGTGGGTACAGTGTGGTACACTGGTCTGAATCTGTTGTTGTTATCAGAAGGGCTTGTAGTGATACCTGTAGCTGCTTAACACTCTCCATCCCGTATTAATCTTGTAACAAATCAATTGTTCAAGCAGAAATTTCAATTCCAAATGTTTGCTTCAGATTGTTTATTCATTCTGGAGGAGGAAGGAGGTAGAGGAGGGCTCAGCAAGAATAGTCTGGTGATTTACAAAAATAAAGGTAGCCACTAGGGAGACTGTACTGAAGTCAGACACCCTGCAGTGGTCCTTCTAGATAACATTAGTATTTCTGCCATGGAGCACTAGGGCTGAGCAGTACCAGTGGCGCAGGGTGCAACATCTGGAGCATCTCCCATGTCATCCCACCAGCCACACTTGGCTGAAGCGCTTGGAGACATGTTACACATGAGTCTCAACTGGCAGACAAATCTCAGGGACCTGTCCTCTGCTCTGAGCTTGCTTTTGGGTTCAGGTACCTGTTCACCACACTGCTATGAAGTGGTTTGCATAACAGACACCCTCAGTGAGAGGTGGCATCAGGTGCCTGGACACAAACTGTTTACCCGCCTTGGTTTTGTAGTAGGACTTCTCCCTGCTTAGCCTTTTACCTGACGCTGATGCACTGTCCAAGGAGGGTCATTGCTGTGGCAGAAGGCATCAGATGTGATTAAATCCCTGACATGAGTATTTTGTTTCCTATCTGGAGCCCAGAAGTTGAGGATTCTGTTGACAAATTAAATATCTGAGAGTCAGAAGGACATTCAAAGCTGGGGAGGCAGGGAAGGAGAAAGGAAGATGACTGGCATCTTGCCATAGGAATATTTTAGTATTATGCTCATCTCAGATCTGTGGTCACTTTGTGTTGTTCACTTGGCTAAACTGAGTAGCAAAATGCAAAAGCTTAATATGTGGCTAAAGGGGGTTTAATTGTTTTTCGTTTCCCCTTTATGTAACTTCAAGGCTGGGCTTTAACCAGCCAGAGTTTTAACAAGCCCTGGAAGCTCTGAGCGCTTACTCTGTCAGCTTTCTTCAATTTGAAGGCACACCTGCAAAAAAAAGCCAGATGCCTTTCATCTATTGAGATGTACACTTGCAAATCCCAGTAACAGACCAGTGGTGCCCCAAGCATCAGCTTTTTTTTGATTCTGAACAGATTGTAAACCTACATTCAGAGCCAAATCAGTTTTAGTTAATAATACAATGGCTTTTTCTATCAGAGGATCTGAAAGCTGTTAACCTATGAGCTTGCTGAGTGTTACCTCCCACTTTTAGGCTGACGTGTGAGGGACATGCAGCCTGTGAAATGTGGTCCCTCCAGAGCAGAGCACACAACATCACCACAGGATGGCTTGTGGCATAAGCAAAGACTGCTTATACCCTGTGGAAAACTCCACATGAATTTGCAGAAACCAAAAAGGCAAAATAAATCCCTCAGCTGGCTCCAGTTCAGCAGAATTACATCAATGTTTCATAAACTGACAGAGTTGCTATTTGACCAGGGCACTGAGTCCCAGACCTATACCTTGCTGTTAATTGAGAAATCCTGTCTCTGGACCAACGCTGTAGAGCCTGGAAAGTTTTGGGAGACTCTCTGAGAATAGCCTCAACAATTAGAAAAGTAGCAATGCTTAATTAAATTCCTGCGTGCATTTAAAAGCCGTAGGGAACCAAGCCAAGATAATCCCCTTCCTTAGAAAAGCAGCTTTGAGTGGGATTCCTTTCTTCGAAGAGCCAACTTAATTTTCACATTACCCACAGCAGATTGTTTTATGAAAAGGTCTTCCCCCACCACTTATCTGGCTTTCTCATCACTCTGTACTTTCTCCCTACTCCAGCATTCCTGACTCTGCCTTCTCTACATTCCCTGGGGGAAGTTTTCTGGCAGTGGTGCTGATTTCTGAAAATACTTATTATCTCCGTAACCTCAGACAACCAATTTCCTGGGAAATTTCTCCCCATCCTTTTGAGACGCCGCTTATGCAATTACAGACAGCAGAATCGGCATTTCAGTGTGTTTCTGCCATCATGTGTGCTCTACAACCTGCCTCTCACATACCACTAGCCCCTCCTTTCCAAGCCAAATTTTCCATCTGTCCTCTGGAGGATGTAGGACTCCTTGGAAGCTCCTTTTGAGAGGTCAATGTTTACTACTGTGCTGATAACAGAAGTTTTTCCAGAGCAGGGACACAGTGAGCCAACTTTGGCCTGATACTGTCAGTGAAAAATCCAGCATAACTTCTATCAGACTTACTATCAAGAAGGGCAATGATGTAGTAAGGCAAGGGCCTAAATTATCTAATTCTACTTGATGGGAAAAGTAAATCACGTACAATTCAATGTGATTAAAAAATCTGCTCTTCATTTTCAAGAAGGCAGGTGCAGTGACCTCATGGGGGATCCATGGGGATCTACTTTCTGCCCTCCCAAACCTCTGCAGCTCCCAGAGTATAGCAGGGACATTATTTTTTTTTCCTTTCCTCCATTATTTTAAAGATGCTGGAGAGATAGGTATGGGAAAAAGAGTCCCCAGACAGGCTCATCATCTTTGTCCCTGCTGCTGTGTTTCAGCATAGGAAGGGGTACAGGGACTGAACTGTCCGTTTTCCACACATGTTCATTTGGAGGGGGTGATGGTTTGTCAGTGGTTTTTCCTCCGCCTGCCCTGTCTGGCAGCAGGGCATCACTTGTCATGTCCATGTCTCTCCAACACATGGTGTCTCTGTTACCTGATCTCTGTGCGTCTCGTGGATATTTTAGGCAGTGTAGAACAGGGAGATTATGTAAAATTTCCTGATACCTCCTGAGAATAAAATTTCCCATGTGCTTCTGAAGTGGGTCTTGCTCCTGACAGGAGTGAGTGCTGAATGTGCACTTGTCCTGTCTCAATAGTCTGAGTGCTTTGGGGTTGTAGGTGGCTAAATAAATGCGTTCTCTTACCTCCAGCTTGGCCAGGCTGCTTGTCACTGCAGTGCAGGATCCTAGTGAACCCCAGGCAGCTACAAATCCCTCTTTTGATTTTCAGGCAGACACAGTAAAGCTCTCCTGTGAGATATGACGATAGTCGTCCCTATCCCTCCCTATAACAGTAAATGAACAGCAGAAGTAGTGAGGGACTGCTGCTGCAGTGAGGGAGGGAATTGTAGTCCTACCTGCCTGCACCCAGAGTCACGTTGCTTTCCCACACAGCGTAGCCATCAGTGACATAATCTTTGTAAAACCATCAGTGAAGAGCTGGAGGTGGCTCACACAAGCATGTCAGTGCAGCTTTACTGTGTCAGAAGAGCTGCATCAATTGAGACCCACAGCTCCTTCAAAGGAGAAATTACTCAAATTTCATCATTTTTTTCATTTAAAGGGAGAAAATTGTGCAAAGGAGAGGCAGGGTCCTTTTTTTTCCCCCCTGTTTCATTTAAGTAGCAATTACTGTTCTCTTTAAACTGCCAAGCAGTCTGCTCCAGGACAAACCCAAACATAAACAGTACTGTGCATAACATGAAAAGGAAAGATCTACAAGTCATGATTTGCCTTACTTCAAATGGGAGCAACTCTAGCGCATGTTGACTACGCAAAATGTTATGCGTGTGAGCACATTGCAATTTTTGAGTAATCTTTACTCCTGAATATAAGCATTTATATGGTGGTGGATTTCTCTGGAAAGTTTGTTTTAGTGGATTCACCAGTAATGTGTTTCAAACCCACCTCCTCCTCTGTTAACCAAAGGACAAACATTTCACCACCTTTTAAGGGAACATGGCCAGTTACTCATTCTTTTGTTCGTTAGAATTGCTGTTTCCCACACATGGAGACTATTTTGTCTCTCATGCAGAAGCTTATTTTATTTGTTTTGAAAATCTGATCATGTGCAGGAAGAGGAAGTCCTTGCCCTAACTGAAAACATACTCACCAGACTTTGTCTTCGTGAGTGGCACAAAGCATCACAGAAGAGAACCAAGGGATTCAAAGGGAAGGGTAGTACAGCCAGTGAAGTAAAATGCCTATGCGTAATAAGGCCAACAAAACATAGGGATGTTAGACACAAAGCCAGTCTTTCATGCAGAAGACCAGAAGTCCTGCACACAGGGTATACAGCAGCAACTCAGTGCTATCATTTACTCAATACAATATTATTTGAAAGAAGCTGGGATTTTGTGAACAAAATGCTGCATGTGCTATTTGCTGTTCAATGTGTGTCAGCACGCCGCACATCACTGCGGCAGATGACAGACCCTTCCAGGGCTGGGGAAGTTTGCTGTTTAGCCTTCTACACACTATGGAAGCGAAATCCAGCAGTTCACCATCAAGATTCACAGGACATTTAAAGTTGTGGTCTGTAAGCTACAAATAAGTGTTCAAGGTCTGTGAGATTTGATTTATGGCTTATAAATGTGATCCTGCTGACCTAAATACTACTTATTTATAGCTTTCCTTCATATGAGAATGGTAAGAAATAGGAAGCCAAATTCAATCCTACTTTTGAGAAAGTGGGCTAAAAGCAACAATGGTGGCAGGGACAGACATTTTTCACTAGCTAATAGAAGCCCTTTGCCTTCTGCCTCCCTAACGCTTGAAGAAAAGGCAGGGAAATCCAGTCTTGCCCAGTGTCCCGGGGGGGTCATCCATCACTCAGCCCCTTCTTGCCTCAGGGGTGGGAAGGAGGAAGGGAGCTGCAAACTAGCCTCCTGTGGGACCCTGCCAGTGCTGCCCATGTGTAAGCACCCCCAAAACTGGCTCTACACTTTTAACTATAGCCTGCTGATCCCCCAGCGACACTAAATAAATATGTAAATAGCTCCATGCTACACATAACTGTAGTCAAAACCAGAGACTGATTCAGGGAAAACAGTGAGATTTTTAGATTTCCCTTAAAGAAGAGCCCATAATGAAGGGAGCTAATCTGTTCATAGTGCCTCTGAAGTGCTTGTGTCTGAAAGGTCTGAGGAGGATTTTGTATTTATTGCTGAATCAGGCTGTTGGAAATTTACCTCCCGCTTGCAGATCTGCAGCTTTCACAGACTCCTAAGCAAGCTGGATTCCTCTGCACAGTGAAGGTGCACTTCTTTGTCAGGCCACGACCCTTATTGAGCTTGAATTCATTTCAAGCTGGTCTGAATCAATTATCATTACTTTGGAAGAAATAAGCACAGGCTTATTCCAAAACGGCTTCTAAAAAACCCCAGCATAACAAAGGAGTGGTTTGCTGACTAATCTGTCCATATGTGCTGCAGGTTATTCAGAAGCGGCTCATTACAATTTTGCCAACTAGCTGTTTAAAGTTGCAAGGAGGCTCCTGTTTCGCACCATCCAATTGGCAATGCCTTTCAGCTTGATTGCAATGGTAAAATGAGGTTGTCCTACTGCAACAGTAAAAACTGCACAGTAACAAACACCACAGTTAAGCTGCACGAAGTGGGTAGCGCAAGGGACGGTGTAGCCCAAACTAGCTAGGTAAAATGCAGCATGGTCTGTACAGGTGATATAACAGGGAAAATAATATATGAAGAAGGACTGTACATAAAAGTTGCTGATGCATACCTAATACTTTGTTTGGGGACAGTGTGGGACTGGCAGGTTCTGCTCTGCTCTCCTCAGGTGGTCTTCCTGCAAGCAGTGAAGCAGAAATGTATTTGGCCAGGGATAGAAGGGTACATATGCAGTCAAAACCACCAGGTGTCTAAAAAAATACTTCACTTAATAAGGTCTGCTGATTGAATATTATTAAAAGCAAAATTACTAAAGTGGTGAACTGAAATCACCGGTAGTTTGGTTTTGGTTTCAGGTTTTTTGCCAGACGTAGCACAATGAATGAAAATGTAGCTGATGGGTTCCTTTTCTGTCATTATTATGTGGTGCTCTTCCTTTCATTTGTGGATGAGGTCTCTGTATTTCACCCTAAAAACTCTCCTAAGCATTGATCTGCTGCTCTTAAATCCAGTCCTTAATGCAATTAAGTTTGCATGGAGAATCTATGTGGCTTTGAGTACTGAACACTGCGGAGCTTTTAGCTACCCAGCCTATGAAAGTGTTGTATTAGCCTATTTGAGAAAAGGGAATCATCAGGAAGTAGCAAAAAGTGTCTGTAAGCAGAAGAGAAATGGCAAAAAAGGAAGAATTCTGTAATGACCATAATAAGGTACATATACCCTCACCCAGGTCGTTGTTTGCAAACAATTCCCCCATCTCCTTGGTGACTGCTGTACTCACCAGGCTCCTCAGTTAATAGGTGCTCTCTGATTTCTCATTAGCCATAAACACCTAATTACATCCAGGAATGGGACTTATGTCCCATTCTCATTGTCAGTGTTTCTTACTGAGTAGCTGCCATAGCTGCTGTCTTTTGTGGTTTTCCCTGTACTTTCAGTGAAGAGCTCCGACACCTGGATTGGGGCTATGAAAACTACCAGGCACTGGAAATTATGTATTTCAGTGCCTGCATCTCTTTGTGGATCCACTGCTACATGTTTTCATGGACAATCTTTCATATTAAATGTGTGGTAAACCTTAGCCAGACAGGGTCTTCAGTGTAATGCAAAGTAAAAAGCACAATTGGTTTCATGAGGCCATTATTTTGAAAGAAAAGGCTCCTTCAGCCACAGTATCGGTGATCATTTATACTGATCAATATCTAATGTGACTAGTCTGTGAAGGAAAGCTGTCCTAAATCAGTCTGAGGTTGTCTGTGGTTTGTGCGCAAATATTTCCAGCGTCTAGTTTCTTTCCTGGGTCATCGCCACTGGAACCAGAGCGCATGCCAATTGCAAGCATGTAGAAAGCATAATACACAGATAAAAAGTACAGCAGCCTTTTGATTAGAAGCCTAAGTTGCTCCATCACCTAAAATTACAGTAATATAAAACTTCTGTCAAAAAAAGTCACACTGTCAAAATGAAAACAATGTTTATTGTTTTTGTTGAAATTTCACTTTGAAGAAATGGATGAAGAAATAGACTTTTTTTCTTGTTATTATCATAATGTGTTATTTTAACTAAGAACAGATATTTTTGAGTTGTTTAAAATTTGTTTGTTAAAATAATCATTTCAGTTGGGCTTTGCTGTGGCAATGTCCCTTTGGTACATGGTGAGATGCTGGAGACAATCCTACCCCAGGGCATGTCTAAAAATATAACAACTGCACTAGCAAAGCAGCATTTCATTCACACCTGTATTTAGTATTTATCACAGTGAGGGTCATGACAATGGTGCCCCATTTTGAGTGATTATGTTGTTACTGTCTGGGTTAAACTGAAATAGGACACTGCTCATTTGAAAGAAGCCTCCCTATGGAGATACGTACCACAGTAATAAGATGAGAACTCAAACTGAGTTATTTTGCTTCCAGAAGAGCATGCATAGGCAGGCCTTATTCTTACAAAGTATTCCTATGCATCAGAAGTGAACAAAATTTAGGGATTGATCCTTCTTCCATAGACACTAGGATCTGTTCCGTAATTGGTTTAAATTTAGCAAGATTTATGACTTAAAGAACTGCTTTTCACTGTTTTTAGGGAGGAAATAAAGGACATGGAAGAACTTAAGTCTGTGATTCATCTGTACAGATATCGCCTATGTCTGTATCTCCTCTGTTGTGGGTTGCAGCTGTTTCTCTATTTCTATAATATTGTGCTATAACCTTACAAGAGCATGCTCCATTTCTAGTGGTAATGAACTAATTAAGAAACTAAAATCAGCCAGCTTTCTTTTAAAAGAAAACAATTTAATTTAAAAGTTTAAAATATACTAGCACTCTCCAGATACTGAAATTGCACTCTTTTGTGTCCTTAATACATTTCAAAAAGATCAAGTAGCAGCAACAAAATATTCTATTTCCATGGAAATCAGTGTAGTTTTCTTTGCCTCTAATCAGACAACTTTGCTGAAAGCTAAACTGTTTATTTTTAACCTCTCAGAAGATGAAAGCTTGCTGTGCCTTTTATGTCAGGAGTGTAGCCATTCTTTGCTTCATTAAATCTTTTGGCTTCAGCCTCACCTGCAACTGAGAGCTGGGCTGTGGAAGAGAGATGTGTAGAGGATGCTAATACCTCTGCCCTCCTTCCTGTACTTCACTGGCAGTTTCCAGCCCAGTGCAATGGGAGTTAGCATAAAAAAGAATACCTGGATATAGGGCTGGCTCCTGTCTAGCTGCAGACTTCAGTGAGAAGCATCAGCTCCAGGATCTAGGGGAGAAAAAGTAGAAGATCTCAAAGAGCTGGGATATCTTTTGCACATGCATGAAAAAAATTGTCTTAGTATAAGCCCCAAAAGCAAAGGATGGGGTTAGGACAAAGACAGCACATTGGTAACCCATATGCTGCTTTCCAATCCAGAGGGTGCGGCAGTCTACAGTTCCTCCAGGAGCATCTGTGTCCTGCACACCTCCATTTAAAAGAGAGTTTTGTAACAATTACTATTGCAAATGCAGGGGAGATATTGAGAAAAAGATGGGTGCTTGGAGCTAAACCTGCAGTCCGACAGTCTGGGTCTGAATTTATGACACCAAGTTGGGTGGGACTGTTGATCTGCTCCAAGGGTAGGAAGGCTCTACAGAGGGACCTGGACAGGCTGGATTGATGGGCCAGGGCCAATTGTGTGAGGTTTAAGAAGGCCAAGTGCCAGGTCCTGCACTTGGGTCACAACAACCCCATGCAATGCTACAGGCTTGGGGAAGAGTGGCTGGAAAGCTGCCCAGCAGAAAAGGACCTGGGGGTGCTGATTGACAGCCAGCTGAACATGAGCCAGCAGTGTGCCCAGGTGGCCAAGAAAGCATCCTGGCTTGTATCAGGAATAGTGTGGCCAGCAGGAGTAGGGAAGTGATGGTGCCCCTGTACTCAGCACTGGTGAGGCCACACCTTGAATATTGTGTTCAGTTTTGGGCCCCTCAGTACAGGAAGAACATCAAGCTGCTGGAGCATGTCCAAAGCAAGGCAACAAAGCTGGTGAAGGGTCTGGAGAGCAGGTCTTATGAGGAGAGGTTGAGGGAACTTGGGTTGTTTAGTCTGGAGAAGAGGAGGCTGACGGGAGACCTTACTGCTCTCTACAACTACCTGAAAGGAGGTTGTAGCGAGGTGGGTGTTGGTCTCTTCTCCCAGGTCACTAGCGACAGAACGAGAGGAAATGGCTTCAAGCTGCATCAGGGGAGGCTTAGATTAGATATTAGGAAAAATTTCTTTACTGAGAGAGTGGTCAGGCACTGGAACAGGCTGCCCAGAGAGGTGGTAGAGTCGCCATCCCTGGAGGTATTTAAAAGACATGTGGACATGGCACTTCAGGGCATGGTTTAGGAGACATGGTGGTGTTGGGTTGATGGTTGGACTTTGATCCTAGAGGTCTTTTCCAACCTAAAAGATTCTATGATTCTATTCTATGAATCACCCCATGTTGCTTGTGCTTATCATTGGTGATGTATGTTCAGAAGCTAGATAAGATCCTGTGCAAATGCTGTCCACTTCTGGCCTCACAGTAAGAGGAACGGCAGTGCATCCTCCCTGGCTCTGGGAGAAAAATGGCATAAGTAGGAAAGGTGGAGCCAATACACATTTCCATCATTGTGAAAGTCTCATTGTACAATGCTTGTAGGTCACTTATTTTTTCCAAAAATAAGCTGATGACTTAAAGTTTTGTTCTAAACCAGAAGCTATCACAGTAAATTGTATTATTTTTATGAAGAAGCCCAGTTGCTGTATGTTTTATTTGCACCGATGGAAGAGCACAAAGCGGCAGGTAGTATGCAGTCCCAACAATGCATGTGTGTGGTTAGGGTACAGCTCTGCATTTGGATGTAAAGAAATTCCTGCCAGATAACAGCAGTACCAGGGAAGCCCACTGCTTGTGCATCATGTCATGAGTTACCTTGGTGAGCAAAACAGCATGGCATGGTTTGCTAAGGAAGTCTGAAAAACCCAGAGAGCAAAAGAGCACAAGAGCAGGGCAGGAGGAGAGTAAGAAGCAGCAGCTCCCATCACCTCCAGGGAATGAAGTCTCTGTTAAGGACCCTGAAGGTTACCATCTTAGCACTGCACCAAGGCACTTTCCAACTGATTAATGTAAGAAGGACCTAATGCAGGAAAGAGAATTCAGGTGGGGGAAGAAGCCTTCAGGTGAGGGGAACAGCCAGAGGGAACTGATTGGTAGGTGGTGGCATAAATAGGGTATAGGACAAGGGCAAGGAGGGTAGGAAAGTCAGCAGGGCTTTTAAAATGTAGTCCTCTTCCTCTCTATGCCTATCACCAAGGCCTCATCTTTGTTGCAGGTATTTTAGCTTGGTGCCTGTGAGCAGGACAGCGGTGCCTGGCTGGCATGCCTTGGGGAGGTAGTTTTGCTATTAGATTTCTTGGCAGAATCTGAAGTTGGTGGTGTTTGCAGATCTCCTGCGGGCTGAGCCTGTGAGCTTTCCTGCCAACAAAACCTGCCTAATGGATCACATCAGGATTGGGTGTATCAATCTGATAAGACTGATTTACTGTGGGTTTTCTCTTTTTTTTCTTTTTTTTTTTTTTTTTTGTTCCTGGCCTCAATAGACATTAACTTTTTGATGTATGTGTTTGGCCTTGCTATTGTTCAAAGTGGTGTACCTGAGCATAGTTTAAAACTAGCCATAGTGCTTTTGCTTTCTTTGACTCATACTCTTGTTGGTGTAATAGCATTAAAAGCCATAGCAGGAATGGTGTACAGCATGGGGCCTGAACCTCTGAGGGTAGGAACAGATATCAGATCATCAACTTAACGGCCTGAGCAGTTCCCCTGAATTACTCTCTGGTTTGCACAGCAGAGGTGCATAAATGTTATTTACTTCTGCTGATGCCACACAAGAGGGAATGAGATCCTGCTCCCCCTTTAATGGCTGTGATGCTTCTGCACAGGTAACAAGCAACCAGCAGTAAAATTGTCTCCTTGTCAGTAAGGTCGGTAGCTGCAGCTCCAAATTCACATGGGGAAAACATGCAGGAAAATGCCAGTTTTGTGATATCATTCTTCACCCTTGAAGTGGCATTGAACTGGCTGTATGGAGTCTTTGACAGGTGGGGAGGGAGAGAATCTTTCTTATGATGCCAAAAATCCACTCTGACCCTTTCACCATGTACTGAAGTAGCACTAGAGTTGAACTATAGAGAAAACACAATGATAATCAGAATGGCTGGATGTGAAATAATCTTCTCTGCTTTACTTTGTTTTTTGTTAGTATTCAGATAAGATTTTAATTTTTTCATTTATTACCTAGTGATCTTTGATGTTTACCCATGGTCTTGTGTTTTGGTTTTTTTTAAATTGATTTGATCTTGCTAGGTAGGAATTAAATACGCAATTATTCTTAGGTTAGCTGAGACAGAATAGTTCAGTTAATGTATGATTTGCTGACAATACTAATTGCTCGATTTGCTGATAGACTCCAGGAACCGTCGCAAGGCAAACTGATATTTATAACATGTGCCTGAAGCTGGCAGATGTTTAGGGAGAAGCAGCAGATAAGCAGGACTAGGGAATTTCAGAAAAAGGTAACCTTTTTCCTTTCTGGGTCGTGCAGGTCTTGCCTCAGGCATCATTGCTAGAAAAATGAGGTTATTCTAAGATTCATTGGCTCAGTGCAGTGTAGGGGAATAGACAGGGATCGGCGACCGGAAGATTACGGGATGTGACGGAAAGATAGACTCCTCCCCATAGGAGTGGCAGGAACAGGAACCGCAAGAGCTATATAAGCGTGTGACGCAGCTAAATAGACGGACATTTTGTATCCATCATATTGATGTCTGTGCATCACTGTCCCCAGGGTGGGTAGAGCCCTGTGTCCCGGAGATATGCGGCCCAAGATAAGTTCTCCCGTAGAAGCGTACAGCTACAGTGCAGTATTTATTTAGTGACAGTCACAAAAGGTAATTGTGTGAGCATGTGCAGCCTGGAGTGTTTAACTGCCTCTGCGCCAGGGCTCCTGCAGAAGTATTAAGTAGTGTCTTTCTCAATATTTAAAACCCTGAGAATAGAGCATTAGCAAGCCTGCAGCATTGCTGTGGCAAAAAGATTGTGTGTGTGTGCGAGGGGAAGGGGCAGCGGAGCCACAGTTCAGTGCTCATTTTATCCCTACACAAAATGTCTGGGAGCATCATTTCTTGTGACTCCATCCTGTGGAGCAACAGCCCTCAGCAGCAAAACAGGTCCCTGCGTGCCTGCCAGAAGGAGCAAGTCAGCCAGGACCAGGAAGAAAAGGGGATGGGGTGGATGTGTGTATGTGTGAGAAGAGGACAAAAATTTCAGTTATTTCAATCCCAGGTGATTTCCCTTAAAAAAAAAAAATAAAAAAAATCACAACTTTACTTCTATTATCTTCTTCTTGTCTGTTTTCTGTAGAGAGAGTTGTCTTTTCTTTCCAAGTTTTCCTCCTTTACAATCACAGTTTTTTCTTTTTGACACTGAGAGAAGAGGAAGAAAAGAAAGTACGAAGGAGGAAATGAAGGAAAAAGGATAAGCACAACCTGAAAAAGCATTTACTTTATCACTGCCTAAAAGCATGAAATGCCTCTTAAAATATTGTTTTTAATATAGAGGTCAAAGTAATTTTTCAAAAAATGTCTACCAGCTCAAGCAATTGCTTCTGTATCTGTTATATGAGTGAGTAACAATGAGATGGTAAAAACTGCCTGCCGCCATAATTTTTAAAAAAAAGTGATTCTCAGTCACATCATTTTTTGCTTTTGTATAGCTTCTTGATTACACATTATGGTACTGAACACTAGCTTTACTGACCTTCTGCGCTTTGGGTTTAGAAGCATGTTACTAGATTAAACTGTTTGCCCCTGAACACAGAGCCAGCGAGCTGCAGGGGCTGCCTAACCCTGCAAGGAAGCAGCACCTGTTGATGGAGTCAAGCCAAACCATCACCTGGCATCCTTGCCTTGCAAGGATGAAGAAAAAAAGAAAAAAGACCAACAGAAAAAGAGTGGGTTTTGTTGTCTTTTGGTTTGGGTTGTTTGGTTTTGGTTTTTTTTTTTCCTCCACAAAGCTGTGGTGAGGAAGGGAGCAGGTTGGGATGCCAAGGCTGAGCTTGCTATGCCACACCCTAGCCAAGAAGGACAACTTGGGACCATGACTGAAGGAAAAGTGAAGCTCAGCCAGGCGGTTGTTAGCAGCCAGGAGGGCTTCTGAGAACAGCCATCTCCAAACTCTGTTCAGGGTGGAAATGGGAAAGCACAGCATACTGATAATCAGGATCCGGTTTAAGGGCTAAAATTAAAAGCTATGTATTGCTGTAAAATGCTGAGTCTCAATTTTCTTGTGACATGTAGGAGTCATTTCTGGGTCTTGTGGTTTATGAGATGATGAACTGTGTAACTGTTCCTTGTTTCTGTGACTAATGGCTCCTTTTTGGCGCGCGTCCTGGAACTCAAAGCAGTGTAATTTTTAATTCTGGATATCACAACTAATTATACTATTACAACTAGCTGTAATACTACAGCTAACATTATTCATCTTAGCCTTGGTCGTCCTTTCCCTTTTTTAAATCCTACTTCTTCTGCACAGATTAAATTCTGAGGCTATTAACATTTTGATTACTGTTTAGTCATATTAAATTATGCCGTGGTAGTAAGGCTGTCCTGTCAACCACTATGATACCTACAATTAATTGAAAAGATAACTGGTAGTTTGATATGGAGGCTGTGCCTGGGTAGGACAGCAACCCCCTGAGGAGCCTGGTGGAGGCTCAAGTGTACCCTTTTTCCTTCCTCGCAGTGAGGCTGGAGACAAAAGAAAGGCTATAAACAGGAGCAGGACTTACACCCATTACAAGCTTGGGTAGCTGTATGCTGAAGCATAATTAGGTATTTAAGGCCTCTTGGGTGACACAAGAAGGAGAAATATATCAGGAACAAGGAATCGAGTTACTATCAGATATTATGCTTAAAACCAAGTCCCCATCCCTACATGTTCAAAGGGCCTTGGGGAAACCTCACAGCTCCAGGGAACTGAAGTCATCATGTCTGAGTGCTTCAGCCCTGATGTACGATACCACAGCCTACCTGCATATGTGGCCTTTCTGTGGGACCTCTTTACCAGGGCATTTAGTGGTCCTTGAGGGTTGTGTGCCACAGGGTCTCCTAGTACTAGCAGGAAGGCGTTGGGGTAATTTCCAAATATATGTCACTCTTGTATTGAACAGCCCCCGGGAGCAGCTCCATGGATAATTACCTTTTTGGCAGCTGTTGCCCATGGCTGGGAGATGCCATGGAAGAACTGCTCGCCATGGACATGATGTGAACTATGCCTGCATTAATTTTTTTTTTCCTCCCTGTGCTGGGGTAGACAATGAGCTGTGATTTTCCTTTTCCATAATTATTGATACAGTGGCTGATAAATGCTTCCTTGTCTTCTCACCAGTCTCAAAGGTTAGCTTGTTAACAAGTAGGTTTTCAGATATTTACCACCAGTGTTCCCTCTGGGGCGGGGCAGGGTGTCTTCTAATAGTTGTTTGATGCTGTTCACATGGATAGGCAGCAAGACAACAAGGCAAATGATTGTGTCCTTTGCTGATCAGAGTCTGTAATAATCACTCGCTTGGTGCTACACATTCAATTTCTGACAAACCAAAAGGCTTTTGCCATCTTGGCTGATGCTATTTTTACCCCTGACACATACCAGTTGGGTATGGTTATTTTGCATCTAATTACAGATGATCTTTGATATTTTTTTTTAATATCTCCAGAGGCATACCTTTGGAGAGCCAGCAGCAGGCAATAGAATTTCAAAGCATTTGGGAATGCCAGTTAGGGCTTATTTATGTGATGATTGAACTGCCTGAAAGCTCAGTGCCCAGCAGAATGCACTGTGGCCTTAGAAGGAGGGAAGTTTCTTTCCTGCCTACATCTGATGAGGAGGGAGGCTTGCATGATGATGGCTAGAGTTCTCTGGACTTAAACACCTCAGCACAATTTTTTGCACTTGCAAAAAGTAGTGTGTCCATCCTTCCAAGGAGGTCAGTGCATTTTCATATTGATTTTGTATATACTAACTTATGTTATTGCATGTAGAATACAACAGAAATTGCAAGTATTTCCAAAAAAAGAAACATTTTGTTTAACTAATATCCAAATATAATAGCATTAACTTAGGTTTCTGCTGATTTTGTTAGCTCTACTGAACCAAACTGGGCAAACTGATTTGTAGTGTGGGTGGTTTTGTTGGCAGAACTTTATTTGACTGAAAAAGGGTATGACTTAGGAGCTGTGTTTCCAACATTAAATATCTTGTATTTTGGACATAGGCTCCATTGTTCAGTCCTGGGGCACAGTTACGCCTGCACATCTTCTGGACCTCAAGCAAGGCAGGAACGCTTTACACATCTTTCCAAGCTATACAATCCTTGGATGTGGCTGAAGGATGGTTTCTGCTGCCAGTGTGTTGGGTTCTTCCTTCTGCTTACCTTCCCAGGTGGTAGGCCTGGAGCTCTCAAACTCAGCTAGTCAGCTCCTTCCCTCTTATTGTTGTTCTTGTTAGTTGTTACTCTTCCCAACTTCTTCAGTTTGGGTTTAGCTGGGTCCTGTTGCCCTCTCCTGTGTGGCAGGTGAGCACAGGGAGGCTAGGAGAAACTGTTGGCTGCGTTGTGCAAAACTAAGCAAGACTTCATCCTGAGGGAGTTAGCCCAATGTATATGAAGTTCACACATTATATAAATAATCAGACTGCATATGTTAGGGCACAAAAGCAGGAGGACAACATCAGAAGATATTTACCGCTTGCCTGAGGAGCAGTCAGTTTAGATGAAAGCTTTGTGGCCAGACTTTTCCAAAGACCTTGCTTGCATGGTTGAGGTCAGCTCTCATTTAGCCGCTGAAATTATCAGTGGGGCTTCTAGGCAAACTGACTGTTTTGGGTGCTAAACAGCTTTGGCAGTCCGGCCATGAAAGTCCTAGTGCTGCTGAGTGATAGAAAAGAAAAACTATTGTTTATGGAGTTTCTCCAACAGGAGCAGACCTCCTTTAGAAACACGTGCCTAACACTGCCTGCTAAGGTCTTGAAAAACTGTTTCTGCCTTGCATGCAGGTAGTGCAGACTTGGAGATATATATGGACACATAGAGATAGATACAGATACATAATATACACACATAGCTGCAAAGCTCCTCAGCTGAGTGACTGCTGGAGCTGCGGCTATTGGAGCTGCTGAGCACTCAGGTGATATAAGATTGAATGCAGGTAGTTAATGCTGTACACCACCTTCCAGCTATAAACAAAGCAAATGCAAGTATAGCACTGCGTCCTCTGGTTCTCCCCAGGAATGGCAAGGGTTTCATTTAAAACAAAAGAACAGAACAGCAAACTTTTTCTTCTCACTCCTGCTTTTGTTGGTTTTCTTTGTGTTCTGTTTTTAGCTTTAAAAGCCTGAAGTTTTCCTTACAATGAGTTGGGTGAGATGTATTTTGAGAAGACAATAAGGGTCTTATGAGGCTAGAGCTGGATCTAACGAGGAAAGACTGATTGGGGTAGGGCAGGAACCAAATGGTCATGTTTCACTTATTATGAGAATTTCCCATGAAGAGGAAACTGCTGGGATTAATATTAAGGTCTCACTCGCATTTTGACTTCTTGAAGTCAAAGAGAACAAGAAATGTTTGTTAAGAAATGAAAAATTGAAATACTGGTTTTGAGTTTTTGATATAGAACACTTTAACCCATTACATGAAATACCTGTAAAATATTTTTCCAAACCTCCTACAGAAAGTTGGTCTGTTAGAAAATACGTAAACCCTCTTTCTTTCTGTGTCAAATACTTTAGGTTTAATGTAAAAATCACAAAACTTGGTATTACAAGCGGCAGTGAATGAAACCAAAGACTTTCATTGATCCACTTAGCAGTGAAGGATGCCCTGCCACATGCTGCCTAGTTTGTTTTAAGTCATGCACAAGTATGCAGGATAATACCGTGGATTCTTTTTTTTAATAAAATAATCATTTTTAAAAAACCTTCTTCATGCTGGTTTCACTATATGCACTAACCTAACCCAAGTTTTTAAATGAGTGCTTCTTGTAGAGACTATTTTCCTATTTGAAGAATGGAGTCAAATGTGCAAGCCAGGATATGGGGTTTGATTCACCTGATAGCTCACTGAATTTATGCAAAATAGTACTAAATAAAGAGAGGTAGGCAATTAATAGAGCTTTTTGGGGCTATAATAGGGAAAGCAGTAATTAATTCTTATTTTCTGTATTGATGTTCAATAGGAAGAGAATCACATGCAAACTTAATTCTACAGTGTGCCCTCTTCCTTTTCTGGCCAGCAGGAGGGGAAAGCAGTGTGATGGCTATGGACCCCAGCTGATCCAACTTACTCATGTATTTTGAGTATTCACAGCAAAGGCTTTCACAACAGCTGCCTCAAAATCGTGGCCTTATAGACCAGTGCTGCAAACCTGGGAACTGATGGTCTGCAGGCTAATTCAAGGTTTTGGTGTCATTTTGATTAGAAAGCGACCAAAGCTGTACCTGATTGCAAGCTAATGTAGATATCATGTAAATAAGCAGTACTTGGAACAGGACTACTGGTGGAAAGGCCCCTGGAAGGCTGTTGACTATATCTGCAGGAGAATCTGCAGGTTCATTAATCACTTATGAAAATAAGTTTTCTTTTTTCATGAGCTAGAAGATATATTTATAATTAAGACAAATTAAGATATGGTGGTTCTACAGCTTTCTTTATGACAGTAATGGAAAGTCAGAGCTTTATCTCAAGAGTATACCCATGATCCATTGGGAGCTGAAGCAGGCACTGAGTGATAAGGCCATGGCCTTTGATCATCTGTCAAAATTAAATATTGCTGAATATCCTCACTGGGTGAAATTCAGCCCCTGGTAGTTCTTACTAAAGACATGCGTCTGAGAGCTAAACATAGCTATAGGAGTCCTAGCCAAGAATATCCGATTCAGGGTATAAAAGTGAATTTTTGCTATCACAATTACGTGGAGGGAGTGGTATTGTATCAGTGAATGAAGTCCTGCAGAGCTCTGGTAAAAATTATCTTTATGGAAACTATTAAATTGGGTTTGGCCATCTCAGGTTATTTTATTGTTATACCTTTGTCTCTGATCACCCAGAACAAAGTTTACAGACTTTCCAGGAAATTAACTGAAGATCAGTTACTGTGCTGTCTTCCAAATTTATGGCTCTGCAACTAACTACAGACCCAGACATACCGGTGATAAATAATCTCTCGTGTCTTCTAGCCCATCAAGTAAAAATCTGCTTCCTTGAGAGCAGGCAAAATGAAATTGGTGCATTACAAACAAATTTATTAAAAGGTGCGTTTAATCATTCATGAAAGATGAGGAAACATCAGTGCTTAGTAGGGAATGAGATTTTTTTCCTTTTTTTGAGTGTGAATGTGTCTGAGAAACTCAATAAGAGGATCAGCATGGAGTAAGTTTACCTTCTGAATGTCAAAAGTAAAGGCCAGACCTGGAGCTGATTAATGGCCGCATAATCTACCTGTTCAGAATCAAGAAGCTGTGGGTTGTAGCTAAATTATTTTTGAGGTAATTTGGCTTGACCTTAGTGAGGGCTAAGTTCCCACAGACCATGGAAAAGTCTATCAATCTCTGGCTCTGGAAGCACTTGGGGGTTTCTCTTAATTTATCATTGTAAATGCATTTGTTTGTGAAATCTCAAGGCAGGCAAGATTATTTTTTTTTAAATCTCTTTTTAATAAATAAGACTATAACAGCAATGATGAAAAACTTTAAACCTGGGATCTGATTTCTGTTTCTACTTTTTGGCATCATGTGCCCCCAAAGCATTCTCAAGAGCAGGCAGTGAAGCTTGTGGTGCTTGGGGGCAGTGAGCAGGGTGATGGTGGCAGTGTTGCTGATGGGGCCCTCCTGGCCACGTAAGGTCACGGTCCAGGAAAAAGCTCAGAGGTGACTCTAGTCATTCTGGCTGATTTGGGCCACTGTGCACTGACAAACTCAGTTTAAGGGGCAAAATGGGTGCCAGGGTACAGTGCTGAATTCCCCAGAGGCAGATGTGGAAATCCTTTCGTCCTCTTTAGTCTGCAATAGGAATGATCCAGTTTTTCCCTCTGTGTGAACTTTTGCTTGGCAAGTCACTTTGTCTTGCAGCCTTTCTGGCTGCAGGTAAGGATAGGTGCTATGATGGGGTGAGAAAAAACTCATGGTCACCTTAGAAAGTAGCTGAGGAAGGTTACTCATCTGAAAGGTTTTGCTTGGAAACAATTAAACCAAAGCAGGGACGTTTCACTAACTGGTGCCTACTGAATAGCAACAGCACTTACTGCATGTTTCAAGCCTTCACCATACAGCACTGTACTGGTCCTTCATCCACCCAAACTCTAAAATTTTATCATTTGTTCCTGACCCTCCTGTCATCAGTTGCCAAGTAGCTCATCTATCCGATGCCTGTTTTGTACAGGTGTGGACTGGAGAAGTAATAAAAGCAAAATGCCTCCCCCGTCACTGCGGTGCCAAGAGAGATCCAGGTACCTGGATTGCTCTAAGGCTTCCCACCCCTGCAACAAGTCGTATTGTTTGTGTAGGTGTTGATTCCAGCTCTTAATTTCCTGACTACAGCATAGGTTTGGGCCAATTTTCTTCATGTGAATAAACATGGTGATTACTAGGCATGAATGATGCATTTTAAACTCCACTTTGTGGATTACTTTTGCATTGCTAAAGATGGCGTAAGAGCATCCCATGGCTGTTTGCACACCTGGTTCACCCCTCAATTATTTGCTCAAGGGCTGAGGATCTGGTATAGTGTCTATTTAAGAAGATGCAAAAGCTTCCAGTGGTTTCAGTGAGCATTGCTCTCAATTGAAATTCCTTTTGTCAACAGTCTTTGCTACTTTCCTTCAGCAAAATATTGTCATTTTTTAATATGGGGGATCATCTGTGTTCTTTCACTGTAGCACTGCCTGTGTTTACCCTGTTGCTTTGCTTACAGTGTTTTCTTACCAATATTTAGTTTGTTCACATTTCCAATAAATTCCTCCGGAACTGCTCTTTAGGGCCACGTTTTCAGTCTGCTCTCTCACCCAGCTAATCCAGCCACTCTTTTTTTGTCCAGTCAGTTATTCTGCCTCATGCTAGTTCCCATGTTTTCCTCCCCTTTCTCCCCCTTCCTCCTCCCTCTGTGTAGAACAGTGCAGGGATCTAAAGCACAGGTGTGATCTGTGCTGTGCCTTTGTTCTTTCTCCTTTTCTGCTTTCTTTATTGTCTCCTCCTGATATACCCCTGTAAAGGAAATAATAAACAGAGAGGGAGCCAGGGAAGGAGGCAGTACAGCCACACTTCTAGAAATAGGAAGGCAACGGTACTGGGTAATGGATGGTAGTTTGACATACAGTATCTGAGCTCTCCTTACTTGGTTTGTTGCTTTGTCCTAGGCATAACTGCCACACTGTCTCGATTTTGAAGGTGGATGAAAGGGTTCACACAGCAAAACCAGCCAGTTCTAGCTTTTGTGTTTGCAAAGTGAGGCTTTGAAATGTAAACCAAAAGCTGAGGGTACCAGAGGAATTTTGGGGCTCCTCTCTCAGAAACAACAGGTTGAAAAACAGACTCCAAGTCAAGATTTGTGTTCATTCATTTATTTCAGTGGGTTGTGGTTCTAAAATAGGCTTGGGGTTTTTTTATGATGATGTTCTGAATTTTCGTTTAATGGTTGACTCGGCCACATTGGACACCTTCAAGATTTGTCTGGACAGGGTGCTGGGCCATCTTGTTTAGACTCTGCTCTTCCTAGAAAGGTTGGACTAGATGATCCCTGAGGTCCCTTCCAACCTGTGATCCTGTGAATGAGAGGTTTCCAGGGACACTTCAGTACAAATCTGCTCCTCTACTGTAAGAAATGATTCCTGATTTGTTTTGGGCTATGGAAACTAATTACATGAATTTTGCACAATGACCTGTTTCTCCCAAACAGAGGTAGCACTTCTGGCCGTAAACAGACATACTTTTACTTCCAATTAACTGTGTGGGTATGTAAACTGCTTTTTCAACTTGAATTCAATAACCAGAAAATAGTTGGAACAAAGAATCAACATTTACAGTTAGAATACAAGACTCTGACCATCCTTCTTCCCTTCCTCTGCAAGCCAGCTGGGTTTATGAAAACAGACATACCCTGTCCCATTAAATCATAACAGGCTTTATTCCTTACCAGCCCTAGGCTCCAAGCTTTAGGAAAGGGATACAATACTAACTTCCAGAGTTAAACTTGACATAACTTATGGTTTAAACTTCGGCGGTGTTTTTGTTCTATTCCAGATACTCAAGAGCTGCCCTGCAATCCCTGAACCCTGCTGAATTCACACCCTGGTGATATATAAATGTTAAAGGGATGCAACTGGTAATTCTGCCCAGCTGTTAAGCTGCCTTCTGTAGCCCTATTTCTAACATCTGTTCTCAATATATGTGTGTTACCTTTTCCAAGCTACAGTAAAAATGCTTTAATCTTATTATTAGTATAAAAATAAGTTGTTATTAATGCTTAAAGCAATTGTTATCTTCTCCCCCTGCCATTCTGCTATGTTAATATCAGTATTTCTAAAATGAAGCTTTCTACATATGAGTCAGGCCTCCCATGTCATTTGTTTGAAAATCCTGAGAGCATTTTCTTAAATGAAAAATGAGCAGGGAAGGAAGTAAGTCTTTTATTTACCTTCGGATTTCCATCCTTTAGGACTTTCTTACTTGGTGTTCTCAGGTTGCTGCTGCAATTAGAAGACTCAATTGGTTTTAAATGAAAGCTGAGATTCCTGCATTCCCCAGGAGCTGTAGTTTTCATTAAAACCACCACCTAATATCAAGAGACTTGCAATTAAATTCCTGAGCAGCCAGCACAGTTGCAAAATGGTTTGTAAAGCCAGAGTGGGATAAATACATTGGAAGAGCAAGCTCTCGGGTGGTGTAAGCTGCTTCAACTGCTTTTGCTTTAGCTGAGTTCTGCATATTTGCTGAGAGGCATGGCACTGCTCAAACCAGATCTAGCCAAGGGTAGATGCAGCCACAGTGTATGTATTTACATGTTGCCTGTGTGAAGGAAAAGCTGTATAATTGCTGCACAAGAACTTCTGTTAATCCATGTGTGTAAGGGCCTGGCTGGAGGTGAAAAACTTGGACCATGAAAGCTTCAGTTGCATCTTTTGGAACTCTTGGAAAGGTTAAGCCTACTGCAAAGCTTTTATTTCCAAGAAGTAGTAGCATTGCGAAGGCAAAACCCATAATACGTGCTGTGTCTCCACCCTTCAAACTCAGCTGAGTAGAAAAGGAGCGCATCATAACAACTTTTCTCCCAGTTGCTTGGCTTAGTTCAGTGATCTTAGAGCAATATGGGAGAGGTTGTGCCTGCCAGGTTGGGATGTGGACTGATATCTAACCAGCAGGACGGAGCCTATGATTTGGCTGGGGCAGTGGGGAAGAGGTTTTCCTTTGTTAACTGCTCTCGCATCTTGCACAGAGAAGAGCAAGAAAGTTGAAAAAGAGCAGTCTAGCAGTAAAGTGCCTGGTATATTGATAATGTAAATGCATGGGTCTGTGATCCAGGGGGCCAGATGCATCTTCTCTTGGTGCCCTACTGAAGGGTTCAAGCACAATCAGGAGTTTATTTGAAATTGTGACAGTCAGAAGTGAGGAGCACTGGTAGGCTAGAAGGAAGAGTCATCAAGAACCAAAATTAATTACAAAACAGATGCAGTCTTTGCTATTTTGGGCTGTCTTCTCCTTCAGTACCTTAAAAAACAGAGTATTTTGGAGAACCAAAAGCTCATACACTCACCACAAAATTTCAGGTAGATTCTTTCCCTACAGAGTTGGGGGAGTGTGGGGGGGGAAATCCTTCCAGAATTTGATCAAGAGAAAGCTGTGCAGGGTTCTGTAGTCCTTTCCCATTAGCCCTGGCTGAGAAGGTGCTCAGGCAGGTCCCTGTCCTTTCCTCCAGCTGCAGTCTGCTGAGCTCCCATCTTCCCACAGGTGGTGGTCCTTGCAGCGTTGCCACACAGAAATTTCAGAAAGGTGGGTGTCTGTTCCGCAGGTAGTTGCTGGTTTTCCCCCTTTTATGTGCTGGAGTGAAATGAGCTTTTCAAATGAGACCAGTATTTGGAATAACTTGTGATTTCAATTGTAAACAAGCTCGGTGTGATTATGTAGCAGCAGCTGCTGGAAAACAAAGTGATTTATCCGACAGGTCCTATCTCTAGGTCTAGCAGGCCTAGAGACGAAGCTTTCCTGGGAACAACCACTACTGGACAGCAGCCAGGTTCTTTTTTGGGGGGGGGGTTTTGTTTGTTTGGTTGGGTTTTTTTCCTCAGAAGCAGTGCTACTTTTCTAACTTTAAAGCAAAACCTGTTCATTTGCTCTACATCCTGCAAGTCTGCAGAGGCAGTGTGAAGGAAGATGGGCAGAGGCTGGGAGAACTTTCATCTTAATGGGGCATGGAGCCCTGTCAGGGGTGGGAAGCTTCAGAGCCCATGGCAGTGTGCCGTGCCAATAACGGGATGAAACAATAGCTGCGACACTGAGAGCCTTCGCACAATTGCTTGGTGAGGATATTCGAGTCAAGTGCTTTGCTCGTTTGCTGCATGAAGCAAATCTGCTCGCTCCTGAGTAGTTAACTCTTCCTTCACTGTGTAACTTAATGCACAGCTTTCAAGGGCATCCAAATTTGTGAATGCTAAGGAAATTGCACTTGTGTTCCATGTTACTTGCTATGGCTCACATGTCCCTGCTTCCAGGGCCACTGTGAGACCTCTAAAACACTGCAGTGGAGCCCACGCCCTAAGCCTATGTGAAGATTTAGTGATGCACAAGCCGTGCTGTGACAGAGATGGGAAAACTGAGATGTCCTTGCTTGAGATCCAGAAGTGGAGCCAAGGAACTGTTCCCAAAATCCTTGTATTATTGATGCCTCATTTCCTCATTAATGCCACAGAAATTTATGTGAAGGGACTTCCACAGTGCTAATGAATTACCCATCGAAGTTTCCCCAGTGCCGATGGCAGGGAACGCTCCGGTTCTCTGCCCTCGCATTAGCACTGGGTGAGTAATTGAATTATTTGTTAGCTAGCAGAAGTAAAAGTCCTTTCCTTTTAGGTTTGATGTTTGTTGATAGTGTTGAGGGCTTTTCAATACCTTTTACTTAGGCGTTGAGTTATCATACAAATTGAAAACATTTTCATCATTTTGCCCATTCCAACGCCAGTGATGGTCAGCAGTTTCAGTCAGTCAGCTCTGTGGTTTTTTTCATTAATAAAATGCTGTCCTGCAACATCTCACCTACCTCTATTTAATAGGCAAAATCTGTCTAAAAGCATCTTTGAAATAAATACTTTTCCAATTAGCACTAATAGCAATTACATGTTTGCACTGGTGAAGTCCTTAATCTACTGTTCATCTGTATGGTGTGCATCACTGGTTGAAGGTAAGGGAGACATTTACTCCAGTGCAAAGGAGATGAGCTGTGCTCCTCCCGAAGTGCAAGTGAGAGAAGCCCAGCAATCTCATCTTTTAGAGTCATACAGACACGGTGTTTCTTGTGGCATGAAAAGACCTTCTGAAGGACACATGAGTCCCAAAACACACAGAGGCCATGTAGTCAGAGGTCCGAGGCTATACCAGAGGGATGCAGGTTATTTTAGGGGCATCCTTCATACAGACTGAGCAAGGTGCATAGGCAGGGATGGGTGGTCAGGCTGTGCACTCCTTCCCTCCCAAGCCTTGTAACTCAGGCTGAGGCTGCATCGAGTTAAATGAGAGTGGTAAGAGCTGTGCAACTTCTGCATTCCTGCTCCTGCCAGGACTTTCACATTACTTCAAATCTGGTTATGATTTTGTTGAAAATCCTCACCCATAGCCTCACTGCTGCCAGTAAATTTCTGAAAATCCCCTTGCATTTGATACCTGTGCCAGTGCACAGAACTGCACTGATTGAGCTTGGGGAGGATAAAAGGAGCAGCTCAATTGCTTGTGGTGAGCAGGTCTAGCAAAAATTACTGTGAAGGAGTAGGAATAAATCTAAAAGGAGCCACTCTTAAACCAAGTTGGGAGGATGCAGCTGGGGCTGGGTAGCCTATTGTGTGAAACCACTTTTACTAATCTTGTTCAAGTATGTGCACAGAGAGCTGGGAGTGATTTATTTGTTGTAATGGGCCTGATCCTGTGAAGCTGTGAGTGTTGCCAGCAAAGGTGACAAGGTTGGCTGCTCTGTGCAGTAGGAGGAGAGGTTGTATCTACAGGAAAGAGAAAGACAAGTTCAGAATACTGGAAGTATGAGACTGTGGAGATTAATGATAGAAAACTGCCATGTGTTTGGGGAGAAGGAAGTAAGCAGGAAGCAGGAGCCTAAATTAGGCTGCATCTCCCTGGGCGAAATGCTCAGTTTATAAATATTCTGGTAGCATTTAGAGCAGGGTTGGCTGTGCTGATTGCTCTTTGCTGTCCTTGATAGTATGCTGTGTTATTCATGCTTGTATTCTGCTTTGCTGACAAAACCACCCAGAGTACCTCAGCGGTCTGGGGGGAGGCTGTGCATGGGTTTGGCAGCAAGACTTCTGAATATGCTGGTGAGCAAGGAGGCTGTGCCCTGCTTGCCACTGCAGCCCGCAGTGCTGCAGGACAGGGGTGGTGTGTTGGGTTGTGAGCATTTAATTGTTCAGCTGGTGCCAGGGATGCTGGTTTTAAAGAGCATCTTCTCAACGGAGTCAAACCTTTACAGGAGATCACCGACTTGTCTTGACATTTGTGAGCAAGCTGGCACAGGGCCTGAAAAGAGTCATCACCACTCCTCCCCAGCCCCAAAGCTGACAGGCAAGGGAAAGCAAGGCATGAAGAGGAAAATGTGGGGTGCTGAGGCCCCAGCTGGGTGGAAGATCTGGGAACAAAGCAACAAAATGCTCAGGCTTAAAACACAACAGATTTCAGCCTTCAAAATCTCACAGCAATTGATTTACAGGAGCAAAATAGTTATTGCTCCAAGGAGTTGGCACCTATGGTGAGCTCCACTTTTCCCTCCCTCTTTGTCATGGCCTCAGGAGGACTGAGGTGCAAGTGGAAATCACCAGGTCCTGCAGTTTGTGAAAAACAAGATGAGGCATTTCAGTGTTTTCTAGGCTGCAGTTTATGGGATCACTGGGAATTGCTGCTTTGCTGAATGCAGTCCATACACTTAACAGCACAGCATTGCTTCTAAAGGATCCCAGCCAGTTGCTCCTGTCTGCTGTGGTATACAGAAATGAAAAGTGCAATCCAGCCTTTGTTTCAAATGAAAATTCTCTCTGATCTGGAATAGCTCTACCCTGGGATGTGCCTTAAATATGATAGCAGAGCTGCTATGCCAGGGAGTATGCTTTTTTATTTGTAATGAAAAGAACTTTATTCCTATCATAAAAAAGTTTAGTGTGGAAAGTTAACTAAGGTACTGGTTTTTTAGAAGCTGAAAATATCAGGAACTCAAAAGGCAGCAGTGGTTTTTTAATTTTTCTAACTTTTCTTCTTCTCTTTTAAAGCCCCTGGGAACTGTTGTAACTCCAGACCAAATAATTCATTTGTATTCCTGTCAGTCCCACGTATGCTTCTGTAAGTATTGCGTGCAATTCCAACTAAATGGACAGTTAAACTAAAGATGGTACTGAGCAAATCAGACTGCAAACCATACGTATAGGCAGAAATATAACACATTGCAAGACCTCTACTGTGCCATCAGTTGTCCTCTGCTGAGCTGCAATGTTTTTTTGAATCACTTATACAAAGAGGCCACTTTGATTTTTTGTTTCTGTACATGATGTATTATGAAACCAGTGCTGATGTCCCCATGAAGTTTTGCCTCTTTCTCTTGCTGATATATCGGGCTGATGTAGTTGCCCTGCAGGAAGGATACATGGAGCTACGACATGCAGGGCAGACTCCAGCCCTGAAATTTAATGGCACTTGCTCTGAGCTTAAATGTGTAGGGTAATGGTTACCAGGGATGGAGCATGGCTGATCACCAAGTCTGGTATTTCTCAGGTACCTGTCTCTTCTGGATGGGGATGTTTTGCAGACTTAGATTATGACTATTGCTGTGTCAATAATTGCCATCTACTTGATGACAACCTCACCTATGCGTGTTTGTCTAATCTGCAAGTTTGGTTGTTTTAGAGCAATATGAAGGAAAATGAGTTTTGAACCCTAGAATCATGTGAGCTTGTTTGCAAAGAGGAGGATGTGAGTAAGTTAACTGTGTGTACCTTATGCGTTTTGGGTTTGCTTGGGATTTTTGGCTTCAGTAAATGTAATCACTGAAGGAAGGGAGCAGTGCTTTCTCTCACTACCTGATCTGCATCTCATTTAATAAGTCGTTTTCCATTTTGATGTTTACATTTCACACTGTTAATGCAGTTGGACAAAATGGTGACTTCAGCCAACAGGGATGAGTAATTTAGGAAAAATTTTCTGGGGTACTCTGTTCATTCCCTCCTGTGCTGGTGTCACTGTTGTGGTGAAAATCTATACTAAGCAGGTGGCCTTAATGTCATTCAAAAGTAAGACTTTTCATGTTAAACTCTAGGTTTTGGTTGAATAAATCAATAGCCTCTCAACTAATCCCATTGTCTAGCCCATCACAACTTTAAACCAGGCAATTTCTGTAGAGGAGCTAGTGTTTTCTAGACATGTCTCTTTGCAAGATGGTACAGACATTACTGTATGTTATGGTTGAGTTATAGTTATTTTTAGGGTCAGGGTTTTTGCTGGGATAAAGTATGGTTGGTGTGGGGCTGTGAAGGGGTCCCTAAGTGAACAGTGGGCTGCAAAGAGACCTGGGCTGTGAGAAATGTTCTGGATGGTGTGTTACGGGTGTCTTGGCCAGGGTTGGGGAAGAAAAACCCAATTGGATACCTTAATTTATCCCTGACTCCTTCTTTATCACAGTTGCTTTTGGGGGCAGATGCATCCTTTTCCTGGCGCACAATTTCCAGCTCCAACAAAATCATTAGCAATTTTACTTAGAGTATACTTTGAAATGTATCATCTATTCATTATTATCTTATTTGGAAGGAAATTATTAATGATTCTGAAATCACAAGCTGTAATGATTTCACTGTCTGTGAGAATTCATTAGGCTTTATTTCATCAGCTACCTAATGCACACTATCATCTTTCCAAAGAGCAATTGCAATTGCACAACAAGAAAAACAGACTCTGTGGACGTGAGGAAAAACACCCTGGATAGCAGTCTAGGCTGCTCAATTCTTGCAAAATCAAAAATTGGATACCAACAGTTTAGGTAAATTGAAGCTGAAAGAAATCAAAATCATTTTGCAGGCCCAGGATAAACAAAAAAACCAATATGAATATCAAATTGACCCTGCTCCAGGTGAGAATAATTTGGTGTGATGTATTTGCCATCTCTGAACGCGTTGCTTACAGACAAATTAAGTGGTGTGCCTGGAATAAAAAGAACAGGAGGTAAACATAAAGTCACAAGGAAATAAGGGTCTTGATCCAAATGCAGCACTGAGATAATTTTGAAGCCAATGCATTTCTAAGGGAAAGCAGCACTGTAAGCTGCAAGGTTTTTCTTGGTAGGAGTGTTCCTTTATGCAGAAATTATACAGCTGTTGATGCCAATTTTAGCATGGCAGCTCAGGGACAGTGTTAATGAACACAGGGCAAGTAGGAAGGAGTGTATGAGAAATGAAGAAAAAAGTACCTGGTAGAGGGACTGGGGGAGTGGGTAGTAAGAGGCATATCCTGGCCTCAGTGAAATTACTGGAAATTTTGTCATGAATGTCCAAAAATGAGTGCTTCCCCCCACCTCCCTTCTGTTGTTTTTTTGTTTTTCTTTTTTTAATAGTGGTCTTGTTAAAGTGCTTCTGAGCCAAGCAGCCTTCCTCAAATGCTTGGAGTGGCTGGATTCAGCACTGAACCCACACCCTGATGACCAGAAGAGGAGGGGCTTCATTCACGAGGTCTTGCTGCCAGGTCTCATTAGTGAAGTAAGTGTTCTCTTTTCTCCTAATTACCCTGTGCAGACATCCCCAGCGCTGCTCAGCTTCAGTTCACGGTCCCCTCAAGCTAAGCGCAGCTTCATAAAAAGCCAGCCTGTTTTGTAAAATGTGCAGGATAAGAAGGCACAGACCTGCTGTGTGGGTGCAGAGTGTAAATGTGAGGGCTAAATGAGAAGGCGGGGTGGCAGGAGCAGGAGTGGGAGATTGTACCTGTTAGTTACCATTGGGTGTCAGGGGAGTTTTGTCACCAAATTCCATTACAATGAGAGTTTCAGCCTTTAAAAGTACAATTCAGTGGCTTGTTTCATTAAATAAGCTAGCGAAGATTGTATATTAGTCTCTGACAGGGCTACATTTGGATAAAAACCATGCTGAATTATTTCTTTTGTCATTAATGTCACACAAACCACGCTAAGGAGAATTACATGGGCTGCAAAAGTGAGTAGTGCTAAGTCTGATTCAAACAAATGGAATTGTTATTCTTCAATACCAGTTGCAGGTTGCAGCTGCCTAATGCATCCAGGAGAGGATGAGAAGTAAATGGTAAATCAATGGAAAGGTTCATACTTGACTGACAGCCTTTAAATAATGTAAAGGGTCCCTCAGCACACAGCAGGGTTATATAGTACATTAGCATTTAAGACCAGTGGAAAGACATGCAGGGAGGTGTTTAGGAAGTTTTGTCCTTGTAGCTGCAAAGCTAAAGGAACTGGAAAGGAGCATACCTAGAAATTTGGTTTGAAAGCTCAAACTCTTCCTGGAGAATGAGAAAACAAAGAAATCTTAATTTGGCCAGACTAATTTTTGTTTATATTTGGCCTTTGGTAAGCCCAAAAGGGGTCTTGGCGCTGTGCAGCAGAGAGGACACGAGGACATGGTGCTCTCTGTAATACTCGAGGCAAGGGGGTGAACCCAAGGCCAGTTTGGGAGTGGGGGCTCAGCCCTCTGTGCCACACAAGAGGACATCTTTGTAAGCTATGCTGTAAAAGTTTCCAGGACTTGGATGCTCTGCTTGCCTATCAGCAGCTGTGGGCATACCATTCAGGGCATCCTGGCTGTTTACAGCTGTGTTCCTTCTGTAAAACAGCCCCTGTTCCCCTGAATAAACATTTATATGAACACAAACAGAAGGGTGTCAAGCAAAATGGTGAACAAAATTGGAAGTTGTATCTAGTTGCAGGTTACAGTCACCATGTTCCCCCTCTGGTTCTGCAGGTCTGTGCATTATTGTCTGTTCTCTTTGGACATGTGCACATGCTGTCCTGCTTGTGTGCGTGCTCTCTCTGAATTATGAAAGGTCTGAACTTTGCATTTCTGATCCCAGAAATGGGTCATAAGTCAGCTGTTGATTTGTAGCTGTTTGGTGTGCTGAGAAAAAAAGTTGCAAGGGAAAGTTGTGAGCAGACAGATGGACATACCTTCTCCCTGATTCCCGGGAGCATACTTTTGAATTACATCTGCTAGACGATGACCAAGAATATAGGGGAATTCTTGATCTGGTTTTAACCCTCGTGACAATTTCACAGGCTTGATTATTAAGAACTAGACTTTTTGCATTTATAGAGAAGCTGCCCAGAGAAAGTGACCCATGAAGATGTTTATTCTTATGGCTTCACATTAAATATGAAATTCTAGAGAAAAAGAGAGCCTGCATATGTGTGTGTGTATATATACTTAAAAAAGGATATGGCTGATACTCTCTTCGCTACTGTACTTTTATATTGTTGTTAGGCACTGTTGAATGTACATGGCCTCCCCAGCACCACTGTCTATTGACATGCTCCACTTATCCAAAAGCAGCAAGATTGAGGTAGATCAGCTGCAGCCCCTACCCTCCCTCTGGAAGTGTCTCCCCACCACATGTTAGGCTGTGAGAAATTGGGACTTGGCAGGGATGGTATTTGATTTCTGATTCAGTGGCAGACTTTTTGTGGAACATTAGGCGTACAGCAATTTATGCAGCTACACAAGCTATTCAGTTTTCTGCTTTGTCATCTATCAAATCAGGAGAAATAGCCTGAAAATTATGTAGTGATGATACTTTAGTAACTGTATCATGCTGAGGCACAACTGTAATAAGGTAACAAGACCGTGAAACTTTGGTTTATTCAATTCTTTCCTACTTTAACCATTAAATTTTATGGCAACAGTATCAGAAATACATCTATTTTTTTAAGAAGCTGAGGCACCATTTATTCTACAGTGAGAAATAACAGCCAGTTGGAAAACAGAATTAACCTTTCATGCAACCTGAGTGAGGACATGCCTGTCAGTTCATGAAGGTTGAGAGAGTTCGTTTTTTTGCATGTCAGATAGTCCATGGCAGACTGAGCAGGTTATATGGAAGATCTCATGGAATAAGCTGTGTGCTGTGATGGCTGGATGCAGCCTTTAAACAGGCACATCAATCAGAAGTGACTCCTGACATCCAGAATGGGGTAATGAAATTAATTGCATTTTTCAAGGATATAAAAAGCTTTAATTTAAAAGTACAATGCATGAAATTCTGCTTTTCATTCATGAATACTACTAAAGAAACTCCTAATCTGATAACTCCATTTACTTTAGTATCTTTAGACATTCCTCTGACTTTCTGACAGAGCTATGAACAGTTTCTCCTCTCTTCCCAGGCTTTCTTCTCTTTTATGTCCCACCCACCAGTCTCACTTGATCCTGTTCTACCACTGGATGTTCTGAAGTGCACATTTGCTTTTGGTGCCTCCAGTACATGGGATAGAAGGTAAGTGGAGCACCAGCAGTGGAAAGCTGAGTCTTGTGACCTTTTCAGCAGCCCCATGTTTGATGAGAAGAGCCAGCAGCTGGGAGGAGCAGGCGGGTCTCTTTGCAGCTACCTGGCTGGAAATCCAGAGTAGCTCCCTTTAACTATGAATTCAGTGCGGCAACTTAAAATGTGTCTCCACTAGCAGCTGCCTTTCACTGGATTTACTTGACTGGGCTTTGATGTTATTTATTGTCCTACTAATTTCTGTGTCACTGTGTGCATGTGTGTCATATATCACATGTGACACATCACTAGTAGTTTTGTTGATGTGTTCTTTTTTCCCCTTAAATCATGGACAGAGATACTGAGCAGCATGGGGCCAAGATACAGCCCACAGAGACCTGTCAGAAATATTCCAGAGGCTGAGGATTTCACAACTTGTCATTCTGTTTGAACAGCTGCCATTTAGTAATCTTTTTGTGGAGAAATACAGCACACCCTGATTTGATTCTGCCCCGTGAACCCACAGGCAGAGTAGTTGCATGACATACAGTTACTCTGTTAACTTAAGGTGTGGTAGAGGAAAAACTCCCCAGGTACCAAGCAGAAATCAGACTCCACTCAATAGTCTCATGTATGCCATGCTGTTATGAACCACTTAGTGAAAAAAAAATTCTGGAAGGTCATCTAAGTGCTTGGCTGGAAAGTTTGAGGTCTTGAAAATGCTGGAGTAGCTTTGTTGCATTCAGGTAAAAGAATGTTTAGCCAAACAACTTTAAAAATAGGTTGAAATGGCTTTTATATCCTGGGCTCTTCAGACACAACCCCCTGAGCGGGAATGAATCTGGCTGTGAAGGTGTAAGGCACGTGTTTGGGTTGGGTGACACCCAGGAAAGTTGTGCAAGCATGCAGCTGTGGTGGGGTGGCATGCAGTGAAGAGAGTGATTACAGTCCAGATTAAGGCAGTCAGGATAATATCACTAAAGTCACTCAAATTATTTTGTATTTACACCAATGTGGATGAAAGCACAGTTTGCATTTTAGCCTAGAATAGTAGCTCCTGGAGAAAAAAAATTTGAATATGCTGCACTCAAAGATCTCCATCAACTGTAGAAAGGGGGATTAGCTGCATTACCCTGGGTGAAGCTACTACAGGTTTTGATCTTACTCTAGCATTCGTTAGTTGCTGGAGCAATTACTAAGTATTTACAGAGTACTTTCTTTTCCTGACTGATAAAAAAGCTTGTTTGCCATAGCAACCCCAGTGGTGACTCTGCTTCTCAGGTACAAAGCGCTTTCCAGAAGATGCACACCAGCACATAACACGAACTTTGGAAATTGTTGGTGTTTTAGAGCAAGAAGGATCTGATGTATAATAAGATGTCAAACAGAAAATAAAGTATGCAGTAAGCTCATTAACTAAGATCCCTTTGTAATCGTCTTCAGTAGTGCTTTTGTTTCCCCTGTTGTTTTTGCTTTCTTTTGTCTAAACATGAATTTAAAAAAAAATAAAAGGAATGTTTTATTGAATAAGAAAACAATACAGATGCAGGTGGGTAGATGTTGAAGAATATTTTTAGCCTAGTGTTTGACAAAGACATTGTTAGCACTGCCAAAAACAACCAAAGGTGAGAGTGGATCCGTGTTTCCCTCAAAGGAAGCTCCTCTGGGGTTGTGGTGATCCAGACCAAAAGGCTGCTGGACACTCACCTGGGCTGTCTGCAGAATTTGCAATCAGTGATTTAGTTTCCTTCTCAAGCTGAGTGTGTTCAGAAGAAGGCAAGGAGTCTCTCATCTTTTGGCTGACCTCTTTTTTGTTGTCTTTCTCAGAAATGTTGATGAAGTTGCAAAAGTCACAAAAGCTGCCCTTCCTAATGTGTCAGTGCACAGGGGTGGTCTGAGGGCAACCCCTGCCTTCACTGGCAGATCCCGAATGCATTGTCCTGTCTCAGAGTTAGCCTGGCTGTTGAATGATGTATTGGAGTGATTTACTTGCTCCGAGAAAACAGACCTTCCTCTCACACTTCTGGCTGGAGCTTCTGTGCAGGCTTCAGCAGTGGGCAGCTCTGCCATTTCTGTGTAATTTCAGTGAGGGAAGTGGAGAACACTGAATACTTTTCCAGCCTTGCAATTTAATAGCCAGCTTGTAAATGATAATGTGGGGTGTGCTTTTTTAGAAACTAAGAAATTTTAGAAATCTAGAAATTTTAGAAATTAAGATGATGCAGGAAAGCAGGAAATCTCATATCACTTCATGCAACCATCCTCAGGTCTGATCACCCTCCCTTTGAGATCAGCTGAGGTTTCCCTGTCATTTATGCAGGTACCCGTCAATGTACTTATCTGTTTTCCTGGCAAGCTTTTGAGCTGTTCCTAGGCTCTGTGCAGCTGCAGCACCTGGGGCAGGTTAGTGGCTGTGTGGATGGACTTGAAACAGTCTTTTGGGGCAAAGCATGCCAGATCCAAAAGCTCTTGGGCTTGGTAACAACTACCATGATGCCTCAGAGCTCTGGACTGAGACCTAGAAATACTAATAATGAGCTGAAACTTGGAAGCAAACCCAGCTCATAAAAATGACTGTCAAAACAGGCCTCATGCATTTTACTTTAAATTTGACCAATTGTCAATGTTTCAGCTGGACAAAGGTTTTCATAATATTCTCAGAATCGTCATTCCTTTAGGATTAACTAAGGGCAAAAAAGAGGTGATTCTTTTAAATAAACTTTCAGATGAGAAGATAGGACACAGGACTGTTATGACCTTTTTATGAAGAAACAAATAAAAAAAAAACGAACAAAAAAAATTCACCCAAAAGAACAAAAGAGAAAAGTCTAAGTATCAATGCCTTCATGGAAGGCTTGGCCAGCAAAGCTCCAAAGAAAATAATAATCCAGTAATTGGTGGCTTTCTGCACCACCAGTTCTGTTTCTTGAAGCAGTAAATTCATCTTTGCATCTCTGTTTAGAGAAAACCTCAGGGTCCTGCCTGGCTTTACTAAATCATGAGTAACAACAACAGGGGATGGCAGTGCAACGGTATCTCCCTGGGCAGCATGGGCCACGGACCTTATGCAAGGTCTACTGGGATGCTCTGCTGCAAGAAAGAAAAAAATTCCATTATTTGTCGTCATTTGTCGTCAGCACATAAAAATAAGTTGGCGTAAGGCAGTGTTCAGAAGGAGTTAGCGTGTCAGTGTGAGCACATTGCGGTTAACCTTGATGTGCTGAAGCAAAGGTCAGGGTAAGATTTAAGTGGAGATTGAGAGGAAAGTAGAAGCAGCTAAGCCCTGCTTAGTGGAGAGCCTTCTTCCCTGTATGGGGATTGGCAGTGATACATTTCATTTTACAGGTATTGGGAGTTGTAAGAGAGAAGGTAGGGCTCATGGTAAGGTATCAGCCTGACCTTAATCTGGAATTCCTGGAGACCAGTGGTCTGGGCTAGAGCTTGCTCTGAGAAGTATGTTGGCTTTAGCAGGACCTGTGCTGGTAGAGTAGATCTAGCTATATTTGATGTTATGAGTATTTGAGATTGTAGGAATGAAGTTGAGAATAGTGTCAGAGTTAGTGTTGGGTTGAAGGCTGGATAACACTTTTGCAGCATAGGTTTGTCTTTTAGTAAAGAGCAAGACAGAGCAGCATGTGATGGAATGTTAGAAGTATAAGAAAAAAAAAAAGGTGTTAGAAAGCAAAGAAACAAAACCCAGGCACAGTATTTTGTTTGCACAGTGAATCCTCCAAATCAATTTCTGAACAAATTGAACAGCTTTATCTTGTAGTTGAAACTATTTTGAAATACACTCTTCTCTCTGCTGCTGCTAGGGACCCAACTGTGTAATGACAGCTGGGTTTCATCTGCATGATTCTGGGAGCCAAAGGGACTGTGTTCTCCACAGCTTATTACTGGTAGGATGCCTAAAGAAAGTGCTCTTCATTTGTATTCCAAAATCAGCTTTCCCATCTGTGATCTGCTCTGGAGTTGACACCTGTAAGAGAAAAATAAGTTGTAGCTTTTGATTTATCCACTGATTTAATAATTGTTTTCTCTGTGTAATGGGGATCCCTGGAAGAGATGCAAAGTGTTTGGTCTTTCCTGCCTGTCTGATAGGTTATATTTTAAAGGGAAATTGTAAGAAGTGAGAGATCCCCACACTTCCATGCTCCTGCTGCAAATCTCCAGCAAAGCTGAGATACTAAATAGGCGTTGGCTTGTGCTGGAGTTCCCTGCAGCATTTGTAAAGCCTGCTTTCCTCAAGAAAGAGATCTTTAGTGCTATTTTGCCTGCTGATAACCCTCCCTCTCCTCCTTCCCACCTTTGGCAACATCTATGCCGTAGAGGTGGCAAACCCCTGAAACTTTTAAGATTTTCTGTTTGTGTGAGCTGTGGGAAGCTCTGCCCGCCCACTGTCCAATGTCCCCATCCACAGGAGCAGGCTGGGTTAGGGTTGAGGTCAGGGTCAGGTCCCCTGGCTCTGCGTGGGTGGCTGCAGCTGCCCTTTCCTGGGACAGAGGAGTCCTGCAAGAGCTGGGGTGGGGTTTTGAAGATGCCCCATACTTGCATCCTTGTTTTTTTGTCTCCTTCCTTGGGGTTACAAGAAATGCAATGAAGGGATCTGCCTGCTGAGGAGTTTGTAGCTAATGTTAGTCCTGCGCTGATAAAAGCTGTGCTTCCCTGCTCCTGAAGCAACTCGGAGGCTGTGCTGCAGGCCATCGCCCCCTGCTGCTTTCCCTGTGCAGGCAGAGCACGCAGCCCCAGTGAAAGCCAAGCTGGGGCTGCAGCACCCTTTTTTCGGCCCTGCACTGTGCTGGAAGGTGCTGTGCCACTGCTCAGGGCAGAGCCAGGCTGCTGCCTGCACCCATCTTTGCTTGCATTCCCTTGCCAGTCCCTCCTCATGCTACTGTGCCATTTGTTTCTTGATGGGAAGAGTAATATTTTATGACAAAGGTAGAGCTTCATGACAGCAGCAGCAGAAATTACTTTCCTTTCTGACTAGTCCTTCAAGGAAAATCTTGCAGATCTGACTCTCCAGGGGCTGAAATCAATGCAGGTGTTAAGCAATGTGGCTTGGCTATTTGGATAAAATAGCCTAGTTTTGATTAGGTAGGGAATCGGAGGCTAAAGGGATTTCTTTTTCTCAGAACTGGGCAAAGAATAGCAATGTAAAAAGCTGGATCAAATAGCTAAAGCCAGTATCTTCCCTGAGCCTTTCTTTCAGTTCCTCTGTAGCACATCAACATAAGAGAGACTTAAACTCCAGTTTCTGAAGTTTGCTGAGTGGGAGGGCGAAAAATAAAAGGAAAAGGGAGTTCACAGCTGCAGCCTCTCAGGAAATTGTGGTAACAACTTGTCATCCTTGGAGTCATGGCTGATAATGCACCTGTGCATCCTTGTGGCTGTTGGTCTTTATCTAAATTATCTGTTGACACATCTGAAATTTAATGATGCCATATGACACTTGCTACAATACAGTCTCTTTAGCATGTTCCCCCTTTCCCAGTACTCAGGAAGGCAGCATGGACAGGAAGAAAAAAAATGCTTTTTTGCTACATTTTGCTTCTGATGTGTTAATACTCTCCAGCCTGCTGAGCTGCTTGGTCTGTTGGCTATGTTTGGGCATTGCAGACTGAGAAGCGGATGCATTTACTTTCACATTCTTGCAGACATACCTGTCCTTATTGTGTATTCTTACAACTCAAACCTTATCTGGTGTCAAAAGGAGAGAACAGATAGAAAAATGCTTATTTTAACATTTCCCATGTTAAGGAATAATTCCCACTGGATTGGCATAGGGATATGTGCTGCCATTTCCTCCAGAAAAGTGATTTTCCTATTAAATACCTCCAGTTTCCTTCCCAGAGCAGGGCACAGCCATTCACAAGAATCGCAGATGGGGCAAGGTTCCCGCAGGCCCTTTCTCTGCACTATTGCACTGCTTACACCCTGCTTTGCTGCTTTTATTCCTTATTTTTCATTTTAGCAGCCGAGGCCAGGCCGGAGACTCTGGATGGGTGACTGGGCAGGTGGACAGAGCAGTTTGTGACGCAGGGCATGACAAACTGACCCCATGCAAGGTAGGGGACCAGCAAAGACCCCACACTGCACCCACAGAGCTGCCCCCAGGCACCAGCCCTGACTCTACCTTCTCTCCCACTTCCTCCCTGATTTGCAGTAACTTTTTTAAGCCCTTCTGTTGCCTGCCTCCATCTTAATTTGGTTTACAATACATGTGCTGCCAGGCTACCTGAAATATAGTGAAAGAAACGACACAAATATCCTCACAGATGTGACAACAAAAGAATATAAAAAGAAAGAATTCCCTTAAAGGGAAGAGAAGAAAAAAAAAAGGAGGAAGGCTCGGATATTTTGTCAGGTATATTTGGTGAGGGTTTTTTCAAAGACCTTCGTGTTCTAATAATGCTGTTGGTTAAAAGGAAAAAAACTGTTTTATTAAGAGTACTACTTCTACTTCTTTTCTGTAGAATTAATATTCACCCATGAAAAAATATAGATTCCACTTTGTATGCTAATTTTGACTGCTTATTTTTGCTCCCTTTAATTTTTTTATGAAATTGTACCTGGGTCCCTGTAATCCTAAATTCAACATGAAGAAAGAACCTGAATGCTGCTGCAAATCGCTTGCTGATTTCCAAAATATCTTATGCAATATATGACCTGGAGAGGAGCCATACTTCCTTCAGTAAAAGAAAGAAAAAGGAAAAAAGGGCGAGTTTTTCTTGCCTCCCTGCTTTGGGAGAAAAGTCGGAACATTCAAAGTCTAAAGACCTCTAGTAAGACAAGATGCTAATGAGCAAATTTTTAAAAATCTTATTGTATCTAAATAACATCCTGGGTTTTGGCATCTTGTTTCATTATGTCTTGGCTTCGGTTGGTTGGTTGGTTGGTTGGTTGGTTGGTTGGTCTGGGGTTTTTTTGTTATTGTTTTTTTTTAACGTCAGCATCTGGTGGCACTGAATACTATCTATTCTGGAATTACACCATGGTGTGGGGCATGGTGCTACAACAGGATGGGATTTCAGGGTAATGTGGGTGCTCTTCTTAGGGAAAATTTTCCTGCAGCTCTTGTTAGTAGTTCACAGAATATGGGACTTATTGCAGGAAGGCTCTGAACGAGCCCTGGGGACACCCACTCTGGTTGTGTCACCCACTGTCCCTGGCACAGTTTCAGGATATTCCCATCAGATTCCCATTAGATATGGCTCCACATTTGCCAGGGACATTGTTGGCCTGTTTATTTACTAGCAGGGCACTGTGCAAAAGGCACCAGGCAAGTGCTGCCCACCTCCCAGGGTACGATTTCTCCCTCTGGAGACATAACAGCCTCAGCTGGGAAGAGCAGTCAGTTGTACGTTGGTTGTGATATTGTGCTTGAATGAAAGCCAGAAGTCAAAAAGTATAAAGCAATCTCTGTCACTCCTTTCCCGAGGAGAGAATTTTTCTCTCATTTAACAGCCCCACACCTTTGCAAACCTTTTCTCTCGCTATCATAATACATTTTTAATGAGCCCTTCTACAAAGACCACAAGGTAGCTCGGAAGCCTTAAGCAGAGGCCATAAAATTTTTTATTATATCTGTGATTTTTTTTATTCTTTTACTGCACAGAGAGAAATGTACTACAGCTCTGAGCAATAGTGACAGGATGATCTTGGGTGAACAGAAGAAGAATCAGTGGGTAAGCAGTTCCTTTAAGAATAAAAAAGGTGTTAAATTGGTCAAGCCTTGTGCTGCTTTGAAGCTCTCTGGCATGACATTTTTGGTGGGTTTATTACATTTTTGTGTGTGTGTGTTTAAGCTACTGCTTAGTCAAGTAGATAGTGTCAGATCTTGGTAAAGTGAACTCCAACATCCTAAAGTCAAATTATGATATAATGTAACATGCAAAAACTGTGAGCTGGTTTTTTTTTCCCCTTTTTATTCACCTAGGATATTTTTTAATAAATCTGAGAATTTAACTGTGTCTGTCACTGCAGTTTAAAAACAAGCTGAGATAGTTACTTAGTTAATTCAAAAATGATTGGAAAAGATGAAGACAACTTGTGATTTCCAAAGTTCTGTATATGCAAGACAGCTTGAAGTTCAGTCTGAAGACATTTTGCTGTAATCTTCTTCATCTTTGCCACATTTTGATGGAAAAAATAAAATTATTTTGATACTTGGTGTTTCATATGAGATATTGCCTTTTCAGGTAGTGTGATTTCAGCTGTATATCACAAAGTGCAATGTTTTATCATTCTGTCTTGCTTAGGAAAATCTATTCTTGCCTAAATTATTTCTGTGCCACATCATCTTGAAGTATTTCAAACCAGAGCAATGCGAAAAGCTCATCTTGAAGCATTTGGCTGCTGAACTATAGAATTCTGAGCTCTCATTGCTGTAGGATCTGAGAACCTTCCAGCACTACATTAAACACCATGACTAACATCTGCCATGTTTTGCTTGCTTTCACATCCTCCCATCTGGGGAAAATGTGTGCCCAGCTTTGGTCAGGTTTTTCTGTATGAGAATGGTTTGATTTTTAAGACAGATGCATTCTTCTGAATTTCAGTAAGAAAAGGCAAGATGGAATAAACACATATAGTGCTTGGAGTGGCATGCAGAAATGTTTGTAGTGGTCCTTAGTGGGGGGAGGATGTTCAGCTTTCTCAGATTAACCTGGAAGAATTGCTGACCATACTAGGATTTTTTTGTGGGAGGGAAGCAGAACTGGATTTTCCTGAAAGTCAAGAGCAGATATGCCCATTGCTAGACTGCAGCAAGTGAAGCTGCAGCTTGCTGGGCTTCAAGCGCTACTTAGTAAGGGCATGCTGCTTTATTCTATAGCAGAGGATGAATGGAAGCGTTACATCTAGAAACTGTTGTGTGAGAGCTTTGGGCCTAGATTCATGCTCACTTGCAGAGATTTGTGGTTGTCCAAAGGGAGAGGGTTTTTTTTGGCTAAGAGGTGGCAAATGTGAAGCTGTTTTGAAACTGCTGGTCCTTGTGCAGGAAAGGGCTGAATTCCATTTTCAGGAAGCCTGAAACTTCAACTCTCATGTGGAAGCCCCATCCCCTTCTACTAGCTCAGATGTCAGTAGTTAGGCTTTATCTGCATTGCTAACTATTGTGATTGCTCACTGTTAACTCATCAAACAAGATGAGAGGATCTCATTACAAGGGCCTGCACTATCTATTATGAATGCTGCTGTTTCAAATGAGACTCATTTTGCGTTGGAATTTAACAGCATGCTGGATAGAGGCACAGATAGTTTAATTGTCCTGAAAGTCAACTCAATTTACCAGAGGAACAATTCATCTTTGCTCTGCACCAGAGGTGGCCAGTCTTCCAACCCCTGGCAAAAGGATGCATGGCTGCTCTCACCTGCACCAACCACATCATTGCTCTCTTCTACAGAAGTCACAGCTCAGGCCCTTGAAGGTGACAGTCAGCCACTGGCATTGCTGTCCTGCAAAATGCCATAATGCACAAATTCATCTGGGTTCATTCCTAAATCTAGTGCTACCTTACTGAATAAGCTGGACAGAAATTACAAGTGTCTTTCGTCCTTTTCAAAATCTCAGACTCAGCTGCCAGCACTCACTAGTTCTGGTATAACTACTTCAGAGCTCAGGCTAGCATTTTCTGATCAGTTCTGCAAAAAAAGCATAAAAAAGTTCCCTGGTTCCTAAAACTGGTAGATCCCAGCTTCCTAAATTCTCTATGCGATATCCAAAGCAAATATTTTCTCAGGATTACAAGTTTTATTAATGTCTTTGGTTTTTTAAATTTTATTTCTCAAAAAGTGTGTAATGACTGGCTAGCTGGAGATGATGGGCCAGAAGATTGTATCAGCACAGTTACGAGGAAGAATGTGTGAACACTTTTGGTTAGGTTGGAAAGGAGGAAGAGACTGCCAATTCTTAAAGACAGGGAGAAGACGAGACAGAAGCAAATATAAAGGCTATGCAGGCACAGGCAGAATTTGGGATCAGATTTACCATAAGATCAGCAGGAAAGGGTGCATTTACATTGCATGTAATGCACAGATCAAGGTTGGTGGTTGGCAGCCGCCTCTGTAGGGAGCAGGAAAGGTGCCCTCTTGTTTTCTGTCTTCCAGCTCAGGGGTCAGCTAGACATTTCTAGGGATCATTTATGATTTCCAGCTGAAGTGTGCATGCTGAGATTTCACTTACTCCTTTGGAGTGACTCCTGCTGCCTCTCCCAAATGCTTTAGTGGCTATTGCAGAGCTTCCTAGACTGCACTATAAACCATACATTGTTAAAAGCAAATAAGGAAGGAAATTGCTGGTTAACTAATCCTAATCAAAATTGTCCCTAGATGATGTGTAAATTCTGAGCCACCTGTGGTGGGCACCAAATTCTCTTTCAAACTCAGCTTTAGATGGTTTTCATGTGCCGTTCTCACAGCCTTTTCATGTGCCTGTTTTTTCTGCTGCTATTTGCTACTTTGACCTGAAGAATCAGGTCATGTTCCCTGGGGAACATTTTGTCAGTGACTGCTGTGTGGACAGTTGCAGGCTTCAAAAGGTAGTTTTGTTGCTGTTTCTTCTTCTTTTTTTTTTTTTAAAAAAATCCTTATGAGCAGAAAAAGAAGATAATTTGCAAACAGAAAACGGTAAAAGGAGAATCACGTGTTTTTGGATCATGATCATGCTATCAGAAGCACATTGGCATAATGAGGGGATAATTACGAACTGTGCCGTGTTCTGTTTTCACACAGTTATGACAGTTAGGCATGGGAGCGGGCAGGTTGTCACTCATTTTAGGCAAACCCTTTAGCAGGCACAAAGGAGCCTAAATGTGTATGGGAAACAGTTCATCCTTTGTAGCCCACCTCATCACTTCCAGCATGATTAAATTCACTGACCAGCAGCAAATGCACAGTGTGGAGTTGCACAAGCAATGCCAAATCATTGTAATTCTTCCTGGTAGCAAAAGAGGTGAGGTGGTAAGTATTAAGATACTGAGAGCATCCAAACCAGCAGTTGCAATGTCAGTCTTTGTATCAGCCTAGCTGCCCTCTTGCATGTGCACACAGAGGATGAAGTGTTTTGCCCAAATTTAACTTGTCTTTGCTGTGGTTCCTGTACAGCGGTCCCATGCAGATCTGTAGTTCTCCATTACAAAACCTCCAGTCCAGGGTTTGCTGTCAGAATAACTTTGTCTGAGGTACAACACTGGGCAATGATGCTTTCATGGGATAAAAGACTTCCAGCACTCGCTGTGGTTCCAGCTCTTTAATATAATCATAGAATCAGAGAATGTCCTGAGTTGGAAGGGACTCACAAGGATCATCGTATCCAACTCTTGTCCCTGCACATGACAACCCCAAAATTCACACCATGTGTCTGAGGACATTGTTCAAGTGCTGAATATCATATCATTGAATATGATATTGAAAGGCACATTCTCATGCTGCCGCTGAGCAGACTTGAAAGCCAGGGTCCTCAAGCCCACACCTCCCTGCACAACCAGAGCCTGATTTTTCAGACCTGTCATTAGCACTGGACAGCCTCTTGGCACTCAACTTGAAATGCATGGGCTAATAAACCTTATATGGGCTAAAACCACCGAGGCTGACTATTTTCAGTGATTCAAGCATGTACATCTCATGATCAGTCTTACCGATTTGCTCCAGATTTTGTTGTGCTAATTACCAGTCCAGGTGGCTGAGTTAATTAGTAAGCTGTGTGTTTCAGGGTGCACCATAACCATATATAAATAAATCGTTACTGAGTTAAGACTGCACAGATATGTATTTGATGATGTGGCAGAAATGCTTTGGCTTGCACAGGACAACTGAAATGTATGTATCATTAGGGACCATATGCGGTTCTTTACATTAATTGGCTTCATCTGGATTTGGGTTTTGGAGGTCTGGGTATAAGGGGCTTGAGCTGGAGTCATTGGTTATTATTTATAACAGCCTGATTTTCATTTCCTTAGTTTTCAGGCCAGCCTGTGCTTCGTGAGATACAATGATCTTCCCTCAGATGCTAAAAGGTAACCTGTTTGGGTTTGGACATCTGGGAAAGATGATACAAAGCCAGCAAGATCTCCCCTTGGTAAGGTACCACCAATATCTTCTGGCCTTGAGCAGCTTACCAGTGTCTCTCAAGTGTTTGCTTCCTGTTTGTCACCTCAGAGGTTACCTTAGCACACAGATGGCTCCTGTTCAATGAAGCATGGAGGAAGGCAGCCAGAACATCAGTGGCAGCCATCCCTAGCGTGTGTGACAGAGAAATGTTGGGGTTTTTTTTTGGTCATGACTGTGCAGGAAGCAAAGCATGTGGTCTTTGTTCCCACCACCAAACCTGCAAAGCCCTTCACTCTGGGGTGCTTGTCCCCTCCATGGGTGTGTCTGGGCCTGAGCCTATCAGCTTTTGTATGCCACTCCCATATCCCCATGAGGCCAAGATTCAGGGCTGCATCCTTCCCTTGCACAGCAGTGCTGGTGCCAGGGAAAAAGAGTGGGATGAAGGTAGACAGTGAGGATCAACAGGGTGTGTGAAGTGACCCTTACAGAGGCAGTTTGGCATGTCATCACCCATGGACAACCACCTCGGTGTTGTGGAGGAGCTCCCTGCACATGGGCAGGTCCATACCACATCAGTAGCATTCGTCCCATCCCTGCAGCCAGGTCTCTGTGACCACAGCGGTATGTTTCTGAAGAGCTATAGAGAGCTTTCTGGTGTTAAATTCTATCTTGCTGATGTATTTGTTGAGTCAATGCCCTGCTCACCATCCAGAAACATAGCCTGGGACTATTAGCACGGTTCGTAATTTCAGCAGTGCTTATGAGCCTTCAGATTGAGTCTGTTCTCTCACCAGAGTCATCGTTTACTTCAGCATATTTTTTTTTTAAATTCATGCCCTCCCCCCGACACACACAGACCTCACAGAGATTTTAATGCATTTAAATGAAAAAGCTGAACTGTTCCCTTTTTCTTGTTCACATTATGCAGCATTGCCCTTCTCTGTACTTTATCTTATTTCAGAGCTGTCATGCAAACAAACCCAAGTTTTTTAAAAAAAAAATTGTTAAAGAAAGAAGTGTGCATCCTATCAGCCTTCTGTCTCAGCTCCTTCTCTCAGTATATGTGCAGGGAACAATCCCTTCGCCTGCTTGCCCTCATCTTTCAGGTGTTTTCATTTCTTTCCTAGCTGTGATCCAATATCTCTACAGCTTCCCGGAGTGCTCTGGTCTGCTCCAGTTACCCAATAAAGCCCTACTCCCTTTTCCCCCACACATGCAGTATTTACTATTCCAAGACCATGGAGCTACTGTTTTCTAAAGCATTTTTATGTTTTCTTCCTCAATTACTCCAGAAGTAAGAATTCTTTTTCTGAAAAATCTGTCCTGTCAAGCACACTATACTGCTAGGACACTCCCTTTTCTTTATCTACCTGATATATCTTGATGAAGTAGTCATTGCATTGCATCTCTTTCCTTCATCACCAGAATATCTGATTGTTTTTAATATTACTTCTTACTCTCTTTTATGCCATCTCAGTCAGCTTTTGAGGAAGACTCAGTCATAAGTCTTCAAAATGCATTGTTGTTTTTTTAATTAATATTATTTTTCAAGTGTGATTGCTGGTCTAGCTTATCTTAGCTACCTTCATCATACAAAAAACTTACTATCTGGTAAGCCTGCCCCTTTTCATGCCCCTGACTTTTGATCAAGGACATTTGGCTATGCTTAACAGTCATTATTCTGCAAGGTAAGTAGCATGGGTTCCCGTTGGATTGTCATGTTGGCCACAGAAACAAAGTCCACTTTGCCAGAGACTAAGCATGGAGAAAGTGCATCCATCTCTGGGGTTTACTGGTGGATAGTTGCTGGTGGCAGGGGGCTGTCAGGCAGAAGTATCATTTGTTCTAGCTCTCAGCATGAGTTCATGGCACTTGTTGCCCAGGAGAGCCAATAACCATAAACCCACCTCAAACACACCTAAAAAAAAAAACCTCCCTAAAAGGTCAAAACCACAGGAAAATGAGGGGAAAAAACATAATAAATATCCCAGGACATGAAAATATGATGGGATAGGGCTCAAAAGAGCAAAATGCAAATTGTTCCCGTAGAACAAGTGAGTATCTTGTTGCCGCCACTGAAGCTCCTTGTGAGAAGGTGTGGATGTTGGCATAGCTCTGGTGGGGAGCTTGCACAGGTCACAGATGGAGAGGGCAAGATACTATGGAGCAGGTATGGGACAACAGGTCAAGGCTTTCACCTGTAATCTTCTGGTCTCTGGTATCCCACAGAGACCCCTGATGGCCAAGAGACTGCCTTTTCTAAAGAGAAATATGTCCTGGTAGCACGACCTCCAGTATATGGTAAAACTATTACTTACTTCACAGGCCCACAGAAAAGCATCTGCCTGGACAGCAGAAGACCAGCAGATCACAAGTATGAAAATGAATCTGCCAGCTTCTATGCAGAGCATCTATCATGGAATTTAGGCTGCCCCATCTTCACACCTCCCTAGAAAAACTTTGGATTATCTTGATTTTTATCCACACATGGAAGATGAAATGGTCTAAATCTTAATGGTTCATGGGATGGGGCTGCTTCTCAGTTTCAATAAATACATTAGTCTCTTTGTCAGCGAGGAGTAAAGTGCTGTTTTGAATTCATGGTGCATTTTTAAAGTTTCTTTCAAAGATTACTGGGATTTTTTCTTCTCCCCTTATGTATCTCAGAAGAAACCAGCCTGCCAAACTGCTCCAGGAAGCTCTTCTGAGATAGAGGCATCCATCTCTGTGTACAGTCTGTACTTGCGAAGCAGAACACAAAGCCCTTTTTCCATTTAATCCATATTAATTATCTCTCTGCATCTCCTTTATAGTTTCCACTCAGCCCAGGCGCCAAAACATGTGCAGCTGCATCTTGGCCAAACTGGAGCCTTTCACTGCACACCTGGTAAGTCAACACTCTAAAAATAAAAACAAAAAGGTTTACTGCTGAAGAATTGAGGCTCGCCATGCTTGAAAACTGAATGCCTTGGGACTGTGGACTAAGGCAGATATTTTTAGTGCCATCAATATCTCCTGGAGTTGATATCTCCCAAGACAGATGGTTGTTTCCCACAGAACGTTGTCAAATGTTTGCTCAGCCAAGATCAATTTTGTTCCAAGTCCTTTCCCACCTTCTGGTGAAATATCTTTCACTTGCCAGACAAAAAAATTAAAGAAACAGCATGAAACTGTGTGACTCTAGAGTGTTCTCAATCCCATAGCTCCCCTCTGTCCTTTGGCTGTGTGACTGATGTCACTTTCGGCACCTGTGGAAGAATAGATGCACTCACAATGGAAGTGCAATGCCAAAAAAATGAGGGCTCAGGTCTCATGTCAGAGGCTGATTTCCTCCAAGACCTATGACAAGTCACTTCTCAGTGTGTCAAGGGGTCTTGCTGCCACACTTTGTTGTTAGATCTCTTAAAACTACAGAAGCCTTGAGCTCTTATCCTGAGCACCTTGAATCAATCTCTTAAGAAAATGAGGTGCAAGGTGGAAGGAGGAACAGAAGTGGTGTTGAGGAGGAGGTGCTGGGAGTAAGCACAGAGAGGCTGAGTTGTGTCCAGTGCTCAGCAACAACTGCAGCATTTATTTTAATTACAAGCCCACATGAATCTGGAGACGTGGTGTCTGGCAGCACCACTGGGTGGATTTTCAGCTGAAATTATGGGGGGCGGGGAGAAGGAGTTTTTTGAAGAGTGGCATGGACTGTATTCCCGGTGATGGCCTATTTGTAAAACTGGCACCAAAAAAACCACACTTTAATTTCTTTTCCTCACTGGTTGCTATTTTTAGCAGAGCCCAACTCGTCAGAGTGTAAGGGACATGGAGTTGGTACTTTCCAAAGTACAAACTCCCTTGTAATGCCTAATGATTAAAAGTGAGAAATTGTATCAGCCAGTGCCAGCAGCAGTTTCTGAAATCTTATGATGATACCTTCCTCTTACACTTCTGCTTGTTGTGGCATTTTAGGCTGAAAATTGTTAATACATGGTTGGTTTTTTTGGCTAGGATCAGTAGTGTATATCTTGTCTTTATCACTTCATACATAGTAATAATTCTGATATCGTTTTGGAATTATGAATTATTTTGAAAATGCTACAAAATCTAATTTATTCTTCTGCAAGGTGAAAGGTAAATAGGATCATCCAGAATATTCTTCCATGTTGCTCCATAATCTTTTCTATTATGGTTTCAAAGGCAGGTGAGGCTCTCACTGGAAGGGAAATCAGTGCTATGATGCCCCAAAATATTTTTCATCCTTTTTTTCAGTTGTGAGACTGATCTGTTCACACCAGCCGGACTTAAGCAACCCCATACGCTCAGACTGCTTTTGTGGAAGAGGATTTTGGGTGGAAGAAACTGGCTAGTCTTGCTATTGTACCTCTTGTTTAGGATTTGCTGGGGATTCATTAATATTTCAGTCCTACATTTTCTTAAGGATTACAGATTCCTGATCCTTAACTCATGTAGGAGGTGTTTTCAGCCTCCTGCTAAACAAGCATCTTGACTATTTTTGAAATACTGTGTATATAAAAACATATATTGCATACATATATGCCCAGTTTACTACTAAATTGTTAACCTGCAGACATTGCTTTCTGTTACTTGGCAAAGTCACATGCAAGTCTATGTGTAAAGCCTTTTCATATTGGGAATCTAATTGCCCATATGGATTTTTTTATGGAAAGCAAGGTTTATGGAAGCAAGGTTTTCAGTGTCATATTGGCTCCTGGGGGAGACTAGATGTGATGGTAATCAATCATTTGGGCTGCAGGTGGCTTTGGGACAACCCCATCCCTACCCTCCTTCAAGAGGCACACTTATACAAACAGAAATGAAGGAAATGCAATAATTCCATGTACAGAAATCAGAGAGAGGAAGACCACACACATATACAACCTAGGGGGAGCGGGGAGGGGCTGATGGTGTTTAATAATTAAGCCTTATTTTATCTCTGTGTTCCTATTTAGTGGTTGCCTTCCCTCTTGCTCTGTTTTGGGAGCTTTCTGAGGTGCTTTGTGCTGTAAGGAGAAAAAGTTCTTGCTTTATCCTTAAGAATATTCATGTACAAAGGCCAAGCTCCTACTCTTACATCTTTGATCTGGAGTTCATCTCCCAGATGCATTAATTCACAGAACAGAGGTAGAATATCATCATCATTAAGATCCAAATCAAGCTGCCTCTCCTGTAAAGGATCCCTCTGCCTGAAGCAAAACAGAACTGTTAATGCATTTTTTGTAAACAATGCTGTTAAAGATGCATGAATGATGTGTGGTAAATATTAAAGCAGAACTAACACTTTTTTTTTCCTTACTCCATAAAACATAGTGGAAAAGTCTCCAGGTCAAATTCCTTTTCATGTAAATCAAGCCAGACCCTTTGATTTCAAGAGTTTTGCCCATTTCCTTTACTGTAGTTTTACAGTTTCTGCAAGAGATCTGAAGCAGCCCTGTTAGGGTGTTCGCAAATATGGCAAAATCAATTATGGAACTACGCAGGTGTCAAGTTATAAAGACACTGAATGTGACTTGAGCAATTACAGAGAATAGTCATGAATATTTAAAGAGATTTTGTAGTCTCCGAAATCTGCTCCCTGACCAAGGCTGTGGCAGGTTTAACACATAGTGTGATGCTTTACTTGCCCATCCCGTGTAAGTGATGCTGGCCAAAGGCTGGGTGCAGGCTCTGTGTTGCAGTTATCTCCCAGCCACATTGCCTGCTAGGCTGTTATCCCACCTAGTGGCTGCAGTACGTCTGCTCTCCCTTCTCACAAGATGCATTTTTTCCATGATATTGGTGAAACAAGTCAAAGTTTGACATATTACTTCAGTTAGCAGTGGATATGCCTTCAAATTGCTTGGTCAGATAGTCAAATGCGTGCCCCTGCCTTAACTTTGTTACACGAGGGACAGGTTTCACACTCAGATGGGTATTTACATTCTCTAAATTTGTACATCAAATATATATGCCTGTTTAATACAGTCAGCTTTCTAGTCTAAGTACTCTGTATCACTCTTCTCAGTTACATTTGTATCTGGTCCTAATTTGGGTTCACTGAGATAATGTGAATAAGCCCCTCTTGTCCCTGCTTATGGGACCAGCTCAAGTTCCCTGAAGTGTCCCTAATGGCAGTCACAGGAGTGAATTTTATCTTCTCTACTGTCCATACACAAATGTCCACAATACACCTCTACGCCATCCATCTACTTCACCATCAGCCCAACTCTGGTCTGACCGAAACCAAAAGTAAAAATGCTGTTGCCCTCCGAAGAAACAGGGTTCAGGCTAAAATTTTTAGTTTAATGGCAATGTTTTATTAAAATAAGGTGCCTCTGGAAAAAATTCTACTACTCCTAATCTCCTCAAATCACATGAGAAGAATCCATTGAAACATATTTTGATGACAAGAAGAAAAAAAGAGGACTTGCCAAAGCAAAGAAACTTCCTACAGTTGGAGAAGAAAAACATTTATGGTGAGCCTTCAAGATGGAGTTCACCTGTGAAATCTGTTACTGCTTCCTTCCAACCTTGCTCTTTGCCACTTTTATTTCTGTGCCACATTTTGCTCTGTTACAACTTTCCAAAAGTTTCTTTATTGTCAAAAGAAGTGGGATCTCTCCCCTCTTAATTCTTTAAGTGTCTGCATTCCTTAAATGCATGCATGACTCACATTGACTGGATGGTCCAAATCTTTAGGTTGACTTCTCTACCCAGAAGAACCCCTTGATTCCTTTCATGATTTTTTTCCCCTTCTTTTGATATCAGTCTTGCTGTGAGACTAAGGAATGCAAGGGTGAAGCTAGCTGAAGTTCCCAGCACGTCCCTGAAGAGTGTCCACTTCTCTCTGCAGAGCAGAGATTTAATAGGGAAGGTCACCCTAGTAAATTAATGATGGATCTTTACCTTTTTGTAACAAATAAATGCCTCTTCTTCAAAACACAGAACTAAAAGAATTGTTTTCATATGTATTTAAAAAAAAAAATCACACTGGTAGAAAGGAAAAGCATTGTCCTGACCATCATTTTTCCTAAATAAGTCTCAGTGTTTAATTTCTTTTTTGTTGAACAAATCATAAGAAAAGGAGTTGCTTCAGCCTACTGATGTTAATTTAAGTGAAGGCATTCCCACCTGTGCTGTCTCTCCTGTGTACTGCAAGACTATCTTCCCTAGAAAAGGCATAAAACCTTGAAACAGACTTTGGTTTTCCTTCTCTCTGCTTTTTTTTTTATATAATTTGGTGACGAAATGCATTTACCATCAATACCATACTCGATTTAACAGTTGGCTTCTTCATGCAGAAAACTTACAACTCCTTTCTCCATGAGCTGATTGCTGCGTGCAGCCTGGGAAGCTGTTTCCCTAGGTTCCTAATTAGCTGCCTTCCCAAGCTGTCTTTTCAAACTGGATCAGATATCCATGATTCCCTTCATATGTCTCCCTGCTGCCTGCTACACTTTAAATTACATTTCCAGCAGTATCCTTTACCGAGTCTGCCTGCCTGGTTATGCCATGGAAAGATTTGCCAGGCTGGTGAACCCATTGTGGGGTTCAGGTGCCAAAGCTTCTGCACCCTCCCTCTGCTGCAACTTTTTGTCTCCAATTTTCCTAGGGCTATGGGATGCTCACGCAGTCCATTGATGAGAGGGATTTCCCATGGCAGGACAGTATCTGGTTGCAGTGGTGGGACCAGAGCAGAGCTGAGTGTGGTGTTGGCTTCTCCACTGGGCTGCAAGTCAGTAGCAGGGCACAGGCATCCCTGGGCAAAAAAATTAAAGGAAGTAATTTCTCACATTTCTACTACTGTATTTCATAATTTTTGTTATTTAAGTCGTGTGGACAACCACTCACTAAATAAAACTTATTTCTAGACAAATTCTGGTAATGAGCTCCCACTTAGCTGATGATCAGCTTGTAAAAGTAATTGCTCTGGAATTAATGATGGAGGGTGGGTTTTTTGTTTAATCGCACTATCCCTATACTTAGGTACACCAGACTTATCAGAGCAACTCTTAACATGATCATTTGTTGCTTCCAAATAATATTTCAGTCTGAGATCATAATCCTCAGCCTAAAATTAAAGCATCGCCTTAAACCTGCAGCAAAGAGCAGCTTCATGCCTGTTGCAGTTGATGCTACCTGTGTATCAGCACATTTGGCGCTGTATTTTGAAATATGTAAACACTTAAATGTACCTGAAATGCAAAGAAACAGGCAGGAGGAGTAAGTTTCCTCCCTTTGCTCAGCCTGGAAGGTGGAGGGGAATGTCTTTTTGCACTCATGAGTTTTCTGTGCTGTAAAGAGTTAATTGTTCTAGTTTCTCTCCAATAGTAACTGGATTATAAAAAGGGGGTTTTGGTGCTTTTAGTGCGCTTTCTTTAAGGAAGATTATTTTGTAGGATTATTGGCTTTCAAGTTCAAGCCAATGCAGGGTCCAGGCACAGGAGTCAAACATGTACATAGCAAAGCTATCTGCATTCTCATTAACAGACAAGGAAAAACATTACAGTTCTGAAGCACTCTGCTTTCATCTTTTGCATAGGCCATGTAGCCAGAGATAACTAGGGAGAAGCCTGAGAAAAGTAGCAATTACAGTTAGTCAATAATCCTCAAATGACAGCAATTAAAATTCTGGAAAAAAAAAATTAAAAAGAAAGCAAGGTAATGGCAAATCATCCATCAACGATTCAGAGCGTTTTTGCAGATCTCAACTTGAAGAAAGGAGTTTTTAATTAAATCATCATCTGAAGACACCATTGATCCTTCATGTTTGACAATTTAGAATGCAAGAAACAGCTTTGAATGGCCGTAATCATAAAAGATGCGTTTGTTTCCCCCAAGATGAGCCCCTTGCCTGGCTATGTAAAAAAAGATGATTCTGCTGGAACTCTGCTCTCTTCTTTTAAATTATCTAATTTCCATCTCCTTAGCTGAGTTAAGTTAGTGCAGTATCATTTGTATTTGTTTCCAGATAAAGACATTTATAGATAGTATTTTTCAGTATAACTTTGTCCCCTGCCCCAAGAAGATAAAAACAGTGAATTATAGTTCAGCAGGGCTTGTGCTGCCATGACACAAGGAACTTGAGCAGCTTGATTCAGGAAGTGCTTTTCCTTGGCTCCAACCAGGGCACAAATTTCAGTTCTCATCATTCTCAACAGCCTTTTGGAGGCTTAGTCTTGGGGGGGTCTCCCTGTGACCACATGTGTCTTCAAGGGGCAGCACAGGTGGATGCATCCTTAGAGAGGTCACCTACTGTTTTCAGAAGAGAAGGCTGATTTGGGGTGTCACCTTTCAAGGCTGCACAAGTGTCTGCTCCCACTCACTGATGATGATGAGGGGCTCCCAAATCACCCAGCAGCTGGCCAAGGCTGGAGGGAGGTGGAGCTGGGGATGGACTCAGAGCTGCCCAATCTGCCTCCTTAGGAGACTCAAGTGGTGGGCTGAGGTGCCTGACAGGTTTTTCCCTGGGTGTGAAGAGTGTTGCATCTTGACAGAGCAAACCCAAAGAGGGGTAAGTTTTTTGGTGTATTTTATTGTGTGGTTATTTGGAGGGGCATTAGCATCTTTCCTTTTATGGGAGAGTATTAACTGCTGTGTCTGGGTGAGCCTGAGATAGATTTCCTGGCAAACCACTGCAGCTGAGTGTAACCTCCTGTGCATTGAAACCAGAGGGGCTCAGCTCTGACAGAGCCTTGTATAATGGAAAATCTGGTGGTGATGTTCATGTCAGGCTTGGTGCTGGAGTTATGCTTTAGGAGGCTGGGGCGGTTGGCTCAGGTGGAGGACTGGGATCTCTCTCCCTCTAAATCCCCTCGGAGGCAGATAGTGGGTTAGAGGTCTTTACTCTTATAAAACATCTAGAGTTGTATTGGAGCTGGTGAGACTGCTCGTGGGAGAGATATTAAGTATTCATGCAAGCATTTGCAGGGTGAGGCATTTCACCTTTCTCTGCCTGATTTCCCTGCCCCCTGTACAGTGGATCAGTTAACACAACCTGCTTGTGTCAGAAGGGAAAGATATTTGCAGTGTGTACTCTCTAGATGACTTGGGACATAAAAGATAGATATCTTTTGGGACACATATACCTCTCTTTCTTCTAATCTGTATCTATATTAGATGCCTGGTACAGCCTGAAGGAGACATTATGAATTGTGGCATCTGTCCCCTTCCTCCCCAGTGACTTAAACTCACAGCTCCCAAGCTTTGGTCAGGGAGCAGGCCCTGCTGTCAGGAGACAGGCAGGGATTACAGACCAAGCATCTACCTTTGTTTTCCTTGTCTAGCTGCTAAATAGCTGCAGAAGCTTCTCCTGCAGTATTCCTTGTGCTCAGGGCTTGAGCTGTGGAGCTACCTCAAGGTGCAGCCTTCAAACCAAAGTCAGCATGCTGGAAACTCTCATTTCACCTACTCAAAAGCTTTGCATTTTATATACGCAGCACTAGGATGGGTCCAGACACTGCTTTGATGTTCGTTGTGTACTCCTTTAAGGGGAAATATGTGAATAATTTCCGTGTCTGAAAGAATAAGATGCATTATTATCCATCTGGGATGGGCGAGAGTGGTACTTCAGAGTAAGTTTAGTTCTGTTTTTCTGTAGTGTGTTGTGCTGCTACAGCAGAGGGCATCAGCCTCAGCCCTGTGATACAGAGCAACAAACTAAACCTCCTGGTGCAATGCTGGTTATCTAATAAGGGTTGATAAAAAGGCATCATCTTTCCTCAGAGTGATAGCCCTGTAATGGATATCACATCTCAGCCAGTGTTCAGTCTCCTGCAAGATATTTGAGCAAGGGGAGGTTCTGTAATAGGGCAGGCTGGCTAGGGCAGGGGGGGAGGGAGGGGCTGGGTGGTATTGGAGAGCATCATTCTCCACTATCCAGCTCATTCCCTTTGAAGAAAAACACCCTTATCCTCCCTCAGGTATCCAGCGCTGCTGATATACAAATTATGAAGCATTTTTTTGTGCTGCTCTGCTTCTTGCTTTGCCAGAGCACACAGCTCTTGGCATTGACAGCTTGCCTCCATCTAAAACACTAAACTTTAATCTAATTAGGTGAGCTTTTCTCCACTTTGAGCTGTATCTGCCTAAAGTCTTATCAAATTTTGCTGCTGGCTGCCTTGGGGCTATTCCAAGGCTGATGAGGAGTGAAGAGCAGGATCCAACTGATGTTAAGTCCCATATTGTGCTTGTAGGCAAGAAAATGTCTTCTCTGAAGATGGTAACCAGCAGTACTTCAGAAAAAAACAGAAGACGATCTCTTTCTTTTTTTTTTTTTTTTTTTTCTTAAAGGCTTCCGTTGGAGCCTCTCTAATTACCAACCACTAATGTTCCCCTGTGGTCGTTGATGTTCTCTGATTCCTGTATGTTTGCAGGAAGGAGAAACTGAACCACTTACAAAGATAAACTGATAAAAAGAGGGACCTCTCTGTGACAGCTGACATCCTCATTATCTGAGCTAAGTCAGACTAACAACTAGAGGATAATTTTCTTTGTCCTCTTTTTGACCAAAAAGGTGGTGCCAATGTCTGCATCCTGAAGAAGTAACAAGAGCAACTGGTCCTGGTTGGCTCTGACATCCCAAAACATGTAAGCACATGTTTAGCCTTAAAGAAACAGAATAAAATTACTGAGATTTGGGGCTTAAAATAAGTTTAAGTGACTTGCTTGATTATGAATTGCTAACGGCAGTGAAGCAGGAAGGCTGCTTGAGGGCTGGCTGTAGCATGTCCCTGGAATCCGTCTTGTTGGAGGAGCCGAGTCTGGACTAGAAACTTGGATACAGACGTTGTATGCAAGGATGGATCCCAAACAGAGGTAAATGAAGCCAAGAAAGTTCCATTCTGCAAGTCTGGTCCAGGCAGTATCTGGTTCTAACAACTTTTTGGAGTCCTTTAAACGCCAGCCCCTTAGGCCCTGAAACAGCTAACTGGAGAAAAGCAAGAGAAGACCCAGGGACTGTCAGCTGCTGCAAGATGCAGAGTGCGTATGTGCATTTAACGCTTCCCAGGACTTAGTCTTGCTGATATAAAATTGAAATGTGGGGACTTTTGTGGCTTCTAATGTAGCACTGGACAGATGTGGAACAGCTGAAGGTAAAATGCCCATTAAAATTAGTATATTTCTCTTGATTCACGATAGCAAGATTACTTTCCTTGCAGAGTGCTTGCTTCAGAAACACCCAAGGAAGTCACTGTGATAACCAGACTACAGCAAAGGAGCTCACACTTGGTTCCTCAGTGCAGCCAAAACATCATTACAAGACCTGCTTCATGTCTCTGCATTCCTTCCCTTGCAATAGGACAGAGGCGAGCTGCTAAATCTATATGTAGCTGCTTCTTCAGTTCAGCCTTCCCTCCTTTGGGGGAAAAAGGACTTAAAGATTTGGCTTGAAGATCACCCAGGGTCTCCAGCTTGAATCTCCTGCAGAGGGAGAGCAACTCTCAGCATATATAAATCTCTCCCCACTTGTGCACACTGGCATTTGCTGCTCCAGCGTGCTGGCCTGGCTGCCTGCTGGTTTCTCCAGGGAAGCTCACAAAGACCCAAAAGTCATCAAAAGAATGATGACTCTTTCCACTGCATGTGGGGTTGGTTTATATTGTCTCTGGATGAAGCCTGCGATACACTCTCAAAACATCATCAGTGATGCTCCTGGGTTTCTCCTCCTGCTTTCTGCTTCAGTGCAAAGGTTAAAGCAGTGCTAGCTTTGCTTATAACAGGTTTAAAAAGGAGCAAAACTTAAGGAGAACCTTGCCAACAAGCTTTGCTTTCCCACCCAGCAGGGATGAGCCATGTGGCAAATTGTTTGTTAAATTGAATCTCGCGTTCTGCACTTCAGCAGAAGCAAAACAAGAGGTGCCACAATTACAACTTCATTCCCTGATTACCTGCCTCAGTGTGGCAGCAATAAGCATTCACAATTTGTTGCTGCGTGGCCAATTCATCTTTAAACTGAAACAGCATCTTAATTGTATCCACTAATAGTCAGCTTCAATCAAGAATAACTGTGAATCGCTCCAGCTAGACTAGCTGGGGCGCCTAGCATTTGTGTATGCTGGTTAAGGGACTCAAATGAGATCATTGTGTTTTTATTTATGTATACGATCAATAAGGGCGGGGGGGGGGGTTTGCACTGGCAGCCATATAAACTCTGGGGCATCTTTATCACCTGGTATTAAGCTGGGGAGATGGGACAGCTGGGATCTATGGGTTGGTGTTGGCTCCTTTTTATGGCTTTTGCATGATTTAGGCAGAGCTGGGCTTGTGGATGGCAAAACTGATGGTGGGGAGGGTCTTGGGTTTTAATTTTGCAGTTCCTGTTGATGAAAATAGCCATAAATTTCAAGGTGTTTTGTGGTGGAGCTTCAGCTTTCCATTATTGGTGTAGAGAATGCAAATGTCAGCAAGCAGAGTAAGAGCAAACCCTTTTTCCAAGGCAAATGTTTGGGCGTGAGAGTCTGCAGAAAAATTGCCTGATGGATGTTAAACCTCTTCCCATTCTGTGGCAGGCTGAGAATAAACCTGCAGACTCTCAGGTTCAGCAGCTGAGCACAGAATCGAACAATTGCCCCTTCTCGCAAGCCCTGGGCACGTTCCTCTCTTGAGCAATGCTGGCTCTCAGGGAGCAGCTGCCTTTCCCAGGGCACACCAGGAGGTGAAATGTGTGTGCGGGGCCCAAGCTGGGGACCCACGAGGGTGATGTGGTAGAAGAAGGGTAGGGCCAGCAGAACCCACGGGATGAGGTGAGACTTCAGCAAGGGCTTCCCTAACCTAGGGAGGGACAAAACATCCCTCCTGTACCTGCTTTTTCACCCCGTTAAATCACACCATGGATCCATAGCAGACAAATTATTCTGGTGACTAGTGGCTAGTTTGAGATTTTTCTTTATTACCACTTCAGCTCAAGTGCTACCACGGAGGGAGAAGGGTAAGACTAATTTAATTTCTTTCCCAGACAATAATTACCTGGATATGTAAACCCTGCTGCCAGATGTATATCTGCAATTGCACCAGTGTGAAAAGCATGGCTTTTTGGTTAAGCTTCTCCTACCAGAGCACTTCAGCTCCCCTTGCAAACTCCTAACTGTAAGTACAGCTCAAAGGCTTCAAAAATTACTATATAATTTATATATATATAAAAAATATAACACGGGAATTCAAGAGAGGGTTTGCTGGAGGAGATGCATCGGTGACTCTGAGAACTGCCGTATGGTGCTGTAAGGCATAGAAGAAAATGGCAAATGCTGAGGGGGCATGGCAAGCTGTTTGGCAGCAGGAGGCAGGCAAAACTCTGCTTCTAAATTCAGTAGAAACCTTGACATCCCTTCATGTCACAAATAAGGTTTTGAGATCTACTGAAGGGTGTTTTTCTTGTTTCTCAGCACACTGGAAGCCTTGCCGTAGCTGCTCTGTTGACCTCTGGAAGCAGGAAATAATACTGTTTCCATACCACCCTGAAGGCTTAGGATAAGCTGCTTTGCTTTAACTTGGGTGTGCGAATACAGGTGTGCACTGCATGGCCTCTCCCCGGCTGGGGGTTCCTGCTGTAGCTCTTGCACAGCTGGAAAGTCAGAAGCACTTCCACCAAATAAATAAAGCTGCTCTGAGATTTCCTCCTTTCTCTGTCTGCCAGTGTCTCCTGAGGACAGATAGAGTTTAATAGCTCTGTTCTCTGCTGTTGAATTCACTCCTCCTTTTTGTGTGTTTGTATTTGCATGCACTCCATTTTTGCTGTAGGAAACTCTTTTCCTTGCTCCTACATGTGTTGCCCCTTGCAGCTCTGCTTCCTTAGTACTAAGCAGCTGTATCCTCTCTCTGCTTTTCCTTCTTTTCCCTATACTCGTGAATTACTTCAGAGAGCACCTACCTTCCCACTCCTTCTGACTTGCCCATGGCCACAGACCTTCAGCCTGTGCTTCTTGCTGGCTCCAAAATTGTCTCCTGTTGTCTCCTATGCCTAAATCCCAGCCATTTATCAATGTGTTAGTGAGAACTGCCATGAACCAAGCCAGTGAAATATAATTATAGGCAGGTTTTCTGTTAGATGATTGCAAATACTGATATTGGCACAGATCCTGACCTTCCCCGCCCGGATGGCAGTGTCACTGAGTAACCTGAGGTGGTATCAATGGCTTTTCTAGTCTTAGGGTGTGGTTTAGGCTCTGACTTAACAAAGCACCTCGTTAAAGTTGTTCAGAAGAGTAAATCAATCCCTTCAGCAATTGCACTTCAGGGTGGGAGCCTGAACAGTGCTGCCTTGAGAAAGTCAGGAGCTAGGACTACTGAGCTACCGCCCTTTGTAGGGTGCAGCGGCGTGGCTCGTCCTTCCCTGGTCAGAGGCAGCACACAGCACCTTGGGGATCCAGCCCACCAGGGGGGCTGCAGTAGTCCTCCCACCACTGTCAGACCCCGTGCACTGGGCTGAGTGGGGTTTTGCGTGTGTGTTAGCAGCATCTGTGGCTTTGCAGACTTGGGGCTGAAGTTCAGCTGCTGAGGCTTGTTCAAAGCAGACTAGATGAAGGCACAATGATATGCAAAAGGCAAAAATATTCAGTCACCTAATTTGCATGTTTCTGATGCCAGACACACCAATAAACAGAAGAAATGTTGGATAAAGAGCAGAGGGGTTTGCAATTAACACATTAAACAGATCTAGCAACTGTAAGATCAAAACCAGTAGGAAATGAAACACCTGTGCAATGTGACCAGTGACCATGGCTCTGCGCTGATGATTTGATTTACGGTAACGTTAAAGGCCTGCAGGAAGCTGATGTTGCCTTGTAAACGCCCTCTTCTTTCATGTAAACTACTTCCCACAGTCTGGCACCAAACAGATAATTTCTCTCCTTGTATTTTTATAACTACATAATCTTTAGGATCTGATTCCTGCCTTTACTGTGTACTTCCTTGCTGCTAAACAAACTTCTGTACGTGAGCCAGGCAATATTTTGTTGACAAAAATCACTTTATCACCAGAATTATGGGTATGCAGCTGATGAAATGCCTTTAACTGACAGAATGCTTTTAGTCACGTGAATTTACTCGACTAAATGATTTTAGGTGGATTAAACCAAGAATTGAATCAGACTCTTTCCTCTAAGGAAAGAATTTCATTTATCCTCTCTGAAGTTGGAGAGACCCATGCAGTCAAACGTATTTATTCCATAAACAAGTCTGCCATGGTCTTAAAATTGCTGCAGCAGGACACAAAAGACTCAGGGGGAACTTGTAGCAGGGCTTGACGAGCTCACTAACAAGATGGGGGTCAGGACTGAAGTTTCTCTGTGGGATGCAGTGCTATGTGTGACTTGGGTTTTGGACACCATATCTCACCCCTTGTGGTAATGATCACAGAGACTTTTTTCCCAGTATGACTTTCACAACAGAAAATGGGTGTCTGGCAAAAAAAGTAATTTTTTTTTTTCCAGACACTGGGAGGAGGGTGTCAAGAAATGCAAAACCCAGAATAACCAGCTATTGCAAATATGTTGGTTTTTCCACCTTTACTTTGAGAGTTTTCTATTTCATGATCAGCTCTCCTGAATATTTTCCTACTGCAAACTTAGCTGCTACTCTGTGGGTAGCAATGTTAAAGCACGTACGTGCTCTGCTTGTCTCTTCTGCAGCACCTTCAATTTTCTTTGCTGGGTGGTAGAAGAAATTGGGTTTTGGGGAAGGAAGAAAAGAAACTTTTATTCTTTGTACCCAGTGAGGTCACAGAGAATGAACACCCTGCTTGCTTTTGTATATGGAAGTGCCTGATGGTATCCTGTCATCCTGCCATCAGATATCCTTGATTTCACCTCTTGGGTCCTTCTACAGCTGGATGATGGGTGAAAAGGGATCCCCCCAGCATTAATCTCTGCTGGGAGCTTACATACCACTATAATAATTAATGATTATGGTCTAAATTATTATTCCTAGTGTGTCTTTGGCAGCATTCAGATGAGGCTCTGAAAGCCTTTTACACAGAGGGATAAGAACCAATCACCTGTTCATGCTTGTACAGTCCGAGTCTGTCTCACGCCAGCGTAAGGCAGCTGTTTTGAAACATTACTCTGCTTTTTTCCCCAGGGTGCCAAGTTCAGAGAAATAAAGGCACAAAGGTTATGTGCCCATAATTCCTCACACAGCTGCAGGGCCAGGGCAAAACCACCTGTGATTTCATCTAGGCAATTATGCCTCTTGCTTAAATGCACTTGGAATAAAGTGCATTAAAATCTGGCTTGTCACTCGCTGCCACTACCTCTAACAAGGTGTTATTTTCCTAATTGCTTTCGTTTGGTGTTCAGGGTTAGGATATTTTTCCAGCTTCCCCTGGGTTCTTGGTGTGGCTCTTCACAGGGACTCCATTTCCATGCATAGGCTCCTGCACATTTCCCCTGTGTCCTTCCATCCGGGACACACGCAGGGGCTCTGCCCCATCTCTCTTCTCCAAGGACACAGGGCAGGGGTTGCAATTCTATGGCCAAGGGGTGCTTGAGAAATGAATGCTGCATTAGTTAGCTCTTCCCTGTCTGACCTGCAAGTTGGTATTTTTATAATTAAAGCATGGAAAATGCCACCAGCTATGTTTGTGAAGTAAAAAACCCACTACTTTTCAGTCTACTATGGAGTAATTACAAATATATATTTATGTGGTGTCAGAGCTGGTTCTGCTTTCTGTTAGGGTGGGTTTCCCTTTTGCCAAGTGATTTATCTGTGAAATAAACAACCAATGTTGAAATTAAAGCACATTAATGTAGCTGATTTGTAAATAAAAGGGAGAGTTAGCCAGACAGAGACCAAATGTTACAATGTAATGTAAGACGATGCTCCTGTTTAGAAAAAGACTATCATCCCCCTGCATGCTCATGGTAATGGAGCAGTAGGTACAGGGGCTCGTGGTATAGCAGAAATGCCATTGCCTAGTACTGCAAATGTTTGAATACTCATTAATTATAAAAAGCATTTTGAAGTTCCACAGCAATTACCTACTTGAAGGGTTTTCCTGGTAACACTTCTCAGAAAAGTTTATTTCATTGAATTGTGCTGCAAATCTCCAAGGCCTGGGAGTGAGGAGAAGGGAGTCAAAACCTCCATCACTTCCCCTGAAAATTATCCATGTGGAGGTGGTTTGAAGTTTTGATAACTTGCAATACAGAAATGAAGAGATTATGGTCACAGTCACATTATGTAGGGAATGTGGCTGAGTGTTGCTGCTTCCCTATGAGGAGATGTTGTAGGTAGATCTTAAGAAAGAGATTATTCAAGATGATGCACTTGAGCTGCACAGGGAAGAATTAATTGACACCTAGATGTATTGGGGGTAGGGATGGTGACAAATGCAGCAGTGAGAACAGATGTATGCTGGAAGGGCAGCATGATAAACGTGCATCTTCATATCTACAGTGCCTGAGAAAACGCTTCTGATCTGATACAGTTTCAGTAACTAGTCATGTTTGAGTATGGTGGTGACTGGATTGATTTAATTAGCTCTCATTAATGGCATTGAAGATAGTTCAACAGCAAGCAGCGGAGAGTCTCGCTGAAGTGTTGCATGTTAATTGTGTTACGGGACAGCTCTTTTACATAAGTACAAATTAGATGGTGAGTTGTTCGGAAACACTGATGTCTCTCCTTGGTGGGAGAGACAAAACTACTGCCTGGGCTGGCTGTGTCGTGCACCTTCCCCGTGCTGGCATGGGCTTTCTGTGCCCTGTGAAGCTTTATGCCCTCACATAAGACTCTGGCCACAGGGCTCCTTCCCCTGTCACCTCCCTCCCCACTTACATGAATAAAAGGGCCCTTGCAAATCAATATCCTCATTAAAGCTTATAAATTATTCTTTTGATCTACATTGACTCTGATAAGTGAGCAAGCTGGCCCAGGGAAAATTTTATATTGCCCCTATGGCTAAATCTACTCTCTTTTTTTTTTTTTTTTAACCTGTCTCATAACAGCATTTCAAAATTCACTTTGGAGCTCTCAAACCAATTGCAAAATAACAAATTTTGGTAAAACAAGCCGATTTCCTTCCCACATCATTTCATATAAGAAGTAACTAAACTTCATATTGCCTGGCTTAGTTGGGAGTTACCTGCCCCTACCCTGGACTTCACTGCTGTTTATAGCTCTCCATGTCTCCATCCCTAGAGGTATTTAAAAGGGTAGATGTGGTGCTTGAAGATATGGTTTAGTGGTGGACTTGGCAGTAATAGGTTAGCGGTTGGACTCAATTATCTTAAGGGTCTTTTCCAACCTTAACGATTCTATGATTCTATGTCTGACCTGGCATTTTCCTTGCCCAAAATCTGCCTCGGGCTGAGGTCTATGGAGATGTGCTCGCTGTCTTGGGGAGCAAGATAAGGGCGAGGAAGTGTAGTGTGTCTGTGTATTAAACTGTTTGTAAGAGGTATTTGTTTTCCCCCTGCCCTGGTGAGGAGGGGGAAGCAGGCTGAAGGGTGAACTCAGAAGATGGAAACATGGGATGGCCCAGAGGGGCAGCACTGCGGTAACTAGACATGGGGAGCAGCAGGAGCCATATGGCATTGCCTAATCCTGCTGTGTCTGAGGGGGAAAAGCTGGGGCAGAGGATGGAGGTGGTGGCATGTCCTTGCTAGGATGGAATCACCAAAGGGGAATGTAATTAAAACCTACTCGTTTTGAGGGGTTTAAGCCCATACAGGCCAGTCATAATTCTAGCATTGTGTTTCCTTTGAAAACCTTGCTTTGGTGACCTTGTTTAAAGGGGATTATTTGTGGGTGATGTTCCTGTGCTGCTGACAGAAACCATGACAGGAGCCCACCTCAGCAGGCTGATTCCCAGGCAAGGTGCATTGCCAGACAACTGCAACTTGGAGCAAGTGCTCGTGGAGGTGGTACATTTGTCCTCTAAAGGAAGGGTAGGGCTTCATTTTGGTCTGGAGGATGGTTTAAAAGAATAACAATTAACGGATCTGCCTTGTGTTTGCCATTTCTTTGTGAAAAACAACATACTACATTAATGTCTTTGTAGACGAGGTATGTTACCACACCTCTGTCCTTTTTCAAGAACTGTAATGCTTGAAAGCATTGCAGGCAGATCTAATTTTACAAGTGAAAGGCTGTTTTTGCCTCCAGTTCTGTCAAACACAGATTGAAAAACCTCTGTCCAAGGGTCAATTCCTCAATCTGCCTCACCGCGAGCCAGAGGAGAACAGAAAGATGTGCTTGCATCTGATAGCACTCTGTGACCACAGAGGCACTGTGAGCTAGTCCTGTCTCAAAGGCCAGAAAGGACCCCAAAATGCCTTTCATGGATAAAGACTCAGTCCCAGCTGAGTTGATTGGCTGAATATTGCAAGGACAGAAATGCACAGGCTGGTTGGGCCCACCTTTCACAAGTGGATGAAGCCCAGAGATCTGGTGTGCTGGATTTCTGTGCTGAGTGCTGTGCTGAGTGGGGTCTTTTCTTTTAGAAGCAGTTTAAGATATCATCCTCCGCAACTGGGGTTTCAAACGGTCCAGCTATGGGGAGCCGTTCACGGGCTGGGCTTTTAGTGTCCCTTGCCTGCGCGAGATATGCTGGGGGTTCTCTTCACCCTTGCCAGCCTCTGCTCTCCATGGGACAGGAGGAAATTGCATGTGGTTTGTTGCCTCCGACTGGAAGGCAGTATTGTATACATGTATGTGGGAATGATACCCATGGAAAAATTAACTGTACAGCTGTCGTGGCTGATGAGGGGTGCTTTTGAAATGAAAAGCAGTGTTTAGGAGCTGCCTCAGCTGTCTCCTGGCAAAGCTACTCCCTGTGAACAGTGCACAGTGCTGGAGGACCCTAGGTGAAATGCAAGCTGTGCTTCCCAAAATAACCACTTTTCCCCACCTTTTTTCCTTTTTCCACACCTGACGCTGTGCTCAGAGATGATGGAGAAGTGGGATGTGCATACTGGTGTGAGCTCTTCGAGCTCTTGGCCAAACGAGGGCTTTCTGGACTGGAGGCTGCGTCACATTTGAGTCTCGCCTCTTTTGTGCCTTTGACCCTGCACCTTTCTACATATATCATGGGAAGTATTTTTGACCTGTGAGAAAATGGCTTGTGTAGTTGCTTTGTCCAAGTTATTAGGGCCAAGCCAGGAAACTTGGACTACGGTGACAAAGATGGTGCATGCTGATGAGGGGCAATTTGGAGTGGTACCTTTCCAGGGCCAAAGGGTCGATGCCTCTACCTTCGCACGAGGTTTCAGAGAAGATTGGCTGCTGCCTCTGTGGGGCTCTAGCTATTTCTACAGGTGAGAAGAGATGTGAAATGGTACTTGTCTGGTGGCAGAGAGAAATCAGGTTCCGCATTTATGGGTGCAGTGTGGAATAGTTGCATCTTTTGTAAGTTATACCTTCTGATTACACAGGTCACTGAACTTCATTTAACCTCTAGCTTTGGGAACATGATGGCATTAAGAGAGGGCTGAGAAAAGATTTTCTCTCCTTGAAGAAATTGATAGATGTTGACCTTCTATTTTTCCCTGAGGTAAAGCAAACAAAGATGAAAACAATGTGTTTCTTTTCAATTTGTTGTAGCTTTTTGTACTCCATCAGCTTGTTTTGATATTAAGATTAAAGTGACTCCGATAAAATAAATTCCACAATTATTTCCCAGAGGTTATTTGTTGAGTGCACTTTTTCAGAGGAGAAACCCATGTGACTGGGAAACTTCCCACTAGATCTAGAGACCATCAGGTTACCTGTGTTGGGAAGGACAATAAAGGCCCAGCACTTGTGGTGCGTTGGTCCCCATGGCTGCCTGTACAGCAAGGTTTGGCAGTGTTCCTATGTAGCTGTGAGCTCAGGTCAGCTGCATTTTGGGACAGTGGGGACAACTGACCAGCAGGAGCTAGGAATCTCTCCACTTAACTATTTCAAAAACTAAATGCTTGGGCGTTGTTAGGAGATTTTTGTACGTTTTTGCCAGTGTGCCCTTTCTTGTGCAAAACAACAGGATTTCTGCACAAAATCCACTCTCGGAAAAAAAAAACCAGCTGGATCTTTGAGTAACACTGCTGAGTTTCCTGAGGTGTAACCCTTTCTCAGACAATTCCTTTCTAAAATATGGCCCCTGGGTTTATAGATTTGGTGAGGAGATGAAGTACTGCAGATGTCTGCCTTATACGCTGTGCCCTTTCTACACCCAACATGAATGCTGTGCTTTTCCTGAAATTGTCTCCAGTCCTGTTCAAATTCTATGGAGAATTTGTTTTAATAATAACTTGTCTAAAGAAACAAATTTCATTATCAAAGAACAGAAGGAACCCTGGCTTTTAAAATATACAACCTGCCTGTATGACACGCAGACACTCTCTTTGAGCAAGAAGGGTATGAATCCCTTAGCTCCTGACTTGGTAAGGATGTTGGAGAAAGACCTTGGCCTTTAATGCTGTTCAAATACTCATATTAAAAGCCCCACTTTGATGTTCCTAGCCTAAAAAAATTCTGTGCTACTGTTGTGTAGGGGGGTGTCACTTTGTCAGTTGCATCTGGGGAGTTATTAGCAGTTTTCATTAAACCAGAATTTAGGATAAGCAAGTTGCAGTGGTCCAAGCATAAATATCAATTAGAGGTTTTTGAGAGCTGATACTGTATTTTTTGGTTGGATAGATACAGTAACTTCATTTCGGAAAGGAGTGTGATAGAAACTCAATGCACAGACTAGCACAGATGAATGGTGCTTTTTGACTGAATTAGTAAAGTCCTTCAGCTGTCTGCAGATGAAATCCATGAAAGAAGCCTGTCTCTGTGAAAACCCTTAATTGCTGTTGTTATGCAGAAAAACACCAGGGGACCAAAGGGTTATATATTTGCCTTGACCTGCTCTCTACTATAAAGAGGAAGGTTGGATCTGCAGCATGCTCTGTCCTTCAAAAGGTGTCAAGATGTCCTCTCCCTTTGGAGAAAGAAGGTAACTGGCCTTGTGAATGAAGGTGAGTTCTTCCAGGCTGTGACTCACCTAGTGTTGAGGCTTCATGGCCTGTTTTTTTCTCTTCTTTTATGGGATAACGAAAATACAAAAACTAAACCTTTCAGTAAACTAGCTCTTGGTTTGATACATGTGAATTTGATTACAGTGGGGACTCTGCCCTGTAGGTTTGTCTGGGTTTATTTTTCCTAACACTTCTATTTGGACACATGTATTTGGGTTTTGTTTTGTTTTTTTCTCAAGTTCCTAAATTTAGGTGAGGAGGATGATGTGCTTTCACCATTTCCCATGTGAATGGATTCCTAACAGCTTTACAGAATTAATAATAGTGGAGCATGGAGGCATATGCTCAGGGCAGCACAGAGGGAGACCAGCTGAGGAGGAAAGACAAACTAAGACCTGCAATTCTGTGAAATAGGTTCTCCCTTTACACTGGACCCAATCTTCTTCAGGCAAAGCTTTTCACTTGCTACAGACACAAATTTGAGCTAATTCTTGCTGCTGTGCTACCAATTTTATTGCAGCAGCAGTACTGATGGAATTGCTCAGCAGTAGGGCGTGTGGCTTCCTACCAGCCCCTCTGCCCCAGCCATCAAATACAGCTTCCCCTTTCTCCTACCAAGACTTTAGCTGCTTTACAAAGGTCTAAAAGAAACTCATGTGGTGCTGAGCTTTAGTAGCACCAGGGCTGTGGTACCTACCCAGTCTTTCGCTTGTGCAAGCAAGAGCTGTTTGTGACTGTGGAGGAAGAGCAACAAATTTTAGCCTGTCGTTCCTAGTTTTAGCCTTTATCCCAGAGTTTTAGGAATATCCACAAGTTTCCAGCAAGAGTCTGCTGTCCATAGCATGTGGCCTCATGTCTGCACAACTTCAAGTGACTGAACCCGCCTTAGTTTGGCGTTCCTCCTCCAGAGAATGTCTGGTCTTTTAACTGTGGCTCATTAATAGGTTTGGAGAATAAACTATTACACCAAACTTATTCCACAAGTCCTGAGAAACTTAGAGTTGAGTGCTTTTTACTAAGTCTTATTGCAGTGCCCATTGTACATAGATCAGAGCTGCTTGGCCCTGGTTGAGTCCTGACGGAGAAGTGCTTGATCAATGAGGGAAGTGGTTGGTGTCAGGGATGCTGACAGGTAAAGGCATCACACTGTCATCCAATTTTTGATTAAGGAAAGACCCTTGCTAGGTGAGCTCTCTGAGAGTACTTAGGCACTCATTGCCCACTTCTAAGAAGCCAGCTTCTGCATTTAGGAGGCAACAAAAAGCCAGTTGAAAATCACCACAGGGCTGGCCTGCAACAGGGGAGTTGGATGGCGTTTGCTCAGTGCAGTGGCACTGTGCCTTCGGCAAGCAAGGGGGTAAAAGGCATTTGCTTTTGCCTTCACAGCGGGCTCTTTCTGAGTATGGCAAAGCTAATAATTTGTCGTAATTAATGTATTGTTAGCTTGTCATTACTCTGGTCATCTAAATGTCGGTGCTTCTGCCCTCTCTGGGCTTTTCCATTTAGAGAAGCCTGGAGAACGTGAAAATGAAGCTTAGAGATGGTTCACAGTAAACATCTCAAGTCTGGGAGGAAGCTGTGTGTGTAGAGGTGGAGGGTTGGTTGTTCTCCCTAGGGAAATGTATGCTCGGATCCGCTTCAAAAGCAGCAAATAGGAATGCTTAATGTTGGTTGGCACTCTGAGAAATTTCTGGCCTTGCTAAAGGTAACATGGCTTTCTAAGGTAGATGGTTGTTCACAGGTCACGTGGCAAAATGAATAGGCAGAGGCAGAAGAGAGGACTCCATCCGATCTGTGAGAGAAAGCAAAGTGACTCAATTCCAGGGCGTGCAGAGGAAGCCCGAGCATTTTGCACAGCTGCAAAAGCTTGGCTGTCGGGATCATGAGAACACACAACTTCGGCTCTGCTTGTTTATAGAGGCAGCAGCAAGGAGCTCCTGAATTCTGCATGCTTTGGTGGCCAGCATAATTGAAATCTATGATAAAATATAAGTTAACAGAGGGAAAGTGTTCCTTCTTGTTCCATCTGAGGTGTTTGCTTCAATTTTATTATTCAAGATGATTGTGAAGAGTGGTCCTGTCCCTTGAACATCCCTCTTTAATACCAAGAGTAGGGTGAGATGCCAGTATCCATGATCCTGATAAACTGAAACTTCTGATGTCATGGGGCTAGAAAAATGGTTCTGAAAAAGGAGAATGGTTTTAATAATTGATGTATGTATATATATATATTTTTAAGAAAATAGTAACAATGGTTTTCACAGAACATGCAAAATTGCTCCAACAAATGGTATACAATATCTGCCTCGTTTTGCTTATAATTAAGGAGCCCAATGCTGTTAATTGGACAGATAAGTGGGAGGCCCTGATTCAACAGTGCACTTGTGAAGCCCAGTGCGTGAGAAGTTCCTGTGAAGCCACTAAGAGGATGTTCCCTTGACTACAGAGGGATATACTTAAGTGCTTTTCTGGAGAGAGGCCATCAGCAGGCAGATGTAAGGAGCAAAGCTATTAGAGCAGTAAAGCTGCTTTAGCTAATAGTATTACAGAATGGGATCCTAATTTCATGAATAAAGACAAGAATGGGGAGGAGGATACTTGTGGCTGAAGGAATGTGGCTCTGTGTTTCTCAGCAGAGACACAGGCCCAGGGCAATGGCATGGTTTTTCTGTAATTAAATTTTTTTAGCTCGCTACACATCTTAATCTTATAGGATAAAACTGTCTTGCTCAGCTTGCTGCTGGTGGGTTCTGGGGAGAGGTGAGAATTAAGCCTGTCCCACGTTTATTTACTGGAGCAACAGAAATTTGTATTCTGTTATTTAAGCAGTTGTTGTCTTGTTGTTATGCTGAGAGAGGCTGTGAGCAGCATTCAAGAAACAGGCTCCAAAGAGGGCTGTCTGATTTTATTGGTCCCATTTGAAAAATTACATTCTCTTATCTCCTCCAAAAACGAGCTGTGATCTCCATCTCCTCCTACGTGGCATTTGCAATATAGCCAGCTTTGTACAGCATATAATCACAATATTGGAGCAATAATATTTCATCCAGACTTGCAAGGGGCCTTCAGCTCCCCAGAAAAGCAAGGGAACTGCAGTCAGAGTTTTTCCACCTTCAGCAACATGCAAAGACATGGCTATGCAGGCTCCCTGAGACTCGGGATTTCAGCCCATCTGGTGAAATAAAGGGACTTCTGAGGATATGTATAAATTTTTTTTATCCCCACAAGCTGCAAGAAATGGCATCCACAGCTAGTTATCCCTGGGGGCTGGCAGAGAGGGAGAAAGCTGAAAAGTAGAGACAGGCATATGTGTCACTAAATTAATGTACCTGCTCTGCTGTGGGATAGTCATGTCAGCGTCACTGCTGTGATCTGGCACTACCATGGGCATGAAGTGAGAGCAAGCCTGTCACACTTCATTTACCAGGCTTTGATGGTGGATTTGGTGAAGTCATTGCCTGGGATGACAGATTCTTCTCTCATATAAATGACACAGGAGCCAGTGATGGGTCCTGATGGCATTGGCGTGGTGGCACTAAGGAGGCAGCTGTAATCCCTGGGGAGAAGCAGAGCTGGGCAGGGATCCCGGCTGTGGTTAGGGAGGGCTATGGAAAGTCTGCAAGCTGCTACAGCAACTTGGTACAATGTGTGGGTATTCCCCTGTGGGAATAAATTGCAGTTACCAAAGGTCTTGTTCAAGATAAGCACAGAGAAGCCCAGAGCCCCAGCAGTGCATCTTAGGGGGCTTCACATTAACTTCCTAACTCATGGATGAACCTCACTGCTTCCAGGAAGGAAGCATGGGCTTTAAAACACCAAACATCCAGAGGAGGTGTAAATAATGTGTGCTGTTGGTATGAAGGAGAGAACTTGACAGATAGGATCCTGCAAAATCACAAAGTGTGTAAAGAGGAATGGGGAAGCTGCAGGACATCTCTTCTGTTTCTTTGGTTTCTTTGGTGGAGACTTCCCATGGGTAGACTGGTATGAGAAGTCCCGTTATTACTGTAACGACAGTGCTTCCTAATCTGAAGTCAATATTCAGCTAACCTGTAGCCCTTGGAAACTCAGTGAGTGATTCAGTAGGGTTGGGCTGAACAACTGGGTTTTGATGCATTTGGATTCCTGACTTCATGGGAAATTTATGTCAAATGTACCCTTTGGCATCTGAAATACTTTTAAAATCTGGCCCTAAATGTATTTATCTTGTATTGACAAAAAATATATTTGTCTGAGTTGCAATCAAAATGTGGAATTTATGACAAAATCTGTCCTGTGGCAAAGCATTAATGCTACTCACCCTGAAATTAATAGTGGATGTAAAATGGGTTATGATGCAGAGAGCCGGGGAAAATATATTGAGGTACTTTTTTTTTCTGAATAAAATAGAAAAGTATCCCAATCTCCATAGAAAGTCTTTCTGGACTATGTTGCCAAATATCTGGACTATGGGCTCAAATAATTGTTTCAAGAAGCAGCATTTGATTCATGTCCATGCATGGTGGGGCACAGCTATGCCTGTCTGCACACCCCTTGTCCTGCTTTCTCACTATTTAATCATCACCCACAGTACCACGAGTTTCATCTGAGATTCAAGACAAGCTTTGCATCATGCCCCATGGTGAGACAGGCAGAGAGAGACTGGCTTAGCAGTGCCCTGCGTGTTGTCTTGCAAAACCTTTTGGTGGGCAACAGCTCCCTGTTTTGGGTGCCCCTTCACACCCTTCTTTCACCCCCTCTGGGGCCATGCTGGCCTCTGAAGCAGATCCCCTTGAGAGCTGTTCATGCCTCCAGCCTCTCTCCGTGAGGTAGTAGGACCTGCTTCTTTACCTTATTTTTTTACATAGTGCCAGCAAAAGCAGTGATATTAAAACTAATTAGATAAATATATATGTATTTTGTAGTCAGGCAGTTAATTATGGCTTAGGGAGCAGATGGCAGTCCCTGGCACTTATCTATTCATAGCTGTTTTAAAGTGAATTATATATACTGCAGCTAATTATGACTCAATATAAAATATGTAGTTAACTCTGAACTTAGCCCTTGTCTCATCGGATGTTATTTGTCTGAAGAGGATGAGTTGTTTTGGGACGTCTCTGTAGGTAGGGTCCCTGTGATAACACCTCTCTTTTCCCCTTTCCACAGTTTGGATGACAGTGCCTCTGACTTACTAGTGTTTTTTCATAGGAGAGCTCAGGCTATCATTTACTTTTTTTCTTTAAAAGATAATAAAATGTTTAACTTGGTTTTCTTAAAATCCAGATTGGTGGTACAGGAATAATAAAAGCCCTACCATGGCTGGAAAAATACTGAGATAGGAACTCTTCAAAACATCTAAGAAACATTTGGTTATCTTCCAAAGTCATCTGTAAAATTATTTTACTAACACCTGTGAAATGTTATATCATCTTTTCACACACACCCCCAAGCTGGAGTTTCTGCTGGGGGTAAATATTTGCAGAAATATAGATTAGGAAAAGCTTGAAAACCAATATGGAAAATTAGGAGGCTGAGTGTTGGCTTCCAACACGCGCAGTGCACCCTCCATATACTTTTTAGGGTCTTTTTCTCAGGTGAAGGCCATCCTAAGCCTGGAGCACTTTTACTTTCTTCAGTGTCAGACTGGGAGATCATCAGGTCTAACTTAATTTGAGAGTGTGAAGGGTGCTGATTTCACAAAGGGAGAGCAAGGGAGATACGAATGAAAAGTCAGGGGTATCAGTCTATGTGCCTGATGATCTAGGGTGAGTTTTTTTTCCTTAGCAATTAACTTCTAAGGCATTTTGTTCCTGCTCAAATTATGTTTTCAGAAAGGAGGAAGGAAACCCAAGATTGTATCTTGAGGAATATCATGGTTTCTGGCCTTGGCCACAAAGCTTGAAAAGGCTAGAATGAATCCATAGGCGCTTACCAAGACCTCGACCACAGCATAAAGCTTCTTTTAAGAAAGAAAGAAGCTAGATTGGAGGCCACTATTGTTTTCAGCTGGTGTGATGAGACCTAAAATGATGTGATCTGAATTTTTTGAGCTTTTTTTAAACTGAGTTCGAGGCTGAAAGTGTATATGCAAGTACGTCTACCTATAAATGTTGCAGGTGAAATCCCTTAAGCCTTGTAGATTGTGGCACTGAACAGCTAAAAGGATCTATTGCAGACATGGTTCATGAAGTTCATACTGGTTTTTTGATTAAATTATTCAGTCTGTATATTCCCAGGTCAGTGGTATTTCTGCCTCCCATTGCTCACTATATGTACGAAATGCTTTACATATCTAAAAAGCTTTAGAAATTTTATAACGGCTTACGTAAAATTCTGAGAAAGGCAATCACTCTTTTCTATTATTACATTGTGACTGAATAAGCAGAATATTTGGGAACGTGTAGCTCTTATACATACAATCAATTAGGTCCACGTGGATGTATTCATATTCTGATGACAGGCTGTCATATAAATAAGAATAATAATGGTGTGTTGTCCCGTGTGCAGTAAATGCTCAGATCGAAATAGTGAAACAATGTGATTCAGAAGAGTTAGGTGTATTTGGTTTGGAGGCTTTTTTCCACACAAAGAGCAGTAGTATTAAATTTTAAATACTTCATTTCAAAGCCTGGACTTGAAAATGCTATTTTTCATTTTGATTCCTTTGATAGAAAAATAATCAAAAGTGGTGTTTTCCCCATAGTTTGAGTTTTCTGGCAAGCCCATTAGTTGTGTATATTAAACAAAATGTTCATTGTTTCCAGAAAAGAAGGTAAATCCAGAAGAATCCTGGGGTCAAGCAAAAGCCCTGTGTAGTTTAGGAGCGTCTAATGGTGAGTAAAATAAGAAACCAATTCCTGAATAAGTCCACTATGCGTTACGTCAATTAGATTATAAAAATAAGTAAGTACAGGGAATCACCATTGTCATAACTGGGCAAAGACTGCAAAATTAGAAGCATGTTCCTTTGGCATTACTGTTCCTAGAGTTTTAGGAAGACAGATCTTTGCAGCCCCTAGCCTCTGGGTACCCCTGCATATGAGCATCCCCTATGTGCTGGTTTTGGCTGAGAAGGGGTTAATTCTCCTCCCTGGGGGTCGGCTACCTTTCCAGCTTCCCGCGCTTTGCCGCGTCGGCGGGAGGCTGGGAGAGGCAGGGCCACGGCAGGGGCGGCTGACCCCGACTGGCCAATGGGATGTTCATTCCATACCATGTGACACAATGACCAGTATATTAAGCGGGGGGCAGTTTGCGGCTCGGGGGAGGCGCAGGGTGGCGTCGGGTCGGCGTGGGGTGAGCGGCTGCGTTGCCTGCGGTTTGTTTCAGCGGTTCATCCCCCTCCCTTCCCCCTCCTTTTCCCCCGGGTTTCGTGCCTCTCGTTGCCCTCCTTTACATTGCGTTTTTGTTATTGTTTCTTTTAATTTTAATTATTAAACTGTTCTTAACTCAACCTACGAGCGTTACCCTTCTGATTCTCTCCCGCATCCACCGGTGGGGGAGTGAGCGAGCGACTGTGTGGGGCTGAGCTGCCAGCTAAACCACGACACCCTAGTAACTCAAGTTTTTCCCTATTCCTAGCACTTTCAGTGCTCTAACAGAAGGGTGCTGCTCTCTTTGATTTTGCCCAGCTTTGTCACTTGTAACCTTCTCAGAGGCATAGAGAAAATGAATTGAATTATAGTTGTTGGGGGGGGGATTGGAGAATAATGGAAGTGGCTGTTACAGATGTGACACAGAGACCGCATCTATTCATCCCTGCAGCATGATGAATGGAGGTGTGAATTGATTTTGACTACACTACCTCAAGAGCCAGGACTTCAGCAGGAACCTTACAAAATAAGACAAATTGCATTCTGCATTGTGTAGAATTATATCCTTTGTTCTTTAAACACATCTTATGCTGAATAACATCCAGGCAGGTTATGTGATTAGAGAACTCCTTGGGAATCCTGGTAGTTTCTGATGCTCTGGAAGGGTATCAGGGAAATTATAGTCTGATGAATGCTGTCAAATTTGCCTGCTGGGTAGTTTAGCAGTGAGTCCAATGAGGTCAGCCTTTTTGATTTGTTAACTGTGTTGTGTAATATTTCTTTGTGATTTATCTTTATTTTTGTTTTTCGTCTTATTAAATCATAATTTAATTTTCTTTTCATTAAACCAGAACAATTCTGCCATCACATACAAAAATAGAACTGACATAAGCATTACTGCGTAACCAAACAATTATGCTGCAGCTTAGTAGGCGCTTTACCTGAACAGGAATGCTCTAAATTCTCTTGCAATAATCAGTTACTTCACATCTTCCTAACTTAGTGATTGACTATTATGTATATATTGAAAATATCAGCCTCATTTGTCTGAAGATTTTGGCTGGTTGCTGTCAATCATTTTATACTCTATAGCCTTTCTCCTTTGTCTCAGAGTTTTATGAACATCATATAAGTACATAAATATGCATTGAACTGACTTTTATATTGAATGCGTATCCCATTTACAAACATTAGTTCTCATCTTATCAGACAAATTAAAAAACATCTGGGTTAAAATAGCCAGTATTCCCCAAACTGTATGATACCAGAAAGTGGAGAGAAAAACCAAATCTGGAATGACACTAATTGGCTCCTAGCAAAACACATAAGTTTATTGGGAAGTGTATGTTGTAATATTCTATTAAATTGTTTAATGAAGGAATGACAAACAAAAAAAAATTATTTTGAAAGCAAAGATGTGTTTCGTCCATAAATTGCTGTGGTGCAACTTAAAGTCCTTTAAGTGACACAGCATAGCAGTGAGTGCTGAGGGTTTTTATAACCATGGGTGATTTAAAGCTGGTGAAACAATTCACCCAGAATATGTGTATTCCGTATACATTAAAATATTTTAGGAGAATAGAAAGAGGAGCTAAGAGCCCAAATTCATGAGCGGGTCACGAGCGGGGTTCCCCAGGGCTCAGTGTTGGGGCCCATCTTGTTTAATATCTTTATCAATGATCTGGATGAGGGTATCGAGTGTACCCTCAGTAAGTTTGCAGATGATGCCAAGTTAGGTGGGAGTGTTGATCTGCTCCAAGGGTAGGAAGGCTCTGCAGAGGGACCTGGACAGGCTGGATTGATGGGCCAAGGCCAATTGTGTGAGGTTTAAGAAGGCCAAGTGCCAGGTCCTGCACTTGGGTCACAACAACCCCATGCAATGCTACAGGCTTGGGGAAGAGTGGCTGGAAAGCTGCCCAGCAGAAAAGGACCTGGGGGTGCTGGTTGACAGCCAGCTGAACATTAGCCAGCAGTGTGCCCAGGTGACTAAGAAAGCATCCTGGCTTGTATCAGGAATAGTGTGGCCAGCAGGAGTAGGGAAGTGATGGTGCCTCTGTACTCAGCACTGGTGAGGCCACACCTTGAATATTGTGTTCAGTTTTGGGCCCCTCAGTACAGGAAGAACATCAAGCTGCTGGAGCATGTCCAAATCAAGGCAACAAAGCTGTTGAAGGGTCTGGAGAGCAGGTCTTATGAGGAGAGGTTGAGGGAACTTGGGTTGTTTAGTCTGGAGAAGAGGAGGCTGACGGGAGACCTTACTGCTCTCTACAACTACCTGAAAGGAGGTTGTAGCGAGGTGGTGTTGGTCTCTTCTCCCAGGTCACTAGCGACAGAACGAGAAGAAATGGCTTCAAGCTGCATCAGGGGAGGCTTAGATTAGATATTAGGAAAAATTTCTTTACTGAGAGAGTGGTCAGGCACTGGAACAGGCTGCCCAGAGAGGTGGTAGAGTCGCCATCCCTGGAGGTATTTAAAAGACATGTGGACATGGCACTTCAGGGCATGGTTTAGGAGACATGGTGGTGTTGGGTTGATGGTTGGACTTTGATCCTAGAGGTCTTTTCCAACCTTAATGATTCTATGAATCTGTGAAATTCAAGTCCTGTGAGTACATGCTGTCCTCCAGCTCTTAGAAATACATCCCCTTAAGCCTTTTTTCTCTACAATTAAAATTTGGTCCTGCTAATCTAGCACTGGACCTCATATTTTGTTCTTCATTCATAATTGGAAGTTAATTGCTATCACAGTACAAATAATAAAATTATTCTGTAATGATCATGATGTAAACTCCTGGCGAAGGAAGCATTTAGGAAGAAAGAACTCTGTATGACCTCATGTTAATCAAAATTGCTGTTTAACCTAGTGCTTCTGTGGTATTGTTAATAATAATAAATGCAAAATGATGTATCCCGGTCCAGCAGGTAATTATACTTGACCGGGTTTAATTGATTTGCTTTGTGTTCAGTTGCGCTCAACTGACATACAAGTGACATCTCATAAGTTTATGGCACCTGTCACTCATCCCGAATAAATGGTCTTTTCAGAGATACAGAATTAATTTTCTGTTGAAAGTGAAATGGTCTTGATATGGAATGCAACTACCTTATTCACGTTAGCTTAGGAAATGCAGATTTTTTTCCCTTGATTAGAAGGCTCAAGGAATGCATAAATAATATTTAATATCTATTATATACTGAATCTCTGAAAATTGGAATGGTTTAATGAATCTTGAAGAAAGCTGATCCTCATAATTGTGATTTGTGAGATCCTTTTATTCTTCCCTACCTTTGATATTGAATTGCCCAGTATTTGAGAACGCTTCCTGAAAGAGCTCTCTGATTTGTATCAGCTCGCAAAAATTTAAAAACTCAGACTTGTAGCTATGATGTGCCTAAACATCCCTTTTATCACCATCAGCCTCCGGCTGGGAAGGTGACGCTCTCTTTAGTGGCAATCTGCTCCACTCGTTTTCCACCCAAATGCAGTCAGAGTTAGCTCTTCATTTAAAGATGGCTGTTGCAAGAGTCAGTCATTTGCCGATTATTTTGGGTAGCTTCGCTGTATTCACCCAGGTAATTTCTATGCTCCTCATTTAGTGAATACTTTTTAAAGTTATCCTGTAAGGTTCCAGGGCATCAGACTGACATCTTCTAGAGCTCTGTATGCTTCTTGCTCTGTATGCTGTGGATGCTTTGTGCTGTAACCTTTCACTAATAAGAAAAATCAATATTTTAAGTCCCATCCTGTTACAGTGTTCAAATTTACTCTGTTTAGATGTAAATTTGTTTAATCCTCTCTGGAACTAAAAGCAAGGGAAGAAACCTTAGCAATTCTGCAAATGGATTTAGACCTTGAAGGATGTGATTTCCAGGACCAGACATCTTGCCTCTTAGGTTTAATGCTAAAAAAATATATACACAATATCCTGTTTGGTATTGAAGTGACACAGACAGCAGGGACAGACTATTACAAAGCCTGGTCTTGTCTTCTCAGTGTCATAAGCAGACAGGGAAGGAGATGGTCCCTTTGGACTTTCTGTAGCAATGTGGTTTTCTGCCGCAACATGGTTTGCTTTCTGCATGGAAGAAATCGATAGCAAGGGAAGGGTAGTGTAAACTATTTGTGAGGCTTTAGTAGGTATTGATTCCTGCAGCTTGTTTCGTCATGGCAGCCTGAAGAAAGAGCTTCATTGTTTCTAACTGTTTGCTCGTGGTACCAGAGCTCTCCAGATGGTGGATCATAGTCATGTTGCAAGGAGTGTAGTGGTTTGCCTTCTTGTTTTCTGCCTTCCTTCTCCTCATGTCGCTGTTATGGTCCATGTGGAGTGAGGAAACTATGGGCTGATGGACTAATATTCTGGCACTGCAAGGACTCCCATAAATTTTTTTCTTGGTTATGAAAAAATAAAGTGGGGGGGAAACAATGCTGGAATGCTTTATGCCTCCCTGGGGAGAGAAAGGAGGTAGACCAGGGTGTGGGGCACAAAGCTGAGAAAAACGTGAGCTACAGGCACACCTTCTGCTTTACAACGTAGCTATTCTGGGAAAGTATCGCTCTTCTGCCAAAATCCATTCTTTCCCAACCCAGCTTCATGAGTTCAGGTACCTGCTACAAGCCTCTCTCTCCTATCTACGACTCTAGAGAAGGTGGTAAAAGCTGCTAGGTAGCTGTCCATCACTTGCTTGTTCCTGTTCCACAACCAGAACAAGTTTTCTCCAGATACTGGCAGAGAGTGTCAGAAGTTTAAATAGGTTTTGCTGGTGAACCGTGCTCCTGTCAAAGCCTTGCTGCTTGGATCCTGTCCCTTAGCATGTCCTTCGGGAAGCCTGGGGCAGACTGTGCTTTTGCTGTGGTGTATCTCTCCTGATGTGAAGATCTCAGAGGGATATGACCCTACCCTGAACATGATTTGAATTACAAGATGGGTTCCCTCCTCTGCCACTGTTTGGAAAGGGGAGGTGACAATACGTCTCTTTTGCCTTTCTGCAAATGCTTTTGCGTTTTTGAGCATGACTTTGAAAACCCCAGTGGTACAGTTCATTAAAATATAACTTGTGTGTAGTTGAAAACATAAGGTTAATGCATTATTAGGAGCAATGTAATATATTGACTACCACATAAGTCTCCAAGCTTGTGTCTTCCTCCAGATAGCTCCTGATGCTGTAAGCTATATGATTAAAACCTATTGTCATATATTGCATCAACCATCTATTTTAAGATTAGTTGATGTTTTCTCAAGGGAGTAATTCAAATAATGTTGCAAAGAAATCACTCCTCAGCCTTCCTAGACTTTAAAATTTATATTTAATATAAAATAACCTTAGCCACATGATTTAACCCTTTCAGGGAGGGAGGCCCGGAAACACGTTTCAGACAAAAAAACCTCTGGGTGAGTCCCATATCACCCAAAAGTGCCATGATAGCTGTACACCCTCACTAATATGAAGTGTGGAGAGATGAAAAGGCCCTGGGACAATTCTTTCTATCAGCATTAGGTTTCCAAAGTGTGAGTGTGAACTAGATAATAATAGGGAGGAAACTAATTTGCTAGCAGTTTCTATGAAGCCAGTAGTCCCTGCCTCAATGCCCATTTAACTTAGCACAGTAGGGAGCTTGAAAATATAGACAGTAAAATTCTCCCTTTATAATGATGAATTAATTTAGCCAGCCTAGTTAATTCAAATGCAAATTATGTATTGAAAGTGTCCATTATTTATTGCTTCATCTAAGACTGTTTCTCTGTTGCTCTCCTTAATTTCTGAAGTGCAGCAGAGAAGTGCTGAGCTACCAAATGCTCTCTTAGACTCCAGCCAATTTTAGTACGCTTTCAAATTATGTTTGGTTTTTATTCTCTGGTTTAAACCTAATTTTGGGCTTGTTTATTTGCTTTGACTTGTTCGTGGTTTCCAGCTGTGGAGCATTTCTGCTGCCAAGCAGTTCATTTTCGAGCAAGCGTTTGGATACCAGTAAGAGGAGCACCTCATCCCACCTGGATGACCACTGCCCATTGCATATTGCGTTTTGCTTCAGGTCAGGCTGGAAAGCAACTGCATGGTCCTGTTCTCTGTATGTGTTTGCACACGTACTCACACATACGTGTACACAAACACATACTCCCATGTGTAGGAGTCCTCTTGGATATTTTCCTCTGGGTAATAGTTTGTTGTGTTCTTCCCCCCACCAATTATTTTTAACAACATGAGAACCTTTCGTGGCCACATTTTGAGGAAGGATGACCACCACCTGAGATATCCTAGCTTGACAGAAGGATGATATCCTTTCCTGGAGGTACAGCAACTCACTGGAGGTCCAGCAGTCCTGAGGTGCCAGTGCCAGAGTAACCCTCTGCCTCTCATTCCGATGGGCATTATCCGTGTAACACCACCCAGAGGAATAAGCATCTTATTTGAGAAAATCATAAGAAAATGAAGGAGAGGACAGAACAAAAGAAAAGAATGGTATATACGGAGGAAGTTGTCTAATTCTGGTATTTCTAGGGCTTTGTTTATTTCTATTGTGTATCTATCTCTATTTTTTGGGAAATACTGCACCACAATGACTGAGTAGAGAGCAGCTCTCTTTTACCAGTGTCCTCTCATGAGCAGAGATTTCCATTTGTGTCATAGGAAGATGGTATTGTTTGAACCATCAGCTGGTTGCTTAGGGGGAATCCATTGCCGGCCTCAACTAAAAAATGCCAGAGTATCCAAAAATAGATGGCAGCTAAGTAGGAGATCAGGCTGCAATTTTGTAAAGAGTAGGTGATGATTGAAGTGTTTTGTGTTTAACAGCAAGGAGAGTCTATTTCCACTCACACTGCAATCATAGTTTTCTTTTTCCATGTAAAAGGGGAAAAATGCTATGTTATTTTCACCTGGTCAGACAGGCGAAGCAGAATGGCCAGACACCCTTGCAAGGACTGCCAAATAATTTCTTTTCACGTGAAGAACATCTTTTGCTGGACATGGCTCTCCATCTACCTTCAGCATTCTCTGAAATCTGTGCTTAAAATGGATGAGAGAAGCGCTATGATCCCTTTCCTCACACAGGTAGTAAATGATTCTTCATTTAAGATCCTGAAAAAAACATCCAATCTCACAGCCTTTCCCAGCTGGAGATGTCAAAAACCTAAGGGCCAACCTGGAGTTATGTTCTGTGAGCCCTATTCAAAACAATCTGGAGAAGGGCATCTGAAATACCATTTATTTTTGCCCACTTATGTGTCTTTAAGTGGGCACAGTCTTCCATTTTAAACAGCAGCTTTATACCTTGTGCACATCTTCCAGATTAGACAATGAGGGTCAAGCTGTGCATATTATGTTGCTCTGCTCCACGTGCTCTCTAGCCCTTGCCTTGGATATGTTTCCCCAGCACTGACGTTGTTAAGCTGCTATTTCTATTCTGCTTGCAAGCATTAGGAAAGTTTTCAGTGTTAAACATGCAGCTGGGAGAGCAGGATATGAAAGGAAGGAAGACTGAGAACTTTGTTTTGTGTTTGTCAGATACTCTGACATTTCCAAATATCTTGGATGTTATGGGCTTTTGGAATTTAATTGCAAAACTACCCTTGATGGTAACAGGAATTGGTTATATTCCCTAGTGTTCACTTTCTGGCCATTTCTTAAACTGGTTGATAATTGTATTCCTACAATGTACATAAAGACAAATGATCCCACATGTTGACAGTCTTTTTTCTGTATTCCAAATGTTCTTGTTTATAAAAGATTTTAAGAAGTATTTTCTTTTTCTTAGAAAGGTTTTAGCCTAGGTTTAAGTTTTCTTATTTAGGCTTTATAGTGTAACAACAGCCTTGCAGAAACACTACAGGTCCTTAAAAATTTAACAACTATAATCTGTATCAGTTTAGTTCAGCACATTGCAAAAACATATCATCTGTTGCTTCAGCTGTAGCTCAGCTGGTGAGGCACAATGCAGAGAGAGGCATAAAGAAAGGAAGGCTGCTGTTGTTTAGCCATCTGAACACTCATCTGTGCATGGGGATGCTTAGCAAGAGGTATCCCTGAATCATCTCCTATGCAGAGATCTCTTAGTTCAGGACAGGGAAAAGAAGCAACTGCTCTATGTTGCAGTTTGATCCAAGTTCAAAGGCACTCTTATTCCAAAATAAGTGTCTTAATTTAGGTGGAATAGCTGCTGCAATTTAAATTTATATGCTACCTCAAATAGAATTAATTTTCAAGCATAGACAAGCTTTAAGCTTTTGGAGGCTGACTTTAATTAGTACAGCTGACAGTACCACCTCAGAGCTGGTTTATCTTAATGACAGAGCTAAACTTCATTAAGTTTTCTGAGCAGCATAAGAAAATGCAAATAAGACAGAGCCCCTTAAAGGGCTTGTGACTACCCATCATTTTTATAACTGATGTGATTTTCTGTCATCACCCCATCGGCTTCCTCTTGTTATTGTGTGTATCAGCTGCATTTCCAACTTGGAACCATACCCAAATATTTGACTGGTACAGCAGTGCCTCTGCGAGGTTGGCAGAAGGTGGCACTGTTGCTGGGAATGATATACAGCCACAGCCTTGAGCAATCCTGTAGCGTTTTGCACCATGTCTGGGCAAGATGGTGCAGGCAGAGGAGAGTCTTGCTTTCTAAGACATGGACCATGCTGTGCAGCCATACAAGAAGCAGAGTAGCTGCAGCTGGCGTGGCCCCATTCCTCAGAAAACATCTGTTTTTCAAAGATAAGTACATTAGCTTGCAGGTTTTGTGTGATGTTAACATGTCCTCTTCCCTCAGCTAGGAAAATGAGCAAAATAAGCTTGTCTTTGCCTGCAAACGGCACTGCAGTATTCTGTGTTAATCAGCAACCGGGAGCTGGTTTATTCAGCAGCCTGAAAACCAGAGTGGCTCTAGTGACCCAGGGAGGTACAAGGTTGTATAGCACTCGCAGCTGCAGCAAAAGCAGGGCATCACCTCAGCCTGGAGAGTAAAAGCTGCTGGCAACTTTCTGCAGCTCAGAGACAGAGCTTTTCCCTTTAATTCCTTATCTGGATGGTGGCTTATTTCTCTTCTGCTCATAGGCAACAGTTGTTGGGTTAAAAAAAAATAATCAAGAAATACAGTGCCAAATATTTTTTTATTTAATTAAAAGCAGCAGATTCTTACTGACGTTTCCCCACCTCCCCTGTATTCCATTTCTCTTTCAGGACTGCCGTAAAAGCCAGCATCAAACTTCTGGAGCTGACCCAGCTCTAGGGAATACTAGGGCCAGAAGAAAAATCTCTTTTGGTGATGAGAAGTAGAGGAAATAAAGTCAGTTTGTTATTAAAAAAGAAGGGGATAATACGTTTATGTTAAACAATGATTTTATAATAAATGTGATGTACAGTGACAGTATGTTAAATTTCCTAGTCAACAGGGGACAATACAGAACAATTTGTGGCAAAAGGAAACAGATGCAATTCTGTCTGCAGCTTCACACATCTGCTCTGCAAGCCAGTGCTCCTCCTATAATTCTCTAGGATGGATCCAATAAAAATGATATACAATTTTATTGTGTTAGTGGCACTAGTTATTAGAGTGAGGAGCCAGAAAGCTTACCCAGAGGCTGAACCTTTCCTGCCTTTTAGTGCAGAGTAAATGACGAGGCTGTTGCTGGTAACAGCACTACTACAATAGGAAAAAGAAATCATTTTGGAGCGCTTAGCATGCTGGAGTGGGTGGCTCAAAATCAAAGGGGGAAAGCTAATAAAAGAGTAATAGACAAAGATGTATCATGAAGGGTGGAAATTAAATTTTGAGATGGTATTTTAAATAAAATTTAAAAAGAAAGGAAAACCCTAAAGTTATAGAAGAAATCTGTGGGATTCTCTGCCCCTGCCCTATGGGTTGATGCGTCGATCATAATTTTCCATACAGACTTTTATTTTGATTTTACATGGCTGTAGTTTGGAAAGTGAAGCCGAGTGAAATGGGGTAAAATAAATAATACCAGCTTTCATTCTGTATCAGAATATCTACAAAAGGACTGAAATGCAGTCCAACTGATCTCCCTTACAACCAAAACTTGCGCTCTTGGGTAAAACCCCCTGAGTGTCCCTTTGCAGGTAGGCCCTACACAGTGTTTCCAGGTATCCTTGCAGTTGCAGAGCAATGCTTTGTTCCTGGATAAGCCATAGCTGATATAGGAAGTGCGATGTTTCCCAGGGATGCTGGGCCTGACTGGCTGTTTCTGTTTCACAATGAGCTGTAACCCCAGGTTATTTCCACAAAATGCTATCTATAGACAGAAGTCCAGCCCAAACTGGGAGAAAAATGATTTATTTCCTGCAGAAATGCACCATGGCAATCCTCTGCTTAATCCATGAGAGCTGGCGCCTCTGAGGTGGCCATTGAAGAGCAATTATAGCACATGGGGACTGAGAGGTGAACACTCAATAGCATTAGCTATTTACAGAAGCGAGCAGGAGGGGTATAGAAATATACTTCATTTCTACACATTTTTTTTCTTGTAATTGCCTGACTTTCAAAGCCCCTGATTCAAGACCGTGTTTATAAAGCCATTTTTTCAAAGCTTAGCTGTTCTGCACTTTCCAGGGTGTCCTGGTCAGATGGCTAAAACTGAAAGCTCTCAGCATCCTCGCCCTCTTTTAAGCCTTCACCCTCACATTGCAACCTCTGAGGCAAGAGAGTCCATTGAAACCGGGTCCAGCTCCCCTGAGCGCTGAGCAGTGACACAGCTGCCTCTCCTCAGCATGGTCGCCCCTTGTGGGGGCCATGTCCTCGGCCCAGGAGGGGTTTTTTTGCCAGTTTTCTGAGGTATTTTGCCACCTGCCATCAACCCTGGGGTAACAAAGCTGAGAGGGGAGTGGAAAAAGGGACAGCAGAGGAAGGGAAATGGGGAGCCACCATGGCACAGGGTTGAGAAGACTTTTCTGTGAAGGGCTGCTGGCCTGACAAAAAATGGCCACCACCTCCTCACCTGTCATGTCGCCTCGTCCTCTCCAGAGCCATCACCACTTGTGCGTGAAAGTCACACCCTCACACACTAAAGCAGCAGGTTCTGCTGGTTTTGTGCTATGGCTTTTCCTGATTTTTAATATCTAAGAAGTCCCAGGTGACAGCACCTGCTTTTATTGAGGCATTTGGTATGACAGACTTGGGAGTGACCGGTGTTATTCCCTCTCTCCTGCTTTCCCTAGGTGTTTATAGAGCTGAGGTGCTCAGTAAAAACTTTGTGGGCAGCCAAAGCACAGGCCTTAACCATGTCTTTGAATATTTTATTTTTATTAGCAAAGTCTTTTATCTGCTGAAAAAGAAGTTCAAAGCACTAACTGAACAACCCCTCTCACCTCAGTATGGACACTGCAGTAGGAACAACGTGTTTTCTTTTCTGGTCACATATCCTTTATGAAATGTAAATAAACACTAGGCTATGAAGCATGTGCTTTTGCAGAATATAATGTTATTTAGAAATTGAAAGACTCTTGCCAGGTAAAACAGTGGGCGGATTTGTTTTTTCTCTAGCAATAAAACATTGCACTTAATACCCATCACAGAAGTTAAAGCAGTGCGAATGCATATTAGAGGCAGTCAAACCAGTTTACCTTATGCTTAAGGTAGTTTAGTTTACTGGATTACGATAATCAGATTCAGATACTAGAAACCCTAAAAAGTTAGAATTTCTTTTACTGTGAAAGATTATTGCATTTGAAAATTAATCCATACTAAAACTTGACAAACTTAAATCCAGAACAAAAATTCAAAAAATCTTCAGACAGGAATGTCCAAATACTACCTTTCAGGACTTTAGCCTGAAGTGATTTAATGCTTTTTAAATAAAAAATAATTTCTGTTTGCAGAACCACACTGAAACGTTTTATCCTCGTTTATGTTACTGAATTGTTGCAGTGACCTGTGGGAAGTATAGTTGCTCTCTGCAGGCTGAGGTGTTTTGCCAGACAGTTGCATGTTAGTACTATAAGGATACTAACATTTTGACTCTGTCTCACAAACCAAATATTGCAATACCGGTTTATTTAACTTGAGGCAAAATATTTTGACCTCACTTCCTAAATGACACCCAAACACTTTGAAAAGACCACAGCTTTTTGTTCCAAGAAGCTCTTTTCCAATGTAAATGTATTTCAGTGGAACACTCCTGAGCCACTTCAATTTCCAGCCACAATTTCAAAAAGTAGTCTTTTACAACCTTTCTTGCTAGGTAAGACCAAACCTTTCTGCATGTTTTTCTGAATAAACAAACCATTAGTTAGAGCTGTAATGCAGAAAGCAAACCTTTCAACATTGATCTTTTGCTGGCCAGTTAGGAAATGTGTGAGAAAATGTTTTGCCAGGTTACATTACTGATTATTTTAGAATAAAACGAGCCAAGAGGATAACTAGGCAAATAAAATGGGTCAATAGTTAAGAACAGTTTTATGAGTTCTGTTGAACTGCACAGGAAAAAGCCAATGGCAACAAGACTGCGGTGGCAAATATGCTTAACAAATGTGCTGTTTCTGATGCTGTTGTGACCCACAATAAAGTAAGATAAACTACTGGCGTGGCCCCTGGAAACCAGCTGGCTTGACAGGATACCTGAAGAAACACAGAACTTATACGATAATGAGAGAGTAAGGGGCCAAATTCCTTACTGCTTAAGGTTTTGAGCCTTAAAACAGAAAAAAAAAAGGCCATTGGAATCCTAAATTTCTAAACTTTGCACTCCAGCTCAACGTTTCAGACATCTCATATGCTAGCAATGTGGTGACCTGAGACTGGGATTTGGCCTACTCTGACAAAGGGTCTATTTGCTAATTGCTGAGCATGATCCAGCTGGGGCATTTGGATGCCCTCAGCACACCAGGGTACACAGCCTATTCAGAAATCTGGAATAGATTTCTGGAAGGCTACAAATTGAGATAAACATAACAGGCATAATTTTCAGCTAGCATAAACTTCTGTAACCCTACTTAAGTGAGAATAACTGAGTCCACGGATTTATATGAGGTGATGATTATTTATTTTCACTTTGTGTTAAAAATTAAGCTGAAAAATCAGGTTAATCATTCTGAACGGGTCTTTTTTCCCCTTCAGCTCCCATTCATTCATTCCTGACTGAGCAAATGTTTTCCTTGATTAAAGGACTGCAGACAGTGTCAGAACAAAATGCACTTCTTGCATATTTGCTCTGCCTATGATGCTGAAGTCACTCGTGTGTCAGTTTTTCGGTATTTTTCATGGTTCAAAGACACACCCCCCAAAAAAGTACATGAAAGGAGCATCTTGCAGAAATCCTGTTAGCAGAAAGCAATATAATGAACAAGTCTGTTTTGGAAACCATTAAGAACTATCATCCATAAGAGTAATCCTGAATAAATTGTCTGATAGCCTGAAGCCCAGTGTGTTCTTGTGCGTAATTGCCACAGTGAAGAACATGCATATGTTAAATTAAAGGTATGATTTTTATATTTCTTTTTTTGCTCGGTTAAGTGCCATACTTGCTTCACTTACTGTCAGCATAAGGCTTCAGGCCTCCTTGTAAAGTAATAACCAATACAGTTATATATACAGCCATTGTTCTGTGGCAGGTGACAGCACAGCTTTGCATTAATATAATATTATTAATATCACTAATATATTCACTGGTAGAGCCAGTGCATCTTACAAACAGGTTATTATTTTTGAATTGTCTGGCTGTTGCTTACACTTCATTGTCTAATGCCACATTTGGAAACAGCTGGCCATGGCTGTGTCACATACAAAAACAAACATCTTATGACTGTATTAAGTTCAACCCTTGTTTTTCTCTGCTTGGGTTCTGAACCATGGCTGCTACCACAAGACTGATTAATGACCATGGGATTAACAGCAAATACATTGTGCATGTGTGCTACAGGCGATGTGGCTGATCTTTAGGAGATGACATGAATGAACTCATTTATGATTCAAGAGTAGCAAAATGGCCTCACAGACCAGCAAAACTTTCCATCCTTTTTCATAGAATCACGCTGTAATCAGTAAGCATGCTAAGTTATGTTATCTATAATGTCATATTGCAGGAGCCTGGTGGCTTATGTGACCCGCAAATCACTGCCCCAGTAAAAGAGCTTTGCAAAGAGAGAGCATAAAAGTCACCCAAACTGAGAGAAGCAATGGAGGAAGCTATGCTTTTAAATACAGACTGGCTCATATCACAAGCCAGCTGGCTGAGAATAAATAGTTTACAATTTTAAATCAGTGAGTATTTCTAACTGATATTTCTTTTTGTATCATGCAGTCACTGTGAGACAGTGTTAATTCCTGTAATATTATATACTAATGTTTTACACAAAGTATATTGAGGACAAGAAGGGGAGCTTTCAAAAGCAGCAGACTGACCCAAGCTAAAATGACCCACAATCACAAGACTTTTTAGGAGCTCTTGAAAAATCACAGGCAAAGGGGTTTGTTTTGTTTTACTGTAAGCACAGGCAGGAGCATGGACCTGCTGGGGTGTGGGGGGGTATCTGCTGAGCACATTATTGGAGTGTATCTCAGAGGTGGCCATGACAGCTGCCTGGTTCTGGTGCCAGGGTGTCCTACCCTGCCAAGGGATGCAGCTTCTGGTCACCTTGTGTGACCTGTGGACAGCCCCAGGCCTTCCCCTGGCCCCAGCTGATCCACCTCTCTCTGGTCTCTGGATCTGGTTCCCGCTCAGTGTACTTACCCACTTCTATGGTTATTAGTGTCCACCAGGATGGGAACTGATATGATAAACCAGAGAGACAGCAGGTATTTTGAGTAGCGCACTGGAGAATGAGACACAAGTGGTAAAGCCTGGGGCTTCTGGAGGCATGTGGTTTAGAGACAGGACATAGTTCCTACAAATGATTTGCCAAATGTTTCTTATAAATCTTCTGTCTAAAATTGTAAGATCTGTCAAAGTTCCCTGGGATTTATAGCAGCCTAATAACCATAATAAATGGCTGTATTAGCACAGAGAGAACATGCCTAGGGTGATTAATAGATTTTTCTCAAAGTCATAGATAAAAATGAACAGCAGAGGAAAGGAAAACCTTTGTATTAACTCTGTGGGAGCTCCCATATTAATTGGCACATAATCAGGTACAGCTGCTAATAATTATTCAGTTCTTTAAACCAAAACACACAACACTGCTAATACAGCCTTAAGAGCTAGAGATTACAGGATATGCAAATATTCTTTGAATCTTGGGTTGCTGGATGAAATTCACATTTTCTTATAAGCTTACAGACATAGATCCTGGGTTCTGCTTATGTCAAGATGTGACAATGTGGGATTCCCTCGTGTCATAAACCATCTCCTCTCCTATTTGCATGTCACTGAATAATATCTGTCAGAAGATACTTTTTTTTGTATCCTATATCTTGATAAAACCAGTCTTCTTGATGGGACGTTCTGCAGATTTTTTGTGGGATCTTCTACTGGATATTGTTGTCTTCTGGAGAAACCATGTATCTCAGCTTGCCAGAGCGACCACTGAGTCACACAACACCAGGCGAGTTCAAATAAAGTAAACTTACGAAAGCAAATTAATTGTATAGCAACAAAGGATTAAGCTCTTGATTACAACATTGGAAGCAGTTACAGACACAGCAAAAAAATCCCCAAGCATTTAAGAAACCTACAGTGACTCTAACAACAACTTCTCATTCAGCTGTCACTTAGGTTTTTTCCTCTTGGCTGTCAAAGCAAGGAGCCGATTCAGCAGAATTCCCCCTCCATAGGGCTGGATTTTCAAGGAGGCTATCATCCTGGGGTTTCCATTAACTTTAATACTCAAGGGTTTTCTTGTTGTTGAATACAAAGTTTCTCAAGGATCTCTCTGTTTCTTTACTCACTTAGGGTCTCTTCCCCTCCCGCAGCCTTGGCACAGGTTTTATGTGTCCACATAAGTATTAATGACGTATCTTTAACATGAAGCATGACAGCGCTGCTTTGTGGATAGGGTCACTGGAGTGCTGAACTTTTCCCATTCCCTTTAGCAGGTCAGCTGAGTTGCATTTAGTAGTGTTTATGTAATGTTTTTGTTAATCCCATAAGTCTGCTTGTGCAACATTTATGTCTTTTGGCTTCATGGCACTTTTACAGTGACCATACAAGCCATTTTGCTACATGCTAGATATTTTAGGGTTTGTATTGCATTTAAGAATGGCTTTTGGGACATGTGAAACACTTTCTTGTAATTAGTCAAAGCTGTGACAGTTTTCACATGTGTCTTTCTAAAGCTAATGGGCAGGTGCATTTTTTTCTTCTCTCCAAAATACTGTTCTCTGTCTCAGCCTAGATGTTCCTCTTATGAATATTCATAAATGTGATATGAATTTGTGTGAGAGGTGTGCTCTTTTCTCTTATTTTATGTTCTTCCTTCTGTTTGTGTCTGCAGCATGCTGACTTTATGATACACACACCCACACACCACACCACGCCCCCCCCCCCCCCCCCAAAAAAAAAAAAGGGGGGGGAAAGGATAAATAAGTAAATACAGACACTTGTGTAAAAGTTAGTGCTGGGTGTTGCCTGGCGACTAATAGCTGTCAGAGCTAAATTAGCCAAGCTGCTTTGGAGACATGAGTCATTAGTGTACAGGGACCTCAGGAACAGCAAAATGCATGAAGGAGAGATTAACCGAGCTCAGAAGAAGAGGCAAAGGTGAAACAGTTAGTAAGGTGTGGGCTAAAGTCCTTGAGGTAATCTTTGTCAGCGTTATTTGCTGCTGCCTTTTTTTGCTATGGTGAAAGAGTTTCCTTCCTTTTTTTCAAATGCCCTTGTTTTCTTGGGCTGACTCTATGGCTTGCTTTTTCTGATAGAAGCATGAACGGTTTGGATATATGTTTCGTGATTTTGTTCAAAACGTGTTATTTTCCTGAGTAGAACTTTCCCGATTTTGTGTACTTCAAAGGCACAATAAAGAGTGTGCAGAATGAAATCATAACTGGTATGAGGTAGGTCTAGCAGAACATCGTGCTAATGTTGCCTGCTGGTTATGATGGTTGTTTTGTGGTTCTTTACAAGCTTATTCAGAGCAAACGGGTACTGAACAAATCCCTGTAACTTGAGAAATATGCTTGGAAACCTCTTCTGCTTTTGCCAGAAGTGATGTGTATGCTTGATTCTGTTTTTCAAAGTGCTGAATATGCAATTTCCTTTTTAAAATATGCAGCAGTTTCTTATCTGTCTGCAGAGTGATTCTACAGTTTGTTTGGGTTTTGTTGGGTTTTTTTTTAATTTTCAAAGAAGAAAACAGGAAAGTGGCTTTTTATTGGAAGGAAAAATAAGTATGAGGAGAAAAGAATACAAGGTTGGGAAAACTTGGGGAGAACGTGAATGGGATGCAAGTTAATGAAAACTCTGAAGAAATAAGTGTGTGGGAAGCTGTCCTAAATCTGTGATTACACTTTAAACTCCACCTCAACAGTTCCTTGAACTTTGTAAAATATTTTTGCCTAGGTTGTATTTTAAGCTTATAGAATTTGTGCTTATTTTTCAGTTTTGAAAAGTGCTATGCTAAAGAAATATGAGCTACTAGAAATAGGGTACAAATCAACTCTGTGTTACTGCTGGTTATCGCATTTATAGTAAAGCCAAGCATTGGGCTATTTTGGCTATGTACTTCATGTATCTCCCTTATTTACTGTGTAGTCAGCATTAAAAATAACATTCCACTATATGTGAAAAATACAAAGTGGTCAATACAAAGCCAGGCTACCTGCCAAGGAGGGGTTTGTGGGGGGAATTGTTTTGTTTCAAAGATCAAAATTATAATTGTATTATTCCTGCATGGTCTTATTTTTAAAAACTTTATTCTGTGTTTTTTGGAAAAAAAACCAAAACACAACAAATCCCTAAATATTGATTATTTTTGTTATTTTAGAATTAGTAAGGACTTAAAGCCTGACTGGGGAGGTTTTGGATCCTTCTGAAGATATACACTGGGAGTTGCCATGTGTTTTCCAAAGGTAAGAATAGTTCCTCTGCGTTCTTTGGGGTAGAAGGAAAACTGGTGAGCTTTAGCTGACAGTAAGAGGTTTCCCTGAGTCCATGGTTTGTGTGCAGCCAAGTTCTTCTATATGAAAAAGGGATGTAATTACTCAGATGATCAGATTTGGTGTCATCCTGAAGAAAATAGCCCTTTTTAATTCTTTGTGATGCAAGAGCAGCTTTGAAAGTATCTTATATATTACTGTGATGAAATATACTGCAACTGAAGTAGAACCATTTGAGCTAAGAATGAAAGGGGTTTTGCCCAATAACGTAATACACATTTACTTGCTAAAGGTATGTGCCATGGTTAAGATACAGACAGTGCTATGAAGAGATGAGGAGCTTGGTGCATTTAAGACCTTCATCATTCATATTTCTCAGGAGTTCACTCAGAATTAGAAAGCATACTGAAGATGGTTAATTCTAGTCCTGTCATAGGATCTTGGGATAGCAATATTGAACATTAAAGAAATAGATATGAAATAACCCCCAAACTTCATTGGAAGCAACTGAAATAGATGGTTTTCTTCAGCATGTTTTTCCTATAAGATGTTATAAGAACTCCCCTGTTGGATCGTGTGTGTCTGTGGGTCAGACCCTTGGATAACTCTGACAGAGATCTTTGGTATTTCTGGTATCCTCAGGTTCTGGGACTCCAGTAAGTTGGGGCTTTATTTTTCTGGTGGAAAATACATAAATTATAACAATTTGCATGAATTGTACATAATACTTTGCTTATGCCTTGGCCCCTGTGCAAATGTAGGAGCATAGCTTTTGTGTCTATTCATGGACAGCTTGGCTGCTTCAAACTGTCCCTTATGCCTGCAAGGGAAGATTTAAGGTATAAGACTAGAGATTTTTCTCGACTGATACTGCAGGATGGTTATTATTTACCTTTAATTTTAAGTCTCATTACCCTTTTCCTGTTAGGGCTTTCCATCCAAAAGGAGCCTTGAAATGAGTTCATGTTCTAGATGCACTTTCTGTAAACCATGAAAAAGGAACCTTTCCATTTGCTCTGTCCTCACCTTACTGCCCAGAAACTGTATTTCTGATTAAGTTTTAAATCACCATGAGAGAGACAGAAAAATTATACCTTTCTTATGCCTGTCCATGAAAACCTCAGTATAAATCCACCTGGGAGATGGGGCAGGAGGGAGAAGTCAGTCTTGTCTCCATTGCTGCAGCTGCTAGCTGTGACAGGAAGCAGAGTTAGCTGTTGCTTGCCATCCTAGATCCTTTTCCTTGCATGTGTCCTTCTACTAAGTCAAGCTGGGGTCATGCAGAGAAGCATGAGTGTGTGGGGAGCTTGGGAGGGGACCTCGGGTGTCACATGGAAACCTGAAGCTGGGATCTAGGTTTACCTCGGATGAGGAGCAGAATGACATGTCTAACGCTGGATGACCTCGTTCTGGGAATGAGGTTGTGAAGTGAGAAAACCACCACGTGTCACATTGAAAGGAAAACTCTCTGCATCTGCAGCTTCAGCTGGGAATGAGGAAATTACGGCAATAAGTGTGCAGCTCATGGGGAGACGCAAACACAAAACCTGCAAGCTGAAATTAGACTGCTGGTCAGCTACCTATGGCATATAAAATAAGCATACATGGTTTTATAACAGTTTCTGAAAGATATTCTGAACAGAGATGTTCTTGATAGTAGGAAAATGGCAGAGCAACTTTATTCTCTTTGCTTCTGCTTTCTTCTTTTTGCTTTCTTTTCCACTTAATCTAGCACTTTCCTTTTGTTAATCAGTCGGACAGCACTGTGTTTCTAGCACCTACCAACCCCTGAGTCTGTCTCTCATCCCACCTGCTTCCTTAAAGATTAGTTTCATGTTATGATCCACCAAAGTAACCCATCTAACACCCAGCTGCAGAGATTGCAGGAGCAGTTTCACATCACCAACAAAATCCCATCAAAGCGGGAAATTGTTTTCTTTATGTGAGTGGCAAGGCAATTACCGAGCTGAGTGGCATGGGTAGAGGAGTGCATTTACATGTGAAGCTGTTGCTACAGCAGAAACTTCTGGCAGGAAAGCAGTGACTGACTGACGTCCTTTCGCTTATTATTATGGGCCTTCTGTAAATGAAGTAGGAGCAATGACTGTTCCTGCGTTTCTAATCAACCAAGTGTTATGCTAGTAATTAGGCTTCAACTGACATCTTTCTAGGCATTAACTGGAGGAAGATATGCATATTGCTGGTTAATAATAGAACAGTTATAGTTCTATAATCGCTTTCTTCATGTCTCCCAATTTGTTTGATTGCTTGTGTGGCAAACATTTGATCCTGCATGTGTCTATTTAGCCATCAGACTGTTTTATAAACCTCAATGTTTATCAAGTCAGTGACATCTTAAAGTGCTGTAACTTGCAGAGCCTAATAGCCGCAAATGTAGAACTTTTATTTTGCGAAGTAGACAGAGTGAGGCCTTTCAAAGAAAGCTCCAGATTGTCCAAACCGCATATGGATGTCAGAGATGGGAACAGTGTGAGCTGTATGCTGAACCTATTTTAAACTCCCACTCATGATTTCCAAATGCAGCACTGTGTCAGAGAGCAGGCACAGAGAATTTTGGGAACTGTAGCACTTGTGTAAATAAAGGCTCCAGAAATCTGGTTTGGCAAAAGTTAGTTATTATTGTATTACCTGTTTATGGTTGTGCAACTAAAACTGGAACCTAATGGGTAGGTGTAATTAGATTATGGCTAACGGCAAAACATATGTATAATACTTGCTGCCCAGAGATGCCAAAAAGTTTGCAAAGGAATGTTTCTTTGTTTTGTAAACGGTGATAAAGGGCTCTGGGAGGTGAAGAAATACCCATGTATTACATAGTGACAGATACATGCTTCATCTAATGACCCACATGGGTTATTTTGTGCCCACAAAATCAAAATCTGAATTAATTTCCCCCCACTTTTCAGAAGGAATTGCTTATGTGAGATCAGCTCTGCACTAGCATAGGTTTTGGTCTTTTCTGCCGCCATGGATTTGCAGCTGTCTGGAATATACCATCTGGTCATATATTAACAAATTGTCAAGTCTGTTATTGAACTAAGAACCAACCACCCAATCCCTTTGCCTGGGCTTCAGTCAGCGTATCAGTCCTGTCCACAGGATTTCTCTAAAGTGTGTCCTAATCCCTCTTTTTTAGTAGACCAAAGATAAAGTATTTGGGCAGAGAGAGAGAGAGAGTCAACCAATTTTTTTGTGAAATAAACTGTGGTGTTAGGCTTAGATAAGCTACTTTCTTACACCTCCTAGGAAAAGAGAACTGCCTAGGAACAGTCATAGCATAGGTGTGTGAACACAGAAGTCAGCAGAAATCCAGATGTATGTTTTGTTTATACTAAAGTGAAATATTGTTTCTTCTAACAGGTGATTTCAGGTTTATGCATGAAGCCTCTAGACAGTTCTTTATTCCCTAGGTGGCCATCATACACAGGAGTTAGCAGGTTTGAAGTTTTGTGCCTTTGTGATCACATAGGACTGCTGAGTGCTGCCCTCCAGCCTGTTTATCTAGCAGGAAAAAAGGAACTTACTTAATTCTGTTTTTTTTCTCATGTTGCATCTGTACACAATTGAATCCCCATGAGCTTGCAGCTTGTTTTTAATCAGCTCCTTGCAATATTGCTTTAGAAAAAAAGCCCATCAAATAGCTCTGGAGATTAAGCCTTGATGCTATGTTGGTGTTTGCTTTTTCCTACTCCCCATTTCTTGACTTTTCAGTAAATACATTAGTATTGGAATTGCTGCTGGAATTCACACCATTGGGCAAAGTCTGGATATACCACATTAAGTGAAGGCTTGGGGGTGGCTTTAGAGAGGGGCCTCTTCCTTGAAGACCAGCAGGTTGCCAGTAGCTCACAGTCATACTTGCAACCAAAGTAAGCACTTGCTGACACCTCTTCTTCCTTTTGGAGGTACTCAGTGTGGATGGGATGCAAAATAAAAATCTGACAACAGGATGTAGGGGAGAATGCCTTGTGCAAATTGTTCATTGATAAGCCAAAAATAACACCCTTCAAAAGCTAAAGTCCATTTCCATGTTCTCTTGCATCCATAGGCTTGGGCATCTGCCTCTGCATCCACATGTAGCACCTCCGTGTGCTCAGCTAGCAATCAGAGACCGCATGCGGTTACATAGGTGTGTTTTGTGCATGTATTGCTCTCTGTAAGTGCTTGTCAAATGTGGCGCAAGAAAGTGGATGTATAGAAATCATTTGAACCACAAACAGTATCAGGCTCACAAAGAGGAGTGTATATGCAGGAAACACTGTCAATTATCCTTCAAATAGTTGAAATAGACTTAAAACAGCTGATTTTATTTTTTTCAATCTTTAATTTTTTTTAATTAAGGAAAAGAACCTCCAAACTACATTTGAAAAGGCTTCCCAGAACAGCACGCTGCATACTGAAACTTGGTGTGAAACTACTTCTTGCTCTCCATGAAAAATTGGTATCTCAGTATACTTACTGGACATGTAGGTTTGCATTTGTAACTCTCTGCAATTACATCTGTTACATTGATAAAAATGCTTTTGGTAAAATAGAAAAACTAACATACTAAAGGACTTACACACTTTATAGCATTTGAATAGTGGAAGAATGAAGAACAATGTGTTTCTGAATGAGTTGATAGGAGGAATGTGCATCTTGGACTTCAGAAAGGAAGGCAACATCCAAGGAGCTAACAGTGCTTTATTACGCTTAACACCGCAAGTCTTTCCAAAATTTGCTTTGAATCTTCTCTGTTGTAATTCAAGTCTCTTCCTTCTTCTCTGATCCACCAGTCTAGACTCCTCCTTTTGACAGGTGTCCTTTAAATACTTGAAGAGTACTACCATGTTCTCCCTCAATTCCTCTCCCCCCTTCTTCTTGAGGTTCATCAAATCCAGTTTTCTAGCTCATTTTTTCTAGGTCTCTGATAATTTTCCTAACTCTCCTCTGCACTCTCTGCAGCTCAGCTATATACATCTGCAAGTAAACAAACCCAGAACTGTGATCTTTGAAAATGAAGCTGCCAAGATACCTTAAAAGACTGGTTGCAAAAATCTTTAAATGAGGATTCTATACAGAGATTTAAATCACTGCACAGGTAAAACTGGTGCATTGGTCTAACAGCTTTCAGTCAAAAGGAGCTACATTTTTTTCCAGGGCAGTCCTACTCAAAAATTTTCCAAACAAGTCAGCTAGCATATTTGCAAGGAAGCACAAAACTAGGTACATTTCATGTAGATTTAGATAATGCTGAATTATGTTTATAAGACAGGAATGATCATTATGGTGAAACATGCAAGACCACAGTGTCTGAATGTGTTGTGCTCTCTAAAGTAACATCCTCAAAGGTAGGAAAGTACTATTGTATCCTTGGAGGTGAAGCTTTAGCTTCTCATTTAACTTTAAGGATACGAATATCAGTTACCAGTATTGTCAGGGGGGAGGCCACTACCTTAAGAAGATATTCAGCCTTCTCTCTCTTGCATATAAAAGGAGCCTTGAAGAATTATAGGCCTAGCTGAAGTATGCCTGTTATCTTAAAGAAAAATTAATAAAGACTCTGCATACCTCAATCATATAGAAAAGCTACAGCCCAAGTCACCGGACCATCTTTTGTGCACTAAATCAAAGCAAACCATGATTTAAACAATAATTGTTATATGTAGTGATGGTCCATAAAATAACTACAGAAAACGAAAAGAGTCTAGTCTAATGCTGAAAGACAAGAAAATGAGTGGTGTGGGAGTTCTGCTGGGTATTGCAGAGCCCATTAACCTCAGTGGAGACTTGTGTTTTAGGAGGGAAGAAACTGTTAACGCTCTCTCTGGCCAGGCCTGGGAATTTTCATTATAATGAAAGGCACTATACTGATAGCACTGGGAATTTAGGGCTCATATTCACTGCACACCGAATTGCAGGAAATTTAAAGCTAAATAAATGTTTACTGGTAACAGCTGGCCATAACTTTTTGAGCCAACAGGCCTGAGCATCTTCTCGCTGTTTCTCCTTCATCTTTCCCTTTCACTGATAACATACAGTTTATTTGTCAGGGAGCCAACCCAGCCTACCATATGCTTAAAAAGTCTTCTCCCACTCATGTCTCTGGCGCAAGCACAAGCTGCTTGCGCCATGTTGTGGTAGAGGTAGGAAACACCCTCAGGAAGTGTATGTGCAAAGACAGAGCAGACTGTTGATTAAAAGGCCAACATTTACTTCAAAATGTTGGCCTGGATATTTCTGATATTTCCAGACTATGCCAAAACACCTTCACATCCCTCCAGATGTAGCATGCTCTGTAAATATTAACTATGTGATTTCTTGAACACCAATGAAAAAATTCCCTTTCATCTCCAGGCTCTCTACTGCCTTCTTGTTCATGGGATTACTTTCCTCTGTCCCCTTCGACAGTTGCTTGGCATCACATAACTTCCTTGCAGTTCAAAAGGAAGAAGGTGGCTAACTCAAATATTAAGATTTCTGCTGAGACTAGATAATATTTTATCTAGAACAGGAACATGAAAACATCTTTATTGTGAAAACCTATTTTAATACTAGACTTTTAAAGAAAATAGCTTTCTCTTTCTACTGTGAATGATACCGTAGAACCAAGGGGAAACCCCCTACATTTTCCCCAGATCTCTGCCATCCTTTGCCCTTCGGTGTGCTGAGTTGCTGACACATAGATGTGTGAATATGTGCCAGTTATTACTTTTTCCAAAAGGAAATCTTGTTTTAGCAGATAACGGTGATCTTCTGTTGTTTACCATTACATATGTGCGTATTTTCCTGTCACACTCCTCAGTCACCCTGGGTATAGTTTTGATGGATGATGTATTTTGGCCCAAGCTTTCACTTTCATTGAAATTGTAATTCTGGTTTATACCAGCTGCTGTGCTGGTAAACTAAAACTTTCTTACCGTTAGTTGCCTAAGTAATCCTGAGGACTTAGTGGTATATAGGACTTGTGTAGGGTCTCTGCACAGGCATGAACAGGTTCACAGGAAGTGATTTTGTAGAGAAGAGTACATTAAAAAGGTACTATATCATAGGCTGGATATAATGCTTTCTTACTCTCTGCTGGAGTATCTGTTGAATGTTTTATAACTGTTTGATGTTTCATATCTTCAGATCTCTGGACAAAAAGCTGAAATCTCTAGCCATTTCCCTAGAAAGTAACTTCACTTTTCATTTATACTGAGGAGTTTCCTTAGGCTGCAGTTCAGCAGGAACTGGCCTTTCAACTTCAAGACAGCTACAAATGCCAGGGATGGGGGAGAAGCAAAATATTTCTTGAAAGCAAAGGAGAGAAATTGATTTGCCCATTAAACTTCTGTCCTCTGGTCATTCCCTACGTCTCCCTGACAGGAAACCACAAAAATGGAATAATTTTCCTGAGACCGAGGGAAAATGCAGTATCAAAGAGCATTAATTTGTGTTTTGCTATTGTTACTTAAGTACAGCAGTATAGATTGGGATGGAAAGTGCTCAGAGGAGAAGACTCCCTGTCCATAGCTCAAAGTAATCAGTCCTAGTTACTGACAGACTATGTGAATTTTGTTGACATTATTGAACTATAGCTGTTCTGAATCAAAGTTTAATCCCTTTTGCAAAATGATGTTTCCCAACCTACTCAGTGTCTTCAGGACCTCTGAGGATAAGGCATCTTTCTTTTTGAGGTCACGTAAGTTAATCAAGGAAACTTGTTATAACAACTCAGTTTTGTGAAGGTTTTAATTCCAGTCGTAACAAAATGTACTGAAATGGTTTCCTCTTTAGTCTATTTTTCCCTTACATCACTAAATAACTCTGGCATTCACATTGGAGCTTTGCGCATTTGGTAACTTTTTGAATTTTTACTATTCTGCATTGAGAGAGGACAAAGATTTCATTCAGGAGAAGCTTAACGATACCCTGGCAGAAAGGCATGTTAACTTCTAGCTGACAATTAGTCTTTTTTTATAATAAAATTATTTTTGTTATATGAGATGTCAGTGATGTGATAACCGCCAGGTTCTGGATAATTCAGGTGTGGATACTAGTGGGGGTGCAAGGAGGAAGGGTGGTGAATGTCCAGAGCCTACAGACAAAGAGGATGGTTCCCACTGACATCAGTAGGCACCACAATCATTACTTCCACTCTCAATTGAAGCTTTTGTCCTAGAAGGCTGTATCACCTTCTGTGTGCTGTTAAACATCTGCATTTCAGTGGTGTGTGCCGGTTCTCCTTTCCTTGAGAAGGATTAGTTGTGCCCCCAGTTTCAGTGGAGTGACATGTCTGTCTTTCATGGGTTCTGCATACCGTTGTAATACAGCAATGCCCTCAGGGCATCCTAAACTTCGTCAATATAAAGGGAAAAGAGGAAGGAGAAATTGGACACCTCTAAATAGAAGAAAATTTAAGAGGATAGATGCATGCTCTTTCGCAGTGTTTCTATGTTACTGTTAACATTCTTTGTGTCTACTTTAAAATAAAAAATAGTAGCTTACCTGAATTATTTTTGACAGCTAACAGGCTTATAAATCTCCTTCCAACTACTTCACTGTCTTTTCCATCTCATTTGATTTACCCATGACTTCCTGACCACATCTTTAGCTTGTACTTAATCTCACATTGATCCCTTTACGTGAATTAACTGATTAAATTCTGGCATTCAGAACAAATATTTGGAATAGGTTTAACTTCTCCTGCCTGTTTCTCCAAACAAACGCAGCCTGTGTTTTACTAGCCAAAGAAGGTAATTTCAAAATAAAAAAAAATGAGAATGGAAAATAAATTATACCTCCGTTAAAAAAAAAAAAAAAATTTTCAGAAATTCTAGTTATCCTTTTGTATGTGCATATGCAGTATGTTTGAGTGGTAGGAAAACCCAGGATCTGTAGATTAACCACCACCTGTTGCTTACACCAGCAAAGCTGCTTTGTGGTGAGTGTGCTGGTCCTTAGCTGTCTGGGAGGAAAAAAGAGATGATGACTGACTTGTTCCCCTCTAGAGTGAATGCTGTGCTGCTCACCATTTCTAAGTCCTCATCATTTCCACTAGCCGTAGTGGTGGGACTGTGTGCAAGAACGGGCTCAGCTGGCTTTATGGAGTTGCACATCAACTCTAAATCCTATGCATTGAAAAGCCTTATGTAGAATATGACATAAAGGAGGGCAGATTTTGCCCTTCATGACTACAAGACTAGATATAGTTTATAAACCCAGCTTTTTCTGTTGCATGAACTATAACATAACTAATAGGAAGAAAAACTGGATGGAGCTGAAATGTATGAAAGAATTTATCAGATTAAGTAAGTGGTAGTGAGGTGCAAAAATGTTATGTAGCGCCTGGTTTGTCAGTAAAGGCTATCTAAAGAACAAGTAAGGGCTGTCCTTTTATTTCTTTTCTTCTTTTTGTTTCCTTCTCCCTTATTCATACTCTGAGTTTGTAGAGGATGGATTAACTCTTCATAAACTTTTTACCCTTGCCGGGATAAAAGGAAGTGGCAAAGCAGTCATCGGTTAGGTGAAGGAATGACCTCTGTTCCTCTTTGGAATAGAGATCCTTGGTGATGTGCTGTCAACTTCCAAGTCTTTTTGGTGTGTGTTTTTTGGGGTGGAGTAGGTGTTGGTTTGTTTGTGTGGAGGGCTTTTTTGTTGGTTTGGTTTTTTCCCCCCCTGCTTGGCTTTATACATTTTCATGCTGCTGGCTTTTTTTCTCTCAAGTCCTTGAGATGCCAACTCTCCTATCTCAACAATCTTACCTTTGCTTACAATTTTACTTTTCTTATTTTGAATTGTTCTACTCTATTTGTTTTTCACAGCTCATTCTCACAGCCTGGCAATTTTTTCAGAAGTTTGAGTCAATGTTACACAGCTGTGCTCTATCAGCTGGCCTTGGATCACAGACAGCTGAACCCTAGAGATTATGACCAGCAAAATGAAGACAAGAAGTTTATTCAGCTGTTTTAGTTCTAATAAAAAACCAAATAGTTTGGGATGAAACAGTAGAGTGAATCCTTCTTTCCTAGTCATGTAGCACCAAAGTTCTAGTCTGAGTAAGTCTAGGTCATTTGAGCAAGAATCTTTTAATTATGTTAACTAGTCCTGAGAAGCAAAAATAGGTCTGAGGTAACAGCTGTCTGATCTTCGTCCTAGTCCTTCTGTTGGTGATGCTTGAAAAGTGGTTCTAGCCCAGCCTTGCTCAGAGCTGCTAAGGGTGATGCTTGTAGTGGCACACGGAAGTAATGATCATGGAGTCACGAAGATCCCATTAATTTTGTCCCAGTGTCATGGTTGTTTTCTCTGGGAACAAAACCTCTTTAAAGAACTGAAATTGGAAATGCTTTTCTTTTTCATTCTGAAGCTTGTTTGGTAAGTCTGGCCTAAGATACAGAGAACCTGAGGCAATATTTAGACACAGCCACATCCTCAGATTAATTTACAGACTGTAGCTAATTACAATGACAGACTTTTTTTACTTCCTTTTTTCCTGTAGCTTCTGTTTGCAGTACTCTATGGCTAATAAAACTGTCAATTTTCTTTTACTTCAATAAAAGGTCACCCCCCAACTACAGTTCTGTGCCTTCTAACAGCTAGTGACTTTATTAATATTTAAAATGTACACAGTGATATTACCAAAAGGTCAGACTTCTAAAAGACATAAAATGTCATCCCTAATTCTTTTACCCACCAGCCTTTTTCCCTGCCTCCTCTCCCCATCCACCATTTAAATGTTCCACTTTAGATACAGTATTTAGCATGGCTTGTGTTAAATCAGATAAACATAAAGTACTTCCGTGTTGCACTACTACAGAGAGGCAAAGGATAAATTTGTCACTGATTCATAGTCCAACATCTTGTGTACATAGCTTCCAATTCCGACTGTACCATAGAGTCCCTTGAGTTGAGTCATTTGTTCTGTCACTTCCTGATTCAAGAATGCACTTAAGCCAGTACCTAACTTTACACAGGTAGGGTCAAGAGGATATTGAGGCTTCAGCTATAAATAAGAGCTTAATTTTTTTCCTCTCTAAGGCTTCTATTTTTCCATCTATGAGACAATCTACAAAACAGGGAAGGGAATACTGCCTTTCTGCCACCCTCAGCCCTTTCTAGATGGAAGGCTCTGTATAAAGGGACAGTTTCTTCAACTGTATTTACCTAAAGCAGCAGCCTGCTTTGCCTGAAAGAGAACTGAGAAGGGAAAGCATGTATATTCTTCCTATGTCTACTGGCCAGGTCAGAAAATGGTCCCTTTTGCCGTAGGAAACATGATCATTAGGGCCTCAGAAGGTCATTTGATCCATCCTCTGCCCAAAGGCAGGATTAAACAAGTCTCTTATTCCTGGTAGGAGCATGTTCATCCTGTTCTTCAAAACCTCTGGGCAGGACCATGTAGCCTTCTCTGGCAGAAGGTGAAGTTACTAACTGTAAGTTTTGTGATGGTTGTTCATTCTATTTCTTAGGTGTTACCTCCCCACCACCACCTTTTTTATTTTGTTGTTGTTTATTGTTGTATTTGCTCGAAGGGCAAATAGTGCTTACAGGCCTGTTTTCTGGTGAATCACAGCTTCTTCACTCATATCGCATGATATATAAGTGACACCAAAGCTCAGAGGAGTCCTGGTGAATAAGTTACCAGATCATTTCTGAAGTATCTTCACAGAAATCTTAGATGCAACTGGATGACCCTGATTAGATGGTGGTCCCTATTTTTTGTCAAGGTTCTACTGTCACACAGCCTTTCATCTTCTAAACTGTGACTGGTTGTAATATGCATCTGAAAGTATTCAAAACAAACTTCATTTTCAGAACAAGATGAATTGTCCTCTCGTTTGCCATTAGGTTAGTGCCTCTGCTCTTTTCCACATGTTATGATAGCATATGCAGATGCTTTTAGAGCTGGTCCCAGACTAGTTAGTTCACATTGTTATCTCTCTCTCGCTCATTCTATTACACATCTGCAATTTGTTTTTTCTTTGTTTTAAAGGATTTAGGTGATTGAAAAAAAAAAAAAAGTACATTTGTCATGATAGTGCAGTCTAGGTAGAAATATGATTTTCTGCTCTTGTTTCTACAGAAATTTTAGGCCTATAAAAATCCACCAGCAGTGTGGCCAGGTTAAACATCTTGCCTTAAAACTAGTTTGATAGTCACAAAGTTAGTTGTGCCTCTGCCCTGGTAAGGTTGAAGGTGGAATTGGCTGGAATTGTGGAGTGCTGAGAGCACTGACTTCAATACAGGGGGCAAAGGCTGTTGTGCTTTCCTCTGAGGAAAAAAAAGGGGGGGCATGGGACAGGACACAGGCATGAGGGAGGAAAAGGACAGGTCACTGACCTTGTGTGTAGTATCAAATCAGTCTACTTGGTGACCAGTAGAAGACCTAGTTCAATAACCTCTTCAGCTGAAAGAGATTCAAACTTGCATTTCTCTGTTCCCAAGGGAATGCCCCATTTCAGTTTATAACCAGGTGATCAGTGTCAGCTGCAGATGTGGAGGTGGAAGGAGTAGGAGTAAACATTGTGCTCTCAAAACCTGAGTGCCACATGGTAAATGTTGTTTAAAAGAAGGAAGTGGCTGTCTGGAGTGCTTACGTGCAAAAAGGGTCTCTGGGACCCAGTCCAACAGATGCATCTGCTTCAGGCCAAATGTAAGTGTGTCAGAGTTCAGGTGCGGGGAGGACAGTGTCACTGAATTTTAAACATTTATTTTTTGGTTATTACATGGCTTAGGCAGCCACCTGCAACCTCTTTCTCCTCCTGTGTGCTGACTCATTAATTCATTTTTAGGTGCTAAGGTCTCCCTGCACTTTGTACTGGGTTATTAGACACCTAGCTTGAATTGTGAGTTTTCCTGGGTGTCCCTCATGAATCTGAGCCAAAGCACTCATGCAGTAGTCCTTACGTTTCACTTAAAGGTAGGTGTGGTGAAGAGTACTTTGGAAGCGATATAGAAAATTATAATGATTTAGGGTATCAGGAAGTGGCATTCAATGATAAGAAGAGCTGGAGCTTTGACAACTTTTTGTGTTGCTATCTTCAATAATGGATTAACAGGATAATTTGTAGGAAGAAGTGTTTCATCTAAACTGACTTTGGCCTTGCAGTGCTCAGGATTCGGTATTAGGGAACCATTCTCCTTAGTAATCCTTATTGATTTTAAAATTTACCAGTGTAAGAATTTCAGTGCCAAAATCTTCAGAGAAGGGAACCAGTGATGAATAATGAGTAATGAGCACAGCTGGAACAGAACTGTATGAAATCAGGAGCATAGTGATGTTTGATTGTGATTTTACTGAATGTAATCTACTATTTGTGAGCTTTCCATTTTTAACTCCCTTGGGTTTTATAGCTCTACTGATTTATTTTTAATTACTTTGCTAGTACTACATAAATATCTGAGTGAATGTAGTTGGTATGTTCCAGGCTGCAGCAGTACAGCCCAGTGAAAGGTATCAGTGAGTAGAACAAAGCAAACTAAATATCAGCGATTTTTTTTTTGATCAGAAGTTATTGAAGTGACTGATCTGGTGACAGTAGTGCTTTTGGCAAATGTAATTGTTATTCCACTAGCCTCTTCAGTTTAAGGAAGGAAGAAAAAAAGAATGGGAGAAGTCTAAATAGTTTCTGCTTTATTTTTTGTTCTCAATCTAATGCTTGGGGTTTTTTTAGCTAAGCTAGCTTTTCTGAAGATTTTCAACAAAGTGAGGAGTTTAGATTCATAGTGAAGTGCTCCATTTAGAACTAGTATTTATTTAAATCTACTTTTTCAAATTTTAGTTTAACTTATCATTGTAAGGGTTTTTCCTTTGTGTTAGATAAACCAGATTTCTTTTCCCTTCCCAATGCACGGTAAACTGAAGTATTAATTACTTTTTCTGGACAAATCAAATAATTTCTCATTACAAAACTCTACCCACCTGCTCATCATATCACAAACATTTTGTGAGGTAAGCTTATCACATCAATACTGCAAAACTGTTCAAAATTAATAATTAACTGTGATTAACTGTGTGATCACTGTAGCATGGAGGTGATTAACATATTCATGACACTTCATGGCCTCATCCAGAGTTACAATGTGGCTCTCCTTTGTCCCAGCTAAATATCTTTTATACCAAAGTAGATGGCATTTGAGTTTAGCCTAATTGTCTGTCTTTTCTGCATTGTTCTACCTGTCAATGAACATTTACACCACCATGTGCGATAAAGCCTTCCCAAAGCATAAGTTTATGACAGGTCTGGTGTAGCTTATCTCTGTGTACATGTAGACTGTATCTTCTCTTTTCTTAGTCTTCAGGAGGTCTTTAATCCATAACGTATGGGACAAAAGACTGTAAAATAATAAATAGTATCAGAAAACAGGTAACTGCTTCCTTTTCAATTCATGGAAGAGTAATATCTCTACAGACATCATTTTCCTACTTGGTTTTTTTTTTTTCCATGCTGCTGCTTCTAAAGAAACACACAGATAACTGCAATGGAGATCATAAAATCATAGAATCTCCTGAGTTGGAAGGGACCTGCAAGGATCATCAAGTCCATCTCCTGTCCCTGCACAGGACAACCCCAAATTCACACCGTGTCTCTGAGAGACTTGTCCAAGTGTCAGGCTTGGTGCTGTGACTGCCTCCTGTGGGGAGCCTGTTCCAGTGCTCCACCACCCTCTGGGTGAGGAACCTTTTCCTAATACCCAGCCTAAACCATTGGTCATTGGTTGCCAGAGAGAAGAGATCAGCCCCTCCTCCTCCCCTTAGGAGGAAGCTGTAGACCATGATAAGGTCTCCCCTCAGTTTTCTTTTCTCCAGGCTGAACAAACCAAGTGACTTTAGCCACTTCCTGTACGGTTTCCCCTCTAAACCCTTCACCAACTTTGTGGCCCTCCTCTGGACACTAGCAGCTTTATATCCTTAATGTACTGTGGCACCCAAAACTCCACACAGCACTCAAGGTGAGGATGTACCAGTGCAGAGCAAAGCAGGACAATCCCCTCCCTTGCCCAGCTGCAATGCAGTGCTTGATGCACCCCAGGACTCAGTTGGCCCTCTTGGCTGCCAGGGCACACCTTTGGCTCACATTCAACTTGCTGTCGACCCGAATACCTAGATCCCTCTCTGTGGGGCTGGTCTCCAATATCTTGTTCCCCAGTTTGTATGTACATCTAAGATTGCCGGTGCAAAACCCAGCACTTGCCCTTGTTAAACTTCATGTGGTTGGTGACTGCCACTGTCTTTCAATTAAATCTACTGAGTGATGGCCTGTCTTAAATGATGTGGGGTTTTTTTGCGGAAGTGAAGTTTAGTGAAAGCTAAGGCCATCTGTCTGAACAGAATATCTGAGACCACTCTACCCGCAGACAGATATGGTGGTCCTCTTAATACAGACCTCCATACTGGTTTTACTAGCTTGCTTGCAAAGCAAATTTATCTTGCAACTACACTCATTGCTACATAATCAGAATTACTGCAGGGCTCTAACAAAAGAAGGGCATACTCTTTCCCATTTTCCACTTTTTAATTAGTAATATTTTATTAAAGATAAACAGAGATCCTGTCAGCAGAAGCAGGATTTTTTGTGAGCAGTGAAAGAGAGAGCTCTAAGATAAGCAGACCTGAATCAATAGAACTGAAAGGTTACTGAAAGCGTGCATGCTCCTGTTTTTGAAAGCTAAGGCAAAATTTGTTTTAGCCAATCCATCTCAGTTGGTGTCTCCGTTCTTTAGAGATTAGTTTAATTCTAGAAAGGGAGTCAGTTCATTTTCCTCTCTTCTTTTATTCTGCTCAGCCCTGTTTCTTATAAGAAACCATGAACAGCAGAACAACCAAGGGCAGATGTAGGGGAGAAAGATCCAATTGTGGTGCATTGATCAAGGGCTGCGGAACCAGTATTATGGCAGGAAAAGAAGCAAGGCCAGGGAATACTTCTGCAGGACTTGTTCCCTCCCTGGCTTACGGAACTGGAACTCTGAAAATCTGTGCTATTGCTCAGTTGTAATAACCTGACATGAATAGACCATAGAGCCAATTTGAAGCTTCTCCAGAGAAAATTTCCCTCCCTGCTCTAGTGAAACCTTCTGTGCTGTAAAGGATATCTGAGGAAGGAGCTTGCTCCTGTTGGCAAAGTGCTATATCATAGGTTCCAGTAACTCAGGACAGTTTATGGTGGGAAGATCAGAGTGAAAGGACTTGAAAGATTGCTCATCTAAACAGCATATGCTTGTGTTTTGATTTCCTTTGCATCACTTGCCTGAAAACTGATCTAAATGTAAAATATCCTGAATAACAGTCAGATATATAATGTGGTTTTTTACTTTTGGTGCTTTTTACATTTTCCTATATTTCCAGATTTTCAAGGTGCTGGAAACTTGTGGATGATGGTGGATTGTGGGGGGGTTTATGTGACTAATATGGTAACTCTCTCCAGGGCTAATTCTACTGCCCTGAAATTGATAACTTCAGTTTGGAAGAGCTGCAGCGTGATCCTACAGAGCTCTTTGGTGAAAGAGACCTTTTATGTGATATTGCTGTGGCATTTTCCCCATTTACAGTACTTCAGTTTAGTCTTTAGCTAATGGGTCTCATCATCAGTGATTCAATCTAAACTTCATTGGCAAGAATTACAATGCAATTACTAGATTGGGATGCACTTCACAATAAAGGCAGTTACATTATTGTTGCAGTATGGTTCTGGTCCAGTTATATATTTTGCTTTTCTTAGTATGGGTAAATCGTAGTTACTACAGCACCTTCTATTTTATTGCTGTTCTGACTCGCTTTTTATTTCTTGTATTTATTTTGTACTCAGCAGTTTAGTTATGTGCCTGTAGGGTTGCCAATAGTTCCCATGCTTTTTTATCCCTTGATATAACAATATACTTCTTTTCTTGGAAGTAGTTCAGCTTCACTCCTTAGTGTATCAGGCAAAATCGCTGTGAAAGAGTATAATGTTCTGGTGAGATTTTATCTGCTCAACAGAGCAGCTCACCATGTACTCAGCTTCCTTTAACTTCAAAACCAGTTCACTTTCTTTTTCTTAAAGGTAATGAACTTGCATATGTGTGTTGTTGAATGAGGGAACCTAGAACACAGACCTGTTCCAGGTCAATTACATATTTCTTCCACTAGCCATGAGATAAGCATAGAGCTAGAGTGAGGAAAGTAAATGGGATCCCTTAATGCCTTTGATACTGGCCATTGCAGACCACAGTATATAGAAAAGGGTGCTTTAACAATTTTCTGTCTGCAGACTCTGTGAGCTGCCTTCAGCCTGCCCACTGATAGTTTGCTGATATCTGTATTATTCCAGCAGCTGGGAGTTAGCATTTCCGTAGTTATGAGGGAAAGAATCTGTGCGGAGACTCAGTTTAGGTTATATAAACAATCCAAACCAAAGGAAGTAGTACAGAACCACGTGCATCATTGGAAAGAGATAAATAATGAACAACTACATTATAGGTAGGCAAATATGGATCCTTTTCTTTTTTAGGCTTATATTAATACTCCAGAGTGGCAAGAGGACCCATATGGATGGATTATACAAAATAAACCTCAGATGCAATATAATGATGTGACATTAAGAATTAATTTATCCTGCTGAAAAGACAGTATGTCCCACGATGCTTGATGGAGTTTGGATAATCTAAGTTTTAGTTCTGTCATAACCTTAAAATGTTACTATCTCTACTGCACATTCTTCCTTTCCTGCATTGCCCCTGACTTTCCTCAAAAAACTTTTTGTGGAAATAACTGTAGGTTTTAGTTTACTCATAGTGTTGAAAGCTGGGTAAAAAAAAATATGGTTCAGTCTCAAAATTCACAGTGCTTTGCAGTTATAAGAGAACCTAAAAGTTAACAGGAGGATTGCTATCTGAGGATGGCTAAAACCATTTGTTCTCTCAAAAAGTGGTATTAGGCTTTTAAATGATAAGAAGTTTCAAAATATTACAAGTCAAAACACAGAAAAGTTTTTCTTTCGTGACTTTTTTTTTACATTCTTACTCATCTCATGTAGAATTAGCAAGGTTCTTCAGATTCCCCTGAACACTTTTTCCCCAGGTAAAAAAAAAACACCAAAAAAAGAAAACCAAACATCCAAGATATTATTCCTATTTAGAAAACATCAAAGAAATCACATAATTTTGTCCACTCTCTTACTGTTGCCCAGTGCCATGACCCATCTTACGTGATTTACCATGCTACTGGTAGGTTACAAATAAATGAGGTTTTTATGGTGGGGGACTTCGGCAAGAGTAGCTTGGTGGGTATTCTTGCTCATTGTATTTGTTTTCAGTTAAGCATTTTTAATAGTTTGTCCAAACGCAGTGCTCAGAAAAGTACTGGATCATCAACTTCTGCTGGAAACAGGCAATGTTGAAAAGAGGTGTTTAAATATCTGCATGTACCTCTGGTAGGGCACTTCAAGGCTGACCTATTAAAACTTTTTATTCTACCTACCTCGACCTTTTCCAAACAGATGATATTGGCACACCTAAACCAAGCTAATCTGCACAGTTTGTTTTTTTTCTTGAATGGACTGAGAGCAACAAGTCTAGTGAGTGGTACATTGAATTTCAATTTGAAACTGAAGCCCCAGGAGAGGGAAGGTTATCTGACTGCTTCACACCCACTGAAATGCCAGCTTCCTCAAGAAGACTGATTCAATGCGGGGGGGGGGGGGATCAAGAGCCTACTATTATAGCTTGAAGATTGAATTGAAAAAGGCCTTGTCATCTGTAGCTGGCCAGGTTTCTTTCACGTTTGGATTTCACTACTTGAAAATGCAGAATTAGTCCATCTGTTCATATTTAATTTTTCCTCTCTGCTGGGACTTCAGTTGGTCTTCTTGCATGTCACTCAGGCACATTTCCAAAGCATCTACATGTAAAGTATTCCTTGCTTTCTCCTGAAATAGCAAAAAAATATCTGTTATCCTTAGCTAACAGCAGCCTCACAGGATACTCAGTAGTACAGGTAACATCTGTCCCCAGAATGTGTGCATGCTTCAGCTGTGCCATGCTTTTAGTTGTGTTAGATTAATATTTTCCTAAAGAATTAACTGTAAACTCCATGCTGGGTACTGTTGCTACCCCAAATTGTGTTAGCTATGCTGAAAAGGCTCACACTTTCAGAGGTACTTCATTTGAATGAAGAGCAACAAGGATAAGCAAGGGGAGCTTGCATACTCTTTAAATTAGAAGAAATTTTAAGTGGCTTATGGGGGATTGGGTGAACCATAAAACACCCTGAAAGAAAAACAAAAAGCCCCAACAAAAACTTCCAAACAAACCACAAAACCCAAGCATCTTCCAAGCATGATTTACAAGTCTCTTAATTTATGTGCGCTAGATTCTATAACTCACTGAGTGTTTATTTAAAACTCTGTTAATTCACTAACCCACGAGAAGTTTCCCTTTACATATCGTATGACTGAGATGTCCAGCAGTTTTGACCATGATCTGAGGTTATCTCACCACTTCAAGTGTTTGTGGCTGTTAATTTTCCAGCAAAGTATGGTCTATATTGAGGAGTATGAAAACATAGTGCGGTATTCATTTTACCTAGTTTTAACAACCCTAGAGTCAGGAGCTGGTTAAAAACTGATTTACACAGTGAGGTAGATGCTCCCAGAGAATGATGCACTCTGCCCTAATTAGGATGCAATCCCCTTGGAAAGTGCTTACCTCTCTCTTATGGTTACAAAGGGTTCTTAGATGATAATGTTGGCTTGATTGCTAGCATAATCAAATACAGTAAAGCTAAATCCATTTTCCCCCGACAGTTGTAACAATCTTTAAAGACAAGGGCTAAAACTGAGTTGCTTTACCTCACTGCTGAGGTAGGAAATGGAGGTTTTGGCCAGGTTTTTTTTTTTATTGCATGTTAAATGCACACTGGTTCCCAGCACAGCAATTACAGTAGCCATCCAGAAGTTGGCTTTGGCCTCTGTCTCAAGTGAAAGTCAACCTCTACCTTCTTGCCAAGAGAAGTTGGAGCTTGTCAGGCATGTAGGCGTAAAAGTAAACATTTGAATTATCTGTAATCTCAAAAGCTTCTTTATAAAGCATTCCTTATTTTTATAATGAATAATTCAGAACCTTGCAAAACAATACAAGAAACCAGTAGAAACATGGAGAACTGTTTCACCATTTCACCAAAACAGCCTCTGTTAGCTTCAAGATAAGAGATGATTAGCAGTAGTGTTTAAAATCAGTATGTAAGAACTAGCCCTGTTCCTGGAAGCAGTCACTGTTTCAGATTGTGGGTTAGGAAGTCATTGCTTCTGAGACACAACACTGTCAGGTATTGAACTTTTTCTGCCACCTGGAAGTTTCTTCCATGAACATGATATTCTCTGCAGTGAAGGCCAAGAAAGTTCAGCAAATAGCTCATTTCCCAGTTCTTGGAAAGAGCATAGAATTGATGGCAGGAGGATACAGCACAAACAGGTTCTTTAAAACATAGGTTAATATTTTATAGCATTGAAAAAAAAAAAAAAATCAAAGTATCTGAATAGCCTGATAGCCATGAAATTGCTTCTGACTTTGAGTATACATTGCTCTCCACTGCTTTGCCTCTGCTCATGAACACCACTTGGTTAAGTCCCCGAAGTCACACACAGTAAAGCAAATATCTTGCAACAGATAGGTCATGGTGACACATACACTGTATATCTTAGTGCTTTGAAAGAGGAACGTGAGCACATTTATGTGAGGCAGACTTGAGTGTTCAAAATTTTATATATGTGTATATATAGGCTGATGCACCCATTAGCACATACTTTGCTTCCATGAGAGATTGATCAGAATTTGACCCTGTGCACATGTACACTATGAAAAGCAGCATGTCAGGATCTCATTCCTTTAGCCTTATGGGCTGTTAAATCAATTCTTAATTTCTTTATCTTTTATTCTTTCTTTCCTCTGGTCTCTACTCCTTACAAAATTCAGTTGTATCTTCTTCCAGGCAGAAAGTGAATACTTCACAGAGATCGCAGAGGAGTCGTCAGGCGATTGCGTAATTACTTAAATTATCCAACAACCCCAATTCCTGTCATTACTATGGGCTTTTTCTTTCAATGGGTGGGAACATGAACCTATTCCTCCTTACTAGCTCTGTCTTTCCTTTAGAACAGCATTTATTTTGCAAAGTATGTTTGGCTACAGCACACTGAAAACTTGCAGAGCTAGAGACTAGTGAGCCTTCTACTACCCATCTCTGTGCTGGTTAACTGTGGTGCTGCTGGTTTTATATAAATGGAAATTAATAGCTATGAAGGCTTCTTGTGTAAGAGGTAGCAACAGATCCTCAGGTCCAGTGCCTCTTTCCAGCTGCATGCTGGATGACCTGAGCTGCTTCCCAGGGTAACCTGGTTAAGCAGCACCTGCAACTGTCTTGGCTGCTTTTCCTCAGAGCTATTTCTGGCTGTGATCTGGTGCTGGTGAAACCCCCAAGCTTTTGGAGGCCTCAGTTAAATTCTCAGCTCCTAACTTGGCTTCAAGGAACAGCTCAGTTGTGGAGTAAGAACTACTCATTCCTCTGTGTTTTCAGCTTAGAGATCCATATCATTCAGCAGCAGTGTGTGTTTCTGGCCTCCCACCAACTGCAGTGTACCTAGTGTACCTATTTACAAGCAGGGAGTGCTAACATTTTGGTGACTGGTAGGAATTCTAACCCTGTAGCTGTCTCCTTTGCTGAGATGACTCAGTTACTTGTGTGGCAGCTGCTGAACTGCTTGCATCGTCTTCTGGTATACTGAGAGTGAGTAAAGCAGTGTTCTTTGCCTTGGTGAGAGAGCTCTGAGCTGCTGCAGCTGAGCTCAGCAGCAGCAGGGAGCTTAGAGAGAAGGGAGGGGGCAGGAATGAGTACCTCAGTCCCAAGATAAGCTGTCTTGACCTGCCGATCACACTGCTGAGGTGTCTAGGCCAAGTGTTGCCACAGTCCTGCATTCCCTTCCTTGAGCTGCTTTTAACCCATTTTCAAAACTTTCTATTCACCTTATCCCTTTCCTCTTAAGAGTGTTTTGCCATATGCTAGTCTAAGGACCCCTAGGTATGCTATGGTTAACTCTGTACCCTCTGTCGCCTGGATGCTTTGCACCTAGTCTCCCCAGGAGAAAGTAGACAGCTTTCAGAAAGCTAAAGCTGAGTGCTGGTTTTGGCTGGGATAGAGTTATTTTCTTCACAGTAGCTAGTATGGGGCTGTGTTTTGGATTTGAGCTGGAAACAGTGTTGATAACAGGGATCTTTTAGTTCCTGCTGAGCAGATCTTGCACAGAGTCATGGCCCTTTTTCTGCTCCTCACCCCACTCCACCAGTGAGCAGGCTGGGGGTGCACAAGGAGCCAGGAGGGGACACAGCCAGGACAGCTGACCCCAACTGACCCCAGGGGTGTCCCGCACCAATGATGTCATGCTCAGCATATAAAGTTGGGGGAAGAAGGAGGAAGGGGGGGATGTTCAGAGTGATGGCATTTGTCTTCCCAAGTAACTGTTAGGTGTGATGGAGCCCTACTTTCCTGGAGATGGCTGAACCCACGGCCTGCCCATGGGAAGTAGGGAATTAAATCTTTCTTTTGCTTTGCTTGTGTGCATGGCTTTTGCTTTACTTATGGATTGAGGTAAAGACAGTTTAATGAGTTTTCTCTCTTTTCCTTTTCTGATGCTCTACCACATCCCACTTTGGGGAGTAAGTGAGTGTCTGTGTGGGGCTTAGTGGCTGGCTGGGGCCAAACCATGACAAACTGACACACAGTTGACTAGAGGTTCTTCTGCACATCAGGATAAGACTGGACATTGAGAACTGTGTGTATGTATACCCTGGCATAGAATTATTTTGCTATCAGATATGCTTTCATGGCAGAGTGACAAAACGTATATATTGGTCACAAGGTTAGCAAAAGAAATCTAGGTTCTCTGTTTGCTTAAATAACTGCACCATTAACTGATCCATGATAATTTTCACCAGTTCAGGTTCTGATTGCATCCTGGCTATCAAAATTCCCAGTCACAGGAACTGGTATTATAATCTACCTATCCTACTTCATTCTTGGTAATTAGAATGACCCCTTGATAGAGCAATTGCTCTTTTTCTACTTCTGTGCTCAGTTGCCCACATTTGGAGCTGTGCCATCAGAAGCCTCTGTGGCGTGCAGTCGCCTGTACAGCCTTATTGCCTTTTGGCACTGAACCAAAACCCTCCAGAACTGACAGCTATAATAAAAGATGATGTATTACACCTACTAATTTCTGGATTACTGCACAGCAGTTTACCTATTTAAATTCTTCTATGGGATTGGGGGCTGCCATGGATTTCAAACAGTTGTTTCTAACTATTGATGCTTTCAGAAGTTAATAAAGCTAACTGCAAATTGACCATTGAATAACATGAAAAAAAAAAAAAAGGCCAGAAGTCAACTGTTACTGTTCAATAGAAGGTAGCCCTGCATCCCCTGCCCTTACATGTGAAGTAAGAGAAGTTTGGGTTTTTTTTCTTTTTGGTTGGTCTGAATTTCTAAAGTTCTCATGGGTACCATAAGCTGTAAATTGAATTTGAACTTCTTAACATCTCCAAAGTACACGAAGCAGAGAAGAAATCTTTTAGGTATAGAATACTTTTCTTTCCTGGCACAAAGCACTATTGAATCAGTTATGACAAAGAAGGGGAAAATATTTTTTTTTCTTAAAACCAGAAAAGTATTCACTAACTGGGCTTTAGTTGTGTCTTGCTTCCCACTTCTGTTGCTGTGGAAAAAATGGGTCATTAGGTTTCTTTCTCCTGGGAAATTTTTCATTTCTCATTCTGCTTTTTTCCTTACATGAAACTGTACAAAGGTATTCACCTTTTCTTCTTCGTATATGCTGAGGAAAGCTGAATTTTGTGTATCTTTTTATATATTTTGGATAGACCCTATCCTGCTTATATAAATTGCAGAACTGTTTTGCTGTAGCTTTTGACAACCTCATTAGATTACCAGTGGCAATACATTGCAAACCTCACAAAGAAAATAACCCAAATATCCCTGTGTTGGTACACCACTAAGAGCTGGGCAAAGTAACTGTGAAGAAACTAAGCTCCTTGTTGGTTGTTTTTTCTTAGCAGGAATTAATGAGAGAATGGAAAAGGTCATATAGGAATTTGAAGAACATATCTTCTGTTCATCCTAGTTTTATACATTAACTTTAACTGAATCAGTGCATCCATTCCTTGAAGACTGGAGGATCTTGTGGTCTACGAGAACAGTATTTCACTGCAGACACAGGTTTCCTTTGTAACTTCCCTATTTTGTGGGGGAAGAAGAGAAACAGGACCTGAGCTATGTGTTTTAGTGGTGTTGCTGTTTTAAAAGTCAGTCCTTGAGGAAGTAAGATGAACGAGAGTTTGGAAAAACAAGCATGTACTAATCAAACAGGAGCGTGAGACAGAAAAACTGTTTATTTTTGCCAGAAATAGTAAGCAAAGTGTCCAGTTAGGACTTACTGGACCAAAAATTTGATGAGGGAGAAAGCTTTAAGTGCTGTGTCAAAGTGTTTTTTATCTGACTTCAGTGGTCTGACACATTTTTTACTATCTAGCCTAATACTTGGAGTGTGTTTGCAGGGGCACGAGGGAGAAGGTTAAAAAAGCAAATTTTAACCTTCTAAAGGTTATGTGCCCAAGGCTGGCCCTCCAGTCAGCACAGAGAGATACTCCAAATTCTCTAAGTTAGAGTCTAGAGAATAATGCAGGACAAGCATCTCCTGCCCTCTCTTCCTTCTCCCTTCTTCCCTCCCCTGGATAATAGATGAAGCTTAGAGAGATTAGCCTTCTGAGTCTAAAGCAGAGCATGGCAAACAGTCCCCAGGATATCAAACTGTTAGAATTTGGAAAAAAACTTGAAATCTCCATAGGTGTACTGATAGTAAAAGCTTCATGTTTGCAGGTCTGATGGCTGCCTTTGGCCCTAATGTGAAAGATAATTTGCAGAAGCTTATTTTCTGGCTTCTTTTCCAAAAAGGCCCCTAAAAGCAGCAATTGATTTTGCTGGTAATATGTCAAACTGCAACTGGACTGAAATTATTACTTTATTTCATATAGGCTGTCAAATAATTTTTTCCACCTTAATTCTCAGCTACCAGTGACTCTGGTTAGATCTGAATTGGGGACCTGGAAAAGCTCTCAAAGTTGCTGCCAATTCCCCAGAGCCATCCAGAATCCAAGTGAGAGACAATTGCATGGGAGACCAATTAAAATAGCACCTGTGAATTAAATAAATCTATAAAAAGAATCTATTTTCCCTGCACCAAGTAGCAATGTACGTGGAGATTAGTAGAGTTTTTTTTAAATAAATGCCTGATTAACAAATAAGCGTTCTGGGGGAGGAGGATGGGAGATACACTTTATCTTGTATAAGCTTGAAATAATGAAAGAGCAAATGAAGTCAAACAGTGCTTAACACAGGTAGGAGCCCTGTGCATGAGCAAGGTCTCTGCTCCTGCCTCCTGTGCTGCTGCAGCTGTAATGCTGCAACTGTGTAAATGAAGAAGAGGCCTCAACAGCCCAGATCAAAGGGGTATTTGCCATTAACTGGGTCTCTTTTCTGCTACTTTACAGGCTTTGTTGCAGGTTGGTAGTGGTAGAAATGGGAATGGGCAGGGACTGGCTAAGTCTTGGTGTGATGGAGAAATGTGATTTGTGGGAGTCTTTCAAGGCAGAAGGGGGTTGCAGATTCGTAAGCAGTACATGCTTCTATCCCCTGTGAAACCTAGGGTACTTTATCTATAATTTGCTGGCAGTCCTCAAAAATACAACTGATCGGGGAAACACTGATGGATTTGTTTTACTGATGTTCTATCCAAAGCACAATGCATTTCAAAATTTTGCAAGACTTTTTTTTTTTTTAAGAAAGAAGAAAAGATGATGTTTTCGAAAACCCTGACTTATCACATACTTGTATTTTTCCAAAGTAAATATTTTTATTTTATTTATTTAATGCTTATAATTTTGATATATGTTGCCATTTGTTCTGATGGGGGATTTTTGTGTCCTAGCTTCATTTCAGCTGTGACTTTTTTATATAGCAAAAGAAAAAAAAATAATAGCCTGAACGTCTAAAGAAATAAAACAATGTTTTAAAATGTTCCCTTTAGATACTTGTATTTTACTCTCCAATTTGGCCTGAAGCCACATTCCAAATCTCTGTCTTTTGAGGAACAAAAATTCCAGTTTCCCACACAGCACCAGAGGTCTTGCCATTACTTCCAGTTGAAAGAATGATCAATGGTGTCACCGCTGTTTGATAGCAGTCTGGGATGGATTAACCTCCAGTACTAAATGAAAATTGTACAGACAGCTTAGGATACACAGTTTTTCTGTTTCTTTTTCTTCCGGTGATGCCTTGTCATTGCTCCTTAGACTATGAGGACTTCTGTGCATTTCCTACTTTCCATGTAAACTCATAAATGCATGTTTTTGATCATTTAGCATAATTTTAGTGCTGCCGTATTTATCGTGAATAGCCTCGGTTTTTATAGGTTTGATCAACTGCTTGTATCCCAGAGGTAGGTGTTAAGTATTTTCTACCCAAAACTGATTAGCACAGAGAAAAGAGAGCTTTGATAGGAAAACTAAGCCTGTTTGTATACCTTTTTTTTTGTTAAAACAGGCCTATTTTTACACAATTAAGTTGTACAATTTGACTTTATATTTTTGTGGCTTGTATCAGTAATAATACAGGGAAACAAATGCTCAATATATTAAGGAATAAGACTGATGCAGAACTGCAGGCATGGAAATGGACAGTTTATAATGATTGGGAAGACATCTGGTGAACACAAAAGTACAGACTGCCTCATGCATGTCAGGTTACTTAATGTCAGAGGTTTGGTTTTTTTCACTAGACAAGATAAAGGATAAATTAATAGGTTTACCTTAAAAACGTAACTTTGCAAAATGAAAAAAAAATATTTTTTAAAAACCAACATGCATATTTTTTAATGTTATTTTGCAACTGTTCTAGAGTATCTTTTGGTTTAAGTAGCTGTCAGTTCCTGGTTTTATTGATAAAGACAAAATTAGAAATTTCCAAGACATGGCACAGGCAACCTGTCCCTTTACAAGCTCTTGTTTAATTAACTCTTCTTCCCCATTGTTGGAACTGGTTCTGGTACTATTATTTGCCAGAAAATGTCATTAAAGCTTACAGATGTTGCTGCATACTTAGACTATCATGTGGCCATTAATCTCCTAATACTTATCCTTCTGGCATAATGTAATTTTATCTCTTTCATTGCTGCAACAGTGCACACTCTGTGCTGCTATCAAGCTCTTTAGCAAGTCCTTTAACAGACTCTGGGTCTTTTTTGTGCATCAAAACCCGAAGTCTTGGCAACTATTAAGTACTGAACTGCACTCTTGGAAAGCTTTGCTCAAGTTGAGTGTACCAAGCTTCTTACAGCCTGGCACTGCTGTAGTGCTCTCTAGAGGTCTAAGTTGCAATCCAAAGGCTGGTGGTGGAGAAAGGGTACGCTGTGGTATTGCTGTCAGGGACCTGGATGTGCAAACTCGCCACCTTCTGTGTTATACGTTGCATCTCTTTCATTCCATCCACCTTGGATGGAATTATCCATGAAAAATACAAAAATTGGATGCCTTTTTGGCAGAAGATGATGATGTTTCTGACATAGTTGGGGTTAAGTATAGGAGCAGAATCATAAAATAAGCTCTTTGCTTGCTGAAGATCTGGTTTGGGTCTAAATCACTACAACCCTGTCACTCCAGTGAGCTCTGGATCAGGTCCTGTATTTTTCTCTTTGTGTATATGTACATGCCTAATACTAATATCAGCTTCCTGGTTATTCTTACTTTTTTTCACAAGTTGCAGAGAACCAGAAATGTTCCAGTGCCTTCCACCAGTTACACATTTAACCAACCTCTTACTTGAACAGATTGTATCTCTGGAGTTTATTTGCTTTTTGCAGACATACTCTCAATTCTTTCCAGGTCTTATTAGCTATCATTTGAGAAGGGGAGGAAAAAATGAAACACATTTTGATTACATGTATTGATCTTGTACCTTAATCTTTGCTACCTGGATACAGGTATGTCTTGCATAAGCCTTGATGGTCACTAAAGATTTATGGAACTTGAAAGGATTAACCCTGAATCCAAGCTCATGGTACTTTTTTTTTTCCCCCCTCCTCATTTAGGATTTACTTTATTTATTAAATGGATGGACTAAAACTAGCTCCTTCAAACAGGTTCTTAAAAGTAGAAATATATCTACTCTCCTATTTACTCAAGGGTGAAATAGTATTAACATTAATACTTCATAAGCAAAAACATATTCTGTGCATAGATGATATGTTAGTGCCCTGAATGAAAGGTAATTTTTTTTCTCCAAGTCTCAGAGCAAATTAAAGCTTGTCCATACTGACTGTTTCTGACTTACAGGAAACTTATGATCTGTGTCCCCCCCCCTCCAATAAATAAATAGATATTTTAACAGTATTTCCAAAAGAGCTCTTCATAAAGGATTATATATTCTGTAGGGGTTTACTACTTATCCTGCAGTATTGCTTGTTAATCTTGACCCTTCCTCCACCCTATCATCTGTTTCTATAGAGGAAAGGAGCTTGTTTTGTGGACAGCAGTGAGCAAGCCATGGGTGGGCAGAAAGAAGCGAGCATACGTTCATTTTGGCCCTCCCACTCAGCTCTGCCTTTGCCCAGTCTCCCTGTATCTTTGGGGCCCATAGCAAAGTTGCTTGGGTCAGAGATATCACAAGGCTACCTTTCTAGAGTCTCTAAATAGATTACATTCATGGTGTGTCACTACTTGAGTGAGAAGGATACCATGGTAATACAAATGACTCCTGTGCATTGAACTGCTATCACTCTGGGAGTGACTCTTCCTCACTTTATCCCTAGTTCTTCTCATAGGATCACTTGGAATGTTTAAATAATCCATGCACAAAGTTAAAATGTAGACAGATAGATACCAGTATGGATTCAAATCTCCAGTGACACAAATGCCAATGTATATGTGCTTCCAGTAGAATTTCCTGAATAGTCTGTTTTCGTGAACAATCTTCCCTCCACCCATCCTTCATGGATCAATCAACCTTCATTCCTTCTGCCAGTGAACCCACCACTTCTGTCCTCAGGTACACATTTGTCAGGTTCTGACTAACATAAGTAGAGGTGATAAGACCGTGTCTCAGTTGACCTCAGAGAACAGTGGATTTCTGACAGGAATACTCTTCTGGCTGCTTTTTCATGATTGCTTGGACTTAGATGAAGCAGTCTTCAAGGAAACCTGATCCCAACTGTTCCAAGTCTTGCTTCATACTTGGATATTTCCTAGAGACCTCTGAAGGTCTCCATGTCAAAGGGAAGTTGTGATATTTGCTCAATAAACATAATACCTTTGTCTTTATAGCTAGATTTCAAATGTTCCTTGCTGTCCTGTCCCAACACAGCCCTAAATAAGCTTAGCAGCAGCTGTTGGGTTACATGACTAAGATGTAGATGTCAAGAGTAAAGCCAGACAGAATCAAAGGAAGAGTAAGGTAAACCCTCAGATACCATGACAACAAATACATTATGACAGCCTGAATAGAATTACCAATTTCATGACATTTTCCCAATTTGGCTTCCCCTTTTTGGCCTTCTAAAAGGAACTAGATTTAACTGCACACCCATACCCATGAATGTATATTACACTTGGCACCTGGTCACCATCAGTTGTGGCTCACTCTGCTATCTTTTAGCATTACTTTCAGCTTACCTGGATTAAGGTAAACTCGGTCACTTCCATCCATCCTTTCACATTGTAATGATACTAGAATGCTTGTGCTATTGCACTAGATTTGTCTTGAGTACTATCTTTTACCCTGAGTACAGTGCTGCTTAGATTTCCTCTCCAATACCCCCACTGAAAATCCTGTATGCTGAACATGGAGGGGACCAATCCTAACTAAGCCCTGCCAGAAAAACATGTATAGCAGCAAAAAAGGAATGAAGGCTACAGATATTAGGTATTTGCTGTACCAGTCACCTGGCCAACATTTCCAAAGACTGCATTCTTAGTAAGATCTGTAATTAACTTGGCCATGGGTTTGGAATGGAAACTAAGCTTCAGAAAATCTGGGGAGGAAAAAAAATACAAACAACCAACCCCAAACTAACAAAAAAAAAAACCCAAACCCCAAGAGGTGATCTGTCATAGTCTTTACTGTACTTCTTCCCAAACTATTAGGTTCTTGGGCATTAATCAAGGAGTATTAAGCAAAATTCATTGTAGGTGACTTGCTGAGCTAGAGCTATACTCTGTTGTTTTCCATAATAGTCAGCACTGTGCTTCCAGAAGGCAACACCAATTATTGTCCAATGGACAATATAATATACTTATCGTATTGATCTTCATAAGGCAGGAAGGATAAGGCTTTTATTTTGAGGTATTAAAAATGTGCAGACTTACAGAAATTCAATGCCAAATAAAAGCCTGACTAAGTGGGAAATGGCCATGTGGTTTGGGCCCTTCTTACTTGAAGGACTGGTTGTTCTGGTGTGATTTCATAGCAGCTCTAATTATAAAAGTGTTGATCAGAATAGGTCACCTTAAACTAGAGCCCATTTATTTGTAAAAGCTATCAGCTCAGTGTCTCTGACTCTTGATTTCTTTCCTAACCTGGACCATAAAATTCTCCCTCTAGAAGGACTGCTGCATGGACCAGAGTCCTCAGGTGCTTGTTGTAGATCTTTATCAAAAATTCATTCCAAGCTAATAGTTCTCTTAGGCAGTGGGCATTCTAGTATAGGGAAATAATCAGTGATGCTTCTGATGTAAATGAAAACTGTGCCGTTGAGAAAGGGGAGGTACACTCACTGATGCAGATGCTCCCCAAAAAGGCATGAGAACTTCTGCCCTGTGGTATCATAGCAGGATTTGGGATTACTCCAGCTCTCATTCAACTGGTGAAAAATGCCTGAACACAGATACTAGTGCTGGTACTGTTAAAAAGGTGATTCTACTGAACCTGCATTTGCATTCTAGCACAACTCTTCTTGTGTTTACTGCTTATTACCTCTGTCTACTATTGCTTGAGTAGTTCTCTTGGATATGCATTCACTCTTTTTACAGCTTTCTTATGGTAGTGACACTATTACAGAGCCTTTTCTGTGTTTAGGAATGTAAACAAATGTGACTGGTATGAATGGACTTTCCCATTTAGCAGAAGCCTTGTTAGGTTGGCTTTTCAGTTCTCATTAGCTGATCCAGCAAGGGAGCTTGGTTCCACATGGCCTGTGTTGGACACAGTGGCCCAGCCATGGTTGGAAGAGTCCTTTTACATACAGAAGTGGCTTAAGATACGCACTTGTTGATGGACAGCTATGGGGCTTGATTGATTAGTATCCATACCATCCTCTATCTCCTTCTAGAAATAAATGTGACAACATAACAGAGGAAACACTGAAAAATGGGGGGAAGAGGAAATCTTTTGCACTCAAAACTTGTGGTGTTACAGGTAGACTGTTGTGAGAAATAAGTGCCAATTGAGAAATACTGGAATATTGTACTGCCCGAAGAAAAATGTTTTTAATTAGAATTTTCTCTAGCCTATTTTGAAAAGGCATATTTGAGTATTCCAGAAGATTCATACAGCTAAGTACCCAGAGCCCTGACATGTTTAGAACTGATACTATAATCACATACAATTTAATCTCTCTCCTTCCAAGGTATTGTTAAGGGATGTTATGCTTATAAAGCCAGCAAAGTATTTGCCTGCTGTGGCCTGGGGTCAGGTGGAAAGAAAAAAATTATAAATTTCATATATGTGTATATGGTTTTATATTATTATATATGTATATGAAAGAAAGAAATAAAATATTTAGCAGAAACAATACGAAGCTGACAGTCACCCAGATGTGGTGAATACAAAAGATACTAATACTTGTTTGCCAGAGGTTGGAGTTACAGTAATGGGCATGGATATCTTAGCAGCATCTGGAAAATTCCAGATTCAACACTATATGTTCCTGTTGAAATTGTTGAAAGATACAGGTTTGTGTGCTAATAACAGTTTTAATCTTTATCGTTCCTTGTTACTTTGGAACTTCCAATCAGTGATAGCTTTTTTCTAATTCTGTTTTTCAGCATCTGGTTTTTTAAATTAAAATCCCTTCATGGTTTACAGCTTGTTCCTCATCAGCTTGTCCTCAGAACTGGCATAAAAACAGTTAATTTATTGTTCTGCCTAAATAAGTAAAAGGGAAGACAAAAATAAATAAAGCTTCCCTAATATTGTTTGGTATGTGTAGATTTTAAAACAAAGCACCACAACCCTATCAAATCTACATGGACTGTTAATACTGACTCATTTCTTTTGATGGCTCTATATCTCAATCCCTTAGTTGCTTTTCTAAGCACTTTACCACGTAGTCTTAATTTCCATGTGCAGTCTCAGCATTAACCTGAAAAAATCTTAAAATCTTCCCTGCAATATTACATTTGTGTGATAATGCTGGTCACCAGAAACCCCACCTCATGTTTTGCTTCACTCCGTTTCTTCTTCTCCATACCTTTGTGATAATTTTGAGTAGGAAAGGTTTTCTGTCCAGCACACAGCTTAATGCAGAGGTAGATGTCTGTGCTCTAAAATCACAAATGTTTTTGTAACAAAGAATGCACAACTAGCTAGAATTGAATATATACCCATATGTATAGAAATGCCCTGCTTTCTTAACACAAAGGCATTTCATCTATTTGCCTTCTTTAATAGAAATGCTATGCCTAGGCAAGATAACTTCTGTATTTGTTTATTTAACTTCTGGCTATTGCCAGGGAGTTTTTTTAAATACCCATTATGTTTGCATTCAGATTGTACAATATTTCTTCTTGCATTAGGCCGTTCAATTACGGCAGGCACACAACAGCAATACAGGGTACCAGTAAAGAGATTTTTACAGTGTGGGTAAAATATATGAAAAGAAATATTATTTTTCTTTTTAGCAGCCTTTTATTATGCCAGAAGTTTCCTCTGGGGAATAGGCAAAGGAGATGCTCGCCGTCTATCGCATTGTGTATTAGCTGGTTTGGTTAATCTTTCACTTTGAACTGGCTGTGGATGCAAATTGAAACCCTTCCAAACAGCCTGGAATCTTTTAAGCCTCCCAAGACCTGAGCCTCCATCTGCAACTAATTTTGCAGATGATTCATCTCTTGACTTCAAAGAAGATATGGGTGCAAATTACAATAGTACTAAGCCATCTCAAACTTTTGAGATGTTCAGCTGAATGCAAATTTACATCTGTTTTCTTTACAGCAGACTGAACCAAAACTTTAACACTTAAGCCCCTGAGCATTTAGAGCACTGGGTGCTCTATAGTTGTGAAAACCAGGCCAGTCATTTCTGTGTTTATCCATGACTTTTGGTGCCTATACTGAATGCCAAGTCAATCACAATCAGAATTTGTAAAAAGGCACAGCATTCGTTAACACAGAGTGATGTGCCAAGTGTTGTGAGTCCCGTGATTGAGTTGCATGTTACAATGCAAAAAAGCATTTTAACAGATACCCAATTTACAGCAAGAACTGTAACTCAGCCTGGCTGAATAATACTGACCATACTCTCTGTGGGCTAGATGGTAAATCTTTATCTCGCATTGGGGAAGAGCTGGCTGCCTAGCTGGACCCAGAGAAAGTTCCCTTCCTATGAGGAGGAAAAAGATGTTTGCAGCCTGGCCTGTGGTACACTGCCTTTCCTAACCCTGCCTTTCTACCACCTTTACAGTTTCCTCTTTGGTATCTAGTGTAAATGCTGCCCCTTCTCGTGTGTGCTCTCAGACAGGCTAGGCAAGAATACCAGAATAATGCTAATGCATTTTTAATGTCAAGCTTGGGGTCCACGTATGCACTCTTGAGCAGAGTGAATGAATCTCCACTGATTTACTTCAATGTGAAGAGTACCTGGTCAGACCTTTTAAAAATGTCATTTTGGTTTTCAGTCTTTATTTGTATCTCCTCCTTGTGTCAACACAGTTACACAACACAGAAGGTCTGAACTCTGACCTCTTCCTTTAATTGCTACTTCTTGCAGCTGCTTTTCTCTGCTTTGGAGCTGCTGCTCTTTCCCACAAACTGTGTCCTCTCTGCGACGATCTGTTTGGACTGGCTGTCAGGGAATGGGTTCACATGGGTCACTGTCCCAACCTCCACCAGGACATGGCCTAGGGTATCTGGCATCTCTTTCTGATTCTGGTACAGAGAAGTTGATGGTGGGTCACTTTTCATATGGCTCTGTTGAGAAAATCTCAGAGGTGTTTAGTTTCTGTTGCAGGATAGCTTTGACTCTGCATGTTAGCCTTACATGAGCTGAAGGTTGTTGGTTTCGTTCTGATGCCATGTAGTCTCAATTTTACACACTGTTCTTTTTAGAAAATGCTGTGGATTCCTTCTCTATTCTAGATGTCACTCCTGGTTTAGTCACCCTTGAATAAAAACCAATAGACACTATCTACTTTCTTGATGTTTGCATTTGCTTTCTATGTGAAGGTAGTGCCTATGTTGCAGAGTCTCACTCGCCTGGGTTAGTTGTGCCTGCATTTTGGGTCATAACACAGTAGCTACTATGAAAAAAAAGAAATTGCGTAAGTATTATTTTTACTTATATGAAAAGCATCAGGTCAGAAGAAAACTTTATGCCAGCAGTACTCAAAAAATTCTGCAGTCGAAGCACAATGCTTTCTGTGATGTGTGTTAAATCAGAGTACAAGAAAGCACATGTTGGTGTGGACAGGCCTCAGAGTTTTCTGGTGCACGTGCTTAAGAACCACTGCTGTAGAGCTACAAGCATTTGCTGCCCAGCAATGCCAGGGTTTGTGTGGCTTATTCACTTTTTACCATTTTGTCTATGCCTGGAAGTGCAAAGGAATAATTCAGCCTGGCCCACACTGTCCCACCCTCCTTTCTGTTCATTTCCCTTAACAGAGCAGCTGCATGGCCACTGGCTATACTAAGTCCACACTAAGTAGTGAGGCAGCCAAACAGGGCTTGGATGTGCAGAGCAAAACAGCTGGTGCTGACAATGCTCCCTCAACATTTATGTTGCCTTGGAGTTGGGTTATTTTTCATTGGTGTTAGCATGGCTCTATCAAATGGCCATTGCAATTAGCTGGAGTGTATTGGGCACATTCTTGGACATCATCTTCCAGTCCAGTGCATCCAAAAGGGATCTGATTCATGCACTTTGAGACAATCCTGTGTCACAAAGGAAAGCAAAGCATGTAAGAACAATTGGGAGATTTGTTTCAAAGCAGTACACTAGATCCCAGCTGAAAAAGTTGACGAGGACTGACTCAGGAATCCCCAGAAATGAGGGATTTCCCACAGGGGTTGCTGCAGGCTGCCATGTATTTTTTAGAACTGTGGAAATAAGAAAGGAGGACACATGCTGCTCTCTGATTTCCTGTCCTGTGATGGCCCACAGTGGGACTGTCTGGTCTGTGCAGGACATTTGGTCCTTCTAAATAAGACAGTCCTCTTCTGCCCCAGGGCTAGGAAGTACATGGATTTCTAGCTTCCTCCCCTTCCTTCTGAGCTTTTCAACTGCTGAAGACCTCCTTCACTTCAGTGTTGCAGACAGCAAGATCCCTTTTAGGGGTCATCAGAGTTTCTCCTCCCATTAGTCAGGGATAGGCGCCTTATCAAACCGCCCTGTTGGTATCAATATGGTAACAAAACCAAGTTCTTTGGGCATTTGGTCTATAAAGTTATTGTTTTGATGTTTTTCAGCTCTTGAGCTGGTGCCTCACATCTTGAGTCTGCCATTTTCATGCCAGGTTGTTCATTTACAGTAAATCATCAGAACGTGGTTGGAAAGGAACAGATCTGCATGGAAACTGAATGATCAGAGTTTGAAATTGTACAGAAAAGATTAATCAGCCACAAAACCGGCATACTGGTACTACCTCAGCCTTGCCACCTCATAAACTGTCAGCTTCAAATGATCCAAACACTTTTGAATTTCAGTTGTATATGTGTGTACTTTTGTTTTCATAAAGATGTTCTATAATTTATACATAAGTTAGAACGTGCCAAAATAATAGCTTCTTTTCTCATAATTTCATATATGAAGTATGGAAATATACTGTTCTCAGATACCTTTGTAGTTCTATATAAAGCTTACAGCCTGAAAGCACTGGCATATAACAGTGAAATCAGAATGCAGAACGGCAACATTTTGTATTGACCTGTAGATTAAATTGGTTGCATAGCAAATGTATTGAGAGCACTATATGTATTTGTTTCTGAAGTACAGTATAGCTTCTTAACTCACCGTGTCTCTGAGTAACTGTGGAATGTCTTATTCAACAGAAAAAACCAGAGCACTGGGTAGCCTTGAATCTGATGTTATGACCAGGCTTTACCAAGCACAGTTCTGTACCTTGCGAGTAAGATTTGTGCTCTCCAATGCAGTGGCTCAGAACATTGATATTGCATATTTTGGTAGATCATGTGATAAAGGCTCGTTCCTCCAAACATGAAGGAGCACAGAGGCACTGTAGCATTTGGGGTACCCCAACATCCCAGAGACCAGAGATCCAGACCCTACTGAGGCTGTCCCGGGGGACCCTCAGCCCCAGGGACTTGGAGGGTCACCAGCATTGTGGGTCAATGAGAGATGGTCTCCAGAGCACCTTACAGACAAGGGGGAGTTATGACCAGAGGTGTGGGTCTCATTATGGAGTGTGGGGAGGAACATCTTGGGATGCTTAGATTTATTGGCCTAGGGGAGGAGCCAAAGGCATGGAAAAGAGAGGGATCAAGGTGGTTTGGGAAGGAACAAGCATGGAAAAATAGAAATGGGGTAAAAGGGACCAGTCTCTTGATGACTGCAGTTTGTCCTATGTTCTCAGTAAGCTCAAATTCTAACTGTCTTGCTGGGTGAGGGACTCTCCGTTCTGACTGCATTTGTGTGTGTAGTGGGGTCTCATCCAATGCCAGCAACTGGTGTTGGACTATGGTTCATAGAGGCCTATGGTGCCAGCAAAAGGAGCAAGCAACAGTGTGTACATCAGTGCACAGTGTGTGTGTGTGTGTGTGTGTGAGGCCAGTTACTTAGGCATCTGCACTGTGCGTGTAAATATATATGTTTGTGTGTATATATTTTCCACTATCAGGCTTTTATCCTGCTAAGCCAGAGAGGAAAACAAGAGGAGGCTGTTGGTGCTGTTTGTGTGAGTGCTTAGTGTTTCTAGCTGCAATGAGCCATGTAGTTGGCTATGCGTATGTATAGTTGTTGTACACCTGTGTTTGTGTGGGTACCTATAAGGAACAGATGCTCAGCCTCACTACTCACTGGACCTGGGAACATGGAGCTGCAGCAGCGTCTCTATCTGGCTACTGCATTTGGCAACTACTAACATGTTTGTTGCAAACTCTATGAATGCTAAAAAGCAATAAGGTATTCAGTATATATGTTTCTATTATGACTACTGACAGATAACAGTAAGTCTTCATGAGCAAAATATTGCATAAATTTCTTCAGACCTCCTGCAGCAATAATTTGCTACTGTTTGGTGACCACTGAAAGATTAAGCCAGAGGGCAATAATCTGTTCTGTACAGACAAGAGCAAACTGGATTTTTTTGTGTGTCATAATATCTGTTCTGTAACAGGCTGGAAAAATCTGCTAGAAAAAAAATCTGATAAGAAAGAAAAGTTAGTTGGCTGAAAAAATGTTATGGAACAAAGGCAGGCTCCATTCCTAAGTGAGTTCTTGTGCAGATGATATACTGCCCTCAATTGGTACATTTAACTTCTGACGGAAGTCCTGCTGGAGCTTGCTTATAAAACATAGTGACAGAAGGCTCATAACAGTCTTCCATGTTAAGCCTAGCGAATATGTGGTGAAACCCTACCAAATCAATGTGGTGTCATTTGATCTGCATTCTCTACTCATTTGTACCTTGGTTCAAACAGAGCTTATTTGAGGGAAACGCTTCCAAACCTCTTACAAAAATCTGGACAACAGCTCTTGAAATATGGCTGTGAGTGTTCTTCACAGGGCTCCATTCCATTCATTGGATTATTGTGAGATCTTTTGGTTTGGTTCCCTTTTGAGTAAAAAGAAAAAAGTTTGTAATATTGCCAGACTACCAAGTGGTTTAGTCACCAAAAAAAACCACAAAAAAACCGACCAAAAACACCCAGAATTGCCCTCAGAAAATAAACATCTCACAGAGCTCACTTCAGGACTCATTATCATTACATCTTCTAGACAAGCAGCTGAAACCTATGAGATGAGCTACTGTTTATGCCAGATCTGAAACTCCTACTACTACCTGCTGTCAGTCTGTTCAAGCATAAGTAAAGTTGCCATCAGGTGTCTTCTGCAGGTGGGTGGAGGATCAGTAAATTGTCTCTTTTTGCACTGGAATATGTTCGTTTCTGATCTGTTTTGAGTCTTACTACTTTTCTGAAAATGGGCCATGTGTAGGTTAGGTAAAAATTTGCTGACAAACTGGCTGTCAGAATAATCCAATTATGGTTTTTTGGCCTGACTCTGTCTCAGCAGCTACTGTCAGGACTAGCCTTAGGTAGAAAAATCACTGCTGTTGAGCCACTGAAAGCAGTTCAAGTAATGCAAGCCTCACATCCACAGTTTCCAAAAGATGATACACTTGTATGGCTGGTAGGGAATCTGCATTCAGGAGCATCTTATTGCTGCTCTTCAGGAGGGTCCATGGGTATACAAATCCAGGCTCTTCCTGAGGCTTAAATTCAATATGTCCACATTGAAATGTTCATTTAGCAACATTTCAATTGCTGGATAACAGCAGCTGCATTTTTCTTCTACATTTCCAGTGTTTTTTTTAATCTGACATTTCTCAGAAAAATCTTTTTTACTCATCCAAATCAAGTCTAGAGCTAAAGGGAAATCCCCGCCTGTCATAACCTCAAATCCTAGCATAGGCTCCTCACTCCCACTGTCTCAGAGTGGGAAGAGTTACCCTACAGATATACCAGATAGCCCAATCATTCCTAACATAAGAGTTTATGGCAGATAAACCCAAGAGCTCTCTTCATGTTGGAAATGACTTGGTTGCCTGCAGCCATGCAGGAAAGTGAGGTTTGGGGGTAAGAGATCATAATATACTTTGATGTAGGCCACTTCAAGGGGGGCAAGGAGAACTGCAGTTCAGCTGGGCCATCAGCTGTGGAGGGAGATAAACAAGGTCCCCTCTTGGTAGCCTCTATAATGTGGAGGAAGACTGCATAAAGCAAAGATGTACAGCAGTGGAAGAAACAACTTTAAAATACTGTCTTTAAAAAAAAAACAGATTATGCATCCACACTATACTTCTAATATTTTTATTTAGTACAAAATTGATAGGCTTATACCACTGCTGTCCTTTTGTCTGTTACTGAGAAAACACTGGTATTAATCATGATCAGCCAATGATGGTTATTTCATTGTGGAAACATGATCCTTAGCCTCTGAGCAAATTGTTGTAAAAGAAGCCTGCAACTTTTGTTTTTTTTCTTTTTTCTTCGCTCAATGCTAGCCTTTCAGGTAAAATCTTGCTCCGATCTGATGGCAGCAATCAGTAATGATGTATAAGCTGCTGTGTATGTAATCTTCCCATTTTGCAGCATAGGTCTGTCGTCTGCTTTCAGTGTGTTTTCTCATCTGACATTTTTCAGAATTGTCTCTTTCACTCATCTAAATGCAGTCTTGGAACATTCATGTGCTCCCATACTGAACCAAGCTACAAATGAAAAATAAATCTTGCCTGCTCGTGAGATTTGGTAGAAATGTAACTATTTCCAACTGTCTTAAGAAGCAACTTTTGCTTGTTTTAAGTGTGTCTTCTCTATCCCATTTTTAACTTTCTACACTGTTTTGTCTCCAAAACGGAAAGAAGGAAGTGACAATAAGTGTGAAAGTTGTAAGGCTTTCACCTGGGCTTGCACAGCTACCTGCAGTGCAGGGCTGTGGACAAGAACTCCCAGCCAGACCTCACAATAATTTGTTATTGCTGTGAATGTCTGGACCCTGTATCATGTTACATTCACTGATCTAAAGTTGGATCTCACAGTTCTCAATCTTTTCTTCTGTTGTCCAGAAATGTGTGCTATTTTTATTTTTGCAGTAGTGTTTAATAATCCCTGACAAGGATTAGAGCCATGATGTTTGGCACAGCACACAAAAACAATATTGTCCTTGAAACCCTATGTCTAGGATAATAAACAGTATATGCCAGAGGAGAAAAACAGTCAACGGCAATAAAAAATTATATGTGTCTCTTCATTTATAATCACAGTAGAAACCAAAGGCAAATACTCAACCATATAAACTGCCTTCCACTGATCTTTGTCACCCCCACGACAGTGGTAGAAATCAGGTTGTGGAACCCAGGAGCAATTCCTTAATAGGATGACACTTACCAAGACTGTCAGTGAGGTAACAGGATCAGAGTCTTACCAGTTCTCTGATGCAGCTCTGTCCCCCAGGACCAGCCATGAGGAAACCTCTCACCCACACCCCTTGATCCTTGGCTGGGCTGGAACAGCACCAGATGCAATAGTTATCACAATTAATGAAGTATACTATGATCAATATACTTCATACTCATACTAAAGCTGCTTTATGCCACTTCAGCATTATAACAGGTATTTAAAAAGGCATGACTAATTTACACTTGCTGTCTGTGCATAGAAGTCTGTAAGTTGACCTCAGTGTCTGTGAGAAGCCTACTGCTAATAAGAACTTAATAATAATCACTACAAATATTATTCTTAAATTCAAGAAAATGGGCATATTTAAATCCAGATAGTGCTGTGCAAAATAATGGCTGGTCTCAATTCACATGTTAATAGGACAGTTTCAGCATGGCACAAGCACCCTGTCAACATGAATGGTGTCAGACAAGGATAGTGGGAAACGCACACATGGGGAGAAGCGCGGAGCTCCTTACTCCCAGCACAGGCCCTCCAAAACCATATCAGGGTACACTTGTGGTCAGTGCAGGGAAGTTTGCCCCTGATACTACTAGAGATCCAACTGTTCCATGACAAAGAATTTCTTTGCTTGAGTCCCTTCAGACTGTGATTTATTGTTGTTATTCTAACATCTATAGGCCTGTTTGTGCTGGGTATTGTGCTAACATCAGAAGCAACAGCTCTTGCCCTTCAAATTGGTTGTCAGAGACAATGTATAACAAGTAGGCAGGAACAATAAAAGGCAGGGGTTGAGAAGGGATGTAGTAGTAAAAATTAGGTGTTTGAATATGCACTACTTGGCTGTTTATCTCCTAAGCTTTAAAAGCATTGCATATATGTTGATATGTAGGAAGGCTTAGAGAAAAGGAAATTCACACAATTATTAACTATATGTATGCATTTCTGGTAATATTGAAGAACTGTAAGGATTTTCTACTGACTAATCAGTATTACCTGATTTTTTTTCCACCTGTGGTGTCTCTGATAGTGATGTGCAAACTGACTTTTATCATGACACTAGTATATTTCAGCTCAGCTGCTGTTAATCCAATCCTAAAAAGTGAGCAGTATTGTGCACTCCTAAAATTAGTCTTAAGCTTTGTGAATGCCTGGATCACAAATGTTCCTTATCTAATACCTGATGCCCTCTTTCAGTGTGTCATTGTATTACTTTTTTCCCTCTTTTTAATATTATGGAAATGTAAAATAACTTGACCTTGAATAGATGCCTTGTAGGGATTCCTGTAATATATGCAGTGAATTATATGAATACCCGTTGATAGCTACAAGAATTTTACCTCTTCTATTTCATAACAGAGCTTTGTACTTCAAAAGCAGCAAAGTTTCTAATCTGAAAGACCATTTGGATTTGCTCATTCATTACATTTTTATTAATATGTGATATGTCAAATAAGTGCTCTCTCACACTTCTGCTGATTAAAAAGTTCTATTAAGAACCTAGATGATATGAAATGAGCTGAGTTATAAATCCAAAATGGAGACATAATGTAATAAAACACCTTTTCTCCAATATCATTATTCTGAAGTGTAGCCACTTATTGTCAGCTTAATTATTTTGAGGTAAGATCAGCCTTAATTAATCAAGGTAAAGTAAGACTGGCTCTGTAATATTTTTTTTTTTAAAAAAAGTAAAATAGATGTCTGCATGGTGAATACCATACGCATAAATTCAGATATGGGAACACAAGAGGATATAATAATAAACTACTAATAGTAACCAATGATATCATTGGAGTGTGCTGGGTTTGGCTGAGAAGGGGTTAATTCTCCTCACTGTGGGGGTCGGCTACCTTTCCAGCTTCCCGCGCTCTGCCGCGTGGCGGGGGGGCGCTGGGAGGGGCAGGGCCATGGTGGGGGCGGCTGACCCCGAATGGCCAATGGCAGGTTCATTCCATAACATGTGACACCATGACCAGTATATTGAGGGGGGGGCAGTGGCAGCGCGGAGGCGGCGGGGCGTCGGGTCGGCGGGCGGCTGCGGCGCGTGCGGGTTGTTTCGGCGGTTCGTTCCCCCTCTCCCCTCCCCTCCCTTCCCCCTCCCCCGGGGCTTTGCGCCTCTCGTTGTTCTCCTTTACATTCCATTTCTATTGTTGTTTCTTTTAATTTTAATTATTAAACTGTTCTTATCCCAACCCGCGAGCGTTACCCTTCTGATTCTCTCCCCCATCTACCGGTGGGGGAGTGAGCGAGCGACTGTGTGGGGCTGAGCTGCCGGCTAAACCACGACATGGAGTTAATACTTCATTGACACAAATAGGGAGAACTTGCTGTCTTCATCTCAGAAATAAGCATAATTGAGCCAGCTGTCAGATGAACTAAGCAGAAAGCCTAATGTAATGACTGGTGTGCTAGGCAGACAGAGGAGAGGGATGCACCGTGAACTTTAAGATGAGCAGATGTCAAGCGTATTACGAATTTTTTCAGTTATCTAATTCCTGTACAAAATGCCTCTAAAATCAGCAAAATGCAGCCATCACGTTAATCAGTTTAAGCAAGCAGTATAAGGGCATTAGAAGAAAAACTAAGCTTGCTTTAAAATAGCTCAGATTTTTAATGTGCAGTGGTTTTGGTTTTGATTTTGGTTTTCTTCTCTTTCTTTACTGGATTCAAACTATGTTTATCCACGGTCTTTTTTCTGTAAGTGAGGGCTTTTAGGAAATCACTATTAAGCTACAAGCTGAGTTTCATTCCTCCCTATATAAACATGTTGGCTGCTGCATCAGCCTTTGCAAGTCCTCCATTGGGATTTGTGGTGTTGCAGTCTGTGTATTTGAAGCTCCTGCTTATACTCACAGGAATTGTGTCATGAGGAGAAGCTGGATCTGGAGACCATGCCCACGATGCCAAGCCCTGGAGGAGAAGGGCAGTGCTGACAGCACCTTCATCCAAAAGCCAAGTGAAGTCCTTTACCTGCTTGTCTTGAGTGCCTAGGCAAGGGAAAAGCAATGTCTGCAAAGGGGATGCTAGGGACTGGCAGGTCATCAGGTGGGCTCCCAATGTCATTTTTATGTCTGCCCTCACTCAAGGGTAGTGCACTTATATAATGGCATTGAAAATAACATTCCAGATCTAGAAACAAATCAGTTTAAAATCCAAGATTGATGGGAAATATCTCTTATTTTTTCCCTTTCTCTTATTTGGGGGAAGGCGAGGGAAAAAGAAGAGAGTAAAATCAGAACCAAATGTGGTTGGGACCATCAGATTGCTAGTGCTGCTCATATGTTGGTGTCGCAGCCCCTCTTTACTCTCATGGCAGATCTGACTAATGGGCTTTTCCTCAGAGTGAAGCTTAGTTCCCCCACCCTCCACCCCCCACACAGAGCTTTAGTGCAATGTTTTTGTGGCAATTATGTAAATTATATGTCACACCACTGCATATTTTCCACATTGTTTGATTTGACCTTTAAAACTAATATGAGAATTATCATTTTTACAGCTAATTTGTGTTTCATGGTATGAGACAGCAGGACAAGGACTGATGGGGGGAACATCAGAACATACAAGACGTTGCAGGATAGTACTGGAAGCCCATAAGTAGGTATCTGGCATGCAGCAGTGGCTGATGTAAGCTCCTTCAGAATAAATTAAAAGTTTTATTGTGGAATAAACTTCCCAAAGGGGGAATTTTCTTTCTAATAACTATCGGTGAGGTCTGGGCTAGCCATTGTTCTTTTGGTTCATAATTGTTTCTAATAAATGCATTAATCTCTCATTATAATGACTATATAGGTATGGATATATATTTCAGGTAATATAATAAAGGATATTACTGTCTCCATACAAACGTTGATAGGTTATACCTCATGATACATATATGTGTCTAATCCCACTTGATCACACCAAACCTTTAGCTACATTATCTTGAGTTAATCAATTCTGTTGGTTAACTCTATAATTTTTCAGTTATTCTTTTACTACTTTTAAAGCTGCTGTAATGAACTTCTCTATGCATCCACCTGTTAAACTACTGTGAAAGGCAAAATGCTAAAAGCAAACAGAATTATCTATATATTCCCCAAGCTGCACAGAACAAGCATTACTGTTAAGAGGTTCATCAACGGCACTGTAATACTCCTCTTTCAGCTTCCTTCTCTCAAAAAGACCTGTGGAAAGTTCAAAGTGTCAAGAAAATTGTTGCAGAATTGTGATAAGACATGACGTTCGAGCAATGAATACTTCCGTAACACTAGCTAAATGCCTTACTAATCTAACATGTGTCAGATAAGATTTTCCCTGTGTTTAGGATGATGCCTGGCAGGAGTGTAGGATGTTCCGTGTGGGCTGTGGTTCAGGGAGGGGGAAGATGGAGTCTTATTCTTCTGACTGAAACTTAATATTTCATATGTGTTTAGCAGTAATGGGAGCTACCTGCATATGGAGCCCTAGGAAGCGATGGGAAAGACTCCCATATAGAATAACATACACCAGTATTTTGGCCCCACTTATCACTTCCCAGCTTCCCTCATGGCCAATTTGTTGGTATTTTCTTCCCCTTATTGCTGGATTACTCACCAATAATTATTTGGGGTGTTTTCCCTTTTTCTTTTTCCCTGTTTTTCATTTCCCCTCTAGACTTCTTTCCAACAGATGTCTGCTGTGGTTGTACAGTCTACGTTTCTGGTAGGTAGTTCTGTGTCCCACCACAGCAGAGCCACATGGTAGTTCAGGTACTTGAACAGGAGATCCTGATCTAGGCTTATCATGCAATGGAAACATGTCTTACAGGTCAGTGTTAGGCCAGCAGAGCTAAGGCATCCTGCTCAGGCAGAAGCAGGAAACTTATGTTTTTCTTCGTTCAGTCTTTTTTGGTGGTGTTGCTGATGGCATAAGTAATTCTCTCTTAACTTGCTTGTACAACTCTTCACCCTTGCACTTTCTTGTACCTGTTTTGTATCAACAGTTAAAATACATGAAGCTAATACTTCCCTCAGTGTGCTGACTTGATCTTTATGGAGTCCATTGAATGAGCACACTGAAATGTAGGGATTTGGGTCAAGCTACTGTCCTGTACAAATGACTAGCACTGAAGTACATCATCATTGTAAGGTCTGAAACCAAAAGAAAGTAAAAATACTGTAAGTTTATCAAAGCAATGTCATGTCTGAATGTTGGGTCGGTTTCTCACCGGGGGGGAAAACTTCCATAGATCCATTAACTTTTTCAGAAAGATGACTAACTACATGAGCTGTGGAGCTGGCACTGCATGATACTTACAGCATGGTGTCCATCAATGGATCTGAAAAAAAAAACATTAATAGTACCAGCCCAGTAACAGTTACAGACAGGTTGGTAATTCATTTTTTTGCTATTGTCTATTCTGCTTTGCTGCTCAGTATGTAGGTATCATCAGAATTTATTGTGGAATGAAGTGTCTGGGGAATAGGCCAATTCCTGTTATATGTTAATAATGGGCAAATGCTAAAAGTTTAGGAGTTCTTACTTGATTATTACTGGAGTAAGCTCTTGAAGCTGCAATATACATATTCCTACTGTACCAGTACATAGAGCATCTGTAAACTTGGAATTGGAAAGTCGCTCTCTTTATGGAAAAAAGAACCTGATTGACCAACATTTGAAACCATCCTGGGTGAGAAACTGAGGGGTTTTGCCTGATGTTTGTAGTTACCTGTAATTTGAATGTTCCTTAAAGTTAATTAAATTTAAGGTAGGTTGAATTCTAACATTTGTCTCTTCATACACTGAAATAATCAGGAAAAGTCTTACCTCTGCTGAAGCCAGAGGAAGCTTTGCCATGAGCTTCAATATGGAATTAATTTAACTCACAACCCTTAATGCTTTCACTTTGAGCAAGAAAGGATGTTCTGGCTGTGCTTTGACTTTGGTATTGGCTGCAGTTCCAAGTTGCAGGGATGGGTGAAAAGAATAGTATGAGGGAAAGAAATATTTAATCAAACACCCAATCTGATGAAAACTAATCTGTAAATGTATCTTTTACTCATGAAAAAAAAAAAGGAGATATAACTGGCCATAGACCTAAAATGTTGTGAATGTATCCTTAGCATGTATCTTAAATAATAATTTAAAAAGGATTCAAAATTCTGGGGGCGACGTACAAGAAAGGAGGAAGGAATATTTGTTTCTGGGCAAGTAAGAAGGTGAGGAGAGTCCTAGATACTTAGCTACATTCAGTCAAAATCAATAAGCAAGACTTAGGACAGGGACTGGAGCACGATGCCCCTTGCTCCCTCTTTCTGGCCTCATCAGTGCTGAATTCTTTCACAGGAGTGGAAAGAATTCTTCTTTTCACGGGTGCTTCTTGAGGAGGGGCAGTGAACACCTGCGGAGCTGACTGCCAGATGAGAAAGGCTTTTGGATTTGGGAGGCTTGCATCCCTCTCCCTCCCCATCCCAAGGAGGGTATTGAGTTTGCATTTCATTCCTCAGGCAAGTACAGTAGGCTTCGGTATATACTGTGGTGTTAAAAAAATGGGCAGCGTTGCTGAGAAACAAATCTCATTGCAAAACTGAGCTGTAGTTTTTAAAGGGCATGGGGAACTGGACATTCTCATGAGCCATAACATATATCAGGTCATGTGTTAAAATGCATTTTATTTTATTACCCTTTCTTTAAAAATGCTCCTTACTCCAGAGTTCACATCAGTTCTGTCTCCTTTGGTGTTCTGCAGCTGGATTAAAGAAGGGGGAGCTCACAGCATTTATTCTGTTGTTTCCACATGGCCGGCCAGAGTGTTATATCATAGCAGTAGCATAATCAAAAGAAATCATTAAGTCAAAGTCACTTTTCCTAGACTGTCCTTCTGTTCCACGTTTGAACAATTTAACACATTCATCACTTACTTTTATGCCACACATCCTTGATTTACCAAGCATGATGGACTGCAAAGCCAGGCCTTTTTATCAGAGCTTTCAGAAAACTACAACCGTACACCACCTTCCCTGTTTATTTCTCGAAGTGCCATTTCACAGTGCTCGTTTCTCTCCATGCAATATAGCAATAGGCAACATAGCAACAGCTATGGCAGATAAGTTTAACTGTAGCTTACTTAACTGGTATCATGATTTGAGACTCCAGTCTGTCAGCGGCCTGGGCTAATTATGTCAATATTAGCAACAGGACTTCAAGATTAACTTTTGTTTGATAAGCCTACACGATTCACACAAAATTCACATAATGAAATAGTGTTGAACAGCATGGTTGGCCTTTTTTCCCAGCACTTATTCCTCTGTAGCCAAGCAGTCAGTTTCCAACAGGCTTTAAAAGACATGTATACAAGACAAAGCCATTTGTGACCTTCCAGTTTATTTCTTATCAATAGCCAACAGGTGCCTCATACAGAACTCAAACTTATAAATACAGAAAGACAAACCCAACAACCTTACAACGAAATACATCAGGGACAACTTCTAATCCTCTCTGTTTTCATAGCACTGCTTCTGTTGAAAAGATGGGAGGAAAATAAGAAAGGAAAAAAAGGGGGGAGGCAGGGGGAGATGGGGGCCAGGGGTCCAAAGGGTTAAATCCTGAGATCGTGCCCCAGAGAGCTGCATAATGATTAACAATTCTTTCTTCAAATGCTAAGCATTTCCTTCTTGGTACTGGATGACAATAGAATCATAACTTCATCAAAATTACTTTGAATAGTCTCGTTAATGACACATGGGTTTGGTTTGTCCCTGCCTCAAAGTCCGATATTTTCATACCCGCCATTGAATGTGTGTTTAGATTTGTCGTCCTCATTCGTACAATACATTCATACGTATTAAATCGTCTGCTTTTGTATTTGGATGTTCAACAATTCAATAAAAGGTTAGCAACAAAAGGGGGGTAAAAGGAAGGAGAAGGATAAGATGAAGGTTTCCTTTCAGTACAAGCTAACTAAACAATGGGAAGAACAGTGTATTATATCATCTACACAAAGCAGTCTGCTCCATCCAATTCTAGTCACAGAGAACGTTTAGAAAGCACAGACCTTAAATAAGATCTGTTGAAGTACTGTGTTGCCTTTGTGGTATAGACTAGAGGCATTTTCTTCTAAAATAGCTGATTAACAGAAGCAGCTCAGTTAAGAATGGCTGCACAGCATATTCCTGTCAAGCCTCTATCTTGTATAAATATTTTTAATAGACACCTTCATCAAATATAAGAAATAAATTAAGCATTAATGCTCACCAGAGACCCTGCTAGTAGAGTGATTATCTTAGATTTAATTTAATTTGCAGATGCCATTAATTTATTTTTAATAGATCTCTAATTTAGTTTTATCTATTTCTTGTTCCATTTTTGCAGACATTAGCAGGGTGCACTTCCTTCAAAGCCCACCAGCTTTCCCCTCCCGCCTCCTTCAGGCTCTCTGCTCTCCACACAGTGTGTTTGTGTGTAAATTAGCTGGACCACTGCACTCTAAGATACCAATTAATCTTCAGATATGCCACAAGATAGAAGTTAAGTTTAGCTGAGGCACTTAAAGCAGAAAACTGTGTTACCACTGCAAGTCATCTGTTCTGTTTGGCAAAGCAGTAGCCGTGTCACATAGGAGCAGGCTGCCCTTGAAGTATCTTTTCTTCGAGTGAGTGGCAGTGGGTATTGTTGCACAGTATATAAATCTCCTTTTACCAACTCTCATTAACCACAGAATTGACTTGTAAGACATTTGTACGTGGACAGAGAGGTGAATGATGTCCTGCCTTTAACAAAGGGTATGTCAGTGCTGCAGCACATCAGCATGTTCAAAGTTTTCTGCTGTCATAGCTCAGCTGCTTATGCTTAATAGGTGTTTAAATTGGGGGGGTTTTGTGCAACTATAAAAATGAGATGGCTCCCAGAGCACCACGTCTGATAGCTTCCCGGCTAACATGAGCTCAGAGAGCCCTTTACTTGGTATTGGTCTCATTAGTTTTAGGCTTGTGCCCATGGGGTTCAGTGCATAGAAAAGCACTTCATGATTACACTATGTTCCTACAAGTATGATGTTCAGGAAGGTAGGAGATGGGGATAAATATTCTTTATCCCTTTTAGGCCAAGAAAAGTCAAGGGATGGAAGGCTGCTTTGTTCTGTTTTCGATCTGGCAACTCTGAGACAGAGGGATGGCATGACTTTTTTTTTTTTTTCTTCAGTCACACAGGAGCTTTAAGGTAGAGCTAAGAGATAAATCTAGATCTTCTGTGTCATAGTCCAGGTCTGAGCTGTAGAATTATTATTAGTTGGTTTATTACATATGAGTGATATTTGCTAAAGAGCAGTGCTGTAGTCCAGTTAGCTCTGTGCCATTGTAGTCAACATGTACTTTATCACTAGACTTTAGAAGAAGCAGCGTACACGCTCAACCATGAGAAGCCAAGAAACTGCTAATTTTATATTGATCTAGAGAATAGCCTTCTCCAGCAGTGTGTCTCATCTTCTGGCTGGGGATATCTGTAGATATAATTTTAATCAGATTTTTTCTAAAAGGGATTAAAGGGTGTTAGCTGTGGTGAGGATCATGGAACTTCTATCTTGTGGAAGCTTTTTTTTACCTCAGCAAGTTCATTTAATATAAACAGTGCTTCTATGGGGATAATTTTGACTCTTACATTCTAGGCTGGGTATGAACCAGCACCTCATAGATTCAAGGGCCTGTGTTTCCTTGTCAACCTCCTGACTCAGAAAACTGAGAATGTTCATTCATAAACTTTTCCAGTGGATGGATGGAGAAAGATATTCATAATATTTTAAAAAATACATTTGCTGTTCTTTATTTCAACGGTTTTGTCTTTTGTCCGTATCCTGACCTCAGCAAGAAAATCCAAGATCATAAGTAGGGAAGATCAAATCATTTTAATAACACAGTGCTACCATCCCTCATTGTCTAGCTTAAAAACAACGTCAATAAACCTAAAACTCTCCTAATCACAGAATCACAGAATGGTAAGGGTTGGAAGGGATCTCTGGAGCTCATCTTGTCCAACCCTCCTGCTTCAGCAGGCACACTTAGAGCAAGGGGCACAGGAACGCATCCAGGAGGGTTTTGAATGTCTCCAGGGAAGGAGACTCCACAACTTCCCTGGGCAGCCTGTTCCACTGCTCTGGCACCCTCACAGGAAAGAAGTTTTTTCTCATGTTCAGGTGGAACTTCCTATGTTCCACCTTGAGCCCATTGCCCCTTGTCCTGTCATTGGGCACTATTGAAAAGAGCCTAGTCCCATCATCCTGACACCCACCTTTTAGATATTTATAGGTATTTATGAAATTCCCCCCTCAGTCTTCTCTTCTCCAGGATAAACAACCCAAAGTCTTTCAGCCTTTCCTCATATGGGAGATGCTCCAGTCCCCTGATCATCTTCGTAGCTCTCCGCTGGACTTGCTCAAGGGGTTCCACATCCTTCTTACACTGGGGGGCCCAAAAGTGGACACAGTACTCCAAATGTGGTCTCACCAGGGCAGAGTAGAGGGGGAGGATAACCTCTTTTGATCTGCTGGCCACACTCTTTTTTAATGCATCCCAGGATACCATTGGCCTTCTTGGCCACAAGGGCACATTGCTGGCTCAGGGTCAGCTTGTTGTCCACCAGCACTCCAAGGTCCTTCTCAACAGAACAGCTTTCCAGTAGTTGAGCCCCCAGCCTGTACTCGTGCATGGGGTTGTTCCTCCCCAGGTGCAGGACCTTGCACTTGCTCTTGTTGAATTTCATGAGGTCCCCCTCAGCCCAGCTGCCCAGCCTGTCCAGGTCTTGCTGGATGGCACCACAGCCTTCTGGTGTATCAGCCACCCTTCCCAGCTTGGTATCATCAGCAAACTTGCTGATGTTACACTCTATTCCATCATCCAGGTCACTGATGAATATGTTGAACAGGACTGGACCCAGCGCAGACCCCTGGGGAACACCATTAGTGACAGGCCTCTGTTCAGACTCTGCTCCATTGATCACGACCATCTGAGTTCTGTTACTGAGCCAGTTCTCAATCCACCTCACTGTCCACTCATCCAACCCACACTTCCTCAGCTTGCCTGTGAGGAGGCTATGGAGGTAGTGTCGAATGCCTTACTGAAGTCAAGATAGACAACATCCACTGTTTTCCCTTCATCAACCCAGCCAGTCACGCCATCATAGAAGGCTATCAGGTTGGTCAAGCGTGATCTTCCCTTGGTGAATCCATGTTGACTACTTCTGATAACCTTCTTTTCTTCTACATGCCTGGAGATGACCTCCAGGATGAACTGCTCCACCACCTTTCTGGGGATAGAGGTGAGACTGACTGGCCTATAGTTCCCCAGGTCCTCCTTCTTGTCCTTTTTGATGATTGGAGTGACATTTACTGTCCTCCAGTCCTTGGGCACCTCTCCTGTACTCCACAATAATCCCTAGTCTGAAGCTAGGCTGAAGATTGTTTTATCAAGTCAAGCTCGATTAAAAATCACAGCAAGCCTGGGAAGGAGATGCTACATTTACAGGAACAAAATCCATGAGAGAACGTGGCTTACATAAGAGAATATTTTTAGAAATTAGGGTTAGTATGTGGAAGTGAACTGAATGGTAGGAGAACGGGCTCCCTTCTGATCAGCTGCATACATGCATGCTCTGTTAGAAGGCTAGGAATAATTAACATTTGTAATGGATCTGTCATAGCAATGAAGCATGTACCTCCTACAATCTCAGTCAATTTCTTATTGTTCATAGTCTTACATGAGAGAACCTCTAGTGAGGCTTTAAATGCTCACTTCACCTACTCAATTATGAGACAATCCTCAGAGAAGGGGATGGCCCACATGCTCTTTGTATGTGCTGTTCAGATTTGAGTGGTTAGTAAGTGCATAGTAGCCAAGAAATACAAATACTAATGCAAAGGAGGGAGGAAATAATGACAATGATGATATTGCTACCTACCTCAACATAATAGTAGGATTTTATCTGGCTGGTTTGTGTGTGTGTGGTGGTGATGATGATGATCCATACCATTTTTCTCCCTTTTTCCCACCACCCCCCAGTGTATGAAAGTTAGTGTTTTATATCAACATCATTCTATAACGTGTGACTTGCTTAAAAATATTTTAATGAATATACTCCAGTTAAAGTATTTACAGTTATTACTTCTGTTGCCTAGTGGTTCCTCCAGAGTAAATCTTTTCTTCTCCAGAAGAGTACGGAGGGAGAGATCCAGAATGAATTCCCTATTTAAGGAAGGATAAGGGGTTTTATGAAGCTAACCTAACTGGGTGTAGATCTATGTGATCTTCTCACACCTAATTCTTTCCTATGAGAACAGTCACTAGAAGACACCTCTCTCACACAGACCCTCTTTGCTACCCAGTTTCTGAAATAACCTATTCAGTCTTCACCCACTTAGGTATTGCTGAAGACCTACTGGGTTGCGGGCACTGTGGTTTGTCAGTTAATCTGAAGTAGTCAAGCATAAGTACATGTAAAGTAGATAGAAATCTATTCAGAGCAACCTAATATTATCAACACTCTTAAAATGAGCATAGAGCTAAGTGTACAGTCATGTAGGCAAATCATAGTTGCCTCTCTTGTACATTTTAAATCAGCTCCAGCGACAGTGGTCTGCTGAAGCTGCTCCATCCTGACAAGGAGGTCAAGGAATGCAGTCTGCATATCATGCCCAACACCAAAAACTGTAAAGAATTTCCTAATAGGAAAGCTAATTCCTGGGTAGGACTGTAAGTGACTGCAGAAACTCAAGAGCTCTGGGAGTGAGGAGCACTCTTTTGAAGACTTTACTGTAGCATGAGTTCTGTCCATATCTAGCAATGCAGTGCTAGTCTGTCTGTTGCCAGATCAGCAGGTCTCATTAGCTTCAACCCAGAAACACAAAAAGTTAAAATATTCTGAAGCAGGACGGAATTTGGTAAAAGAAGGGATGGAAGCTGTAGGGAAAAATCCCAGGTCTTAGCCAAACTGATGTGAAAGCAAATTAAAGTAAAAATAAAAAGTTTGATAGCTCTATTATGAATGCATTAGCTGTAAATATGAAATGCAGCCTGCTTAGAAGGAACTTCTGATAATGTCCACCAAGACTGGAATGAATGAGTACTCATATTGATTCCTTTGGTTGCATACAAAAGATAGGGCTTCTGGCAACATCCCATAGTGCCTTCTTCAGTGCACCTACAGGGAAGACTTGCAGAATGTCACTCTTCTCCACGGCCAATGCCAGAAGTTTTTTTTTACTGCTAGGGATTTTAAGTTTTCTCTAGATGCAAAGGTAACCTTGGAGTATGTTAAGGAGTCCTGGCTGGGATCGTTCATCTGTAGGTGGTAGCCTGTGGGTGTTTGGGATGAGAGACTGTCAATCGCTGTATCAGCCAGATATGGAAAGGGTCTCTGAAGAGGTCATGCAGCTTCAGCAGAAACCAGCAGTCAGGACAATTCCTAGCATCTTGGCACTAGAAATTGGTCTTCTGATAAATAAATAAATAAAGCCATACAAGAAAGAAGCCTGGTGTATGCAAGTGAAGACCATGGATTTTAAGAGTTGCTGAGAGTCTGAAAAGAGATTGGTTCTTGGCAAAGATTGTGTTGGTATTTGGTTTGTGAGTCCCCACTGTGCAAGGACTTATGTAAACCATAAAACTTTCCCTTAGACTCTGAACTGTGTCAACTACTGGACCAGGAATAATTTGCCTGTGGTTGTTTCACTTCACAAATATACTGTCTTTTAATATATTCTGCTGTCATATAAATGTGGGCTAGGAATTTTTCCAGTAAAACCTTGGCCATTGATCTCTCTTTAGTGCTACACAAGAATATTTGGCCATTGATTATTGCAGATGAGAAACTTGCATCACAGTATATGCTTTCAAAAAATATACACAGGCATCACAGTGAAGGCAAGACTGTCTTCTCTCCATTTGCAGAAGAAATGCGAGTTCCATTCAGGGGAGCATAAGATTATAAAAATAGCTATGCTGGTTCAACTCAGGGGCTCATTATTCACTCTGCTGTTTCCAAATGTTGCAGGATGAAGTGTCGGGGTGTATGGGACGCAGGGACCTCAGGGTTATCATGACTGCAATCAGTGGCACTTCCCTGGTCTTCTGCCTGTTCTTGTTTACCAGCATGTGAATGTACTGCAAGCAGCAGACTTCCTCTGAGTGACTGGCCGTCCTGGTGAGCTGTTGAGGTCCATGCTTTTCATCACCTTCCTCTCAACCTTCAACAACTTGGAGAGATTGGAATCTGGTAAAAGACTCCAGGCAAAGACATTCCACAAAATTATCACCTGCCTCTTCCTCTCTGATTCCAGTCTCAGACACTGGCCTCATGTTCATGTTTGGCCTCTACAATGTCAAAAAAGTATCCTCTACCAAAAGAGAAGGAAAAGGCAAGATGAGGAACTAATACCGTGTGAACTCTCCCCAAAGTAAGTACCTGTAGTTTTTTTTTTTTCCCTGTTATGACAGAAAAAAAACAAGCCTTCTACATATTCCTTTATCATCAGCATTCTCTTCTATCTGATAGCACAGTTTTGTAAGGTCACCAACTGCATACTGAAGAATGGTATGTTATGGTAAGTAACAGAAGAAACTGAATTTGATAAATTTTATTTTTCCTTTCTGCTTTGAAATGATCAGTGTTTTTTTCCCAAATGTATTTGTTGTTTAGAATGATTACCTGAGTAACTTTGAGCTATAAGTTCCTTTTGACATCTGTTCAGAGGAGGTAATAGTTTATTTGATCTGTTAGTCATGTGATAGAGTTTCTGTTCTCTTAACAGCTGAGCCATAAAAATTTTATCAGGATTCTAGGTTTTTAATCCCAGAATAGCGAATTTGAAATTGTTTTTCTAAGTGAATTGGTTGTGTTGGTTTCCACCAGAAATACCTATTTTGAAAAAGAATTTTAATCTAGACAGTCTACTTTCTGAGAATGAGAAAGTTTGTGTAAAAAATCATAAATACTTGAAAATGGAATTACAACCCTTAACTGGTTTTCAGCTTTGGCCAAATAATCTGGCCAAAACTATAAGCATTTTAGTGACAAAATACTATTATATTGTCCTATGTCCTTATTTTTCTCCCTGGGGTCTCTTCCTAAAGTCTACATTTCATACAGCATTATGTGTATTTCCTAAGAGGAGAAAGCATGCTATTTTTTGACCCCACCATTTAAAGGAGTGCAAATTCTGTGAAGCTCCAAGAATGTGCTTCAAATCCAAAATATTATTGCTTTTGGCTAAAGCATTTTGAATGGGATAGGGAGGATCCTTCCACAAAGTTTTCTGTGGGCAGGGAGTGATGAAGAAGAAATGTGGATATGTTTTCTAGTGACCACTACAGAAATATTTGCTGATATATGTCCGATATGCCTGTTCTGTGCAGAATGCCAATGGCAAATTGAACTAAGGCAAAACTGAACTAAAACTGGTATCCATGCAAATATCTGTAAGCAGCATGTTTCAGCTTGTCTTTAGCTCTTCTGTGCGCTAATCTGAACTCAATACTCTTCCCAGTTGTGTTTATTATGCCTGTTGAACAACAGAGTTGTCCAGAATGCAGTCTAATTTATTTTAAATCCTGAAGAATAAGGGGGATTTTACTCTGACATGGTGATTAATTGTAAATCCTTAAGTCCATTATGGGCTAGAAGTGTTCAAAATCGTTCTTGATGAACTACTGAACTGATTATTTCCTTTTTTCCTGTTCCTGAACTGATCAGGTTTTCTATTAATATATTAATGGCTCAAAAATCCTTCTAAATCTTGCCAATAAAAAAATAAATTACAAAGTTTTTTTTATGAAACATCCCCGGCTTCTATTTCTTTAAGAATCTGATATCTTTTAAGGCATTTGATTTGTCTGTTTAGGTAAGTCTTCTGTTTCTACACTGTGGTAAAGTAATTCAGTCTGTTAAAATGAGAAAATAACCAAAAGCATCTAACCCATAATGACTTGCGATATTACTTTTCAGCATGGATAATTATCCATGTACTATTTGTGAAGTATTTAGGATTCATAAACATCTTCAGGGCTAAAAACATGTCATGTAGATACACATATGCAGTTAATAATAAACCACAAATAATAAACAAATGAGCTGACAGTGCTTATGACAAAATTATTCACTATTTTTTGTGGTATTTAACCAAGTCTTCTTAGGATCTATAAATAACTGCTGACTTACAGATTCTGAAGGCCATGTAGAACTGTTGGATCATTTTTCTGGTTTCCTAGGTAGTGTAGACTGGGTACTCATACCTAGTTATGCTGGATGATGATTATAGCTGTGTACATTTATTGTTTTAATTCTGCTGAACATAGGCTGAAAAGCTTTAAATAAAAGTAGAAAAAAAAACTGTTATAGTAATTGATAAGGCCTAATGAGAGAAAAATGAATGTTTAGTATAGAAGTCTTGTATTTAAGCAGTGCAACGGTCATGTCATAGTTAAAATTTCCTCCATATACAAGGTGGATGGGTTTAGGGAATTTCTTATTCTATCATGTAGAATCATGGTGGGAAATAGATTCCAGAGAAGAATGACAGTTGTTTCTCTATAGCAAATGTGATTGTTAATGGAAAGAAATGCAAGACAGCCATCTGTTGGATTGTACAGCAACATGCTTGGTTTCCAGGTCCCAGTGTGGGCTGCCGGTAGCCCAGAAAGAAACAAGTACCGTGTTCATTGCAAGGGCAGATGGTGTTTGTGGACAGTCTAAATTCAGGCGGGGCATAAGTCCACTAAAGGAAATGTACACATGTGAAAATGCGTCCTGGAAGTGCTGCAGACATCTGGGATTCTGTGAAAGATTTGTCATCAGCATGTTACTGGTTGTACAGAGGTTTTCTGCATCTTTTCACCAGTAACAATTCTATGCTGCAGGACTATGTGGCCAGCTGCTATCAAAAGTGATGGATTCAGCACTGATCTGCTTGGGGAGAGCAAACACACAGCGGATCTCAACACGCATATCAGTGTAGAACAGAAGACTAGCTTGTCCCTGGACTTGTATGGCACCTTCAGGTATGTATCGTAAAGAACATACTAGTGAAGATCACAATCATATTTATCTTTAAAAGGTTGGGTTTAGTGTAAGGTTTGGATTAGATCTCTTGGATCCTTATATTTTGTATATTACTGGCTTTTATTAAAAACCTTTTCCATCACAGTGATCAATAGGTGATACAATCAGTAACTGGGACTTTGTTTGTCCCAGATCTACTGATCCATATTTACAATTTGATAAATTAGCCCAGTTGCATGTGATTGGTGTTCATGCGGAGGGTCTAAGCCAGTATATCTTCTTTCCCAACTGAGATACTCTGCCAGACTTCTATTTTGAACTGATTTTTTACCTTTCTTAGATCTGGGGCCACTTAGATAGACTTAGTTCCCAATACCAAGGAGGTAATGTCACTCTGCTGTTTGCCTCCAGACTTTTTTAGTAGCTAGAGACAAAATAGTTGATATACTGGCTCCCCCTCTTACCACAGTCTTCAGTGGCTGAAGCAACATGCTTGAGCACATGTTACCTCTCTTCCAGGTGACAATAACACAAAGGAGAACTCTTGGTATGATACCATCGCACTGAGTGTTTGGGCAGCTATTTTGTAAGCCTTTCATGTATTGCTGCTGTCACAAGCCATTACAGCTGCATGCTGGTACTCAGGAATAAGCTCAGAACCACAGTGAATTCAATGAAAATATCATCTCTGTTTTTATCTGGCATAAACTGTGCTGTTTCAGAGAGCTCCCTGGCATGCCTTTTTTTTTTTTTTTTTTTTTGTCCCTGCTGTGGCCAATTACACTTAAAGCTAGAAAAAATTGAGTCAGTGTTGAAAATCATACCTTACATGTTCCTCTGAGGAAAAATAGATTGGATTTCAATTGCAAATTAGAGCAAAGTAAAAGGTCACTTGTTAATTCTAATGTAATTTAAAATGGGTGTAAGTTAATTTTGTTTCTTTCTCTGTCTTTAAGTTCTGTCACATGTTCTTTTGTAGGTCAGTGAAATCTCGAGACTGGACAACAGCCAGTGGTTGTAAAAGGTAAAGGGGAGCGGGCCAAGGCTGTCTGAACCATAAGAAAGCTCCCTAAATAACTGGTTATGCTAAATAACGAAGCAGAAGGCTATACAGGTTGATCTGCACTAATGATTTGTTTGCCAAGTTTTGTGCCAAACATCCATGGTGAATATTTGACACGTGATTGCTTTGGTGGAGATATTCAAATTGTTTGCAGACACTGAGGATTTGACCACTGCTTTCCATGCGATAATCATAAGTCTTTATATTCTGAATTCCTGTGCTGTGTTTTTTTCCCCCGGTAATTTGGCTTAGACTGTGACAGCTTCTGACTGTGATGTGTTTATTCCATATGTTATCAGCAGCAGATTCATATTACGTTCTAAGTAAGGTTCAGCTGATACCAAACTGACGCAGCTGGAAGGATGAGGGTACTAGCTGGGGTAGGCCAGCTTGTTAGCATCCCTACAGATCTTACTGTGAGCTTAATGCCTGCCACTCAGCTTGTAACTTCCTGAGAATTTTAAAATTACATAGGCAGAATTTATTAATTAGAAATGCTATAGTCCCTAGCAGAGGATCAGAGTTACTCTTTGATATGACCACGTACCCTTGATATGCAAAAATGTTCACAGTCTGTATAGGAGATAAGTCTTGTGGTCTCTGTCCAAACTCAGTGAACAATTCAGCTGGAAAGGTATTCCAGTTTCAGTATATGCAACTATTAGAATAGGAGTAATCCTCATGTCTCACTTGCTAATAAAGAGTCTTCTTACCTGAACACAAGGCCCCTAAAAGGATAGAAGAAAAAGGGAGATGCCTGAGAAATTGTGTGCTGTTTTTAAGGGAAGCTGGCCTTTCTGCTGTGTAAGGTTTTATTCTTGCTTAGTCAGCAAATTGTAACAAAAATGGTCGAGTCTGGTTATGGTTTTATGAATTTCATGACCTTGCCTCCATTTTAATCTATAAAGCCTGGATTTTTCCCTTTAATTTCAATGTTCTGGTTTTGAAATTGCTGACTGCTGCTGTTTAGGAATATTCACTTGCAGAAGCTCCTGGGGGAGAGGGACTAATTGTGTGATTTTCCTAGTAAATGAACTGTAAATTGTAGTTTCTGTAATACATTTGTGGCACTTTGCTGTAAAATCATTTGAACAGGCAATTGTTTGACCCAAGATGTTTATTAATTTTTTAGATAGTACAAATCATTTTCAGTATTAAGGACGCTCCAGTAATTGAAGACATACATTTGGATTTCTAGTCATGATGCTCCACATTAACCCACTATACAACTGGCATAAACCAAGCCAAAGCAGAAATTAAAACCAACACAGATTATGTGTATATATATGTTATGTGTGTGTATATGTGTGTGTGTGTATTTTTGCTGTCTTTTCATTTTAAAGTGTGGAGAGAGAGAGAGATGTTACCCACTGTATTCTTGGGACACTCTAACATTGCCATTATTATTAAAGTAAGAAATGAAATGGGTATATTTTTGGATGTTGAAGCATATCTATGTGAGAGCTGGCTACAGTTCAAAGGCTTGATAGCCACAATTGCTGTCTGTGCAGCAGCAGATCTGCAGCTGCCACACAGACACCACTTTTCAGCAGTTCTCTGGCAAAAGGAATTGTGACCCAAGTCATTCATGATATTCTGTTTCTTCACCTGCAAATGAGAACATTTCCTGTCGATTTTAGACTTCAACCAAGTGCCATGCTGTACTAAGCCAGCTGTATTTTCTCACTCAATTTATAGCACATAACATGACCTGCTTCTCAAAAATCTGAGTAGTGTAAGCGAAGAGCATGTTCTTTCATAACCACTTTACTCTGTCCTTTCCTACAGAGTCACATTTGCTTGTATTTAAAGCTGACAAGTAGTGATATTTCAGCATGTTATGAAAGTCTCTGATACATCAGACAAGTAAAGGTTCTTGATTTTGCCAAAGCCCACTTCTCTGGCAGCGTAAAAAGCCTCGAAGCAGGTGGAAATAGGTGCAGAGAGGATGCTGCGAGTTCGCTGTGAGTTTTTCCTCTTTTTTTCTCTCTCTCTTTTTTTTTTTTCTCATTGACCACTTTAGGCTTAAGGTGCTGTTGAGTAAAAGTGCTTTATTCAGTATCAGGTGCGAGCCAGCTGTGATTGGCAAGAGCTTTTCAGAAGGATTCAGCTCCTGTCTGGCAAGTTCAACCTTTAAGGTTCTTGTCTTCATATGCAGTCAGATTGTACAGTCATGAAGCTCCTCCAATTTCCAACACTGAAACAGTATTTTAATGGCCTTGTTTTATCAACCAGAAGTTGGCATAAAACCCTCCTTGAGCCTTCCCTGCAAAGGAACTGAACCTCTGTGATTCAGGAAAGGCTTCTGGCAATGTTTAGGGTATCAGGATTTATGTGCTGCCTTTATACTTCCTTTGGAAAAATTTAGTTTCATCAAAGTAATATTTTTTGCAGGACTATTTCCATCCCAGCTATACCAAGTATACTATATATTGACAGATAACGTTTGTAAACGTTTCCAAAAAATCAATTAATTGATTTGTTTGCATTTTCTGATTTACTTTTGACTTTCTTGTTTCCTTTCGACAGAATATTATTCTTTCTTTTCAGGTTTAATATCAAATTATTAAAGGCATTTCAGAATTGCCAGTCTGTTTAGTATTTCAAGGTAATGAATTTTTATCCAAAATTAGGACAAAATAAAATTTTGAAAAGTCAGGCTATCCAACAAAATGGAAATTCTGCAGCTGTTTTCAAGTTCCTGACTGTGCTTTTGACCTCGAAGGACCTGATTCAGTGCCCACCAAAACAAACAGGAATCTTTCTCTCAGACTGAATTACTTTGGACTCAACCTTAAGTCCAAAGAATTTTCAAACTGATTATAGAGACCAAAAGGTGTTTTTTTTCTTTCTTTAAAAATTTTAAATATTTCTGGTGCTATCTTCTTTGAAAACCCAACTGACAGGAGGAAATGTGTGCTGAACATCTGTATTTAATTCAAGATGAGAAAGTGAGAGGGCTGCTAGTTTCTACACTGAATCCTGACTATGCCAGAGGATTAATTTGGTAGAATCAGCTGTGAATCATTGCTTGGCTCCAATGCCAAATTACTGGATCTCTACAAACATTGTGATGTTAAATGTTCAGGAACTATGTCATTCGGTGAGGCACGAGGCGGTAGCAACGGTAATTCCTGCGATTGGGCGCTAGATTGGGGTAGAAAAGGGGGTTTCTTGTGCCAGGGAACCCGATAAAGAGCCCGGTGGGGCCCTCGCGCCAAAAAAAAAAAAACAAACTAAAGCGGCTGCTCTCGCGAGCGAGGCAGTCGGGGCGTGGGCGTTGCTGGGGCAACCGCGGGAGATTTAAACGCGGAGATCCCGGAAGCAGTCCTTAGTCGGTGGGGCACGCAGCGGCAGCAAGGGTAAGTCCTGCGACTGGGCGCTAGATTGGGGTAGGAAAGGTGGTTTCTTGTGCCAGGGAACCCGATAAAGAGCCTGGTGGGGCCCTCGCGCAAAAAAAACACAACCGGCTGCTCTCGCGAGCGAGATTTAAATGGGCCCCTAGGGAGCGCTAGCGATTAGGAGCGTGGCGCGGCAATTTGCGCAGGCAGAGCGAGCAGGCAGCTGCCGAGCTCTCCTTGAAAAGACTCTGCACTCTCCTGGAAAAGACTTAGCCACGATTTCCACTCGGACAAGAGCCATCACCAGAAGGGATGTGGCAACACAGACGGGACTCCCACTAAAGCATGCGGCCACCCAGGTCTCTGGCTGCAGGGAGTGCCAGAGCCTTGCTCTGGTCATGGAGGGCTCCCAAGACAACACCTGCGTGAGGTGCGAGCAGGTGGAGGATCTGCTCAGCATGGTGGCAGAGCTGAAAGAAGTCGTCACAAGACTGAGGAGTATCAGGGAATGCAAGAGGGAGATAGACTGGTGGAACCACTCCCACTGTACTATCCCTGAGATGAGCAGACCAGATGGAAGCATCAAGAGAAGGAGTGGCTCCCCTGCCCTTGTGCCACCAGGCAGAGGGAGGGGACCCAAGAGATGGAGAAGGATGGATGCAGATCCCCACTTGGCGCAGCAAGCAAATCCTCCCCCAACCGACTTTGCCCCCCAAGGTGCCCTAACAAAATAGGTATGAGGCTCTGGAACACGAGGGCAAGGAATATGAAGATACAGACAGTGATCCACCCAAGGGGTTGACTAGGGGGAACCAGTCAGCCTCGCACATTAAAACGGCCACTGGTAAGAAAAAAAAGAAGGGTAATTGTCATAGGTGACTGACTCCTGAGGGGAGCAGAGGGCCAGATATGCTGACCGGACCCATCCCGCAAGGAAGTCTGCTGCCTCCCTGGGGCAAGGATAAGAGACATTACCAGGAGGCTCCCTAGGCTGGTAAAAGTATCCAATTATTATCCACTAGTGGTTGTTCAGGTCGGCAGTGATGAGGTAGCTGAGAGAAGTGCAAAGACAATCAAAAGGGACTTTAGAGAACTGGGGAGATTACTTGAAGGAGCAGGAGTGCAGGTAGTGTTTTCCTCCATCCTGTCGGTAGCTGGGAGGCATATGGAAAGGAACAGGAAGTCCTATCTCATTAACATGTGGCTCAGAGGCTGGTGCCAGTGGTGGAATTTTGGTTTTTTTGATCATGGGGCAATTTACATGGTACTAGGCCTGCTGGAGACAGATGGGGTTCACTTGTCGCAAAGGGGGAAAAGGATCCTGGCTCAGGAGTTAGCAGGCCTCATTGAGAGAGCTTTAAACTAGATGGGAAGGGGATAAAACTAGATGGGAAGGGGATAAAACCAGGCTTGATAGGGATGAGCCTAGGGGTGGCATGCTTGTGTTGGAAAAGAGATCAATAGCTCAACTGAAGTGCATTTACACCAATGCACACAGCATGGGCAATAAACAGGAGGAGCTGGAAGCCATTGCATGCCAGGGAAACTATGATGTGGCTGCCATCATGGAAATGTGGTGGGATGACTCACACAAGTGGAGTGCTGCAATGGATGGCTACAAACTCTTTAAAAGGGACAGCCAAGGAAGGAGAGGTGGAGAGGTAGCCTTGTGTGTTAGAGAGTGTTTTGACTGTCTGGAACTCAATGACGGTGATGATATGGTTGAGTGCTTATGGGTAAGGATCGGGGAAGGCTAATAAGGCAGATATCCTGGTGGGAGTCTGTTATAGACCACACAACCAGGATAAGGAGACAGATGAAGTACTCTACAAGCGGTTGGCTGAAGTCTCACAATCTCTAGCCCTTTTTCTTGTGGGAGACTTACAACTTACCAGATATCTGCTGGAAGTAAAACACAGCAGAGAGAAAGCAGTCTCAGAGGTTCCTGGAGCGTGTGGGAGAACTTCCTGACGCAGCTGGTAAGTGAGCCAACCAGGGGAGATGCCCCACTGGTCCTGCTCTTTATGAACAGAGAAGGCCTGGTGGGTGATGTGGTGGTCGGAGGCTGTCTTGGGCTCAGCGACCATGACATGATAGTTTTCAGTTCTTGGAGAAGTAAGGAAGGGGGTCAACAAAACTGCTACCCTGAAGTTTAGAAGGGCAGACTTTGGATTGTTAAGGAGTCTGGTTAACAGAGTCCCTTGCGAGGCAGTCCTGAAGGGCAAAGGAGTCCAGGAAGGCTGGATCTTATTAAACAAGGAAGTCTCAAAGACGCAGGAGCAGGCCGTCGCCATGTGCCGTAAGTCAAGCAGGCAGGGGAGGAGACTGGCTTGGTTGAATAGTGAGCTTTGACTAGAACTCAAGAGAAAAAGGAGAGCTTACTGCCTTTGGAAGAATAGGCAGGTGACTCAGGAGGACTACAAGGATGTTGTGAGGTTATGCAGGGAAAAGGTTAGAAATGCAAAGGCCCAGCTGGAACTTAAAATGGCCGCCAATATTAAAGATAACAAAAAATGTTTTTATAAATATATCAGTGACAAAAGGAGGGCCAGTGAGAATCTCCTTCCTTTGTTGAATGCAGAAGGTAACCTTTCTATTAAAGGTGAGTAGAATGCTGAGGTACTTAATGCTTTCTTTGCCTCAGTCTTTAATAGTCAGACTGGTCATTCTGGGGGTTTTCAGGCCCCTGTGCTGGGAGATGGAGATAGTAGGCAGAATGAAGTCCCAGTTGTTGAAGAGGTGGCAGTCACCAACCTTCTCCTTCACCTGTATGTTCACAAGTCCAAGGGACCAGATGGGGTCCACCCGAGGATACTGAGGGAGCTGAGAGAGGAGCTCGCCAAACCACTCTCCATTTATCAGCAGTCCTGGTCCACCGGGGAGGTCCCAGATGACTGGAAGCTAGCAAATGTGATGCCCCTCTACAAGAAGGGTTTGGAAGTGAGGATCCGGGGAACTACAGGCCTGTCAGCCTGACCTCAGTGCCAGGAAAGGTCATGGAGCAGATCATCTTGAATGCCATTACATGGCACATGTGGGACAGCCAGGGGATCAGGCTCAGGCAGCATGGGTTTATGAAAGGGAGGGCCTGCCTCACTAATCTGGTCTCCTTCTATGATAAGGTGACCCACTTAGCGGATATGGGGAAGGCTGTGGACGTTGTCTACTTGGACTTTAGTAAGACCTTTGATGTTGTCTCCTACAGCATTCTCCTGGAGAAGCTGGCTGCTCACGTCTTGGACAAGTGTACCCTGCGCTGGATTAAAAACTGGCTGGACGGCCAAGCCCGGAGAGTGGTGGTGAATGGAGTCAAATCCAGTTGGCAGTCAGTCACAAGTGGTGGTCCCCAGGCCACAGTGGTGGGGCCAGTCCTGTTCAATATCTTCATTGATGATCTGGATGAGGGGATCCAGTGCACCCTCAGTAAGTTTGCAGATGACGCCAAGTTGGGTGGGCATGTTGATCTCCTCGAGGGCAGGAAGGCTCTGCAGAGGGACCTGGACAGGCTGGATTGATGGGCTGAGGTCAATTGTATGAGATTCAACAAGGCTAAGTGCTGGGTCCTGCACTTTGGTCACAACAACCCCATGCAACACTACAGGCTTGGGGAGGAGTGGCTGGAAGGCTGCCTGGTGGAAAAGGACCTGGGAGTGTTGGTTGACAGCTGCCTGAACGTGAGCCAGCAGTGTGCTCAGGCAGCCAAGAAAGCCAATGGCATCCTGGCTTGTATCAGGAATAGTGTGGTGAGCAGAATCAGGGAAGCGATGGTGCCCCTGTACTCGGCAGTGGCAAGGCTACTCCTCGAATACTGTGTTCAGTTTTGGGCCCCTCACTACAAGACAAAATAGAGTTGCTGGAGCATGTCCAAAGAAGGGCAACGAAGTTGGTTAAGGGTCTAGAGAACAAGTCTTATGAGGAGAGGCTGAGGGAGCTGGGGTTGTTTAGTCTGGAGAAGAGGAGGCTGAGGGGAGACCTTATCACGCTCTACAACTACCTGAAAGAAGGTTGTAGCAAGGTGGGGGTTAGATTCTTCTCCCTAGTAACAAGCAATAAGACGAGAGGAAATGGCCTCAAGCTGCACCAGGGGAAGTTTAGGTTGGACATTAGGAAAAATTTCTTCACCGAAATGGTTGTCAAGCATTGGAACAGGCTGCCCAGGGAAGTGGTTGAGTCTCCGTCCCTGGAGGTATTTAAAAGAAGGGTAGACGTGGTGCTTGAGGATATGGTTTAGTGGTGGACTTGACAGTGATAGGTTAGCAGTTGGACTCGATGATCTTAAGGGTCTTTTCCAACCTTAATGATTCTATGATATTTTATAAATATTGAAGACTTTGATACAGATCGCTTCTTTTCTTTTTTTAGGGATCGAACAGATGTCCTGTGACATCCAGTATGTGTTGGGGTATTGAATATGTAGTGGAAATGGAGCACAGGATTAACACTGGTCACATGTCAATATTCAGTTATACTTCTCAAGTGGTTCACTGCTGGTTCTGAACACTCGAGCATGCTCTTTGTGCCACCAGAAGTACTTCAGGATGAGAGGCCACATCACCTCCTCTTTTACATCTGCATGAACTTCTTTGTCTATTCAAGGTAACACAGGTAGAAGTTATAAGAAATTATCATATACAAAGTGCTTCTCTCATGGCCAGCTATAATGGGGGGCCTGGTGCTCAGCTCTGCCTTGCTCTGTGGAACACAATGAACAAAGAGGAAATAAAGCCTCTCACTCCTCAGCCATTCAAGCTGAGCACAGAGCATCAAGCCCCACTTTTTAATTTATAACTTGTGTCACCCAAGTCAGCAAATGTGACTGACATATAGAGGGAGGAGATGGTGCTTCTACAGAACAGTTTTTTAGAATGGAACCATATGCTGGTGACCAGCTGATTTTCTTAAAAACTTAGTGGTACATTGTTGAAAAAGGCACAAGAAATTTTTATGATATATGCTGTGTTCCACTTCTGCCATTGCACTTTTGTGACATGTGCTTCTTTTGGACTGACTTAAAATGTAGGGGATTTCTTTTGTACAATCTTTGGTAGATACTCAAGTTAGATGTTTGGTTTGCAGCTTATTCCTGCAGATAGGGAACCTAGGCACTTGTTTCTTTCATTCCCAAAGCTCTTTTATCAGGCTTTTGCAGCTTGTTTAGGCTATCTTCACAATACTCATATGTTAGTTTTGTGGGGTTTTATTTATAAAAAGTGATATTTTTACTTGAGAGGCTGAAAGTTACCTCTGATAAGACTCCTCAATAAAGCTCTATAAATTCTCAGAGTTTGCCTCAGGGACAAACTCTTGGGAGAAAATATGGCCAGAGTGAAGGTGGCTTCTCTCTGCCTCCCCTGCTCCTTGCCAACATTTTTGGTGGCCCACGTGGGCCCATTCCAAAAAGCACAAGACAATTTCTACCATACTGAGAGTGATTTTAAGTTCATGTGCTCCTCCCAGTTTAGAAGTGCTAGGAATCAGGTCTTTTATGTGTGGTGTATTGTGAACTCACCAGCCATGAAAATTTGGCAGTATTTTTTTTTCATGTTTCATGTGTCTTCTGCCCTCTGATCAGAAAGATAATCTCATTCATAAAGAAAGAATAAGGTGGAGAGGTGATTTAATAAAACCTTTTCTTGAAATTTCTAAACAGTTGAAAGATAGCAAAACTGAGTTTCCACTGGAAATCATATTTTTTGCAAGCACTCGGCTTGTGCACATTTTCACCATGCTTTCAAAAGAAAATGATGGTGCAAAGCAAAAATCATCCCAGGACTCCCTTATAAATCATTTGGTTTCCATCTCAAATTAGGTTTTTTTCTTGTCATGTTAACATTATTTTAACTAGAGCACTGGAGCTCCTAAGGAAGCACAAATAATTGCAGGACTATGTATCATACACATTCACAGCCAACAGAGGTCAGCACAAGCTTGTTCATCTGAGCAGTTTTCAAGTCCTTCATTTGTTCAGGTTTACATAACAGGTTTTTGATGAAGATGAAAATGAGCCTTTATGTCTGTGATATCTTACTAGACAAGAAGATTCTTGGGAACTTAAAAAAGCTGATGAGCACAAAGCATATGCTTGTGCTAACATCTTTATGCCACATAGTGTGCCAGAAAAAGTTCCACTTCATGTTGGTTCTAGGTTTGGGAGCATTGCTCAGCAACTGGCAAGGGACTGGAATGAGAGGAATAGCTACACTAAGTGCTCTTCCAGGTTTTGATTAAAGTTTGTGCCTCGTTGAGATCTGTTTGACCTTAATCCTACTGGTTATGAAGCTCAAGCTGCTAAGAGTGAGCTCCAGGAAAGCTACAGCAAAGAGCCTACACCTTGCAATGTGTTATTTCAGTGTCTCATTTGGGCCTAATATTAATGAGCCACAGTGAAATGCCCTCTTAAAAAAATATATAAATAGTCTTCAGTTAAGGAGATTTTAAACAGGTTTCGAAGGCTACATTCTGTGGCTTTATAACTGATTTTACAATATGATACACTTATTTCAAAAAAACCCATGCTGTAAACTGCTAAAAATGGAAAGTATAACAAAACTCTGAGGAGTAGAAGGTTCAGGAAGTTCTGAACTTATTTTCTCAAACTAGTACTTCTGTATCCTTCTGCATCTGTTTCACTGAAAAAGTTTCCTTAGAGGAACATGAATAAAATTTTATTTGGCTGTAGTGTGGAAGAGTGAAAGACAGTGAATCTAGTGGTTTAAGTCCCTGCTGCAGAAAGGGGCTGAGAATCTCTGTTATGAATCTGACCTTCTGTCTCCCTCTATAAAAACGGTCTATCAGTTATGGGATCTTCTCCCTCTAGAGACAAATTCAAAAGGTAAAAAAAAATGGTAACTAGAACAAGTTTAAGTGTTTGTTTAGGAAAAAAAACTTTCTAAACAATTTTGGTTTTGACCCAAAAGAAATATTGAAGCATAGAAAAATTCTATGAAATATGGTTTTAGTTCCCTAGACAGCAGAAATAGTAATGTGAACTGCTTCTTATCTGTAACTAAGCTATGAAAATAAAATTCAAGTGTAGAAGGTCAGTGGAAAATTAAAAATGCAATTTATTCACTTGTTTTTTTAGAAGAAACACTGAAACTCAGTCTCAGAGGATAATAAATATTACAAAATGCTGCATAACCAGAATTGCCAAGGCTTTCAGGTTCAACATGGATCTCACTATATTGGTTGTTTAACTTGAAGCCTGGTTGCCATAGCCATTTATCATCTGAAAATCTCAGCTTTCATTAAGACACCATTTTATTGCCTTTGTGCCTGTAGAGGAACACATGAAAATACAAAAAGCACTGACTCAAGTGTTTCGCTACTATCATTAAAAAAAAAAAACCAAACAAAAAAAGAAGCTAATATCACAAAGTCCCGTTTCTCCAGGAGCTGGGGCCACAGGAGAAATCATTAAATGCTATTAGACTGTTGATAAAACTGTGACAGTTGGCAGTGCTAAGTGTGGGAAGAGAATCCTCTCACAGTATCTAGCTCAAAGATGAGTCCAGTAAATGCATATTAAGAGTACCAGCTTTGAACTTACTAGAAAACCTTCATAGTCCTGGTGAATGATTTAGGAAATCCCAGTATCTGATAAAATATACCCTCCATCAGAATCCAGCATCATCACATATGCCCTGAGGTCTGAACAAAACTATAAACAAGGCAGTATCCTGACTTCTGTTGCCCCATCAGCTAGTGTTATCCCAAAAGTCTTTGCTTTTTACTGCTCTTAACTCCATAATAGTTGGCTATCTTGTACCATTACAAGATAGCAAGACAACCTGGATTTTATTGAAGTTGATGCTGAGGGACAGAGGTGTGCTGTGAGGTCTTAGAAAGACCATGACAAACCTGGAAAGAAGACTCACTGGAATCCAAACTGTAACCATATTTAATAATAATGACTTGAGAAATGTTATAAGAATGGTATGGAATTTTGCTCTATCTTATAAACAATTCTCAGCCTTACCTTTACACTGTGAGTAGCTGTATTGATTTGATAAGAAATATTCAAATTATGTATATAACTGTAGGAAGGCAGGGATGTTTGCAAGAAGTTTTGTCTGGTATTCTGGGACGGACTAGTTAGAAAGACTTAATTCAAAGGTGTTTTGTGTTATCAAAAGGTCACAATATTGAACAGTGGTTTGAGTTCTTGTAAAGTCCACTGACAATTCTAACTAAGCATAATTGGAAAAAAGGAAATATGTGGATGATTTGCTTGCTATTCTATACGATATGAAATCTGGGATTTATCTTCAATTATAATGCTTCTTGAGGTTCATTAAAGTATTGCCCTAAGCATCATGTGGAAGGTGGGTTTGGCCTGAAACTTCTCATGATTGATGTCAGGATGGATATCTAACTTTCTTGTCAAGTTTCAGTAAGACACAGTGAATTAAGCTGGTAAAAACACAAGCAACCTTAAACTAGGCCTAGATAGGCTCTGGTCTGAGTCTATATGGGTGTAAATCTGAATCTTGAGAGAGTGCCCAGAGTCAGCAGAGCTCTGCAGAGACACATGTGTCATCTTAGGGAGAGGGCCATGACTCACTGCAGAGTTATCACAGAATTTTTTTTCCCCTCTAGATTTTGTCTTTACATGGAACTACTGATTTTGTGTGTGTTTGTGTCTTTGTCTTAAACATCAAAGACTAGACCTCGGTGATCCTGAATATATTTCTAAAGTATTACATTTTCCATTGTTGAGAAATTCTGGTTAAATCAGAGAATTTTCTTGAGACATCCTTTAGTCAAACCTAGATCACTAATAAAGCACCAGCCTATGGACTAAGTAAGAGAGCACCAAACTGACTGAGTAAAATTGTACTAATCTAATGATTCAAGACTAGTGGTGTCTCCTGGCCTCATAAATCTAGTGATAAAGATGTAGTCTTCACACTGTTTTACAAAGGGTCAAAACCAGGATCAGAATTCTGAAATTCTTGCATGACAAAGAGTGGCACATACTCTACTGATGCTGTTCATATAAGTCAGTTGGTTCATAGAGCTATAGAAACTGGCCTCCATAAACAAGAGCTTCTGGCAGATCTTTTAATGACTGCCTTAAGCATAACATAAAAGAGGCAGTCATCTAGGGCAGCTGGCAGCTAGGGCAGTAAGATGGCCATGGCTCAGCTGTCTCCATTACCAGGACTAGAAATCTTAGGAGCTAAAATTGGCTGCTAGAGCTAAGGGAAAGGTTGGAGTCTGAAGCATGGCAGTTGCTGTGGGAAGGAAGAGAGTAAGACCTTTTTCCTCATATTTCTTTCACAGAAGTATGATAGTAAACCCCAGTCTCCAGAATTTCTCCCCACAGATCTCAAACCCTGCTCCACCTCTTTCCTCTAGACACGTTTTCAATGCAAACAGAGTCTATTCATGTTTGCCGCACCCTCAGTTCTCTCCTTCCCTGCTGAGTAATCAGTTTTTGCCTACCCCAGTCAGAAGTCTTGAGTCACCTCTGTTCTATTTTTAGCATGCTTTCCTCCAGGAAAGAAACAGAAGAGAAGGAAAGAAATGGAAGAGAAGGAAACCTTATGCAAACAAACTGCATTAATGCTGCAGTAAATCTATGACATTAGCTGCTGTTTGGCAGCATAGCAAATAGCAGGTGAGGAAAAGGACTATGCAAGGTGAAAGACTGTTTTAGATGTCTGTTAGATACAGTGAAAGTGCTGGATGAAGAACATGCACTAGTCTCAGAGCAAGTTGTAGCTGATTACTTAATAGCTTGAAATTTTAGCAGTGTTGAAAAAACAGCAGAAGATCTCTATCCTGGGTTACAATCTCATGGACAGGAAAGGTTGCTTTGAAATCCACAACAAGCAGTAGGCTGCTAAATATAGCTGCAACTTCCCAGGATAAGGGATGAATGCACATAGCTGGAGAGTAGAATGAGCTCTGTCTAAAAGTACTCTAAGGCCCAACTTGCCTAGCCTTTTCCAGTGATATAAAATATGTTACTTCATTTGACATAGGGATTTGTTTAAAAAGAGAATTAGAGGGACTGGAAAAAAGCAGCCCTTGATTCCAGTTCTTTGCTGAGGTCTGTCAAACTTACCTTGCATAATATTTAAATTAGAGAGTACATGGAATATAAAAAATGAATTATTACCATAGGAAAGAAGCTTTCATTTTCTGGTGTCTTGGCACGACAGTTAAAAGACTCCAATCATAAACTAGCTTGCTGTGTGAGTGTGTTTAATGAAAATCTTGTGACTGAAACTAATGTATTGAAATAGAACCTGCTTCTGTGGGAAACCTTTAGCTGATTTTATTCTCTGGTATATATACCAGCTTTGAGCTGAACTCTTGGATTCCTAGCTCCTGAAACATGGCAGTGTTTTTGGAATACCAGAGTGTGTTCCTGAAGCTTCAATAACAAATGCCAGGTGTTTCAGACTTGTATACTAAATCTTAAATACAAATAACCCCAAGTAAGGAACAACAGCATTTTATTTTGCTGCTAAAATTATATAGTGTGACTAAATATAAGGCTTAAATCAACTTCAAAAAACATCTGTCTCAGAACTGTGTGGATTTTAAAAATTCTTGGGATAATTTTGTAATGTTGCCCTTCCTGCATTTGGGGCCAATTCCAAGGATGAATTTTTTAAATTATTACTTACCCGTTCATCTTCCCATCTGACCCTTGGTACCCCTCCAGAGCTCCATTGACTTCAGCGAGGCACAAAATTGTGAAAGAATTGCAGCTAAGTCTGCTTAAAACAGCATTGCAAATAAGTCTGCAAAGCAGTAGATGTGCAGAATTTTTTTTTTACTTTTGAGAGTTTTGCTACAAGTGAAAATAGAAAAAAATGGATCTGGAAAACCTTTGAAAATTTACAGTAAGTAGGTAAAGTGAACAATAATTTGGTTTCTTCTGTCTGTTTGAGTCTAGGGTAAAAATAACTAAAGTCAACCATAGTAAAGTATTATGAGGCAACTGAATGAAAAATTTTCATTTTTTTAAGGCAACCTAGCTACCAGCTCTTTAACATAATAACTTGTAATAAACACAGATATTTTTATTCCTCTCTCTCTCTCAGCCTGTATTTCCCTGAGACATAGGATGGACAGAACTGAGATGATGAATAGCAAAACTTTAGGCAGTGACAACAGGAAATGAGACTATAACTAGCCCATGTATGGAGTCACATTTAACACAAGAATCTAATACTGTGTCACGTCTTGAAATTATTTGTTTACTGGCTATGGGGAAGGCAAATAATCTACTGTATCATGTCACAAAGTGTAGTAATGCTAATAAAAAAGTGTTGAAGCATAACTGCTACTTGGATGAGTAGGGCTATTGACCTCACTGGTTCTCATCACATGAAGTGCTTCACTGAATGAGTAAGAACTGCAAAACGAAGCCACTTGTTAGATTAAAAAATGTATTTTTGGGTATTTTGCAATGCAACTTTTTTTTTTCTTTTTAACTGGGGAGCATTACTAGTTTTCATCTGGTCCCATACAAATCTCGTGTGTCCGGAAGCACCAAACAATTACATTACAAGAACAATGATCAATAACCTTTAAGTTTTGTGTGAAATCACTTCTTAATTTCCTGTTCAGAGACTGAAATTTCATAATTAAATGTAGGTTAAAGCTAAGTCTTTTTATTGAGTTTCATTAGTAATACTAAGGAGATTTGTATTCCTGGTTAAGTGTCAGTTGTCTTAATGTTCCAGATGTTTGTAGCTAAGAACAAATTTGTGAATTGATGTGGTGATGGCACAGAGAAGGAACAGATGGCACAGAGCTGTCCCTGCTCTATTCATCACATCAATGACTGGAAACAATGACAGTACCACACTGGCTCATTCCAAATTATGGAGTCCAGCAAACAAATTAGCCTGACCGGCAGGAGGTCTCAGAAAAGTAGACTGAAATCTGCCTTGGACAGCTACAGAGGTTACATGTCTAAGGATCACATGGCTGGTAAAAGAGGTCAGTAGAAAAATGTCCCAGAAAAGAGGTTTTACAGATACCTGGTGCTTGTAAAGTTATTTAAGCCTTTGGCTTGAGTAGTTTTATTAACTTCACTGGGCCTACCTACATGGAGTTTTTAATTTGAGGATCAAGAACTGCATATTCAACTTTATGATAAAATACTAGGTAAGAATGTAGTAGTGGCAAGATACTTGTAAGTGGAAGAAGCTAGAGCAAAAGGGTGTACTAGGCTTCCTTGTGCTTACTGCTGTATTTCTGCAGCAGACTCTTAGTTACTGTACCCTTATTCTTTTTGTCTAGGTCTGATCTTCTGTATTACTGTTGGTTTTTCCTGACCATGACATTCCAGTCAGATATTTTTTACTTTTCTATCATAAGGTAGGGACAGAACTGTATCAGCTGTGCAATTTATAAAGTCTTAATCCTTGCGAGGAGATTAAAGTGTCAGGTGCCATAAATGTCCTGGGGTTGGGTACAGATTCCTAACAAGATATGTGTACCATATATCAAAAATCCCAACAAATTCCTAATGTTATGAGTGCTCACAGCTGACTGACATCTGGATACACTCAGAGAACAAGTTCTAGTAGTATTGCTTAAGAAACCAGGAGGACAGTATATTTATCTGCTTATGGCTTGCAACCATTTTCCTGCCACCTTATTAAACATCATGAAAGAACAAGGAGATGTGGAATTTGTAACTAAAGAAAAGCAGATTTTGTTGTTTCACAAAAAAGGAAACTTGTTGGGCTTTTTCTACTCGGGCCTGCGGTACAGGTTGTTATAGAACATCATATACAAGGTTTTGGTGTGTTTATTGGTATGAATCTTTATGAAGTTTCTTCTGTGTCTTGGTGAACACACTGGGTTTTTTTCAGGGGCATACTTATAGTTTGGAAGGAGTAGAAGTATTCACAATGGTGTACTTAAAGAAAAACAACAACAGCAACAACAAAAAACCCACCAAACCTAAAATTACCTGCTTGGTGATAAGAAGTGAATAAAATTAATTGTTTTATCCAGATTGGAAAGTGAGATGTGGATAAACTCCAATCACCCCCTTTACAAGTGATAAACTGTTCACCTGTTTTATTCTTGACTGCTCTAGCAGTGCTGAGGTTATCTGCCAGAAGACTGTTTTGTACAGTGAGTGGAAAGACTCATAATTCTTGTGCTAAGGATGTGAATAGTTCCCCAAATCTGCATTTGGGGATTCAAACACAAGGTAATTTCTTATACTTTTTCCCTATAAGCAGAGTAGCTTGTCTTGTGTTCTCTTTTATTAGCTAACGTGAGTTCCATATGTCCATCTGAAAAGATCTTAGAAAAATCTTTTTACCAGCTTCTCTCTGCACTCAAGAGTTAGCAGAATTCTTTGCAATTAAAAAGTCAGCAAAATTCCCTCTTCCCTGCAAATCCTACAGTAACACTTCAAGAATATTGCAGCAAAGCCTGTGTTTCTAACTGTGGTGATTTGGGGCTGTTAGAACTTAACTTTCTGTCAGGAGAGATTCCCAGCTTTCAATAACAATAAAAGATTTTGCATTTGTGCTTGAAAATATGACTCAAATGCATCCAAAAGTTTTGGAAAGGAGAAAGTCTCAAATCATTATTTTAAATTTTTTATTATATTTCTTCATACCTGATATTGGCTGTATCCAGTAAATCATTAAAACAATTATAAAATAATTTTGTAATCATCATAATGTCCAAAAATTACTAATCAGGTATTTTCAGAGGAAAGCACAACCATGTGAATTTCCAGTAGATCAGGTTATGATAATGGCAGACTGTTAATACAGAGTTCAGGTGGTATGGGGGTTTAAGTTCTATATAACTTAAGTAAAATAAACAAAAGGGAAAGAAAGAAGGATTTAGAAGCCTCATTTCTCAAGATAAATACCCAAAATCAGTGGGTATATGCAAACCCACTAAAAAGACCATACAAAGGAAATTATATTTTAATTTTTAGCTTATGGACACTAAAAAAAAAAAGAAGGGACTACGAAAATAGTGGTAGTGACAGGAAAACAGCAGAGGACCTTTCCCTAAGTTTTAATAGATCCCAATGGTCCAGACAAGTACAGCCCAACAATATGAATTGACCTCCAAAAAAGTCTGTAAGTATGGCATGCCAAGAGGATACCCCAAACTACTAATCACGGTAACAGAGTTATCCTGAACCATGATGCTTTTCCTCCATAACATAATACATGTGATTAACTTGGCTACCTGAAACTCTAGTGTTGTTTTTTTCTACTCAAAACTTACAGCCTCCTTTATTTACATAACTGAGCTAATGCAGACTTAGGATATTTAAGATGTGTACTTCTGATTATAAACAGGAAAAAATCAGAGAATAGTTTATTAATTTTATCTAAACCCTGGCCTGAATAGTAGATTTCATCATTAATGGCTCTGGAATATAAACTAAAAATTTGAAATATGTTGTTTCCTTACATAGTTCAAGAATAACATCCAAAATGGGATGCACATGCTGATATTAGGTCTGGTTATAATATGCCAGTCTGTCATCTTTTACTAGTCTATAATAAATAAGCTATGCATTTAGTAATCTAAAGTGTTTTTCAGAAGTCCACAAAAACTTACAGTACTTGCTGACACACTGTTGACAAAAGTTACAATTAAAAAGTCATTAGAAATTGATGATGTCTGCCACAACTGGTAACTTATTCTCACTGCTGTTATATTGACTTAAATGATGTATTATTATAGTGCAAGAGTAGAATGAGACTTCAGTCCAAACTGAAGAGGGAATGGCGTTTATAGGTAGCTAGAAATATGTTGTATTTGTCTTTTTAACAGCTACATGTTAAAGTGATAAAAGCAAAAATGACAGAAACAAGACACCTAAGCAAAGATCTTGCTATCCAACAATCAGATGATATGGCATTCAGACATACATACAGGTGTCCTGCATAACTCAAATTAGTAAAACAGCTGTGCTTATTTCATCCATCATCTTCTGGCCACTGCTTTTGCTCAGAAAAAATTACCTTAAGGTTTCAATATATATACCTATAGCACATTAACAGGAACATTAACACTAAGTGCATCCAGGGAGGGTTTAATAGAGTATGACATTGAAATGAGAAATCATATGCACACCATGTTTAGTTCGGGGTTTTTAGACATGTCCACTGCAATGAGGGTACTTAGGTTAGTAGTGGTAGTCTAGCAGTTCATGTGGTGCTGCCTGCTTTGTAATAACTTCACTAGTGTGCACAACTAGTGCTGACTGCACTGATATCGAACAGCAAAATTCTCTGCTGTAGTTTATTCTGCTTTTCAAGAAAAGATAATTTATTTCCAGTGCTGTATGAACACTTGGAGCTCCATGTTAAATGAGAGCCTTGTTCTGAAGAGCCTACAACAAACTTGAAAAAACAGACATAGAGCTGGTAGGAAGCCAAATTCAGAACATATTCTGTGCCAGGGGTATGCAAGCAGCATAAATAGAACATCTGCCCTAGTCAGCAATGTTTGAGCTTCCCTTTGAAAACATGTACTCTCATGTAGGTATGAGGAAACTTTCTCTTCTTTCTCCTGAAAGCAGAAAATGAATAGAAACATATCTTCATTTAAATTACTAGCACTTCATCCCTTTCTCAGCAGTTTTATCAAAAATTCTTTTCCTTCTCTGGCACTTCTCTTCGGTCCCTTAAGACAGCAGTTTCTGAGATAAGAAGGGTCATTTGTTTTTAAAACATTTTCTAACCCCTTTATGAATGTACTTCGTGCAATCAAGTTGTTAAACTGAGTTCACCCCAGTCTTCATAGGAATTATAAGCCTGAAGGAAAGTTTTTGAAAGTGTATGGAACTGCCAGCTTGGGTGGTCTAACACGTGTTCATACAGAGCACGTAGTTCTCCCCATCTTTTCAATAGGTGTGTTGATTTATGCGTGTGTACTGTAGTTTTCATGCTCTGAGCAGTACGGTGACTTTTACTTACATTGAAGTCAACCTTTGATTCCCAATGAATACTCATATATATCACTGCTTTGCTGCTAGCCTGTAATCATCACTTAGAAAACTCTTCCCATCATTATACCTGTGCAAGCATTTTTTCTTAGTGCCATCCAATATGAATTCTCAAAATTTTCAGTGGCTACTCTGTGTTTGTTTGTGGTTTTTTTCTGACCCCGCTGACAATTTTGTGGGCAAGCAGGATGGATGAAGGGCAAAAGCTCTTTGTGCATTACTGAGAGCCTGTCCACAAAAGCCTTTTGAAAGGAAGGAAAGAGATAAACAATAGATTGCAATGATAAAGCAATACAGATGAAATTCAGACGGAAAATGTAAAAGATCAAGTCTCTGCCTGCTTCATGCTATTTCCCAAGAGCTTCCCTTGGGCCATCTGTCAGAGAAAGAACTGGAAAGGCTTCATGAGGTGTGTCAGATTTCAAAGGTGTCACCTCTTCTGGACTGCCCAGAGCTGGATTTTGGGAGGCTTACAGACTTTTTCCTTTTAGAGACAGGGGATCAGACAGGGGGCACTCCTTGAGGTATGAGCATGAAAGTAGGTTAGTAATGTCTCACCTCTGTGATTAAAAATCAACAAATCTGTCTGGGCTGTTGCTATACAAAAAAAAAAAAAAAACAACCAAATTTTCAAGACCTATTTGAGTTTAAAAAAAAAAAAATCAGTTGGAAGTTTTTTCAGTGCAAGACAGTTGCATGGAGTGCTGTAGCTTCATAGTGTACCAAACAAAATTTTCAATCTTTTGTAGACCTCCCCAAATGCATGAATTCACGTGTAAAGACTGCAAGTTTACACAATAGGCTTTCTTTCCTTAGGTACCTATACCTGTGATCCTAAAGAAGTTCTTGCACCCTGGTAGTTCACAAGCCAGACAGAATTTTCTAAAAATGTCTCTTAGGGAAAAACAGTGCAGTTCAGAAGCCTGGAGTCACATTTCAAGCTATGAAGCAATATTTCTCCATCCACTAGGCCTCTTTAAAGAGGCCTCTTTTAAGATTTAGTTGCAGTCTGAGGTGTGGAGGTGGGACTTCTGCCAGCAGAATGGCAGCCTCCATGTCCCTTAGAACAGGAGCAATATTGAGGAAAACTCATCAAGACTTGATACGCACCTGTAGAGCAAAAGTTAAGGAAGTTTACGTAAGTAGGAAAAGTTGCTTCCTAGCACACAGTAGTCATTTGTACATGCTGACAGGATGAAATTGCTAAACTGGTATACTTGCTTCACCTAGAAAAGTTTTTATAACAAGCAATCAAATGGCTGTATAAATCTAATCTGTCTGTTCAATAACTTGGGTCCAACAACAGGCAGTAGTGCAGCAGCTGTAAGCGTGTCAGACAGCACCCTCCACATCTTCCCCGGCTCTCTGTTCCTAGGGCTAGCTCAGCTTTCACAGGTGGACCTCGCTTCTTGCACCTGTGCCCACACCTCTGGCTGTGCTTTTCCTGCCACAGTGCAAGCATTTTGCAGTGAATTCAAGGAAATTTATATTTTAAGTGTTGCAAGACCACCTTGTTGGCAGGACCTTCCTGTTCTGGAGGTTTCACAGCCTCTCTTCTAGAATTTCATGCAACCCAGCAAAGCTGTAAAATGTGCAAATTTTCCCTGTGATTGATCTTCCCAGCCACTAATATCTGATGTAACTCAAAGAAGAGTATATACCCCCCCTTTACCTTGTCCCTGGGGAGCCTGTTTGTGCCCTTTTCTGCCCTCCAGGTCCCAGACTGCAGAAGTGAAAAAAGGCAGCCATGCCAGCCCCAGGGCTCTGCAGATGATGCATGGACCTTGCCAGAGTTGGAGGAGCCCTGCCTGTTGTACCATGTCCTCTCTGTTGCAATGCTGATTGCGTGCATCTGCCTATGCCATGGGTTTGGTTCTGAGATGCTCTAGGATTATTTCCTGACCAATTTCAAAGCATTTTTTATATCCTTCAAGGAGCAGTTGTGCAAGGGCACTTGAGGGAATCCATCAGCATTGGAGTGCAGTTTTACACCCAGGTGTAGGGTGATATCCCTACTCCTTCCCACATATATACTAGCTAGATAGGGTTTAAAGCAGCAAATGTGGATTAGGCATTCTTCCTGTGAACTTTTAGGAAGTTTAGCATACAGCAGGTGCTGGTGAAGTCTAGATGAATCTGGAAATACACCCAGGAAGATGACTGGCCAGCTGATGCTTGCTACTTGCTGTTGCTTATGTTGCTTTGTTGTTATGGTGTCTCCCTCTTCGTTCATTTATTTCAGCCTCACTGGTGTTGCTCTATTGTAAATCATTTACATATCCGAGGCACAAATAGTCTCCAATATCCATGTGTCCACAGTTGCCAAACTTACTGAGATCCTAATCAGAGAATAAGTCATCAGTGGTACACAGAATTTGCATGGTGGACTTCTGTTGTAACAGAAGTGATTGGGAGAGCAAGAAGGCTTTTTAACTATGTATTCCACTACTGGGGCATGCTCTGCAGCTACTTTAGATATTATTAGCACCGTGACTTTTAACAAAGGAATAGAGTTAGGCTCCCTTTTTTTTTTCAGTCCATTGAAGATAAGCACAAAGCTAGTAACTGTCTTTGTGTAGATCCTTATTGTTTCATGTGGCATGTAAATTTGCATCTGTCATGAACTGAAATTATCAAGATCTTGCAACTAGATTGCAAGATCATTTCACAATTCCACTGTAACTAACTGTTCTCTGGGATGAAGAGGAATCCTGTGGAAATCCTTCTGGCTTATGACATTACAGTTCTCTGGTGACCAGCTCTCACACTTTCTTGCAACATGTACTTTTTTTATGGGTAGGTAGTCCACTAGTGCCACTATAAATGGGGACCCTGTGGCCACTCTAATGGCACTAAATGGTATGACTGGGACAAAAGTCAAATGAAAGGTTAGCTGGTTTTGTCCACATTTCTTGAGTGCACCAGCAGAGGTCAACCTTTTAACCTACCCTGTGTAACCATGGTAGTACATAGCAGAAATGTGATTTTCTTCAAACACTGAGAGACTGCTTAGACAGAGCCCTACCTCTCCCTTTCCTCTCTGCTCTGTTGTTAAACCTTGGCTAATTAACTGTATATATTTTGCTTCACTTCTGCACCGCACTCCTCAGCAATTTGTCTCAGAGCATTTACAAAGGATTTGAATACTTTTATCCTGATTTCAAGAGGTGAGTCAGCAAAGACCTGATGGCATTTGGATGATAATGACAAAGCAAGGAGTAAAACCTAGATCCTGGGAATTCATTGGTAGTTTTCCTACAGATTTATAGTAATTGTAGCTATGTCTTACAAAATTTAACTAGCATTTATGTAGAGCATGGTGTGTGGTCTGCTAGTAACCTTAGAAATTCACCATCTTCTTGCCAATGTATGAAGGGCAGCTTTGTTACTTCTGACCAGTACCCAAGCCACTAAAGTGAAGTGCACTTATAATTTTAATAGGATTGGGATCCCCTGCAGTTAAATACACACAGTTCTTTTATAGTCAGCTTAGTAAATTTTTTCCTCTTAATTCCCAGAATGGTAAAAAGAGACAGCGTATTGCTGGTGGTGGTTTTGGTGTTGCAAATTACACAATTTTGGGGTCCTTTCTCCAGTGTCCAGGCAGCATAGACTCACATATTTTTGAGTAATAGGTCTAGATACAGCTAATTGGTAGCATGATAGAAATGGACACAGAAGCCTGTGTAACAGATGGCTTGGAGAAAGATGGAATTCTGAAGGGCACAATTGAACATTTTTTTTTCCAGCAGGAGAAATACTACATCCTGTTTGCAGATCATCTTTGTGTATTTGGCCAGACTCATCCCTTCCATAAATCATTTGCTCTGAATGGAATCAGGGCAGGAATTTTACGCAGCTCCTAGTGGTATTTGTTTTGTGAGCTCTTGCTTTTAGAGGATGGTTAAAAGAACTCTGAAAGGAAAGCTGTTCACTGAGGTTTTAAAATTGCTTATTTAAATTCATATTTAAAGGTAGTCTGCTTGTTTGTGATCATAAACATTAGCAATATTGAAAACCCATAAAGCATATTTAATTTGCTATTTTATTCATATAAGGGCATTCGTATTTCATGAGCCTTGAAACAGATAACAGGTGTAGACTTACAGCCTGGGACTAGAGACAGTATTTGCATCACCTGAACTGTTATCTAATCAGAGATTCCACTCTCCCATAAATCTAATAAAAAAAAAAAGAAGACAACACACAGGAAATATTAATTAAATCACTTTGTGCCCTGGAAGGTGCTGAGTATGTTGAGAAGCGTACCTGGCAGAGGTGCTAGCTGAGACATTGGAAGCTGTTAAGGGGAAGAACGCTACTCTGGTAAGTTTTCTTGTCTTACCTATACCACAACAGGGTCAAGATGATCGGTAACTGAGCAGATAGCATGTTTTACAGATGTTTGATTTGCTGTGGCAATCAAGGAAATAATTCCCAAATGAAGAATGCTTCTTGGTGGAAGGGGATTGCCGGGTGGTGAGAGCATGCTCTACACTATCTTGTTCCGTGTATCACGTTACCTTACTTGAAAGGTATGTAGGGAAATACTACTGGCCATTCTTTCTACCTACTTTTGGCTTGTTGTGCTGGTTTTGGCTGGGGAAGAGTTAATTTTCTTCACAGTAGCTAGTATGGGTTTGTGTTTTGGATTTGAGCTGGAAACAGTGTTGATAACACAGGGATCTTTTAGTTCCTGCTGAGCAGTGTTTACACAGAGTCAAGGCCCTTTCTGCTCCTCACCCCACCTCACCAGCGAGCGGGCTGGGGATGCACAAGGAGCCAAGAGGGGACACAGCCAGGACAGCTGACCCAAGGGATGTTCCATACTGTAAGACGTCATGCTCAGCATATAAAGTTGGGGGAAGAAGAAGGAAGGAGGGACATTTGGAGTGATGGCATTTGTCTTCCCAAGTAAACCATTACATGTGATGGAGCCCTGCTTTCCTGGAGATGGCTGAACACCTGCCTGCTGATGGGAAGTAGGGAATTAATTCCTTGTTTTGCTTTGCTTGTGTGCACAGCTTTAGCTTTACTTATTAAACTCTCTTTATCTCGACCCACAAGTTTTCTCACTTTTCCTCTTCTGATTCTCTGCCCCATCCCACTGGGAGGGAGTGAGCTGTGTGATGCTTAGGTGCTGGCTGGGGTTAAACCACAACACTTGTCCTCACCTCAGTCTTTTCCATGCAAATATGAACTCCTAGCCACTTATCATGACCGAAAATTTAACTCATCGCTACATATTCACAATTAATCTGTAACTGAGTTATCCTTACAGATGCCTAAATGAAGCCTAAAAGGCTGATTCATAAAGAAATGAGGCCTAGGAAAAACAACAAAGAGAGAAAACTTTGGAAATCTGAGTTCTGGTGGTGAATCTGGTATAATTGTGAAGCAAAACATTTTGGTGTTTTACTGTTTCTGTGTCATTTTAGTCAGCTAAGGGGACATTTTCTTGACCAAAACTACTACTTTCTTATTAATTGGAATATCTAATTAAAAGGCTTCTTTTCCAGGATATAAAAATCAAACCTCTTTAGAGATGGACTGCTTTTTCAGTTGTGCTACTCTATAGTGTGTCATGGAGATTTTCTACAGATCTTAATGGAAGTCTCTGCAGACCACTGGGTGGTATGAAATGAAGTAAAATGCAGAAGATGATGTACAGACATTTCTTTTAAACACATTTCAGTTCATGTGTCTCTCAGGTAGGGATCAAAAGTTTTCCAGCACATTTGGAAATCACTTTAAAGGAGAAAATGTATTTTAGCATTTCAATATATATTGAAGACATGGTTTTAAAACCAATGCAATAAAAATGCAGTTTTCACAGTGGCTCACTTAACATTTAATCTTCTGAATGCCACATACTCAAGTTGTAGGCTGCTTTTTCTGTATATCACTTACATTTCATTGCCAAGATGACAGAGTAATTTTTTTCTAATTAAAACACTCCAAGTATTTTTATTCTCCCAGCCTTTCATCCTTACTGTTTTCCAAAATGGATATTGTAATACAGCTCTCCACACTAATTTTAATTATTTTGGGAGGAAAGTTTTCTGTCAAATGCTGCCAGAGATGTTTATACTTTTATGTTTTGCCTCTAAAATCTGAAACATGAGAATTTGCTTCAGCAAAGACAATATATGTGAGTATTTCCACAATCAATAAGCTCTTGTCTTAAAAGCAAGAATGTATGTTAGTCCTGCTTAGTAGTTTCACAAGTGATTAGAGCCTGACTTGTTTTAAAACTAAATGAATCAGCTTTATAAAAGTCTGTTTCTCATTATTTAGAACAGTATGCCACTTATCCCATTACTGGCCAAACACAGTTTAAAGGGACAGTTCACTCAGTAAACACCAGCGCATGTATCTGTAGGATAGGGCCAAATATATTGTTTCTAGCTCTAGATAAAATTTCATTTTAATATTAAAATCCTTTCCATTTTCTTGCAGGGTTAGTGTTGTGTCTGTCATGCTGCCTATATAAGAAGAGATTTAAAAAAAAAAAAAGTTTTGTTCTACTCAGCAAAATTCTACTTTTTTCAGCCAATATACTCTTAGCAAGGTGAATCCTGTAGTTTTAAAGATTACTCTGTTTAAATTTTTAAAACATTTTATTTCTCTAAATGGAATAACATAGCTCTACGTTGAGTGTAATCAGGAATAAAAGACGTAATGTTTCTCACTGGGAGATATTTAAGAGGTAATATATCTTTAAGTGTCTCCGCCTCTGAATCCACCCACTTCTTGACAGCTGCTGTAGACTTGTTGACTCATAGACGCTGTGTTCATACAATAGGCAGTAATGACCAGGATTTTTCAGAGATTTTAAGAGCATACCTCCTGCTATGTATTTCGCGTTCTAGCTTGCTGGGTCTGAAGGTGTATAAACGAAACAGTTTTAAGTTTCTAAGACATTGCAAAAGATAGTTACTCCTCTCATCCCGGAAAATCCTGACAGACCAGTTGGATACCTTTCAGGCCTTAACCAAGAACTTTATCTGCTTGTGCCACTGTCTTTTTTTACTGTAGGAAGACCTGAGGCACCCTTAAGAACTGAGAATCTGACTAATTTAAACAGATGGCTAATCCCAGTGCTGTCTGCAATGGACATCTACACCATCATCATCAGAAACAGAATAACGTCTTAAAAAGTGGAATCTATAAGAAAAATGGAATTACTAAAGGAATGAAGGTAAGGTTTCATTGTTTACCCTAATTGCCTCAACACTGAAAATAGATAGGTAGTTGCAACATTACTTATTAAGCTAGTTTTATGGCGGTCTTAGTCTCCATTGAACAGATTGTATGGATTAGGTTTGTGTGTTAAATTTTATAATCTGGGGAACTGAAGCTGTTCTTTTTCTATCATCCTAAACTGCAGTGAGAGTTGTGAATGCTCATGCAACATACTGTTTGGTCCCATGGACTAACTAGCCTCTAGTTCACATTAAGCACGTGTGCTGAATTTCAGTAGTTTTCTTCTAAAGCTTTACCAATGGTGGAGTTGATTTTGTGATGTATTAACCACTAGTGGAAAGCTGTTTTATCAGCCTAAAGTGCATGTGGAGTAGCTTTTAAAGTGTAATTTATTGCTGTACAAGTATAACCAAAAAAACATAGGCTGGGGAAGCTGTCTTTTCTTGACTTTTACATTACTGCAAGGTTGGTTTAACTGATGCCTGCAGTTTGCTGATGCCTTTTCTCCAGCCTTGCACTGCTTAAAATCCAAGTCAGTTTACTTACTATTTTCTCAGGCTGCTGTCTTTGAAACCAGTGCTGCTTATTTATGTGAACATTTTGTAGAACAACTGTTGGCATGTAGCATCCAAAACAATGAACTACAAAACCGAAGGTATACTTTTGCCAAAAGAGCCCGAATCTTAAATGTTTTCTGCCTGAAATACCTGTTCTGACTGCGAATGTACTGTCTGTCTTGAAGTGTCCTGATTCTGGAGCTTGATGTGATTGTTAGTAGAAAGTCTTGCAGTGGCTAGAAAAAGGCTCGTTTACAGTGTGGTGTGATGGTGAGAGGGGGTGGAGAAGGTTGCTTTTGAGCATGAGCACTCACCTGACCATCCCTGTTGAAAGCTTTAGACAACGACTGTGGCCTGTGGCAAGGGCTCCACTGTTTTACAAATAAACTGCTATCTTATATCTTTCTCTGAATTGGGCTCTCACACACCTAGCACTCTAATGAAGGCACGCCCAGTGTCATGCTTAATGATTGTCTGGCTTTAGGTGTCTCCCTTGGTATGGGTGTTTCCCAATCATTGGTTTGTGTAGGATGAGGAAAGCAAAAAAGCTTGTGCAATGATTGAAAAGGACTTTCTTGGGATTTGCTTCCAGAAACCTAATCTAGCAGCACATATATCTCCTCATCATTTTATATATTAGCTATTTGCCACAATGATGTCTGAAATCTTTGCTTTCAGTTTGAGTGGCAAATTTCAAGGGCTAAGCCTTGCCATTCAGTTGTTGTATTGTTAACTTGCTGCAAATGAGTAGTTTTGAAAGCAGTAGACTCCCAGGAGGCAATTAATTAGGATCTTCTCCTTAATAGGAAAGACATGGCTAGAGAAGTAAAGTAGAATATCACTGAGGGTGAGCAAAAAGGAGATAAAGAGTTGCCTGAAAGGGGTGGCAAAGAAATGAAGGAAGTGCTAGTAGATGTTCCTACTAGATTAGTGAAGCCTTACAGGCTCCATATGGTTGGAGGAGAAGGGGTTTTACCCTGCCTTGTGAAAGAAGCACTGAACCACTGGTAAATACCAGCCATGGCTGAGGAAGTGGTGAGGAAGTGAAGCCTTTGAAAGTTCGAGAGGCTTATCAAAGGCAGATTTGTTAAGTCCGGGTCTGGCACTGTGTTCTGAACTACATACCATTTCCCCTCTCTTTCTGCTTCAAACACAGATTGGGAAAGAAGGAAACAATAACAGACAAGAGTCGTGTATGAACCAGGAATCTCATTCCTGGTAGGAATCTCCCCATTCCTGTCTGGTCTGTTTCCCCGCCCCAGCTGCCTCACCCCGTTCGTGCTTAGGCTTTATCCTATTTTACAGGAACAGATACTGTTCCTTCCTACCTGATCTGTTTACATGGCTTACTGCTGTAGGTGTGTGACTTCACACAGTCTTCCAGTGTGTTTATGTTTGCAACACCTCGCTGAGGTGTTCTTCCCACTTTACAGCTGGGATCTGAGGAGCAGGGAATATGGCAGCTGGGTGCACAAGGAAGCCTGTGCAGGAACCAAACCCAGGTTTGTCATAATTCCAGTCATCCTCCCCCCTTCCTCCTCTTTTGCTGTTTCTCCACCTTGCCCTGATTTCCCCTAAGACCCTGACACACATACACACATGTATATGTACTTTATTGCCTATTCAGTAAATGAATTCACCATTAAACATCTTACACAGGAGAGGAAATATAGTGCTAGGGTGTTCAAGGGACGTGGCTGGTGATGCTTGTTCTAGCACTTGGGAATTGTGGCAGTTCTGAAACCCTCGAGGTTAGTGACAGCTGTGTTACTTCGCAAGAAGGGGAAGAGGGAGAGGTTCTCTTTTGAGAGAGGCAAATGGTGGTGCAGAGGCCGCAGTGAGGGCATGGCACAGTGAAGGCTTCTAAGCCAGGAATATGTAGCCATAGTTGCACACAACTGACTGACTGCAACATCAGGCTTTGTAGAAATCAGCTCCACAAACCCTTTTTTTCTAGGGAGTCCACAGGAAGCACTGGCTTCAGGAAATGCTGGTTTTGGAAGCACTGCTTTTGAAAACACTGGCTCAGGAACAATTTGGTTTGCATCTTAATGATCTAAGAATATTTTGTGTGTGTGTGCATGACAGAAATAAAGAAGCAATTCTGATACAGCAAAACCCCCTGGTTTCCAAAGAAAGGATTTTGTTTAATGGGTTGGGAAGGTAATTAGGGATGATCACGTGTGGGGGAGTAGGGAGGCTTTCTTTGCTTCTATCAATCTGTGGCATACCAAGGACAGGAAAGGAGGTAGCTGAGTGCTAATGAAGCAGTGAAGCATCCTACCAAAGGAAAAGCTGTTACTTTTGGGGGAAGAGATATACCACTTTGGGGTGGGACTGCTTGTTTGAATAGCTTCTGTGATTATTTTCAGTCTGACTCACTCAATTCTAGCTGATAGCACAGACTCCCATGTAGTGATGGACAGCAGGCCTAACCACATCCCCACAACTGTGCTGCATCCTTGCATTCATGGGAAGCTGGGCCACAGTAAGACCTAAGCATTGGGAGGTGGGTTGTGGCCAATGTCTTCCACTTCATTTAGTGCTTATAACACAGGCAGGTGCTTTGTGTTCTTCCAGAAACTGTAGCCTGGGCTTGCCTTTATCCAAAGCACAATTCAATAGCTAACCTATTTATTTATTAATGTAACTGTAATATCCAGGAGAAGGTATTTTCCTAGGTTTCTTTTGAGGTTGATTGGGTGTCAGTTGTAGGGGACATTGGATTTTTAAAACAATGTGCTTGTCCAGGGGAAACATTCTCTTCCTACAGTACACATGCAATAATTTTATTTCTTTGATAGATCATTTCCTTGGCTGCCTTAGATAGCCTCCAAGACAGTATAAAGCTATTCGCAAATTCATCTTTTTCTGTTCTGCACTGAGAATGGCTGTAGCTTGGAAGAAGCTTGCAGTAAACAAGACTACAGCTTTTTCCAGGGCTTTCCAGCTCTTTTCTGAAAGCAAAAAAGAGCCCACGATGAGATGAAACCCAGTAGCATCTGCCCCAGTTATTTAATAAGCTGAAAATGTGATAGCGTCCAGCACTTTGGGAGCTCTAAAGTTTGGAAGCTGATTTTATTTACTCTCTGTCTTGTGACGAGTGGACCTCCTGCTGTTCTGCTCCGCTATTGATTCAATATGCCAGCAGCCAGTCTCAGTCCTTTCCATGCTTTTGGCTCCCCTGCTTTTCTTCCTCTCCTTTCTGCACTACAATGTCACTTATTCCCAGTGAAGACCTTAAAGAAACATTGATTGTTTAACAAGAGAGTCATGAAAGGAATATGCCATGCAACTGTTCTCATAGGAATAATTTTCCTGTTTGTTGTACATGCTCCCTGTAATTTCTTTGACTATGTTGTCTCACATATAGAGAGAGCACTTCATGAGCTTTTGCAGTAGTTAGTGTAACTGGGGCATTTTGGATGCGAACTCAATATAAATGTTAATGAGTCCTGCAGTGGGGAAAAAAGCTAATCCCCACAATTAGAGTCAGGTGATAAAGCTTAAAAATACGAGAAGAGAAAGGAGGGAAGGTTAAGGCTGATTAGACTATAGCCTTTCCAAATGTTTGCAGCCTCAGCTGTGCAACCATAATGATCTACCAACAGAATCTTTTTTTCTGAAATATCTTCATTTTTTGGTGTTGCTTTGGGTAAAAACAAACTGAAAGGTGACTTTGGTGGCCCCAGCCTTTTTCATCTGCAGCACCTAAGGCTTTTGGACATGGTCCATTGTGCATCTATTAGTGGAAGGTGCAATCCCCATAAGCCCTCTAGTCATAGCTAGTCATAGCTGTAGTGACAACAGGAAGATGTTGAGAACTGGTTTCCAGTCAGAGTTCTCTACCAATTCCTACACCTGTTGCTTCAGCTGCAACACAGACGTGACCTCCTCATCCTTAGTTCCTGCCTTCTCTTCTCCTTAGTTTCGAGCCCCAGAAAGTCATTGCTTTGCACCAGCACTCTCAGCTAATAATCACAGGTCTCAGATCCACACCCTTGTTTCTGTCATCTACCCTGCTATGTGATGAGCTCAATGCTTTGGAAGCAGGAAATGTTGAAGGCATCTTTCTGCAAACTGAGATGTAACCCCTGTGTAGGCACATGTAACAGTCAATGACTCTTGTAGCAATGCTTTAAGTGTGTTGCATGAGACTTTACATGCAAGGCTAGAGATTTTTCTCATAGTACAATAAGTAAATTTCCAGTAGGGCTGGAGTCACTACCCTGTTAACACCTGGTGTGCTGGTTTTGGCTGGGGAAGAGTTAATTTTCTTCACAGTAGCTAGTATGGGTTTGTGTTTTGGATTTGAGCTGGAAACAGTGTTGATAACACAGGGATCTTTTAGTTCCTGCTGAGCAGTGTTTACACAGAGTCAAGGCCCTTTCTGCTCCTCACCCCACCTCACCAGCGAGCGGGCTGGGGATGCACAAGGAGCCAAGAGGGGACACAGCCAGGACAGCTGACCCAAGGGATGTTCCATACTGTAAGACGTCATGCTCAGCATATAAAGTTGGGGGAAGAAGAAGGAAGGAGGGACATTTGGAGTGATGGCATTTGTCTTCCCAAGTAAACCATTACATGTGATGGAGCCCTGCTTTCCTGGAGATGGCTGAACACCTGCCTGCTGATGGGAAGTAGGGAATTAATTCCTTGTTTTGCTTTGCTTGTGTGCACAGCTTTAGCTTTACTTATTAAACTCTCTTTATCTCGACCCACAAGTTTTCTCACTTTTCTGATTCTCTGCCCCATCCTGGGGCATCCCATCACACTGGGAGGGAGTGAGCTGTGTGATGCTTAGGTGCTGGCTGGGGTTAAACCACAACAACTCAAAATCTCTAAATTTAAGTAATTAAATTTTGGAAGTTTAAGCCCTGACAAAAATAGGAGGTATTGATTTGCTTTGGCTTGAAAGACCTAGCATGTCAGGTGTTTAAGAACAGCTCCTTCTTGTACTCCTGCAAACAAGTAAATATATCAGGAGACTGGCTTAGCCAACCACATAACCCATGATTGAACCCCAGTGCAAAAAAGCAGTATAAAAGAGGTAGAAGCAGGAATGGGCTACAAAGGAGGAATTTTGAAACATTGCATGGGCATGTAGGGATGGTGTGGAGCCAAAACTCACCTGGAGTTGACATTTGCAAGGGACATTAGGGAAGGAAGAAGAACTTCTACTGCTACAGTAGTAGTAAATGAATGAACACAGAAAATGTGGCCCATTGCTGAATGGGGTGGGTGACTTAGTGACTGCAGATGGAGGTATGGCTTTCTTTGCCTCAGTTTTTGCCAACGAAGTTTTCCAAGCCTCTCTGTTGTCAAACTACTAGTAGTGGAAGAAGATTGAGTCATGGATCTCCTGAGAAATCTCAACCCATACAAGTGCCTGGGATCAGAAGGGAAGCATCCAAGTGTGCTGGCTGATGTCCTAGTGATATCATACACTATCATCTTTGAAAGGCCATGGATATCAAAGTTGACCCCTGATAACCTAAGAAAAGCAAATATTCCACCTGACTTCAAAAGATAGATCATTTCGAGCAAAGGTTGTTTCTGAGAACATAGAAAGGAAGGTGATTTGGAATAGCAAGCATGAATGTACCAAAGATATATGATGTTTGACTGACTGATTGTCCTCTGTGACGCTGGTGAAGAGCCTGGAGAACCAGTCTTATGAGGAATGGCTGAGAGAACTGGAATTGTTTAGTCTGGAGAAAAGGAGGCTGAGGGGAGACCTTATCACTCTCTACAAATGCCCAAAAGCAGGTTGTAGTGAGGTGGGGGTTGGTTTTGTCTCCCAAGTAACCTGTGATAGGACAAGAGGAAATGGCCTTAAGCTGCGTCAGGGGAGGTTTAGATAGGATATTAGGAAAAATTTCTTTACAGAAAGAATGGTCAGGCACTGGAACAGGCTGCCCAGAGGGGTGGTGGAGTCTACCATCCCTGAAGGCATTCAACAAACATGTAGACGTGGCACTTCAGGGCATGGTTTAGGAGACATGGTGGTGTTGGGTTGATGGTTGGACTTGATGATCTTAGAGACCTTTTCTAACCTTAATGATTCTATGATGAAGTAACTCGATTTGTGAATGAAGAGAGAGTGATAGATGTCATCTACCTTGACTCTTGCAATACTGTCCTCAAATGCTACTTGGGACATTACGGTCTCAATGGGTAGACTTCTATATGGGTTAATAACTGGCTAGATCATTGGGCTCAAAGGGTAGTGGTTAATGGTTCATGCTTTGCCTGGAGGCTGGAAAGGTTTCATATAGTGGGGCAGGGGGGGGCAGAAATCAAGATGCAGATAACAGCACTGGGACATGTTGCTCTGGAGCCTCCACCATGGAGGCTTTCAGGATTCAGCTGGGCAAAGCCTTGATCTGAGCACCCTGCTAGGAATTTTGGTGTTGATCCGGCCTTTGAGCGTGAGGGTGAACCAGAGACCAGCTGAGGGCCCATCCAGTCTAAGTGAGTCTGTGACCCTTTAGTGTAAGGAGGCAGCATTTCTCTGGTGAGAGTCAGCTGCAGTGATTTAAAAATGGACAGAATTGATGCAGAACCACAGTGAGGCTTCTGGGGGTAATCACCTGGCAAGCAGCTTACTCTTGCTCAATAGAGGTAACTACTAAAAGCAAGCCATGAACTGGCTAGTCCCATTGCCTGTCTACTTATGTCCCTTTAGCATCAGAATTAATTACCGTTGCAAGCTGTAAGTGGCAGTCTAGCTTTCAGAAACAAGTAAGGCAATGCGCATTTTCTACCTACTTTGTCGGTGAGGGACATAGCTGGCTGTGTTCCATTGCAGAGCAAGTTCATTAATATAATGGGCAGAATGATAAGATAATGACTGCTTAGGGCTGTCTGGGTCTCTGCGTGAGCCAGCAAAGGCAGGACGTGGGAACAACTGCAAAAGCAAAACCAAAGAGTAAACTTATTTTTATTATCTTGCCAACTGGGGGGAATCTGCAAAGCAGCACCCAGCACCCGGGCAGAGGCACACAAGCGGGCATGCAGGCACTATGGAGCTCAGTCCATGCTAAAGGATCACTGAATCTGCTGTCTCCACCTGTATTTCACTGACTCTCGCAGGCATAGTTTACCACTGTGCTTTGATCTTTCTCACAGCAAGGCAGGAATCTCAATCATGTTCAAGAGGGTGCCTCTAAGTCTCTCACAGGCCAATGTTGTCGAAACACAGAAGTTCCACTTGTCTAACACACAAGGCTAAACAACAGTATGTTATATGTTTTTCTACACCTCAGCTATAGGTCACTTGACCATGTTTATAATCCTCCTTGCCAGTCTTCTGTTGTTTTCCCAGTCTCTATGAAACCTGACTTTTCACATGATGCTTAACATCATGCTGCCTCTCACAGCTTGCTCTTTGCAACTGTGCAGTGGTGATTCAAAACCTGATTTATAGGGTACTAGACAACCATAAAGAGCCCTACCATGATATGCAGGTCTGTTTCTGCTGCCAACAGATGTATGAACTCTCTCATAGATTATTTTTTACTTTCTTTTTAAAGAAAATTAACTTTTGTTGTGGCTAGGACTGTGACGTTAACCAGCAAAACAGGAAATTAAATTTCCCTACAATGACCAGTGGCTCAGTCAGAGAATTCCTGCCATTCCTGGCAGCTAATTTTTCCACAGAAAACACTTCTAGAAAGCAACCAAGCCAGAAGTTTTGTGAGACTATTTTCTGGGAGAGTTGTCATTGTGGGATGGATGTTGAATCGGGAAGAAAAATGTCATGTATGGTGAAGAGCAGTCAGCAGGAACCAGCAGCTTTGTGTGCCAGACTGAAGAGGAGCTGGAGCATTTTGCACTTTAGGATATATTAATTCAGCCAGATAGCTAGAGCATTGTCCTGGTTTTGGCTGGGATAGAGCTAACTTTCTTCCTAGTAGCTGGGTCAGTGCTGTGTTTCAGATTTAGCATGAGAACAACGTGATAGCACACTGATGTTTTATGTTGCTAAGCAGTGTTTATACTAAGTCAAGGACTTGTCAGTTTCCCATGCACTGCCAGCAAGAAGCTGGGTGGGAGCACAGCCAGGACAGCTGACCCCAACTGGCCAAAGGGATAACCCATGCCATATGGCATCATGCTCCATACATAAGCTGGGGGGAGTTGGCAGAGGGACAGCGATCGCTGCTTGGGGGTGGTGGACAGGGCATTAGTCGGCGGGTGGTGAGCAGTTGCATTGCTTGTTCTTCCTGAGTTTTGTTTCTCTTTCTTTTTGTTATTTTCCTTTTTTATATAATTATTTATTATTATTGTTCTTGTTATTACCATTGTTACTATTAAACTGTTCTTACCTCAACCCATAAGTGTTCTCACTTTACTCTTCCAATTCTCTCCCCCATCCTGCTGTGGGCAGGGAGTGAGAAAGCAGCTGTGAGGTGCTCAGCTACTGGCAGCATTAAACCACCACAAGCATTCAGAAAGATACCTTTAGTATAAAACTGTGAGGTGAAGAGCTGAACTTCCAGGGCAGATACCGTCTATGTGCACCCATGCCTTCAGCACAAAGTAATGTTTAACCTGTTCTGACCAGGTGACTTTCTCCCTCCTGAAGTATTTTGAATTTCTGGGACAACATCCAGTGTAGATGTAACAAAACCTTGTCTGTTCTTCTGATCATCTCAGTCTTTTTGGAAGCTATTCAGCTATATCCTTTCCTTTGTTAATTTGGCCAAGCACAGGCTTTGGCTCTGTCATTTCTCCCTCTTCCAAATAATCTGTTTTTCCCCCTCAGCCTGTCAAGAAGTCAGGATTTATTTGCCTAGCAACGGGAATATGGAAAGACAAATTTGTGGCAAGGAGCTGAGACTTGTGGCCATTTCAGCTGACAACATGCTGCAGTCTGCTTCCTCCAGGAACTTTCATTTGAGTTTCTGTTTCCCTGTCACTGGTGATGATTCATGTGGTCTGAAGAGCTGCCACACGTCCCTCTCTGTGACTCACATACAGCTATCAGAGACTTCACCCTTGCTAATCTCACAGTCTCAAAGCTGTCAGCCTAGACATGGAATCACAGTGGCCATTTGTATGTTCCCGAGCCGCTTGGAGCTGTTCTCCAAGAGAGTGCCTTAGTCTGTCCCTGTATTTCAATTTTCTGTCCATTCCTTGTGTCTCCACAAAACTCTGTGTTTGTCTTCTGAAAGGAACATCTCTCTCTCTGTGGTCCCCAGGTTGCACTTCCTGAAGGTAAAGGTAGCTGTGATCAAGTGTTTGTGCACACAGTTGTGGGGGGATCTGTAACACTCACCCAAGCCACTGCCTGGAGAGGGCAGGATACAGATGTTTCCACCCAGTCCTAGCGGCCATGTCTCAGTGACTGCAGTGATTTAGATGGGAACCTTGGAGGACAGGGAATATAACCTGAGAAATAAATCTAAGACTACCCGAGCTTTTTACATTGTACCTTCTTGTCAGCTGTTCCCTGAAAGAATTTCAACCCCATGATATGATCAAATATATCCTCTGCTCAGGCCACCTGCTGATTAGCCTTGAAGTTTCAGGTGCTACATGGATACCAACACCAAACAATGAAACAATTCAAAGCTTTTGTTGAAGGCATTTCATTGTCCAAGAAAGCATTTGAAAAATCAATATATTTTCCCAGCTTTTTAAGTTCATATTCATGTAAGTTCATGAGTTTGAGCTTTTGAACTTCTAGAAATCTCTCGACATCAGGCGTGCTCAAAGGGAACATTTTACTTTGTCTCTGGCACAAAAATGTGTCTGCATGTCTCTTAATGTCGTACCTTCTTTATCTAAGGCAGTGTTCTCCTGTGCATTTTTTTTTTCCTTGCATCATTGTTATATAAACAGCTTTTTTGTTTGCATATGTGGGTGGTAAGATTGATTGGGAGGTTCTAGCAGGTACTAGGTAGGGTGTGTTAATCCCGAAGGGGGAGATCTTCTTGGGTGTTTTGTTGTTTTGTTTTGGTCGCACAGGAAACAAACGCTGTTCAAACTGTTTTAATGCAATCTCCACCCCTTTTCCTGTCTTCTAATCACAATAGTCCTTCACCTATGGGCCATCATCCTCAGTTTCTTGTCACTTGCTTTATAAAAGAATCAATAGTGAGATTTTTATAAGCCTTTAAGTATTTGATTAGTGCATCTGTGGGTGAATATATAAGGGGTGTTACAAGGTAGATTCTGCTTTCCGTGTGTGTGCAGTCCAGGTTCATCCCAGGTTAAGAAATACGAAGTTACTTTATCAAATAATCTAGGAAGAATGCCACATGAGTGGTAATTTTTGGCTTTCTGTACATTTCTTAACAGTGTCTTTTCAAGTTGAATTCAGAATCTTTGTTTCTAAATTCTAATTCTTACCCATAACCAAGCATGAACAAGTACATATTACTAAATAAAAATGAGCATTTGCCAAAATCTACACTATTTAATGAAAAAAGTTAACATCTTTGTTTTTCATTCCGTGACAAGTATACTGTAGATATATGCTAAGTCTGATTGTTCTTAAAATCTACGCGTTTTCAAGGTGTAGAAAGCTTATCAATTCTGTAATCTGTCTTCATTTTCAGATGTATATTAATGGAACTGGTATGTTGATGTGCAGTAGTGTGAAATGTTGGATATGCTGAGTGCATTAGTAGGACTTGGCAAAGTAATTATGAGTAAGTTTGTGTCCTGAGACAGGAGACATGTTCTTTGGGAACTGAGGAGTAGTTTTAGTAAAATGCAGTTTCACATTGGGTTAAACTTTTTGTCCCAGGAGAGTTGTAATTTATTGCAACCTTGAAAAAAGAATTAATTGGCCCCCTCACAGGTCTTGCTCACCAGTAAAAGCTAAAGAATTAAAAATCTGCAAAAGATGGCTGTCTTTAACCAGGGATACAGAGGGTCAAGAAGGGCTGCAAGGGGGCCATCCTTTTTTCATCTGCCTATTGTAAGGGTGGATAGCTGAGCAGGCTGGCACCAAAGTTCTGGCCCTTGGGCATTGGTGCTCAGTGTAGAAACCTAGCAGAGGATATGTTACAGCAGCAGTTTCCAGCACGAAGTAATGCCTACAAGATCCTTCCATCTCCCTCCATGTACAAAGTCTTCCCAAGCACACAGGTTCACCTGTCTGTTTCCAACAAGCTTTTCTCTGCACTTCATTAGCATCTTGGCTCTTCCTAAATTTCTGTTGTGACAAAAGAAATCTCTTCTCTTTATTGTCATACTATATAAAGGAAGTTCTGTCAACAGCTCTTTGTTTTGATAAAGAAATCACTGTGGCTCTTGCATTAGAGAACAGGCTCTCTGCTAGTAAAGAACAAGGTGTTACCAAGCATGACAGATCAAAAATGGAGCTCTGTCAGCTTCCATCTGACCCCCAAACCAACATATCAGTTAAGTGATGCTTTTGAAAATGTTGGTGTGAACTTATTTATGCTTTCAGCACAGCATAATTAAACCAAGCAAATGAGAAGGTAAAAGTCAGCTTTACCCATCAATAGGTGGAAAATATTTTAAAATTTGTAGAGATAAGGTACTATTAGCTTTTTATATCTGTGATTCAGTATAACTGGCGACCTTTTGAAAACTTGTCTCGTATGTGGGCTGAGAATTAGATGGGTTTATGTAAGTGAAGTGAAGCATGTTTTTATTTGATTTTGTCACTATTATTAGCTGACATTTTGGCTTTTTTAACTGTTTCAGTATGTACCTGATGAGAAACAAAGCATTGTAATCCTGTGATTTTGTTATAAAGATGTTAACATTTACAGGAAACAAAATTTTGTTCAATGACAAGTTATGTAGATTCTTAAAACATCAGGTAGGCGTGCTTATTTTTATTCCCTGCTGAATGCTTTATATGTGTCAAAAATGTATGTTATTGGGGAAGGGGAGTGTTGTATGGGGGGGGGAAGCCCCACCTATACAGTTCATTCTTTTAGCATGGTAGTGTTATACAATCTCAGTTGGTTTTGGCCTCATTTCCTATAGAAACAAGACTTATTTAGTGATACTATGTGTCTGTCAACTCCTTAACAACTTGTGAACTAGTCAGCTATTTTCAGTCAGATTTGACAAAGGCATATCATCCACTCTTTCCTTAAAGTAGGCAGCTGGGCACAGGAGAAGGGCCCTCCACATTCCCTGTTGAAAGAGAAGCTGCAGTGTGAACTCATTCTTCCAGTACTCTGGAGAATCTGCAGTACAAATGAGACTTGATCTACATCCCAAGTAAGAAGGAAGTTTCTGTCAGTGTGCTGCTTTGACATCTAAGTCAGTCAACATGAGACACACATTCCCAGAGTTCATGGTGCTCTGTTTACTTCTGCTCTAACTCATTTCTGCATGGTGCATATCTTACCGTTGCATTTCTCTTGAATTTGTTTAGACTATAACCTTCCTGAGATAACGACTACTTCAGTCCTCTTCTTGTAAAGTACTTGGTACAGGTAGGAGCATTACCTATTAAGTGTACCTTCATTCACAGGGATTTTCATCAAAGTTTTCCCACTTTTTAAAATATCAGTAATTTGTTTTCAGTATTGTGTAAAGCAGTTGACCTGTCTCCTGTTCTAGTTGCTGCTAGTAAGTCAGGCTAGAAAAGTGTATCTTGGTCTCATTTCTTATGGGACATTTCTCCTCTACCAGTGGTATCAACAGATGAAATGTGACTTCAAGTTAAATGTTATACTTACTGTTTTGTAATTCAATTCTAATTCAGTCATACAACAGTTCGTCATCTTTAAGGAAATCTGGTCCAAAGGTGAGCAGATTCAAACTCCTCATCATCATCTGGCTGGTGTTTACCTGTTCCACAAAGGCTGCATGATTTCCATTCACCTCCTGTTGATCAAGTATCAACTACTCAGCAACCGCATTCTAGTGGGAGCTGTATTTCAGGACGTTAGCATAAAGGCAGAAATGGAATGGATGCAAACCTCTCACTCTGTGACAGGTAGTTGCTGTAAGCTTGGGCTGAAGGTTGATAGTTAGGCACTGTAGAGAGCTTTGACTTCCTTGAGATTTAGGTGATCAGAATATTTTGGTTTTCAGGGCTACCCATTGAATAACTTGAATAGTGTGGAAAGCCTGTTAGAGCTTTTAACCAAATATCCAAGAAAGGTTTCTGTCTTTAAAATGTAGTCTGGCAGAGGATGGTTTGAGGTTTCTTTAGTTTTCCTATTATTTTGAGTGATGTTTTTCTGGGAAAAATAATCAAAATATCTCCGCACCCTGACACTTCTCAGGAAGTAACCACCATGGCTGACTGACAAAAATTTGTTTTCAGACCTTACTGTTTGCTGCTTATTCCTATCTTCCTTTTTTTGCAGCCCCGCACATCTTCCTGGCTTATGGCTAATGTTTCAAGGCTATGTTTAGTAACTACTGCGTAACATGTTGCATTCTTGGCCGTGCTACATCCTCACTTAGCTCTGTGGCCAAAAAACCCAGCCATTTTCCACAGGACTCATGCAGGGTTTTCAGTGCAATATTTCAGCCGAAGTATGAGAGATGGGCATCGATCATGTGTAGCAATTGTATTTGCCAACTACACCTTCTTGGAATAGGAAACAGCTTTACCTATGAGATCATGATGGCAGAGTTACCAAGTCTGATGATAAATCTTCTCATACAATTTCTTGAAACTCATGGAAGAGGCAGATGAGCCAGTATTGCTTCCTATGCTATTGAGCAAAGAACTTTTTTCTTCACTTGACACAATTGCTGGAGTCTTGTTTCTTTCTTAGCCTCATTTAGCCATGGCTAAAACAAGCAGACACACCTGCACTCTATTCACATGTTCTGGCAGATCATTGTAAATTGTAAATTTGTGATTTTGGGGGGGGGTGGGGGGAAGTGTGTGTTTCAGCCCATGTTCCTCAACATAAGATTTAGCAGAGCTCATTAACAACACTGTTTTAACAATTGAGTAGGTAAGAACATTGCCAGGACTTTGAAACATTCTGTGTTTTGAAAAGATAATTAAATTGGAAAAAAAAAAATCAAAACTCCACACACATGGAAGACGTTGGAAGAGAAGGATTTTCCTAAAGCTGCCAGAAATAGGTCCTTATGAATGGGTACTGGTCACTTTTGGAATAGGAAAATTAATTCTCAAGCTGCATAATATCTAATTTATCTAATATTGGTTAGGCTTGCATATTCAGATTACTTACCAGCTAGACACAAAACCATGTATGTGATAAGCCAAGAAGGTTATAATTATAAATAAACAGTTTGATTTCGGTCCTGCTTTCACATCTGTTGTGAGAAAACCATATTTGTGCATAAGACATACCTGCATAGCGCAATTTCTAATTATTCAAGGGGCAATATCAGGGACAAGGAATCATAGCTGACCTTTTGTAACTCCTCCTCACTTTCAAGTCAAGGTCAGTAAAATCTGTATTAGTCAACAGAAGGGACAAAGAGCGCTCTCACAAATGACAACTGGCAGGTCAGGGTGGAAATGGGGGAGTGAGATGAAGCAGTGGTTGAACTGGAGAGTCTCGCTTGCTTGGTTGTCCTGATGAGTGAGCCGTGTTCAGCAGTGTGGTAGTGCTCAGGTGGAGTGAGGTGGAGCGAGGTGGAGCTGCCGGAGGGAGCAAAATGCACTGTGAGAACTATGTCAGGGGAGTGTTGAGCTTGCTGGGGGTGCTGGTGTAGCTGGAGGCTAGAGAGGGAAAGCCAAGAGGAGGTGAAAGGTGGATGGGTTGAGTCTGTGGCAGATGATCTCAGCCAGGATGAAGGCAAGGAACTGAGGGGAAGGAATGGTGCAAGGAGGGGAAGATGTAAATCTGTAAGAAGCTGGAATCTTAAGGGAAGGGGGTTGATTTTTTTTTTCCTTCCTGTTTTTTTCAAATAGCAAAGAAATAGGGCTGGCAAGCGGATAGCCACAGAAACAGTAATTATTTCACAGCCAGCGTGTGTATTGACTAACACATAGTACTCTGAAATGAAGTACTTTAGTGTTGGCTGAACATTTAGTTAAAACAAAAGCAGCAGTGCTTGCCGTGGCTGCTACTGCCAGCTTTTTACCACACTCCCATTTGGAGAATTCTAGCATCTTTTTTGTAACTGTTTGCAACACCTTTGTTCTGTTTGTCTGGGCTACTAAGAGTGCTTTAATCCATTTTGTCCTACACTCTTCAAGAATATACTTAAAATTTACAATTTTCTTTCCAAATCCAAAATTGGGCTGTAGTATTTCTGGGGAAATGTGGTCTCTGCAGTACGTCTCTTAAGATATCAAAAGCAGATTTGAGGGCTATGTGGGACTGAGATGGATCTTAGAAAAGGAGGAGAGAATTGCAGTTTTTTGTATAGGAATGCAAGCCTTCCGCATTATTCTAGTGGGGTTTGTAATGCAGGAAAAAGTTGGTAACACATAGCTCTTGTTCATTACAGAGATACAGGGACATAAATGGAATTTCAAAATAATTAATCTCTTCTTTGCAAACTAAGCGGTCAGATTTTTGGAATGGCTCCCGCAGAAAATGAAAATCTTTCAAAACTCTGTGGTCTGTGATCTTTTGTCCTGAAAGCGCAGGAACGCCCATTTCAAATATTCTCCATTCTTGGCATGAATTTGCTGCCCCAGAGATTATGTTCTGTTTTAATGCAAATAATCTACATGGTGTGATGCACCTGAGTGAGGGTAGTTTAAAGATTTGACATTCCATTTTAATGAAGACATAAGTGATAATCTGAACCTTAAGCATAATTATATTTCTATTTTCTATACCTTCCTGTACATCTTCAATTGCCACTGAACTGACTGACAGTTGTTGCATTTTCAGTTCTCTAGGCATGGTGTAGGACCCAATCTTACTATTTGGTTATCCTCAAGCAATTTTGGCATACTGTGGATAGATCTAGCCAAGCCTACCTTTTGGGCAGCGTGTCTATGATAGAATCCCAGTTTGGATACTCTTGCATTGTTTTTTCTTTAAAAAAAAAAAAAGCCTTCTAATCTGTTTTGTTCATTAACAAATAACTGAGGATACTGGATTTTACCCTCAAACTTTGGCTTATAGTGATTCTGTGAAAATGAAGCAGCAATGCATTTGGTAAGGCAAACTTTTAAGTAAACTACCTGAACACAGAATTTATGTTTGAAAGTATTTGACATGAATTGATATAATCCCTCTGCATGCTTTTCTCTAACTCTTTTGAAATGGACATAACTTTTTGTTGGTACCTTTCAGGGTGCCTCAGGGAAGCCAGTGCCTTTCCTTGTACATTTCTGTATCATTTCCACACAGCAGCTCCAATGAACATGGCTATATTGAGCACTTTAGTCTGAACTGCCTTAACCCTCCTTTCATCCAAAAGGAGAAACCTCTAATTTATTTCTCTTTTAACTTGACTTAAATTGATAGCTCATAGTACACTTCTGGGATTAGACTCTAGAACTGGATGGGGATATGAACTGCCACCTCTTTCTGTATGGACGTAGGCAAGACTCAAGCCAGACCACTGCTCTGATTGAGCTGAGTCCAGTTCTGGAGCCACCACCTCTTGCAGAGGGAAGGTACCACCAAGGTGTCTTGCTTTCATAAAATTCAGCATCAGCAAGCCTGCCAGCTCCTGTACAAGCTGTGAGCCAGGAGCCCCTGCCTGCCACTGAGGCAAGACCTTGCCTTCAGGCATTGCAGAAATCACCTGCCACATGGGCTGACTTACTGCAAAATAAGGAGTGTAGCTTGGCAGTGGAGGGCATTATATGTGATCTGCCAGCCTGGAGTGGAAGCACTGCTGGTTAAAGAGAAGAGTAAGAGACATCATTGGAAACGTCAGGTCCTCCCATAATTCAAGCAATTATTTAAACAGGTAATTCATGCTAATTACATAGTTTAGCCTTTACAGCTGACTGCTCTGTTTTTCTGGAAGCAAGATTAATCTTCTTTATAAGTTTCTCTAGGGCCTTGTGCTGGTGCCCATAGCTGCGTTTCCTGAGTGCCGAGTTGTGCTTTCTTTGGAGCCCACAATGCCTTAGCCATATTCCCCCACCAATAGACCCTGGATTCTGCCTCATCAGTCCCTGCTGTTGGGAGCTCTACCTGAGTTTTGTTCTAAGAGCTTCTACTTTCTTTCTCCTGAACAGAAAGCAGAAAATAAATAAGATGTAGGAGCTGCAAATAATGTTTTACAATACTTTTTATCCTCCAGCAGCTGCTATGCTCTGAGACATTAGCTTTGATCCATAAAAATGAAGAAGAAAGGCAGGGGTGGGAGGGAACAGACAACCATATTACCTGGTATGAATTTGGTCCCCAAAGGGGGATATTCTTGAATTATGATGGTTATTCTGCATGTCCCTCTTGCCATTCTTAATTATGTATCAGCTGATTTTTTTATACAGGCTAAAGTTATTTCATTAGTCCATAAGGGACCTGTCAGGACTGGCACATAAAATTTCTTAATTCAGCTTAGGATGATTAATTTGCTATATGAGAATGAGGGGAGTGCAGAGCTTCCTTCCCTGTGGAATGGGAAGGAATGTAAAAGAAGAAACTATCAGAGTATGCTAGTATTGTTTCAGAATTTGCTGTGAAGCATTATGTCTGAAACATCTAAATATTTACCTACAGGAGTGTCTCCTTAGACAGGTTTTGTGAGGAGTTTATGTGCGTGAGACCTCAGGTAGTTTATTTTTTATTTACCCCACTGAAACTGAGCTTTACTAATTCTTTATCAACTGATTTGTACCATAGGACATGCTAGAGAGATCATATTACTTTGCGCATGTGGACATTCCTCAGAAATAAATTGTATTTTTCTCTGCTAGATGGTAGGATGTAAGTAGGTAGTTCACCCTCTATAAGTAGTTACTAGATTAAGTAAGTTGTCAGAACAAATCTGAGACCTCTCCCCACTGCAGTTGAAAGACACCTGCACCTTCTGTCATTGCTCGTTATTTGCCTCATTGCACAAATATATTTGTAGCAGCCAGAGAAGGGCACAACATTAATCTTATGTTCAGATTTGTAATTTTTTCTTTTTTTTTCAGATGTCAAAGGGTAGAGGTGAAACATGAGGTCTCCTGAAAAAGGCTTGTTTATCTTCTATGTGAAGTTTTATTGTGCTTGCTTATCATGTATACCTTTAAATAACTATTTCAGAAATATGAGACTATTTCTTTTACTAGTACTTTAAAATCTTTGCATTTCAATGGGCTTTAAAACTATGCTCCTTTCTGAGAGAGAGCACCTTCCTTTTGGGTTTTGTTGATAGTGCTTATATTTGAGAAATAAGATTGGTGTGTAGGCATCTTCTGTCACCCCTGAGATGCATGAGGTAGCTCAGGAGAGTGTATGGTAATGAGATAGAAATAACAGGGGAGTTTGTGTGGCCACAAAAGGGGAGGAAAAAAAGTCTGTACAGTCTTTGTTAGCCAGAACTGTGTTCACTGATTTGTAAAGTGTGCTGAACAGATTTAAGTTCTTCAAATACGGACAGTTGCCAAAGCCAGAGTCATGTTAATTTTATTTTAATCTTAAACTGAAACTCTATAATTCTACATCCTTCTCCCAGAGGTTCTCTCCATCTACTTGCATTTTGCCCTGTGCAAAATGTGTATCAGCTATTTCCGGAGTGCTCGGTCTTTTCTGTTCCACATTTCATGTCATGGTGAGGTTTCTAAATGGAAGTTAAATGGGAAAACTAGGTAATAAAGCTTAAAAGTGCTTTGAGGTGTCATCTAGTCCATTTCTGTACAACAAGGCAGACTCAGTTCTACTCAGGCATAGTTTTATGCTAGAATATCTTGAAGGCTGTTCTGGAGCCTCTTAGCCCATAAATTGTGCCACTCTGGTTTGGGATTTTGGTAAGAGACTGAGAGCACTGCTTTCTGGTATCTTTTGCTAGACAATATTAGCTTTGACTATACATAAAATATTCCTGACAGGTTTGTTTACACCCATCTTAAACAGCTCCATGGCTCTAGCTTCATGTTTAACTGTTTTTATCGGGAGAAAGTTCTTTCTAATGTCTGATTTAGATCACCTTGGCTGTGATTTAAGTGAGTTGAGGCTTTCCAGAGCATAGATTATTCTCTTCCTGTTGCAGTTACCTTCTACATGTTTAAAGACTCTTAGGCTACCAGTCAATAGGATTTTCTCTTCTCCTTAGACTAGACAATTCAAATTCTTTCATTCTTTCCTCATAACTTACTTGACCAGACTTTATGCTTCTCTTCCCAGCTCTTTCTATTTGATTCACCTCTTCTTTCTCAAAGTATTGCACAAAGTTGGATGGAGTACTTCAGCTGAGACCTGCATACTTTTTAGCAGCACTAGACTGGTTTGTCCTTTTGCCCTTAACATTATTTTCTGAGATGGCTGGTTTTTTTCTAACTCCTTTTAGCTTTAATATTGCTTCCTATAGAGTTGCCTGCTATGTCTGAGTACAGTTGTGCTCTCCTGAAATCTGTTGTTCTGCTGTTCCATTTCCTGTTTTTCCTACGTCACTTGATTTCTACCATTTTATGATCAATATAAATGAAAACCTTGACTTAAAGTACCCTAATGTCTACTTAAAGTGCTTCCAATGTGCAGCAATGTTCTGAGTATCATTTTTTAATTTGCCCCACAGCAATATAGGAAGAAATAATATTGGAGGTAAGACAAAGGCTTGTGAAATGTCCACAACTGTTTTTGCTATGAGCAATGGGTCTAATGAAGCCTGATTTCATCTTGGTTTGTGTCCAGCATCTTCTACCACCCCAGAACATCCCAGCTTGCCTGGCACATCCTCACTTTACATACGGGCAAGAGACAGAGTGTGCTGAGCCTTGTTCAGAGCTATGTGGATGCTGGCTCATGGATCATTACTTACTGTATCACTTACTGTGTAGCACATAGGTTTTTAGGACAGAAGAATTTGAGGAAGATGAGAGACAGCCATCCTATAAACATGCCAATAGTCTCACAGTACATCACTTGTGTAATGCACTCCAAGAATGGCTAAAGAGCCAAGTTATTGCTGTCTTTTCTTCAGCACATGGATTTGGATCTCTTCGCATTATCAAGGTCGGATTTTTGTGAAGCTTTCAGGAAAGTTCATATCTTGAAGACCTCCGTTCTTCAGTCAGATTTGACTGAAATTGGTCTATGAGATCAAAAACTACTAGAGGGGTAATTGCAGACAGAGGGGTAACATGAGGGCATAAGCCATTGCTTTCTTAGAAAACAGGCTAATTCAACTGACTTTTTGCTTCTTGCTATGCATTTGAAAAGTTGTCTTCCCTTGCTGAACCAACACACACACTTCAGTCACCTCTTGCCCTCAGTATTTCACCTGATTTTTGTGTCTTGAATTTTTGGTGTGCTGCTTTTTCCTAATCCTTGTCTTTTCAGCCAAGAACCACAGCCTCTAGGTGCTTGCCTCTAGGTAGATGTAGATCTACTGATGAAAATTAGTGGTGCGAGGACTTTCCTTTTTGTCTATATCTAGACTGCTATAAAACCTGAGAAGAGCATTTATTCAAGGGTGATTTCTGCAAACCTGCTAGTTACAGAAGGTTCGGATGAGAGAAAGCTAGCTATTCTCTTCTTCAGTGCTGTGACTTACATAATTACTGGAACAACTTTAAAGAGTATCTTAATGTATGATGCACTAAAAAAAAATCATGTAACAATTTATTTCAACAATTACTTTCTTTTTAGCTCTAAGATTGAATTAGCTAATTTAATAATGGTTAAAAAATACCATTACAATAAAATAACATTAAGAAGTCATCAAGACCCAGATCATCTTTTCCAATTCTACAAGGCAGAAATTGAAATCAGTGTGAAGAGACAGCCTCTTGCAGAACTGTTGTACCACCTCCAGGACCCTGGAGGAGCCCAGCTCTGAATTCTTCATAGGTATAGAGGTGGACATTACTTAATCATAACAGATTGAAACCACCTTTTCTTGATATTTTCCAAACAAAAAAATAGCTAGAGAAGGGCGCTACTGTTTCTGTAGAGTTTTAGGTGGAAAACAAATCTAAAGTAATTGGTTATCATCTGTGAAAATATATTGCTTTTCTGCATATATTCCACACAGGGTGGTGAATCCAGGTTACTCTGTAAACTTTTTGGGGTTCTCACAAGATAATTTGAGGATAGGTGGGCTACAGCCCTTGTCATGTTGTTAATTTAAGTGGTGCTCTGGTTTGGTCATGTATGCCAGTTCTGATGCAGGCTTTGGTATAGTCCATCTGACTTTAATTATGCCATGGGTACTGCTGCCAAGTTACCTAACTATTGTTTAAATGAATTCCTGTCTTGCTTAAAACAGCTTCTCTTGTGTTTGAAGGTGTCAAGCTACTAATTTTCTCAACTGTATTCCCACTGTGATGCGCTGTGAGACTATCGACACGTTTATAGGATGGCTGTCTCCCTCACCTTCCTCAAATTCTTCTGTCCTAAAAACCTATGTGCTGTACAATAAATGAGTTTATTCTGAATGGTTTTTTTCCCCCCTACAGCTCTTTTCTGATGCTTAAGTCCTGTTGTAACTCAGAGAAGGACCCTGTCTACCCAGATGTCCATTTTCCTACTGAGGTTTTAATTCCCCTACCTGCAAAACTAGCAACACAATCCTGATTGCCTCTTTCCCAGCTGTTCTTGAGAAATTCTGCTTTCCCCATTATTAAATTGGTGATTTTTTAATTATAGTATTTCATATCTCTCTCTTTCCTTTCTGTCCATGGTATGTCAAGAGATCTGTATTTAAATATCGTTCAAAAGTAGTTAATTACCTTGGAAGAGATAGCATAAATCCTGCTGAGACTCTGATTGCATTAACAAAACTGGCAGTAATTTTCTCTGTCGTCACCTTTCTGAAATATGACATTACTCCTTGCAATAATAGGAATGTCTTGGAGGGTACACTGTTTCAACTTAACCTGTGCATAACTCTCAGAATAATTAGAATAATGTGCAAATTATTCTAATGATATGCAACTTTCAGGTAGGAGGTGTGAATGCTGTAAATTACATTTGTGATCCTTTAACAAGGGACCTGATGTATTATGCCTTCCAGAAGTCTTCATCAAAATTGATGCTGTCAGCTCAGGAACCAATGATGGCCTGACACTGTTTTTGAAGTTTTAATACATTAGGATTGAAGTTTGTGATGTATTTGGCGTGATCCAGGAACACCGAGGGATACATCCATTCTGACAGGGGATATGTGTCTCATTATTAAACTGTTTCGATTTGTCACCTGTGCAAAACCCTGGCCCTGTTTAAAGCTGTTGTACTTCATAATGGGAAAAGCCCCAGGATCCACTGATGATTCAGTTACGCGAGTTAGCGCATAAGATCTGTCTGTTCACCTATAGAATTTTCTTCACAAGGAAATTTTGCAGGGAGAGCAATTTGATGTTAGTTAAAACATCTTCTGGTGTTCTTTGCAAAGTCACTATGTGGGAAATTGAGCTGTTGGATTGCTTCATGTAGATTTTAGCTCAGAATCCACACTGGGCAAAAACACTAACACTCTGGTTAGATCATCACAATTACCTTTCTGTTCAGTTAGTCTTGATCCCAGCAAATATTAGTTTCTTACCAAAAAATGTATATGAGATCCATAGAATGAATTCCTAAATGCTATATCACTTCTAGGAGAAATTTCCTGTATTAGTAGATCATGGCCAGTGATGTGCGGAAACTGACAGCCTTTGAAGTGATACCACTTCATCATCATAGAGGTGTTTGTTTGTTTATTCTTAAAGCCAAAGCCATAGGATTTGAATGATCAGGAGATATTCTAATGTGGCCAGGCAGCATGAATCTGTAGCTTACTATAAGCTTTGGAAATAATAGCAAACACTTGCTGCAACTTGACTCCATGAACTACGTCAGGATTGCTGTAACCTAGGCATTTCATCCGGGTCTTTTGTCTGCTTCAACGTGCCTGGCTTTCTACTCTGTAATTGCTGTAAGGTTAGGAAATACCTTCTAGTGTTTGTAAGTATCTCTCTAGGTAGTGAACTTGTTTTGTCTCTAATAATTTGAAATTATTAAGCTCCATCTTTGCCCTCATGCTTTCCTAGTTATGTTGAGTTGAGTCCACTTCACATTTTCTGGGAGTAATGGCAAACAGAATAATAGCTGTATCAGGCACACATATTCCTTTGTCTTTCTGGTGTTTCTTGCTATTGCTTGTAAAGTTCAGATGAGAAGCCTTTGGGAGAAGAGTTTACTACGCAATTCATTTATCTCCCGCATACTGTTTGATATAAGTGCCTTACTTAGTTGGTATCGGATAGTATCTGTTATGGTTTATATTGCAATTTCTGAAACCTATGGTTCGACATAGTGTTTTCTTAGATTTTTGTCCCCATCATTGCATTGCATTTTCATGGATTGCAAACAACATTTGTCCTCAGTCTGTGTGCATGACTCTAAGCTTCTGTGCTGTAGAGAGATGTATGCGACTTCTTTTGACAGTCACTGTAGTACAACCATTCTGCAATGTGTAATTCTACTTGCGGAACTAAATTCATACCAGATGAAACATGCTGATCTGTAGGTTTTGCAAAAATTGCACACGGTAGACACTTTACTTAATAGTTGCAAATAAAATCCATTGATGCCAGAATGCACATTGCTTGTAGCATGTGCAGGGCTAGAAATCCATATCTTGACATACCAGGCTAAGAGACTTCTTGAAGAATGTAAACATGTGCATAAAAACTTACAGAACGAAGACAATGAAACATGCATCTTCCAAGTTCATCTTAGTTCTAGTTTGGACCTTTTGGCACTGGTGTCACTAGACTTTTACCAAGTTCTTTTCTTCCTGAATGTTGTTTATGAGTATGTATTCTGCATCCTTCCAGCCTCCTATGTTGCACTCAAAAGTACCGTTTCAGTGTTAGTCTGAAAATTATATAGTAAGGGTATTGTTTTCCTAAATATATAACAAATTTTTCTGTTTAACAGTATATTTCTAATGTGCTTGTCATTCATGTCTCTATTTTCATAGTATTAGTGTCATAGTTGGCATTGCAGACTTGATTATTTGGTGCCAAAAGAATTTATTATAAGGCAAATATGTTGCAGTTTAACTTGTGCTCGACTGAAAAAATTATGCAAGTCTGGAAGGTGAAGATTCTGTCTTTTCATACCTTTGTCATTATTTCTGTGGTATGCTGTCATGAATCCGTACGGAGAGGCGGTAAGTTTTTAGTCAGTAATTAGATGACAGTTGATTAACAAATCAAAAACATTCTCTCGTGCTTGTGAAAAAGGACCCAATCTTCATACAAACTTCAAGTAGAAGAACAGAACAAGCAGCAGTTAATACTGTTTACAGGGAGCAAACTTTTCAGAGTTCCTGAGTTGTTAAATTCTAAATCTCTGGCAAGTTCAATAGCACATGGATTCCTAAGTTATTCTAAAGGCTTCTTATATTTCCTAAACCTTCTGTACAGTCTTGGAAATTTTACTCCTAGTCCTTATTGGTTGCCTTAATACCAGATATATATTTTTTCTTGAAACTTCAGCAGAAATCAATAATCAGTCTAAACAAGGATTCTGCAGACACACAGTAATAAGAACTAAATTTTTTTTGGCTGGGTTGCTATTTATAGTTTGTGTTGTGTGAAGATTGTACTTTCCTGAGGCTTTGTCACATTGCAAGAGGCTGTGACCTTCATTTTAGCACCTTATAGATGTATAAGTTTCATAACTATTTTTAATTTAAGTCTTGTCTGTATAGCTCAGTAAGCTATAAATTCCCCATGTAGCTGTTTTTGGTTTACATTTTAGAAACTTGAGCCTGTAAGATATGAAATGTATTGTAACAGAAAAGGAACCACATATTTAAAGTAAAGCATATCATTGCCAGAAACTGAAGAGACTTGTAATCTCAATTCATGTCAATAGTATATTCATCTTAAGAAATTTCTGATTTCTATATTTCTGTTTCCTTTTTTCTTTTCCTGGGGACTGCATACAATCATTAAGAATCCCCCAGTGTCTAATGAATGCCTAAGTATGGTGGGTTTGGGAAAACGTGTAATTATGGCAGTCAACCTAGTGAGTTTGCATGGAACCCGACAGTTTTATTCTTTGAGATCCAGCCTTCCAGTGACAATGATCCATAGGGAACAGAATTGCACACCAGCCACTCCAAACTGTGACTGTCCAGTGGCAAGCCCTGGGTGGGATTCAGCTGGACTGTACCCTTCTCACAGCTAAAATGGGACCCCATATAGTACCTCCATCTTCAGCTTCTGCTCCAGATGGGTATGGGCCTTCATAGGTCCTGTCATCCCCATGTGGCTGTCTCACATACCCCCATGGACATCTGAAATCACCTACATTTAGGGTCTTGTCCCAGATGCTTTTCTCCTCCTGTTAGGGAGGAAACATCTGTGTAGAACCAAATCATCTGCAAGCAATCAGATGTTGCATCAGTGATTATCAGTCTGTTCTCCTGTCTATGTTTAGCTGTAGCAATGCACTGTCCTCCTAATTTGCTCAAGATTTCAATGTCTTCTTGAAATTTGGCAGTACTAATCAAACATGGCTATCGCTTGGTACAGTTTTCAACACCTATCTCTTCATATAGGTATCTGTCTTGAAAGCTTTATGTAGATCAGTCAGCTTGCACTGGTAAAATCTGATCGAGAAACAGATGAACTTTCTTCTTAAACTGAGGAAGAGTAAAATAAAGTTTCTTCCCCTTTTGGAACAGATTTTATTCTTAGTGGGAGACTTGTATTTAAAGACAAAGTCTGTATTATTCTCTCAGTAGTTTTATTTCAAGGATATAGCTGTTTGCACCTACTGCTGCTATACTGGAAGTGGTCACAGTAGCTCAAAAATATTTAATTAAAGAGAGATTTCAAAAAGCAGATTGGGATTTTTGGATTTCTTTAGAGGTTATATTGTCTCTACAGAACAGACTTGCATGAAAACATGATTTTCTGGGTCTCGGTTTCCTTGCTGCAACTCCACTCACACAGGTTTGCTCCTAATTTATGCCAGCATAAGTGGCTACCTCTTTGCTACTAAATTAATCAGGGCCAGCACAGAGGTTTAGTACTGTGACATGATGTGCACGCTGTTCAATTCTTAGTTCTCCCCTTGATACAAATCTGGCTCATGCCAGCTAGCACTATTCCAGAGGCTGCAGGACCTAAATGCAATGAAAATTTCTCTCCTTGCTTTAAGGGCAATATGAACAAATAGTTAAGTACTGCAGAATATGGGGATCTAAAAAGTATTGCACTTAAAATTGACTTTACTGCAATGACATCACTCCTGTTGACTTCCTTGGCATCAAAATCTTGCCTAGGAATTTTCTTGCTCTGTGTGTCTCACTGGAAACCAATTTGCAGCTGTGGTTTAAGGCGACTGCCAAATCTGTTGACACGGGTTCTCTGTAACTATGTGCTACAGAGTTATGAGGCTGAGCTGCCAGTATGATCTTTGGTATGAAGAGAATACAAGACAGCGTGATCTAATAAGCTGAGAAGAGACTCAACACACAAAGGTTGCATATCCTAATTGTGCTTTTGGTTTCTGAGAAGTCAATGAAATCCTAGATTTGTCAAGCTCTATGGCAAAACATCCATTCATTTTAAATTTAATCTGTAGCCTTTGTGTATTAGGTGTCTTTACGTTGCTTTAGTGGATTCCTTGCATTTGTGCCCGGAAAGAACACTTACTCTGTGGCAGACTACTGAGAATCTATTTTGATTTGGAATGCCAGCAGAATTTTTAAAACAATCCAATAAAAAGTGGATTAGCATATCACAATGGGTATTCACTCAAGATTTTTAAAGGACGCCAAGCATAAAATTGCTGAGTCACTCTGGGCTGGGGTTTAAGTTGGCCTTTTTGCAAGAGAAATGGGGTGTTACAAATAAGATACAATTTTTGAAAAGTGACCAGGGACATGCAGGGAATGGTGTCCCCCAGGGATCTCTTACTGGACATGTGCTCTCTCACATTTTCACTAATGGTCTGGAAAAAGGGGCGAGGAAGAATAGGTGGCAATATGTATTGACAATACTGAATTCTTCAGGCTAGTGAAAAATTAGCTCTGGACAACAAGCATTGCAGCAAGTTCTTGTTGGTAGTGTGTAATGCTGATAAAACCGTAGACAAAATTGAGGTCACTAAGTAAAAATCAATGAATGAATCAGAGGGGGAAATGATTCTAGGAACGCACAAATAACAGTGTGCTCTAAATTAGCTATTTACTGCAACTAAGGAAGGCTATATTGTAATCATAAGAGATGTTTCTGAAACTGTGAACTGTGGCAAGAAGGCAAATAGAAGTTAGCAATCTTTTAAAAAAAGCAACAGACAATAAACAAAGCATCATTTGCAGATGTATAAATCCATACTGTGCCCTCAAGTGTTGTATGCAATTTTAATTCTCTTCTTCTGCATCTCAAAAAGGTATTACTGAACTTTGCAGAGTGAAGAGAAAGTTGAGCATTAAAATACAGATTTTTATTATTATTTTTTAGTTTTTAAATCTGTGTAAGGACAAAGACACTAAGCTAGACTAGATTTAAATAGATTAAGATTCTTTAGCTTAGGAAGAGACAAGTCAAGGGTCAAGGCAGAGGTCATTTAAGTGCAGAAAATTATGCGTTGTATAATTGGTTGAGTAAGAAAGCTGAACAGACCACAATGGTCAAAGTAAATTGTCAAATGAAATTATCAGGCAATGTTATAATAAAAAAGGAAATATTTTTTTACAGATTAAATCAATTATCAGAACTCACAATTCATTATCACAGTATTTGTGTGTTCAAAAATGATGACCAAATTCATAGTTAGACCCCAGTGACTGCTGAATGTGATAACACAATCTCAGGCTCATAAAATTTCAAAGCCACCAATTGCTGGAAGTTGGGAGAAAATACTGAGGAAAGTATCAGTCTCTATTTTTGTTTTTAGAATCTTTGATGAATCATCTGCTACTTAGGACTGCTACAGTTGACATATGGAAATAGAAACTGTACTGTCTACTACAGGTGTTATTACAGGTAATAATATACTTGTGAGAGTACAGTTCAGCAGTGCATCTAGTATGTAACTAGTGAGCTCTGAATCATTTCAGGCATCTGTAGTTCTGCTGTATTTGATTTTGGTGCCAGCAAAAGCTTAGGTGCATCTGTCTTCACTGTGGAGGTGCTCTGAATGCACAGCCTCCAATTCCACCACTTTCTTCTCAAATAAAACTCTGTGATAACATGTAAAAAGTCAACACTAATGTAATGCAAAATGGCAATTAACCATTCAACCACTGACCATTTAGGTTAGCTGAAATTGTTGAACTTCCTCATGATGTTCAGTCAGTCACCCGTACCCCAGTGCTTGGATTTGAAGTGCTGCACAAAAGCATCCACGTTACCACTCTCCAGAAGCAGCAAATCTTCTTGTTTTGGTTATTCCAATTCTGAGACTCTTTCTCTACTTTCCTGTGGGACTCTAGGGATGGATGAAATGCTCTTTGTTTTCCTTACTTTAGTTTTTAGAGAAGACGTCACTGTTATTTTTTTGCATTTTCACTGTAGTTTTTTTGCATTTGTTCTCCCAGCCTTGTACTAACCCTGGGCTGTTTGAAGACTCTGGGTTTTCATCATTCATAGACTGGAGAATATGGGTCACAGTCTGACTCCACATTCTTAGTATTTCACTACTATTGATGCCGTTTACTACTAGCTGTTTGTATTAAGTAGGTGACAGTGGTTTCATGTGTAAATACGTATGTCATACTGACTGCATAGAACAGTAGCAGCTGAAGTGAGAGTGTCACAACAGAAGAGTTTTATTGCTGAAGAAGAGTTTCGTAATGCAGGAGTCAGATATGAGCTTCCCCACTCCTTGACTAATAAGGTATATAATAACAAAGTGTTTCTTTAAAAAAAGTGATAGAATCAGCATGCTAATTCTCTCCTGGGTTCAGGGTGCATTATCACATCATCACAGCTTGACAAGCTACCCTGTCAATTGAATTGTCATAGATGACCACAAGTATGCTCTTAGCTCATGGCAAATGTAAGGTAATATGACTGAGTTTAATCCTTGATGAAATACTGTATCTCATTGCTGTGTGCACACAGCACTTGTGGCTCATGTGTAATATGATTTGACCATGTATTTAACTCATCCTCATAAAATGTTTTTAATGGTAAATAGGTTGCCCTAAAAGAGCAAATGAGGTAGGAGTGCATGTGTAGCATTACTTCAAAGGTCTACCCTCACATGGTGAGAGCCATCCCTGCATTCCTTCTCCCTCATAGGGAAATAAGTCTTTCCAAAGCCTAAATGTGTTTCTGTTCAGCCCTAGCAGTATTTTTTTCCTATTAGTATTTTCTTCAAAATCTTTATATTCTGTCAGGTGCCCAACACCTTTTTTTTTTTTTTCCTCTCCTCCCACCCCCCCACCCCCCCACCCCCAAAAAAAAAAACCAAAACACTTTGTGAATCCAGGATTGGACAGCAAGTTATACTAAAATCAAAATCTTTTGAGGATAAAGGCATGCAGCATGAAGATCAATAATACTCTAGGTCTGACAAGTGAAGTAAATTTGCAGTTGTTCTTAATATGACTTCAAGCCTATTGTATTTCAGCTTGCTGCATTACATAAATAGATAATCTACTTTTTTCAGCTCATCTATCCCTCAGGCAGCACTGCGTTAATGGTATTTCTTCATATGTTGATATTCTTGCTTTATAATACTCAAAACTTTATTTCATGTGTCCTTTTTTTTCTTTTTTACAGAGGGCACTATATTTTCTGGATTACATTGTGTTATTTTTGAATTGGCAGGTTGGCTGCTACTAGACAGTAACTCTAGATGCCATCATATTTTGCAGAAATAAGGGCGTTACCACTCTTCCAAAGTGGTATACTGAATATAAGTTGTTTTGAGAAGATTGCAACTGAGACACTTAGCTTCTTTTATTTGAAAATTTGAAAATAAAAGTACCCTTAGAGGTATGGAGGAAGTCACTGAAAATATGATTAAAAGCATTTGTGAAATCAGAACGGAAATAGAAGGCTGGGTTCACAGCTGTTTTGGATACTTCCTCAGATCTGAGGAACATCATGGTAAAGGTGCTGTATTTTAGACAGGATTTGTTGTATATAGGTTAGTTGGTGCAATGGGTTGCACAAGACTTCCAGAAGCAGAGTCAGGCACAGTGTAGGTGAGTATTTAATGTTGCCCTTCCCTTTTTATAACTCTGTCTTGCAAGAACAGAGTATTGTGGTTTCCATTTAATCACCTTTGAAATAATTGTCCAATTACACAACAATATGTTGCCAATCTTTCACAAGTTTCACATGTTTCAAAATAGACAAGGGAGTGGTGTTGAAGAGACCTGCAGTTGACAACATTGGTGGAGAGGAGAGAAAATGGAAGATACTTGTAGTGGTCAGGAACAACTGCAGTGTTAAAGGTCCTTCTCTTCAGGTATAGGTTGTGTCAGCTGATACAGTATGACGTCTAAATGTTTCTCCTAATTTGTGGTACATTAGAGAAAAGATTTGCCTCAAGGTCTAAGCTTTGATGAGGTGAAATGTATTAATTACAAGTTTCTGTTCTATATTTTCAGCAGAATGGCATATCAAATGGAACTGTCTACAAAAAAACATTTATTGAGCAATTTGAACAGGCACCAATGTATGTCGCTGTTCTTACATTCCTGGGTTTTGGAGTGGGAACAATATTTGGCTACCTGCGAGATTTTATGAGAGCCTGGGGACTAGAAAAACGTAACATTGCTGAAGAAAGAGAACAACAAAAAGTATGTATGAAAAAGACATCATGTATCCACAGCTGAATCTTGCCCTGCTTGCACATTATGTGCAACCTACTGAAGTAATAAGGCAAACAACTTTCATCTTAGAGAACATTGCATAGTGATGAGGAATGGCACACTGCAGTATAGTTTAACACATGTATGAATATGTACCTATATATATGTAAAATCATAATTTTCACCCAGAGAGATGTTCTCTTTGTTCTAAGAGTGTCAGAATACTCTCAGCAAAATCGAATCTCAGTGTATTAGGTCAATCAACAGAAAAAGAAAGCTAAGAAATGCCTCATGTTACATATATCACCTCTCCAGGTCACTCAAACCCTGATTTTCCTTTGTCCCATCTGTCTGTCTTACTTTGTCCTTCATAGTCATAAGCAGTGCTAACATCTTTGTACCTGCTGACTTATGTTTGCTGAACTGCTGGTCACAGAGCACTCAGGAATCATTGTCCCAGGACAAAGTGAATGTAGCCTGAATTCTTGTGAGTCCTGACTTAGAAATTCTTCATTCCCACATAGTTCTAAGTCAAACTTGCACCTCAGCAAGCTCAATTGCTGTCTAAATTTGTTTAGGTTTTTTTGTTGCTCCTGCTTCTCTGCTCAGTTTGAGCCATCATTTACAGTAACACCTGGCATAATGGAGGAAAAATACAAATAGTCTTACTGTTCCTCTCACAAATAAAATTCCTGAAATTGTTTCCTTTTTTGGCTTTTCAAAGATACGTGCACTACTTAATGAACTATCACTGTGCAGTCTTTTTATCAGCATTCTCATGGAATATCCTTTTCAGTTTGCTTCATGATTTGGCCATTTGTTGAACTATTTGGATTCTGGACGTGCAGTTAAATGTTTTTGCCATCCACCGTGGATTATGTGTTCATATAATTCTCCAGTCTCCTGCATATGTAACTACATGCCATATTATTTTATCAGTCTATTGCATCCAGTGTCTAATATGACTATATTACTGTTTCATATAAAATTTTTGTTTAGGTTCCATACCTTTCTTTTAATTTAATTTCCAAGTAAAATTCATAGATAGAAATTAATTGTCAACCAAACTAGTTGCCTTAACTGGCCATTTGCATCTCCAGTCTAGGCCAATAATGCCAGATCAATTAAATTGGACTAGCTTTAATCTAATGTATCCAGCATTTCATGAAAATGAATGAGTTGTTTATCCTAGTTTTACAATCTGCTCTGCACATAGCAAAATGCTTGGTTTGAAGCATTTAGCTTCTCCAAGTGAAAGAATATTGAACTGGAGAAGTAGGCGACCTTGCTGACCATTAAAAAACAAAAAAAGACCCTAAAAAAGCCAACACTGTCTTTCAAGGGAATGAAAGTAAGATATTTGCGGATTGGAGCTGTTTGTAACATAGGAACATGTGGCTGTTATAGCTTTCTGTTTACTAATGAATTATTTTTTCCTTTTTAATGGGAATGACTTGAGTACAGAAGCAGACATTTTCCTAGTAATATAACCCTGTGCATGTTTTCCAACCAGGATTTTGTGCCACTTTATCAAGATTTTGAGAATTTTTACACCAGGAACCTCTACATGAGAATACGGGATAACTGGAATCGTCCAATTTGCAGTGTCCCAGGGCCACAGTTTGACCTCATGGAACGCGTTACAGATGATTACAACTGGACGTTTAGGTGAGTCAGCTTACACTCTGCAGCTGTGAGCTTCATAAGAATACTCTTAATACATCTACAAAGCGCAGAAAGTTATATCTAGCCCCTCATACCTAGATCCCTGACTAATATACATCAGCCTATTTTTTTTCTATCAGTACCATGCTGATAATCTTTCCCCTTTCTACTGAATATTGTTTGGAAATGCAGTATGGAAAGGACTGAACGCTATCACAAACAGGGTTTTTTTGGCTGTGTCAGCACAAGTAAGACTGCTTACGCTTCATTTATAACAACAGACCTTTATTCAGAATATTACAACGAAATTTGTTGTATCCCTTGGTTAGGATTTAAAACATAATTTCTTGCATTGCATAAACGCAGCTTCTTACTTTCATAGTGAGTCTCTGGCAGTGAGTTTTAAGCAGTTTATAGCTTGAAGTTTTCAGTGTATCGCAACTGTTACTGAATTAAATCAATATGGAAATTCACCACATAGACAATGTGTAGGTTGACTATATTTCAGCTTATTGAGAATGTATTTCCCACAGTATTTTCCTCCTGTTTAATTCCTGCATGTGAGTGAACACTGATGCTTTTGTGGAAGTTGTTGACAATTTGCTTGAAAAAATAGAGTAGTTCCTTAAATAAAGTCTGAGTCTGGTTTGTTTCTTTAAATCCATAAAAGCACCCATTCACCTAATACCAGTACATTGCCACCTTACAGCTTGGTATCTGGAAAACATTCTAAGCAAGATGCAATATTTAGTCAGGAAAACAGAAAGGCTGGAAAAGCTCCTGGGATGCTGAAGTATGAGGATTGTAAATTCCCAAATAGGAATTTGACAGTGGAATAAAATATGGCAGGAAAATGTTGAGGTTTTCTCTTTTCTTTTTGTTTAGGGTTGGAGGGCAAGTTGCACCACTGTTTAAAATTTGCTTTAATTATAGGTTTACAGGAAGGACTATCAAGAATGTAATCAATATGGGTTCTTATAACTACCTCGGCTTTGCAGAAACAGATGTTAATGCTTTGAAAACTGTGACCAGAGAGCTACAAAAATATGGGACAGGAATCTGCAGTACCAGACAAGAAATGGGTGAGTAAACATCTAGGTGGCCACCAAAGTTTCTGTAACTATATGGTTTTTCTTACAGGTATCTTGAAGGAATTGGATGCGTAGAGAATTGTAGTCACATCAACAATTACTTGTTTCACTATTAAAAGTGCTGCTGTGCTTTGTTCATTATCACATAAGGATTTTTTTAAAAGGAAAAATGTTATTGATTTTTGGAAAAGCAAAACCAAATGTATCATATAGTGGCCTGGGATTTTTAGTGATTGAAGTAACAGGCTTATTTTTTAAAAGTAGTAAAATAAGCATTGAGACTTCAAGAATTGTTCTAGGGCAAATTTAATTTCATCGCAGATTTATATTGATTACCACGTACAGTGTTCTGATTAGTCAAATGAGCTTTTATATATATTTTTTTAAATCCCATGTTCTAAGAATAAATTTTAATGTATTATGAGACATAAATGGGCACAAAATAAAAATTTCTAGTGTGCCTTTAAGGTATAAATTCAGGAAGGCTCCATCTGACTTTTTTGGGTTGTATGTCCTTCACGATTTTTTGCTTTTTAGGTCTGTAGGCTGCATGTAGTGTTATCTTTAGTTGTGTATTTTCACACACAGACTTGCGTTCCCAATGGTGCAATCAGCCTGTATTTCAGAGAAAACAATTTTGAGCCATAGAAATGCAAGGGGTGGATTCTCTTCAGGCTTTATTTTACTTGGGAGCTATCAAAAGAAAAAAAAAGGTAGGCTTCCCAGCATAGAGAAGTCTTGTATAGACTTTTTTTTTCCTTTCCCTAATCCAGCAACCTGAAAAATTTTCATTTTGTATCTCTCAAAGCAAACTCTCTTTTTCTCCAGAAATCTTACAGTAAAAATGTTGTATTTATTTTTTTATTTAAAGTCTCATTTTCAGACAAAAAAAAATAATGCTAACTTTGTCATCTGCTTCTTATCATCATGGTTTGATTTGCCGATAATAAATATGTCAGCGACCCCACTCAGAGAGGGTTTACAGATTGACTCTGCTTTCCTTTTGTAGGTGACCCATCTGGTGACGGCAGTACATTGTTTAACCCGAATTGCATGCTTGAAAGTGGTCACCATTACTAGTCACCTAAAGGAACATTTACTAGTCACTTAAAGGAACATTTCTCTGTCTTTTTCTCTTGGATTCTGTTTTGATTGAGAACATTTCAAGTTGTTTTCAGTATGTCAAAGATTATGCCTGGAGTTCCTCATCCTTTTTCTTTTGTGGAATTGTTTATGTGGAAGGCTTGCATAACTTCAACTTATTCTCAGAAAAAAACCCTTATTAAAAGATTGATTCTCCCTTCAAATATTAAAAACCTTATTAGTTAACTTCATCTAGTCTGTTTTGAGAGCCAATGTATACAGATTTCTAGGATTTTCTCTTCATCTGAACTCCTGTGCAGTACTCAGTTATCTTGACAGATTGAGCAAAGTTTTAGACTCATTCTAATTGCTTTCACAACAGATAGCCCCAGGAACTTCATTCAGGCATTCGCAGTGCAAGAATGGGCTACAAAAAAAGAACATTGTACAGTTTCTCATCAATATCAGTCATTTAGGGACTGCATTTCAGAGAGCAGCTTGGACATCAAGACTTATTAAAACAGGAAAGTAGGGTGTTAAGATCTGGCTTAGCATTTTGCCCTGGGCAGCTAACAGAGAGCCTGTGCTTGTGTAGTCAGGGAAGAGAGAGTTTGCTCCACAGAGCAGTACTGAGCAATGGTTACTTCATTGGCCCTGGCTCTGTTGGAGTCTGTCTACTACCAAGAACTGTACAAACAACCTAAGGAAATAGCTTCTTAAGAGTTGGGTGTTTTTCCTTTACCCCCTTGTGCTGCTTCAGCTCTATTCTGGTTCACAGGTGAGCAGATTTGAAAAAGTCTATCTGAGTTAAATATATATAGACATACACTTTCAAGAGAGAGGTAGGGAAGGGTCTGTATGAAAGGTCTTTACCTTTTTTAACGAACATTCACCATCTTCATCTTAAAAAAATAGAACAGAATGGTTTTATTCATGGGCAGATAACTTTTCAAAACTTGTGTTGTTATCGTGTGGCTGAGCTAAAGTGATTTGAAGTAAAAATGAAGTGATCTGTAGAAGCCAAGGCTATAAATTGTCTGTGCGGTCCTAATCCAAGGCAGCACTTGAACATATTTATAATTTCAAGCTAATTGACTTTGAAAATAGTGTCCTGCTTGTGTGCGTTTTAAGTGTCTGGCATGTTTGGGGTTTTACCAAGATCTGTCTCAAAGCAGTGATAGTCTCTCTTTTTTGAGAAGGGTCATTCCACTACTTTGAGAAGATTTCAGAGAGAGGGAAAAACAAAGAAGAAACAAATAAAATTAACGTGAGTGATATTTGAAAGAATACATGATGGTAAAACTGTCCTTTGTGGTCTTCTGTGTAAACTCCTCTTATAACTGTGCAGGCTGTGGAGTGGGTGTAAAATGCTGTCCTATCAGAATGTTGTTGCAGGTAGTTTGCTCTCAGAGTAACTTAATATGGATATTTTAACATGGTGGTTTATATCTTTGCAAAACTGTGTTTTATTAAGGAAACCTAGTGAAGCTAAACCTTGCTAAATGTAAAATAGTTATTTTACATTCCCAGAAAAGTAACTTAAGCCTGTGTGTAAACATAGTTCAGAAATTAACTTGAGTGAAAACTGTAAAGCCCTGTTCATGCTTTCTCTAAAATAATAACACACATGCCACTTGAACAGACGTTCCTGTTTAAGCACAAAAGCACTGGAAACTGGCTGGTCTTCCTAGATTTGTCCTCCATGAAAGATTTAAGGCTTTTCACTCCATTTTAAATTCCATGCTTTTTTTAAAATTATAATAATACTCACTTTATTAACATAACTGTGTCATTTAAGACCCATTCTTTAGGCTCTTGGGGGACTTCCAGTCTGAAAGAAATATATTTTTCTTTTTTTAAGACCAAGCTAACTATTATCTGTTAGGAGCAAGATTTTGGGGTTGTAAGTGGTCATTTCATGAAAACATTAGCTTAATTGTTCAGTGGTCAGAAGGCAAATCAAATACTAGAAATTATTAGGAAGTGAACAGAAAGCCAACCATAGAACCTCAGTATCCTACTGCATAAAGATGTGGTTTGCTGTCCTCTTGAGTACTCCATGCAATTCTGGTCAAAAACATTTAGCAGAACTGGAAAGTGTCAGAGAAGGGCAAAAAGGATCATCCAAGGCCTCCAACAGCTTCTGATTAAGAACTATTGAGCTAGCTGTCTTCAGCTGTCAGAAATTTGTGATATCTGGCTCAAAAGAGCCTAAAGGGGGAAATCTGAGAAATCTTCAAAATTATGTGTGGCATGGAAGAGTGGTCAGGGTTGGCTGTTTATTGCCTCTTCCACTACAAGATCTACGGGGTATTGTAAGAAGTTGGTAGAAGGCTTCCATCTAAATACAGGAGGCAGCTTTTCACACTGGAGGCTGGCAGACCCGAGGAACTCATTGCAAAGTAGGGTGCAGATGCTAAAACTTTACACTCCCTAGCATTCTAGGGAATGCTGGCCACATACAGAGAGATCATTGATAGTTACTAGAAATACCAGAACTATTATCTGATTCAGGATGTCCTTATGCTGAAATTAGTTAGAAGCTGGGATACTACTGTATGTATGCTTGTCCTGCTTTCATTCGTCCTCAGACATCAAAACAAGACCACTGTCAGATGAAGGATTATGGGCAAAAGGGACCTTTTGTGTGGCGCAGTGCCTCTAATACTAGTTGTTTAGCATTATTTTATGTAATTAGTTGTTTAGTATTAATTTATATTATTACTTATATGCCTATGGCCATTGCTGTACAATCATGAATACCGGACCCGTGCACTTGCAAGTGATCATACAAATTTGCCCTGAATCAGGAACGTGCACATACTCATATTTTTATATTGTTGGGGAGTATTTCTGATAGAGGTAGCATATAAGGAACTAATGAAGCAGTAACCTGGCTCTTTTCAGTGTTTCTGAGGACATTAGGATTAAAAACGCCTTGAAGGAAGACACTTAAAAGAGATCAAGAAGAAAGAGTTGCACATATGCTTGGGACATGTCTTCTAAGAGCAGTAGCTTGGGTGAATGTGTGAAAGTGGTTGTTTGCAGACAGTTGGCAGAAGGCAAAAGAACTGATATCGTGGTCAGTTTAGAGATTAAAGATTTTTCAGTTCTGTGTGGTACGTGGGATGGAATTAGTCCCTGAAGGATCCTGTCAGTGAAAATTTAAGCATGAGTAAGATCCTTCAGAAAATTTTGGAGCAGCTGGATATGTAGAATGAGGACCTTCTCGACCAGAGGGACAGGCTGGGAGGAATGATAGCACCATTCACCTAGAGTGGCAAGAGCATTCTGCGCACATCTGAGAATGGCAAAGTTAAACTTACTGAAGCCAGAGGGAAAGATGATGCATTAACTGTGTGAGGTGCCAAGGGAGGATACAGGGAGATCCGCACCTGCTGTATCTGACAAAAGTGACCATGGGTGTAATTTAAATTAAAACAGCTTTTGTCAGCAGCAATCTCTCCTGAAGGTGCAGAAAAAGTCAATTATTTTTATTTCTTTGGCTACTTCATTATAAGTCAAGAAAGCAATTAGGACATGAAAAAGCAGGAAGTTTTGTTTTCCAGAAATAAATGTTTGGTCTGAGACACAATAATTCTTACATGTTGAAGGATTTAAGTAATTGCAGCCAGCTATTCAAGTAACTGGAGTACTCAAAACATTAGGGTATTTCATGCAAACTACCCCCAAAAAAACTCTATACTATGTTTTCTTTATTTTGTATTTATTTTAATTTTCCTCTCGAAAGTGTTATTTTTTAGCTTAATAAAAATTCTAACAAACAGGAATCTAAATAAATTTGAAATAGCATGTATTCCCTCCATATAGTGAAAAGAATGACAACTTGAATGTGGAGTTTTTTTTTCGCCATGCAAATCAATGTATTTTAATGGCTACAGTGGGAGTTGGCGACTGTTGGAGACAGGCTCACAAGCCTTTTGTCTGAGCCCATCCTGTCATGTTTATAGTCAGCCTTTTCTAAGCAACGTAGCTTAAAATTATGAGGGGAGAAGTATGCAAATGATTATTTAACGTTGTTTCCTGCTTTCTGATTGCAGATTATAATAAAATCAGTAATGTTACACTAAAAAAAAAAAAAAAAGCCAGATTATCATGCCCGGAACACTCCTAGGCTTAGCACCAGGGCGGTGACGGGGCTGTCACAGGAGCAGCTAGTAGTTCCACTACTCTATTTATCTAACTCACCATTATTCCTTATGGAGATTATATACTTGAGTAATCGGAGCAAATGTATCATTAGTGCTGTTTAAGCAGCCAAGCAAGATTCCTGCCTTCTGAAATCCTTCTCCTGTGATTATGTCTTGGACCAAAAGACAAGATGGAGCCTGCACAGAACACTTGCAGGGTGATTCATTCTGGAGGGCATGTTTAGGAGATTACCTTTTAATGCCTAGCTTGCACAGAGTTGTAGGGCTTTTTGTTCATTTGAGGATTTTTTAGAGTTGATTGTGATCTGATTTCTGAAAAGCCAATCTGAAAACCTGTGTCAATGTTCAAACTACAAAAGTAGTTCCATCCCCTTCACTTCCTTCCATTAGGTTTTAAGGCCTAATATGAATTTCTAGCAGCATTTCAAGAAGGTAAAAATAGTTATTTGGGCATTCTTTCTTTTATACCACTTCAAAGCTTTAGTTAGGGCCAGAGCTTGTTTTAAACTCAGTACGGTACAAACACAGAAATAATGGTCCATTTTTCAGTTAGGAGAAAGATGTAAAGAACTAACATTCCCATAATTTACAGCTTCCAAGTAGGAGCTTAAGGAGGAATACAGCCATATAAATGAGAATTGATGTGTGTATATCTATTTCATAATCTTAGCTATTTTCTGATAGGGTATGGTATATATTAGGAAACAGTTCACAAGAGGAATTTTCCTTTGTCATCTCCTACTAACATAATTTTCCTTTATGTGCCAACCTTCTCATAAATAACTGACCCAACTTATGATCAAAGGATCAAGTTTGTTCCTGGTATTTTACCATAGCAAAAGTATGCTTTGCAAAGCATCATTAAGCTCTGGACAGTCCAATGTCTGGCAGGTGGAACTGAAGGCATCAGGAGTAACTAAGGGTTGTGTGACCTGTTTAAAACATAAAATGTCTCAAATATATAATGCTGTCTATGTACATTCAATTATTTAGACACTTGAAGACAGTGCCATCCAGGCTTTGGCGTGAAGGGTCTGGACTTCAACTATAAGTTTTAGCCTTATGTTTTTTTATAAAGGCAAACAAAACTGGAAGATCTAAATTAAACTGGAAGTTTTGTTAAAATGAATCTACTCTCTTCTGAGAATCAGTAAATTATGCAGGTACACTATTATGTCTATGACACCTGCAGCATCTTTGTGGTATGAAAGCCCCATCAGCTGGTAGCAACATTAAGAAAGCTTAAGCAATTCCTTTCTTTCAAATGCTTCCTCAAAACACACTTTTCAGGCTTTTTTATGCACTAGCAGTGTTAAATAAGGCAACTACATAACATTACTGTGTGCTTCTCACCCTCTGTCTTGCCAATATGTATCATTCTACAAGTTTAGGCTTTGCTCTTGTAGTGGGCTCTGAAGGACAGTGATACCATCTGCATCAACCACTCTTGTAGAACAGTGTAATCTAATAATACAAGTTCTACATCTTCTGTTTCGTCATCCTTCTAGTAATAACTCATCCAATCTTGCTTTTTTAAATGTATGTGTTTCAGTAATACTATTTTTTAATCTCTGACAAATATCTTATCAGTGAGTTTGTGACCCTAAGTTCCAAATGTGGCTGGGAAGTTTAGGTATTTTGCTCTGTTCCACACCTATATAATCTTAAAACACAGTAATACCTGCTGTACTCTACTGCATACAACTGTTCAGTGGGGAGGAGTAACTTTCAAAAGACAGTATTCCATTTTGTCTCTTAAAGATGCAGGTAGCTTTCTCTTTTCTCCTTTTTGTCTTAAACCTTTCCCAGTAAGATGGCATACACTGTTTAGTTGTATCCTTATTTTTCAGGACAAACCAAGCTGTAATCAGCATAAAAATCAGAGCAGGTAGAGTATGGGGAAAAATTCTAATGTCTAGATATAGGACAAGTATAGCAGGTATCTGTGTATACAGTGTATAAATAAAAGTATATATACATATATAGACATATATAAATAAATAAAAGTATATCCAGTATAGCATACTAGATAACCATACCAGTTTTCATTCACCAGATCATGATGCTGGTCTGAATCCAGCACAATGCAAGACATTTTAAGAGCCATGATAACCTGACTTGACACCGCTAAGGTTGTATTTAATGAAGACCAGTGTAATTACTGTCTGTCTTACGTAGCTTGAGATGTAGCAGCTTGTGCCAGTGTAAGTTCCTTTAGATTAAATTTACATCTGTCTGGTGGTGCTGTTATGCTTTTGGGGTGGTTGCTGTGACCAGCTAGGAATGTTAGTGGACAAGCCTCATTCTAGCAGAGCATAGCTGACCCCTTGTTTCCTCCAGTAGAGAGAAGTGATATAACTGGTGCAGTTTATATGGTGTCCAAGGACTGGCCCATACTGGAGAAATCTTCTGATATGACTAACTAAATATATAATTTATTAACTAAATACCCATTTTACTTTGAACCTGGGAAAACGCAAGCTGACGTGCTTTATCAGATCTTCGCAATTTATATCGCTGTTACCAACCTCCCATTGTCAGTACTGATGTGTATTGTATTGCTTCTGTATCACCTCACCTACCACCTACAATATTGCCATTATAATTAAAGTAATTCAAAACTAGGACTCAGTTTGCAAATCCTTGTCATTCAGGTTTTGGTTTTGCAAACCAAACCCCCATTGATTACAATTTTTATTCCAGGATTTGTAGGCAATAGTGATATACAATATCATCTGCATTCTCTGTTAAAATTAGTAAATAATAAGTAGGAATTGGTCACTTTCAGAATGTCTCATTCTTCACCATCACAAAATAAACAAGAATAGCTCAAATATGTGCTGTTCCTTTCTGGTTCATCTAGTAGATACTTGAACAGAATAATCTGTAGTGAGTCAGGCTTTTCTTGTTTGTAAAAACAGAAAACATATGATGCAACCCCAAAAAGCAATTTAACTCCAGCCCAGTAGTGTCAGATTAACCCTGGAAGAGTCAGGGACAATTTTCTCATGCCTTAAAATGCCTGCCTTGCAAAGCACATGCTGCTTGTTTCTCATGCTGTCACAAACCACCTTCTAATTCAAGCTGTGACCATAGTGTGGTTGTCTTTAAGCTTCCATTTCAGACTTCATCTTATCTTTGTGTGCCAAAGCCCTCAAGTGACAATATAACATCTGCAGGGAACACTAGGGAAGCTGACCATGCTGGAACCTTCAGTGTCAATGAGTGCTGTAACCAGGTTGAAGACTAACTGGCCCCAAAATGCAAAAAATGCAAAAAAAAAAAAAAGGACTAACCATAGAAATACACCCTGAGACCTACTGGGCTTACAAGTTAAGGTGTAGATTCTCACACACATCTCCAGTGAGTGACTCAACTCTGAAACACTGTGTGGTTTTGTATTTCATGGAGCTTGGCTATCAAGTGGTGGCTGTGTGCAGAGCCAGCACATATCCTTGTGTATCTTGGGTTCTTCAAATACAAAAAATAGCCATCCTTAAAGAGCCTCACACAGAGTCAGCTCACATCTACTGGAGGTTCTGCAGAGCCAAATTTTCTGCATCATGTTACCTGACTTATCAGAGCACAAAGCCAGAGACAACCCAGCTCCATGGACACCCAATGTGATACAATGAGTGCAGAGACGCTCTTGAAGCTCTGTCGGAGTAGGTGCAGGTCTAGCAGAACCCAGGCAGGCTCTGTGCAAAATCATGGCACCACTGTTCTTTACTGTCCAAGGAATCCAGGTTTTTCCAGAAGCTACATGATCCTTGCTCCATATCTCTCTGACTATTGGAGAGTCACCTGCCTACATGGTAGTTTTCACATTCTGTTTCTAAGTGAATGCCATACTTTATTTGGATATTTAATAAGAAAAAAATGAAAGCACTTTCATTTTATGGTTACTCACTGTAACCAGCTGAGTTAGTGCTGCTGCTGAAACTGTACTGCTGCCATTTTTATTTTATTTTTTTTAATGAGCTTTCCTCCATGATGAAGGTAAGGTCATCTTCCTTGACTAATCATTCTTGTTGACACAGTCTAGCCAAGCTTCTGTGTTCCTCCATTTATCTGCTCTTTGTCCATCACAATGAATACACATCTCTCATTCCCATCAGTTGTAATTCACTTTGCTTGTATTACTGTGGCATCAATTTGTGCAGCACAAGTGAGGTGAGATATTCACTTCCCTAATTTTTTCCTTCTGTTCCCTCCTTACAGCTTTATTCATAGGGAAAATGCTCTGTTTGTTTCCACAGGCCACTCTCTTTTCTTCCCCACAGATCATCCTGTAAGAGTTCCTTCTGCCTTGGTACCTGCAATGCACAGCCAGGCAACCAAAGACTAGAGAGCTGGCAAGTTGAGATGATTCATTACTATTCAAAGTTATTTGTTATCTCAGTCTCCTAACACGACTCTCGTTTGTTGCCTTTTATATTTTGTCATCCTCCATTGTGAGTTGGGTGGGAATGATATTGCTTTTGTTGGCTAGTTGGAGTACCTTATTTGTTTGGAGACTCCAGGCACTAGTAATGTGCAATAAAGAAGGTGTTGACTGTTGAGAGGAAGAAAAGAGGAGAGCTCTCATCAGTTATGGAGAGTGGCATAGCTTTTACCTTCCAAAGCAGAAAAAGGTGGAGAACACTTTTGTCTATCAATATCAAATCACATAGGTAGGCACCAAAGGAAAAATGGAAGAATTTTGTTTTCATCAGTTTTTGCTTTCACATCCGAAGAGAATTCAGGAATGCCTAAGATGCTTGTCCCACGTTTCCTATAAAAAGGAGGTGGTTTTGTCCTCATTGCAGGTATAGAAAAGGCAAAAAGTTACCTTCAGAATAAACTATGTCAAAAGTTGTTATAGAAAAAGGAAACTTTTTCCCAAAGCAACTGCTTTCCTACTTTAACAGCAACAGTATTTGTTGGCATTAGTTATAGCTGGTTTGCATCCTTGCTTTTTCTTGCATTATCCCACATGCACAAGATACAAACGGAAAACCTTCATTAAAACTTCATGTCATATAGCTTAATGACACACTTCTAGCCTGTTCTTTTGTATGCTTTATGTCCTTAGAATTAATAACTTCCACAGTTTAATGAGATTTAAAATTCCCTGTGCTTGTTTCTGCAGGCACCCTAGACAAACATGTAGAACTAGAGAAACTTGTGGCCACCTTCCTTGGTGTGGAAGATGCTATGGTGTTTGGCATGGGCTTTGCAACTAACTCGATGAATATTCCAGCCCTTGTTGGGAAGGTGAGTACTTCCTTAAGGAACGCATAAAACAATCACTTATTAATTGCTTTAACAACTGCTGCAGTATTCTGAGCATGTGATTAAGTGGAAATGGTTGATCGAGGAACACAGCTTGATATCAGGAATGCAAGGCTGACAGCCTTGTGACCTTAAATATGCTGCTCCATCATTTTTTCTAGCTCTGGGTGTTGCTATCACACATACCTAAAATCTATTTAAGGATGAGTGATATGGAGGTTTAGCTTCTCTTAAGGAGGTTGATTCTCCCTAAAAAATAAGTAAATGTTGCATCGTGTTTCTCAGGCGTTGTGGGATGAAGTATTTGGGCTACTTGCAGAGATATTGCCCAGCTGCCTGTGGTGAAACATGATGATTAGGATATTTTTTACAACGCTTTCAGAAACGAGAAAGCAGGGTGTCAAGCATTCCTGATGGACAGATCTCCAGCCAGCCCTGCAAAGAAAGCTGGCAGCAAGTGCAAGTCTAAAGTTGTGGCCATATTAAAAAAGTGAGGTTCTTATTTGGTGTTGAAGGGACTTCATCTGCAACTTGGGGTACCTAAGGCAAAGACATGAAAATCCATCATTCCCTCTTGGTGGAGATAGAGAGAACTCATTGTGGTTTATGATCAAGTTTTCTTCTGAAGCACCAGCCTAGAGGTGAAGTCACTCACTGTTGAAGATATCCAGCTTTGCAAGAGATTTATAAAATACATGTACACAAGGGTTGGGCAGGGAGAATTGCTTCAGCCCAGAACATGAACTTCAGTCTGCAACAGTGCTGAGGTAATCCAGCAATTTCAAAGGGAACAGATGCAGAGAATTAGTAAAGGTAAATTTATGAAATTGCAGACACATAACAGCATGAGATACTTGTCCCTTGCTTAGCTATAAAATAATTTTCCCTCACTTAGCTGGCCTTGGTTAGAGGTGGGATATTTAGATAGAAGTGGCACAAATAAAGAAATTACTATATGTACTATATAGAATATAACTATAACAATTTAGTGTATGTTAATGTTATATAGTATTAAAATAAATATATTAGAGATATTGTATAATTGCCCTATGTTGGGGAGATTTATTCCTAAATTTTCCTATATAATTAAGGTTAGCAGCTACATTTTCTTGTCAAGCTGTATATATTCTTGCTGTTAGTTCTGCATAGCAGTCTCTAGGCAGATTTCTGTGAGTATCTCAACCTAGGCATAATCTGTGTTTCCAAAATAAGTATTTACTTAATGTTTTATTGCCCTTTGGGTAATGAAACCACAGCACAAGATGTGTAATAGAAAGCAGAGTTAAATTATGGTTCCAGCTTGAATTTCAACTGTGAGTCCTGGCTCCTTTTAATATAATATACAAAGTTATTTCTCCTGCATTTCTATTTTTCTTTCTTAAAATAAAATGAGTTTTCAACTGAGGTAATTAATGAAAACTGTACTACAGGTGAACTGTATATGCATTTACCAGAGGAAGACTCTGCCTGGTGCCTAGGCTTCACTCACATCTTAATAGATTAAGTGGTGGGATAATAGATTAATAGTGGGATTTATGAGGCATTGATCTGTCCTGATCTCATTTCTGCAGCCCAAAGTGCTGATGTCAGTCCAGCCTCAGTGTTACTTCTCCTTACATTATGGTCATGCAGTCTTTACATATGGCGTGGTGACTGCATTTTCCTTGCAACACAAAATAGACTGTAGACAGGGGATAGAGGAAGCAACATCACTTGATTTTACTATAAAGTAGTCAATCTGTGCTAGGGTTATTCACTACTTTCCAGTTAGAGGAAATATTTGGCCCCTTTGCAGCACCTGGGAATATCTGAGAATCTGATCCCACAGTTTCTGCCTGCCTTTGCAGTGGGTCCTGGCACCTTCAGAAAAGTGGCAGAAAATACAGTTCATGTTTAATACTTACAGCTTAATTGGTGCAATGCTATAGCATAGACACACGTGTGTGCTGACACACATACGCATGCATGTTAAGAGCTTCCCAATTCATGCAGATGCTTACTGTACTCCTTCTCCACAGGGCTGCCTCATTTTAAGTGACGAGTTGAACCACACTTCTCTTGTTCTTGGTGCAAGGCTTTCAGGTGCTACTATTAGAATCTTCAAGCATAATAGTGAGTATTGAAGTTGGAAATACTTAAAGACAGAGTTGTTCACACCTCAAAGGCAAGAATGCTTCCTTTCAATGCATGCTTTGCTGTCAGTTCCAGATAATACTTTTGTCCAGGCAGAAGGATTAACTGTTCAATATTATGAGTGATTTCTGATGGGGAAAAATTAATAGTGTAATATTATAATTGCTATTGTGCATGATTTGGCCCATCAGGTTGGACCTTATTTTCAAAATCCAGAGTCTTAGTCTCATTGCTGTCTTTTTGACATGCTGAATGACTGTGTGCTGTCATAAAGGTTTTATTGTTATTTTTACTATAGCCAAAATAGGACAAACATATTTAGAAAAACATACTCTGTATTTCCTGGCTCTGTTTCCGGCAGGTTCAGTGCAACCAGAGTTACATTAATGTGGTATTAGTTTGAAATGGTTATCCTGAATTCCCAGGGGGCTATCCCAAAGGTGCAAAAGGGTATATCAAAAGCGTCATCCCAAATATTCTTTGAAGTGTAATTTTAGTATAGAAATCACGTTAACTTTGCAGTTGTATCATTATCCTCTAAAATACTCATGCTTTTTAACTTTTATTTAGTTAATGCTGCTGTGGTCACTGTCAGAGACATTGTGATGGCTTTGATGACAAGAGCTTGTTTTTTTCCCTTATTCCCCATCACAATCCCCCGTTCCATTCCCATTGCTGCCACCAGGCAGTGATTGCAACAGAGGTTAAGAAACTAGAGAACTGGTGAGGAATTAATAAAGAGGTCTGATCACCTTTGTTAATAGCTAATACAGTCCCTTCTCTTTATTAAGTGTTCTGTTCAGCCCTGAGGTGAGCAAAAATCAATTATGCATATGCTATAAAAGGCCTAAGGATCCATTGGAATGAAAAGCACACTATAATTATAATATAAGGTGTTGTTATAATTAATATCTATTCATAATTTGGGCAAGAAGCAATTTCTGAAGATGATTCAAGAATTAAAGATCATCTGAACCTGAATGTTTTTACAGAAGTAATTATTCATAGATTAGCCTGTAGCATACCCCAGCTTGGTTCACTTTCACAAATGTGGATTCCTAGGCATGGTTGCTATACCAGTCTTTTCTCAACTCTTCCTTAGTTCAGTGCCTTATCTCATTCAAATGGGTTTACATCATGTCTTGCAGGGTGACCTCTCCCTACCCAAATCTAAATGTTCTCAGCCTCTCCACTCCTCTACACTGCGTGCAGCCCAGCTGATTTGTGTCGCTTCCCACAGCGTTTCAAAGAACATTTCAGTTTGAGGAGTGTATTACTCTCAACTGCTAGGGAAGCAGCAAAGGCATCACTTTGAGCTGTCATTCTTGCTTTAAGGAATTTGGTCTCTAACCATCCCCCAATATTTCCTTCCACTCCCGAGAAGCTGATACCTAACCATCCTCTGCTTGCACTTAAAGATAAATTAAAGATGATGTTCTTTTGTGAATAATGTATGAACCTGAAAATAGTAGTGACTTGTCCAAAAAACCCCACTAATCCAGCACTGGAAAATGTAGACGGTCCCTTTAACAGACTCTGCATACATTAGTGGAAGTCTATCCAGATTGCTTTAGAAAAATTCATTGCCTTCTAGATTAGAGATCAGATTTGCCAAAGTCAGTCTTGTATGCCATTTCTGAGGTATCACCTTAACTTATTTTCAAAATGAAACTGTAGAAACTTATGCAAATACTGTTTGGAATTTGAGCGTCAACTTTTGTCATCACTGTTTTGCAGGCCTTGAGTCTTAACCTAAGTTGCACCTGGAGAGCACTTTGCTCTCTCTTGGCTCGCTGTGTGTCTCTCAGTGTGTTATAGCTCCATGGTTAGAAAGTCCTTTCTTTTGAACATTTCCTTAATCATACCCATGTATTACATGTCACCAACAGCTTTTAAAATCACATGTCCGGAAATGTATGTATGTGCCTTTTGCTTTGGAGAAAACAGGATGTGTATCAGGGGAGGATAGTGGTGGCGAGTGTAATCCAGCCAGACTGCCTTTGTAGGACGCACAGTTTCACCCAAAATGAAGTAGACGGCCTTGCCTCTGTGGATCTGTCAGGGAGTAGTGTAACACACTCAGTACAACAAATTAATAAGGACACACATAACCAAAACTTCCACCTTGTTTTGGGACAGTTCTTTTCAGTTAAGCAGGTGCTTGTTTGTTTTGTTGTGTTGCTTGTGCTCCCAGATTATCCTTCTTGCTAATGTGTGGATATATAGCATATGTACAGGCGTGTGCACATATGCCCAAATTGTCAGTGTATGTTAGTGCTGTCATTGTCATGCTTATGATAAGGTGAATTAAGCCATTATAAGTGTCATACTGCTTGATGCAAAAGAAAGGCTGTTTATGCTGTATTGGCCCTGTGAATGAGTAGAAAACTTTGCACCTTGAGTTACCACTTGAAGATCTCTAATAAGCATTAATTTCAGCATCGGGTAACAATGCGTTTTGTCTTACTTTTTAAAATCCTCCTCTGTATTCTAGTAGAAAAGGCAATACCCTCTGCTTCTTCTTTCCAAGGACAGGGGATTGATGTCTGTCATTTCATATCAGGAAATCAATGACCCTTTAAAGAGCTTGGCCCTGGGCATCAACTGGAGGATGTTACTGTGTCAAAGGCTTGGCTAGGGCCCTTTGACGAGCAGTTGGAACAATTCTCCAGCAAGGTGGAGATATAAAGAATAGATCTGAGCCCTATCCCAAAAAGGATTAGGGCTTAATGTACATTTCATTCTCACCTGTATGTACAGAGCCAAGTTGTGTGGTGGCATGAGTTGGCTCACCTCCTTTGGAGCTATGCCAAGTTACACAAAAGTGCTGTTTGAACCCAGTAGTGCCCTATACTAAAGACAGTAAAAGGAATGCCAAGTGGTACCACTGCTAGTGCCCGAGACACCCTTTCTGTGCAGGAGACTCAAAACTAAATTCAAATCAGGCAGCAGAATTTGAGGTTACCTTTTTGCTATTAGAATGCAGCTTGAGAAAGCAGCCTTTTTTCCATTGCTCCTTGTTGCTTACATCAGCCTCTTTTGAACTGCTGGGTAATACCCTCAATAAACTGCTTAGAACATATTTACTTTGGCTCCGACTTCCCTGGTTACACATGTGTAGAAGAGACACTGGGAGAAGGGTGAGGTGTGAATGTTTGTTGCAGTTATTATAAATGGTTATCAAAATGAGGAGGAATAATTATGTAACAATTTAGTGAAGCAATGGTATATTTTCTGAACAAGCTACTTCCTGAATACTATACAAAAAAACATGCAAAGGCGCGTGCTAGTAACCTCCCTTTCTAACCAGCTTGACATTGTAAATCTCTCTCCCCTCCCTTTTTCCGCCCTGTTACAGAAAAACTATTTTTAAAAGGAAAATTATAGAAAACTTTGTTCTATGATAAAAATATTTCACAGAAAATAGAGTACACTCTGCCATTTTGAACTTGCTACTGAAGCACGTTCACCTTTCAAAGGCTATGCTGTAGCTAATTCTGTAAAACTGTGTTATTTTATTTCAAAGCATATAATCTGTAATACTGGATCTATTTGTCATGACACAAAAGTAAATAATTATGTTTATTTCATTAGTAAGCCAAGAAGTAATCTCTACTTATTACCTTAGTTATGTATAATATAATTACAAAAGTTTCTTACAAAAGTGAATGAAAGTCTATGTCAATAAGTAGGTAGCTGTCCTAGGCATCACACTTTTCACAAAAAGTCTAAATAGTTTTTCTAGAACAGACGAAATTGTTCGACCTCTGTTCTTCTCTGAAGTAAAATAAAAGGCATCTGGACGTTTCTCCTTTTTGCAAAAACATTGCACAGGTGTATGAGAAGGTTTTCAAGCCTTAAAGTGGGCAATAGAACAAAAATGTGCTATGGATCTATAAGTCCCTTTTAATTTGGATGTGGGAATGTGCCCTGCATCCTGCCTGCCAGTGAACAATCCCTTCCTTGTAAACAGGAATTTAGAGGTCTGGGCTGAGAGAAGTGCACAGGGACACAGCTACAGATCATCTATGTGAGAGACATTTAGGAGAATATTCCATTTCAGCCCTGTAACTAAAAACTACTGAATAGGGCATTCTCTTCCTGTGGGCTCTCATTACCAGTATTGCTAGTCTTCACCCTGACAGGGTCACACCAGTAATCTACAGGGTATTTGGCCTTTAAGGGACTTTCTGTTCCAGGATCTTGTGAGTTTTTGTGGATACTAGCAGCAAAGCTCACCGCCCTGGAGCCTTTGCCCTAATGAATTGGGTGTAGGGGGATATTTTTTTTTATTTTATTGTAGGATATGAGCAGTCCTAAATTCATGCGGAAGTGTGTTTAGTAGGCTAAAATAGTTCTGACCTGCCCATAAAACATCTACCTTTTGTCTCTCCTGCTGTGGTGTGGGCAGCATTCTGAGTTACCATTTTCCAGGCAGTGATTTATTTAGGAAGCTAGAAAAGAGCTGCATTTCTACAATTGAAATGGAGCCAGCAGTACAGTGCAGCAACTAGTAGGCAGTGGGAGAAGGTGGGAGGCTAAAACATCTCCCCACCTCTGTGGCATTAGTGGCCTGGTCTTGGTTATTTTTGTGCCAGAAGGCATCTGATGTTACCCCTACCCAGGCCTGGGCTTCAGGAACCCACTCCAACCCTCCCCAAGTGACCTGTGTGGGGGCCCTTCAGCTATATGGGGGCTTCACTCTTGGATATTTTATTTCCTGGCCCAGGGACAGACTGACTTATTACCTGCTCTTTTTTTATTTCTAAAACAATTTTTAATTAATATCATATATTTTAAAGCACTTTTTCAGAACCTCTGACTTTTATCTTGGTTAAATATTAGAGAAAATCCCTTGACCCTCCCAATAAAATTTGAAAAGCAAAACCCTATAGCTAACCATTAATCAGCTTGTGATTTTATCAAGGGTTTTCTGTCACAGAAATTCTGAGTCATATTGGTATCAGGTGCAGCAGTTTTGTGTCTCATTCTGGTATCTGGTGAGAACCTATCTTTGTTCATTCAGTGGACAGATGAGCATGTTACTGACTAACTACATCCAAGTGAATTCTGTTCATATCAGCCTGTATAAGAAGGTGCTGTACAAGGCTTAGGATTTGTTTCTTCTTTCTAATTCTACTGCACTTTTTCCATATAGCATCAAGCAACTCAACTGCAGCCACATTTTCAGGTTTAGATTTGCAATCGCATGAGCAGTCTGTGTGAATGTTGTGACTACACACAGAAATCAGGCCATGTGGGAAAAAAATTTCCAGTTCTCTTCACTGCAAGGGTGCTTCAACATGCAATCAGAATAAGTGATACTGTAAGGAGAGCAAAACCAAGCACCTTGGTTAGGTGAAAATCTGGCCTCTAATCTAGTGCGTGAATCCACATCTGAAATGGGAATCACACTAGTACATGCCTAGCTTCTTCTCACACACCTTTTCAGAGTGTTGTGAAAGTAGTAAGGGGTTTTATGGGTTCTCACAAATCAGGTGGTTGATGACAGAAGTGTGTCATGCGGGTGTGAGCTGTTCAGGTTTCCATACAAAATATGGTTCCCTGCTTGGACGAGAGCTGTGAATTTACCTTAATCCAACTCTGGTATTGCTCAGTCTACTCAGCCAAATTAATGCTTTGGAGTTCAGATATGTGTGCCATGAGGACACCTTAAAGAGAAAATACGGATACCTGTAGGAGTTGTAGTTAACAGTGAAAAAACTTTTAGAGAGCAGAAGGCCCTCACCCTAAAGTGCAAATATATTCTCTAGCAAAAGAGAAGGAAAGAAGAGTACAAAGTGGGAAAACTGTAAGTGCATGCCTTTAAGCAAGCAAATAAAATAAGGGGGAAACAAAAGAGAGAAATGAACAGGTAAAAATTAGTGACAAATCTCTGCAAAAACCAGAGAGTTTGCAGTGGCTTAGTACAAAATGGATCCTTTATTTATTTTTTTTCCAAAGGTGTAAGTGGCCCTTGAATTTAAGAAGGAAGAACAGTGTTATAGCTATTACAGAGCATAATGAAAGGCACATTTCCCACAAGGTTTTGTTCTCCTTGAAGCCTCTGGCCACTATCAGAGACAAGATTTTTGCACCAGATAGGTGGACCGCAGCCTAAACCAGTTTGGCATGTATTTCCCTGTGACACATACAGACGCAGAGAGGAGACTGGTGTATCCTGCTCCTAGCATGCTGTCTCTGCATTTGCCCTCTCTGATTTGAGAAAGACATGTCTGACTTGCCAAGTGTGAATAGGAATCTTTCCTGAGCAAGTGCTTTTTACTTTCACAGAGATATGTATTTATTGAAGTGCATGGAGGGGAGTCTCAGACTGTGGCTGCAGTAATCACCGCTCCCACCACCCCATTCCAAACGAAGATATTCAAAGCTGTGATTTCAGGGAAATTAGTCTAAAGATGCTTTTGCTCTTCAAAGCTGTGCCAGCAGGCAGGGACTTTCCAAAGACTAGTTTTCACTAGAATGAAACTACCTTCTACAGCCCTACAGCTACTGTTTAGATCAACAAAACCCTTGTGGTGACTTCCCTTTGTTGTTTAGGGATCTGCATGGAGGGACAGTATTGGAGCTAGCCACTCGAGTCACCCATGAAAGGAGAGTGACCAGGAAAGGTACCAGTGGCTGGGAGAGAGCAAGAGAGGATGCTGCAGTAGATGCATTGCACCAGGGGAGAGGTGGTTGCTTGGGAGGCTGAGAAGGGACAGGTAGCCACAGAGTCTCCATGAACTTGCATCAGAATGCAAAATGGGAGAAACTGAAAATAAGAGTGGCAAACACAAGGTGAAGAAAAGAAGAATGTGATGTGATAAGAGTAGTAGCCTGTTTATTTTAATTAAAAATTATTCAGCTGACATGCAGGAGATTTCCAGCCCACACAGAGGAATAGTGATGACATCCCCGGCATTGCAATGTAAGGATGAGGGGTGGGGCACTGTGTCACCCTGCAAGGAGGCACTGACCGTGCCTGGGAGAGAGCAGAGGCCCCTCCAGGAGCCTGGAGTCCCACCTGCACTGGAGGCAGCATGACACATGGCTGCCCACCCAGGTCCAGGCTTGCTTCAACCCACTGGCAGTTTGTGTTGTTGGTATTTCTGTTGAAGTAACTCTGAAGGATCCCAAACAAGGATAATACAAGTCTATCTTAAATTCTAAAAACCCTAAGAGATCCACTGTTCCCTCTTAAGAAACTTCATCTTCTGTATCTAGACAATATGCCATAGGGAGAAGGTGGAAACTGAGACAAAGATAGATTTGATTGTGCTTTGACTAACTAATCAAGTGAAATTCTTAACACCACCTCCTGGGCTGGTGAACAGTCGTTAGCGATTACCGCTGAAAAGCCTGAGCTGGTGGTAGTCAAACAAGGAAGGACAGTTATTTTCCCCATAACTGGTTATTCAAGATGGACTCGTGCAACTTATCATCTCAATGTCCCAGTGTTTCACAGTCTAACTATATTTAATGGGCAAATAATTTGATATTCAAAAGCCACCTGGGATTGCACTGGGGTTTTTTTTTGTGGCATTCAGTGTATCCCACTTTCTGGAAACAAGCACATAGAGAGTACTGCATCTTGAGGGGAAGATTACAGGTAACAGATTTTCTCTTCCTCCAAATTTCCCCTTTTCAAATGAGGCACTACAAGCACAAAGTAAAAAGGTCAATAAAAATCATTTGCACCTAAATAAATTACGTAGACTGTTACAGACCTAAGAAAGGGTCACACATACATGTTTTTCAGAATGAGTCATCAAAACCAAAGTGAGATAGCCCTGATCCTGCTAACAGATGTGTGCTTAGCTTGTAATCCAGCAGGACTGTCATGCATAAAGTCAGGCAAACTAATCCTTTGGAGAGGTTCTTCCCTATTTGTGGTCTCATGTTCCACACTAGTTTGGACACAGGAGCTATTCACATCCATGTATTTTTTTAAGCAGCTCTGTTAAACAGAGTTATATACATTTCACTTCTTTCTATCATCTCATCTTTCCTTTCTTTCTTTTCATGGGAATATATGTTTAAAAAACTGAATCTTGAAGGCTTTCTTTTAGCTTAGAGGGCTGGGCAAACTGACTTTCCTGAAGTCTAGGACCAATCTGGACTGACATGTAGACAGAATACTGAATTGGAAGACCCTGTGTGATTCAGAGGAGGGTTTCAAAGGTCCCAAAAGGATTTAGATGGCAATTACATTGGTAAAGAAATAATGAAGTGGAGAAAAGGGGGCACCCAGATTTTACTTAGAGTGTCTGAGGAAGCTTTCTGTCATCCTGGGCTGTCCTTTAATGCTCAAAACTCAAAAGGTTTTCTGAATATTATCTACTCAAAACAAGAAAGAAGGTGAGCAGCTCTCTTCTATGTAATATGCATATACTGCAAATGCTCAGCTAGGTCATAAATTCCCCTTCTAAAGCACCAAGGAATTTTTATTTCCTTGATTGCCATCTAGTGGTAACTGTCCTGTCTGCATTGCATTATTCATAATAGCATTTCCATCCCGGTGCTCACTGAGCTGTGCAGATGATTGCACCATTGAAATAAGGGGCAACTTATCGTGCATGTGTTGTGCTTTGTAAGTTATAGCAAGGTCTAGCTAGATCAAGAGATTACACGGTAAGGTGTGCAGTGGCACAGGTGTTTCTAAGAAATTTGTCTTTCACCGAGATCAGTAAATGGTACTAGCAAGAGGTGAGGTACCAGAGTGGAAGGGTTCACATCACAACCATCTCTCAGGCCACAGGTTATGCATGATGAACAGTTACTGTGCAAAGGGCCTGGTTCCAGTCAGGTGGAAACCAAGCTATAGGTCAGCATTAATATAGCTGAGGTGTATTTTCTTCAGTTGGGATAATTGTATTTTAAAAATCAACCTTGTACTATTTTAGAAGGTTATAATAACTGCATTAAAATGTGTTGCTTAAAAAGTGGGTTTATGCCATGAAAAAATGTCATTGATTTTTTCAACTCACGATTTGAGCTGATTTGTAGTGTTCCTTGGGGTATTATGAGTCTCTGTAAGATGTTCTTTGAAAACATTTTGAAATGTCAATCCAGATTCCTGAAAAGTTGCTGAATAATTCATTTTGGAGAGTGTTCATTCATGTGCAGACACCAGAATGCTGGTTAGATTTCTGCATTGAGAGTCACATTTGGTCTGACCCTTATTCCTGTGATGTTTTTTCTTGCTTTTTCCATGTTTTTCAAAACTTCAGTGCTTTCCTTCAAGAATGTTATTAGATAATCAACACTGAGCCTTTGAGACAGCAGCTAGGTTTCTAACATTGTTTCAGGCCTCCTTATGTCGAAGTCCTGCCAATGCCAAGCATTTTGGCACCAAATTAGTATATCTATGCCATGTGCTTGTATCCACTTGTCTCTCCCTCTCTCATCAGCAGTCTTTCACTCACTTTCCTTCTTCAGAAGTACAAGATTTCTCTTGCTGCCATTGTGATGTGCTTCACGCAGCCTAATCCAAATCTTTACTGAAGCCATGCATGTTATTCATGAGCCCGTGGTGATGTTGGAAAGCAACCAAAAACTCACTATTCAGGAACCCTTGAGGCATAAGTATCAGCAATCCATGCAGAGAACTGCTGGTAATTAGCCTCAGTACTTAAGCAAAATGGTTTCTTTTTGCCTTTAAATAAAAATGTATGCCAGGAATTTCTGCAAGTTTCCCAGATAAGGTGCACACTGGAAGCTTTTTGTAACTCTCCTTGTCACTAGATTACCTTCGTGCAAATTAAATCAATCATTGAGCCTTTCCTACTGATAAAGGAAGTTTATCTTCAAGACACATTTTTATAATGTTGTCTTTTTCTGTATAGGAAAAAATAGTGCCCAGTAGAAAATCAAAGGTTCTTTAGAAAAAACCTTGTTAATGTTTTTCCTTCCTCCTTTTTCTTATTTTTAAATAAAGATATGCAGAGCCTTGAGAAGTTGCTGAGGGATGCAGTAGTATATGGGCAGCCTCGAAGTTGCAGAGCATGGAGAAAAATTATCATCCTCGTGGAGGGCATTTACAGGTATGTTTGTGTTTTAGAAACATGAATACTCTTTATCATTTCTGAGGACAGAATGATCTGTTGAGTGAAGCGAACATTGACTTCAGGTATTTGGGAGAAATCTTAATGAGAATGGAGGTTACAATAACATTCTGTGATCTTATAAATATGTTGATTTCCATTATGTCACTCTGAGCGCAGGTGTAACTTGCTCCAGTTAGATCCTGTGCATTGCTCTAAATGTTGATTTAGCAAATCACAGTGGAGTGGGAGATGTCTGTGGGAGCAAGACGGATCATCAGCAGGTGTGTGTTGTCATAGATGTGATAAAATTCATGGAGCTATTGTAGGTGAGGAGTTTTGCTAAGTGAGGAAGCTGAGTTTTCTACAGTTGTTTGTTATGCACAGGCAGATCAAAAGACAACTACCCAGAGCTAATTAAGTTCTGCATGCCCAGTTCTTACACAGCTGTTGGATTCTAAAAACTCAAGCTAAACATAGGCCAAGTAATATCAGCACCTTTCTAGTAATTAGTGCTGGATCTAATGAACTCACACTTTAACAGGAAAAACAATTAAAAGACTGCCTTTCAAAAAATTAGGTAGTGGTATTTCATCTAGCCCCAGTCCCTGGAAGAATTTGAATGAGAGAAGTGCCTTTGAGAATCCATCAGATAATCACAGAATCACAGGTTGGAAGGGACCTCGGGGATCATCTAGTCCAACCTTTCTGGGAAGAGCAGAGTTTAAACAAGATGGCCCGGCACGCTGTCCAGACGACTCTTGAAGGTGTCCAACGTGGCTGAGTCAACCACTTCCCTGGGGAGATTATTCCAATGGTTGACTGTCCTCAGTGTGAACAATTTCCCTCTGATGTCCAATTGGAATCTCCCCAAGAGCCTGATACAAAAATTCGCGGATACTATCCTTCAAAGTCCGAACTTCCCCATAAGAGGAAGCGGAGTATCCAGAAAGTTCCCGAAATAAAGCTCAATAGCAACAAAGTCACTATTAAGCAGGCATCCTTTATTACAGCGCTGGGCAGCACTGGGGATTGATCCACCATGAGTGCTCCAGTGATTCAGTAAACTTCCAAAGATTATATACTATAAAGTCATACATATTAATAAGATTCACGAGGATTCATTAACATATGTAAAAGCTCAAGCTGCATGCATAGTTGTCCTTTTAGTGGTCTTTGGGAGTACTCCAGTGGTCTCTGATGGTCTTCCTCACCTATCCGCTGGTTGAACTTTGGGTTTCCTTTGCCCATATATAGTCATTGAATTAGCTCCTAGGTCCTTTAGCCCTGGACTGTCACAAGGGGCTGATTTAAACTAGTTCCTCGAGTGCTTATCTCGACACTGATGTCCTGAGTCTCTGTTATCAATGAATTTACAAGCTTATGCACCATCTTTTTAATCCCATCTGGCACCAATTTGCATTCTTCAAATCCCTGAAACTATCTTTGCAAGGAAGGAAACCACAAGAGAACAAGGATGTTTACAATAAGGATTAAGTCAAGGACTGTCAGGGGTTTAGTTCTATCAAGCCACTTGTGTCCATTCCACCTTGTCCTTTCCATGTGACTCCTTGTAAAAAGGGAGTCTCCATCTTCTTTGTAGCTACCCCTTAAGTACTGGTACACGGTGATGAGATCCCCTCTAAGCCTCCTTTTCTCAAGCCTGAACAAACCCAGTTCTCTCAGCCTGTCCTCATATGGCAGGCTTCCCAATCTTTTGGTCATCTTGGTGGCCCTTCTCTGGACCCCTTCCAACCTGTCCACATCTTTTTTGTATAGCGGGAACCAGAACTGTACACAGTACTCTAGGTGTGGCCTGACAAGCGCTGAGTAGAGTGGGATAATTACTTCTTTCTCTCTGCTGGCGATGCCCTTTTTGATTCAACCCAGCATCCTGTTGGCCTTCTTGGCCGCAGCAGCACACTGTTTGCTCGTGTTGAGCTTTCTGTCCACCAGGACCCCCAGGTCCCTTTCCACAGAGCTGCTCTCCAGCCAGGTGGATCCCAGTCTGTACTGCACTCCAGGATTATGTTTTCCCAGGTGCGTGACCTTACACTTTTTGTTGAACTTCATAAGGTTCTTGCTGGCCCACTCCTCCAGCCTATCCAGATCTTCCTGCAGAGCATCTCTCCCTTCTGGAGTGTCTACTTCCCCACTCAACTTGGTGTCATCAGCAAACTTCATCAGGGTACACCTGATGCTGTTATCCAGATCACTTATAAAGATATTGAATAACATTGGGCCCAATATCGATCCCTGGGGGACTCCATTTGTGACAGGTTGCCAGTTTGAGAAAGAGCTATTTACCACCACACTTTGGGTGTGGTCTGTCAGCCAGTTCCCCACCCACTGCACAGACCACTTGTCTAGGCCATAACACATCAATTTCTCCAGGAGGAGACTGTGGGGGACAGTATCAAAGGCCTTGGAGAAGTCCAGGTAAACAACGTCTGCTGTCCACCCCATGTCAGCCAGGCAAGTCACTTTGTCATAGAAGGCAACCAGGTTTTTCAGGCACAATCTGCCTTTAGTGAAGCCATGTTGGCTTTTCCCAATCACAGGCTTCAATTGACTTGTGATGGCCCCCAGGAGGATTTATTCCATAACTTTCCCAGGGATTGAAGTAAGACTGATGGGCCTATAGTTACATGGATCCTCCCTCGAGCCCTTTTTGTAGATAGGGGTAACATTTGCCTTCCTCTAGTCCTCTGGGACATCCCCCGTTCTCTATGACTTCTCAAAGATTATGGAGAGTGGCCTTGCAATGATGTCAGCAGGCTCTCTCAACACCCTAGGGTGGATGGCGTCAGGGCCCATTGATTTGTGGGGGTCAAGCTCCTGTAGTAATTCATATACTAACTCTTCCTTCACCGATGGTGGGTCGGTGTTTGGTTCAATTGACAATTTCGTTCCCAAAGCCTGGGACCCTACAGTGCTGGTAAAGACAGAGGTGAAGAAGGTGTTGAGGACCTCTGCCTTTTCTGCATTATTGGTGATTGATTCTCCTTTTCTGTTTAACAGTGGGCCTACGTTTTCCTTCTTTTTCTCCTTATGGTTGACATGTCTGAAGAACCCTTTCTTGTTATTTTTTATGTCTACAGCCAGTTTCAATTCAAATTGGGCTTTTGCTTTTCTGACTGCGTCTCTGCACTCTCTGGCTATGCCCTTGTAGTTCTCAGCGGATAATCCTCCACTTCTCCATTTCTGGTGTGCTTCCCTTTTGGATTTGATAATATCAGCATCGATAATACCATGTAATTATAGAGCATCCTAGTTAGATAGCTCTGGTTCACTGGTGTGGTACATCTTACACCCAACCAGAAGGACAAACCATCACTAGAGTTGAACAGCAAAGCAGAGGCACCAGCCAGGCTCACCACCCTGGGCTTCATCCTGGCAACTGCTCAAGTCAGGAGAAGGTTGTGGGAGAGGCAGACATGAGGCTGGTGGATGGCATAGAGGGGGAGCCACTGGTGGGCAAGGAGCTGGAGCAGGGAGAGGTAGAGAACACGAAGAGGAGGGAAGGGCTGAAGAAGCAGGGATCTGGACAGTAAGAGCGTTTGCAAGGATCTAGGCAAGCCTACTGTAGTGATGACAAGAGATGGGTCAAGTAGGAGAAGGATGGGTTTGGAAGTAGCAACACTTGCACCAGAGAGAAGGGAACCAGAACCACTCATTCACAGGACGTGACATGGTTTATGAAAGCAACATTAAACTTTATATACAGGGATCATATTATGTGTTGCTGAAATACAGCCAGTCTGGATGGGCAGTCATTTATGCCATTTTATTGAGAAATGCTAGCACAGTTCAGCTTTTTTCATAAGGAATCTTTTATGATGTCATGTCACCACAACTTAATAGTTGTCAGTGCTTTCATTTTACCTAACATTATCCATCTGCAAAGAAAACAAATCAGTCCTTATCTAAACACCTGTCACTCAGAGCTGAAACAGGTCAACAGCAGATCAGCTGATCCAAAGCAGGCTGAATGGACTCCTTTCAGCCAGAATAAACAGAGCAAAGCTGCAAATAAACATAGCTTGGCACTAGTAAAAGAAAGCTCAGATTTAAGGACTTTAAGGATCATGCAGAAATTAAGTGGACCACCAACATTTTACTGACAAATATTTCTATTGGTCACATGGCCTGTAGAAAATGCTCCAGCTGCTGAGCTATGTTCACTTTTAAATCCTTTACTCCAGATATTGACCACTAGGGAGCAAAAAGGTGACACAGAAGCATGGATTGGTCCAAGCAGTGGGACAAACACACTGTCAGATACTTGCAACTACAATAACTATATTTCCAGATGTATATTTGATAGAGAGCTTTATTTTCCTCTAGTTTTGCAGTTCATTTTCAAAGACTTCATTCTCAAAAGTTCAAAGAACCTTCTGTTGGAATGCAACGTAAAAACTTGTTAAACTTCATACAACCTTACTGAAAGGGAACCATAAAATTCCTTCAGTCCTGTAAGGGCTAAATAATGTTAAGACCACTCATGCCCTGAGTGTCTACACTTGTGAAAGGCATACAGTAAAATAAAAACAAAGCTCAGCTCTCTAATAGTCTCTCATTGGAAACTAGCCCTAGCAGTAGCTAGGTTGGTTGGTTAGTTGTTTTCATAGTCTAAGCAGATCAGAAATTGAAGATTGTGGTTTGTTTGCACAGCAAGTCTGCTCTGACTTGAGAGAGAATACCACCACGCCCCACAGTGTTGTATCCCTGCCATCACTGCCAACCCAAGATGCCCACAGCTGATCTGTCTTTACAGCACTGCTAGGAACAGACTCACAGGCCATGTAGTCTAATCCAGTAAGTAGCTAATAACATTTCATATGCAAAAGAAAAGCTGCAGAATGACATCTTAGAAGTACTCTTTTTTTGTGTGTGTGCATGTTCTTTACTTTCCTAGCCCATGATTTTTGAAAGAGACTGAATTTTTCAACCTCATGTTGGCTAATGTTAGTTTTCTTTAATATTTACCAGATGCCAAATTAACATTCATCTAGAGGGTTTAAGAGGAGGTAGAATGTTGCTAATGTGTTCTTCTTACAATAGTTAATACTGCTTCTTTTTTCTTCCTTAAAGGATTTAAGTTATGCTTCAGGGACAACTAATACAGAATTTAAAATACTGGGTCAGAGCCATTCTCCAGGTTAAAATATCTTGACTTGCAAGTTTGCCTTGGCAAATTTTTACAGAAAAGCTTTTTCCAAAGATGCAAAAGAAACGCTAAGCTTTCCTTCTTTAAAAAAACATTTTTATATGGGACACCATAGTCTTAGTATGGTGAAGTTGATGGCATGGAAAAAAAGTTGCCTTCTGTTTCCATTAGGAGTGTGTTAAAGTGTTTACACTGTGCATAATCCCAGACTTACCAGCTGGTAAAATTTAAAGAGGGTCGTTGTTAGCCAACATGAGCATTTCTGGAAATCAGACTTGCATTTGAAACCATAAGCCATGGATTTTACTTGGTTACAACTAAAGGCAGAATCGGCCCCTTGACTTGGGAAGCACTCAAGCTACATGTCAAATAAATAGGAATAAGTATAGGGTTTTTTGCTTTTTAATGTCTCTCTTAAAAAGGAAAAAATAATCAGAAATAAATGTAACTACTAGTGAAAGCTGGTTCTTAACTGGGACTAGCCTAGGAGCAGATATATTATGTTTGCATTCCAAACTGAGAGAGACTACCTAGCCATCAATCTTCAGTACAAAAAGCACAGACAACTTTTGGCAGTGTCCAGAGCACAAGTTAAACTGACTTGCTAAATAATATTTCTATTTTTTAAATTCCAGCTAATGTTTTCCTTGGCTTCTACCATTTCCAGTTCAGGATTAATCAGTTACTGTGTTCTTACATGGTTTGTGGTAGGCTTCTGGTCTCTTGCACGCATATTTACCTAGGAGTCAGATAGGCCAAGGCCCAGGGCAGGAGTTATGGGGAACCAGAAATTGATCAAAAGAGATTGTTTTTCATTTGTTTTTTTCCCCTGCTTTTAATTTAATTTGGGTATTTTCCCTTCTAGCTCAGAAAATAGCTCTCTGATCGGTTAGATATTGTCCAGTGCCTTCTCATGTGCATTAAAAGTTCCTTGGGATTCAATGCCAATACCATAGGAAATTTATCAGAGTTATTTTTTTATTTCCTGGGATTAACTGACTGGACTTCTGGAAAAGAATGGGGTAACATTTAATGTCTTTGGCCAGGGACCAGCATTAAAGGCTAACATTTCTTTTGTTGCAGTGTATGGGGTTGCATTTGAGGCCAGGGTTAGAAGGTTTCCTTAAAACTATTGCTCTAAACTACAAAATAGAGATTGCTGTATGAATGTGCAATGTTTATGTAAGAAAAAAATACCCAAGTAAACACTAAAATGGAATGCATATGTCTTGGGAGTAACAGGTCAGGAAAGGAGGGATTTTCCCAATTACAAACTAGCCTGAAAGGGGAACAGATAAAGTTTTCAAATGTTGAAAGTATAGTGGTACTATAGGGCGTGTTTAGGGATGCTGAGTGATGCAATAGGTTGAATATCGGTAAAATAATTTTCCTGACAGAAAAAAAAAAATTTGAAACTGTGGTACCATGGTACCTTAGTAGGATGTAGAAGACTTTTTCTGAGAAGTTTTAAAATAAACTGGACAAAAACCATCAGTATCCTGTCAAGAGCGAGCCTGTGTTCCAAGCAAAGTGACGAGCACAAGTGCACACCTCCTGGCTCTCAAGGAGCCTGGCTCCACAATTCATCAGCTGCATCAGGAAGAATCTCAGTGATTTGGTAGGAATTGAATCAAGCTTCAAAATTCAGTGATTCAAAAATTTTGGATTATCTCCTCACATCTGGAAGTAGATTCAAACTGAGCATGTCCTGAAGCAAGATTTTGTGCCTGCCTGCCAGGCAAGGGGGAGATGAGAGTCAGCTACAGTCTAGAAGCTTTACATCCCTGCCACTAAGCTAATAATTTTTGCTACAAGGCAGGATGTAATGTCACGTAATGAGAATGTCTGGCCTGGACAGACCATCTTACGTTTGTCTGCATCCAGTTTTTTCAGTGTGCCCTATGTGCTTGAGCAGATCTGGAAACAGATCAACGGCTTTGTAACAGTGACACAACCAAACTGAGACAGAATGATTACAGTTCACTTCTGGCTCTCTGGTTTAAAATCAGTCGACACTGATATTTACTGAAGGATTCAGTAAATTTTCCATTTGGGCTACCCAAGAGATTATGTGAAGTGAGCTTTATCTTGGAGCAATTCTAAACAGAGCAGTGTTCATATCACAAACCATCTCCCAGGGTCAAAAGAGAGACCAAGAACAGAGCAGGCAGCAAAACAGCTGTCATCTCTGCCATCAGGAGGGCTGAGGCCTGTTTGAGTGGCAGCACAAGAAACATACACAAAACCAGCAGCACTTTAGCTACTCAAAGGACACTTCAAGGCCATGTTGGGATTTCTGTCAACTCTTGTAACATCTATGTCAGCCAGCATCTTTCAAGAGCAGTAAATCAACACTGAAACTGAAGTGCTTTGTGTTGCTAAACAGCTTAAACTTCAAAGAGAAATCTACTCATACTAGTAAGAAAAGTTTTCATTAAATCCTCTTATAGTTAAATCTTGCAACAGCTATGTACCAGCTGTACGTATTCTGGGATTCAGAAACAACTTTGCTTCCATTCCACAAATATGCAGCAAATCCAGCTCTGTATTTTTAATTTACCATTTTTACTCTTGTCTTTTTGAAGTTAAATGCAGTCTCTCCCATCTGAATCTCTACGAGCCACTAAGCCTAATGATGTCCATGTAAATTTTTAACTAATGCATTGACTCTGGGCTATGTGAGGACTGTGGGCTCTGCCCTTGAATTCATTAGGAAAATAGCTGTGGTGGATCAACTTATTTCTCCTCCAGCTCCTCCAAGTGCCATCTGGGAAAAGTGAGAAAGCCCAGCCTTCAGTAGCTTGCGGTATAAGCCCACCCTCCTTTGCTGCGAGAGCCCCACAGCTGCCTCTTCTATTGCTGGGCAAGACAGAAGGGAAGGTTTGCCAGCAGTCACCTGACAACCAAAAATATGCCTCCAGGCTCTCTGAAACTGGCACAGACAACCCTTGTCCATGGCTACTCCCCCGTGCTGTTTTTTCAAACTAATGGAGACTTGCCTATGGGTAGGTCTCCTTCAAAACTGGAGACCAAGCTGTTTCCAAGCCTATTCAGGAGAACAAAGGATGAAGGACTAAAACTGGAACATTGCCTAAGTGCTAAAAGCACATCTTGCCCCTTTTGTGGTACCAACCTTCCAGCTGCATAGCGCAGCTAGAGTGGCAATAAAACAATCTGTGAAAGCCACTGGTCCAGAATTTAAAAATTGCCAAGTTGTGTTGATTGCACTGCTCTTTTGTACGTGCTATTTAGGAACAAACCTAACGTTCCTGCTTACCTGAAACTCTTGTAGCATTTGCAATTGGATACACCTTAGCCCTGGGCCTTAGCCACAGAGTACTGCTTTTCCTGGCACACAGCGCATTCGCTTTGTTTTTGATAGGAAGTATTTAGCATTTAAAGACCTGCTTACTAGAGCTAGTGTAAGAGAACATGTTTAACTCATTATGAAATGAACACTGAGTGCATAAAAGCATATCCAAGTATAGCTGTAATCATCTCACAAAGGTTTTCAAGATACAATAATCTTCACAGCAATACTATTGAGACTTCATCTTTACGGGATTAGAGTGCATTTCTTATTTGTCTTCCTGGGCTTTCATTTTGCTGTACAGCTCCTCTGTGCTTTCTAACTTACTGATGTGATTCCCAACGACACAAAAGAATAAACATCTCTTCTTATTTCTACAAATTTCAATACACCATTAGTGCAAGTTCAGAATGTTTCCTTTTCCTGCATGGCTGTAAGAAAGTAAAAAGAAAAAGGATGGAAACTTTCTTCCTTTTGAGCACTGGGCTGCAGGCTGCATTTCCAAAAAAGTACGTATTGGGAGAAAAAATTGGCAAGAGAGGATTCAAGCTCCCTTTTCTAATCCCCAATTCTGGCCACTCTGAAGAGTGGGGCTCCTCTCAGTTATGGCATTTCAGGTGGTCCATCTCCTATGTGTGTTAGACCCAATTACTTCACACCAGGGTAATTTGCTCTAGAGCTGTTACCCCCAAGTATTGCCACAGTAGCTGTTGATGAAATAAGCAAGGACCGGACTGAATTACAGCAGTTCCTTATAATTCAGTACAATAGTTGTTTCATAGTGAATTGTAATGTGCTGCTTTGGATGAGTATCTCCCCCTTGCTTTATACCTTTCCTTTCCTTCTCTTTTCTGGCATGTTGAAAATTTGCAAATGTTCAAAGACTTTTGACTGGTTTTGATCATTTGGATTCTAAAACCGTTTGAATGTTTTATACTCACCCGCAGATGGGAAAGGGCTGCAATTTTTCTGTAAATACAGAAACTGTATTTACAATTTTTCTGTAAATGCAGAAACTGTAAATACAAATTGAAGTTCCAGATGATCTTTCATGGAGTAAGGCAATTAATGCCTATATTTTCTGACAGTATCTTAAAGAGAAAGAGAGTACAGGATTTGTTGTTCATCCATGATTCTCTCCATCTGCAGCATGGAAGGGTCCATCGTGCGCCTGCCAGAGATAGTCTCCTTGAAGAAGAAATACAAAGCCTACCTCTACTTGGACGAAGCTCACAGCATTGGTGCAGTGGGTGCAACGGGCCGAGGAGTTGTGGAATACTTTGGTATGAGTCCTGATGATGTTGATGTATTAATGGGAACATTCACAAAGAGCTTTGGCGCAGCTGGAGGATACATAGCTGGCAAAAAGGTAAACAGAAAACACAAACATTTTAATAGCAAGGGGGGGGAAGTACCTTCTTGCTATGTATGACATATTTCATTATCTTTTCACACAGACTGCTTTGTAGGAGCACTAATTTTTGTCTGGATCCCAAATATACATCAAACAGTCAGACTTTCTGATTTTTGCCCCATGTTCATATTATGTAATTTGCTTGAGTTGGGTATTTCTGTGCCACCTTGATGATTGTTGTTTGTCTTGGAAATGTTTAGACACACTGTGGTTGGCTAAATATACTTCACTATATTAATTTGCATGCAGATTGCTTGTTACTTTTTTTCACATTTGTAAACAGTGTGTGGAGCAACATTGCGAGATTAAAGCCACAGTTTCATCCACTGATAATATAAAATTCCTAAACAGCTGTGGATTGTCATAGTTGCATTTTTTAGGAGGATGGAGAAAGAGGGCTACTGAGGGCCTTTTGCAATAGTAAACTCATGTCCTCAGTTGCCCTGCATACTTTTACAAAACAACCTCTTGCCAACAACAGATGTCAACAAAAAGTAGAGCTGAGCTTGCTTTAATTGGGGGTGTAGAAGAACAGAAAGCATAATCAGCGCCATTGTGAAATGTCATCAGTTTTGTTGCTTGACAGAGGTATCAAGTGGTTGCTGATTATTTACTCTTTTCATGCCCTGCTGAATGTATTTCTTTAGTCTGCTGAATGAGTAGGAAGCCTGTTTAGACAGCTCATATGGTTGTTGTCAGGATAATGTTAATAAGAGTAGCACCTGAGTAGAATAAAAGGGCTATAAGACAGTATAAAGTGTATATTTCTTATTGTCTTTTTTGGGGTTGCCCTTGGAGATCTTAAAACATGCTATCATAACACATCAAGAATCAATTTTCTTTGTTTCCTTTGCTTCCTGAATTTGTATCTGAAGGTTTAACCCTTAACCAAAGACAATGTGGCTAATGTAGCTAGAAATTATAGGAAGCCTAGACCTCTGAAAAGCAGTCTAAAGTAATTCATCATCTAATCTTCAGAAGTTTTCTTAAATGAAAGTGGGTCACGTTTTTCACGCCTATGTGTATCACTAAGCTTTGCTTCAGGCTTCTGGGCCTTAGTGGCAAACGCTCATGCAGCACACTTAGAATATTTACATTCATTTCTGCAGCCAAAAGCTCACTGTGGTACTGTTTATTCTGCACCAGCTAGAGCACAGAAGCCTTCTCAGCTATTTGAGCAAACCCTTAGGATTGCCGTTCCAATATAGCAATGCATAACCTATATAAGGTTAGGTAAATCTTTATCCTTGGCATTGGAGTTACTGCATATACTCATGCAGCTTTTTTGGTAATAGTTTCTGTTACTCTCTTTGGGGTGTTTCTGGTGATATTTTTTTCTCAAAGGCAGTTTTCAAGCACATCTCATCCCTTTCTTACTAACATATCAGTTTTTAGTGTGGTAACTGTTAGTCTGTTATTTTGCATTAGGAGCTATAAGCTGTCATAGCAATGATGGTCTGAATTCCGAGAGTATCCCTGTATTCAGGAGAGTTACTGGTGCTTTAGACACGCCTATAGTACATCGATGCTTTTTCTAGCAGTACAAATTGTGCTCTTAGTTATATGAGGAAATGTTAAAGCAACTATACCAACTCTAATATGACTGTCCCTGCCACACTGATGGAAAGTTTCAGTTGAAGGAAATCAATATGCTAATAGCCAAGACAGACCCCAGTAAGGTTGCTTTTCCTGGGTTAGCTCTTGTGGTAGAGGAACTACACTGATGTCATGTAGGCTTTGCTTCATTCCCAGAGAGGAACTGAGCAGTATTTTAAGTGCAGCTGTTCATTGGTCTTTAAATTATTTTGGCCTCTTAATGATAAGTAAAGTAAACATTATTCACAGAAGTAGACATCATTCTATTCCAGACTTTTGTTTCAGCTGTAATTGCCCCACTTATATGGTAAAGTATTTGCACCTGCCTGATGTTTCTTCAGGCCATGTATTAACAGTAGCAGCCAAGAAAGCAAACCAATAACTGGTGAAAAGTCCTATTCCTTTTGCATATTCTCACTCCGCGATAGTTAAGAGGGAGGTCTGCTGTTTGGCCAGCTCAAAGCTCATTCATGCTTTGTTTTGCTTATGTAAGGACCTTGTGGACTTTTTACGAACTCATTCTCACAGTGCCGTGTATGCCACATCTATGTGTCCACCTGTAGCAGAGCAAATCATCAGGGCAATGAAATGTCTCATGGGACTAGATGGGACAACACAAGGTAAGTCACCTTCTTTAACATCACTTATTTCAATCACTACCAGAGCATCTACTGTGTACAGGTGCACGCAAAAAGTCACCCAGCAGCAAAGTAGTATGGTAATGCAATACAAAGGAAATAATTCTTACTGTAAAATTAATATCCAAATCATCATATTTCTAAGTACTGTCAACTCTATTTCTTTTTCCACACCCATCCACATGCAGTGGGGATGAAAATATTCTGGAATTCTGGCTCTGTAATTGCCAGCCCACTCTGCTTTGCAGCAATAAATAAAAGTACATTAATTGCCCTTTGAGTAGATTGTCTGACTTTCAAGGACGGGTTTATAAGGACGTGCCTTCATTTATGGGCTAGATGATGTCAGTTTAGCCTCTCTGTAAGCATGAACCTTCAAAATGGCAAGCATCTCCAGCATGGAGCAGAATTTCAAAATGGATATTGTATGTTAAGTAATAGTGTGAGAAGATGATAATAATAATTCCTGCCTCACTCAGGCATTAATTATGGTGTCCTGAAGCTAGTTTTCAAGAACATTTTGTCCCAAAAAGAATTGATTACTTGGTGTCTTTATGAAAAATTAGGTTTATTTATATTCCTTTCCTGAAGTGGCAGGTGCAGCTACAGTCCAACCCTCTGTGTAACATGCTTTCTATGCAGCAAGCAGCAAAACAACTGTGACATATCTATCTGCTACTGTTTCAGATTGACACTGAGACGCAGTGCCTAGGACTTAAGTCTTCAGTGTTCTAGGACTTAAATACCAACTCAGAGAAAAGCTGGTGGCCTTTGACTTTGTATAATTTTTGTCAGGAATGCCTGAGAATCATGTTATTGTGTAACATGCAGTTCAAGATACAGATTCTGCTCTGAATTGCAATCTCATTTATACCGGTCCAGCAGCTCTGGGCTGTGCTATTTTCTCTTACCTTCTGTAGGACTAACAGAGTAATTCTATATTAGTCCTTCCTGATAGATATGACCAGGGTAAGGTGGGAATGGAATGGAAAAAGTGTATACGAGAGCAGGTAAGACACCGCTCTGCACTATCCTGTTGCAGTGCCCTAGAGGGCGGTTTCAAACCGTGGTAGACATGAGTCTATTAAGATGTTTATCATAGCCCTTCAATGAGACCAGAATTTACAAGACCTCAGTGAACAAAAGGAGGGATGGAGAATCCAGTCCCAGTGCCAAATTCTGCTGAGTATAATAACAAAAAAGTGCAGCAAAACTCCAGTGCAGACCATGAAGAAATGATGCTTTTGTCATTTTGGCAGAGAAGTCAGAGTGTAACAACTGTTTCCAACTTGAAATTTGAAAGGGCAAGGTTACGTATGCTGATGCCTACATGCCGTTCAATATAAGAGACCAGCTCTGACATATTTCTTCTACCATGGCGATTGTGCATGCAGCCTGTCCTGCTGAGCTGCTCGCTGCGCTAGCTATTAGGAAATGCCGTCAGAGGGCAGTCTTACTCTGAGCCTGCTCAAGCGTAACATACTTAAGGCTCTCATAGATGTCGTGTGTAAAATATTAAACATGCAGAGCATTTCCAAACCTTCAAAGCCTCTTAAAAATGATCTTCAGCTAGCGTGATTCTGTGTGTAGTTCAGTGCAGGCTAATAGGAGAACTTGGTTCAAGACAGAGTCTTTTAAGATGTGCATGTCTGACTGTCTTAGGGCTAAGAGTTTGCAGCATTTTTTCTTCCAGAAGCAGTGTTGTTTAGTGACACAATGTCTTATTAAGTCTTCTGCACATCCTTTATGAAATAAATTAGTGTTCTGTCAGTTTTTTTAAATTTGTCTTGTAATATGAAATGCAAATGAATAGCAAAACAAATGAATACATCATATATCACAGCTTAGAGTATTGCACAAAGGCTAGCAAACTGGCTATGATGTGTAAAAATATTTCTTGTCGTTCTGAGCCAGACTCATTATTTTATTCTATTGGGTTTTCTTTCATGTGGGCCTGCCTTCATTACGCTGTCTTGTGACTTTAAAAAAAAAAAAAAAAAAAAAAACCCAAAAAAAACCTCCAACAACCCAGCCCTAAACACAGGAAAAAATGTTATGCTGGACCACACTACAATGCTGAGAGAGGAAGGTGGTGGCTTGGGAGGGGAGAACAGAAGGGAGAAAGCACTGTCTCTTAGATATTTTTGTTTCCAAGGACAACAGGGGCTTTGGCTGAGTTTTTTTGGTCTGCTGTCATAGAAAATGGTGAATCCTGCATGTGAGCGGTCCTTGTGAGTTCATGAGCTGTGTAGCAGAGACACCTGGCAGAGAAGTTTCAAGTGAACCAGGATTGCCACAGGGTGGTATGGAACCTTTGTTCTCTGGAAGCCTGTTGAATCGATAAAAGGAGGTTATTTTGCATTTTCTTTCAAATGACATTCTCTTCCTGCAGGATGATTTGGGGGAATCCTTTATAAGCACATGTCCACTGATGGCTTTGCCTCTGGAGGGCATTTCTGTAGGGGAGGGAGCCTTGCAAAAAATACTGGGAATGTTTTGGAAAAGAATGAAATTAGAGTTTGCTAAAAAGTTCCATGTTAAGTAGAGGGTTCTGCATAAAAAGAGTATGAAATAATAGGATCACAAATGTGTTAACCCAGTTTGTTCTTACATCCGAACTTCATGACTGACTCCTCGGTAGATTACTAGAAAACTAAGAGAAGGAAGACTGATTTGGTGACTTAAACTGCTGCCCTGAAAACTCTTTATTCTGTATTTTTTAGCACTTCACACAGTCGTCTTTTATATTTTCCCAGATATCATGCTTTTATGTTCCCTTCAATTTCTTGCTAGTTATTTGCCACTAATTTGTTAAGCACCTCATCTAGAAAAGAGTAACGTAGGTGAAATTATATAGTAAGTAACCCCAGAGGCCAGAAATGCAGCAGTACTGCTTGTGTTTAACCTAGTGTGTATCCAAATTTTCATCTCCCATATTCTTCCTTTGTTTTCAATTAGTAAGAATATGGTCGTTTGGAAAAGAACCAGGGTATGCATTTCCAAGACAGGTTCAGTCTACTGTATGTGTGACTGCAGGATGTGAATAGATGTGTTTGGACACAGGGGGTACAGCTTAATTACAAGGAAAGAACAGGTTAGCACTTTAAAAATAATTCTACGAAACCTAAACTGTTTAGCTGGAAATTATCTACAACAGGTGTCTGTTTCAGGCTACAATTTTTTCATAGCAACAAAAAGGGTTCAGTCCTTCCTCAGAAGAAGGCTAGATATACATATAGGGGTTTGATAATCTAGAAAAAAAGAGGGGGAGGGATTTTTTAGAAAATCCTTTTTCCCCTGAAGATCTTCAGTTTCTCCAGGCTTTGGGATGAAGAGTTGGATTGTGATAGCCAAGTTTATAATTTTTGCCATGTCTGTGAAATACCATCTGAGTGTTTTGATGTTACAAGTCTCTAAAAAAATCTCTACTTGAAATGAACATTGACAAATCTCAAGATCCACTGAGCAAAGGAGCATCTTCCAGCTTGGGGGGGGGGGGCATGACCAGAGCATCCCCCACTTGAAGACTGGGCAGAGGACTGGGGCCCTCAGCACCTATGTCCCTCCTGCACTGTCAGGTACTCAGGGAGGTGAGACAGAAAGGTTAACGAGAGAAGAGACTCTGACAAACAAAGGAGACACAACAGTGAATAGCTAGCAAGTGGGTGAAAAGGATGGAGACTAGGACTGAAATGAAATGCTGAGAAGATAGGAGGAGAGATTGTAAACAAAAAGCGCCTAGTGTGGGGAAGGAGAGGAAGAGGGACAAATGTATCTGCAAGAAACTATAGCAAACACACAACCCTCCAAAACCGTGCTGGTACCTCAGACACTCCTTGTTCTTCTCTGGTCAACAAACTGCTGTGGAAGTGTGTTAGCAAGATGTGTGCTTAATTTTCTTTGCAGCAGAAGACTCCAATTTGGATTGGGAAGTTCTCATTTTAAAAGCCTTGCACTGACATAAGTAAAAAGATACAGAGAAGACATGGTATCTCCCACAGAAACCATCTATAAATATTTGGGTACGTCCCATATCAATATTTGTTGTAGTTGTGAGACATTAATGTCATGATTATGTGACTAGAAGGATACTGCAGAGCCCACAGCCAGCTATTACAGTTTCCTTGCTTTGCCACATTTTCTCCTGTGACTTGAGAAAACAAAACACAAGCAATGCTGATTTAAGAGAAGATAGCAATTCCCTCAAAACTGATATGCATAGTGTTCCTGCCTGGGAGAGATGGGTAGGTTGAGGTCGCTATGCATAAGTCCTTTGTTTCTTGAGTGACTTTTATCAGAAGAGTCAGAGAATGACAACAAAAATTGCAAATGTATTTCCATTTTCATGTGAAATCATATTTTTAGTAGAGTACAAGCCCTGGAATTTTCCAATGCCATGTTTTACAGGACTCTGAAAATTGACAACTTGTTCTACAAGACGCATTCATTCTTGGTAACATAATTCTCATAATAGAGTTGTTCAAAAGCATATGAGCATCTAGCAGCTGTATTTCCTTTAGTAATGTCATAAGGCAGCAAGTTCCACAGTTCAGTTCCTATAGTCTATAAAAAAAATAGTTTTATCCCTCCTAAGCATTTGTGGCTTTTTCATCTCAAATGTGTCTCTCCTCATTTGTTAGGAGATATGGGAAGCAGAATTTCCCATGGCATTTACTCTTTATAATTCATAATATGGATATTCTTTATATGTTCTCCTTGTGGCTTCTCATTACACCACTGGAGATACCTCAGGAAACTCAGCAGCTGCCTTAGTGGTTTTATCCCCATGATGAGACTGTAGTTGACTCAGTGTGTTTGGATTCTGCACAAATTTTCAAGTACACTTACTTGCATGCAACACAGCCCCTCCAGCTGTGACCTCGGACTTTTTTTCCCTTTCTGCCTGAGAAGACCAAAAGCATGTTTTTACACTTAAATTTGATAGGTAAAGAATAGAACTATAAGGCAGGCAAAGTTGAAGACTGCTAGAAAATCTAAAGCAATTGTCTTGATGACTAACAATAAATTATAGTGGTGAAAAAGTAAATCACAGCATTTGTAAAGGCATCATTTTTCTGTTTAATGCATGGCAAACAATAATTCACCAGCAGGAACAGGCATTTTTCATATGTTTTTATGGGATGCTGAAAAATTTAAAACCCTATCCTCAGGAATCTACTCTCCTTGTTATGTTAAAAGATAATTCCTGAGGTTGTTTAGATAGAAAGCGTTTCTCTAAAATGTTCATTTACTTTCCCTTTTGTGCTGCTAGGTTTATCTTTTTGCAACTACTAGTTTTCATTTTTGTTTTTTAGCAGACTTTATGTTCTTGCATTTGAACTCATTCAGATTATGAGAAGCTGCAGAAGGCTGCTTTGTGTTTTGGCTTGGCATTAAAAAGATCTGTTTTTAAAAGGTTCCTTTTTAAAACATTTCCATCTGCCTTAGATTTTTGTATAACTGGAGGACCAACTTCTTAAACTGCTCAGTCTCCAACATTTTCCACTGCTATCTGTGCTCAGTAATCTTTTGAAAACATTAGCTTTGCCTGTCAGGGCCCTCTGTAAATCCACAAACTTTGGTTTCACATCACTACAACCTGGCATAAACCAGTGTTGGTGCCAAGAAGGGCAGCTTTTCACCCCCTGCCTATCCCCTTATTCGTGCCCCTTTTCCTCATGCCAGCGTTTGTGTTCATGCAGCCATGCAATGAACTGAACAGAGAACTGATCTAGCTGAGAAATAACCAACCATCCCACAAATGGTTAGTCTACAGCCAAACTGGTTCCATGAGCCTATCTGCCATGAGGCCACATGAATCCCAGTGCCAGGACTCAAGCAGCTGGAGCAGAGAGGAACAATCCCCTTTCACAGCAAAATAAATCTGTACCAGACTGAACTGATCGTGAAACTATAGCTCTAAGCTTTAATATTGCAAGCTACTTAGCGACGGACCCCTTGAACCTGCTCAAAGCAGTTTACAGAATTAGTCATACTAAAGTATGGCTTTTCACTGTTCCCTCTCAAATTCGCGTTTTGCTGCTTCATTCTGAGATGATTGCTTGTCTCGGGTCCTCATCAAGCAGAATGCTTGAACCCTGGCTTAAAATTAAGTAAGTTACTATTCCAAATAAGTGTGTGCTTACATTTAAAGTGCTGAAGAAAATTTATTCCCTGTTTGCACAGCATTGGCTCCATGCTTAGGGCTCCCAATCAGTATGATGGTGAAGATGCTAATGTTGATAATATGCTTTCATGATTATTATTTGTCTGAGCTGAACATCACGGATGTTCTCCCAGCAGTGGATGATGAAATAGAGCTAAATTCTGCCATCTTTACTCAAAATGAGTGAGACACACTGTTCCAGTAGAGCCACCTGCCATACAGTCCACCTCCTAAAGGAAGCCAAATATATATATCCATGGAGGATCAGTTGATCTGAACAAGCTTGGGCTTTGGAGTAACAGTGTTTGCAGTGATTTGCAAGAGCTCTGAGGATTGACCAAATTCTGCTTAATATGAAGTCACTTTTTCCATATTCAAAGTTAAACCAGTGCTGTAGTCCTCTAGCAGACCCTATCCATGGGCAGGTGTCCCCTGGATTCACAAAAAAAGTGTTAACTACAGGCTGAGGAGGGATGTGATCAGACTTGGATGTGACTCATAGCCTGCCCCCCAGCAAAGCAAGCTACACTTTGCCCCGGGACAGCAACACGCAGCTCCATGATACAGTCACCCTTTAAGGGTGTCTTTGCTGCTGGGATATAGAGCATGAGGATCCCTTCTCTCTTCCAGATGCTGCTTGCCTCTGCCCAAGGAATTCAGTACTGTTATCAGCCTGAGGAGCACAAAGGAGAGAAGTGCTTTTTCTAATGGCGTTTAGATCACTGGCATTTCAGAAACACCTAATGTGATACAGATGGAGCACATTGTGCACTGGCTGGCTTTCAGTAGGGGGACTGACGTGCTTTGTGATTAATCACCTGTGCTGGGAGTAAATAAGACTCAGCCAAGGCTGGCTGCTCAGTCCCCACTTTTGTGTGGGAAACTGAATGCTTACATTGTATATCTGAATATAGCTAAGTTGTTGGGTAAGTATAGCTGACTCATTTGAGAAATAAAGTAAAAATTACAGAATTTGTACAATTTCTCTCCTTTCTGCTTCAGCTGAAATTGCCACTTTTTCTTCCCTTAATCTGCTCTGGAAAGTGTTTTGCAGCAGTTCACAGTTAAAATTGGGCTGAGTAAATAAGTCCTTAAGGGCTTATTTAGCAGCTGAATTAGGTTGAAATTACTAGGTTTCTAGTTGGCATTAGAATGGAGAAGAAAATGTCTTCACTTCTCCCCAGTTCATAGCAAAGTTATTTTTTGATAAAGACTTTTTTTATCTGAGAACATATTTCCATTAGGCATCCTAGTTTTATAGCATTCTATTTGTGATTTAATACACATGGATGTACATGTGTGTTACTCTTAAAGCAGAACCAGAGGCAAAAAAAGAAAAACTGTCCATCTGCAACAGTTTAGTGGGGAAGAGCTATTGTTTTCCAAATTTTTTTCAGCCTATGAAAGTTTGCTTTTTACTATCTAGTTGTTAGTAGAGTTCTCCATCCAAGGAGCACAGATTGAAGAGACATACTGACACCAGTATGTAAAAGTTTGATTATGTAACTAATTATCTAGAAAGACCCTATGGAACAACAGCTGGAGAAGATTAAAGCAGGTGGATTCATGTCTTAGAGTCCACTGCATGCCAAAAAAAGAGTACCTTTCCTGGAAGGGGTTCGGGAAAAATAGCTCAGGAAAAGTAGCTCTCCTTCAATTAAAATACATCTGAGATCTTGATGTGAAAGGTTACAGGTTGCTTATTCCTCTTTTCAATGTAGTGAGTCAGAATTTCCAAGGGTAGAAGCCTACAGGAAGAGTTCAAAGGTAGAATGTTTGTGCAGGAAACTACCTCTTTCACTGCCAGGATAAGGTCCTCAGCGGGCATAAATAGCAAAGGTAACACTCGCCTGCAATCAGGCCCTCAGACGCATAGTCAGGGTGCCTTCCTGCTGTCAAACTCCAGAGCAGCTCCTGACTGAGAGTAGGTTTAAAGCCATAGCCTGATGTGTGACAAAGCATCTACCAAGTCTGCTACTCCAAGTGGCTCTCTTAAAAACCTTGTTGCTTCAAAGACATTATGAGCAAGCCTCTATCTTTTATCTTTTCTCTCTCTTGCCTCCTCTTTGTATTTTTCCTTAAACTAAACCATATTAATTCTGAGCTATAAAGCCTTCTAAAAGCCTGCAGAAATTAATGAGCTAAAACTGGCAATATGCAATAATGCATGTCAAATAAAAATACAATCAGCATTTGTCCCAGAATTGCCAACATCTTAGCACTTTCCAGCAAACCAAATATCTATAAAGAGGTGCAGCAAATGCAAACTCTAAATTCACCAGCAGCCGGTGGATTGCAGATGCAGTAAATCTGTTTTTGTTCTACCATCCAGGTAATTAATCCTATATTTCAACAAAATCCTGGTAAGCTGGCTATGTATCACTATACGTTCCAAGCAGCATGAAGATAACTTGTGAAATATAAGAATCCTTTATTGTTCAGTTTTATCTCTTTCTGTCCCTTCTAGTCTGGAGCATTAATGGGCTTAATTTTAGTTAGCTGAGGGTCAGTTTTCCCTGTCCAGGCTGTGTTCACCAAGCATATGCTGTGTTGTGGTTCACATGTTTTATGGAATATAACTATCTGGATATCCTGCATGCTGTGCTATAAGCTATCTGCATAGACTGTAAATCCACAAGAATTTTGCAAACTAAGAATTTTTGAACAAATATATTTACTGTCTGAGGATCTGATCCTTTAATTAGTGGTGTACAGGGAAATTCTTACACTCAGGTGCAGCTATATCATTTTAGCTCAAGGATCTGACTCTGCAGATTTTCACTCAATAAGTAATAAAGAGTGCAAGATTACAGCCTCAAGAAGCAAAGAAAATAGTTTTAAATGTGGTGTCTTTGGTTAAACATACCACAGTGAATTTGGACTAAGATCTGATTCTAAACAGAATTCATTACTCTTGCACTGATTTAATCTGCAGTGTGGGGGAAAAATTGGGCCAGTGAGACCAAAATAAACATTTTGCTCAGATCTGCCTCCTTGTCTGACATTGGAGGGTGCCCTAAAGGAATGAAAAAGAGAATTGAAATACAGTTACAAAAGTCAAGGTTTTTATTGGTCTTATCAGGACAGCATATAAGATGGCTGTGTGTATGATGTGTGTATGTGGTCTTTGACCACAAAACTTAACATGAGAAAGGAAAGTGTTGACACTTGGTAAAGAAATAGGTTCCAGCCACCCACCCACAAATACAGTGTGCGTAGCAATTGTCTCCTAATGTGCTTTTTTTCCCTCCAGATATGTATGAGCACTCTGATCTTTTATTTGCCTCTTTAATGCGTCCTTGCAAATGAAATTACTATTCTGGCATGTTGCTAAAACATTAAAGTGGCTCTTTTGCATCAGCACTGGCTAGCTTGAAACAAGTTCCATAGGGACTCTCGAAAGGGGATCCATCCCATGACAAACTGGTTGGGGATATAGGAGCAAGGGAAGATTGGAAAAGAGGTGTTTGACTTTTGGGGGTGTTACCCAAAACTCCTCTTTCAGCTCTAATGTTTACTTTGCTGGATTCCCACTCTTGCTTTGAAGTCTGAATTTCTGGTACCTGAAACAGGTTAGAGACAAACTGATCAACTCTGAGCCATGTGCATATGATTTGATAAATAGTGAATGGCCTGGAATGTTGCACGGCTGACACTTTGTTTTCAGCTTTGTGGTAAAAAGCTGAATAGAAAGGAGAAGGCAGCAAGCCTTAAACTGCAGTCGCCAAGAACATCTGCATTTATGAAAATTTCCCTAATTGAAAATATAGTAGTTTCAAATGCTGTAGACTGAGAGTTTGGAAACTAGCTCAGGGGCTGCTTAGACAGCAAGAAGCAGCAGTGGTTTTGAGCCCCCAGTTCAGGTTACTCACCAACCCTCCTCGTAATTTGGGCACTCAGGAGGTGCTAATAACAACTTTACAAATTCTAACAAGGGGAAAAGTCTCTCTTTAGACTTCAGACACATTATTCTTCAGTTCTTCTCTAACTCCCTTTCCTTGACATCTCCCCTGCCCCCGTTTCTCCTCCTCAATATTTCCTCCTGGTTCTTTGAGATCTACTACACCAAAAATATTTTTGGAAATACCACAGACTATTGTTTTTATTAGTGACTGAAAAGCTTTGTAGTAGGATGCTTTTGTGTTTCATTTGTTTTCCTTGCTCTGGCACAGCTGTTTTTGTTTTAGCAGCATTAGAGAGATGGTTAAACTATTTGTGGCCTTTTCTAACCCAGCAGATCTCTTCCACTGAATGCTTTAAGCTGAATTACTGAAACTGTAACTAACAGGTTGTCTGTGTGGGCAGTTTTGTGCATAAAGTTACAAATGCACTGGTTTTATGAGATCTTTTAATTTGTTCAGCGAAACACTGATCACTGTGAAGCAAGTCCCAGTTTCCATATAAATTTCCCAGCCAGAACATGGACAGAGCCTTGATGCAGGAAGATACAGAACAGAGGAAGCACTAGATCTTGTTCAAACCTACAGGCACTCAGAAATTATTAATGGAAAAGAGGTTTACGTAGGTGACGTGATCCCCACCTTAGCCAAGAGGGAATAGGGAGAAAAGCCACAGCAGGCAGTGGGGCAGAAAATGGTCTGAGGACAAACATGCCAAAGGTGGTATGGTATGTAGCAGCTACGAATTCCTAACTGGTCTCTAGCAAAGAGAGAAAGAGGAAATGAGTTGTAATGGAGGTTTCAATGTTCATGTCTGCTGACATAATGTAAGCAATATTGGAAGTATGGGCATATGAACAACAGGAAAATGAAAGTTAAGCGTGTAGTTAAGGTGTGTCCTGCTAAATCCCAGTCTTGCCACATGTGCCTTCACGTGTACTCTTTGCTGGATAAAAAAATGGCTGGATGGCCAGGCCCAAAAAGTTGTGGTGAATGGAGTTAAATCCAGTTGGTAGTAGGTCACAAGTAGTGTTCCCCAGGACTCTGTTTTGGGGCCAGTCTTGTTTAGTATCTTTATGAATGATCTGGATGAGGGGATCCAGTGCACCCTCAGTAAGTTTGCAGATGACGCCAAGTCGGGTGGGCATGTCGATCTGCTCGAGGGCAGGAAGGCTCTGCAGAGGGACCTGGACAGGCTGGATCGATGGGCTGAGGTCAATTGTATGAGATTCAACAAGGCTAAGTGCTGGGTCCTGCACTTTGGTCACAACAACCCCATGCAACACTACAGGCTTGGGAGGAGGGGCTGGAAGGCTGCCTGGTGGAAAAGGACCTGGGGGTGTTGGTTGACAGCAGCTGAATATGAGCCAGCAGTGTGCCCAGGTGGCCAAGAAAGCATCCTGGCTTGTATCAGGAATAGTGTGGTGAGCAGAATCAGGGAAGTGATGGTGCCCCTGTACTCAGCAGTGGTGAGGCTACTCCTCGAATACTGTGTTCAGTTTTGGGCCCCTCACTACAAGACAAGAAAGAGTTGCTGGAGCATGTGCAGAGAAGGGCAACGAATGTGGTAAAGGGCTAGAGAACAAGTCTTATGAGGAGCAGCTGAGAGAACTCGGGTTGTTTAGTCTGGAGAAGAGGAGGCTGAGGGGAGACCTTATCACGCTCTACAACTACCTGAAAGGAGGTCGTAGTGAGGCGTGCGTTGGTCTCTTCTCCCAAGTAACAAGCGATAGGATGAGAGAAAATGGCCTCAAGCTGCGCCAGGGGAAGTTTAGGTTGGACATTAGGAAAAATTTCTTCACTGAAAGGGTTTTCAAGCACTGGAACAGGCTGCCCAGGGAAGTGGTTGAGTCACCATCCCTGGAGGTATTTAAAAGACATGTAGATGTGGTGCTTAGGGACATAGTTTAGTGGTGGACTTGGCAGAGCTACATTAACAGTTGGACTTGATGCTCTTAAAGGTCTTTTCCAACCTAAACAATTCTATGATTCTTTGATTCCCACCACCTCTGCTGGGCAGGCACAAACAGTTGCACAGTGATTAGGTTTAGAGAATCTCTGTTTGACATTGGTTTGGCAGTTTTCTGCCTGGTGATGGCTTGACTCATTTTGTGGCTGTGTGAACCTAGGGCTGGTACTGGGGAGTTGGTGGGAAAGAGCAGCATGTGGGTACGGGGTAGGTGGCACCATCCCCATCAGCACCTTACAGCATTGGAAGGGCAGCGCATATATCATTTTGCTGATGAAATATAATGCAGGTGGGGTGGGGAAAGGACATGTGATATCTCCTACTTACAGTAATGCTGAGTGTGGCTCTTCTCTTTTGTATGCAATGGGCAGGGAAGCAACTGCGCTTGTCAGAAACCACCTCCTTAGTGACACTGAAAAAGAAAAGGCTGAGATGGCTTTTCAAGCACATTTTTTTCTCTGCTGTTTTTTGTTTTCTTCCTTTATTAAAAATAATTGTTTTCAACTCTCCTGTCAGCTTTGCTGGGGTGACACATCAGTGGATTTGTGACTGAGGACAATGCAGAGAATAAAACTTGTGTCTGAAATTCTCGAATGACTAAAGTCTGTTGTCAGATACGGTATTGAAGTAATGATAGCAAGATAAGAGGACAGGGAAACTGAGCAGCATTCAGCAAAGGATTACATATGTAGATGTATATTAGACTAACTGGAGTTGTGCTGAATGTTGGTAACAAACTGCAGATCATCTGTGTAATAACAAAGTTTATCACTTGTTCTTCCTCTGTCTAAAATATTGCTACAAAAGCAGCGGTTTGAGCTGACCCAAACTGCAGTATTTTCTACTTTAAGCTTTATTACAGTTGCAGAATAGTAAAAGAAAAAAAAAAGCCACCAACCAAGCATGCATGCACAGAACTAGCTCAGATATAAGAGGACCTTGTGGAACTTTGTTAATGAGAAAAGATATGCATATACGGACATCTGTATCAACATCTGTAGACATTGGTTGGTTCCTTTTATAGTGAATTATGCTGTGAAAGAAAATACTCCATTTACACGTCCTCTACCCAGAGAGACACATAACTACTTCTCGATAGGTGCATGTCATTCAGTAGGCTTTATTCAATGCAATACAGTAAAGGGAATTGTTCACCTATCTATCCCAAAAAGACATACTGGTTCTGCCAGTGGGAAGGCATCTCACAAGTACAGCAATATAGCTCATTCCAAGTTTTTCTTCCGAATCAAATAGCAACATATACATTTCAGCCAAACATTTTTGAACTGTTACCCACAGCACTGTTTCTTGCCTGTTACTAGGCTCCGGTTACGATCTTTGCACTGACTGTTCTCCTGACTGACTCGTTTCAGGGCTCCAAAGAGTGTGCCAGCTGGGGAAAAACACAAGATACTTCAGAAGAAGACTGCATGAAATGGGCTTCATCATTTATGGCAATGATGATTCTCCTGTTGTCCCCTTACTCCTTTATATGCCTGGTAAGATAGGGTAAGTACTGAAAATGAAAACTGTTGGCAAAACAAACACAATTCAGGTTCATAGGTATTAACTGTGAAAAATGTAGTTATGTGTGGTAGACGCTTCACAAGAGAAACATACACTGTTAGGTGAATTCATCATTTAGTTATGTTCTATTTTAAATTTGGCCACAGGCTTAATGTTGACTGTTGCAGTATTCAGGATTTTTTAAATTTCTCTTTGCTTTTGATAGCATTTTGAATTTGGATTTTTTTATTTGTAGTCATTAAAAGAGAGGTATTGGCTTTGATGTATGAATTCTTTTGGATGGATCTTCTTTTTCCCCATCTGATCTTTGAATGATCTTTGTATGTTTTACCATTCACTACCTATCAAGCAGCACTTGGGCACTGACTCGGATGTGCAAACCAGAAGTCAGCATATAATGTAAGGATTGAACTGTAGGGAGTATTTGCAAGTAGCTTTTGGTGGCTGTGTGCTCTAGCTGTAGTAAGTACCACACAAAAGGTTCCTAAACTGGCAGAGTAATTGTGAGAGCAAAGAAACCATCACACAGATTGTTTTATTCCTATTGACATACAGTAACCCAGCTCTCATACCTTCCAGAAGCCCACCTTCTTCTGTGCTTAGGGATTGTGAATGCCCACAGATTTTGATTTGAAATCAAAGCCTTTCATTGACATAAATGAATCATGTCTATTCTACAGTGCTCCCTCTGCTATCACACTTCCAGTATTTGACACCCACTTGGCTTCATGAGCTGTTAAGCAGCAAAGAATCACAGTCCTACTGGTAAAAATCTGGCTCTTATTGAATTCAATGAGAGTATTACCATCCACTTCAATTGAAGACAGGGGTTTTACCCATTGTTTTATGATACTTGAATGTTTTCTCTCTGTGGTCAGTTAATTGGAGAGAATTTACTTTTGTTTTTTTTCTTCTTCTCTCCCTAGGGCTTTTGCAAGACGCATGTTAGAAAAAAATATCGGGGTGGTTGTGGTTGGGTTTCCAGCTACTCCCATCACAGAATCCAGGGCTCGGTTTTGTGTGTCAGCTGCACATACACGGGAGATGTTAGACACGGTAAGCACAGCAGATGTCCTGCTGAAATTAACTTCAGATGCAAAGGAGGTTGGGAGAAGCTGTGTGTCTGTTACTTTGAATCTCAGTAATTCATTTTTACATTTGTTTTTCTGGCCTTGTCACTTGATCTTTAAAGGCATTTTAGCCTTATATATTTTATTTTTTTAAATAAATTATGGGACAGTTAACTTGTTATGTTCTTCTATTTCTAATAGTGACCAAAACTGTCATCACTAATAAAGACCTACATGAAGAGCACAGCAAGACAAAAGTTAAATGCTAGGTCAAAACTATCAGAGTAGGAAACCTGAAACGATATGGAAGTAATTGAAAATCAAGTTTTCCATACCCTTACTTTCATTCCATATTTCCACATGTTTCTCAAATTGTAGAAGTACACAGGACAGCCTTGGGGGCACAGGTGGAAATTGCAAACAGTATTTGGAACTGTTTGAGCCTAATGAAGTTTAATTGGTGCTGTCTGGCCTGTCTCAGTTCTGTATCTTTCTCTGATATTAGAAATACTGTTAAGAGTATGTTGAGACTTCCATCAAAAACCTCTATTCCAACACAGTGTTTAAAATAAACTCTTCGAAATTTTCCGTCTCCCTTTCTTGCCAAAGGTGTTTTTGGCCTGGCTTGATATATGTTCTTTCATTCTCAGAATAAGCTGGCTTAGAGGCATGAAACATGGAGGCTTAACAACAAATGTCAGCTTTCATTTTCCTCTCTTTGCACAAGTATGATGGTCAAAGCAAAAAATCTGTGAACATGGAAGGCATTTGAGTTAAAGATGCCAATCCTTCATGTAGACAAGCACATGTGCCTGCAGAAAGCGCCTGGCTCCCCATTTGCATCCTGAGATTCATGTGGAGCTTGATGCCGGAACCCTGCCCGGCTGACCAGCTCCCACACCAAGTGCAGAACCCTTTCAAACAACATCAAAAAAATCTGTGTTGCATGTGTGCAGTGTAAAATTCCTGCTGCTCTTAAAAGTGCAGTAGTTATTAACAAAGTATAATACCATAAAGATAATATTACTTAGAACAAGGCATAGCTACGTACTTGTGTTCGTCATTGTCGGCTTTTGCTGTTTGACTGTGTAGATTTTGGCTTATGTAACTAGTAACAGGTGATGAGTTGAGGTTGCTGCTTTGACTTTCTTCCTCTCTCCCCAGCCCCAGATGTCAAGCCCATTACATTTTGGGGCCATCATTGCATGCTCGCTTCTTGCTACCTGCACACCACCGCTTGCTGGTACCAGTAAAAGTACACTCCCCGGCCATCATTCTTGAACATGCTGTATTTTTGCCTTTGAAAGTGGGATCATTGCCATAGTACTTGTGGCATTCTTTAAATGTCTTTACAGTTTGGGAGAATGGAAATGCTCTGAGTTTAATTACTTGCAGATGGAAAGTTTTTAGGACAAACGCTTTGTGAACGTGCCTAAAAAGGGGGTAATGACAGGTAACAAGCACAATGAAAACTTTTCCTTTTGGCAAAATTTGTTTTGAACCTTAGCCTGGAACTAAAAAGAGGAAAGATCCATGAAAGGGCAAGCTCCCAAGAATAACGTCTTTAATGACCTTGAAGCTGTCTCTCTCCATAAACCATTACTAAATCACTCCTTTCTGTTCTTGAGCTCATTTTAGTGGCTTAACAGAAGCAGGCTCAAAATCAGAATTGCTGCTTTCTTCTGTGATGCCAAAAGGTGGCTGCTCTTGAATGTGGATCAGATGCTGCAAAACACTGAGCTGCTTCTCTATGGTATAGATTTCCCTGGCTACTTTTTGAATCTACTGAGAGCTGGGGGCACATCAGCAAATTGTATTACAATATTAATGCATTATTAATCATGCCTGTGATAGTAATACAAGAAGATAATGGAATGCACTAGAAAGATCTGAAACTATTCAGACTGTTTATGATGGCTCTGATCAGCACAGTGGGCGGAGTCCCATCTAAGAGAATGCAGTGGGAACTCTAGGCTTTGGGACCTATAGGGAAATATTGAAGTGTTGCTTTTACGCATCCCTTTTGCACAAGCAAAGATAACTTTTCGTCTGGATTATTATCAACCTGTGCTTTTAGAAAAAGGTTAGTTTTTTTTAATCTGCGCTCAATTAATGTGCTTAATAACCATAACCTACTGAAGGAGTAAATTCTGTTCTTGTAGATGCTATTGTACAGCTATGACTGCATTGGTGTTCACTACAGGAGAATGAAAGCCCATTTGCCTTTTAAATGTTCATTAATTGATGCTTTTATGATCTTCTTGTTCTGCTGTAAAGTAGAGGTTCCTAGAACTTCATGCCTTTTCCAAGAGAATTGACACAGTATAATGGTCTTACAGGTTTTGAATGCTCTGGATGAATTGGGTGATTTTCTACATCTGAAATATTCCCGGTATTCCAAGGCATCTCATCCCGAACTGTATGAAGAAACTAGGCTTGAACTTGAAGATTAAGTTTCCACCCATGAAGAGAACATTATGGTGTTATGAAAGAGGGGGTGAACCCAAAAATGAAAAAATAAGAATGCATTTCTTCCCTTCAAAGGACAACTTTTTTGTTTCTCAGTTAATTGAAAGGAGGGGAAGCTCGGGTGTTGCATTTTATTGTATCAAAATTCTGTATTCAAGAGACGGAAATATTGATACAGATTTGCCTCCCCAGGAGATCTGTCCTTCTTAGGGTATTTTTGGTGCAGAATGAATGCATCCATTGATCGAGTTCCTAACGTACAGCTTTTGTTGTGGCCCCTTTTTATGAAGAGGCTTCAGATAGTCTTAATTGTGACTGAAATAATAAAGCTTAAAAACTGAATGTATTCCAGTGTAGTATGGTAATATAGCTGAGCTTCATCAGTGAGATTGACTTTTATCTGTTAAAGAGCATAAATCAAGACATTGGCGTGGACTACTACAGAGAAAAGAGCAGAAAGTAACCTCTTTAACTAAGTTGCCCTACCATGCATTTCTTCAAGGGCAGAAAGCGTTAGGAGGTGGCTAATGCTAAGAACAAGAAAAGTAGCCTGATCAGAGCATGTATTTTTGACAGCAGGTTATGGGAAAGGGAAAATACCTCCTCCCCTCCACAGACCCTTTCTCAGCCACTTAAGTAAACTATAAGCTTCATAATGTACATATTCTTGTCTGTTTTATGCATATCAGGGGTTATTTTACTTGTCTAGTTGCAGACATTTTTGAGTGGTTTCTTTTTCATATAATTGATTATGTCATCCAAGGGATAAGATGTCCTTGTGCCCTTTTCTACTGCCTGAGTGACAAATGCTCAAAGATACTTGAAGGAACTGTTAAAGCCGACAGTTTCCCTGCAATGCCTGCAGCAGCATTGTTGTCAGGCTTATGTGGGCTGAGTTGTCTGAAGGAGATTGAAGGCTTTTTCCCATTTTTGCAACGTTGAAAAGCAGTTCTGTAGCTTTAAGAATTAACTCCAAACCATTCCACACTATCAAATGTCATTGTAAACACATCAGATGAGAGATGTTTAGCTTTCTGTTGCACAGATGTACCACACTTTCAAGTTTTCTTGAAAGCTGTGGTGTAAACTTAACCCACAGCTGCAATATTAGATTTAAGAACAGACCAATTAAATTGCAGAGTACTAATTACACTATATTACTCCCTGCTTGTTAAAGCAGCTTTCAGGATATAACAAGGCTGATTGGTTATGAGGGCCCATTTTTTGTTGGATTTTTGTTGTTGTTGTTGTTGTGCAAGTTAATAAAAATCCAGTGGTGCTATAACTTTAAGAATTGATTACAACACATTCCATAATATCAGATGTTGGCTTTAGGAAACATATATCAAGGGCTGGGGGAGGACTAAATGGTGTCATATGATTCTTCACTTTGATAGATGGTCTTCAAAAACATTGCAGAAGTTCAAGGGAGCTGTGTTTGTGGATTAGAGCAAACTCACTCTATAAATACTAAAATACTCAAGCACAGGACAGAGAAATTAGGAAATGTGAACTTTGTCTTTGAGTAACCTAGCAATTTGTGATGTACAGCTTTGTTATATGCAGGGTAAGTGCACTTACTGCAAAGGAGATGCGCTGAGAAATTTCTGCAACCTGTTCTTTGAGGAAGAGTACCAGATGTGATGTATTGCGTTTTGATCTCTCTTGCTGAACATCTGCGGCCAGATCCTCAGTTGACTTTTGACCTTCCATCTTGGGTTATACAGCCATAGTTTATATTTCAGCAAACGTTATTACATGTGCTGGTGCAGGGAACACACTATTTCCCTCAAAGAGAGGCCTGAGATTGATTAAGCTACAGAGTGATCACTTTTTGTCCCCCTATTGGGGAATGTTTTCTGTCTAAAGCCGAATTCCTCCTGCCCTCAGAACATTACTCTCTCTCATACTGAGGAGACAGGACAGCTATTTTTTAGAGACTGTCCGTTGATTTATTATATGCTGTCTTCTGATTCCTTCCATCCCTTACACATTAGAGAAAGTACAGGCTGACTATTCCCTGGGCTTGGGGAACAGTTGCAGAGAAATCCCTGTTCTACTGGTGCAATAATAAAACTCCCAGGAACTTCAGACTTTTTGATTTTGCCCATGAGGCTTAGTTATGGTCTGGCACTGGCTTTTCTGTCAGCATAATTTCACTGGAGTTTTTCCAGATTTACATGAATTTTAATAGATTTAGAATTGATCAGAACTTGGAGACGCTGTTTTAGCTAGCTTAAGGAAAAAACTGATGGAGTACTTATTAGGGAATTAGCACATCTAGCATAAGGATCACATATTTCCTAGAATACACTCAGTCTTCAGGCATGCATGTTCTTGGGAGATATAGTTCTCTGTCATTGTTTTAGAAGGCTTTGAAGAACTGCCTTCAATAAATAAGAAATGCTCAAGATGTCATATTTTAATCCAGTGGAAATGTAAGTATGAATACACTAATATTTTGTTGGCAAGGTGCAATTCCAGCATCTTGTTATCTTACATAAAATCTTGATTGAACTTCATGCTATCGGAAGATGCAAGAGCTATCCGTTTGTCAGAGTATCTGAATTGTTTGCCCTTTCCTGTACCTTTATCCCATCTCATCTTTTAGAAAGCCTTCATTTCCTCAACTTCCTCAATCTAATTTGTCAAGGTAGTTCGCCCATCCACTTCTCCTGCCTCTTTATATTGTTCCCTCTGTTCTGCTGGTTTCTGTCCTCTGGGTCTAGGGGAAAACACACTGGCAGCTGCACAGGACTTGAAGTGTAACAGTTGGCTTTTTAGGCATTGCCTCACTCTGCCTGCTTTTACTGGTATCCTCATCACCTGCAGACTTTAATCTTCTGTTTCCAAATAAAAGTTTCCTACTGATGGTGCTAAGTTTCTAAACTGAACCGAATCTGAACTGCCCAAGCTGTTGAATGGGATTGATCTCTCACTCATGCAAGTGTAGATCAGGTTAAATCTTGCTTTGAAGTCAATACTGTTGGTTTAAAACTAGTGCAGCCATGAGAGCAACCTGTCAGTGTGAGGTGAGCTGACTGCATTTATTTCAGAGGGCTTTGAATGCGGATGTCTCTGGACTATTTTGCAGCCGCTGCTCTTCACAGGGGACCAAGATATTGGGGTGGATTTATTTAAGGTAGGATTTCCATTTTCTCCCCCCCCCCAATGTGTTTGGTTGAAATTGCTTCACATATTTCCCTGTCCTGCTGAGAAAGGGAACAAAATAATGATCTAAGAAAAGCAATCTACATTAAAGGTGTTTATGTACTTTCTAGCCTGCTTAGCAATCCAATATTCTCCAATATATGATCTGCTTTTTGTTTGTGCATAAAGTTTAATTGTTCTTCAAATTAAAACACAAATCAGGACCAAATTTTAAAGAAACCACACCACCAGCTGAGAAATGGCAGATGTCATTCCAGTATTGGTGCAGGTGAACGTTCAAGCGTCCAGGTGCCTTCAGAAAAAGTATCTAGGTGTTTCCCTCATCTACTCTCACATCCAGTGTTGTTTGTGCTCACTGCAGACCAGTCACAAGATAATGAGAATCTCACTATATCCATCAGTGAGACAGAGCTTCAGACCTATCAGGATGGTCCTAAAACCACCACCCAAGTGACCACACAAAATAATGATTCAGCACTATCAGAACAGGACTCTGGGGTCTGAATCAGACTGGTTGCTCAGCAGTTACCTAAGAGGTAAGTGTGTTTCTTTCCACATATGTAGAATATCACTGACAAGTGCATTAAGGGAGCAGTGATAAATCAATTTGTATCACGTGCTAATCAAATGAAAAGGGTAAAGTGGAAGCACAGGATCTAGAGGCATGGTGGACCTGGAGACTTAGACTACATCCAGTTGTGCACAAAGAATTTTTTTGCGCAAGTGTTACAGCAGTTGTTAAACAAGCTAGGTAGAAAACTTTGTCTTTAATATCAAAATAGTGACTGTGAAGCAGGCAAAGACAGATACTGCACCCCGTGTGTTACTTCAGTTTGTTTATAAGAGAAGGCAGGGTAGATAGGGTGCCATAGCAGATGTCCCTGATACTTGGTGCACTGTTACATTTCATAGATGTTTTTTGGAGAGTTGCTTCTGCCAGATACTGTGCCAAGGCCAACAAGTATTAATTTTTCTCAGTATACGTGTTCAACAGCTTGTGCTGCAGGGGTAACCAGGTGTCCTGGTTTTGGCTGGGATAGTTATTTTTCTTCATAGTGGCTAGTATGGGGCTATGTTTTGGATTTGTGCTAAAAACAGTGTTGATAATGCAGAGATGTTTTAGTTTTTGCTGAGTTAGTGCTTACGCTAGTCAAGGACTTTTTCAGATTCCCATATTCTGCCAGGTGCACAAGGAGGTGGGAGGGGACACAGCCAGGACAGCTGACCCAAACTGATAAGGGGACACCGCATACCGTATGACGTCAAGCTCAGTGTATAAATCTGGAGGAAAAAGCAGGAAGGGGGGACATTCAGAGTGATGGCATTTGTCTTCCCAAGTAACTGTTAGGTTTGATGAAGACCTGCTTTCCTGGAGATGGCTGCACGCCTGCCAGTGGGAAGTGGTGAAATAATTCCTTGTTTTGCTTTGCTTGTACGCGCAGATTTTGCTTTACCTGTTAAACTGTCTTTATCTCAGCCCTCAAGTTTTCTCACTTTTCCTCTTCTGATTCTCCGCCTCCCCATCCCACCAAGGGGAGTGAGCAAGTGGCTGTGTGGAGCTTAGCTGCTGACTGAGGCTAAGCCATGACACCAGGTTCGCAGTAATGCTTGAGCCACCATCTACAGAGAACAGTGCTGATGCTGAAAATTGTTCGTTCTAGCAACAACCATGCCCAGCATCACTGAACATTGTGATATCCTCACTGGGCGTCACTGCTGGTATGCCACCGCTGGGAGTGGCTGTGGTATGGTGACAACTGCCTGTGCTGTTCTGCCAGGTGTAACTGATGTGGCTCCAGGGCAGGCATGGAGGTCTATCCTCTTCTTTGCAGATACAGAAGGCCATAGCCTGTAGGTCACTCCAGCAGATGAGTTTGTTTCTGGCAAACCAGCTGAACCAGAAGATGTAGCCATGAAGGCAGGACACTGTAGAAAGTCTAGAAAATTGATTCTCACCAGTAAGTCAAGTACTTGCAGTAACAGACAGAGAAATGTTGATATGTGTGACCTGGAGCAATGGTGCCGGATGTGATGGGTGAAGCTTGCATCTCTAACGCCCCTGTTGAAATTGTCTCAAAGAATTTGCTGTGAACATGAGCTGACTCTGGTATCATGTGAATGGGCCAAGGTATATGTATCCTCCAGTTCCTGGAGCACAGAACCGATCTCTCGTGCTATGAAGTACAAAGTACCATCATGTTTGTTGCCCTTTTCTTCAGTAGTTCCATTTCTAGTCCCAGCACAGCAAGCAGCAGATCTATCTTACCAGTTTAGAGCACAGCATAAAGTGGAACAGCTAAGCCTATTGGGGTCCAGTATGACCCTATATGGTCCATGGCACCGCAGTGAGTAAATGTTTCTTGGCACAGGCTGGCTTTTGCTGTGCTGCAGATAGCCTCTTATCCAAAGCAAGTTCCTCATCTGTTGACCTCTCCAGCAGCTGTTCTGGAATGGCACAGAAGTGATGAAACCAGTGGGGTGTTTCAAAAGCATAGCTTCCCCCGTGTGTTTCCTGGAGTTTGCTCTGACAGGAGTATCCTCTGTGTGTCCTACTCTCCCCTTGTTGTTACTACACAAACCTTGTGATGACTTGGCTCTCTGCACTGTACAGAAAGTGTTCTGTGCATTGCTGGGGATCCTCCTTTCATGTGGGAGTGCTTTTCAAAATTCTTAACACCAAGGATGCTGCTACTCTCAGCCACAGTGGTCAGAAGACGCATGATATTTTTCATAGTTTCTGGACCATCTGTTTACACTTTGGTATTTCCTAGTGTGCAGAACATCCTGATACAAACTCTCTGACTCCCACTGCACACTCCAATACCCATATTTTAAAAATTCCTCAGCAAACCACTCTAACCTATGGACCAGAGCTTTAAACTGGATGCAAGAGACCCAGTTCTGATCTGTCTCTGCTCTGCTAAGTAATTGCAGATGAGAAACATTAGTGTTCCTTGCCTCATTTTTATCCCCCTGTAAGACTGTGATAGTGATCCTGATTTATTTGTAAAATACTAAGTTGAACTGATGAGAAGAACTACAAAAGAGCTAAGTGTTGTTATCATCTGAGTGATCTTTTAATTTCTACATCTCAGAACTTCTCCGTTACTCCTGTCAAACTCACGAGTACTCTGTTTACCAGACCTTGTGTACAAGACAGTACAATGATGAAGACTGATTATAAATCATAGAAGAAAATTTCTGGAAAACAGATTCTTTTAACATTTCCATTTTTTGCAGGCTTTGTCAGTGTCTTACTACAATGATGCTTTTTAAAATATTAATTTATCTTTTCAAAGATTTGTAACCAAGCCCTTCCAGTTTGTTAAAATGTAATTAGTCTCTGCTTGTTAATATGGTGCTTATTGATTTTTTTAAGTACACAAGACTTCAAAGCTAAAAACAGTGCGGAGCCGAAAAGCAGAGAAATGCCTTGTTCTTCCATAACTAGGAATGTTAGATGTTAACCAGTGGCAAACAAAACAAGGAAAGCTGATGGAAACAAGGAGTGTCTTCTTTTGGGACAAGTGATACTGTGGAAACAGGTCAAGAACAACTCCCAGAGGAGAGAACAATGCTTCAAGGTACAGATACTCCAGTAGATTTTCCACAGAACTCTTCCAGCCCCAATGGAAAATGATAAGATAATAAAACATTACGTATTTCCTCAGAACTAGCTCTGTGAAGGAAATTTGGGCATGTTTGATCACTGAGAGGCAAGTCCCTAAAGCAGATTCTTCCCTGAGGGTGGTCTCCATTTGGTCACTTGAGATACTAGCCTTCCAGGACTAAAACTGGCAACAGTGAGTAAAGCCAGCTTTCAGGAGTAAAATAGGGAGAAACAGGCACAAGAGCCCTGTCTGATTTTCATGCTGGATTTTAACAGATGGGAGAAGAAATATCTTGGTAGTGAATATAGTAAGGGACAATGGACCTCAAAAGAATAAAGGCACACTGACAACAGTTCTGTGCTGGTCCCAATATAAGATTTTTTTTTCTAAAGGTTTTGAAATTGCCATTCACTTTATAATTGCAGATTTACTGTATGATGCCATCCCTGGTGAGCACAGAAGGAGGTCAGCTGTGTGATAACGTCTAAGCTTTGATTTCTGTATTGTATACAATATAAGTGTTCTGGTCTCTTTCTGTTCTTTGAAAATCAAGGGACCACCTAAGTTTTAAAACTACTTCATAGTCATGTAGACAGTACTGTCAGGAGATGTAGTCAGTGAAAATACTTTACCAAGTGGTAAAAAAGAAAGTGGAAACGGATGGAGAGAAATCATTGAGTTCAGGATTGCCCAGTTGCTTTAGAAACTGCTGTTTGTAACAATCTTCCAATCTGAGTCTTGTCAAGTCATCATATAAGGCTGTAGACATGGTTTGATTTAAGCCAGTTCAGTAGTAAGTCTTCATTACTTTGGTTTGCTTTGCCTTAACCAAGAGCATAGGTAAAAGCATCTTTGTAGGCAGACAGTATATAGAAGATTGTAAAGATAAGCAAAGTTTAGGCGATGGTAACTTTCAGAACAGGGATGATGCTGATGACCACGAGGGAGCAGCAACTGCTTTCTGTGATACTTCTGAAGCCAGCAGGGATATTTGTCCATGGATTTGTCCATGGATGCAGCACACTGAATGCATTTAAGTCATCTACATAAGTTTAAGTCACCAGCAGCCAAAATAACAGTCAGTGAGGAGTGGAAAGCTCAGATGTTTTGAATGTGGAGTCAGGATCCTGAGTCTAAGTCAAATTTTATTTTAAAAATTGTCTTAGAGATATGCATTTCAGTGGTGTCACTGCGGGGAGTCCTGGGGAAGAAGAGGTGGTGGGGAGAATGCTCTCAGTCCAACCGTTTAAGTAATCCTCTCAATCTGGGTATAAGAAGTAAACTCAGATCCTAGAGGTATGGGACAAGTGGCAAAGAAAAGCAGTGCTGTGGTAAGAAAGTAGAGGCATAAAATGAGAACTGTGAAACGTCAGCGTGAGAGAAATGGTGCAAAGGTAACAAAACCAAATCGTAATGGGTCTGTTAGCCATAAAAAGGGAAGCAAAGAATTGAGTCATGATGTAGTGAAGTTGGGGAATTTGCTGCATATGGCAGTGGCAAAAAAAAAAGTCAAAGATTTGACTCTGAGTGTGCCCTGAGGAGCCCAACATGGTGGCAGAGGTGTGATGTTGCATTGGCTGGTCTGCTGTTGAAATAGAACCTGCAGCACTGAGATATACAAAGCAAATGAGTGAGGAATCAAGAAAAGTAAAAGGCAGTGTTGGAAAGACTTAAAATAATTAAGGGAAGAGGAGACAGCAGGGATCCAAACACCCTAAAAATCATTGCTACAGGGGAACTGAAGACCTATAAGGGGGATCAAGAGTTTGCTTGGGCAACACAGAATGAAAACTTGCCCATGGAAGAGAAGTTGTAGGGTGGGTCGCAATCAGTCAGCAAAGGATTAGATAATGCACACAAGGGAACAACGCAGGGATAAAGTGATGCTAGGTGTAGGGGATTGGATTTGAGGACCCACAGGGCCCTGTCCAGCTTAATCATCTACTATTCCATGGAGACAGCAATGAAAGACCTGCATTGTCTCCCTGAGAACTAATTTCATTAGGTATGAGCTTAGGTCACATATTACAAATAGGTCTCTCTTATGTAGGATTCTGGTTTGGAGTTTGCAATGATTGATAGATTCGTTAAAACGTCATCACTGAAACAGGTGAGAATTTTCTGTTTAAAACTAAATAAATGACGACAGAAACAGAAAAAAAGCCTTCTGATTTTCTTGTTTATTCTCCCTGCAGCTTAATATGGCTCAGGAGACTCCTTGGTGGGAGAGAGAGGAGACAGGATAAGAAAGGATAAGCAAGGGATATCAGCATTTCATTTAGATCTTTGGGTACCTGGTTGCTTTTAAACTCTACCTCCCAGTATCTTTCTCTGTTTTTTCTGAATGTCAGATAAGCATCATTCTCGTGCTGAATAATATTTATACTGTGATCTCCTGTTTGGTCTGGAAAAGGCACTTGGCTAGATTCTCAGGTAGTTATAACTGAGTTTTATTGTACAGATGTAAGCAGAGTTGTACTTGAGGATCTAGCCCACTGGATTGCTTGTACAGCTTGTACAGCTGTGCTGTCTTTTTAAAGCCAAATTAGTCCGTATAGAAGGATTTTCTCCACAGAATTTGGCTGTCATCCTTGTGACAGTATATTTTCAAGTAGATCCCATGGGCCAAATTAATTGTAGTGTTCTTCTGATGTCAGTGATGTTACCCCAAGTGTGAATTTGGCCCCATTGTTCTAAGGCTAACAGAGGTTTTTTTTTTAATGAAAGTGGATCATAAAATATTCTCAGATTTTCATCTGGTTTTGCTTATAGTAATTATCCTTTCCTGCAGCAAAGTAGTAAAGAAAATACATATGTTCTCCAGTGTCTCGCATAAGTTGCACTGCTTGTTTGCTGCAGCCCAAGACACAAGCTACAGGCAGAAATTGATGCATGTGCCCATGCATGCATGGACAGAGTTAGCCACTTTCTCCACCTGACAAGCAGCACGGCAAAGGTTTTTAAAGTTGTCTAGTATAAGTGCTGTATCAGTGAAACACATTGATTTTCAGTGGCTTTTTATACTTTAGAAGAAAACTGTTCTGGCAACAAATGCATCAAGATAACATTGAATTCCACACTTTGTTATTAATGGAAACAAAATATATGTTTTTTTAACAGATTTCCATTTTATTTAATATAATATCAGTAAGGCTTGCAGAATTAATACTGCAAGAAGGATCCAGCATATCTTTGCTGACAGGTTGCACCCAGTTAGGTCAGAGAAGACATGGGATGTGATTACAGTAAAATCAGCTGAACCAGGCAGTTATTACTGATGATTCCTACTCTGGAATAACACACCTGAAGGAAGGCACAGCTGGGACTCCACTGCTATTGTTTGAGAAAGAGAGGCTGGCTATCTCTGCCTGGCCACTGGTGGATTGCATTTCCTGTGTATCACAGCTAGTGTTCCCAAATTTGTGTTGGGTGAAGTCTTTGAAGAAACATCAAGAACCAGAGGGGTCTGGTTCAACTATTGTGTCACTGTTCAGTGCAATCTTCCCATTACAAATTTGATGAACGTCAATGAAAAAGTTTAAGTGGATATAAGACATGTCCTGAAACACCATATAAGGAGTAGAAGGCACTTTACAGGGCATAAATTTATAGCAAACCTTAAGATGCAAAGTCTACAGGTGGGGTGCTCCATCCCTCTCTAAACCACTGGGACTCCTCACACACTCTTGTTGACCAAACCTTTTGGTCAATTTTTTTATTGCCATGGAATATAGTCATAGTCATCAAATAGTCATAGAACAGGAGTGCTCTTGATTTACAAAAACGCAACAAATAATTTAAGACTTTGACCTCCTGAATAAATGTTTTAGGAAATAGGTGTGAAAATGAAGGATGTGGAGCTGTGCTACCTCTCAAGCTTAGGAATCTGTCTCTGCAGATGCATATGAGGCTTCATCTGGGGAAACCAGCCTTCAGAGTCCACAAGAACTGAAAGAAACCATGGTGCAGAATGAGTTCTTTCTGTCTGAGCTCAGTGGCCACTACCCTAATGTAATCCAGCATGTTTTCTGGCCCTCTGGATGTTTAATGAAGAGTAAAGACCAGTCCTACCTCTGTGGTGTTGAGAGTGGGAGTTATTCTTGAAAGAGAAATGCTGTTATTGGATCAGCCCTAAAAGGAGTGGTGAAAGCTGTTCTGTTGTTATGCAATTTTCTTTTATTTCTGTTGTGAATAGGGGGTGGAAGAAAATGCACAGAGATTGACCCTGTGCCCATGTAAGCAGTGTATCTGTGAAAACCATGTTTCCTGATGAAAGGAAAATAATGTCCTAAGCAAACAGATATGACATAACCTAACAAAAAAGACAAGAGGGATCTCTAACTCTAGCTATGGGGGTTTTTTTCCTCCCCTACAAGAATGAGGGAAAGCAGCTGAATCTACTGCATGTTTTCTGGAAATCTATGGGGAGTCTCTTAAAGGCAGATTATTAGCCAAAGAGTTCTCATTTGCTGGATTTCTCCTAATTCAATATAAAAGTTTAAGCACCCTTTTTTCTCCAGAGTTAAGGATCTGATTTCAGGTGTATTTAGTGTCAAAGACAGACAGAATTTCCAGTAGAGTAAATTTCTCTCCAGTGTATGTAGAAGAAATGTCAACTGGACATAGCTACATGTACTTTAGGGCATACTTCATGCTGCTCCTCAGAGCTGTATCTACTGACTACTGCTCCTTGGTGTCTAGGAACTCCCTTTCTTTGCCATCCTGTTTACCTGTCAGGCCTTCAGAGAGCACTGTGACTTTAGTGCAACTCTACTGTCCCATTAAAATGGCACTTTGCATGCACAGCCTTAAAATACAGAAGTGTGAAGGAGGAGACAATTCATTTCCTGTGGTAGGGAAAAGCCAAAGACAGTATCTCTCAAAGCCTTTAAAATTAGGTTGAGGAAAAAATGAGAAAAACATGTCTGCTGTCAAAGACAGTTTCCTAGTGATGTCTCCATGCCAGAGATGTTCTCCTGAAGGGTGAACAGTTGTCTCCATTTTTAACAGGTGTGGTGCTACCCTGTTACCCTTAAAAATGGTTGAAGCTGGAGCAAAGCTTTCCTAATGAAATTCGAAACCAGGTAAAACTGCCTACCTCAGGAAGTCTAATAAAATCCTGCAATTCATGCCAGTTGTGCTGATATCTGCAAACTGGGGCAGTTTAGTGAAAATGCAGAAAATTTACTGTAACAGGTAGAAACCAAGGCAGTGCTCAGTAATGCCACATCGTGCTGCTGCTGGAGTCAGCACAACTCAGTAATTTGACATTGGAGATTTTAGATGGGTGAAATTGCAGAAACTGAACAAGTTCTAAGGGAGCTGCATACATCAGAGTCAAAACCAGGAGAGGTTACTAATCCACAGAAGGAAATACTATCCACCTCCATACTTATCCAGTCGAAATCAAGAGTTACAAAGTATTTTCCAAGCCTCAAGGCCAAGATTTTTTTCTCTGATAGCAGTCTGTACTTTATATCAACATCTCTTTTGGACCTCCTTACTTCATAAGGTACTTGGGAAATTCCAGAGTCCTAGAAGCAAACAAATGTTTCCTTATTTTAGAAGGATGAAGGAGGTCATCCCCTTCTCCCAGCCTCCCCAAGTAAATATAGGCCAGTTAACCTTGTGTCAGTTCTGAGACAACTGCAAAAAAATCAGACGTGCAAAATAGTCAACATCTAGTTAAAGAGATGGTGACATAGAAGACACCGGTCAGTATAGTTTTGATAATAAAATGGCTGTAGAAAATAATTTTAAATGTTACTACCCAAAATGCAGCACATATTAAGTGAGTAAACTGATATGTCAGAACTGAAGGGTATCAGAAGGGTATTTTTATCAAGGTTCTGCAATGATTTGTTCTTGCCCTCAGGCTGTTCATTATTGTTATCAAGGATTTCAAAGAAAAAAATAAATACTTAGCTGCTGGAAAAGTTGCAGATATGCCATAGTAGTAAATAAACAAGACGGGTCAAGTCTGCGAGGCAAACTGCAACACTTGGTAAACTAGACTCCTCTGAACATGTGTTTCAAAACAGCAAAATGCAAGGTCATACATTTGAGAACAAAGACTTACAGATGACAGTTTACATCCTGGAAGCAGTGGCTGTGAAAGCCTTGGCACAGATACAAGATGTGGGCTTTGTCAATACATATATGTGGACAGATTAAATCCAATCCCAACCATTCTAAAATCTGTTGTGTTAGATCTATATAATTGATCATTCTCATTAGCCAAACCATTCAGGTTTTGGCCACTGTGCAGACTTCAGTGAAAGTTTGCCTGCTTGGGACAATTTTTCCACATATTCCTAATAGCTGGAAAAAAGCAGAAATTACCTAATTTTGAACTTGAAACTTAGTTGGTTCTTGTCCCTCTGAAATGCCTTATCATCTGCAATGAACATCCTGCAATTGTGAACATTACTGTTTGCCACACCAGTTACCTGACAAGAGGTGTAGTTTTAGGGCAGCACTGCTAATTTTCTAAGTGAAGAGAGAAGGCCCTGTGGAACTCAGAGAGTTCAAAACATCACTAAAGGTCTGTTGGATAAATGGTGATGTTGGATTGGAAAAATCACTCTGCATTCTTGGAGATCATAAACACTTCAAGACTGAGCAGTTCAGATTGTTCTTCGTTTTATGAAAGAAAGAATTTGTTGAGTGTTCAGATACTAAGAAATGCCATGATTAAGGTAATCTGTGCAAACTAAAGTAATTTTCTTTGTGAGTGGGGATTAAGGTAGCTTCTCATTGCATGACTGCCATTGATTTTTCCACAGGTCCCCTACCTTACTGATTTGCCCTTTGCATTAATTTTAATACAGGCTTGTGAGTTCTATCTGTCTTCTGAAAATGCAATGTGAACTGTGACTCACTGGGGTGCTCTTGAAAAATATCCCATTGAGTCTTCACTGAGCAGGTAAACTGCTAAAACTTAGCATCAGCCAGCCCCACAGGTGGGGATATACCACAGGGAGGGAGCTAGAAGGGACTTATTTAGCCTCTTGGACTTCCCACCCTCTGCCATATAACACCAGGGAGGTATTTCAAAGCCTGAGTAGGATGGAGTGGGGAGAGAGAGGACTAGCAGTGATGGCGAGCGGAGCTTCTTGGCTGTGCTGCAGGGTAGTAATTGGCCACACTACAATGATGGGTGGTAGGAGATTTGGTCTTCAGTCCAGAAGCAGAGGGCTCAGGAGAAGCAGCTTGGCAGTTACAGTGCCCTTTGCTGACAGTTCTCATTAACTATAGGAGAAGCTGTAAGGCTCTGCACTCGTAACAATCAGGCCATTTCTATACTTCTATAACTTGTGACCTGTGGGCACAAACACTGGAAAAATGTATTGTTAAGCTCTAGAAAGAGCTAGCACACACGTACACACTCACCCACGTTAATCTGGCTAGGACCGCTCCAAACTCGTAATCTGGACATTCATCTGATTGATGGTAAAGTGGTCACTCCCTCCCTCAGAGCAGGGCTGCAGTCTTTGCGTTATTCACTGGAAGTGGCATTTTTTCTTCTCTGGAAAAGGCCTGTGGCTGATACTTTTACACCCTTTGTCAGAACACCCTAGTTACAGTTTCATGCCTTTCTGACACCAGTAAATAGCATCCCTTTTCTGCACTTTTTGGTGAAGCTGGATTCGCTCTGTAACTGTAATGCTCCACATTCCTGCTGTACCCTTCCTGGCATTCCATGAGCAACAGTCTGTCCTTCCTGCTGGCTTGATTAGCACCAGTTAGCTCAAACCCAAATAACAGCACAGCATTTTTACTGAAAGGACCTCAAAGATTAATCAAGCCTCTCATAGCTCGTGTATGGCAGTAAAGTAAAAACTGAGGTACAAGCTGGCAAAGCAGTTTTTTTCTTTTTTCTGTTTTGGACTTTCTGGATAAACTGTAATGTTAGGTATTCTCTCAGAAGGTGGTATGTCATGGAGCCTAACTGCTCTTTCCTGGTCCTGTTCTCCAAATCGCAACTTTCTAGAAGATTTGAGCTAGCCTCTTCTAACCAGTGTCCTAGCACTGGGGTTTTAATAAGTCTCAAGGTACTGGTTTTCTCAAGCAAGTTGATTTGGCTTTCTGACAAAGTATGGCTGGGAGACCCCTCCCCATACAGACTTTCTTTCTTTTACTGTCTTCTAAGCTGCTTTGCCCTGCTACAACTCTTGTGTTGCAAAGGCAGGAAGGCTCCTGGATTTTCTGTCTTTACCCGATGAACATCACTTAGCATCCAGCCAGAAGACTTGGTCAGGATGAAAACAATATTGAATGTAGCAGGTTTCATTTATTTAAGAGAGTAAAATGTCTTTCTTTTCAAAGTGCTCCTCTTTAGCTTTCATTTCCTGTGCATGGAGTAGCTTTGTCTTGAGTACAATAAGTTGTTGACCTTAGGGGTCAAACATAGCTTCCCTTTCGAGAAAGATAAAAACAAGCAATAATAGATACTTTGGCTGGTCTAAGATACTTGGTCTGTATATCTGTGATGTTGCTGTAATTTTTCCTGGATGTTTTTACCAAGATAATTCAGGATGAGATGCTGTTGATCCATTTATTTTGGGAGGTACACAGGATTTACTTAAGTTGTATCTCCCCCATTCTTTATGAGAAAAAAATATTCCATTGTAACTACACCTAAGAGTGTGAGGTAGCATGTGTACACTCTAATGAGACTGCTTCATGTGATTTTTAACGTGGCATTTTACTCTTTTCAATGATTTTTTTCTCTAATCTTCTGAGACTGATTTTTTTTCAAGATCAAATAGAATAATGGAGAAGCCCAGACATCTTCATGCATTATACAAGCCAAACTGCCATTCTTTTAATATTGCTCTTCTTTTTGTGTAAACAAATTTAAATTCTCCTCCTTTTAGGATTACTTGTTTCTAATGTTTATGTTTCTTTAATTCTTGTTTACTTGTTTTTAAGTATGACTTCTAAGTGATACTAGTGTTCCTAATAGTTCCATGTTACATACCACATAGTATATGAGATCATGTCAGCAATTCAATTCCCAGTAGCTGTGCCTGCATGAGTAAGGCACTTGGATTATCTCATCAGTCTCTGTAAGTGTTAGCAGTGAGTTTGACTTCTTTTATATAGAAGTTTGAGATCTGGCCCATGGTGTGGAAGCTGGGAGGAACACGCTTTAACATCCTTTACAAACTGGACAAGAAATAGAAATCCCCGCAGGTGGAAAAAATCCATTAATTCAGTGATTTGAGGCTTTATTGCTGATTTGTGCAAATGGCAATAGATGCTGGGATTGTACAGCATGTGGGAGGAAGGAAAAGCAAATCTAGGCACTTCATCCCCCATACTGGAATAAGCTGGGCCAGCCTTAATACTTCTGAATTATTAAACCTTCTGTTCTAAACCTTCATACTCCCTGTACCCTTCTTATTCCTTCCAGAAACCTCCTTCAGGCCTTTAGAGTTCCTTTCTCTGGTGCAGAAAGTAAAATGAAGTCTGAAAGTGCAAGTATGTATACGGCCATATAAAAAGCTCAAGTGTACATGTATTCTTGGAAGCAAAAGAACTAAATCACATCACAGCTGAGAACAAGCATTTGCTCCATCTCTTGCTGTTGTGGTGCTTCATAGCTATTAACACACGAGCAATCCCCTCCTCCTTCACCAAAACCCTCGGCTAAAGTTAAAAATGCCTTAATGAAAAGGGGCTAAGTGGAAAAAGGCCTGAGCAAAGTATCTTTTTTGTTCAGAGACAAAAGAGCAATGCTGGTATCTAATTTTGGACCCCTGGGAAATGCCTTGATACTGAAGTGGTCAGCACCATGTAAAAACTTAGTGAGAGACTGGTATTCTCCACTGCCAGCAGCCGTTCAGACTTGTGTGGGCACCCCTCAAAACCCCTAAGGAGAAGCTATGGTTGCAGTCCTTTCAGCCATTTTAGGACTATGTAGGTAAATGTGGTCCAGTGGCAGCAAAAGGCAGTTCTGTTTTTCATAAAGATTAAAAAATATTTTTGAATGACCCTCCTTGTTCTTTACTATTATACGGTATTAAAATATAAGAGCGCAGCCAAGGAGAAGAGAAAACAAAGAGAAAAGCCTTTAAAAAAATTCCACAATTTTATATCCTTTCCCTACTAACCCACCACAGAATTTAAGGGTGGGGGATTCGAGGGCTGAAAGAATCTTCATATGGTGCCAAAAATTCCCCACAGATCTCTGGTCCCTCTGCATTTGGCTATTTAAAGAAAACACATTGTGTTTTTGATGCTAGTTTAGATCCACTTTCCATATGAGGAGGTGGGATGTAATTAATTAGCTGTTCTTTTGATTTCTAAGTATCACATGTACCTTTCATAAGGGCATGTACTTTTGACAGAGGCTAGAAAAAGGAAATAAAATACAAGCTGCACCACTTAAGTCTTCTGCATACAAATGATGGATCAGCAGGGGATTATCATGTGTATTTTATTGCTACCAATGCTGATTGAGTCACATGAGTGTTAATACAAACCTAGGAAAAAAGTCTGGATTGAATCATAGTAACAGAGTTTAAAGTGTTTATTTTAGCCATAATTGCATTGTTTTTACATAACGTCTTTGATCTGAAGGTTGAAAAGAGGCAAAGCCAGTAGTCCACAGTAGAAGTAACCAAACTTCTCTGTAGAGTTTAAGAAAATGAACTATGTAGTAAGCCACCTGGACATATACAGTGGGGAGGTGAAACCCAGACTCCAGCATGCCAAAAAATATAATTCATTGCCATTTCAGCTAATGAAGTCCGTTTTCTGGATTTCATAGTGACTGCATTCATTTTAAACTTTAGGTGGATCATGTCCTAGAGGAAATCCAATGTAACAACAATGGTACACCTCCCATTCAGCACAATAAAAGAAAATAATAAAGCTCTCATACTGGAAAGGTCAGCTAAGTCCTCCAGCCCCTCCATCAGTACAGAGGTCCAGCTACCCTCACTCCACATCCCTGTTGGCCATGGATGGTTCTGGAGACCCCTCAGAGGGTCTCCTCCGGACTGGGAGCCGAATTTGCCATCACAACAGCAATTTGATGCCTATGTCAACTCAACAAAATTACCAAAATGCGTCTCTTGGAGAAGCAGCAAAGTCCTGTGGGTCTGCTCTCCTACCAGAATTGAATTTGCTCATCAACCTGCAGACCTAGAGGAGCTGCAGCACCCAGGGAACTTGCCTGTGATCTCTTGGGTCAGGGAATGAACCAGAATAAACAAGTCCTGTAGCCCCATTTATCTCTCTTTTCACACAGACACACAGACACCCCACCCAACCCCCACCCCCCCAGGCAAGCTAAGGAGCATCTCCTGAAATGCTTGCAAACTGAGGGCATAATGATACTGTTTAATTGCTCAAGCCCTTTGTCATCTTTATCTCTACCCAGAAAGAAGGTTTGCAGAGGAACTACTGCCTTTTCCTAAGATCTGCTCATGTAGCTGGGAGAATAGGCTAGATTTCTGTCACACAAGTCCTTTCTCAGGTCCCTCTTCCACCAAAAGGCCAAACATGTTTAGTGGATTCAGTGGGTCCCTCCCTTTACATTTGGTGAAAGTGCATGAGCATTATTGTGTGACTGTTCTTTTCTTTACTCTTTTTTCTTAAGCACATCTTTCCAAAATGATTCCTGGAGGGTTTTGCACAGGCTGACTCTCGCAAAGCCCTCTGTGAATGAGCAGACAAAAAGGCAGGTTCCTTTGTGGGCCATTTCAGAGCCAGATCCTACCACAGCTGCTTCAAAGTGTTCTTGTGAATAATTCACCTCTCACTTAGCATCAGGGGACCCAGGGATGCTATAGACTAATAGAGGCCCATTTGAATCCTCCCATAAGTCTACTGGCCCATGCACTTTTGCTATATGCATGCATGTTATTGCAAAAGTGACTCACACTTTAATGACAAATGTTTTAAAAATAAAGCTCTAAAATTCTTAATTCAGTTATTAACTTTAAATGAATTGTTTAGGTTGTTTCCTTCCATGAACCCTACCTCCATTAACTTATTCTCAAGAATGTATTTATGGAGCCATGTGCTTCTCACATGGTTGAGGCTAAAAATAACTTTAGAAACTCATTCCAGATAAAACATAATTTAAAATCCACTTTGTCAGCCTAACACTGACAGTAACTGGTCTCTTAGCCTGGTTTCTTTATTTGTAATGATAGCCTTGACCAGGCTTTTGAGTGCTGATTATTTCTGGATTTCCTATCCTTCTGTTTAATAATATATCTATAAACACACACATTCCTAAGCTTAAGGAAACCCCAAACTACACACAAAGTTTATTTTCTCTGCATGGCCTGGCCTTCCACTTGGGCAACAGGCAAACTTACTTTCATTCATAAATGCACATGTACACTGTGGAGACAGGCAGAATCTGCGCAGGTTTCTTGTTTGGTTTTGTTTTGGGGTTTTTTGGGTTTTGGTGGGTTTGGTTTTTTTAAGAGGCTTATCAGACTCATATTGTCTAAGTACTGAACTATTTTTCCCTGATTCTTTTTGTCAGTGATCGGCAGAACAGCTGTTTCAAAATATCTGAACCCTCATGGGTCAAATCCTTCTTCCATTTAATTCCATATGAGTTTTGTCACTCACTTTAAAGCCAAGACTGTAGCTCATAATAGACAATTATGCAATCCCTGGATGAAAGAGATGTTTTCTCCTTGCCCTAGATAATTAAGTCCAATGGAGGCTCTTTCCATTCTCATCTCTAGTTGTTTTTTTTAATTAGTCTTGAGATAACAGTGTCCTGAGCTCCAAGGGTTGAAATTCTTTAGAAAGGAGATTTTCAGCATATACCTTATAAATCTGTGGGCCAGCAACAGGCAGCTAAGAAAAGCAAACATATTGTCAGTAGGCTCAGGATCTGCACGGGGATCTATATGTCTACTGAAAAAAAATGCAGCAGTCCACATTAAAAACTAGATGGAAGACCACTGATCTTGCTAATGTTAAGCTAGCCCTGGAGAGATTTTTGGTCTCATAAAAATGCTTAGATTTGTGGAGAAATTCTTGGGTTTTCTGGTTTCAACACTTTTCTGTATGAATCCCACTACTCATTTCTACGGTGCTAGGCCTTATTTGTTAAGAAGCATACTCCCTTCTGCTTTCAGAAGTCATGTCATTTAATGATGCTGCATTTTCTCTGTGCAATAGTACGGAAGGGGTCATTTCCCTTTGTGTAAACTAGTCGCTATTTTAACTTGACATTATTCTGTCCTCTGGTATGTCTGTTCCCTTCCTTCCTTTTGTTCGTTCTAGGTCCCTTCTCACATGGGAAAGTTCCCTTCACCCTGGTTGTCATGCGGAATTTTTTATCTGCTGGTTTCTAGTTTTGATATAGAGTTATCACTTAAAACACTGACTGAAATGACAGCAAGAGAATATTTACAGCATTATTTTCTCCCCAGCCTTCACAGCTTTTTCTTCTGAGTGCTTCTCTCCCAGCAACTGTTGATCATCCACACTGGCACCCAGGTTAGTAGGGTTCCCTTAGCATTAAGCAATGCATGACGGTATTTTTGCAACATCATTTCTGCTACATTTTTCTGCTCTGGATTTCTTCATTGTTGTATCGTCTGTTTGGAATGTAGTTTGTTTCTATTTTTCTTCAGCTTTGTTTACATTTATCAGTTTTGTGTTATTTGCCAAATTTAGCCCATCACTTCTCAGTTTCTTCCCCAAATAGTTAATAAGTGTGGTAATCCAGAGCCTTGCTCCAAACTGAAGACTATTTTTATATATAATATATATTTTATTATATTTATACACATATATGTGTGTATAATTCTTTTAATTGTTTTTACTGTTTAAATAATCTTCAGTCAGTGGTAGAATTCTGTCCTTTGAACCATGAGTGTTCAGTTCATTTAATAACCTCTAATAAGAGTCTTTCTGCAAGGGCAAGTAGGTTTTGTCTGTTATTTTGCTGAAACAAAGAATGCTAGGTATCATATCTCTTTTCATGTTATGCTTGCAAGTCCTCTCTTTCTCTAATGATCATATCAACTATTTTACTTGGTACTGATGTCTACAGTAAGTAGATGCCATTATAGATATAACCACTGCACTACATGAACCAGGGCTGTTTGTAGTCTAACTGCTTCAAAGAGGATTGCCACACATTTTCTAGACACAGAATTAAAGCTACTATACTTAACTCATTTGAAAAGATATTGCAGCCTTGATGGTCACATGAAGGAGTCAAAACAGAGCAATTTAAACATCTACGTGTTCATACTCCCCCAAGATGCTAAATGCTGTCCAGTTTAAATTAGTTTACTAGGCAATCATGTAAGTTTGTTTGGGATTCCTGGAGGGGTTCAGGCTCAGCATCCTTAACCATTGCTAATATTTTTGTCATCTAATGCACCAACAATCAGCAGCTTTTAGTTGCACACACATCCAATTGATCCATTTAAGATCTAATACCTCAAATTGTATTATTAGCCAGGAACAACCATGCCTTCCAGCCCTTTTATATCCCATACCCCTTTTTTCCTATCCATTTCATTGTTTGGTTTTTTTTTTTTTAATTGAAACTGTTAAATTAGTGAAAGTTCTAGTGAAGGTAAGGTTAACAGCAAAAGGTGCTTTATGGCTTATTCCTGCAGATTGGAACACAATTTATGTTTGCACCATCTCTACCTGCAGAGAGGGAGCAGTTGCACCACACTATCCCAGTATCCCAGCTCCAAATTAGAAGAGTTAAACTGATATGAAAACCCTGCATCCTTTAGCCTCAAGGAAGTATCGGGAGTTAAAGGGGCAGAAATCAGGTTTAAATAATTTCAGTAAGTGCATGCTAAAAACTAGCGTTTAACACAAAATTAATTCTTAATGGAATTTTAACGTTGTTGGAGGGGGTGCGGTACTCATTACAAAAGGCAGGAAATTCAGAGTTAGCACTCCCCTGTGCACCATCACCTTCTTTGCATGTGTGCGTTAGAACTGGTGCTTTGTTACACGGGATATATTGTGGGGTTTGGGCACTCATAGGTTGTCTATGCAGGCTAATTTCTGCAGCCTCATCTGATGAGAGCAGCCTCCAAACTCTGGCTACTCTGCAGCATCAAACACCACCATAGGCAAGACTCTCCTGTGGAGGTTTTAGGCTTCTTCAAGGCAGGCTCACCAACACTGCTGGCTGCAAGTGCTTAGAGTTAAGTAGCTGGGAGGTAAAATCTGCAGCTACTGGAGTTTGTGTTCTGCTTTGGAGCATCTTTTACTTCATTATTTCCTATATGTCAGCATTAGAAATGCAAGTTTAAAAAATATCTCACTAATTTAATATACTCTGTGGCTTGAAGTTTGAAGGCATTAGGGGAAAAAAGTGATTGCAAGATTAATCATAAGAGCAGAACAGTGGGTAACAGTCCAGGCTCTAATTACCACAACTCCCCCAGTAACCAAATACACAAGCTAAAGCTTATGTGTGGCCCAAACTCAGTGCAACTCCATGAGATAAGAGGCAGGTGTCTGAGGACAAAAGTCTGGTTTGCTGTTTGGCAGGAATAGGGATTTGGAAACCCCATCCACCACTGCACACACAGAAAATCAACGGACAGCAAGCAGTAGACAAAGTTGTATTCTCTGTGAAACAAAGAGCTGCCAAAATGTTTATGGCAGGTTTGGTTTTTTCTTTTTCTTTTTCCTTTGGGCAGGCAAAGCTGTGTTTTAGCCAAGCAGCTCAGAGCCTCACCCGCACCCAGGGAGCACAACTGCTGGGCCCATACCAGAAAAGTACAGAAGAGTTTATAAGGCATGCACGTGGTCAGGGGAGCCCTCTAACAGTTTGTGGGCAGGGTTTTTTTTAAGCATATTGATGGTTTGGAGTGTTTGCTTCAGCATCTCGTTATGTCCTTTAATGAAACTACTGGCAATGAGGTAGTAATTTTTTTTATTTGGTTTGATTTTCTAAAAAACATAATTTCAGCAATTTTTCTCTGTTGTTCTACACACACAGAGAAATTGCTTTAGACAGGAAGAATTTTCTAAATTGAGTTAGACTTGAACCAAATGAAAACCTATTTTTAAAAAGCACTGTGGCACTTCACATTCTTAAAAAAAATTCTTGTATTCCCAATTGTTTTTCAGTAAACTTTCATTGATCTGTTGAAAGTTCTGCAAGCATGAATATTCATATTTCATACATCTGGTTTGCAAATTAAGCATTTCAGAAGTCCTATATCCTCACTTACTACAGAATTGTGTGTAAAACTTCAGCAAAAACTAACTCATTTCCTTGCCAGGGCCAGTTGTGCATTATTCACACAAATAGACCTTTTTTCCATTGACTGGAATGGGAGCAGAATCTATCCTGAACTAATGTCCCCCCCTCCTCCTGTTTTAATCCGTGACAAGAGACAAACAAATAAACCCTCTGAAATGAGTTTCATCTTTTATGTCCTAATTGTTGTCTGAAGCAGGTGTCAATTGGATCTTTTCCTGTCTGAATGTGGTTAAAAAGCAACATGTTGTGGTTAAACCCACTTGTAAATTGTAATATTTTACAGACAAACTTCCTCAAGGTTCTACTAAAAAGCTACTTCATGTTAAGTGCCAGAAATTCAAAAAAGGGTTAATTTGCTTCCCCCTCTTCCCCCCTCTCCATTTATCATTCTGTTTCAAGTTATTTCTTGTTTAAAAAAAGATCTCTCTAGTGTCTCCATATACAGTAGAAAGACTCTTCATACATAAGGGTCTGATCCTGCCTGCGCTGAAGTTCATTTATTTGTAAATCATTGAAAAGAATTTCCTTTTATAGTGGGTCCAGCGACAAATTTTCTGTTTTCTTGAGCCAATAGTCTTATCAACCACCTGCTTTGTGGATCTAGCACTAGAAACAGCCTCAGAGTTTTTAAGCTTGTGAAGAGGCGACTGTAACTAAGAGGCTGGCCCGAATGCCCTGCTACTTGATCAGACTACCCAGAAAAAAAAACCCACTACCAGCAGCTTCACACATCCCACATTTTAAGAGAATTACATTATGTACGAGAAAATTGTTACATAATATAACTGCATATAGTGAACAATGGTTATAGCCAGTGCAATGGAAAGATGAAGTCTGAGCTTGATCAGATGGGGCTGTGTTGTTTTCCAGTGGTGCTTGCCCCTTTTTTATACCAGCCTTTCTAAAGCCTCCCATGAGGATCTGAGTAGGGTTGCATCACCTCCTGAAGACTATTCTCACTGCACTGGGATGTTATTGATAAACACATTGCTAAATGAGGAGAAATCTCAGTTGTTGATTAGCAGGAAATACCTGTCTTGGGCAGCAAGGTGGAGCTCCAGGTACTGCTTTTTCTAATCCATTTTGTTTCATGCTTGCTGTTGTCTTCAGGGTACTGAATGAGCAAAAATCTCTTACAGACAAGTCAGCTGCCTTGAATAAACATGTACTTTGATCTTAAGTGATTTCCTCAGCTGCGGGAAACTGGGCTGGACTGTTTTCTCTATTTCTATATTCCATAGTTCAGACTACTCATATATTTCCGCTTTTGCTTCAATCTTTAATGAAGTAGCTGCTGAATTTCCAGTCTGTCACACAAGGTGCTGCAGAATTCAGAAATCTTGACCCAGCCATTAGGCCCAGCTGGTGGCAAAATATGTAGACAGGAAGGAAAGTGCGGGTCTAGGAGAAGCAAGAAAATGGAGAACTCTAAGCTAATCAGTTCTTTTAAAAAGAGGGTGGTTACTATTCAAGTTGTAATTTATTGAGATAAAGGAACCATGCATCACAGGTTTCCTGCACGGAAGGTTATTCTTTTTTCTTTTTTTTTTAGAGAAGACCCTTGTGTGTGCATTTGCAGCTTATAGCTAAGAGGTTGAAGCTAGAAGCTAATCAGCCATTCTGTCTCCTATCTACTGATCTGCTGGCGTTGGGGGAAGAGGAATGTGGGCAAACAGGCATTAAATTCCATTGGAAGGTATTCCTTGATAAGCAGCATCCAAGATGATGACCCGTAAAGCAAAGCCCCTATGAGGAAGCAGGGGAAGAGGCAGGGAAAGCTTTACCCATCTGTCTTAACCCAGCCTTGCTCAGTGCTTGCCAGAGCAGAGGTCACCACCAACAATAATAACCCTTGAGAAGCCAGACATATACTTTCCATTCACCAATAATCTACAAAGCATCGTAGTGTGAAATCCTGGCTCCTCTGAAGTCAATGGGAGCTTTGCCAACTTCAGTGGAGCCAGGTTTTCATCCCACATAATTTTGAAGCAACCCCCAGGCTTAAAGATAAAACAACAGCATCCTGGGAGTGGGCACAGGCAGGAGTGAGCTGAGGAGGGTGGCCAGGGCTCTACCAACCATGCTCCTCTGAGATCTTACCAACAGGACACCTCCACAGTCCTGGAGCAATACCAGGGTTGACAATAAAGGGGGAAAGTGGACAAGCAGGGAAGTACCAATGTCTTTTAACCACTGGGACAACTCGGAAACAGGACCCAAGAGAGCCATGGTGCTCTGACACAAAACCCCGTGGTGGTCACAGCAGTTAATCTATTGCTCCCACCTCTACATACTCACTTCTGAGATACAGCAGGTAAAGCAGCATAGTTTGTGTTATATCATACTGTACTTTTTTCCACCCTCCCTCTGCAGTAATTCTCTCACTGGACTTGAAGGATGTCACCTGGCGGCACTCATCCAAAATGAGGATTTATCACACACAAGCAGGTACAACTGACATACTATTCATTTCTGAGACCACCCAGACTCTGCAAAGTGGTGTGTCTCAGGCAACGCTTCATTTTTCAGGGCTCATAACACCAAGTGTAGGTGCCTGCACGGCAACGTGGTGGAGTCAGCACACGATATGGTCTACCGAGACAGCCACAGCAGGAGACAGGAACACCACCAGCAGGACATACCAGTGAAGACATTGCAAATTCAGCCCAACACAACTTTTCAGCCTTGAGCACTGAAGGTGGCATGGTGGCCATGGATAACTGTTGTGCATTTTTGTTGACAGGCTGGTGTAAAGGAGACCATGGGACATTTCACCTGGCAGCACTGCAACTGGAGGCCACAGATCCCTGAAACACCTCCCCAGGAGACTCCTCACTACCTGATGGAGGCTGCCTGCAACATGGAGAGCTGCGACCCACCTTGAGCTGCACAATGAGAAAAGCAGGACCTGCAGGGCTTGAGAGAGGCAGGACATCAGATGATGAGCTACCATGGCTTACCAACTCCTCACATGTCAGCTGAGCTACACTACCTGGCCACATAGTGTGCTTGCAATATCACAAGTACTGCATAAAATGTATTAATTTAACACTCTTTCGAAGAGCTTGCGCTTGGTTTGTTTCCCCCAGCACTGCCGTGGGGCTGGGAGCGCACATTAGCCGAGTCTGCCTTTATTGTCGGAGGGAAGAGTAATGGAAGGTAAAAGCTGGGGCAAGAGGGGTAAGGTGTGAGTTGTGAACCTTCAGTGGGAAGGAGCTATCAAAGAAACACCTCCCTTACCCCAGTACCACCATTGGACCCACTAGCTGGTTTACCTCCCTGCTGGCTGCCTGTAACCACATCCCAGGAGCAGCATCCCCCTCAGGCTACCGATGGATCTCTTCCCCCATGCGAACTCTGTCTTCGTGTCCCAGGGACAAGATGGTAGCTGCTGGAGCAAGTGTTCACCCAGCTGGGAAAAGAGAGCTTTTCCCTTTGCTTTTAAGTCCATCTCTCCTACAGGTTGCAATTCAGCTGTCTCGATTCCTCGATGAAGTCATCTGCTGATTTAACAGTGTTTGTGAATTTAAATTGTCACCTACAGCACACATGTGCGCACACTCTCCTCTGCAGTTGTCCACAGCACAGCCACGCAGGCAGTATTGCCCTACCCAAGATCTGCTTTTACACTGACTCCTTCAAGCGGGAAGAGGCATCGGTTTCTCACTGCCATCTGCTCACTGCTCATAGTAAGCATTACTCTGTCCCTCACTGTCTTTGCACAACAGTTTAATGCAGAAAACTTCATGTCCCATGAGGAAACGCACACCAGTACAGGCCCATCTCATCTGGATTAAAGATGTCTTTTTGTTCAGTCTCTTTCATAAGGCAGGGGAGAACTTATATTACCCAGAGCTTGGCAGCAGATCCATGTGTGTGTTTTTCACCAGGCTGTCACTTGGACTGTTTTGCATTACGAGCCTTCAGTCTTGCTCTGGCTGTCAATTTGTACTATTAATCTCTGAAATACAGAATTCACATGCCAAGTTTCCACTTTTCTTCAACATCCGGGATCTGCTGACAGCCACTAGGTAGGGCCAGATTTTGGCAAACCTGGAGGACAGTTCTCCTGCCTCTTTGCTGCCCATCTCCCCTGAGCCTGCCTCCTTAACCACGCCATTTCATGCTCGCTGCTGCTGGCGTGCCTGCCCTGGGGCGCAGCTGCTGGCTGCCAGGATCACAGCGATGGCGGCAGCAGGAAAGCTCAGGCCAAGCGATGACAGCTGAAGTACATCAGTGTTTTTATCTTCTCAATATTTTGATTAGCCCAAGGAATGTTCGGGTTAAAAAAAACCAAACAGATTTTTTTAAAAACCACATGACAGTCCACGGGCTGTTATGGCTTTATGTAACATTGAATAGGTCTGTATGATTTGCTGCGTAACGAAGACCATCGACATGGGTATTTATCAATGAGTGGTCTGACGAGACGGACCGGGTTCTACCTTGCTATAACGCACTTGGGGCAGCTCAGCAGGAGTCCCACCCTGCATGATCATCTGCGCCCATCATTCCTACTGTGGTGCTAATATGGAACATGTTCATAGGTTAAAAATCCTTAAATCTAAAGGTTTTGATTTTGTGGCTTTGGGTTATATCTTTAACTATACACCAGTGGAATGATTTTAACCTTATTCCTGCCTGATGGTTACTCATTTACAGTGGTTATCACTGGAAGGGAACCTATCTGAGTGGAAGGGTACAAGACATCCTTCTGACTCATTCATGACCACAGCCTTCAGATGCACCAAGGCCTGCAAGAAAATTCCCATGAGCTCTGACTCTCCTTGCACCCCAAATTTGCCAGCTTCCCGGGTCAGGCACACCACAGGCAGAGGCTTCCACAGTGCGCCTCGGCCCCTGCTGGCACTGCACGCCAGAAGCACATCTTACCTTTATGTTGGAAAAACCCTGCTGAGGACATTGGCCTCAGACTGAAAATGTTTTGGATGGGGAACGCTTTTTTCCCATTTTGCCCATTTAGACATTTTGAAACCAATTCAGCCTCTCAGCTGTCACACATTTGCATGGGCCCCAATTGCTTGTAACCTCATTTCTACACATAACATTCCCAGTTGTGGAAGAATGACAACAAAGATTCCAAAACTCCCAGTTTTTGTTAGGTGATTTTATTTATGTTTCAAGTTTATTGTTAACAGCTGCATTGTCAGCACTTCGAAAGAGGTTTAGCTCCATCAGACTGGATGAAAAGATACTGATTTACAGCAAGTGATAATCCAACCCTCATTTTCAAATTCAGGTAATTTTAAATTTTGGGGGCCTCCCATCCGAGAAAGACAGTTTCTTCCACTGTACTTAAGGAGACAGCGACCAAAAGGAGGGGAAACCACACTAAGGAGTGTAAAACCCCAGTGGGCCAAGTCCTCGCATGCCTCATGCCCTGCTGGGGACGCATGGACCAGCTTAAGGGGACACGACACTGCAGCACAGCTCCGTCCTGCCGAGCAGCGTTGGAAGACACCGCAGAAGGTGCGGCGGTGAGTGGGACGGGGTGCGGGTGCCCCGGCACACCAGGGCTTGCGGAGGCACAGGGAGGAGGGGAGCAGGGCGGGGGGGGCGATGCTAGGCTGTAGAGAAGGGAAAGGAGGGGAGCAAGGATTGGGGGAGGACAGCAGGGGAGGGAGGTAGGGCAGTATAAAAGCATCCGACACGCACCTCTCCGACGCAGTGAGGGGGCGAGAAAGTTGGGTCTGGAAGCTGCAGCAGGAGCCAGGAGGAGAGGCAGCCGCTTGCAAACACGTACGCACGGTGGCAGGAGAGAGTGCGGAGCTGCCCCTGCCAGCCCTAGGGCCACTGGAGGGAAGAGAGAGGAGAGATGGAGCCAGGTATCCAGCTCCGAGGGAGGGCAGGCAGCTGAAGGTTTTTGCAGACCCTCGCACTCCCCGCCCATTCCCCACAGCCGAGCCAGGGAGCAGAGAGAACGAAAAGGAGGCAGGGGGTCCGGGGGGAGGCAGCGACCTGCCCCTCTTCCCCCATGGGGAGGTCGCAGCCGCCCCGTCGAGGGGCGGGAGGCGGCGGGGGTGGAGGGCGGCGGTCGCGGCGCGGCCCCACTCCCGCACACGGAGGGGACGGGAGTGGAGCTGGCGCGGCGGGCGCCCTGATGGGAGGGAGTGGGGAGCCGCGGGGCGGGCGAGGACACGGCGGGGGTGGGGGGGAAGCTGGTCCAGGGGCCACCCCCATCCCCTGGCGAGGAGGGAGGCGATAGCCCCGAGCTCTCTCCTCCCCTCGGAGCGTCCCGGCTTCCCCACCATGTGAGAGTCGTCCCCAGCAGCCCCCCCGCCCCCGGCCTCTCCCTCCCTCCTCCCTCTCACTCGCACACACGCTCCTGGCTCCCCCCTCGCCCTCACAGCGTCTCCCCGTCGACAGGCGAGCCGCGCTGCTCTCCGCCGCTCCCCGAGGCGGTGGGGGCCCGGCCCGCTCCCTCCCTCCGACGGCCCACGGTGACTCTGGGTTGCAGGGCTGCCCGCAGAGACGCCGCCGGTCCGCGGCCCCGTCGCGGCTACCTGCCGCCCCCCGCCGCAACTGGGCAGCGCCGGGACTTTCGCCGCCGCCTCCGCGGCGTCCCGCCCCGAGGTGGCTCCGCCGTGGTGTGGCGGCCCCCGCTGCTGCTGCTGCCGCCACTGCCCCGCGCCCGCCGCCCGCCCCGCCGACGCCGAGAGCAGCGCGGTCCCCACCGCCTGTCCCGCGGCTGCCGCGGCCGGCTCTGGGGCCGAGGACGCTCCGCCGGCGGCGGCGGCCGCCGCGGCTCCTCCTCCTCCTCCGCCTCCTCCACGGCCGCCGCCGCCACGGGGCCCTAAAGCCGCCCGGCTCAAGAGGATGGTGCGGCTGGCGGCCGAGCTGCTGCTGCTACTCGGGCTCCTCCTGCTCACCTTGCACATCACCGTGCTGCGCGGGGGCGGCGGCGAACCCCACACCCCTACGGGGGTCAGCAACCACAGCCAGCGGCAGGTGAGTGCCGCCCCGCCTCCCCCCCAATCTCCTTCCCCGCCCAGCGTGGCGAGAGGTCTCCACCTGCCTCCCCCGAGGGCCGCAGGAGGCAGCTGGGCCCCGGGACGGGGAGGACGGGACTGGCCGGGCTGAGGGGGGCTGGCGCCTTGCACCTGCCCCGGCCGCTGCTACCCCCCCTCGCCGGGCCCGATCCTGCGGCACCGGCAGGCGCCACCTCCGGGTACCTATCCGCTCGAGGGCTTTCCCTGCGTGGCGCTTGCGGATGTCTCCTTCCCCCCGCCCCATTCCCTGGGTTTACGCTTTTCCAGGGGACTGAGGTTTGTCGCCGCGTTGGAGGCGTCGCCGCAGCTCGTTACTGGCGCGTCGCCGGTGGGTCGCAGCAGACGACGGCCATGGCACCCGGGGTGCGCCCGTGGGGCGGGCGAGGGGTGCAGGCAGGCCGGTCTGGGGCCGGCACGGCGTGCCCCACCCACGGCCTCCCTCCTTCGCGAGGCGTTCCCCACACAAGAAGTGGCCACGCAGGTGTGTGGCGTTGGGAAATACGGGAATACAAATCATGGCTTTCCTTGGAAGGTTTGCTGAGAGGCAGGTATATATTCAGCCCTGAGATGGCCAAGACACTTGGGGTGATCGGTGCTTGTGACCCTAAAGGACGAGGCTTGTGACCCAGCCAGTCTGTCCCCTCTCCTGAGCCTGTGAAACTGCTGGTGAGTTACGTCCATCAGAGGTAAAGGACTTTTTTGTTCTGTCTCCTTATTTTTGCAGGTGGTTCTTTTTTGTTCAGTTTCATATCCTACCATTCGTTTAAAATGGTTGTGATAAAAGTGATAAAGTGATAAAAGCTGCAGAATCATCAAACTCCCACCCCAGGCAAAGCTTGTAAATCCCTGGTCGGTTGCATGTGCTCTGACTAACTTTTTTTCCCCTTGTATCCCTGTGTTAAAGAAAAATCAACTGCCAAATCATGCAACAAACTGACAGAGAATGTATAGCTATTATCACTGTAAATTTATCATCTCCGAAAGAATCCTAATACTAGCAGAGCACATTTCTATAAGGAAATACAGAAGAATAGAAATTATGTATTTCCTTATAGAATATATAAGGAAAAATAAGGAGAGTGCAGGCTGTAATAACCACTCCGTTTGCATGGGATCCCTGGCTGGTGGCTACAGGAGGGAACCCCAGTCACAAACAGGAATCAGGTGCTCTTAACTCAGAAACCCCCTGTGTTGAACTTGGTGGGAGGCCTGCTTGGGAGCACTTGGCTGCATGCTTTGGGTAAGGCCCCATGGTGCTGTCTCTCTTTGAGCTGCAGTTTTATCACCGGCTTGACAGTCTGGAATTTTTTTTAATATCTTCAAGATTTCTGGTAATATTGTTGTATAAATGATGCTTTCTTTCCTCATGGGCACTTGAAATGCCTTTTAAAATTATGTTCCTTGGAAAAGTAAATTTGGAGAGGTTTTTTTATGGGGTGTTTGCTATCATTAGAATAACCCTGAATTTGCATTTTCTTGACAGGCTTGTAACATAATGAGGGAAACATCTGGGCAAGTGAGAACTCTGGGTGATGCCGTTTCCCTGAGGAGCTCTTTTTAGTGTGCTGTTGGAAGGTTAGGGTGAAACGAGGAAAAGAATCTTCAGATTATTATCCTAGAGTATTATCATTTTAGTTGGCTGTCTCATGAAAATCTGGTAATTGTTGACTTCAAGGTTTTTTTCTGTCCAGTGTTTTTTTTTTTATAGATAACTTAATGACACTCTGTTCCTTTAAGCATCATGATAGCTTTGGCAGTTCATATTTTCATTGTGGTTTGCCATTTGTAGAATTGAAATTTTTATATGCTTCCCAACTGAATTCATTCTGCAGTTCTGTATTTGAGAAAGTGTGCCTGTACAAGACATTATGGGAGGAAAGTATATTGATTGGGGCGATCAGTTAAACAGATGGAAGCCTATCAAGTTTTTGATTTTATAGCTTTCATGGATTCTATTGCTAGCTGGAAAATACTGTAGCCTGCTTAGGAAACTGTAGTCTTGACAGGCAGATGCCTCCATTCAGAGCATCACACTAGATCTTGATGGCAAGTTTGCACTGGGGTCTTCACAAGTACTTCAGATTTTGGGGCTTCTTGGGCTGTCATGACACATACTAAAGTGAAATGTAGAGTCCTTATGCACTGCATTCCCAGGTAGAGAATCAATGTGGAAAGCAAAATTGCACAAACCTGGATGTGTTGGTATAAGCAAATAGAACTTCCAGGTTGCTTATACTGAAAAAAAACCCCTATGGGTTTTTTTTTCTGTCTTGGTAGGCCTATGGAGAGAAAAGATTATGAGAAGTGTTTCATTTGATGAAAGTTTGTTTGAAGTCTGTTGCACACATTCTGGCAAATCCAGGAAAGAGTAAACATTGCAGCAACTGTTTGTAGATGTATTTTGACAGGGCAAATTTGTATTTGTTTGTAGCCAAACGGGCTATTATCAAATGCAGGGTATGGTATTTTAGGACTTAGGCCATCTGTTTCCACAAATAAAGTTGTTATAACTTGGTCCTGTGTGTCTTGAAAGAAAATCTGAAATGTTAGTCTTAGTTCAAAAGAAAAAAAAAGCTAAACTCAAACCCCAAAACCTTAGCACATCCTTGAGCCTTTTTACACAAAATGGATTCAAGAGGAATCCTAAGTAATCTTAAACTCTGTATTTTAGACTATTTAATTAATAAAACAAGACTTGTGTACATTTGAAGCCTGATTCACTAAGGGAAGAAGAGCTGCTCTTTCATCCCTTGGTCTTTCAAATGATGGAAGGATTTTGGAGGGTAGGTTTTGATTTCTTTTGGTCTTTCAATTATGTTAACCCCTGCAATTAACTAGGACTGACAGGTGAAAAAAATCCAGAAAAAACAGCCATCCTAAAATGAAACAGGCTTTTTTTCCTCCCTCTTCTTTTTACTTTTGATGCCCTTCTTCGTACTGTGCATGTCTCTCAAGTTCCTCAGATGTCTGGGATCATGTTGTGCTGCCATGACCGGCTGTAATGAAGCAGCAGTGAGGAGAAAATCCTGATGTGCTTTGCTGGTCCTCTTTGGGTGGGTGAGGTCCAGGCACAGGTTTTCTGGGTTCACTGCTGTGGAAGTAGGCACTGGACCTCTGCATTGCTTCAGTTTTGTGCTGCAGTTGGTTAGAATTGGTTTGTGGTAGTGTAAACTAATGCAAAATGTGAAATCCAGGTTGGAGTTGTAAAACATCTTGCAGTTTTGAGTCATGAGAGGAAATCAGCCTTTTGTTTCTCAGTCAGATTTTATTCTCTACTTCCATTTCCACCAAAGGACAAAAAAAGAGAATTGGGGAAGGGGGAGATTTTGCTTTCACTGGTAAGAACTCTGTTGGGTATACTTCAAATATCATCCAGAAACTTTTGTGGAGTACATTTTGGAAATAAGTACAAACTTTTGCTTCTGAATAAGAGCAATTGAAACTATATTAAGGGATTGAAAAATGCTGCTTGGATATGTTTTTATGTAGTTCTAAAATGAAGGGAAGGCTTGAACATAAATTTTGAAGGACCTTTGCAATACTTTATGATGCTCTAAAATCTGTGCTTTCATTCTGAGAGAAAATATTTTATCGAGAATTTTATTCCCATCACTTCTAATTTTTCCATAGCAGGCCTTGCACACCAAGAAAAACAGTGTTCCCACACCAAGAAAAATGACCTTGTAAAAAGTAGTAACAGAGCCACCAACAATATCTGACATGTCAGATTCTCCAGTGCAGTACTTGCAGCAGTATTACATCAGCATGAAACTCAGTAGTTGTGCATAAAGCTGGAGCCATACAAGATAGCATAATTTGAAAAGAAGCACAATGCTGTAAACAGCTTTTTACTTTTAATCTCCTTGCTCCTGTCCTTGCCCTCCTCCTCAATAAGTATGCAAGGAATTACAGCAGGTCAGAAATGCATTCTGAGCCCTACCAGAAGAAATGCATTCTGCTGCTTATAGAGTTACACAAGAGTCACTCTCCAAGCTGTGTGAGGAGTCGTTTACAGGGCTGAGCTCTTAATTTTCTCCTAAGATCCACAGCTCAACACAATACGCTCAGAAATGGTATGCTGTCTGCTACCTTTGCTGAGGTGCATTCCAGACTTTGTAAGGTTTGTGCTCCTTGTACTGGATTCAGGCAAATTGCAAAATGATTTCCAGTCAGATACAGTGGCGTATTTCAACTTTCTGGCTTTCTCAGTTTAAGTAGGACTCATGCTGTTTACTTTGGGACAGTTTTAGACGGAGTTTTTTTAAAGCTTATTTGAGCTCTGGAGCTTTGCGTTTGGTTAGTTCTCATAGAAACTGATCGTCTAAATCATCTTTGAAGAACTGCCAATTCAGCGTTTTGCATTCATGTTTTCCAGACTGTCATTAGCCTATATAAGATATCTATAATATGAGTCCTAAATCCTTCTCTGGCTTAAGAGCAGTTTAACACAAATAACTCTCAGAGCAGGTGGCTTGTGAATGTAACAAGCTGATTCTTTGAAAAGCAAACAGCATCACAGAGCTGTTTCATGCTTTTTGACAGTGATAGTAAAACCTGCCTGTTCTCAGCAGGCTTTGTTGTATAGGTTCTTAGCTAAAGCTCACCCTTACTATTAGCATATGTTCTTCCAGTTATGCACTAAGCTTTGTGAATGACTTACACCATGTGCAGTTCATTCTCTTGTCTCCCAAGGGAGAGAATTATGTGTGCTCTTTAGTGGTTTTGCTAGTGGGCTGTGGCTTGTTCCAGGATCTAGTGGGAAGGAAGGGTGATTAGCTTTACGTGTGCTGGAAGCAAAGGATAAAACGGGAAACAAGGGTGAAACCCTGCTGCTCTGAGCAGAGAAGCGTTTGATGTTGTCTGTTGCTCCCAGGAGAGATTCTTCCACCTTCCAAGCCTGGCTCCAGGAAAACTCCAGAAAGTAGTAGTTAAGCTTCTCTTGATACCTATCCCTTCAATTGACTTCCTAGCAAAATAAAGTATCCCTGGTGGAAAAGAGCTACCATACTTTCAGAGTAGGATGGGGCAAGCTTTTTAGTATTTTTAGTATTTAAGACTACTGCAATAGCTGTATTTAGTTTGGTTATTTAGGCTGCAAGGAGCAATGTTGCACAGGTACCAATGTAACCTCCTACATTAGATTTGACCAAGGTGTATGGATGAGGTGTATTTTACTGAATTTCTCCACAGGTCAACAGCTAACAATTACTGTACTGCTCCTGTTGGATCGTCCCTAATAAATACCTGGCATTAAATCACAGGGTGACTCTCAATTTTTATCTCTGCAACTACAGCTCGGAGCAGATTTCCTGGTGCCTTATACAGAAGAGTCTACTGGAGTACTTTATTTCTGTTTTCAGCAAGATTTAGGATCACTTTCCAGCTTTTTACAGTATTGCAGTATTTGTATGAAAGAAACAGTGCATGTAATCCTAAACTCATTCTGGGCCATCACAGTGGCTTTATGTGCATTCCCATGGGCCTGGAGACAGACAAAAATCACGGTGACTACTACAGGGCAGGAGCCCCAGAGACATTCCTGCTTTTGCCTTTCTCTGCTCTCAGCCCATCCTTACCTGTGGGGCTGTATGTGGAGGGAGAGTGGTTGAAGGGAAGCCTGCTAACATGTGGTTCTGAGCGCCATGGTGCTTGGGTGGCTAACTCATGGTAGTGAATGGAGTGGTAGGTCTGAGCCTGGTTCCTGAGAAGGTGATGATAACTCTAGACCCTTGGTGACAACAGGAGTAGAGAGCCAAGGCATGGTTATGCGGAGATCCTGGGAGGTTGGTACTCCTCATGTTGGTTCATCGAACCTGGGCAACCAGCACTTGTTCTGGAGTAGCTTTTATTTTGTAGTCTTCATTGATCATGTAAAGAGAAGTTTGTCCTACATGGGAAGAACACAGCTGGTCCATCACAGCTGTAACTGCAGTGTAACAGCAGTACAACCACACTGCTACCCACCCCTCGCTGTTAACTGAGTGGCACAAAAATCCCTCCTTCACTTTTCCAGATTTGGTTGTCAGCTTTTTGGGTTCTGTCACATTTCTGTGCTCTGTCCTTTCTTAATGCCAGCTGTCCACAAAAAAACAGGCCTAGAGCTGAAGCTCGGCTGTTGGTCTTTATGACCCCAATGATTTCATCATCACTTTACTGTCTGGAGCTGTGTACTCCCTTGTGATTCCAACAAACATGTTATGACCTGCTAATAGCTAACCCAGCCCTAGTACTTAAAGCTTCAGCATACGAAGCTTTTCGACACCTTGCTCTGCTGTGGAATTCTTTTGCTGGGGAGACATATGTTCAACCAATCCAGATTACATTAAATGTAAATTGGGAACCATGTCTTGAATTCAGCAGTTGTTCTTTTTGTCTCTAGTCTCATCTGCTACATCATCAATGTCTTATTGTTCCAAAATGGTGGGAAACACCTTCAAAGAAAACAAGGAACAATGAAAGAATTATTGATTAGGTGAAAACTCCATCTGTGTTGTGTTGCAGCATCTAAAAACTTTACAGAAAGTGAAGTGCAGAAGACTGTGGTATTGATAATGATACAGACAATGCTATCTTTGCCTGCCAAACTGATACTAGTCATGTTTGAAAAGCAAACATTTATTTTTATAAAATAAAATGTGACAGAGACACAACTTCTGAAAACCCAGTCATCGGTATGTAAAAGTACACAGAATGCAAGTAATGGTAGGACATTATTTTGCCGTACTTTTTTTTATGCTTACATTTTTTTGAGTCATCATTTTAAAATCTAGAAATGTACTCAGAACATGCATGCAGACAATTTAGATATTTCCTTACACAAACATAAACTAAGAAATTTAAGCAATATAGCTTTTCTTTGTGCTTATATCCGGAAAGTATAACAATAGACAAGGTTTAGCAGCTTTGGCAGGTTTAATTGTCTGAGTTGGTTGCTTTCCCCTCTTCTGTGTGTTTTGCAAACAAATGTGGTTGTACCCAACTGTGTCTCATTTGTTCTGTTCACAGTGTTGTTTAGGCTTGTTTGGCCTTTCTTTAATGATTCCTATTTTGCTGTCTGCTTTAAGACTACGCTACTTAAAAGCTCTTTGAATTGACTGAATGATAGTCTCCATAAAAACCCACATTTTATAAGTGGTTTTTTTCATTGGTAGAAGAGCTAGGTCACAGATGCACTTGATTTTTTTATTTTAGTTTTTTTAAATCTCAACCCAAGGTCTTTGAGGTTGCAATTCTGTTGTTGTGGTGGTGTTTGTGTACAATGTGTAGCATAATAGGTCTCCAGGCCTGAATGGAGGCTGTAAGTGCTGTCACAAATGAATAATGAAGTGATAACTTAGAGCAGAAAAATACAAAGTGCTTTAGTAAGTTGCAAAAGGAAGCATTAAATGATGCAGTGATTGCTGTTGCACTTTAATACCATTGTGCCTTCAGGATACCAATTTTACAAGTTTTGAAGACAGAAAATATCAGGCTAAATTAATAGTCCAAAGCATAGAATAATGAATACTATTTCCAAGAAATAAGAGTAGTGAGCTTATTGATACATCAGTAAGAGCAGAATGTTTCCAGTGTTGGTATTTCCATGTACTTCTGATTTGAAATACCAGAAAACAAAAGAAAACAAAGTAAAATGTACCTTATTATAATAATAAGTGATGGCTTGCCACAGCAGTCAGTTTTGTGGCAGTATAACGCTTGGTCAGAGGAGCTGGTGTGGGCGGTACTGCTAAGCAGTTCCTCTGTCCTTTTGCCCTTGTTTTTCAGTGCTTGGAGAACTCGTAGCAGTCGGTCATGTTTCTTTATTCCTCCCTTTTAGCAGTCAGCAGGATGAAAGGGTGCTCATAAAGATGAGAAAGGAAAATCAGAGATTAAATCTTTCTCTCACCACTCTTGGTGGAGTCAGCCCATGTTGAAAGGCAGGAGAAATTCAGGTGTCCTTGGCTTTCACGCCTCCATGCAAGACCTATATTCTGAGTGTGTTTAAATTGACCTTGCTCCACTGACTTTCACAAAGCAAGATGAGTCAATGACTTGTACCGGTTGCAGACCTAGCCAGAGTTCCTCTCAGATTTGAGTCTTTTACAGCTCAGTTTTTCTACAGAACTGATGTGCCCATAATACACATAATCTGGACCTCCATCCATGAAAACAAGCTGGGCTTTGGTGTGTGGCTTTCTTCAGATTGCATTAATTCATTCCCATCCATTATATTTCATTGTTAGTTTCACACACACAGGAAAATCCTGGACTGCTTTTCTTCCTCAGAAAGATTTAGATTTCCTCTTTGCCTGCATGGCTGTTGAGATCAGTACTTGTGACAATACCATTATGAGTACAGTGTAAGTGTCTCTAAAAACCACCCAAATAATGCATCCCATCTATTTCTGGTGCTGTTTACGGTACTGTTCAAAAAAGTGAATGCCTCCCTTTCTAAGGAGCGGTTACTGAGTCAGTGGGCCAGGTTTCACTTCCAGGAAGCTTCCTTCAGGCATCTTGCCTTTGCATTGCCATTGAGTTTGGTGTTCAGGTATTGAACAATTGAACACTATCATCGAAACACCTTTTCTTGTACATGCCTGGGAAGGCTGAGTAGGAGGTGAGGTCCAGAAGGTCTGCACTGTAGGCTGTGGTGGAAAGAGGAGGTGCCTGACAACAGAGCATGACGTAAGGGAAAGCTCACTGAAGAGGACCTAGTGATAAGACACGTATTTTTTGAAGCTAGTGCTTCAAGAATTAGCCATGTAGCTTCAGTATCTTTCTTGCCTCAGAAGTAACATGGCAGCAGCAGATTTTGCCATGAGGAAACCATAATTACTCCCCTGAACCAGCTGCCAAAGATTACAATAGGTGTAACAAAACATAAATTAGCTTGGTTTTATCTGCCACATATATCAGTGCAGGATTTTAAAATCAGTATGGACTTGATCTAGATATAACATTAGTAATCGGATATTTACTAATGTCTGTTTGCACAAGTTACCCAAAGAAACAGAAAGGATTCATAGTTTAAAACAAACACATCTCACAAAATTTATTAAAAAATAAAAGCCATAAATACATGTCAATAATCTAGCATGGATTCTGTAACACCCCAATATGCTCACCTCCTACATCATATAGGTGGTTTATAAACTATTTAATTTTATGGCAAGAAGTTATTTAGCAATGCAGTAGCAAGAAAGCTGCCCCTGTATGTCTACAGATGCAACTCTTATCTGAAACTGTCTCTTGAAATTACCTCAGTAGTCAGACTGGAGTTGTTCAAGATGCAGTGTATATATTGGTATTTTGTGCCGTGGATTTTAAGATTCTCCAGACTGAAGAAGGCTGTAAAGGTTCACTGCACAGAGCAGGCTGTAACAAAGCAGTAAACGAATCTTGTGACATGAATGCTGCCATTTCAGTTTATTTGAATGAGACTGGCATTCTGTCTTAAATATATCACTTTTTATTAGGGTTTGGTTTGTTTTTTTTCTAAAAAACCAACTAGATATTAGACATGGGTATGCATCTTAGCTAAACTATAACCTAGCCAGCCCATGCCTTTTGCACTGCAGAGTGCCCGGAGTTTTTCAAAACATGTAACCACAGTGATATTTTTATAAAGGAATGTTCACCTCATGGGATTTTTTTAAGGTGTTCTAATTTTTTTTTTCAAGTTACAGCTTCACTTTATTGTACATGGTGTCCAATAAAAAAGATATATGTCTGTGATTGGACTTTGAAAAAGGGCCATGGTGCCTATTCCATTTAAAGGGAATGAAGTCAAGCAGTAAATTTGCTGGTCGCCCTTTTCATATTGACTGTATCTTGGCCAGCAGTTGGTCTTTGATGTTGTAACAATAGAGCAAAGGCAGAAGAGGAGGAGGATTAGGACCTCCATAATATAAAAACAAGTCTGCATTCATCATGATTTTTATAGAGCACAGACCATGTCTATTGGAGGTTTGCAGTATAGACTCAATGTTCTGCAGAAGAGCGCAGCAATCTTAACATTTGCAGGTGGTTTACAATTCATCCAATGTTACTACTACCATCTCTTTTTAATTCAGAGTTTGTTTAGGCATTCAGCATCTACCTTTTTCTAACTTCTTGTTCCTTTCTACAGTAGGAAAACAGATGTATGTCAGGGTAGAGCTTCTGGAGTATCATTTTCCCTTACAGGGGTTGATTGTAGTGTTATTTATGAAAGGCTTGCTGCAGCTGGCCAGTGGAGTACCTATTCCTCATCTTGTGCTTTAGAGACCAAGCTTTTATGAGGAAAGAATAGAGGGGTTGATATGTATACGTCTAATATTTGTGAAAATACATATCGAAAGGGAACAAAGGGCAGCCACACTATGTCTGTGTCTTCAGGTGTACTGGAACAATAGTGCCAAAGGTTTCAAATTAACTATTTAGCCTGGTGGAGTGCTGGAGCTTTTGATATGCATTTAAATGGTAGCAGCGCTAGCTCTTGATCAAAACATGCAGAGGAAATTGGTCATCCGTGTCATGAACATATGTAAGATACCGAGTTGCACTAAGTGCTGGTGGGAGTAGGTAGACTTTGAATTGCAAGCAGAGCTTGGAAAGAGCTGAATAATCTCTAATGCACTGTAGTAGCCATGTGCGTAACGTAGCGGGTGTGGAAGGCAGGATGAATGGAGTATTCCCAGGGACATGGTGATGGCAGCAGCAAGAGCCTGTGCAAGCGGATCTGTATCAGAAGCCCAAAGGCAGCTCTTAGGAGACCATCTGGGGATGCACCAGGTGATACTGCTTTACTGCACCCAATTCCAATGGCTCTTGCTTAAGGCTTGACCCTGAAGTGTGTGGACAAGGCAGAACACCCGGAAGCTTCTCTACCAGACTCCAAAGACACCTGACTCAAGGAAGGGAAGGGGGGGAAGAAAGATGACAATCTTTAGTGCATTTGACAGTTCAGGACCTGATTTAGGGTTGGATCCTGTGCCTTCTGGGTGTTCAGGAGTCCAAACTCCTGAACAAGTCACCGCTTGCTGGCTGAGCCGTGGTAGCTACTTAGATGTCTTATCCCACAACAAAAAAATGAGGTGATTTTTTTGTTTATCAGCAAGTCAGCACTGAGCAAACAAGCCCTGCCCAGGGCTCGGAGCAGGGTGACTGCATTCTGTCCTTGGACAAGGCACTCCACGGCATCAGTGGTCACCAAATGCACGGTTCTTCGGTGTCCTTTTTTTTAACATCTACCATGATTGCCATTAAAAAGGCAACATCTGGTGCAGAAAATGCACACATGCTATTTCTGCGCTCTGTTGTATGTCTCCTTCATCAGGCCCAGATACAGCAGTGTCTTAGCTGTCTCTGCTTTCCCCAGTATGCCAGCTGCTGAAAACAAACTATATGAGGTTTAGCCAGTATAAGGTGGGAGTTCTGGCTAGTTAGAGGCATCATCTAGTGTTTAAAAGAGTTTGCCCTCGAGGGATCAATGGCTCTGAAAAAGCTGCTGAAATCCTTCTGTGGCAGTGAATTTGATTCTTGCTGTTCTTTGATCTAGCATTCACGGCTTTTGGAATAATGTAAATCAGAGCTGCCTTTCTCACCTACCCATCCCTCTTTCTTCTCCTGTCTCTCATAAGAGGATATTTTTTCATGTTCTTAAGGAATATAACAGTGGCAATCTTAACATCAAAATAAAATGAACTAATTATAACATCAGAGTGAGGCCAGATTAATACCACCTCTCTTTTATTTTTTCCTTTATCCTATTGAAGTCTTTGGTTTGCAGCTGAAATCGTGCATTTGCACACATGTGGACTAAGTGGGGGAAAAGAGTGCCAATTCCCCAATGCGCACTGCTGCTGTTGATAAAAGGAGCCACGATTACATTGCTGTCAGGTTATAAACCCCATAATACTTCCATGATGATTATTGCAGTTTACTTTTAAGAGCTGTATGAGGACAAAAGGTGTGTATTTATCTCTTTAGCACAGTTACGAAGCTGGAAGTGAGTTCTGTGCCACAGCCTACCAGGAAATGCTCCTCCAACCTGCTCTGCCACGTGTCTGCTATATATGCTTTGGAATCTCTCTTGTACAGAAGTAGCTCTCCCTCCCTGGCAATTGGCATATCAGCTAGGGTCTCATCTCTGTTCCTTGACAAAGGAGGTTAGGATATCTCAAACCTGAATTGCTTACCTTTGCTCTTCTACCTTGCTGCTGCATCTGGCTGCTGGGACTAATCTAAAGATGCGTTTGGCCTTCTCCATACAGTTTATTGTCAGTGGCGTCTGGGTGGCTTCAGGCACATGTTATAGTCTTAACAAGTTTGAAAAATAAAAACATTTATCCTAAAAATAGCTCAGAACTCACTAGTGATCATGGGGCGGAGGGGAGACAAAAATGAAGATATTTTCTTTCCACTTAAGTGTCAGATTCAAAAGCATCTGCCTTGTTCAGTGCATGTATGGTATTCATTTCCTGTCTGCAGTCGATTGGAATGCCCCCCGAGTCGTTTGAAATTGAAAATCGAGTCATGCTTCTTTAATCAGCTCTAGGAAATAGCCCCCCTCCCTTACTGTTCTAAGAAAATGTATCTATATATGCATAGAATTCCCAATACCAAAAGCCTGCACTTCTTTTCAGGGCAAATCCTTTCTCTCTCCCCTCCTAAACAGAGAAGGGTCTTCACATTGTCTTGACATGGTGTACTGCGTATCTACTCACTTGCTCTCTTTCCCCATAATGTCACTGGAGGGAGGCCTTTCTCTTGTGTATCTGCTTCCACTTGTTTCTTTCTCTTGTTCTGTCATTAGGGCAGTTCACGGAGATGTAGAGAGAGGGCATAATGTCCACTACTGATGCCTTGATACAAAAATAATACAGTTCATGCACTGTGTGTACAGATGCCATTTATACTAACGACTTAGAGTTGCTCGTGTATCAGTCCTGAAGTTTTCTAAATGGAGAGGGTAAAACTGTACACTCAGGCTTGAAAGAACCCTTCTCTGCAGGAGCAGAGGCGTGTGGTCCTGAGGCAGCTGCTCAGATTTCTGCTGCTGTTCTGCTGTAAACTCCTGGGTGTAGTAACAAGCCCTTCCAGAGAGTGTTGTGAGGCATATAGTCGGTGCATAGATATTGAGTGTAAACAAACACTGCCTTTCCTCTGCCTTCACCCACTAACTTCCATCAAAAGAAAAATGAGTATTGGTGGGGAAGGCAGCTAAGGGAGGGTCAAGTAAATTATCTTGCAGTGATTCGATGGTGTGTGTGTTTTGAGCATCAAGACTCAAGTGAATTAGTATTGCCAGAAGCACAGGAAACATCATGTTTTTGGAATATAACACTTGTCTGCTTTCTTGCTTTCCCATTATTAGCTTTTGCTTATGTGATGAAGTCATCATGTAACTTTTAGTCCACAGGGACTAAACACTTTCTAGACTCAAAACATCTGCCAGCTAACACAGCCAGAGTCACAGACACTTTTGAAAGCATAGGGTAGATATTCAGTGTCATATAAGAGGGAGACATGAGGCTGGGAATCACTGTTTCTTGGAAACTAACAGCTGAAGGCAACTTTGAAAATTGAAAAGGCTTCAAGTAAGGTTACTCTTTCAGCTAGGGAGAGATGAAAACTTCATTTATTAAAGCTGGTTCACCTAGTGAAATCCTAGTCGTAGTGATTTAGTGAAATGAACTTGCAAAAGGACCTTTTTTAAAACCCATGAAAATAATTTCAGATGTATGCTTTTTTCTTTCATTTACATTGACTTTGTGGGTGCTCACATGCAAAGCCTGCCCAAAATCTTGTGTACCTGAAGTATTAATATTCTGGATTTCCTTTGCTTTTGTGGTTTTGATTGCAGCTTAAGGCAGGCTTTCCCATTCTGATGGAATCCAATATGTAAATTATGACGCAGATTTCAAATGATGGGTGCTCAATTAACTTTAGCTATGGCATAAATGGATTATATTTAAAGTTTTATTATATTACTGATTTTATGCAAGTATTTAATGAAGCCTAAAAAGAATCAGAACTTTCAAAGAATTTGCATTTCAGCACCACTGGTTATTGTAGTGGAATAGGTGGGCTACTCTTCAGTTGTACATTTGCCTGTTCAACTGCTAAATCAATGCATCCTGTGTGGAGAGCTCCAGCCAGGCAATGGTTCCATGGAAGATCTTCAGAGTCATGAAGAACAGCTAAATGTTTACCACCAACTTAGGCAACTGAAAATACCTGTTAATTACAAGGAAAATTTGGCACTGAACATCTGTCAAAACTCTACATAATTTTAATTCTGTGTGCTTGGAAATCCCATGGATGGCTGAATATCTGCTGAACAAAGCACCAGAGTGTACTATGTTAGAAAATTTGCTAAAGGGCCTCTTTTTTTTCCAGCAGACATTGAGCTGTAATCACAACCAAGTCCTCTTTATTATCAAAGTGTTTATACAAACTGGCAGTTCTTCACCTCCAAGCTGTTTGTATTTTCCAGCTGAAGGAAAACATGGAATACAAGCAAACAACAGAGCATAAAAAATAGCTGTGCTGTGAAATTTGTGTCCACAGCATGTAGTGAAAGGTTGCCAGATCCAAATATAGTTGGTTTTCTCCTTAAGCTCTGAGGAAAAAGACATTGTCTGCCAGAGCAGTTCAGATGTGGACCCACTGTTCGTTAACGGTGTGGAAGAGACAGGGAGCTTGGTGAGAGAAATTCCCAACCAGAGACTGAATTAAGGATGGACCAAAGCTTGGAGACTGCAAGTGAATTAACAGGCTCAGTAGTGGAGGAATGGCAGTAGGGCTGCTCCAGCATTCAGGATGTAGCAGTTCAGACGGTTCAACAAGGCAACAGCCTTTTCCTCCACTGCGGAAGGTCCTGTCATAGTGTTGGCTGTGTGCCTTGAAAGAGTGGTCTGGGACTTGCTAGACCTTAGACGTGAAGGGGGGCCTCAACACTACCTCCCTAGAATCTCTGCAGCCATAGTAAAAGTCCCAGCTACATGGTCAGTTCTCAAGATTTTCTCTAACTAAGGCCTAGAAGGTTTTTGTGTAAAAACCCTAAAATTCAAAAGCTGTAATTCTGAGATGTATGTGCACGGATGCTTTGAGCTTCTCCTTCCGCTGTACACAGCTCCTGAGAGCTATTCCGGTGTACACCAGAAATTCAGCTGTGGTGGGCTGAGTGTATACTTGGGTGTCCCAAGCACCTCATTGCCTAACTGTGCTGCGACTGGTACCCAACATTTAAGCCATCTACGGAAGACCTCAGTGCCAACAGTGACTGCGGATCAACATGTCTACTCTGAATTTTTGCTGTCCTAGTTGCAACAGTATTTGCAACTCCATCCTATTCTCCCCAGAAAAAAATAACTTCAGGAGCCATACAGCCCCTGAAGCTAACATGTCCCCTAGCAGTACCCTAGGGACTGACTGGATTTGAGCTTTGCATAGCCATTTAAGTCACACATGCAGATGTTCTGCGAGTTAGAAAGAATTGGATACAGTGTCATTTTACTCATTTTGCGGGACTTAAACAGAATTATTAAAAAATAGACCCTGATAAACAGAATTATTAACTGTAATCAGTGATTCATCTTCTGTTTACACAATGTTTGAAGCAGATGCTCTACTTTGGAACCCCTTAGTGAAAATCATTGTGTACATGCAAGCCAATGCAGTCAATTTTAAATGATTTATGAACAGTGATTATCTAAAACGTGCTATTAATTATTGCAACAATTAGCTTGTGTGGCTTTCTAAAGATAAGTAAGGCCTGTCACTTCACTGATATATGTGGATGTGAAGCACATTTTAAGAAAAAATGAGTCTCAGTAGCTGAGTGGTTGACATGACACCCCTCTGGTCTGACTTCTTTTAGAGATACATCAGTGATTCCTTGGAGTGAACCAGAGCTGTGAGGCTTAGTTCCACTGCATGCTTTGAGCTAGTCACACAGAAATGAAATGGGAACCCAGGTGATTTGCCTGCTAATGAGAAAGCCAAGACAGCTAAGAACAGAACAAAGGTCTTCTGACTGCCTGGACTGTATGTGGCATTAATGATAGAAGAAATTTTTCTCTGTGTGTCTTTGACAATGCTTTTCAGCTGTTAACTTCACTGTCTGCTTACCTAACACTGTCCTCATACCTCTTCCTGCTAGGTCCTGTGGTACTTATGACAGACAAAAAAATAAATAAAACCCAGAAATTAGATCACCCAAGTTCATTACAGATCTTGGATCTGCAGAGGTGAAAGTCTCATGTAGTATCCCGGTGTGTTACTCAGCCTCCCCAGACTGGTTAATTTTAAAGTGATCATTTAGCACTAACCTGGAAACACATGATGGCCTTCAAAATCAAAACAATCTGTTTAGGCAGGTGGGAAATGAAAACAGTCCTAATGGCTATAATGGTCTTCTGTGAAGGCCCCAGGCCTCATTTTGTCTGTGATAGCAATGTAATCTTTTATAGCGTCTGTGAAGTTTCCTAATAAATAAACATTCCTTGTTCCTGGTGGTTGAAGATGCTGTACAGGTGCATCATGAAAGTGCATTGACAGACTGTCGGTTTTTAAGTCAAGACCTCTTGTCAAGATCATTTTACACGATATTTCAAAGGAGTATACAAGAAATAAAAAGCAATGTAACTGCAGCAGGGATTTCATAATAGACTCCCTTGCTGTCTGGGAGCTGTTAGTGATATAAGCTGCATCAGTTTCCCCAAAGTCTTTCAACTCCATAATCAGCAGTGCTTGCAACCATGCCCTTAGTTTGGCAAGTGGGGAGGGAATGAAGGAAGGTAAGAAATATGAAGGACAGAGAAAGAGCAGCTGCTCCAGACTATTTTCTGTAGCTCCAGTCATTCCTCACTTATTCTCTGTCTGGGTGGTTTTTCAGAACTGGAAATGGGATTAAAATACAGAAGAGAGGATGGATTCCTCACCTGCTAAAAATGCAACGAAATTCCCTTTTTCCTTAGTTTGGTATTTTTACAAGTTCTCATTTCTGCTTTATTTCCCTATGGGAAAGAGAAATGGTACACTTCCCTGCAGTTATTGTCTAACGTGACAGGGAGAGAAACAAAATAGGAGGGCAATGGAGGGAGTTAAAACACCTGTTTCATTAGAAAAGTTAAACTGCAGTATCAGGTGGGATGCAGGGTTGTCTTTTGGTGTCTTAAATCCTGCCATGCTGCAAGTCCTGCCTAGATCACCAACATTTAAAGTTATCCTCACAAGACCCTTGTGAATTGCTCTCCTTCCCAGGTTTATAGCTGGGCACAGAGACATTGATATGTACTGAACTATTGCCCTCCCTTTTTCCATGGTGGGTGTGGCAAGGGATGTTACTCTGTAATGCAAACAACATGGCAGATTGTCTTTCTCTTCGGTTTATTTCCTTGCCTTGTCTTGTCTCACAACGATGAATAATGTGCTCCTGCCCTTATAGACTATCCACACTTAGAACACTCAGAAATCCTAAGCTGTTTTTGTAGTAGGAACTTCTATAAATATCTGATCCCGTGGGGCAGCAGAGCTGTAGCTGACAGCAAGCATGAGTAACCCCTTAAAATCATCTTAATGGAAAGGTCAAAAGTTGTGAATAATCCTGGTAAATGAAGGAAGTAAAAGCAATTTATCTTAAAATATTTAGAGCAGATTTGAGTAAGAAATCAATGTGCCTGAATTAGAAATGTCATAACTTCAAACAAACTGAGTCAGTAGTTCAGAATGAAGTGACATAGCTTTTAAAGGGAGGCAAGCAACACTGCTTTCTCAAAAGCAATCAGGAATATAAATCATGTACACCTAAAAGTAAGTAGTATGAAGTATAAACATGTGAAATAGCGTAGAAATAAGAAGAGAAGAATATCCCCTCCTTGCAAAAAAAAAAAAAAGAAAATCAAAAGCTTTAGAACACAAACCATGAAGTTTGTGAGAGGATGCTGGTATTGCAGTAAGGACATACTTTTACCTGCTAGATTGGCCTTGGAAGATCCTTTGCCTGAGTTAATGCAGTAGAACAGAACAAGCCCATATTCGTCTCTTCACATGCAGTTCAAGCTTGCTTTTTACTGATGACAGCCTCTTCTATCCTTTTACCAGAAATACACATTCCTAATAATACTGCAAATCAGCTTAAACACTACACCAGGAATGATCTACGTGAAAAATAGGCATTCTGTTCATTTTAGTAACTGGAATCAAATGGTCTTCTGCTCATGGTACTATGAACAAAGAACTGAAACAATCATGCATGTTGAGCATTTCTGTTTGCTTATGTTACAGTATGACACAGAAGCCCCAAGAAGACATAGTGTGGGCTTGTCCTACTGTGAAAGGGACCGAAAGAGATAACACTGCTCTTTTAGGCAGAGGACACAATATTTAACCTGTGTCTTTCCTGCCAGGCATTAGTCAACCCTGCTCTTAAAGACAAACGCCACATTCTCCCTGTGCCAGCAAAGTCTGCTCTTCAGCTTGGCTGTGAATGCCATTAGAAACATGTACCTAATGTTGAACGGGGGTCTTCTGATCTGATCGTGGCTGCCCTGAGCAAGCAGAGTGGTCCATCTCCTTCCTTGATGCAGCAGCCTTCGGTATCGGGCAGTTACCATGTACCCCCTTCGTTTTTATTTTTAATGTTCAACAACCCCAACTCAGTCTGTAACTAATGACAGTCCCTGCCCCAAGCAGCTTGGTAGTGGGCCCGATCAGCCTGATGTCATTACTTCACGATGACAATTTTCTAACTAACTCCATGTGATATTCCATCTGTCTGACACTATTAAAAACTTTTTATATAGCCCTTATTATTGTAGTTGCTGAGCTCCCTGCAAACATCACAGTGAGGAAGGGAATTGCTGTTATCCCCAGCAAGGCACAGACAGACCATGACCTGCCAAGATCACACAGCAAGTCTTATCAGAGAATTAAATGTAGGTCTCTAAAGTCCTTGGCCAGCTCTCGCTGAATGGTATGTTTATGTGGAGAATCAAGATGCTCCTGAAGTGGCAAGCAGATAGGGAAAGTATGAAATTGTGTGTGAGAATTTTATTTTTTTAATAAAATCTCACTTTATTTTTAATAAAGGTAAGATTATGGGCATGATGCCCCAGAAAAAGTAGTTAAGTACCACTTTTTTTTTGTTCCTTTCTGAAGTACTTTCATAACAGCACAATTACACCCTGTTGTTAGTCAGACATAACTGAGAGCCATTTAATCCCCATGTGCCAAGAAGTTTGCAGCTAAATTCTGCTTGATAAGTGTTAAGTTAAAGCACTAGCACATGGGTAAGGAGCCTAAAGTTAGATGGGTGGCCCTCAATTTTGATTCCCAGAGTTTGCTGCTGTGTGATTTGCTTTCTACTTTATGTTGAATAAGGGTGTGCTAATGGGTGGCCAACCAAAGGCATCTGAAAGTCCTACCTGGTCTTCAGTAAAGAGAAGCACTCTTGGTTTAGCTATCAAAAACACATACATTTTTAGCACCGCACATGTACAATAATTCAGAATGAACTTTCTGAATGCATGCTGTAGCTAGATGAATAATACCTTTTTGGGACTTGCAGAGTGTAACCATTCTGATCATGAAAATACCAAGAAACATTAATTCTGGTAAATCTGGTTTTGCTGTTTACAAATGTAGTGCAGCAAGTAGGGGAGAGGAGAACCACCTTAGTTTTTGTTTGAGACAAATTTAGTCCCAGATTAACTCTTAAATCTTGTTTTTTTAACTGACTCAATATTTTCCTGTAAAATGATCAGATTATATTGTAATATCTCTTCAAAGGTCAATTTAGAACCTTCTAAGCAAACAAACATGAAATAAAGGCATTGGAACTGTTAGATGAGAGCTCAACAAAAGGTATGCTAGCTTAATTTGAGCCAGGGGAGCTGGATGGAGATGGCGTTTAACCAGAAATGCTGGCAAAAATGTGCTTCAGGAGAGCCAGAACCACATGTGGCCATTACACATTTACCCTCTCCATGCTTGCTGTCTCTTTATGAACTGAAAATAAAAGCAGTCGTACTTCTTAGTACTTCAAGCCTAAAATTTTTTCATCTGAGTCAAAAGCAAAACCTGTGCTGAATCTGCCCCACTCATTTTTTGTAGCTGTAAGGAGATTGGACTTCTCCGCTGGTTTTTCCCCAAGTCCTCAGGCCAGTCGTAACCCAGGGAGCAAGTGTTTTGATACTAAATGTATCTGCTTGGTGAGGTCAAAGGCAGTGGCAGCAGTGCTACTGGTTTGAAGGCAGCCTGCTGTGACATACTACAAAACCCAAAAGTAAACTCAACAATAACAAAAGCAGTAACCACTGACCCACAACTTGGTGAAATTCAATCCCACCATTAGGCAAACATGAAATTGAGATCCCAGAGGAAGGAAGGTTCAGATGTTCAAGACCAGAGAAATAGGGTGAGGAACACAGGCAACGAGATGGAAGTTGTTGCAGACCGAGGAGAGAGACAGGGACGGTGCCAGTTCAGTGGTAGGATCTTTTAATACCATAAATTTCAACATGTACTTGGCAGTCAGTGTTTTTGCTCCACTTTGGAACAAAGCAAACTGAAACGATTTGTAATGAAGATACCTTTCACCATTTTAGGGACACATTTGATGTGATACAAGTTGATTTGCCAGGGGTTGCATCAGAGCTTCATGTTTCTAGATTTGCTTTGAACTTAGATGTGTAGGTGCTCGCTGCAAGACTGGAATGGTACAGGAACCTGAGAGAGCTGACTCAGCTTTATCTAGTGTCAGATGGTTACAGATTTTCACCACCATAACTAAGTATAATGCAGCGGGAGTCAGATGCCACGCTCATGAGTACTCTAGAAAACAGCAGGCATAAATCCTGTGTGTTTCAGTAATGAGCCGTGGGTCTGTGTGCTGTAAGGATTTCTGGCAGGAATGTGGAGACAGGAACACTGGCAGGACTGCATGCCCTCTCAGTTGTTGTTACAGTCCGTTGCTTTTTTCCCTCAGAACACACTCACGGCAGATGACCGTTCTGATGACAGCTTCACCCTGAACCCAGAGGACAGAAGAGAATACCCTGATCTCCAGGGTGCCCACCGGCCATTCCCTAAGCAGCGATTCAGGCAGGAAAACGGGCATACGTCCTTGCAAAGAGATGGACCCAGATCTTTCCTCTTGGATCTCCCAAACTTCCCTGACCTGTCAAAAGCAGATATCAATGGGCAGAATCCCAACATTCAGGTACAAATTTATGTTAACATGTGATTTTTTTTTAATGAGCTTCACAAAATTGTTTTACTGAACCAAGAGAAAATCCAGTCAGACCACCCTGTCTCTCTACCAGTAGCACCAACAGAATGTATAATATAATGTAATATAAGAGATATAACACAATAGATATCATAATATCATATCATATCAGCCCAGAGAAGGGCAATGAAGCTGTTGAAGGATCTGGAGAGCAGGTACAGCGGCTGAGGGAGCTGGGGTTTAGTCTGGAGAAGAGGAGGCTGAGGGGAGACCTTATCGTTTTCTACAACTACCTGAAAGGAGGTTGTAGTGAGGTGGGTGTTGGTCTCCTCCCAAGTTATTAGCGATAGAATTAGAGGAAATGGATTCACGCTACATCGGGGAGGTTTAGATTGGGTATTAGGAAAAATTTCTTTACTGAAAGAGTTGTCAGGCATTGGAACAGGCTGCCCAGAGAGGTGGTGGAGTCACCATTCCTGGGAGTGTTCAAAAACATGTAGACATGGCACTTCAGGGCATGATTTAGGAGGCATAGTGAAGTTGGGTTGACAGTTGGACTTGATGGTATTAGAGGTCTTTTCCAACCTTAATGATTCTATGCTTTTTGTATTAAGTGAATGCACAGATTTAATTTTTTTTTCTGATTTTCTCTTTGGATAGTGTTGATGATTGCATATATGTAGGTATCAATATAGACCTATATTATGATACTAAAGCCATCTTTGCTATTGCCATTTCAGAACATATTCTCTTATTTGATATTAAATGGGTATTTTAAATTATGTTTTCAATCCCCTATTGCAAAATCTGTTTGTGAACACATTCTGTTTTGGTATGCTATTATAAAATGCACCCATCCCCCAAGAGAACACGCCTTTAAGTTTCAATTCCAAATGTGTATGGAACTGAGACTTGAAGTGAATTTCTGCAGCAGCTGCCTGGAGTAAAAAAAAGTTGTCTGCAATAAACTTTGTTACATATTATTCCTCAAACTGTTTTTGGGTTTGGAATGGCCTCTTGCAAGCCACTTGCATCTTGAAACTTCAAGGATTAGAAAGAGGAAAAAATGAATGATTTGTTTTTAATTCAGAGCCTTAAAGCAAAATTGGCATTAATAAGCAGTCTTTTTTGACCAAAACAATAAATTGAAATGTTGTTCTGCCTAAGATGTGCTTATAAAAACAATACACTAATAGAACTGGTTTTCTGGTTAAATTAATTCCTGCCTTCTTATAGTCCCCCAGCCCACGAAATTACCATCCTTTTGATATGTCTAAGAAGTACGTAAGTAAAGATATAATAGATATGTTGGTGAGAGACCAACATGATCAGGCAAGAACAAGCTGTCTCCAAGTTGACACCCCGTTACGTCACAGATGGCTTGCAATCTTAAGCAGGCTAGCAGATTTGGATCAAGTGCGGGTCCAACAATTGATGGGCCAAGGTAATAAACACGCTTGACAGATTGTGACTGTACACTTCCCTCACACCAAGAAAAGTCTTCCAGAAGGCCTTAAGAAGGGAAGGCAGGGAAGCTATAGGGGCCCCAGAGTGTGGCATTGTTTGAACAGTACGTAAACCACAGAGGAGTACAGAAAGAAACAAAACCCTTCTCTGATTGGTATCAGCATTTACTGTTTAGACCCAGGGAATAGATAAATAACATGGAAACATTTCCCTGGCTTGTCTTTGTAGTAACTGCTTCTGCTGTGATGTCTTTTTCCACCACCTGATCTTGGAAATGTGTCAGCCCGCTATGTCAGCAGTTTTGCTGGACTCTCAGAAATGGGAAGCTTAGTCCTATAAACTGGAAAACATTGGGCAACATTAATTCCAGAGCTCTTGTGCACAAGGATCAGCTCTTTCAGAAACAGCCTCCCTAAGTTCTGCATTATATTTAGTTTGCTTACTTAGGTGCATAAATAAGGATATACAAAGCTTCTTTAAATTCCTGGTTGCAGCCAGTTAGGCCTCATGGAGAGAAAACTCCCATTAGTTCATTACAGAGTCAATGAAAGTTTAAAAGGTGCCTAGTCTTTTGAGGAAAACAGGATTATAGTGAATTCTTGCTCATTAAACAGTATTGTACTGCCCTGAATGGAAATAATGACACTTGTTCACTTGCAAATTTCTCATCAGCTTTTTGGCAGGTGAGAACAGAACCAATACTAATTTTTGCACAATGGCTTTGGGCTCAGTAAGTTACAATCCTGGGGGTGTTAATTTAAAAGTCCTCCTAGGGCAGAGGGTGGAAAGGACAAAAAGGCCTCTGTGTGTTAATCTAGCACAGTGGCCACATTTAATTCTCAAGGACCCGCAACTACTTTTCCCTTCTACTAGTACAAACCTGCAGAGACCAAAAATAACATTTTTAAGGGAAATTATACCTGGAATTTTAAAAAACCTAATAAACAGACATAAAACTTAGCCTGAAAAAGCAGGTCAAAAAGAAACTCCAGTGTATTCTCTTTATGGCCATTCCTTCTCTGGTTTCCTGTGAGATGGCAGTTGCTGTATCATGCCCTGGTTGTGTGCTCTTTCAGGGAGGAAGCAGTGGACATCACAGGAATTCAGAAAATTAACATGTCCCCAGGTATTACTGTATTTATTAGGTGATAATGAAATATAAGTATAGGGGACTGTTTTCTAGAAAAACCTCAGAAACAACAGTAGCAAAGCAATTGTCGCTTTCATTAAATTAAGGCCCAAAAAAGCAGAGAGCATGTGTTCATTTTTTGGTCCTTGGGCTGGGTGTGTACCATGGAGAACTCCCTGCTCCCAAGACCATCTCCCCGGTCAGTATGCCTGCTTTGCTCTGCAGCACCAAAAGCATGGCATTGCCATGCCAGGAACTAGATAGTCCTCTCAGCAAGCTAGAGAGATTGGTCTAGAGAGAGCAGGATGCCAGAGGGCCATGGTTAAGTCACTTTCAGTAGCAGGGCTGTTATTACCTCTGCACAGATTTCTCAATGTCATGGTGCAATGAGAGCTCGATGCAGAGTGCAAAATTCAGACCTGGTTTTTGGACCAGATTTTTAATACTGGGGTTCAGTTGCACCCATCAGAGAGTGCAACTAGGATTGACAACATTAAATACAAATTTCAGGTTTCAAGTCACGTTGTCTTCTTTGCTCCCAGCAAATTTTGAGCGTCCTTCATCAAGTCCAGAAAACTGTTATAAGTGAGCTGTCATGACATAAGTGGAAGTAAATTGGTGTCACTACTGATACCATTTTAATGGAAGTTGTTACATGTATTTCAATGTCTTATAATGAACTCATTTCTGTTCTGCTACTACAGTTATGCCATTGCTGGCTTGCACATATCCAGCTTTACGGAATGGCAAAGTCTGCATTGCAAATTTGCATTAGTTGCATGAAAGAAACAGAGAATAGAAGTGTCATAGAATCCACTGCTTGCACAGCATTGCAAATGCGTTTCTTCCTGAAACATAATCTTTCGGTTGCTTAGGGCACTGTTTACACCATTAAAGTGAAATCAGAAACATTATCTCAGTAAACAGGATGAAGTACACAGAACTTTTTGTGCACTCCAACAGGCGGGGAAAATATTTATAATCTGTATATTTTTGGCCAGGAGAAAATTGGATGTTGGTGTCTCAAGACATCTGTGCTTGATACATTTGTTTAATTAGAAATTGACTGCAAATCTGTTGTTTTAATGTACCTACACCAATTGTTTTTAAAAATTTTTAGAGGAACATCCTTATTTATAGCTCACACAACCATAAAAGAAGTGGCTTCATTTTAAGTTTGAATACTTCTGGAGATGATTGTGGATTTGTACAAGAACCATGTTACCACAGACATTTTGGGAAGCTTGGGGAAAAAAATAAATAATCTGCAGTTTTGATAATCACTGGAAGAAGCAGTCAGAGAAAATGAAGTCTTTAAAACAGTTTCCAAGATCAAAATACTAAACTAGGTCTATTTTTTAATTTTTAAGAGAGCATGTTTATGTTGGAGTAGTTACACAGCATGAAAGCTTTTCCAGACCTGCTTTAAATGACCATTTTAATGACTCTCGTTCTAGGTCTGATTTCTTTTTCCTTTTTATAAACAACCCCCAGTATAAAAAACGATCAAACAAGATAGATATATGTTTGTGTGACATGTATATCCATTTGTATTTGTATCGTCATGGGCTAATGTTGTTAAGGCCATCTGTAAGTACTGGGAAGACTTCAGTCAATGCTGTTTTTTTTCAAAATTTTAGACCAGGATAGGTGAGCAATTGCTTACCCGAAGCAGCAGCCCTAACTTCCTCCCTGCCTCTGGATGGTGTGTTACAGTTAAATGGGGCTGGACAGAGCATGGCTGAGTCCCTGAAACCAAACAGAACTAGAGCTGACTGAAGTAGTCTCTTTTAATATCCAAGAGCTGCCATTCAGGCAATCCCAGGATTCTTTATATACTTCTTAGACTCCATGTTTTTTTAGGCCACATGTTAAACAACCAACTTCGTAATCAAAGCTTAAAACAGGGGATAAAGTAATATAGGTGTGTGTCAGACTGCCACACTGGATTTTGCTTTTTAAATAAATCCTGCTTATGTGGGGGTGGCTCGCTCTTGATGCTGCCTCTTCCCAGACCTCTGTTCTTTTTAAGCTAAGGGATTATTAATTGGCATTATGGTCTCAGGCCTCAACTTCTTACCTGGTTCATGGGTGGCAAAGCACCGTAGCACTGCCAAGTGAGTTACAGTCATGCTGGAAGAACTCCTTCCCCCTGCCCTGGTGACACTGAAGAAGCACCCTGTGATTTCACCTGTTGCTAACAAGTGTGCCTACCCAGGGCCTTGGGTCACCCTGATAGATATTGGCTTCCTGGTTTGGTCCGTGTTAGCTAGTTCTAAGCCAGATGTAAGAGGTTTTTGCTGCACTGTAAGTTCTTGTGTGTTGGAAGACTCATTTTAAAGGCCTTTGTAATAAGCCTCCTTGGTAATAAACACAGACTGAAGCAGGCTATCTGATTGCACAGACATGTCTTGAAAGTGAGTTAGTGGCTGTGCTTTTGGAGGTCTGGAAGCTTGTGCATTACACGTGCCTCTCTCTCCTGTAGCACATCATGTAGCCCAACAGTAGTTCCTCTGTCCCAACAAACCCTCTTTTGCTTAAACTGACTTGGCATCCTGAGTAAGTGTTTTAAATCAAATCCCTATGGTTCTTCAAACCGTACCTGGCTGAAAAAATGTGAGTTCATTCTGACTCACTATCATGTAACTACAGGTCACCAAAGCAAATGGAATGATTATCAAGTGCTCCCTGTCTTCTTATGAGAGGTAGATGTTTTCCCCACTTTGCTGAGTCATTGCTTACAAAGTTAATGTGGTCTTAAAAACACTTGCCATTAAAGTACTAGAGTCATACTGTTTTTTGGTGGGCAGTACTAAAGCCCTGCGACTGGCCAGCAGTGCACAGTTAACCGCTCAGTAACACTATTTCCTTTCACTTATTGTGAAAACTTTGTTTTGCTTGGATAGATAAAACAATTTTGAACCCCTGAACTAACCCTGATGTTTCCAAACTTATGAAATCCATTTTAATTCTTGGTATGTAGAAACTGAGGTTTAATGAAGTAATCATTCCAATTCCATATTTAGTGTGGGAGTAAAATATCTCTTGTGTAAAGATGCTATTGGGCTGACAACTGCACTTTCCCTTGCTCTTGCTTTTTTCTGCCAGTGGAGCTTCTTAGTAGCCTCAAAGTTGTTTCATTTCAACAGCTTGGTCTACAGTCAAATGCAAAGCATGAAATGGATGCAAGATGTTCTTTCTCCAGAAAAGGATGTGTGGGCATTTTCTTGTCTGTGCAGCTGTGTCTGCAGCTATTAAGCCATGGCAGCAGTTACTTTTTGCTTCCTATGTCAGACTCCTCTGTGGATCACAGGTAGCTGAAGACACACGGACACTCTTTTCTGTCTTTTTGCTGTGATTTTACTAATAACAATTGTATAAAACTAAACCTGTTCATCAAAAAGCAAATCCATAGAGCCACGTTAATGACTGTTAGCGTAATAGCACTTTATTCGGTTTTTCCTGGTTTTACACCAGCCAGTTTTCATGGAGTACTGTCTTGGAAGACTGGTTTGTAAATCTATAAAACATGAAGAATACCTCTATACCTTTTAAACATTATAAACATATCTGATGTAATTTCTGTATCATTGCATTGACTTTTGGTCAGGCAGTTGGACTAGATGATTGTTGTAGGTCACTTGCGGCTGAATCTATTCTATTCTATGGTGGTTTAGCCAGTCCAGCACAATCACTGAACTGTGTTAGCATGAAGCATCAGAGCACTGTAAAATTTTTCTGTGACTGTGCCATGCTTGCGTGACTCTCAGAGCCAAGGTTTCGTATGGCTAGTTCCTATTTCTACCTAAATAGGCACCTATATGCATGCACAGTATTTATCCAAACTTTTCATAATTATACATTCTTCAGCACAGAAGAGGAGTAATCAATGGTTGTCCCTATGCAGAATTATATTCACATTTATAATGTCTGTGAGGGAACTGGGAAGTAAACGTTGAATCTTGGCTCTGGGCTTCTGCAGAAACTATGACCAGGTTGGGTATCATTATACTCTCCAGCACAGATGGAGGACCTACTTCAGAGGACTTAGCAGCAAGTGACTGACTTGGTAGTGGCTGAAAGAGCTGCTGGCTCTCATCACCACAGAGTGTGGTTCCACATAGCAGTGACAGCACACGCCATTGTGTGATGGAAGTGCTGGCTCTGTGGGGAGGTTGTGCAAGGGTATGGGCCAAGCTGCCACTAGAGGACAAGGCAGATGCAAACCCAGCAGATGCCCTGGGCTCTGCCTCTTCCACCTTGGCACTCTTGGACTGACTTAGCCCTGTCTTGAGTCAGTGCAAGTCCTTGGAATAGGCTCTACATGCTGCTGTGCTTCATGCTTGCCTCAAATTCAGCCTCAGCATAATTAGTGTAACAGATTTGGTTTTCTTTGTCCTGGTCATATATGTTTGGGTTTAAACATCTTTTCCCCATAAGGCAGAAAATTCTGCTGTGAAGGTTTTAGGCACAGCATGGGTTATTATTTTGTGCGGGATTTTTCCTAGCCTTTGTTCCAAGGTCTGATTCAGCAGAGGTAGCAGAAGGAATCACTCAGTTGCTGCATATCTCTGGGCTCAGTAATTCGCATATGGTTTACAACATGCGAACCCTACAGCGTTACACAGCCCCTTTGCTAGGCAACACCAGTCATTTGGCTTCGCTGTATAGAAAGTTTCCCACTGACTAGAAGGAGATACTGACAGACAGACTGGTCTGTTTTGAATGCCATAGGTTACCATCGAAGTGGTGGATGGCCCCGACACTGCGACAGACAAGGCTCTGCAGAAAGAGAGCAGCAAGCCTAGCTGGCCAGTCCCATCACCTGACTGGAGAAACTGGTGGCAGAGGTCCTCCACCTTGACTCGCATGAGCAGCGGTGACCAGGACTACAAGTATGACAGCACTACTGAGGACAGCAACTTCCTAAACCCTCTCGGTGGGTGGGATAGTCATGCACCCAGTCACCGGACATTTGAGTCCAAGGAGCAGCCAGAGTATGGTAAGTTTGTGTTCCAGGCCTCTTATGGGCATCTTGGGATTGTAAAAATGAATTCTGGGCATCGATGAAAGTAGGCCAAGCAAAATAGAATTTTTCAACATGTCGCTTTTGTTCATCAGCTTTTAAATACAAATCTGTGCAGATACACAAGCTGTACTGTGGTAGCTGCATTCCACTAGTAAGTCTATAATCTTGAAAATCATACCATCATAAGAGGACCTTTTTTTAGTCCTAAGCAAAGGAAACAGGGTTTCATATTTATTTTTAGAGTAAGGATAAGTACAAAGTTAGAATCATGTGGTGGTTTGGGAACCAAAATATTGGCTAAATAAGATCTAAAAGTGTTTGGTGGATACACAAATAAGATGGATTATGTTGGTGCATGTGTGGGGAGTGGCATATGCAGCAGGAACATTGTGTATTTGCGTGTGTAATTCTCTTCCAGATGTGTCATGGCGAAAACAATTGTTTTCAGCTTTTGTATGAAACAGTTGCAGAAACTAGAAACAGAGAGGAGTTACAGTTATTCACTGCCCCAAGGGGCTATAACTGTCCACATGGGAATAACTCAAGGGCTAATCTGTGCTCACAGGTAGCTCAGAGCCTCTCTGATTTAAGTTGTATGTCAATACAGAAGATTTTTAGTTAGAGCCACAGTACTTCTACCCTGGCACTTCTGTTGCATTCCCTAGATACTGCAGAGCAGCTGTCATGCCCTGATTCAGTCTTATTTTTCCCCTGTTTTGGTTAATTTTAATTCCTAGAGCCTTAACAATCAAGAGAGACTTTTAATGGAATGGTGATTTTAAATGCATACATATGTATTAAATTGTGTGGCCAGAAGATTAAAGTATATTCTTTCATTTTGCACCTGCATTTATTTGTGGGCACACTTTATTACCAAGAATTCATATATTAGGTAGTTATTCATTTAGGTAAAATAAAATTGTTTTCACAAATAATTGTGGTAGGAAAAAACCCAATAAGAATTACAGATATAAAAATAAGAAGACCAGATTATGCTCCAGCTGAAAAATCTGACATGGTATATTTAATAGTAAATGCTGTGTGTTTCATAGTGCAGTACAAAGACTAGGTAGGTAGGCCTAAAAATGATCCTAGAGCTCTCTGTCGTACATCAGAGCACTCTACTAATTGGAAGAGACTCCTGGCCTTCTGACTAACCTAAAATGTCATGTGCCATTGGCCTTGGCCAGGAGATATAGCAGAAGATCCTGCCCATACAGGGCTTTTATGCTAGTTCCACCCACTGACCTGTTCACACATTTCACGACTCTATCCATCTCCCTCGTCCTGCCCCTGCCGAAAAGCACTGCACGGCTCTGCCTGCCCTTCCTGGGCCTCCCAGGCTGGGCTGTTTGACAAGCATTGCACCTGATCACCCTCCCTCTTCCTCATCAGCCACACGGAGAAAACAATTTGGAGTTGGAAAAGAGCAGGGAAGGTGAGCAGGGCCAGGTAGAGAGGGCAGATCACATTTTTCTAAGATACATTATGCCTATTCAGGCTGCTGTAGTGCAGTCCCCATCAGCAAATCCCAGAACTGCAGGTCTTTGCCACACAGACAGTAGTCATGTTCCCACCCACATTACACCATGGACACCTGATTCAAGCCTGGTGGCTTCTCAGTTGGCAGCGATGTAAGAAAAAGAGGAAAAGCATGTAAGGTCCCTGCCACAAGGAACCCACATATAGGCAGCTTGCTACGAGTGAGATATATAACCTTCCCATATTCCTGGCAATAAATGTTTAATAGCACCCCACAGAGTTGTCGTTAGTCATTACATATGGTACAAATCAAGTTATGTGTTCTACTAACCAGCTCAGGAAGCTCACAGGCAGTGGAGGGGGGAGCGGGAATCGCATGTAGCACAGAGGCCAGTGCAGGCAGGGATCTGTCCATCTGTCTTGCCTGTACATACACGTTCAGCCTATAGCTATAGAACAGGGCTGGCTCAGGGTCACTAAACCTGATTTTGCTTTGCTACCAGTGCTCATTTAACCCGAATGAGCAAAGGCTGCAAGTTACAATCACAAGGTCAGATAAACATCTGTAGAAATCTACAGAGAAATCCATTAAGCCAGACATTCCCTAGCGAGAGACAACACTTAGTTGGGGAGGCCAGTGGGAAGGCAAGAAAACTGGAATTGGTTCATGGCTTCACAAGGTAGGATGCGCAACAGTTAACTCACCAAACAATGGAGACTGGTTCTAAGAGGCTTAGATACTTACAGTAGCATTGAGCCACGGTGGTGCAGCCTTCGTGCAGGCTTGCCCTTAGCCGTCTACCAGAAGGGAATAAAGTTGTGTTTCATTTTCAGAAGGTTCCTGCTAGTAAACAAACAGTCAGATTTGATGTTATTTAATAATTCACACTAAATACTACAAATCGCATGTTGTGCTGGGTGCAAGATGCATATGTGGTTCTCTGTATTCGTGGCAGTATTCCTGTAATACCTGTTTCCTGTCCAAGGGACTGAAAAACAAAATTGCAGTTTTCGCAATTTATCCTGTGCCTGATCAGTTTGTGGTCAGCAAACATATTCAGGGAAATTATGTGAATCAATGTGTACTGTTAGTTCATGATCCAGCTTTGCAGCTGAGGATTCTCAGCTGCCAAAAGGTCAAAAGAAAAAGGAAATATTTTTTCAAATACAGTTGCATGCATTTCCCTGAGGAGCATCAAGTGTGAAAACCATTTAAACAGCAGGCTTACACGTGGTATTTAGCCCAAGCTTCAGGTAGACACATCTGGATTCCATTCTTGTTTTGCCTTCTTAATAAAAAACACTACACAGTAGTTCTGGGTAGTAGGAGTTTTGTTTCTTCATTTCCTTCCTCATCTTTGTTCTTACGCAGATTATATTGATGGTGAGGGAGACTGGAGCCCATGGTCCCTTTGTAGCGTCACCTGCGGGAGTGGCAATCAGAAGCGGACAAGGTCCTGTGGCTACGCCTGCACTGCCACTGAGTCACGGACCTGCGACAGGCCCAACTGCCCAGGTGTGACCACGTTCGCATGAAGTGCTGTCAGACAGGAGTAGGGGGAGGTGGGCAGGATGGGGAGGGGAGAGAGGGGAACCCTCCTGTGCACAAAGCCTGGGGCCCATTTGTTCCCTGGCTGGGGAAGAGTTTCAGTGGGGAGACACGCTGGTTTTCCTGCCATTATGAAAGGGCAGGTTCTTTGCTAGTAATAACATGCTCCTAGAGGCACTCTACTATCCCCTGAGACTTAAAAGACAAACACAGGCTTTTTTAGGTTACGGCAGTCATTTTTGTGCACAGTACGTTTTGTATTTCAAAGGGTGTAATCTGCTCTCTTGAAACAAATTTGTATTAATTTTAGAATTTCAGAACAGCTATGCTGACTGTTCCCTCAGCGAGCTCTTATTTTGCTGTGTAGTGAATGGGCATGCCTATGTTGTGAATACCTTCCCCCCATTGTATGACTTTGAAGTTTTGTGCCTCATGTATAGAGAGTTGCTTTAAGACTCCATGTGTATTAATATGAAAAAATGTTTTAACGACTTGCTTTGCTGTCACTTCAGAGACTTTGGGTTCATTAAGCTACAAAATTTCCTGTCCTGGAAAGTCAATGTTAGGGTGGAAATGTCATCTCTGGCTCATTACACGTTGCTTGATAACTGGAGACATACAGAATAGCAAGTTTGGTCCTGCAACAGCTGTGCACAATGGGATGAAGGAATGTATAGTTTTGGCTTGAATGTATTTAGAAAATATGACCAAGGAGCCTTACCCTAGCACCTACCCATCTACAGTCATTGACATGTAAATGCCAGTAACAGAGGTGTCACTCTTTGAGGCTGTGCTGACATTTTTAAGATTACAACGGTAATCTTAAGCAGCTTCTGCTGTTTATAATTCCACTGTCTTGTAATGGGTAATCTATTGGGTATCTTTATTTATCTTGGGTATCTATTATTCTGCATCTACTGCTGGAGCTAAGGCAAAACCCTATGATAATTTTATTGAAAAGCTACCTGAGGCTGTTTTGAAGCTTTGCAAGCCACTGTTATGCCCCAGTTCAGGAGATGAGGAGAAAGTTCATTGGCAAGAAGATTGATGGTGAACAGACTTCATTATTAACCATAGAGTTATCACATATTAAAGAGCTTTCTGTTCTCTTTGGAGGTCTTTAATTCAATGGAGAGGGAAAAGAATCCAAACATGTTCACACACTGCTTTGAAGAGACATTTGTGTTAAGCCTACATGGCACAGAAATGTTGGGGAAACATCAGGCTGGTAGGTGGGCCGAACTAAAGCAGCAAGGAAAGGATGTTTACTTTAGCAAATCAATTAATGCATTTTCTGGCAATCTGTGTTTTCTCTACTGATAGCAAACACTTCACTGGATGTTGTTGGAAGATCCTGATATTTTAAGATCCTGATATTTTATTTGATTGCTATAGGTGGGGGGGGGTGGGGGTGGGATTGATTGGAGAGGTTAACTATCTCTCACCTTGCAACTCCCTAGCACTGGGAGAGACCGGCAAGCACCAGTCATCTTGTAATAGCATCATTCTTCCTGAAAAATGGTTGCCCACATATGGATATGAACTTACTCACCTGTCTTCAGGCATGTTGCTCTGTTTTAGAAAGTGGCACAAAGGCTGTCACCCTTAGCCATCCCATTTCACCCAGGGCTTTAGAGCTTCCATTAGGATACTTGTTTTTATCTTGTCAGTCACTTGTGACACATGCTCTGGAGAAGGTGCTGGTCACATAAAGCTGACCAGGTGGCTGTTGGTAAAGTGTGTGCAAAGTTCCTACCTGAAGTACTGGGAGGCACCTGGAAGCCTTGTATCAGGAAGAGGAGGAACAAAATTGGTTCCCTCGCTGCTGTCCCCACACTGGGTTCATAACTGACCAGTTTGTTGCTTAGATATAATTTAAACTCTAAAACTTGAAAACTTTTTGACCTTTGCACTAAGCTAATGCTTTATCTTTCTAACACCACAGATTCCTTGGTCATTATACTTTTAAATTAACATCCCCTCCAGCAGCAACTTCAGATTACTTCCTTGCCTAACAAAAGCACCTTGCCGACCTGGGGAAGAAGGGGATGGCAGGGTGGCAGTTGACTGCATTGTGTTTTAATAGGAAAACACCACCACCACTAACATGTGTTTGCCTTAGGGATTGAAGATACCTTCCGGACAGCTGCCACAGAAGTGAGCTTACTTGCAGGAAGCGAAGACTTCAACGCTACCAAACTGTTTGAAGTTGGTAAGGAGCCTCGTCAATCTTTCAGTAACAGATAAGAGACGACTTAGCTTTTCCTGGTTTGACTCTTGCTGTGGGACTGAGATTTTGAGTTTACCATTAAAAATATCAGTAATAATGGCCATTTATTGTCTTGCTTAAGTTTACAATCTGAACCTTAGCTTTCTTCTGTCATAGAATCTTTCTCCTCTTAAGTCTTAGCAAATTTCTGTGCTTTTTTCATAAAACAGTAATTCTCTGTCCTAGTTCAGAAAAGAGCTGTAAGGCTCCACACTAATGGAGGGGGGAAAAAAATAAAATACTGTTTAGCATTTTGCTGAAAAAGCCTCGATTGGAAGATACTATAAAAGTATTTTAGGTACAGCTGTCACATTATAAAAAAAAAGGACAGTGACTTTTATGAGCACACATAGCTTTTATAACTATGTGTGCTGCAGTGGGGCTAGCTAAAACAATTTTATAGGGCATGACTTGGTACTGATCTATCTAAAATTTAGCCCAACCCCTGTAATGTTCTGATTTCATCCCTCCAATGAAACCAGAGTGTGGCCACTGCTAGACACTGGATGCTGGACTACCTGCATAAGTAATGTGTTCCAGCACCTCCCTGCTATGGTGGTAGAGCACAATAGTTAGTGACAGCTGGGATAGGACTCTTTAAGGAGATAGAAAAACAGGACACAGATCACTAAGTAAATATTTTGCAAGAATGTTTGCTCTAAGAGTTTTAGGTCCCAGTCTTTGCCTTACTCCAGTCCTGTTAAGTAAATGTGGACCAAGATGTGCGGGGTTTTTTTTTTTTGAAAGCCCGTAGCATGATATAGACACCTTAAATAATGTTTTAGGTAGGAGACATTTAACTGGGTTCTGCCAAGACTCTTGAAAAATAATAAAGTGCCAGTGCTACTAGTCTATAAATCTCTTTAATCCCAGCTATAAATCATGGCTCTGGTGCCATTAAATCCTCCTAATGTACAGGCACTTTGATATTACATCACATATGCCCTTTTAGAATTTGAATCACTTTTGGCTACATTTGCCAGCTAAGATGCCAGGCTCCGTGTTTGAACCTCAGCCGCTTGCAATACCCCTTTGGGAAGATGGGGACCAAATGGAAAAAAGTATTGGTTAGTTAAAAGAAAGACTGAATTAGGTCTTAATGAACTTCCAAAAAAGTAATCCAGGCTTTGCTTGCCATCTTGATATTTCTAGCATCATGAGAAACTTAATCCTTGAACATCTGAATCTGCTGTTCTTAGAAGGTGAGTGTGTGGACTAGGGGTTTGTTTGGTGACTGGCATCAAATCACTGTGATCTCTGTTTCAGTTCTGTCACTTGTAAACCCATGACAGTGTCTCTTGTGCTGCACAGGAGTATTGGCAGCTTAACTGAAATTTGCCAGGTAGAAGACATGGCAGAGATTCTTACTAGCATGGTGCTGCACAGTAATTCAGACTAGCACTGCCTGAGGCCCTGAAGCCAGTCACACAAGTGATTTTTTTAAATCTGACAAAACAGCATATTAACAAATTGCAGGCAGGACTGCCCTTCCTTTCTTAAGCAAAGCACTGGTGCTGAACAGTTACGCTTTACTCATTTGTTAACACTGATCATATGAACTGGGATGCTGCATAATATCTTAAGCTTCCATTTGCTGCCCTTAAACAGATACTGATAGCTGTGAAAGATGGATGAGCTGCAAAAGTGAGTTCCTGAAGAAATATATGCACAAAGTGGTCAATGATCTTCCCAGCTGCCCATGCTCCTACCCCAGAGAAGTTGCCTACAGCACTGCTGAAATCTATGATCGAATTAAGAGGAAAAACTTTCGCTGGAAAGATGGAAGTGGTCCAAAGGAAAAACTGGAGATCTATAAGCCCACTGCACGGTACTGCATCCGCTCCATGCTCTCTTTGGAAAGCACAACGCTTGCAGCACAGCACTGCTGCTATGATGATAATATGCAGCTGATTACCAGAGGGAAAGGGGCAGGTACACCGAACCTGATCAGCATTGAATTCTCAGCAGAACTCCATTACAAAGTGGACATTCTGCCTTGGATTATATGCAAGGGTGACTGGAGCCGATACAATGAAGCACGGCCTCCTAACAATGGGCAGAAGTGTACAGAAAACCCTTCAGATGAAGACTACTACAAGCAATTTCAAGAAGCAAGGGAATACTGAGAAGATTTCCCTCCCCATCAGACCCAAAATAGCACTCATTTCCTGGATGCCAAAGACCTGATAATGGCTGTCGCCTTGACAGGGGTTGATCACTTTCTTTCTAATGAGTGTATATAGTTGTAATATAATACATAAGTATTTTCCATAGTCTGTGTAATTTATAAACACATATCTTTCTATCATCTCACACATACCTATTTTTACATACAGACATACCTAAAACTTGTCCTGGTAAGATTTTTATACTGTAATAACGTTCATTTAATAATGTGCATTTCCGTTTTACTCCCCAACTCTAACATAAGTGTAAGGTGGGGGGTGGGGAGTTGCCATCACCATCAGGCCCCAAGGCCCCAGCTGAGGAGGGCATGTATTTAAAAGTTGTTATAAAAAGTAGGATTGAAGAATGTACTCTTCTATATGGGAATGGTTTACAAGATTAATGCACCTACAGCATCAGTTTTCTCTATAATGGATTTCATGACTAATCATATCTAAGAAAGGATTTTTTTTTTTTGGAAGTGTAAAAGTGAATATAGACAGTTACTAGCAATTTTTTTCTTTGAATTCTTCCTGTTACCTGATAGCTGTGGTCTTTGCAGTCCATCTGGGGTAGGCTTGCAGGGAGACATAGCTGTGGTTTTCCTATGGAGCAGAAAAAGTCCCGATGCAGTGGTCTGCAAGAGTTACAAACAGCCCACTCCTGGAGACACTTCAGATATGGAGCCGTCAGCGCTTACGTCTTATGCTGGGAAGCAGATCTTCAGGGCAGCTACCTGTAATCTAAGCATGCCATAAGTCTTCGGAGGAGTGAGGCCAGAGAACGAAACTATGTCGGGGTGGGGGGAGAGGAATCACAGTTACTTCCCAATTTTTAGTATTAAGAGTGTTTATATCTGCTTGTTTCTCTTTTTTAAGAAAAGACATTTATTTTTTTAAAGAACAGGAAAAGTGGACTACGCATTTCTAAGTTCCCTGAGATAAAGCATGCAACAAGCCCTTTCCCCCCATTTATCACACGCTCAGTGCAGAGTGTCCTACAGAAGAAGCTATTCTTTAAGGAAGCTCTCTGGGAGGAAGTATTGGTGAGTTAATATGTCTTAATGTTTTTTTTTTTTTAAAAGCTGGCATTATTTTTGTAAAGTATTTATTGAATTGTAATAATGACTCACACGTGGGGTGTGTCTCTAACATGAAAGGCTTCTGTAAATGGAACTTGATTGCCAAGAATAAGACTGTTGATAGGCAAAGGTTTTACTGCCAAATTTTCATAAAGTGCAAGTTTACATACCTAAACCAGTAACTAAGCAGCTGATACCGGCATTCTTATGAAAGATGATAAAAAATTACACCATGGGTAAATAAATACTTAACAGTTCCATCCTGTAAAAGGCTGTCCTGCTGCAAGTCAATGTCTTCATTTGGAAAAGTAAGGCTATATGTTTCCAGAGAAATGCCTGGTTTTGGGTTATGGGGTCTGATGCACATATGTGCACCTCCTATGGAATTTCCCACAGCGGTAAAGCCTATCTTGCACTGCAGTCAATCTTAGCTGAAAGATTCAAGACAGCCACAAAAGACAATTCCTTCTGCTGTGCACATGCACACATAAACGCTGTAAATCTTTTCTCTAGCTCTGTTGGCCTTTCAGATGCTGGTGGATTGTGACTTCCCAGACTGATGCATGCATGGTCCCTCCCAGCATTAACATATGCATAGTAAGTCCCCTGAGCCTGGGAAGTGTGAAACTTGTGTTGCTCTACCCAGGTGGTACAAATCAGACGATTAAAAAGCAGCCTGGGCCTTGGACACCCACTCTGACCAAAGGTGTTGGTGCATATGCTGCGAAGGCTCTCCCTAGCTCTGCCATACCCAGTCTGACAGGCTGCAGTGCCTCAGCCCTTACTTATGCTCCAGGTTTCCAGAAACACAGTGGTCCAGGCAAAGCTACTGCACATATGCAACAGCAACTGATCTACTGAGGTAGCTTCAGCCGCTGGAAATCTTGGCCCAGTCATTGGATCTTCCCAGATGCAGGCTTGAGTCGGAGTTGGGGGGAGACACGCACATATTCTAGCACTAGTTGGTAGAAACAAAATATGGTTAGTTGAGCAAGAGGGTAAACATGGGGATGGCCCCTTAATTTTATAGAATCCAGGTTTTGTAAATTCTTGCAAGGTCATAAGAAGGAGCCACAAGCTAGCAGAGCCAGTTAAATTGACAGCAGATGGATGAAAAGCACAAGCAGCTCCGGAATCAGTCACTTAATAGGGAAGACAGGTATTTTCTGCAACATGGGGAGAAAGCTCAGCTTTTTATTTCACTTAGCAGTGTAGGGGGCACAACAGTCTCAGGTTTCTCTGGGAGGGCAGTCACAATTCTTGACATATAAAGCACATCCCTGCAGTTTATGGATTAGTAAATTATGGTGCTATTGAGAAATGCTTCTATGCCATTAATACTGACCATAACAAATAAAGTGTCGGGGAAGAGGGAAAATTATTCTAATAAATGAAATGACGCACAAGTTTCAAGTGTTACCACTTGTACTTTGCCAAGGCCAGAAACTATGAAGGAGCCCAATAACCACTGATACAGACCTACCACATTTTTTATAGGACGAGTCCTGGAGCAGACATCAAGAGTATTTGCACTTGCGCAGTCTTAAGCAACAGTCTTTATTAAAAAAAAATAAGTCTGATTTTATAATAAATTATGATCCATTCAGTGCTGGGCTGCTTTTTTTCCTTTATCTCCTTCCCAATGGCTAAAATTGTACCTGGAATGACTTTGTGTAGTAGTCCTTCGCAAAGTGCTGGAGTTTGCCATGGCCAAATTTGGCTCAGTCTCTTAAATATAGAGCTCTTCATATTAGAATCAGACCTGAGGAAGGGTTTGTGGTCGCAGGTTCCTAGGCACAGGTCAGCACTTAGAAGAAGCTGTTGTTAGTTTCTAAGTTACCACAGAATGGGTGTATTGGACGACTCAATCAAAAATCTGAGGGGGACTGAAAAAAGCAGAACTAAACAGTGTTCATGGTCTCAACATGAGAAATCCTCAGAGATTCCTCCACCACTACCCATCCTGCTTCCTAAAAGGAAACATCAAATACAGACATTACAGCAATCTCTCCCTATCTGAGCACTTCCATTTACCTATTTCTCATCAGCAAAGCCCACATAGGGTGTTTCCACCTCCTGGCCTCTCATTCCTCTGCACTACCTTTCTCTTGCGCAAGCACAGCTGCTTGTGCAACAAAAGGAACCAGTCAAGTCACCCAAGTTCTTTTTAAACCCAGATCAGTCAACAGATACAGATTACCACACAGCTTCAGAGTTGGCAGGAGCACCATAAGCTGGCATTGCTGCTGAGAAAGATGTGTGGAGCAGTGCCCCGAGGTAGCCATAAATGGATTGAATGCCTACCTTTGATGGTTAAAAGGATGAGTGGGCCTGGCTTCACATTGCCTGAACAGCTGCTGAGCAGCAAAATTCCACTAACATAACCTGCAGTGATGCATATGGGTTATAGGACAATATAGTGAAAAATAAAACCATACACACATTCACAAATCCCCAACAGTCCTGCATTAGTTACCAGCTGGATTTTTCTCCCTCCCACTGTGTAAAATGGTTAGCACTGTCAACACAACACATTCTTTCAAAAAACGCTAGTACGTTCATAGGACTGCCTTTTCCATATATAGCATTTTCATTGAGATTGTAGGGTTGGTTCCTATGAATAACCGATGCACCTGACAATTTCAACTGGGGGGAGGTCAGGCAAGTCGAAGGCAGGGGGAGGGGGGGAAGTAACTTTTCCCAGCTGAAGAATCTGCTGCTTCACGTGGCAGGGGACTGTAGTATGTATGTGAGCCACTTCGCAAGGGGCTGCCCTGTCAGACCATGAAAAGCCCTAATGCTGCAGACTCTTACCCATGGTGCTCTCCCTGGTCGGCAGCAGGGAGGGGCGAGCCCACATCTCATGGTGCTGGCCCAGGGAGCTGCCCAAGGCTGAGGAGCCACTGGCGCCCCCCTTGCTCCCCTTCCTGCTTGCACTGACAGCAGGCAGCACCCAACATGGCTTTCTGTGGTGGGTGCCTACTAGGCAGCACTGCCTTGGTGCATGCTCAGCAGCCCAGAGTAACATATTCATCCATCCTCGGACAAAATTACTCACGGTCAGGCTGGACAGGCTACACAGAAACCTGGCGAGTGCCATTCCTAGCAGGGTCACGAAGCTGGCAGGGCGCCTGTGTGTAACCCACCTGAAGGTCCTCTGCAGGCTCCCTGCAGTCATCTAACACCATGCAAGGGGCAACAGCATGGCAAGGCTAACTCTTTGCTCCAGACAAGGAAGCCTGAAAAACAGATGGGCAAGCTTGGATCTCTTTATGCTCACTGCATGCACCAGCATAGGTGTAAGAATGGCCACGTCCCTCCCACCGTACACACGGAGCCCACAGTGCTTAGGAGAGTGGGCATGAGCAGGAAGATGACCAGCAGTAAAATGACACTTTTTCCAGTAAACGGATGTGAGTGTATGTTGCCACCTGGCTGCATGGCATTTTTGTGACAGCTGCGAGCACATATGTTTTTCTATCACCAGTTCCCTCGGTAACTTTTTAAATGGAAAAATGTGTAGGCAGTTTCTATTATGCCTGCACTGGTTCAGAAAAATTAAGGGGTTGGCTAAGAAATCACTGGTTTCATGTTTCATATAAAATACACACATGCATATATTTATATATCTATGCAAATTAATTTAGGATATTCTCTAGTCGTGCACTTTGTAGCAGTACGTTGCTGAGCGTGGTGGCTACAGGAGTAGCCCTACAGAAGAGCACTTCCTTTCAGCCTGCACAGGGGGATGAAGCTATTCTTGCACTTGCATGGAGGGAAGAAGGGCCAGGAAGCTGAAGTGGCAGCAGTCATTCTTCAGCTCTGCCTTTTACTTCCTGAGTGGCATATTCATTTTTCTGTTTCAGTGGCATTGCTAAAGCCACAGATGCCTTCTATGACTGTGCTAATCGTCTATCAGTTTAGGGAGTTATAATTTTTTTTCCTTGTTTGTTCTCTATCACAAGGCAGCACTGCGGGGGAGGATTTTTTAAACACAGAAACTTTTAATTCAGTGAAGTGCACAATGTCTAAGGATCCAGAATGCTAAGTTTTGGAAGTGATAGCAATGTTACACAGGCCAAACCTAACAAAACTAAGTGTGGGTGTTTCTAGTTTTCAGAGGAATGCTCAGATAATATTTCCTTTTTAAAACTGGGCAAACAATGTTAAATGTGTTAAGTAGCAAGAGTTTGCTGTTTATTATGGGCCTGACCAATGCTTTGCTTAGAGTGGAACACTGCTTCACTCCCTGGCGTTCAGGAGGGCTCTGCTATAACTGACATGCCCGAAGCAAGGGACAGCACCTGCACAGCATGGTGGTAGATGCAGCATGTGAGCCAGAACATTTGGGGAGCAGAGAAGGTTTGCAAACCGGCTCCTACTCCAGCCACCATCTTCCAGGCTGGCTCTTGCCTCTGCACAGCTGTGCTTAACCCATTCGCTTGTACCCAAAGCCAAACTGCCACCCCCCGCCCCAATTCCCAGGACAGCTCTTGAGGGGATATTGCTCATCTGCAAAATCAGAGCCAGGACACAGCTGGCCCTTGGAGGAGCCCTGTCTGGCTGAGTAGGGCACACTGACTCAGCTAAGAGGATGGAAAAGGTGCAAATGTACTTGACTGTAGAGGCACTTTTGAGATGTTGCTCAACCACACAGGGTAGCAGGTTTCCCCTCCAGCACCACTGGCTGCACAAGAGAGCAGGAGCATTGGCTTGGGTCACTTTGCAACCAGCCTCTTTCCCCACAAGGAAGGGGAGACCCAGCCTCGTCTTTCTCACACACAGCCAGGAGGCATAAGCCGCCAGAGATGCACAGGCTGGATGTGGGAGAGGATGCTGACCCAAACTGAACCTCAGAAACAACCACATCTATCAATGCTGGGTTGGCTGGCTTGGTTAGATATACAGTGTTGTTTTTGCAGCCAGTGCGACTGCCCTGTAGATTCAATCCATGAGAAAAAAGGACAACAGCAGCGTGCTCTGTGTCTGACCATCACCAGCACTGATGGGGAGCGGGAAGGTGGGAAGCCCCGAGAGCTGTGTTCTTCAGCAGTTCAGCAGGTAAGAAAAGCCAATGGTGCCAAGCTGAATCTCAGTCCTGGGATGGACACGGCCCCCAGGCAGCCATGCAGGGAGCTGGGCCTCACCCACACCAAAGGGCCACATGGAAGGAGAGCTGAGCTTTGATGACTAAGTCACTGTCAGGGGGTCTTTGGCCTACATTAGGAAGGACATGCAACCAGATCACATGGCTGTAGAAGAGATCTACAAGACAAGGGTGTCCCACAGGACCATCTAGTCCATCGGATACCTCCAGGCTGGTAATTATGCAGTGAGCTACAAAAGTTGCTTTAACCAGAGGTTAAGCAGGGAACAGGAGATTTGCTAGAAACTGTGAGGTTTTTCCTCCCAAGAATATCCACCCATTTCTCCCATAGAGTACCTTCTGCAAAATTCTCCACCACTTTCAGCAGGTGTATAGCTGCTCTCCATCCTCTTCAGAGCCAAAGTCCTCCAGAGATGTTCATTGTCTGGCAGCAAAACCAGGAAAAGGAACAGCAACAGCTGTCAACCCACACACAGCTGAATGAAATCTACCACATTGTTGCATCCCAAAAATGCCAAAAGCTGCTGGACCCTTCCCTGTACCAGCATTCCCAGTTTTTCTACCCACTGGCTGAGTTTTTTCCAAGTAAAGCAGGGTGCAGACTTCAGTTAATACCACTACAGCTAGCTAGGACTGCTTGAAAGCCTCCTTGGCAAGCTTGAAAGACACCATGGCAATATGTTTGCTGCTCACCCTGGGGTGCAGGGGACAAGTGACAGCACCCCTCCTACCACTAGCTTGCTCTGTATCAACTTGCATGAATACATTAGTACATGGCACAGGCATTCCTGTGTCTCTGAGCTCTTGAGTCAGACAGTGAAGCTCAGCACCACTAGCAACAGCCACTTCATTGCCCTGATTTATCCCAAGATACTTCTCATGCCAGATTTTTATTTTCTTAATGGGAAGAGGCAAAAACCAGACCTCCTGCATGAAGACAATTTGTCTCTTCTGGACAGCTTCCAGCATAAGGATGGTACTTTATACATATGGGCTCTCTTTCATGTTTGACTGCTGGACTAAGATCACATTGTTGTCCAGCTGAAGGGGGGGGGATAAAGAGTGAAAACCACACAAATCAGGAAAGCATTAGGTAAACGGAGCTAAGAATACATCTTCTGACCAAATGGAGAGTGATGCTCTTTCATATAATTAGACCGTCTGCAGGAAGTCAAAAAGAACAAAAACTCTGATGCTTTCAGTGCTGTGGGACATGTGCAATCCCCAGGAGACGATTCCCCAAAGCACTGGGTCGGCGTCCCTGGGCAGGTTGCAAAGGGAGAGTGCGGTTTAAAATGCCCTCAGAAACTCTGCCATTGTGTTGCAGTTCCAAATGCAACACATTCAATGCAACCCTCATTCAATGAAGAGACATGCATACATGAAAATAACATGTGAAAACAAACCCTGACTGATTAAAAAAATGTTTGAATACTGCCTTCAGATTTGCACAAGGTGAGCAAAATGCTGGGTTTTGGCAGTAAAGGGACAGTGGCCCAGCCAGCACAGAAGCAGGTCAGATGAATGGGACTGTACTTCACACTGGAGGAAAAGATACTCTGCACAAACACATACATCAAACAATAAATGATCCTGTCCTTCACATAATGACTCTTTCCTTAACCACTTTCTCCTTACTGGGAACGGCACAGCAATGGGCATATGGGCCTGACACTCACATCCCTGCTAAGTGCCACCTATGCCGAGCGGTGGGGGTACAGGGAAACAGATCCATCACCCTCCAAAGTCAACAGCAAGGCTCAAATCATCTTTAGCCCAGTCCATTGTTTTGGGAATGAACTCTTTACCAAAAAGAAACATGTAAACATTTTCCATTCTCTTCTCTGAGCAAGAGTAACTTGTAAATTGCTTCCAGCAACTTTGAGACAACAAGAGAACAAGCAATTATCAACAAGCATTATAGTCATCGCTTCACACGAAAATGGTTTTGAGACTGAAGGCATCCTGACAGGCAATTGGAAAGCATTCCTTTTTATGCTAATTTTATTGTATTTTAGACTAATTTTCCATTATTTGAAATGTGTGATGTAACAAAGAGCTGGAATGCCTTCTTTTGTCATAATATTTCACACCCAAGGCCTCAGAGCACTTTTGTGAATCAAACGCTGCAATAGTTTTGCAAAGCACATGGATTAGGAAGTAAAGAACTGGAAATAGAGGGCAGTTTTCAGAGTTGGTGGTGGTCATAAAGGAGCCTATAACAAAACCAAAGCAGCATCCCGATGTCTGCCCCCCCCAGTCCTGTGCCAGTCGTCTTTCTCTCCTTGGGCAGACATCTGCTGTCAACCTATCGGTTCCCTTCACCTCACGCTGGAGCCCCTCACCCACGCTGCACTGTGCCCCAGCAATGAAAGAAATTCAGAAACAAAGGTGAGATGGTTTCAGCAAGTGAGGAAAAAGTAAGAAATGGCCAAAGAAACATTGCACAGTCTGCACTTTTTCAGGTTCTCCCCAGGAAGGAAACAGCATCAGGCACCATTGCTAACTGGACCATAGCTAACTGAGACCATTTGATGGTCCCAGTTCCATTCTCATGGACAAGCAGCCCCACTGCAAAAGCCAGCTGAAACTGGCACTGTTAGACAAAGAGCTTAAAGCCTAAGGAAACATAGAGGCTGTGCTGCTTCTTGAAGATCCCACACAACCACATATGGGTGAGGCTTTTTAGTACTTCCATGCAAAGGAACTCGCCTATAACCATAGGCAATGGTAATGCAAACTTCATTAGGTTACTGGCACATAACTAAAGGGCTTCAGGGAACTATGAGCTGTTAGCTTAACTATACCCATATAGCAAAGCTCATATAACCCCTTCCTGAGAGCATTCCTCCACCAGGAGCAGAATTTCCACACAAAATAGGGAAAGAGCTGGGGCCCTTCCACTAATACAGCCTTTATCACATGAGCATTATCTTTCTTAAAAGAAAAAATCTATTATCTGCCCATGCTTCTTATGAGCAACAGTCAGTCCCTGCACACCTTCAGGTGGGACAGGCAGTCTTCTAAGACAGCAGGACCACAACCATACCCAGCACGGTTTGCATTGCTCTCCATATGCAGTATGTTTCTGTGCCACAATACAAAACCTCTCTAAGTCCCTCTCAGAAGTGTCAGCTACCACAAATATTCATGAGCTAATTTCCCCCACAGCTTTAAAGTTTGAAAATTAATACTATCCTCTTGATTTTTAGGGAAACTCATGGTGTCAAGAGAATTAACTTGACCAAAGTCAGTGAGGAAGGGCTCTGGAAAAACTGGGAACTGACTGTAAATCATTTCTCCCATAGCTCACCATCTTACTTCTACAGGTATAAGCACTACTAGGGAAGACCGCTGGAACATAAGTGGTTTGAATGCTGATATTTTCTAAGATTTCAGTGATTAAGCCTCATTTCCAACATCGGTTTAGACAGAACCTGAGCATCTATGAGGTTGTGCAAGGCAGAGCCCTGTGCCCATATTAAACACTCTCAACATCTAAAATAAGCACATGTCCTCCGTGCCTCAAAGAGTACAAAACAGGGTGCATGCAGACGGTGCAGACATTTGCTCTCAGCAGCTGTCAGGAATGTGCTGCTTACAGGGTGGCTCAGTGATACACCGTCCTGCATCCAGGAGGACTTTGTTCTCTGTGGGGTGAAACCTCAGCCTTCAGTTTATTAAATGCAATCACAGAAGCCAAAAGGATGAGTCACAAAGCCAGTTCTGTAAGCATACATATCATGAAAGCAGACAGGACACACATTTTCTTCATGGAGGATTGCCTGGGTCTGGCAAAGCCCTTCAGATGGGCACAGGCAGGTGGTTGGGGCATAGCCCCCATCCACCACCTCCCACCTGATGCCAGAGGGGGCTCAAGCAGATGGCCTGTGCAAGTACTGGCTGCAAACCAGCCGCAGAGCAAAGGAAACAGCAGGTACAGACACAGTGGTGGGGATACACTGGCATGCAACCTCCCCTTCAACCCCAGCTATAAAGCTCACTCTCTTACTAGCCAGGGTTTGGCCAAAAAAAGGGGAGCTGTGAGTCCAACCTACCTCCCTTGGATACAGTGCTGTCTCACTGGCCACATCAGCTCCCAACCCACCTTCTCACCAGCCAAGCTCCTCCTAAAGATAAATTAGGAAAAGGGAAGGGAGAGGAAGGAGCACCCCTAAAGGCTCCACCAACAAAAGCTGCTGGCACAGGACACCTTTGCCAGCAAGCAGATTGTAAACAGCACTGGCTGTGGGATGCAAAGCATACAGAAGCATGTCCTGGCTTAAGCTGGGCAGCATTTTTCTGATTCCTCCACCCTGCTCAGCAGATTTCTAAGACTTTGCCAGGACAAAACAGCTGCCCGACCACAGCAGCTGCAGCAGGGCAGATGGCCTTTTGCCAGGACTGGATCCTACCTCTCTTCTGCACCAGGTCTGGGCAACAGGCCTTTGCTTGGGAAGAACAAAGCTGCCTGTGGAGCAGTACTAGGGCAGAGGAAAGGGGGAGCGAACACCTGTGCATGCTGCTGCTGCAGCAGAGATGTCTCTACCTCAGAGAGGACCTGCTCGTATCCCCACAGGGTCTGGAAGGAAAACAAAAGCTAGTGCTTAAAAGCAGCTCTGGGGACAACTGTGCTTTTGCGGTGCCATTGCTCACAAGTTTCCAGCCCATGGCTGTGAGCTCCTTTGGTGGTGTAGGTAGACCATCAGAAAAGCAACCAGCGGTCTGATTGGCTTTGTTCTCCACAGCCAGAGTGTCTTTTCCTTGCCCCTGCTTCCAGCCAGATGTGCTCACTGCCTCTCTCCTGCCCAGCCCTTGTGTTCCCCCTGATTTTAATTCAGCAATTCAATTCAGGAAGCTGACCCAGCTGAAATCCTCAGCAAGAAAAAAAAAAAAAAAAGAGGTTTCCAACCAGAATATAAGCATTGCCTTTGAAGACTAATTTCCTAATTTGTTTAAAAAAAATAGAAGAAAGAAAGAGATAGGCTGACGTGTCTTCACAAAAATCTTATTTTAAGTTGAAGAAAAGTGCCATGAAAATACTGACCTAACACCATAAACTGAGTTGAAGAGGAGATGGTGCCTTTACCAAAAGAGACATCAGGCTATATGGAATTGATCACTAGTTTCATCTTTTAAAATAAATCTGCTGGCAAAGTTATGACATGACCTACTTAATTTGTTGTCTTGAAACCTGACAAGCATTTAAGATTTGTTCCCAAAGACTGGAAAAGGGGGGGAGGAAATGCAGGCACTATATCCAAATCCCTGTGTTGAGATGGCATCCTCTTTTAGACACTGCAAAAAAGGCACAACAGCAGGCCATGGCTGCAGCAGTGCTACTAATGAGAAAGAAATTGGGGTCCAGCAGCCTCACAAGGAAGCCCAGTCCATTGTTCTGCCTTAAAGCAGGCTGAACAGTGTTTCCAGCAGAGCTTTGTCCCATATATTTTGAGAAGTTTACGCTGATGAAGGTTTTGCTCCACACCTGAGCATCTTTCTCATCAGTATGTTTTTGCATAAGTCGCCTTCCTTTTGGCTTCAAAAGCCATACAATCTTTGCTATGGCTGACATGGAGAGTAACTCCTTCCCTTTCTCCTTGCAGCCATCCTCTATGTAGCAGGAGGCTGTTACTGCACCAAGCCCCTGCTCTTGTCTCTCCTAGGCTTGCACTTTCTCTCTTGCTCTCTTCTCACTTCTTCATTTCTTCTCGTTTTCCACGAAATGTGGTGCCCAAACCCATGGGGGTTTTGCTGCAAGGATACACTTTTGTGTGCACATTGTTGTCCCTGTTCACCCCAGCTCCATCAAACTCCTGCACTTGTTTCAGTTTCAATGTATACTACAATGTACATCCTCCTGATTGCCAGGCACCCTTTTGGAAACCTTTCCCTAACTCAGCCAGAATTCAATTTTTCTGTTATTTTTTATTATTTTCATAACCTAAGATTTCAGAGGCTGCCATATTTGAAACAAATAATAGGCAATAACACTATTCAGCTCCATCAAAAATTCAAAACCTCCTCACTCTTTCCCAGGTGAGACACCGAAAAACACTCCACAAAAAACGTGGCCCAAGGGCTCCAGAAACCCAAAGGTTTGGCAAGTATACCTTGGTGCCTTAATTAAAAATCCTTGAGAGTTTTAAAAGTGTTTTGGTTTTCTTTGTACAGGAGAGAAATTGATTAAATCTACCTGGATGTATTTATAGCAGCTTAATCTTCTTTGAGATTTCATATTTTCTCTGATTTGATAAGATTGTAGCCCTTTAGTAAGTTGAAGTATTCAGACACATGATAATCTGGCACTCAAATTATTTGCTTTAGCATTGCAGATTGCACAAGAGACATGAAAGGTTTCAGCATAGCTGGAAAGTCACTTTTGATGAAATCACACATAGCTCCAGGGGCTGCATTCTTTACAATTTGTGCATACTGATGATGTGTCTCCAGATGCATTTTGACAACCCTGTGCCATTTTCAGAACTCCATCTGGGACTCAGGAACAAAGCAAATGCACACGATCCTGAGGAAGACAGTGCTGGCACAACTACCAGCTTCCTTAAAGAAATTCCAGCTAAGTCGCTTGTTCATTTTGCTGGCAGAAAAAGATAGGAAAATGAGTGTTCCTGTTCTTAACGAACTTTGTGATACTGTTAAATCCTTCAGACAACATATAATTCATGGCAAAGCTGTGGCAGAATTCCTTTGCACTTATCCAGAGCATGGCTCTCCCCCAAAATACAGATCTCTGCCTTCATTTCATACACAAAAAGTTGCCCAGATGAACAATAGCTCTAACCTTAGAGAAAAATCAGAACACTTGCCACCATTTTTTTGCTTCAACCCTGCCAACATTTATTGTGACTCCATCAACTTCATAGTGTTTTTGCACTAAAATAAAGAAATACAAAAGCAGGTGCCATGCGGTGAAACAGATTGGCAGGTGACTTCAGAAGAAAGTTTGACAGGTAATGCCTTGAGCTTTGCCATGCAAACACCAAAGGGGATGGCACAAATGATGCCCCATATCTGTCAATGCCCCTCAGCACCAACAGCACCAAGCAGCACTCCCAAGGCTGCATGATGGCACATCCCTGAGCCCAGAGTAGAATGAGGAGGTGGCACATACTTGAGCTCTGACCACCAAGGCCAGCCTAAGTCTCCTCCATAGGTGCTGGCAACCATTTGAGTTACACCAGCCCAGGATTTAGCCTGGGATTTCAAGTCATAATCAATACCCATCCCAGCTTTGCATTTCTTTTAGAAAAGAGCAGTGAATCACAGAAGTGGATGTTTGCAGAGGAAATCCTCAGCCGCAACGAAAAGATTTCTTGCTTTATCTCCCCCTCTCAAGTATTTTAGCAGACAGACAGAGGATTTTCCTCCCAGTGACAATAATAACTATGCTCATTTAAGAAAAATATGTGGAACAGGAAGACCTGCATTCCTTGCGTGAAAAACAAGAATGGTCTGTGCCAACTGCATTTTTCAGGAACAGCTCATCCACATGAAGAAATGGCTGCTGTGATAGAGTCAGGACCAGTGAGGCCTACGGTAATATGCTATATAACTGACAGATGGGAGAAGTAGAGAGAAATGTGGCTTAGTCTTTGTTTCTTCCAAAGTTTCCATTATTAATATGCCTCTTGGATTCACATTGGAATGAGTCATAGCTTCCCCGCTCCTTGCTCCTGCTGCTTTGTGTAGCAAATGTACCTTATTTCTAATTGTATTTTACCCAAATGTTTAGTTATTTTTTGTTTAAGAGACCTCTTGAAATACACCCTGACATCTTGGGTTCTTCAGGGCAATTATTTGGAAAGCTTGTCCTGCAGTTATTTAGTCACGTGCTTAACTTCATGTGTAGGTCCCTAAATGACTTATGCTTACCAAAGTGATAAGGCTTAAATGCAGTCCAGTAGTACAGACAACAGTACATATATTGGATTTTATTATCATTGTTAATTATTCTATTTTTAAAAGAGAACTCAAGGAGGGAGGGAAAAAAAAAGCTGGGAGTATTTGCTAACCTCTTCTAGAGGGGAAAAGAGTGACAAAGACACCAGCCTCACATATGAGGTAAGGAACTGCCCACATTTTACCACACCAGGCAGTTAAAACCAAGGACAACATATTTCCCACCCTCTGCCTGACCACTGCTACCTTGAGAGCAGGAGCCCATGAGTGCTTCCCAAACATCCTGAAGCCTTACCCTCCCTGGTGGCACAGGTGCAAGTGCTTCTCCTACATCCAGTAGTTTTGCTCAAGTCACCCAGGGCCATGCCAGCATAGGGCATTGCCTCCTTTAAACAAGAGTGCCATGACTCTTCCATTTCTTTCGTGCCAGATCTGCTGGGCACACTGGGCAAAATCTAAGGCAGAATAAGAGACATCAGTGCACAAAATTTTGAGAGGCAGGCATTTGTGCATGGGGTCTGTGCGCATCAGACCGCTGCCAGCATGCGGTGGGGCTCACTGCACCATGTCCACCTGGGCGAGTGGAGGAGGGCATTTGGCGCCAGCCAAAAAAGCAAACACTAAGCTGTGCCAGTCTCACAGTGTAAAAACACTCAGCTCCCTTTCGGCCATTAAAATGAATGAAGAGCAAGACTGTTTGGATAAACATCAGCCAAAAGAAACCTTGGAAGCAGTTAGAAAGCTACTGCTTCATACAATATAGACCATGTTTCCAAATACAAATATTACACTTGGCAAGGATGCTCCTTTGCTTCATGAGTTATGTTGCATTTTGTTATGTTTAAGTTTGTGCAAGAAGTATAAATAGCTGGACTGGTATTAAATGAGCTTTTCATATTTTTTTTGCAAAATATCAAAATGGTCCCAGCTCTTCATGGAACAAATACACACTATATTCTTGTGCCTGAATTTTCATTGCTAATTACAGAAAGTACCATGTAACTGAAAAACAATGTTCAAGAGCCAGACGTGAAAAATACAACTTTCCTATATGAAGTCATTTTTCAGAAAGCTGTCTAGAGAAGGACATCTGGTTCATGATATAATTTACATGGATGCGTACATGCTTATTTACCTCACAGAATAATAATTAGTTTCTACTCACACTACACTAGGACATGAAACGCCCCCTGTCCAAGCTGGGGAAGAGGTACTTAGTTTTGATCTTTGGTCGATCCCGTATTTCCCAAAATCAGCTTTAATAGGCAGTCCTGATTACAGACATATAGACACAAGACTAGACTTTCTACTGCATACATCCAACTCCTGTAGCAAACCTCAGTGACCATCCATGCCTCTCCATCTCATCATGAGAAGATGCTATAACCTTGAGGCCCACAAAGCCACTGTAAGCCTATTTCAGCTTAACTTTGGCAGAAATATACCTGGGGTTGGAGAGGAAATTCTTCAGTGAGAGAGAGCAAGTTGCTCTAGGTGGTTATTCATCCCAAACTCAAACACAACCACATACTAATCACCACAATACACTGTAGGCCAAATGGCACTTTTATTTGTTCTTCGGTAAATCTGAGTGTCTGTAAACACAAGAGCCCAGCAGGGCCCTCAGTAGTCAAATCCCCAGCTAGAAAGGTCCCAGCCATGGCCAGGACCTGACACTGCTTCTTTATCAGCACAACAGCAATGTCCACCTCGTTTAGGCAATTCATACCTGAATGGATAGGCAACTTACTTTTAAAGATGGATATAAATTGAAATACCCAACAGTGATGCAGCACTGAATGACTGTCAGATAAACCGCAGAGATGAGTTCAAATACACTGTTTATCATTGCAAAGGACTTTCAACTTCAGACAGCACAAAGGTGTGTCTATTCCCACCGAAAGGCAATATTTACTTCCATTTAAAAAAAACACTCATCAACTATTCCCAATTACTTTAGTAGTGTTACAAGACCACCATACCAATAGAGCAGACAACTGAAAAAAAAAAAGAGTATGATTAATCCTTCTGCAGCCCAGAGGTCCACAGCAAAAGCATATTGCATACTATTTACCTACAGGGGGGGTTTGAAGGGAGTGGCACGTACAAAATCCTCTGTTAAACCAAAGAGCTTTTGCTTGGGAGTGCAAGTGGTGGATGCCCACCACAAGCAACTATTATTTAATGTGTTGCGCAGGACCTCTCCATCCACTCTTCTGACCTCAGCAGTCAGGCAAGATCAACCAAGGAAAATCTCACCTGCACAAATGCCTCTGAGGCTCAGACACTGGGATAGCGTTAGGTCAAATGCTGTAGGTTAACAGTTGAAATACAAAATTAAACACAAAGCCATTTCCTCCTCTAATCCCTGACCGTTTTGCTGATGGCCAGAACCTCTCATCAGAAGCAGATGAGTGTGCATTGCAGTATTTCTTCATAAATCGCTCATTCACTATTATTCTTGTTATTTCGCCTTGAACCAATGTAGGGAAAAATATCAATCACCACTGATACAGTGGCTGATGGAACAAAGAAAGAATTACTTTTCAAAACCCCACAGAAATGTTGGTAATTTAGCTCCTGACACCACTCTATGGGAGTTGTGGTGATTTCAGGAAGTGTCTGACCAGTAATAACCATCCTATGGCAGTGTAGCCAATCTTAATTGAGAGGCCTCCATTCACCTTGTAAATCAATGGCTCCTCACCTCATTTTCAGTTCACATTTCTGGCTGTGAGAAGTAGCTTGTTTTTCAGTCAACTTGATAATCCCCAGAAAACATACTTAGAAAGAGCTGAGTTAGACTTACCCAGCTTTGTACTAATTTTCTATGAAAACAGTAACCTCCAAAACAAAGGTGTGGCACAAAGCAACCACACCGTGAATTAGAGAAGAGCCATTCTCTGCATTCATTTACTGCCGCTCCTCATTTGGAAAAAACTTGTATTTTTAACACCACAGAATTAGTACAGGGTGGTGAGCCTTAAGGTGTCATTAGGGGCTGTCAAATGAGCCAATATCACTTGTATCAGTAAGTAACCAGGGGTGTACGAGTGTTGACCAAACAAACAGAGTGAGCAGGGATGTCTTTTGAACTCCAGCACAGGTCAGTGAAGTAGGAGTCAAAAGAAACTGCCAGTTTCTCTCTGCTTTTGCACCAGACACTAGTAAAGGTACCTTGGGTCTGGACTAGTGAGATCAGTTCAGTTACCTGTTTCATTGCAGTTAAATCCATCAAAAGATCGTCCCACTCTTCAACAAGCCCCTTGCAGTAGTATCAAAGAAGAACAATGTGAAGGAGATTTGGCCTCTGGATCAATTACTCTGGTCAGCAAGACTGTCCTACAATCCAGGCAGATGGTGGCCCATCCAGAGCTGCAAAATTTATAAGCAGAGTTGCATACTTTTTAACATGTTTTGCTTGCACAGAGCCACATCGCAACAGGAGCTGGACCTGGGAGCCCTCCTGTCCAACCATGGGTGAGCAAAGAGACCTGGGCTGCAAAGCCACTTTCTGGAGGCACTGGAATGACAGGCAGACAAGCAGGTCCAGTGTGGTATGGAGGAAGAGGTACAGTCAGGCAAAACTGAATTTTACCAGTGTACAGTGTACCAGCATGCAATGCACATATAGACAAACTTGTACGAGTGGTATGAGCTCTGTGCCTGCTCATGCACAGTGACTTTGAATATTCTATTCTCAATAAAGCCCTGGAAAGTTAAATGCAAACCAGGCTTGTGACACCTGTCTGATGGTGGACTTGCCAGCTGAGCTCAATCTTCCCTGCATTTCCCCTCCTCCAAACTACCCACAAAAGCCTACCAGAATTTCTTCTAAAATTAAAATCATATTCATGCATAAAGGGAAGAAAAAGGAGAGAGACTGAGGGAAATACGCAACAACGTACACAGACCTGGCAAACACTGGTCTTTGTTTCTGCGTGGAGAATCGGACAGCCCAGCCAGGGTAAGTACCTCGCTGGTCTCTGGGCCCTCTTACAGCTATATTTATGGTAGCTGTGATTCTGCTGAAGATTTACTTTCCTATTCATACAATCTTCCCCAACTTGTTACTCCACCTTCACTCCAAATCCAAAATTGTGTATTTACTTTGAAGCCAGATCACAAGCCCTATTTCTTCTCCTTAGCTAAGATAATTTTATTTAGAAAGAATAAGACTGTAATTATGCTTTGCTTTTGGTTTTTATGCTTACTATGTACTGAAGAGGTAACACTAAAGATAGCTCTTCTCATTTTTAAAGTATAAAAAAAACCTATGGAGTTAAACATATCCAAAGGAAATATTGCTTTCACTTGCATATTTTTTACCATAAAATCTCTTTAAATTACCTACAGAACAGCTGACACTGATTTTTACACAGGCAGCAAGGACAAAGAATATGCAATGCACAGGGATTTTACTTTAGAGTCATGATCTAGAAGTTAAAAAAACAAAGTAACAAGCTACCAATTCTCTGTTGACATCCCCACTGCCATACACTTTTCTAATAAGTTACTGCCTCTGCAGATAGACTTGCCCTGAGGTTTTTCTCCTCCATTTCTTTGTTTAAAAGAAATAGGTGAAAGCACCCCTTAGCCTCCTTTGAGCACAAAGTGGATCCTCAGTCAAGAAATGGATGTGGGACTTGCATTGCCTCACGTTTACAATGATGCAAGTTGGTTGTTTTCCACAGGAGGGACGTCCTCCCGAATACATAGCCATCCCTTTGACCAGCCATGCACCCCTGGGTTGCCATCACTCCTGCACCTCTAACTGTTGCAGAAGTTTCTGCACAAGCAGAAACTGAGGAGGATTTGGAGCTTTTGCCCAAGGTGGCTCTGGAGCAGTTTACTGCAAATCTGTGCTGACCATCCCAAGTAGGCATGAGCTCTCTTACGCAGTTTGGAAGAAGTTTCCCTGCATAACTCAAAGGCATCATTCAACCAAAGCTAGACACTCACCTTTTTTCTCCTGAAAACTGTTCTTGTTTCTGTACCAGGGACATGCTTTCATTTAGGTTACTTAAGCTTAGCACCTTGTCAAAAAGCTCCCAAAAATCTTGCATTTTGCAGAGGCAGACAGTGCAATGCAAACACAGGCGCTACACAGCCGAGTCAGGGACAGGACCCACCCCCCGGGACACCTGATGGCCCCTCATGTTTCCTGCGCTTCCCTCCATCCACAGGGCCACGTGGCTCCAAACTCCAATATGTTCACAGGTTAGTGACATTTCTACAGGAAATCCCACAGAGTATTAGGCAGCCGTGATTTAGCTGGTGAGGAAGTAACGATTTATAATAACATTTGAGTCAGGTCATTAAATATGACCCTCCACTGCAAGATATTTTCTTGCAACTTATTTACCAGCAAGCTTTTCATACTTCTGCCTAGTAGCTCTTCCATAACCAAAGTCAGACCCGCTCACATTTCCCAAGCCCTGGTAGCGGTTTTTCTTCAAACTGTGAAGACATCTCAAGGCTGCTGCAAATTGGTTAGGTTAACTCAGCAAAGAGGCAGAATTCGGGGCTATCTGGAGGACATAGCTGTTTTCTCTGATCTGCACTTCACTTTGTTAGAAATACAACCCCAAAGCTTCTGAAGTGAAAGCAACCCAGTTTCAGTTTCCCCCTTTTTTGCTCATCTACAACGTACTCCACCAACTCCACTCCTCATTCTTCCAAGCTCCCAACAATCATCCAAGCACCTTCCAGAAACATACCCACAGCTGCAACTGGCATTTCTTTACAACCCAGCTTTTCAGGAAGAAGTAGTCCTGAACCCTACGGCCACAGCTATCTCAGGTTGCAGAAGTACAGAACATCCTGCACCTACTGTGGTCAAAACTCAGCAGAGCAGCCTGCCTCCCCATGTGGGGAAGCTGGAGTGAGAGAGCAGGGGGAGCAGCTTTCTTATTCCCTTCTCTTCCTTTAATTACCAGAGGAAAGTCTGCTTTAATAGCAGGGACACCAAACTGTTGTGTTGCTGCCTTAATGTTGACAGGCTGCTGGTTTGTAGTGCCAGATTTGAGACTGTCCCAGTGCTGTAACAAGGGATATATTTAAAAAGTTGCTCTTGGGGCACCAGCTAACTTCTGTTTAATTTTCCCTGTCTGACATTGCTGAATCTCTACCTCCCCTATGCCAAAGAAGGGCTACTGCTCTTCTCTGAACTCTTCAACTACATGGCCAACATGTTGCTGAGGCTGCAGGGTGGGTCCCTGCCTGCGTGTGAGCATCCAACACCCTCAGCAGTCCTGTGTCTGCTAAATACTGATGTTTTGACTAGTCCAGGGAGGATTTCTGCTAAGGACTGCTGCTTTTCCTGGGATGGCTGTACCTGCTTTTGAGCCAAGGCAACTCAAACCATGCCAGAAGGCAGTAACAGAGCACCTGGAGGTGTTCTCCTTTGCAGGGAAACCTCAAAGCCTGCTTGCCCATCTGCATCTGGGAGCAGCCATCTTCAACATGAACCTGCCTTTTCAAGTCAGAGAAATCTGGGAATTTGAAGCAATCACCACAGTTTTAATATCCTACTTTTTCCATTATGAATAAGTTATTCTCTTGTCCTTCTGAGAGGCATTTACATTTTGCAACATCACACAGCCCAATCTAAATTCCCACTGAAGTGCACAGAAGCAATCTGCCTTGCATTATATGTCAGCTCCAGGACAGGCTTCAATCTCCGAAGGACAATCACAACTGAAGATAAGCAAACAAGCTACACTGTTTTGTTTGGTTTTGCCCTTTAAGTATAATTTATCTGTGTAACTAGAACCATTCCTTCACAAATGAGGCTGGATCACATTGCATGTTGTGTTTGGTAGCATGAGAAATGAAATGTTTGCATTTATTTAGCTAGCAAATTTCTTTTGCCTTTTATGGAGGCAAAAAAAAGCCACCATCAAAAAAATCAGGATATTTACTCTCATCATAATAAATATTGCTTCCTAATATTCTGAATATCTGATGTCCCTTAAAGAAGCAACTATTAAAAAAAAAGCAGGTACTATGAATAAAGCATCATTCTGGCTTTAGGACCAGGCCACATAGAAAAGGTACCAATACTGAAGACATCCAATATTTGATATCAAGCACTGCATGCTCTGTAATCCTTTTGATACCTATATCACAAGCAGCTGGAGGGAGACAACACTTTCAAGAAAGCAGAAAATTTCTTGGAAGCAGAAACTCAAACCAATCAAGGGAAAACTATTTGCTTATGAGCATGTTTGTAACCTTAATTTTTTAAATGGCTCCAGCTTTGGACAATTACAGGCAACTGAAGCTGCCCTCGTGGATGCCAGCCTTATTCATGCCTCATGCAAGCTATGCAGCTACTCAAACACAGCCACAGAGTAGAGCCCAGCATCTATGGAGACACTAGGGAGATGACTACATTTACTGACACTCATCATTGGGCTCTAGGTCCTTAAAAACCAGAAGAGTTTGTGCTGAATTTCAACCTCCCCAAGCAAGAGTTTTCGCAAAGACTGCTTTGCTCTCAGCATATTTATGAAGCCAGGTCGGGAAGCAGCCTCGCACTCCACAGCTGGTGTGCTGATCAACCACGCAGCTGTCACAGCATTTTGCTAATGCCCCAAGCAAAACATGAAGGCTTAATTCGGAAGATGCATTCCCAACACCCCAGGGGAGAAAACACTGCAGAGGATTTATATACAGAGGTACAACTGGCTGATGCTTTGCCCAACTTGGACATGAGCCGTGCTCATCCCTTCATCCTCAAGCACGCTTGCAGCAGAGGAGCAGGAGGGGATATAGAGGAGCAAGATGTGATGTTACCACATCTGCTAGTTCCAACGCTGAAACCGTGTCAGTGGCTGTGTCACTGTCTGTGGTACCCCCCTGTGGCCAGGTCTGACATAGCAACATCAATGCCACCTGCAATGCTTCTTCACAGCGGTCTCCATGCTCTTCTTCATCTGAACCAACCACTATGCCACCTGCAATACTTCTTCACCTTTAGTGGTCTCCATGCCACAGATTCATCCATAGCATCTCCATGCCACATGTTCACTCACAGCAACCTCCAAGCCACCCATGGCACTTCTTCCTCCCCAGCGACCCCTGCACTGCCCTAAGCCCTTGGCCCCTGGTTTCTGGGTGCAGCCCTTGGCGACCACAGAGCTCCCACGGGGCCAGACCTGCTCCGCCACAGGGCCCAGCAGCCCCTGGCTCTGCTGCTCACTGGAGACTGCCCAGAGGAATGGAGCTGCCCTTTCTGCAGCTCCCAGCTGGGTGGCTTTGTAGGGATGGCTCCTGCCTCTTTCCACATCTTGTACTCCAGCTGCTCTCACAGCTCCCTTCTGGCTGTCTGTGCACAGTGGGTAAGGCCTGTGAGCCCCTCACAGCCATCCTGCACTGCCAGCCACCTCCACCTCCGTGTCCAACAAGTACAGCCCCTGTCAGCACTTGGCAGGCTGCTGCTGGCTGCAGGTGACATGGCAAGTCTGGGCTGGGGAATGAAAGGAAATGGTGTGAGGACACAAGGTGCTGAGGGTTTCCCTCCTCATCTCTGCCTACATCTGCAGCATGCTCAGCAGACACGTGGCACTCCTGATTTCAGAGAATGTTGAAGACACAGGGAGCCCATGGATGCAGCAGTTTTACCCAGCAGGGTTGAGAGGCAGGCAGCTGGTGCACCAGGCCTCATGTCCATCATTTCTCTTCACAGTCCAAGCAGAAAGGCTATTCTTCCTGGTGAGGGGGGGGGGGGGGGGTTTTTTGAGGCTTTTTTTTTTTATATGGTAATGTGATGCCAACAGATGGAGCTGTTCAGAGATGGCTTACTTTGGCAGAGCACAGAGGAAGCAGCAGACAAGCATGGAATTCTAATTATTAAACATAATGAGAGATGAATCATCTCCAAGGAGGAGACAAACTATTTGCTATGCTAAAGTGAAAAATAAGTCAACAAAGCTATAGCCCAGAATGGGGGAATCCCAGGATTTCTCTATCTCTGCATGTGACAATGTTCTGACCCAGGCGAGCGGAAGGGCTCATAACATCCCTTCAGCAGAGGGTTGAAGCCTCACAGGCCTGTGCTGGACTCACATCATCACTCACAAGAGCTTCAAATCAATAGGATACATCATGCAGGACTTCCTCCTTACCCCCAGCCTAATCCCAGACTTCCAATGCCAGGACACATCAGTATATCAGAGCTTCCCCCCCATCATCTCGTTGGAGCTGGACTACAGTCCTCAATCCTCTTCCCTAAACTGAGGCCACAAGCACAACATGAAGCCTCCACATTTCACCAGCAACCAGGGATGTGTTACAGGCTATCAGGAGGACAGGAAAGAAGAAAGAGTAAACAACAGGTGACCCTTCTTGGATTTGGATTTGCGCATGTGTGTGTATGGATGGTGAATCTGGGAGCTGCATTGTTTCATCAGAGAACAAACCAGGAGGAAAAATCCACTGTGAAGTGTTATTGCATTTCTTTTTTTTTCCTGGCAAGATGGACTGAAACAAAATTTATTTGCTATCCTTATTAGCACATGACTAACAAAGAGCAAGGTCTTGCAGCCTGTCTTCCAAAGAAATACAAATAATTAGAACATTTGAGATGAGGAGGAGAGGGTCAGCTCTCATTTGAAAGACACTTGCCTTTTGGTTATTTTCCGGTAAGGAGATGTAGTTACCAGCCAGGGGAACAGGGCTTGTGTCTTCTTTCTGGCCACATGAAAGGTTTCAGCAAAGAAGAAACAAATGATTATGTGGTATTTCTGTTATAAGCCCTGTTCCAAAAAGCCACTGTATCTACTTTTATATAATGGATACAGGATTTCTTATGGCAAAATTACCTCAACATTGCATTCTTAGCAAAAGGACTGTATGTGCACTAATGGAGGGAGATCTTTGATGGAGAATTTGCAGGGCAGAAAAAACAAACTGCATCAGTACAGAAAGCAGATATGGATCCTTTGTCACCTTCACCAGCTCCACTGTTGCCAGCAGGGGTGCACTGGCTTTTTCAGGTGATATTCACTGTAAGCCTAGCACTACATTATTGTGCTGGTAATTTTTATAAGTTGTGAAAAATCTGAGAAATAAAAAAGGTAAACAAACTGGTGAAAATGAAAAAAAGAAAAAACTTTTGCACCAACCTAAAAGGTTCGTAATTGTTAATTGAGCTGTTCTGTAATCACTGGAACAAACAATGCCTGGTTTCTTCCAGATTTGTGCCAGCTGGAGCTCACAGTAACCTACATTTTAGCCCAAACTTGGAAAAAAATCCTGTATAAAGGCTTTTTCCTGCGTGGATCCCCAAGAGGCTCATTAGCCTCCTTTCAATTCAGAAACTTACTATAGATCTTTATTCTTTCTAGCCACATACATTAATTTAACTGGGTAAGTGCAATTGTTTACCCTGTTAATAGCATTTAACTGAGCAAGTGATGCCATTGGGGGAAGAGAAGAAAGAGGAACAGAGAAGAGTGGAGCTAACAGGACAGAGATGGACATACATAAAGACAGCACAATGTACATATAAACCTGATTTACATGAGTACACTACCGTGAAAAAACCCACACCTAGGATTTCCAAACGAAGAGGTAATAACACTTACTAGCCAGCCTGGCCACCATTATTACTAAAAAACTATTAAAATATTGCTTACGAAGAATACTCTTTGACTTATTTTAAATGGGGGCTTCAAGGGTTTTCTCAGGCACCAAATTATTCTGCTGACCCTTAACAGTAATTCACTGCTAGAAGGGGCAACTGCAGAGTGGTGGAAACTGGTACTCCTAGTACCATGACTGCAAATAATCATACTGTAGCATTCAGAAAGCACGCTGAAGAAACTGTGACTTTTCCTTTGGGCAGGGTTTAGGCAAAGTGAGTGGTACAGTTCAGTTCTGGGATTAAAAATTCAACAGGTCTTGTTTTCTTCATTACCTCTGCAGGAGAGGTAAAAGGAAGGCTTTACCTCTTTGTGTGCATCATTTATAAGACCACCTAACAGGTCTGTGGCTCATTCGATTGCAATTAAATAGACGAAGGACTAGAATTTGAACTAGGTTGAAGACAAAGAACGGGGGGGTGTTGAAAACCTACCCCATTTCATCAGTCACCTGAACACTTTTGGGTGCCACTTCCCTGCAGGGTTAGTCCCTACCAACTACCTTATCTGGGCTTGTCATGCCCACAGAAGTTAAAGCATCTTTGTTTTAAATAAGTTTATGTGACTTTAGAGATAACTAAAGTGAAAAAACTTTTACTCCAGCAAGTTAAAAAAAGCATCTTAGTTTCAAAATTGAAAACAAAATAGAAAAGTACCAGGAGAAGAAAACAGCATTAGCTCATACCTGAACTTAAAACTCTGAGTCACACTTTGGACAACAGGATAATTCAGTTGCCTTCTACCCCTTGTATATTGTTTTTAACAGTGAACTTGACCCTGGGTTTCTGTTCACCATTTATAGTTGGGAGTTTCCTTACTTTTGAGTTCTCTTCTAATTTAGGTACCTGCCTTATGTTGGTCAAGATTCTTGAAACTTAACTGGGAATAACTTTTTTTTTTTTGATGTGCAAAGACGACACTTAAAATCATGCTTTTTCTATCCATTCATCCTTTTCCCTGAGGAATGAACCGGACTGCAGTTCTCAAATTGTAACATTTGCAAATCATGTATTGTAAAGCATTTTCTGCTGTGCCATGGCATTGTTCGTCTTTTGGTTTTGCTAATTTTCTTTCATGGACATTACATGACACATTAATACAACAAACATGGGGTTTGAAAAAATCTCCTCAGACACACACAGTATTAGTTTCAAAGGCCATCATGTCACAATATTGACTGTTAATTACCTCAAGACTCTTATCTCCCCAGAAAAGTTCACTGCCTTTCAAAAGGGCTAACCTCCAAACTTTCAAAACGGTTTCTTCATCGGATTGAGAGTTGCACTTAACCAGAGTTGATTCCTGTAAAATTTGACAAATGCAATTTTATAAACATGGTGAATTTTTCACAACAACATACATGATGCATTGTAGCAGTTATTTCCAGAGATGGACTGGAAGCAATAAGAGCAACATCCAACAAGATGAATAATCACAGTGAGCGCAATGAGGGGGGTGGTTTTGTTTTATACCTAATCTGATTTAACATCAGCCAAAAGCAGGTTATCCCATCCTCCCTATCCCTCTTCCAGATATGCACTCCTGTGTTTCATTTACATTAACTCTAACAATCATGCAGCTGCTGGGCACAAAAAATCAGTTCACTGGCCCAAAAGAAAACTAACCTACCAGAAAACAAATCTGCTAAGATTTAAATTTGATTTTAGTCCTGAAGGGAGTCCTGGGTGCAATTGTAATTGATAGCTGCAGTGCATTAGTCTCAGCCAGCTGCTAGCACCCACCCAGCTGCTCTCTCCCTCCTCCTCCTCCAATGGACAGCAGGGGGAGAAATTAAGATGGAAAAGCTCATGGATCAAGATAAAGACAGGGAGCTCACCTGCCAAGTGTCATCACAGGCAAAACAGACTTGACTTTGGGAAAATTAATTTATTGCCAACTAAAATACGTTTGGCTAGTGACATATAAAGGCATATTAAAACACCACCTTCTCACACACCCTCTTTCCTAGGCTCAGTGTCACCCCCTCACCTCCAAATTCTCCACCCACTCCTGCAAGAGGGGCTTGCAGAGCTGTTTCTCACTTTTTTTTTTTCCCCTCCTCACTCCTGGCTGCCAGGTGCTGTTTTGTTCCTCTCTTAAATCAGCTTCCCCCAAGGTGCCGCTGGCATTGTGGAGGGGTTGGGCTGCACCCTGTGCTGGGGCTGTGGAACCTCATGTCTCCTTCCAGCCCCCCTGCTAGCACCTTGACACCAGCACACAATACAGTACCAGAGACAAAGGAGCTTACTTTTAGCCACAAAAAGTAAAGCAGCAACATTTTGAAATATGGACAATTTTATCTCAAGTTTAAATCCAATCTCCTCTGGCCCATGGGCAGCAGGCCCAGGAGATTTCCAGCAAGGTGTCACACTGCCCAGCTGTATCAGTCAGATAACTCATTTAAAAAACCCCACAATTCTAAAAAATATGTTTAACAAGATTTCTATCACAGGTACAGTACCTAAAGATGTTACAATCCAGGTGGGTATAATGATTTATTGGCACTTAACCTTGAATGCAGTGGTTTTCCACAGGTGAGTTGTGTCAGGGAAAACCAAAATCCTTGCTCACATTTGTGCTGTGATGGTATGTACTCTATACCATTCAAACACACCTGAAGTGAAACCAGGGCTGTAGAAATTCTTACCTTTAGGAAAAGTTTAAATTATAAAACTATGCTGAGAGTCCTTGGCTAGCGAAGACTCCTTTTGCAGCAGTCATTGCCTGACCGCATCAGGTTATTTGCCCGGAGGAGCCTATGGTTTGGTTTTCAAGCCTTGCACACCAACCCGATATTCCCAGATAATAAAAAAAATAAGCATGAGTCAAAATATCTCACATCATCCCATTTCTGAAGTCTCCAGCATTGACATTAAGGGAATCATAACATTTGAGTCGTCTAAGAGAAATACCTTCAAGAGTGATGTCCTGGGTCCACCAAAGCTGACATCCAGGTGACCTTGCTGGGGACAGGATCTCATCTCAAACACTTGCCTACATGCAAATTCATATGTGCTAACATATAACAGTTTTCTTCTTGTAAGTACCTTCGGTAAAAAGTCAGCTCCATACCTGGTTTGTGCTCCGCACCTTGCTTGTGATTCTCAAGACAAGAAAATCCTTTTGTTCCTTTTCCTCTACCCAGACAGGAGAAGGAAAAGTTGGACGATGAAAAGGCACCCTGCTCAATTTCAAACAATGATTCTTAAGTAGCTCACTGAAGAAGCCTGGATTTTTTGACAGGAAAACACACCACCAAAAAATAAAACAAACGAACCAAACCTTGACTGGAATGTTACAGACACAAAAGCAAAGTAAAAGCAAAACATCTTATCTGCTGTTTGAGTTATGATTTTATATATATGTATGCACACAAATAAAATTTTGAGATAGTGTAGGGGAAAAAAATCATATGCTGAAATCCAAATCTGCATAAAGAGATGTCAAGCAAGTAAGGGGAAGAAACAATTTATCAATTCACATTTTACAAGCCATTCTGCCATGCTTATTCCACGGAAGAAGCCGACACTGAAAAAGCACTTTTAGGATGAAAGCAGGCTAACACTGCTACTTTAGCTTTTCCAAAAACAAGGCCGTTTTCAAGTGTGGGTGTGTACAAGACCATACACATGATCTTCAATTTTCCCACTCACTACATGGTGTAGCATCCACACAGTCATTTAACACTGCATGTCAGAGCAATTTTAATGGCTGTGAAAACACAATTTCTTTGCTGCAACATTTCTGAAGTGGATACTTCATTTCATCAGACCGTGAGTGTATCACTGAGGATCCTGTCTGATATCTCAGCACAAACTATTTTAAGACAGATGCATTCCACTTTTTTGTTTCTGCAACCTGGGAAGCTCCTGTTTCATACTATTTACGGAACTGTATAGAAGTATCTTCAACTACAGGACTACAGTGATGTCACAATTGAAAAACTACACCAAGATGACAGTATCTCAATGTGTGCTGCAACGTAAGAGTGAAAATGAACTCAGGCTATTAAAAAAATTTATTAAGGTTTTTTTCCCATGAAAGATTGGTACTACAATCAATATAACCATGTAATCAGTCAAGTATGTCTGTTATAGGCAGGCACAGCATTACAAAACAGGCAAGTACAATGCCTGATTAAGCAAATACAGTCTGAATATCTATTCATCCACTATTTGTGAAAACAGAATTATCAAATATCCACCAGGGAAAAAGATGAACTATTTTAGTTTCTCTTTGGCATACTTATCAGGACAATGAATTAATTACAAGTCTTCTATTGCTGCCAGTGCTGTGAAGAAAAAGGTACTGAATGGAAGATTGTGTGTCAGAACTCACTTTTAGGACTGAGGTGATCTGGCTAACATACCAGAACTGGCGACAAATGACAGTTTGGCTGCCAATGCTTCACAAGATGGACAAGGATTACATTGTTTTATAATGCAATTTTGTTGAAGGTATAAAAAGAATTACAGTAAATTTATGCAAAGTACATATATATTACACAGTTATATAAATACCCATGCTGTGGCTGGACTTCAGGAAGTTGCTTTATCAATAAGCTAGTATCAGACCTTCTAACATCCATTTAATACACATTGCACTTCTCATCCAGTAATATGTTCATTTCTGTACCTCTCAAAAATAGATTTAAAACCAAAGCGAAGAATATTGAATCTTTCCATAAACTTTGTTTTCTTATTTACACTGTAATATTCCAGTAATCATAAAGACTGCATTACGATACATTATCTTCATATAGCTTTTTGTAATACATACAGCTTGAGCTATTAACATCTTAGTTTGGGAACAGAGATATGACCTATAAGACTATTTAAAAACAATTCTAGCCTTAATTTTGCTCTAGTTTGTTTCACTGAAACCATTCTTTGACAAAAAAGGTCCTCCTTATTGGGGAGGGAAAAAACAACCCATGTTTAAACCACCTCTGGATTTCCTTAAACCACTGAGAAACTTTGAAACCATAATAATTTTTGCATAATTAGAAAGCCACTTCAAAGGCTTGTTACTTTTAAATTTAGAACATGAATGACAATTGTGACCACATCTTTAAAATAATTTTTTGTTGAACTTTTGGTTGTTTTTCAAACCTAAAACAATGAAAAGGCAATCATTAATCATACATGATCTTTCCACAACTGGGAAGAGTTCCTATTTTATTAGGGAAAAACGAACATGCACACACCCCCATTCACAGAGTGAGAACTAACTACAGCAGCACTTGTCTCAAGTTATGGTGCACATGGTTGCAATATGGGGTATAAAACAAGAGTAAAATTTCCCACATCTGATAAACACAAAAAACTTTTTGTACAATAAGTCATTCACATTCTTTGCAATGCAGTGAGGAATCAACTGTTCAGCTTTCTGGACTCTCCAGCCGGCAAACTCCTCCTTCTATTGCCACAGACTGTCCCGCCACAGCTCCAGGAGGAAGTCTTGAAATGTGAGTCTGTGGAAAAGTCAATAGAGTACTATCGAGTGAGAAGAAAGGCAAAATTACGCAGGACAAAACAAGCTTGTGAGTATTGAACAGTTAAGCTGTTCCATCACTCAAGTCTGAGGGCAAACAACAAAGCAACTTGAAAAGCTGCAAACAACCAGGATTCTTTTTTGTTTGCATTAATGTTTAGCACATGAAGAGAAGGGCCATGACAGATGTGTAGAAAAGGTAAACTGGATGACCCAGTGCATTGAAAGAAGAAGAAAAATATCCAGCATGAAGTCAAAAGAAAAATAACTGTGGCATTCCATGGTTTATAGTGCTATTTCTTAGGGAGATTCAAAAAAGTTTATTACTGCATACAGAAGTATACCTTACAGAAATCTTAGACACAATAAACTATCTGACACAGATAAACAAACACTTCAGAGCATAAGGCAACTGTGATGATCAGGATGCAAAGAAGAAATGTCTCTGCATAAAATACCTACTCATCCACCTAAAAAAACCCAAAGGCTTCATCTTAAAATATTTGTTGCCAACTGTCAAATAGACCCAAAGAGCAATTGTGTTTCTGTCAACAGGCATCTTTTCCATGGAGAAGTTTTAAAAGCAGGCCCTTGAGATGGCTCTGTAATATTTAATCCAGAAAATAAAAGCCAGAAAGCAGGCATGGGTGTTTGCTTACACAAAACATCAGCTTATAACTCTATTGTAACTCAGCAACACTAAAAGAAAAATCTGTTAAAGATCCTTTATATTCTGAGGTGCATTTTATTACCAATGGGCAAAAGCATTCACTTGTGAAAAGATATTTTGCCTTACTGTTAAAAGTAATCACTTCCCCCCCCCTTGTACATGTTTCTATAGTGTGAAAACTGCTTATGTTTCCATCCACACTATCAATTTTGAGCTACAGCAAGAGCCATTTACAGATATATTGTTTGTTTTCATGTAGGGCCAAGTGGCTAAAGCCATGTTTAAACAGAACAACAAAAGGAGTTGGAAAACAGTAAAGTTTGTAGAAACATGCTTCTTACTTTCAGAGCTGCTGAGTGGGCTATGGTAAAATACAAAAAAGTGCCTTAGTGGAACTCCAAAATGCAAAAGGGCTGCTAACTGCATTTCCACAGGCTTGAGGCAGAAAGTGGCAATGGCAGGGACTCACCAGCTCAAGCTATGCTCCAGCCATCCCTCCCACAGGAGCAAGAGCGCTGGCCTTCATTCCCCTCATGAGTTAAAGGTTTCACCAAGTGATCCATTAATGCTCAGACAACATAATACTTCAACAATTATTAAATTAGGAACTAGAAATTATTCCTCCTACAATATAAAGCTTAAAACATAAGAGTTCCTGGCATTTTGAAATGACAGCTTCCTGTAAATGGAGCCAATTACATATTTAAGCTTTTGTACATACATTATCCCATTTTAAAAAGTTATTTTAGACTGTAACCACAATTCATTGCATTGAAGAGACTTTTTGTATCTCAGAGGCTGCTGCTTTTAATTCCTTTCTTGATAAGGGTTATCCTAGTGTCTGCTCTTAGGTGGTCTTGTTTTCAGTTAAATTACAGAATGCCATTTAATTAAAAACATTTAAACGTTTTCATTTTACTGCTAAAACTTTGATCTCTGGCCTTCCTGCTTGATATATTAACATCTTCCTTCTTTCAGAACAATTTTGGTTACAACTGTGATTTACCACTTCAAGAAGAAAAGATTCTTTTCAAATCTGTTACAGTTTCCCCCAAAATATAACTGACAATTTTTGGAAATGTTATTTCAAAAGTTTAAAGGGGGAAAAAAAGGAAGAAAAAAGTGGAAGGATATTTTTTATTTTATGACCACCAGGCCCAAGACATTTTTCCAGGTCTGTGAAAATTTCTAAATAAAATGTGGGATAGGATGACAGTGTAAAAGCAGCATTGTTCAACAGGCACAGGAGCAAATTTCCTCAGTAGAAGAATGCCACGGACTGTTTAGTAAGATACTGCAATCAAAGCCAGCTAGTGATCTGCTCTAAGGCAGACATTTATAAATGAGACTGCTTATACAGTGATCAGTCAGAATTATCAGTGGATCATTGTAGCAATACAATGACAGACCCTTATGTAATTGCAGGAGCAAAATGCAAGGCTTTATTGAATCCACATGAAATTAATAGATCCTGTTATTTTAAAAAGTTACTTAAGCAAAATATCCTAATAAGTTTTTAAGCTAGGAAAGGAATATACACAAGGGGGGGTAAGCAGATAGTCAATATCTATCAATACATTCTCAAGCAGCTATGCTTAAATAGCTGTCCAAAACACAATTCCTATACAAAACCTCATTTCCTATGAAAGGAAAAACGCGTTTCCCATACAAAAGACCTCAAAGCACTACACACTGGCATCTGCACATTTCCATTTACAGAAATGCCCAAACCACGTTTAACAAAACTTTTCTTAAAGCCTTTACTTGCATCCTGTTTATTTGCATACTTCATATGACGGAGCAAATACAGATGCTGCTTTACACTGACTACTACTTATTACTTTCACCAATGGCTGCCTTATGTAGAACAAAAACGAGGCAGATCTAAGGATGATAGTGTTTAAAATATATTACCTAATAAGTAATATGAAAGGATAACATTGCCATGTCAAGACAACTTCAGATAAACTCCCAAGTGAATTCTTAAAATTGTATCTCCCTTGTTCTTAGCCATAAGAACAAACTCTAGTGAACAAAAAGAAAGATCAAAGAACATTTAATATTTTTAAATGCAACCACAGAACTTATTTGTATAGTTTGTTACATTTTTATATTCCAACATCATATTTTACATGAAGTCCAGATTGTACAGTGGATTAGGTTTAGATTTTAAAAACAAAAATAAAAAGCAAACAAAAACAGAACACTGGAAAGCTTTTAATTGAATTTGATTAGTAGGTCAGCTTTACAAGTTGAATGAACCCACATCTGGTGGAAATTGTGCCTAGGAGCACAAAAACAGGAAAAGAAAAAGTTTTCCTGAATTAATCATCCACTCAGCTTCATGGAAGCCTCTCTGAGGAAATCATATACCAAGGGAAGGTAGATTAAGAATGACAGGGCTGTCCATATCTTCAGCTCCATAAATAGTAATTTTGCTATCCCTGAGAATATTCTGATTTGATTTGCTTTCCTAGAGAAAAGTAAGGACCTAGTAGGAACAGGGGTCCTGAAAACTAGGAAACCAATTATTCACCACAGATCTTGGCCTGCAGCTTAAAGGAGGAACCTTGTGCCCACAGTTCAAAAGGAAAAAAGGTAAATGCACGATTAAATAGTTGATTTTGCTTCCCACCTCTCCATAAAGCACAAACAAGCTAGTCAGCATTCGGACACTGATTCTTGCTCCCTGTGCTTGCCATCCAAACACACAGCATTTCCCTCTTTCCCTCCAAACCAAACCAAAACAACAGAGCAAACAACTGCCCTTACCCCAGTGCCGCAGACACTGTCCACGGAATGTTACTGTCTCTGGGTCACTATGGTGCACACACTGAAAAGTCCCCCACTACCCTTCAAGTCCAAAACTAACATGTCTTTCTGCCTTGGAATAAGCATTAACTGTTACAGGGATAATATAATGTTTCATCATTTTGTCAAACACTTGATATACTTTTCAAGTTACATAAATTCTTAGTATACCTTTAAAAAAATAGTATAAGTTGCACCAAGACTTTCTTTACTTTGTGTCTCTCAAAGATTCTGAAACAACCTTGAGAACAATTAATATAAAAAAGATCTTTTTTTAGTCTTTAAGGAACTAGTCTTCTCCTTTTATTCACATAAAAGTATCCATTTGCCACAATAGCTTCTGGGTTTTTTTTTCTTTTTGTTAAAAGCATAAATACAATGTAAAGTGACTATGAAGTTTAAGCCAAAAGACAGACAGCGCTGCATGAGAAAACTGAAGTCAAACACTGCCAAGAGGATGGAGTACAACTACTGGATGGCAGCACATTCAGTCATTAAGCAAATCTAGGGAGTACTTCACATGTTTACCTTTCTTATTACAGGATGTGCTTTGGACAGAATAAGTTATAAAACAAACTTTTTCCATTCATTACCCTGTTGAGGCGAAATATAATGAAAGACCAAGGACATCATATACTTAATGGAATTGCCTTCTACCACCTTACTGCTTCAAGAAATGTTACCTCCAAACCCATATATTCCTTAGAAATTCTGAATCATTCATATGTTTACAAGCTTTATAGCTGGGTATACGCTTCCACCATGAGAACCATCTGGCCACCTAGTCTCAATTTATTTTCTAGGCAGTAATAGCCCATTTTGGCAGCCATAGCCATGCTCTGCTGCACTGCCTCCTGGGAAGCCTTCCTCCAACATGGTTTGAATGTACACCTGCCATATGACAGGAGAAGGTGCCCCACAAAATACTGGCAACTGGTGCTACCAGAATATCCCATGTGCAACTTGTTTGGTGAAATTGTAAAAAAAGAAAAAGGGGGCGGGGGAACTCCAGAATGATTGTTCTTGTGGGCAAAAGACAGACATACTGATCATGTGCTTCTGGCTCTCAGGCACTGAAAATACCGATTCTACATACAGGTTGCTTAGGAAGCTAAGGGTTTTCCCAAGCTCAAATGCATTCTGTGGCCTAGATATGTTACTATACACTATTTATGTGTCTAAAAACGTTAGTATAATGCATTAGAAAAAAAATCCAATTTTACAACTAAAGCATTTTCACGTGTATTTAGACAGTCCAAAGCCATGTACTAACCAATCATCTATTCAGTTCAGCAACCCATGCTTTTCTAGAGGTATTCTAAAATACTGTCATATATCTTAAAATGGGATTTTTACCATTCTGAATTGCAGGAGCTAAGTAAGGTTATTGCATTTGTATTTGCATACCTGGATACAAAATCCTGTCTTCTCTGCTCCATTCTAAAATGTGTCAGTCAAATATGGGGAGAGTTCCAGAACTACTGGCTTTATACAAGAACTCAACCCAAAAAACTGAACTTATCTCCCCATCTCAGAGCCCGTAACTTCCATGAAGGTCTACGAGACAAATATTTTAACTGGTATCTTAGCACTGAAGGTTATGTCCAACAAATAAAAATGCCTTATTTTTATGAGAGAACTGGATGTTCTAATATATGCAAAGAGTTCTTTTAAAGTGAAAATTTCTGACTGATTCCTCAGTCTCCAGACAAGAATCCAGATTAAAGAAAAAAAAAAGTGTAACAGTGACATATACTTTTCCTGTCTCATAAAGTTAAAAGACAGTCTATGTAGTCTGAAATGAATGACTGAATTATTTGACTTAGTATTTCTGTTAACTAAACAGGCTCAGTAAATTTTTCCACTACTAATTTTCCAATTAGAATTAAGATTCTTCCAAGATGTATTTATTCACCCGACAAGCACTGGATAACTGCCCTTCTCCTGACAAAGGGCTTTCACAGACCTCTCACTCACAAAATGAAATACAGAAGCCCATCAACAGAAAAATCAACAACAATCACTACAATCAATGTTTGTCATATGTATCACTTCAAACAGAGGGAAGTAATTTTTGCTAAATATTACAGTGTCAGTAAAGGAGAATAAATCTGATTACGACACCTAACATCTCAACAGGAAAAGTGAACTGGAAATGGTCTCCCTGTCCACTACGTTTCCTCATATTGGAAAATGAAATTAACTGTCAAAGATAAAGTTTCTGTTGGCATATTGCAGCCATACCATTTGGTGTAGACAGGAATTGTTGCTGAGGATGTTTTCAAACACGGCAATACGCAACACACTCCACTACTGTTACCTCATATCTTGCAAAGCGACTTGAATTTGGTTAATTAGAAAATGGAAATAGCAGCATATGTAGCTTTGCAATATTAAAACCTGCCATAACATGAAGTTTAGTAATTCATGTTATAAGAACTGAATATCTGCCAAAGAGAGATTTAATCTGGCAACTAAATTGGATTACATTCAATATTACAACTACATTTTTAGAAATTCATTTCCTAGGTCATCTAGCTCTTACAAAAAAATGAAACCTGTGAAGCTGAACTACAAGCATATCTCAAAAGTACTGCAACATTCACAATAATGGCAAAAGTTAGCAATGTTTAGACACAGATCATATGGTGAATTTATACCTACTAGGAAACATACTGAGTTGACAATTTTTCAAAAACCATACACATTGCACAGGATCAAAACTGCACTTTGTTGATCTTGAGATTGGATTTTTCACTGTAAAGAAAGCACTCAGAGTTCAAACACTACTGAAAACATAGCGAAGTACCACCTATCTTCAAGCAAAAACATCATCTACCACCACCAACTCTAAATCACTAAGATAATACAAGAAACACAGGAGATCCAGGAAAACAGATGATCTGTGGCACATCCTGCCCGCTTACACTTTATATACACAGAATCCATGGGCCTCGAGTGAATAAATACTCTGCAGACCCTGCCTGAGATAAAAGCACTCCTGCTTGATTATGCACAGATACACACTGAACCAAAGAAAGGCTGCCTACCCATAACCAGAGCCTTCAAGAGATGCAGTTAGTATCTGAATTCACATTGCAGACATACACTGCACTGTCATTTGAGATTGAAGAAATCCTTTTCCTTTACGGTGTTCTCCATTGGGCAAGTAGACAAGAAACAAGAAAACATGAAGACTGTCTAAGAGGAGTCAATTAACCTGTAACCCACCACTAACCTCCTTTACTTCCTGTTCTCCATTTACATCTAAAATTACATTACGAGTGAATTCAAGGAGGTTTTTTCTCCCCCTCCAAAATTACATTGCAGAAAGTCTCAAAGTCCTCCACACAAACTGCTCTACCAAATGCTACAACCACCATTAAGACCTCAAACATTTCACATCACCTGTGACAGTATGGACAGAGTCCCAAGAAGCAACACTCATCATCAGACTAGAGCTATTCTTACAATAGTGACAACACAATTGCTTAAGCTCTCAGAATGTAACCTAATCAGTTCAGGGAAATTGGAACTGGTTAATTGAAAGCTGCCAGAGTATGCTGAAAGAGGTCACAGCTCTGGTAACAGGATGACCTTCTTAGCTGATGCTATGACCAGCTGTTGGATATATTATGGATCTATTAAAAAAACATCTGGAAGGTTATTCTGAAGACTAGTGTCTCAGAAAGAGAAGAAAGTTTGGGTAGGAAATCTAAAAGAGCTAACTGCTTATCAATGATCTTGAATTCATATCAAGTAATTCATGAGTCAACATCACAATAACAAAAAACATACCTCTCCTCAGTCTATGAAGATATTTAATCTCCCAGTACTTCAGTCTAGAAGTCTTAATCTTTGCCGATGCAGCAATTACTGCTACAGAAGAAGCCAGGTAAGTGCAGAGGAAGTCCACAGACGAATATTTTCTATCTGTTCTCATGGCTGCAGCCAGAAACTTCCACAGCAGTCTAGAATATTCTAACAGCTAGAAATAGTTGAGCATCAGCTTATGCGACAATTCTACCATGGCAGTGCCGCAACTTGCTTCAGGAGATCTTGGGAAGTCCATTCATCTTCCCAAAGAATGGGCCTAATGTTGAAACAATCTGTCATCGTATTGCTTCAGGAAGGCAGTCTGGCACTGGCAACTTCTGAAACAGAATGTACCTGTCCCTTAAGCTCATCATAGCTGAGGCTCCCAAGCACCAGCCTGCATAAGTGGTAGAAATTAGTTCCAAGAAGCATATCACAGTCAAAGCTGTTCAGATGAAAAGCTTATTTCCTTCCACATCTAATATGTGACCAACACAGGCACCAAGTAATTCTAAAACTGCTCATGTTAAGAGGGATGACAAGAAACAAAGTACAGTTGAACCAGCAAGGACATGGTTTGTTCAGCTGCTTGTGGCAGCGGTGTAAGGGTTCAAGGGCATAAGAATCAGAAAGAAGTCAATGAGATACCCACTATGCAGGCAGTGAAGATATCACCAGTGCTATCAGTGGTGGTGGAGCTGAAATACTTTTTCAGCACTGAAAGCATGCTAAAGGCAAGTAATAGGACATGCAACCAGAAATTACTGTGTCAGCAATAAGATGTGAACTTCGTTTTTCTGGCAAGCCTCCACAGTATTTTTAAGGTAACATTCAACCAAACATTTTAAACCAAGGTTCAACAGGAAACAGTGACTTTCCCAGGCAACTGGTTTTCCAAATAAAGACCAGACACCTTTCCAGAAAGGATGCTTTAAACCAAACAATTATTAGTCACAGTGCAAAATTGTTCCACAGCTCTTGCAGGTCAGCCATTTTATACATTTACGCTGGCAAGTTAGCATTCAGGCAGTCCAGTTTGGAGATGAGTGGCCAGCTGCAGAACACAGCCTTTTTAAAATCAGGACGAAATAAACCCCTGTTGAAAGGATACTTCCAAATCAGTACTTGGAGAGCTCACAGTGCTAAAGCCAGAAGCACCAGCAGGTCAGGATGTACAAACCACTTCAAGTCTCCAGCCCCACTTCCTGCTCACTGTTGAGGAATTGCTGATAGTTAATTGGTATGTTTCCATCTGTCAAGCATATCAGTGTCTGCAGGTGAGCTGGTATCTAGCTTACATGTGTCTAAGTGTTTGCCTTGTAAGAAAGGCCTCCTAAATCTCCACAATCTTCATCTGGAGTTCAGAACCACTATTTGCTAGGTCCTATTATGGAAAGCATTACCTTCCAATGCAGAAAGAAACACACTAGGATTATAAAGCAGGATCCTTTTTTTCCTTAGTAGGTACTCCTTTACATAATTATTTTAATATTTGTCTAACTCGTAACGGTAGACACTTAAAAACCTTCTCACTTTCTAAAAGTCTTGCTATAAAAACATGTTTTCATGTTCATTAAGTTGAACCAGCCCAAAATCAGCCAGTGTGGCAGCCCCTCAGTTTTAGAATAGAACTTAAGTCCTAGACTGATGGAAGAAATAAAAACTAAAGCTCTTTACCACCCTAGAAAAACAGGAAAGCAAGATGTTTCCTTACAAGCCGCTGTCTGATCATTTTGCTATGGTACTCATAAACAAGTGCTATTTTATACTTTTATGACTCCTTATACCATTATTCTTTCATGGCAAGCACTCAAAATTAATTGTACCAAACCAGTTACTTTAATAAAGAGAAGGTTTTTGTTTTAAAACTTGCAATACATTGTGTTCTATTTCAAGCCCAGCTTTCCATCTATAACTCAGCTCTAGCTGTAGCAGAATAAAATTCCAGCTTTTATGACAGAAGACTTTTTTTGATCAATAGAAGTCAGCAGCTAAAGCATTTGTGGTTTTTCTCTGGAAAGTATTTGTGGCCACAGACTTAAAGGAGGAAGAAAGGGAGGGGGATTAACTCTTCAATGAAGGTCAAAAACATAATTTAAAAGTGAACCAAGAGCAGCAGCTGTGTCTGTCAGCACAATCAAGATTACCAGCTGGAGAATTTACCAGCAGTATGAAAACAATGCACACCAGATGTCAAATGTTGCAACTGTGAGCAGGAAAACATCTCTGGGCATGGCACTGTCATAATAGTACTAATTACCAGACAGATTTCATATTTAGCATTTATTTATTAATTAGACACTACCAGAAAAAGAAAATTGAGCCTTGCAGTGTAAGCCAGAGGCAGGTGTGCACACTTGAATAATTTAACATCACACATTCTAATAATTATCCTTCCTTCACTGCAAACGCAATATAGTGATTTTAAAAGTAACTAGCAAATACTTGAACATCTGCAGCTGAGCTTGCTTTAGTTTCACTCAGTTCAGTCTGAGCTTTCAGCTTGAGTTTGGATTCTTTTCTAATAAATCTGAAATAAATATTAAGAAAACAAGTAAAACCACACTCTATTCCATGGATCATTAACTGGAAAGAACTCTACATAAGTTATGAAAGCAAGCACTTCACTAACACCTCTACCAGCACTTCCTTCACCAGCTGCTTTTTATTCTCTTTCTCCTTCTGGGGCATTCTTGTCTTTTTTTCCTATATATTTTCCTCCTTGACGATGAACTCATCGATTCCCAATGCTTCAACCAGCAGGTTACACAATTCTTGCTGCTTAAAATATCTGATTCTTTTGTACATTCTCTTATTATCTTGCTCACATCCTCCTTTGTATTTATCTCTCAAATGAAATACAGAAAAAAAAGAAAAAAGAAAGAAAAGAGAAAGATTTGCATTTTGTAGTCCTCTCCTCCTCCGCTGCTGATGACTAAATATTCTTCAGCCAATACACAGGCAGCCATTTCTGGAGACAGCCAACAAATCCAGGCCCTCAAATTATTTCTCTTTCCAGGCTTTAATATTCATCCTTCCATCAAAATGCTGGGTGTCTTTCTTGCTCTTATCTGCCAGCATAAACTTGTTGGCTTCATCTTCTTCTCTAATACTTGTAAGTATTCCAGTGAACAACCCCTCCTTAGAATCATAGAATCATTAAGGTTGGAAAAGACCTCTAGGATCATCAAGTCCAACTGTCAACACAACACCACGTCTCCTAAACCATGCCCTGAAGTGCCACATCTATACGTTTTTTGAATACCTCCAGGGATGGTGACTCCACTCACTCTCTGGGCAGCCTTCCCCATTATTTTAATCATATCAGGGAGCCTTCTTACTCTAACTCTTCCCCCCCCCCACTTTTGTCACTTCCTTTAACTAGTTCTGATTTTTCACTCCCAGTCTTGGATATGTATGGCTGTACATGTATAAGTGTTTCTGCTTGCAGCTTCTCCCACATTCATTCCAAACACCTCTCCTAAATGGTCTAGTTGCTACATCACAATACCATACCTGCCACCTTCTCCCTTCAATGCTATATTCCCAAGAATCGGTGGCTCATCCTTTTGGCTATTCCCTACTCCTGGAAAAGTCCTTAACATCAATATCAAGTTTCCATTACTAAAATCAATTTTAATGTATTATTTCTCTCATTCAAAAAAAAGTGATTAGGCCCCAACAAACTGAAAACATGGATGTTAATATCCAGATTATTTATCACAGAGGCTATGCTAGAAACTAGCTTGAAGTTTGTTTTATATCCTCTCCCATCTTCCTCAATGGTGCAATTACTTCATCTGAAGGAAGACATGCCCATAAGAAAAATACCATACCACCCTGGATAGCCAGTATAACTGAATCAAGCTGGATAAAGTTACTAAAATACAATTACTGTCAGCAGAGGGAATGGACACGTGCTTGTGGCACCTTTTCCTGACAGAATACATATGTTAGCACAGGTTTATTAACTGCTGCATGTAGGTTTGTTAACTGCTGCAATTAAAAAAATAGGAATCAGAAATGCCCAATCAACAGATACCTTTAACTGCTTATGCACCCATTACTTCTTCCATTCTCTTAAAGGTAGATATTTCTTGTATATTTAATTATCACGATTTCATGTTCTCCTTAGTTTCTGCACTCATTCTACTGTATCACAACTTATTCCTCATGGCTTACCTTAGCTTTGCCATCCTGTGCAGACATATATCCTACACACATGCTCTCTGTTGTATGGCTCCACAGAAATTCCACTATAAAGGAAAATGTAAGAAGTCACAAAAAATGTGTTGGGTTAAAATCTAAGATGTAATTTAACAAGACTAGAATCTTGAGAAACAAATATAGCTTAAAATATAGTTTGGGAAAGGACAAAAACCCAAACTTAAAGGACAAAAACTACTTACCAGAATAATTAAGTCTCAAAAGAAACGGCTATTGAACAACCAAGATATTCCTGCACTATTTGCAGTGACACACCGCAGAACTAATACCCAGAATGAGAATGTTACTTCAGTAATATGGACGCTCCAAGATGAGAAACACAACTGCAACTACAGTTAAGAGGTAGGACCAGCTTTTAAAGCAGAGGCCTGTTCCACCCAAAAGTAGAAGTGGATATAATTTGCACTAGCTTACCTTGAATCCAGACATAAGCACGCTACAATAGCATAAACCCAGACAGCATACAAGTTTTCTACAGAATTGTTACACTATCAACAGCATTTTTTCACAGAACAGACAATATATACATAATATGTAACTACCAGTACGTAAATGGAGATTTGTGGTTTAGCTGCACAAGTAGGATACAGGAAAACACGCAGAAGTAGTTAATTCTGCAAGATGAAAACCGGAGACGTAAAGCAGGTGAAAGCAAAATAATCCTGTAGGAGAAGCAGGAGAGATGTCTGACGGAAGCAGAATAACACTGCACAGTAAGCAAGATGCCTGGCAAAATTAAAACAAGACCTGGTCCCAGAAGTATGCTGAATTACATCAGGAGCCTATGCAATCGCCCCCTTGCTTTGGGAAGAGGGTAAAGAGCACCAGAGGTAAGAAAAGGAAGAAAGATGGAGAAGAAATGAGCCCATTTTGATTTTGGCTTCCCCTTCAAAGCACTCTCAGTTCTGATCACCTTGAGTTCTAGCACTAGCTATACAGCATCAGCTTTCTGGTGCTGTATACTCACAGCTAATGTAGGATATAAATGTTAAAGACCAACTGCTGTGTTTGTAGTGATAATGATTAAGAAAACTAACTACTGATAACCTGTACTCTTAATGCATGTTAATCCAGTAAGGTGTTGTTTTAAAGTTTCAATGTCGCTTGATTTAAACAGCCCACTAGTGATTTTCCCTGATACAAACACAGGTATCTTTATTTATACACACACACCACATACACTCAGCTGTAACACAGAATTCAGACAAAGAGCACATTACTCATGTTTAGCTCCCATCTCACTAGAGTTTTAGAAATTGTCACACTGTTCTTGCTGCTCTACATTACAGCTATTTTTCTGTGTGTTCATTAAGTCCATAATTCAGAAGGGGAAAAAGAAAGCTTCATAGAATACTGTAAAAGGTTTTAAAAAATTGCACTGAAGTATAAATTCCTCCTTTGGATTACAGAAGGACCCTTACATGATTTACACAAGATTCCAGAAAAGCTATTTCCAGATACTTCTTTAGAAAGAGACTTTTGCATACTGCAAAAAAACATCATTAGATGGTTTTAAAACCCTTATTCATTCCTACTCCTCATGTTCTTTTAATATGGTTGATGAAGGTCACAGCATACCGAGTATGCTTGTCCTTTGAACCATTTATCCTTGCATAGCAATTAACCCAGAGCAGAAGATCAAAGTTTAGACAATCCCAGCAAGACTTGAACGTTCTGACAGATATGTAGATATCATCATAGAAGAAAAATTAATCTCATTTTGGTGTGCACTTTGCTTCCCCATAATAGATTTGATGACTGATATCTCCAAAGGTTAGTCAAAAGCTTTCAGAGAGAGAAACATTCAGTGCAATGTAACTGCATGCGACGAGGCCAAGACCTCCCTAACACCCTAAAGCTTCAACTGTAGAGTGAAATTATTTTTTCATTTCAACAGATTTAATCTTATCTTTCAATTTTGAGAAGTTGGACAACAATTCAGGCCAAATACTCAAAATACTATTCCTGTTTTTATAACTCTAGGCATATTCTTTTAAGTTTTTAATAATTTCTTCCTTCTACATTGTCCACCAAAGGTAGCATGTACTAGCATAAAACATGATTATTGCTAGCTCTTACAAGTACTGGAATGACAATGGAAAACCTAAATTACATACTTATCTGAGGACATTTCACATATTTTCAACCATTTAATAAATCACTTTTGTGCAATTTGTTTTTTAAACTGTTAAAAGATCATCCCTGCAGTAAAGACATCAGATTTCGTTATTCTGCATACCAAGTTCTTCAGTATTACACAACTTATCTTCAATCCAAGCAACACAAATACTACATATGTTTAATTACGCATTAACTGAGCATACGCTATAGGGCAGGAAATTTCCGTGGTACAGAAAAAGTCTCTTTGGAATAAGCTGTGCTACATGAATCTTATTTCAGTGGTAAGACCACCAAAAATCAATGGAAAAATAGTCTTTACTTATGATGTACAATATATGGGGATTTTCTTTATTAATTTTTGAGAAAAAACCCAAATCTTCCTTAATAGGACCACGTTTTCTTACATGAATGACAAATATTAAATGAACAGAAATATTTCTCTCACTTCCAACCGTAAGAAATTGAAGGTTAATTTGATCTTGTTTGCTTTTATTTAATCAAACTTGTATTTTTATTTTCTTAACTCCTTTTTAGGCATAGAGTTTATGTTGAAGGATGCTTTTTTACTAGATCAATAACATCACAACTATTCCATTCTTAAATCTGAGAACTGTAAATCAAACTTGCAACACTCTCTGTATGTTTAGCAACCCATGCCGATTCTGAAGTCAGGATTAGACATTCTTGGCTTTCAAGTAGTTGAAAGACAGAAGTAATATGATTGTCTGTTCTGTATTCTACTTCTTCAAAAGGACAAGCTATTCAAGTTATAATTCCAAGAAATATAAAATATAAAAGCTATTTCTAAAGCCTTTTCCCATGCAAGCGTTCCAAAATTCCTGTTGTCCATTAGAATAATCCTAGAACCATCTTCATAATTATAAGGATTCAAGTCCCAAATCTCTGGTTCTCTGTCTTACAGGATAAGACCAGATGTTGACCAAAGGCATAACACACACACAAACTTCAACTGTTGGGTAGAAAAACATGGATGTTAACTGTATTGAGCAAAATTAGAGTGAAAGGCTGGAGGGGGGATACGATCAGACTAAAGCTAACCAACACAGGCATAGTAGTACATGATATTTAAAGATTTTTGTCAGGCAAACAAGCAAGGTGTAATACAAGAACAAAACTGAAAGATAACATACACCCCATCCTGTGCAACTGTAATAACTTGACCCCTAGCATCCTGGAAGTCACTGAACAGACAGCAATAAATACTGGAGTTTATGTGGGTTAACCCATCATTAAGAATATATCTGCTGGCTCACCTTTGGCACATGCTCTGCCTACTACTCCAGGCTTGCTGGTGACATGATGTTAGGGTTTACTGGGACAAAAGCAGTAATGAATTAAAAATAAAGGTGAGGTGTCTTTCTAAACAATAGCCTATAGATTAAAAAGAAATTAAATAATTCAAGAATTACCAGGTGAGATGCTATGACCTGCCTTGATCTAAAGTTAGATTAGATGATCAAATTTGCCATGTCAGATCTTAATATATGAAAGCTACTTCAAATCTGTAATGCTACTAACAGCAATTCATTAAACACTTGGGGAAAAAAAAATAAAGCAGAGGATTATACAAAGGAAAAAAACAAAGTTTAATTCTGGTAACGCAACATAAATACACATTAGACAGGTCCATGTGACCCAATACAGAAGCACATAGCATGACCAGACATATATGCCCACATCTGAGGAGCACCACAGGAAAGGAGACGGTACAAGTGTCATGCTGAAGTAATTCATATGCCCCCAGTCCCAAAGCCTTCAAAGAGGAACATGGTCTTTACTGGCTCTGGGTTGTATTTCCACCCACCTCCACTATTAGCCTATAGCCTTCAGTTCCCTAGCTGTTTCCCTACAACAAACCGCATGACATTTTACTATAATACATTTGTTCCATTGTAAAGCAGCAAGACAGATGAGGATCTTGTTTCTAGGACATAAACAGGGCTGAAGGGCTGTAAAGCTCAGGGCCTTTTCAACCAGTCAGCTACTGATGGAGGCAACGTACAGTTTCCTGCCAATCTCAATATAAACAGCAAGTACTCCTACTGTCTGTGTGTGCAAACAGTAACTGCGGCTTATCTGAACAGATTTTCCTGGGCATAACAAAAAAAGTTTCTAACCATAAAACAACTTCCCTTCCAATTTTTAAGTCTATTCTCCAAATTTTCACCTTTTATGCAGCAAAAAGGAGAAACAAGCAACTTTTTAGGTGGCATTCTTAGCATATAAACCACTGAGCAGCAGTAGTCAGTCATATGCATTATCCCTAGCTAAAAATGTGATCCTTTCAGTGAGGACTATACCTTGTCTTCCAACAACCAACTGTTAGTACTACACCATGGTTTTAGAAGGATCACACACACCCACTGAATCACAATTCTGCTCAGAAGTAATGAGTCAGAAAGAATGCTCTCTTCCACAGTTTTACAGAACAAGGCTGATACTACTATTTAACTTTGAGTTTTATAATCTCAAACAATTTCAATCCCTTTTTCTTTTCTCTGTGGCCTCTGAACAATGTTAAACATGCACAGACAGTTTTTATTTCATCTTTCACTCAGAGTTAGCATCTAGCTCAAGTAAAAATGAGTAAGAATTTCTTACCTAGTAAAGTGGGCTTTTCCTGTGATGATTCAGGCTCTGCTGAACACCTACAAGACCGAAGAACTATCACACCTCCGAGTACACCATCTTCATTGGCTAGAAAAGGTGAGCCTGCATAGAATAGTTGGGGAGAATTATTTGCAATAGGAAGAGTTTCTTGTGTTGAAAAGACTGTTACAAAGCATCAGTTTTATTTTTTCTAGCACTTCTAATGAGTAATTTTCTAATTAGTAATCTACTAGCCTACCAGTAATCAAGAAAGGAAAGAGCTACATGGAATTTAAAAAAAAAAGGAAATTACATTTGTGACTGCAAACCCATTTGCCCTTGGATCGAGGAAGATATAATAATGAATAATGTAGTGTCAAGTTGAAAAAAAATCATGTCTCTATTATAGTATAGAAAGAACTAAATATTAAGATTGCCACATATGAAAAAAATCAAGCAAATTTGGGTCACTTTTACAGTTTATTCATTTTTCCTAATTTCCTTAATAATTATTTCTTCATTTTCCACTTTGTACAGATACACCATCAAACTGCTATAGACTCTCTTCCTTGCTGTTTTATGAATATTAGCAGAAAAGCCAAAACACATCCTACTTTTTAAAGTGGCTTTTCTGTTTCTAGTTTAAGACACATGATGTAAAACACCTTCTATCAGAAGCTGAAAAAGTTTTAAAGTCAGCCAAATCATAGAACAGTTTGGGTTGGAAGGGTATCAAGTCTCAGTATTCTTTTTCTGATTTGTAATTTGAAATGAGAGTCCTACAGTTTTAAATGTGGAAGCAATGGTATGATTTACTATGATTTAAAATATCTTGAGCCACAAAATTAACCAAGTTCTTGCACTGAAGCCCAAACAGACCCTAGTCACACATTTGCAATACACTATAATTTGAAGTTGAGCATACAATTGCAACAGACCTTTCATGTATTTCTTCTCAATTATTTTCTTTTAAATAAATTAGTATACTATGTCTAGTGTACAGACTCTATAAGAGGATTTGCTGGCCACAAGAACTTTAGAGCAGATCTACTCATAGGCCTCCTTCAATTTGCCCACTGCTATTCATATGACTAAAATGACGCCTTTAATGCAAATAACAAAAAATACCCCAGTAAGAACCAACTTCAACCTTTACTGTAAGGAAAGCTAAAAGTGCTCTCAACATAAAAGCAACCACACTCAGAAGTGATACAAGATAGTCATAACAACAGAAGCCCATATCACAGGAGAATAACAAATGTCACATTCTTAATAAACAGTAATATCTTATTTGACCTAATACAGATATTATCTTTTATCAAAAGTGCCATTTGCTTTGCACAAGAATTATAACTAGGTGCCAGTTACACCTACTGTATTACTCACCAACTGCGATCACACCTCTGTGAGCCCAGAATCCAGCCAATCATAGCATAATGATAACAAAACATGAAAATATTTTTGCTTAAAATAGAAATGCAAGGCTTCCGAAGTTGTAAAAAGGTTTACCACCCAAATCAAAATCTTTTATTCCATGCTTTCCAAGATGTTAAGTTTATCTCTTATACTTTCACTGCATAACCAACTGCTGGCTAAGTATGTGGTAAGATTTCTGCAAGCAAATGAACAAAAGTGGTTTTCTTCATAGGGGACATATATCCTTTAATCTTTACTTCAGAAACTCAGGTATTTCAAAGACAATATCTTAACTTGAATTGGTCTGCAGACCTAATGTTACACTCAGTTGCACAAATTATCCAGGCTATAAGCCATGCTGTGGTGAAAAGTCATTGTAGACAAACAGAAGTAATTTTGGTTGGGTTTTTTTGCCCTCCCCACCTCATTTGTTTGGTGTTTTTTTTTTTTTTAATAGCAGAGTTTCTCCTCCTCTTTCAAGGCCTGTGAAAGGTTCTTTCAAGGTTCTAGTGAAAAATACTAATAATCTCCTTAATTAGAATGGTTTGAAATGTTCTACTTCAGCAGAACACAGCCAACAAATTGGCTATTTCAAGCATATTGAAGTCCATACTAAAACACTATGACTGTATAAATGTGCATAAAACCAGAGCAACTACTGATTGCAGACTCGGTGCCACTAACTTCTGGTTCTAGAAATGCCCACATTGGGTTAACTGCTTACTTTTTTTTTTAGTGTTTTTCTTCCTTCCTCTCTTGGGAAGGAATAGAAGAAATAAGTCTGTAAATAAACTAATCTTTAATTTCTTCATTTTCCCAGTATTTTTGTTAACTATGAGCTATCATGAATTATCAGTTTTCAATAATGTGAATAACTTGCACATGCTAGGCTCTCTTTTTAAACTTGCAGAGAAGACGTGGCAGTATACTTTCTTCCACGTAAAGAAAAATAATTTAAACTTGAGCTTCAAGCACATAAGAAACTCTGAAGCTTACAATTTCATCCCAAAAGATGCTCTAACTATACATGTACAATGATGCTCATGAGAATCCGAGTTCTGCCAGCATAAATACCATGCATTTATTTACTTTAACCATACTGTCCATCTTATTACCCTAAATATGTACACAGTGGTCCTCTGAACCAAGTTACTTCCTTCAATGTTTATGCACAATGGACGCTTTATTAGCAGTCAAAATATTCTTTGAAGACTATGCAAATCAATCAAAAGCCAGAAAACAGACTGTATTAATTCAGCCATTCCTGAGTACCTTGCAAGCCCTCTGTTATTTCAACTAGAAAACTCAAGAGGAAGATTAATTTACCACCACATGATAGAAGCATGATAAAGTACAGTTTTAATTTCAGCACTGGCTTCTTTAAGAACAACACAAGTTTGGCTCTTGGAGTAAGGACAAGCATTTGTTACACCAAACAAGATCAGGTCTTACTGTACTAACTTCATAAGAATCGACCATAACTGTAGTACTGGGGTGATATGGAGATTACTGAAATGGCTTAGAGTGACTTGTAGTGGGTAATTTGAATGGAGCAGTAAACCAGGGAATGTCTTAAAAGTTTGTGTTATGCAACAACAAAGACTACTGGATCTGTAGGAGACACACAGAGTGTTACTTGCCCCATAGTGCAAATCAAAACCCAGAACCTACAGGCTGTACTCATTTGCAGCACCTTGACCAATACACTACAACGCAATGATGAAAAGGATGGGATTATGTTGGCTTTCTTGTTGCAAGTAGCCATGCTTTGGAGCCGTAGCAACAGAGATTGAGCCAAAATATAGCTGCAACTCAAGAAATTACTGAGACTTAGTGTTTTCAGGTGAGCTATTGAAGATTTTTTTTTTTTCTTTAAAGCACAATCCACAGCCAAATTTTCATCTTCTATACCATTTCACCATCAGGTGCAGACTGAACATTATTCTGGAATGGAGAAAGAAGTCTGAAACAAGAACATATCCCTTCTTCTAACCTCCAGACACAAACAGCAAATGAAGACAGTCACTTACAAATCACCTGCAGTGGTTCACAATCTTCTCACCCACCACTTCCATGGGTCATCTATTTCCCCACTTCTGCTGGAGGCTGCCATCCACAGAGCCATCCGAAGTAAATTGTGTGACTACTCCCTCATCCATTCCAATTGCTTTCACCAGTAATTTCAGCTAAACCATCTGAGTGCAAAAATCAGCAACAATATGGAATGTGTCTCTAACTCACTGCACTGGCTAAGTTGTGGGGAATCAACCTCTAAATAGTGGCCAGTAAAAAACAGTTGCCTACAGTAATAACATTACAGTATTCTACACCACAGTAAATTCAGAGAGACTGTTTCTCCTCCTTAAAAAAAAAATCACTAAGCCAAGTTAAATACACACCGAACAGCACATTCTTTAACATACAAAATATATTTTATTTTCCAATTAAATCAATTTTTAAAAGTTTAAAAAGGGATTCAAATATATTAATATTTTTTCAACAGAAATATTTCTGGATATGCAGACTTATTACTGAGGATTACAATTACACTAAAGAGTGTATTTTAAAACAGCAATACAGTGCAAATGAGTAGGTCTATGTTAAACAAGATTCTAGACAGCTGAATGCTATGCATCCATTATTAAACATGTAAAAATAATGGTACAAAATTAGTATTATACTTCATTTCTAAACAGAATCCATGCACCGTACAAAGGAATAAATTCGAGTGTTCTCAACACACTATAAATTCAGAGGTTAGGAACATTAATATAGTTCTAAAAATCATTTTGTTCCAACCAAGCCATTGAGAAAAAGAAATAATAGTACAGACTTCTGTAAAACACAGATGTAATGGCATTTTTTCATACACATCATATTTAATTAGTATTTAAACAGGAAGAGAAAAGGTGCAACTGAAATATGGATATGTATATTAAAGTCATAATGGTTTCTCATTAGAAGGAAAAAGTAATATGGCTCCCACCCTCCTGCATCATTTTTGCTCTTAATGATAGACCTTGCTATAAAATTAAAAGGTCAATAAAAATAGAACAAAATATGCCTAATATCCAAAAGTAATTTTACTGCAGTAAAATAGAATTGCTAGACAAATCTTTGATCTAATAACTCGCTAATGAAAAACTACAAAAACCTGGGGCTTTTAATACCATTTTAAGTCTCAATAAACTCATCATTCCTTCCCAGTTACACCTGCGTAACACTGAAGAATTTGGCATGAAAAATCCAAAGCAAAACTTAACTACAGCATTAGCTAATAATGTTATCACTGACTGGTTGCACCAGAGAGAAGGGGTAGGAAAAAACAAACAAAAAATGTATTTCAATAGCTTTGGTTTAATCCTCACCTCTCCCAGTCACAGAATTAGATTTTATGATACACGTTTCCTGCCTTCAAAGCTCAATTATTCTGTTTTCTACCTGACCTATAGAAAGCATTAGCAAGTTTTTATGGCATATCTTCATAGCAGCTCCCCATTCACTGATCTCATCGAGTTCTGCAAGAGCAACCACAACAGAACACTAAGACCCAGGTTCAGCCTCAGACCAGGGTTGGAGTATGCAGATTTCACAAGTGTTAAGGAAAATAATGGCCTCAGCATTCAACCTTGCTCTGGAGGAACTACAGCTACAAGTGAAGAACATTTTTTCTTCGGCCTTTTGTAACTTAAACTGCTCCCATGATGAATATTGCTTCCTCTGCAGCATGTAAGGATAAGAGTTGTTAATTTCTGATCCTGTGCTTTTTTTCCCCCCCATTTATCATTGCTGGACAGATCCATTCTAGCACAGGTTTGATACTAAACTGTAAGAGAAGTGTTTTATTTACACTTACCCAGCTGAAGGACTAACCAGCTGTTCATCAAATGTTTTACATTCATACACTTCCATAGCAGAGAAGCCATTACCAGCTTCATTGTCTACATTAGCTTTCAAAGTCTTCAGAACTTTGGTCTGAACACAGGCTGCAGCACAGTGTAACCAATTAAGTGCTTTGGCATCTCCCAGTTTTAACGGAGTGCAACTAAACAGTTCTAAACCTTCTCATGCTGTAACATGAATGAAATTCAGACTTTCAGGTCAATAATCCATAGCTCACCTATGCCATTGGACTTTGTCAGCTTGTGCAGAGAACATGTTTAAGGTGAAGCTATTTGCCGCTCTGCTTCTACATATCCCACTAAACTTCAAGCTAAAAATTTAAACAAACATTAGAGGAATACAAAAGCACTAAATGAAGCCTGCTTTTGATTTCATGCACCATTATTTTTTAAATGTTTAAGTGCAAACTGTCTGAAGCCAGAGATCTTTATATTTTATGATAAGTAATTTAAAATCACCATGTTGTGTTAGTTTTTCAGCTGGTTTTATTGTACAGGTAACAAATAAGCCTATTCAATTCTGTCTACCATCAAATACAAACTTGTGAAATAAACTTGAAGTGGAAAAAGTTATATGAAACTTCAAGATCACTTCATTCTCTTCTCAAATCTTTTCCTCTGTGTCATGGAGAAGACATGACAATGCTTTCAACAGCATGCTGCTTCTGCTACAAAACTACAAAGGATACTACAAAGCTTAGAGCAATGCAGCACCAGAATATAAAGTAACAATAACACTGTGTGACGACAGTGACTGGCAGTCTTGTAACTGTTGAAGTATGAGGCTTTTCCCACCCAACAAGCATAACTCATAATTGGTAAATTCATATTCTATGATTCCTAACTGTCCAGAAAAGAGAAAGTGATAGCATTATCCTTCTGCTGTTACCTTTCTGCAGACATTGCTCATTTGTGAACTGAAGCACAACTTAAATACAAGAATAGACAAATATATTTCCACTAAGAACAAATATCAGATTCCAATGACACCTTTCAGCTCATTATGTTCTAATACTTTGTAAGAAGCTTTAAAGTACAACTCTTAACACTGCCATTGTTAAAAGTCCAGATTCCCCACCAGTGAGATGACACAAACATTTACTCTAAATCTACATTCCACAAACTTGGCCACGATTGAAAAGAACGATGAGTAAAACAGAAACCTCTGTTGTTCTGTTTGGAAGGTATTTGTGTTTACAGAACACCAATTCTTCGACTGCATACCAAGCCTTTACCAGTCTTTGACTAAAGGTATCAAGTCCATTTGATTTACAAAAACCAAAAATGTAAATGTAATTTCTCACCTCCAATTCAACCATCAGTCATGCATTATCCCTAGTAAGCTGGCTCTGAGAAAGGATGAGAGCAGCATATCTGCCCATAGTTTGCTCATCACCTGCTGTTTAAACAGCACTCACTGTTTAAGCCAGGCATTCCCTAGCTGGAAGGATTCCCAGGGTTCTGCAGAGACTTGGAGAGTTCTGTAAACAGGAAGCACCAATCTGATGGCAACCGCCAAAATCACCTATTCATCCCTCCAATACAAATAACACACATTTTGACTTCTGACAAAACATTCTACCTCTGCTTTGTTAAAGTTTTTTTTTTGTCTTGGTCCAATATAATTCTGGCAAAAGTCTGACATGACCACAAAACAGGGCTTTTAGAAAGAGTAGCAAGGAAAGAATCTGCACCATCAGCAAGTACACTATCAGCCCATTTTATCCTATTGTTTTACACTGGTAAGAAGCCCTGCATCATACCATACATCCTGAGCTATCAACTAGCACATCACCTATGAAAATTCAGAGGAAAAAACCCTATTTACTGTAAACCTAATGTTTTAAGCGCAATGCCTTTTTTCACTTGTTGTACTATATTAGCAAGATGTAACTGCATTCCATCCTCAGAATTGCCAAGATCCCCAAAATTACACTACTGGTTACAAACTTAGTGCTATGTCACATGTAAACAGCAGGATGTATCTGGATTTTCAGATTTTCCTCAGTCTTCATTCATAGGACAGCTGAGGGCAAACTAGATTTTACGTTTTCTAATCAAGACACAGAATTCAAGTACTTCACCTACACAGAAAAGTTGGCTGTATCTTATATTACTTTTTTTCTCTCTCTCCATTTCAACATGGCCCCAAAGTACCACTGAGAAGGTAATACACATCCCTACTGCCAGATAACAAAAACCCGCAGTGATAAGTTTCTGAAAATACAAACATCTCATTAATTGCTAATTAAAACATGAAATTTTAAAAATTAATTATAACACACTGCATAATTTTACATAATGAAAAACATTAATTTCATACTGTCTCTCATTCTTTTCACTATCCCATTGTTTTGGTTTTAGTCTGATTTCCCAACCAAATTATCAAGTGCAGCCTTCCAGTGTGAAGGTGACTTCCCTTCAAAAAGTCAAATGTGATGTTGTCAGGAGCAGAGTTTAATATGGATTCAACATTATAAACAGAAATAAACTGCAACACATTTCTTGCCAAGACCAAGGACAATGGATCTTGGGCCCCAAAAAGGTATGCGAGTGCCCCTCTTTCAGTTCTAATTAAAATACTTTAGAAATTAACTTTGGCAACACAGCGTACAGCAAGTGTTATGTTGTCTTGTCCACAAGGAATTCTGAAGGTGAAAATTGTCTGTGGATAGTAAAGCTTCAAAAAAATTTTAAGGGCTATAAAGACAATGCAAGACAACATATATGCCAGAAGCCTTACTAGAATCTATGTTATCTTCAGAAGTTCAAACACCTACAGATATTTTAAATTTCCAAATTCATATTTTGATTATGACTTAAAACAACATCTATAGTCACAAAAAAATAAACAGGTCTAAGTAGTCATGTGTAATCCTCTTAAATCAAGGGAAAAAAATTTGTTTTTATCTTACAGGAGCCTTCAATGAAGTTTACTTCACTGTCTCAAGAAATTTCATCATGTAAATAGCAAACCAGAGTCTGTCCAAAGCATTTAATTAGAACATGCAGTGGTTCTGAGGTCTATTATATTTAAAAGGGTTCACATGAATAGTTTTTATTAATGCCCCATAACCACCAATTCTAAAATATGCAATTGTATACCACAACCAGTGATTCAGGCAGGAGATTATTTCTTCAAATCTCTCCGGGTATTCTGTGACTCACATAATTGAGATATTTCCAAGGGTTTTCCTTCAGATTTCCTAAAATATTCTTCTGTAGTTTGAGTTAACATTTTTTAGATATGATATAACACCAAATGTAAGGCCAACTGAAACACAAGGGTTCAACTGAAATAAAAAATAAGTGTCTTAATTGTATTTAGTTAGGTGAATTGCATTTTAAACAATGCCATGTAATGTTTAGGCCATTAGCACCATATACTTACCAATAAACTTGTTTTGCATAGTCTCTAGGAGAGCTTGGTGGGCATCTTCCGTTTGCAAAGCACATGAACATTCTCTGGCCAGTATGGTTCGGACAAGGTGCTCTCCACAACCTAATGAAATATTAACATTGGGAGTAGTGAAAATATAGATATTGCTATGAAGAAACTCTGTCATTTTACACCATCATAGCCAAATTAAAAAAAAAGCATATGACGAGTGTCTGCCATTCAATTATTTTTTAGAGTGACACTGAGTCATGTGAAATTTCAACTATGTCATCAGTTTTTCTCACAACTTTTCTGAAGCCTCTAGTACAAAAAGTCATAAACCAAAAAGGGTTAAACACAGAAAGAAGAAACAGACATAGTGAGAAGAAACATCAAGACTGTCTCTGACTTGTCATCTTTATCCAGATCCTGCAATTCCCTCTCAAAAAACCCACTTCGTAATCATTCTCACAGGAGTGATGCAACTCTCCTCAAATCAAGAACATCTTTAGTGAATGCCGCAGTAACTCCTGTGGGATGACGTAATCTTCTATTTAGTCTATTTGATTTCAGCCTTTGGTCAATGAAGGAACACGTGACTACCTATGCTTTTTGACAGGGTGGCTGCTCATTGGACTCCTAATAAGAATTCCTGTAATTTTAAAGGTTTGTCTTTAAGAAACTAAAAAGCTCCAGCAAACAACCACTTATTGCTTCAGTGGTTTCTGTAACTATCTCCTGAAACAGGGCATTAGTGCTACTCTTACTGTGTAGGAACACTTTCACACCTGCTGGTTTTCTCTCATGCCCTCTTCCATCCCTGTAACACCCCTGTAACACATATGGCTGTGGTCAAATGGTGCATGTTTATTGGATCAAAGTTTTCTTGGACAGGAAACCACACTGGTGATACCGTCTGCATATATAGAAAAGTAATTATACTACTATGTTTGACATTTGTTGACATTTTTCCTCAATGGCAAGGAAGCAGATGAACCAGATAGAAGAGGTCTAACTAAGCACCAGTTAAGCTGAAATGTGTTGTCCAGTTAGGACAAAAGGAAAACCACAACTAAATAAATTAACAGCTGTAATATGACAATGATTTTAATTATCTAAACTTAGGTGATTACAGTTTCATTAGAGTTGTCACTCATCACCATGTACCAGTACTTTAGGGGTAGCTACAAAGGAGATGGAGACTCCCTTTTTACAAGGAGTCACATGGCGAGGACAAGGGGGAACGTACACAAGTTGCTCTTGGGGAAATTCCGATTGGACATGAGAGGAAAATTTTTCACAGTGAGAACAGTCTACCGTTGGAATAATCTCCCCAGGGAAGTGGTTGACTTGGCCACATTGGACACTTTCAAGAATTGGCTGGACAGGGTGCTGGGCCATCTTGTCTAGACTATGTTCTTCCTAGAAAAGTTGGACTAGATGATCCCTGAGGTCCCTTCCAACATGTGATTCTGTGATTCAGAGTGTATCAGGGCCTAAACCTGCATTAGACACCAGAATATATATAGAGAAGCCAAATATAGTCAGATCCCAATTATCTATATAGATTTCTAGCAAACTTATTAACCATGACAAGATCCAAGCACTGTGCTGGCTCCATAAGAAGAATCTGCTATAATCTAGTCAGACTTCTTAGCTCAGGTTTCGAACTAGGTAAATACACCTATGCAGCTTCCAGCAACAATTTATGGCTAGAAACAATGTAGCTGCTTTCACATGGCAGAGAGCCAGAGCTGGTAAGACATCAGACCTAAGCAGACAAAGGCAGCTCAGTCTCCACGGATAACATTCACTTTACTGGAAGCACTAAAAAGCCCAGAACAGAAAACAGAGCGACCCTGGCTGAAGCCGGCCAAGACCTGGCATAAAGAACAAACTAATAAATAAACCCAGCCCAAACTGGCTCCAGTGCAGCCTGCTGAGCATCCCATCTCTGTACTTCCCGATATGCTGGGTTTAGGACACTGGCTGGTTTTCGGCACAACACTGCATGAACACACTTGGGCAGGTCTAGAACTATGTCGTGGAGTTACTGGCTTCTTGTTCTTGCCACCACTTTAAAGCCCTAATTAACATGTCAACTTACTCCAAGAATCTCTCTTTCTGGTTACCTGTCACACAATTATACCCTTCTCCTTAAAGTGAGTTCACAAACACTGTTCTTCAAAGACTGCTAACACAGTAGAGGGAGAGGAAAAAAAAGGAGACCCCTCACCCCCCATTTCCAATATTAAAAAAGCCAACGAAAAACCCTATGGAGCATTACATATGCATTAGATGTCAGAGGATAAGCCCAGGGACCAGACTGCAGAAAAACTGTGTAGACATGTCTCAATATCTTTCTATATTCAATAACCAAAATTACACCTTAGTCTTCATTTATGTGCTCCTTCTAATGGGCAGTGTCTCCTGATTAACACAATTTGGTTAAACCCAATTTTTTGGAGTGGGGTACTCTGGCATTGACTCTATGTATAGTTGGAACAACAGAAAGACAAGAAATTCTTTGTACAGCAAACAGATTGAGCAAAAACAGTTCTAAGTTTAGAGGAAAATGAAAGAGCTGAAATACTACAACAATAACACAGCAATGGGAGGCAGCTCTTGAGAGCACAAGAAAAAAAAAGTTTTCATTGAGACTGTCAAGCTCTCAAGTTATTGAGAAAAGGGTCCGGGTTAAGATATTACATTCAAGAGGCTCACACAATACAGTGTCCTCAACAGCTGCTTATCAGGAGGGTCTGTCCTTTCATTGCCTCATTACTTCCATGCTCAAAAGCTTTGGCCCATAATAGAATTGAGCGTTGTCTAATCGTTAATCAAGACAAAGTAATGTATGAAGAACACGCAAAAACTGCCAGATGCATTTTACCCATAGATCACAATATGGCTATCACTTATATTAAGAAAATTTAATCATTATGAAGTTTTGCCGTAAAGAATAAAACTAAATAAGCATATGCTCCAGTGGAAACTTAGTAAGTTCATTTTTCTTGAAAAGGACCTTTTAACACCTTTAAATATAACATACCTACGTGAGGTAGAGAAGCATGGGACTTAGAATGTGAATCAAGCAAATGAGACAAAAACCAGAGAGGGCTTATGGATCTCCTAAGCATCAAGTAATAAAACCAGATGTCACACTTCACAATTTAAGTAATTCCTAAATTGGCATCCAAAAGAAAATAGCCTTTTTTAGCATGATGTATAATGTTATTTATACCAACAGGATAAGTTTATTGAAGAGTTCCCATAACATCAAGCCTGCTACAAAAAAAAATATGAGAGAAAAAACTCTCTGATGTGATCCAGGATCAACCACAAGGGAAGCAGCCTTGCAATTCTACTAACATACCACACATCTCTACATCCCCACAGACAAAGTAATTTCTTTTTGTCATATTTATGTCAACCTATAAGGAAGGAAACTTACAGACTGTTGCTCACTGTGTACATGAAAGATATTTTTTTTTAACATATCACATGCCAGCAGTCTGCAGGGACAGATAACCAAGGAAAATAATCCCCCCATTTTACAAAGAAGAATTTGTTACTGCAGGTTTTGAGGTAGGAACATCTACTTTTGAACAATAACTTGGTACTTTGACCAGATAAAGGCTGAGAAAAAGTATTACCCTAATTATTCCAATAGAATTGCCCTTCCTATTAACTCAGAACCAAATACTGGAGAGTGAACTGTCTTGCAGGTTTAGCAGACCTGTATGCCTCTGTAGTCCCAAACTGGGAAAACACTGTAGATTATACTAGAACTGGACACAAGATAAATGTATACATAATTACAGTAACTGAAACCTAATTTAAAACACACAATATAAAGTTGTGGGTTCAAATTTATAGTTCCATTCACTTGTAACCTAACCACCAGCAATAGCCAACTTCTAAAAAAGTTTTATTAACATGACTCAAGGCAGCAACTATAGTCAAAGCTACTTTAGCTTATATTCATGATTTGGAAATGTGTTAATGAAAATGTTAGTGTGGTTCATTTGCTTAACTATCTCGCATTATACTACATTTAACTGTATAGGTTATTATACTTTACCATTTTTCACTGAATAATACTGAAACCAAACCAGCAGGAATTCCTAATAAGAATTTTTCAGTTCTACGTTAAAATCAAATGCACTTGCTTTAGTAATTTTCCTGTAGACAGAGTTTAAATCATTTTATTATCCTTTCCCAGTTAAGACGATGACTTCTTCAGTAACCTGGAGCTCATTATATCTCAGAGACAAACATTTTGCAATGACAGACCAAAGCTTCCATAAGCCTTCACACTTAGAGTGACTCAAATGGAGATGACTATCTGGAAAAACTTACTGGGTTAAATTAGCGCTTCTCACTGAAATAACTGTTTCATATAGTAAACAAACTATTTTCCTAACACAGTAATACTGTGGAAGCACCATGTTGCCTACTCATAACCCCTCTGCTGACAAAAATACTACTGTTGGAACTGCTGTTGTCCATGTTTGCAGAAGTATAATTAACTGTCCTCCTCTAGGATCACTACTGGCAAAATGAGCAATGTTTCTATAGGAAATGTATAGTCTAGTTTGATAAATACATACATAAAAAAACCTGATATGTTGATGCAAGTTTCTGGCCTCCTAGGTTAAAGGAAAAAAAAACAACTTTAAAAGACCAGATTCCTAAAGGCTCCAGAGGTACATGGCAGCACCAGGCTCCTATGACACAGGAAGCAAAGAAGGATAAGGCTCAATGGTCATAAAAATACTTATTTTGCACTTAAACCAACACATTTGCCAAGAACCAGGACCTTAAAAAAAAATCCCACAAATCGAAACAAGACCAAAAATCCTTCTCAAAACCCCCCAAAACCAAGCAAAACTCACAAAACCCCCCAGAAAACCTGTCTTCAACCAGAAGCTTCTAACCCTGCCTCAAAATTACTTGGAGATCATACAGAAAGCATCAGAATCGATTTTCAGAGACACGTATCTGCTTAGATCACACCACAGTACAGCTTATAATGCACTTCTTTCAAAGCACAAAGCTGACCAACAGTAAAATATGACTTCTGACATATGTCTCCCAGTTCTGTGGGTATTTAAATCTATAACTTCTGAGAATAATACTACTTTTCCTATTAACACACTCCTCATTGACTCATACAAGATCCCCTCCAGAACAATCTGGGAACCTACTTTTTTTTTTTTTTTTACACAGCCTCTTTTTTTTCTGTTATCCTATTTTAGTTTAACAGTTATATATGTATCAGTAGCCCTCTCAAGTTACTATTTCAGCCAAAAACAGCACAAAAAAGCACAAAGCCCCCAACAGATTTTTTTTGAACTTTGAGCATAGCAAGATGGAAATTCCTACACTCCACGCTCTGTGCACCAGATATTGCTGATCAGTGCACCAGACCAGGCAAACCAGAAGTACCTGTTATGTTGTTCAGTGCTGTACAAGTGAGACACATGCCTTCTTGCAGAGGAATGACAGGAACCACTTTCTGAAACCTGTTACTAACCTGACAAATGACAATAATTTTTCCACTGTCATTCACAATTCTAGTAGTGGGCAGATACTGTATAAAGCAACTCCTTCGTAGCTGAATATCAATATATGCACAAGAAATGTATCAGGGTTGCATATCTTAGCAGGCATAAAAGTGAATTGTACACCTTGCTGACCCATTTAAATATTTATTAATTTTTTGTTATAGTCCATAACATTACATAGAAGTATACACCTTGATTCACATTTTTAGTTTTTTCTGCATATATCTGATCATATTAGCAATGGACAAAGCTTAGCAAAGGAAAGTTTTAAGAGGATGTGAACCACTAGCCATTATGCTGTAGAGCCAGGCCCAGTCTTTGCATTTCAAGAACTGTTTAGCTGTACGCTTGTAATGGTTTTTAAGCTCTAAGTCTTTTTGAACATTTTGTTCTGTTTAGCTTGTCAGTAAATTAAACCAATATAATTTAATAGCATACCACCAGACAGGTACATACTGCAGCACAGTAGCTACAGAGACAATCCAGGTGCTGTTTGTGAAAGTTGTCAGTTGAGGAACTGAGAAAACAGACATGCCAGGAACATTTAAGCTAGGGCTTAACATTTTGTATTTTTCCTTCCTAAGTTATCTTTAATAGTTAATAGCTCTAACAGCTCTATTCTGCAGTAATTTGCTAGTTAGCCTAGGCACAACTTTCACAACAACCGAGGTTTTTTTGTGGGTTTTTTCCCGTTTTTGGTTTTGTTTGGGTTTGGTTTTTTTTAGGATTGTCAACATCTTTGATTTTCACCTATTGGATACTATTTTACACTGCATACTATTTTGAAGAAATTCTGAGCTAAAATATTTAAGTTTTAATCTAACTTCCTATATCAAACAGGAACTAATGCTCTACTTAATTCACAGGTTATACAAACCTTAACCTGCTATAGACTTTGGTCCTTAATTTGAACTTCATGCAAGAAACTAAGAATTAAGTACCTTCTTTTAGCTAAGCATAGTGACTTCTTAGGTAAATTTCTAATGCTTGAAATAACCACAACAAGAGGAGAAAGAACCCAGCACAATATAAGCTGAACATCCTCTAAAATGCATGCTCTGCATTTTGTAATGTTCTACCAATGGAACCAAGATGGCAAACGAAAGAAAGGCCTTCTGCAAAGCAAGGGCCTCTGAGCAGCGTGTCAGAAAGAAATTGGTTTTCTGCTTCTTTTGATGGGAGATGCTTTCAAGTCAGGAAATTAGAAACAGGTGTGCCAGAGGGCACACACACATCCATGCAGCACACTGAAAAACACGCGTTTTCAATTTTCAGACATGAAAGACTCCTGTCAAATGGAAGGAGAAATGAAAATCTAGCTTTCTTTCTGCAAGCCATAAGCAGAAAGCTTATGGAGCTTTGACAAGCTGCTGGAGCCTGTCTAGCTATTGAAACATACAGTACCTCACCAAAAAGTGTTGGAACGTGTTTTAAAGGACTACAAAATGGAAACTTGCATTACTCACATTCATTCAAGAATGGAAAAATTAATCTAGTTTACTCCATTGCCAGAGTATGACGCTTCTCTTTTCAGAAGCTAATGATAGAAGTTATAGGTTATCTCTATTTTATTACCTATTCCATGCAGCAGAGTCTGAACCTGGTCTTGTTAAGCTGTTTTAACTTTGATGTTGTTATTTTGAGTTAAATAGTAGTGCCTAGAAAAGATGTGCTGGTTAACAAGTTATTTCCTAAATAACTTCTACTTATGCCTAATGGAAACACAGTGAAACCTGTATTTCAGTATGCTCTGGTTGTCATTACCAGCATCTCTACAAAGAGCCGACTAAAATCTTGCAAGCCAATGATTTTAAAAAACAAAATACAGTACAATAAAAACATTTGGCCAGTAAGATACTGATACAGTTAGTTACACATTAAAATAAAAATTTAAAGTAATTCTGGAAAGACAGAAAATGTTACAGTCTAGCATAATGCACTACAGTACTAAATTAAAGTTGCATAACATTTAGCTTTCTGTACTGCTATCAGCTGCTGCATCTTGCTTTCATACTAGCAGGGGAAATTTTTACCTTACTGACCTGCTGCCAGGAAGAACACCTGCAAACAAAGTCCTGTCCGATTCCTAAAGCATTGATCCTAGAGGGATCAATGGAGCACTTTCTTGTTGCAGACAAAATTCTTAGATGATTTAACTTCCAAACCAACAAACACCTACTAAGAATATGCAAATGGAAATTTTCCAAAAGGTTGTAACTTCAGTAAATCTGGGTTGGTTTCAAAGACAAAAGACAAATTCAACATCCAGACAAACTGTCTAAAGTATCTTCTCCAAGGAAAGGTGGGGAAACACTTTTTATATATTTAAGTTTTTAATATGGGCAAAATTAACTAAAAGCACTCTGAAGAACAACTCATCCAGCTTTTATAAAATTTTCCAGATAAGAAGAAAAAGGCTAAAGAGTTAAAATACACCAAATGTATGAATCCTTCACTTCTAAATAGTGGGAAACGCCAAGTAACTTCAATTATTTAAAAAATCTATTTGTTTCAATTATCATGAACAAGAAGAATTTCAGGTATATCTCAAACAGAGGTTAGAATGAAGAAAAAGAGTAGCTCAATTGAAAAGGATGGTTTTTTATGTTCTTGTTTATATTTAATATATTTTGGAAGATTAATTTCAGTTAAACTGAAAAGGAAAAAGAAAACTTTTGCTTAGGCCTTCACCAGAAGCTTTCTTGCTATTAATCTCTTTGTAAAAATGCTACACCTTTCCAAACTACATTGCTCTTGTCATATAAGCTTCTAACTTTCCATAAGCGTTAGGTGTTAGCTAACTAAATATATACAACCATTTTCTGCTAATCACAAAAATGTTTAAGACAAAAAGAGACTTCAGTTTGCCACCGTCTCCATTTCACTTTATCCTTACACCATTTGGGCAAGGCATGGCAAACAGGAACAGGACTAAGTGTTCACAGATGGAGACAGTGCTGCACGGCTGACTGCTGCCCCAGGTTATGAACACACTGCTCTGTGAGCAGTGGGCCTTCTGCAGACTACCACTTCTAAAAAGCTCGTGCAACTTCATGCTTACAATATATTATTACATTAAGTCCAACTAGAATTTCAGAAGGCAATAAGCACTCTTCAGTTGTTGCACCCATCTAGTTCTGCTTCAGAACAACCCTTCCGAAGGCAATTCAGACAACCATTCTGTGGACAAAACCCTCAGCTTTGAAAACAGTGGCACTGTGTTTAATTGACTTTTTCTTAACACTACCATTCCCACAGATGATCTCTGCCTATCGCTTCCTCTCTCTTCACATACCCTTGTGCTAGTAGTGAGTTAGTTCAGACACCACACGCTACAGCACTGTCCAAATGGCATCTGGACACACAGGCTGAACTCGACAGAAACATTAACTTTAGAGGTAAATACTGATCTGTCTGGATATAGACCTCTTTCTTCCTTTACCCTCTGGTTCACTGCAACAATTAACTCTTCTCCATATCCAGCTGCTTCATCTGTGAAACATTAAATTACCTGTTATTCCCCAAATCTTACAGGACCAGATTAATTATGAGAGATAATACATATGTCTGCAGAGAGATTAACTGTATCATAATATCTGTCTCATAGTGTAGCTCAAACAATCAATAGAGGATACAAGATTTGCATGTGAAATTCCCCTGGACATTTGGCACATGGACTCAGAAGGATGCAGGCCAGACAAACGGCACCTGCCCAGGTATCGGCAGTCACTGGATTCCAGCACAGCCACTACTGCCCTCAACGCATGGGGATTACAAAGCCAAAGTCCTACATCATAAGTCAACTTGCAGTAAAGCTTCCTTGAAAAATATTTACTCCATAGATTTGCACATCACTGTGGTTCCTGGCAAAAATGAGTTTTCAAGTAAGAATCTACAGTTCAGTGTCTTCCAAGAGGAGAGAAGGAAATGCTGGCTGAGGGCATAAGCTCAACAACTAATTTAACAAGCACAAGCCATCTCTCTGTAGGTATAATTTCCTATTCCACATTACCTGTTTCATTTTGCCAGCAAAAGCATCCATGAGGCACACAATGGACTGGAAAAGAACAGATATGAACAGAAAGTGAAAATTTGAGCAGAAGGTGATGGGGGGAGGAAGAGCAAATATGTTTGTTTTCATGTTGATAAGGATTTTGAAAACAAAAGAGAACCCTCCTTGAGCAGGGGGCTGGACTAGATGTTTCTTCTGAGCTAAACAATACTGTGATTCTTCACAAAACAAAATATGCTATTTTTTACTTCAGGGAATAAAGCATCATATACATGTACGTATATCCAAAAGAGCTTTTAACATATTTTGATATAATCCCTAAATTGCCTTTATGAGAACAGAGGCCACTGTTTTTGACCAGAGACCTTATCAGTCAGCCCTTTAGGATCTTGGTGAATTCACCAGCCCAAGAAATTGGTAGTCAGGCACATTCTGCTTATTTACACAGGATACATTTATCTCTGTATGCACTCCTAAAACACTGCTGTTATCCGTATCTGATTTTCATTCAGTCAGGAATAGACTCTGGGCAGAGAAGAGCAAGACATCCTTGAAATACTTTTCCCAGACTGAATCTTCAACTATACCTCAGCTTGGGTCCATAAATCCAATATTCCTGTTATTTTCTTGACAAAACACACCTTCAGGCTCAGTCTTCAAGTCCAATTACATTTTTTTTAACACACTAAATTGTTGTGAAAGAACTCAATACATTTAAAGATTCTACTCCTTTTTCTTAGGATTATAAATCATAACTAGGTCACATTTAAATTCTCCCTAGGACATCATGTCACTGTACCTTTCTTGTATCAAATATTCCCCTCAAATAGATTCTAGTAAAAGCTGGAGACTTTCCAGCCTTGTGGTACAGAATTTCTGCATTTTGTAAATAATGCAAGACCTTCTATCTTCAGAAAAGCAATATTAAAAGGTTGGCTGGTTTCAAATGGCCAATACACATACAGAAAGCACACCACCCATGCATGAAGAATGGATAAGTATGCTTTCTACTACGTACTGTTGTAAAGATGTAAAAACGAATGCAACACATTAGTCTGAGTCTCTACATTTCCACTCAAAAACCTCCACTTATAATGCAGGAGGCTGTAGAAATGCAGCTAGCTTTTACTGTAAATTTTGTATTTATTTTTATATTTTATATTTAAGGTTCTGTATATCTGAAGAGAATTATTGGTTTTTCCACTTATCTCCTAGGAAAATCACAACTCTTACCCAGTAGTATTACTTTTGGTACAGTTAGTAGATGCATATTCACAATCATCATAGATATTCCAACTGGGGAGGACAATCAATGTCACACTTCATATTATGTTGAATGAGAATATATACAAAGTCTTTGATTCCCATTATGTTTAAGAAAAAACAGGACATGTTTCCTTGAAGTACAGCCAAGAAAGACTATTGTTTCTCTTGCAGTCAAGTTTTGTTCACAAATGTTTTCCCTCCAAATAATACCCATCCTTCCTGTGTTTACATTCATATACCAACAAAAATCATTCAATAAAGAGTTCCAAGTGGCCTTATGAATATGGTTTTGACCCTTTTTTTGGGGGGAGATGGTAGAGGTGCTTAAAGGGGTTTTGCCTATCTGCATGTGCAAATGTGTGCACACATGCACACACAAGCTTTTTAAGACCAAAGATTTGGCTTCTGCTATGTTGCTCCAAACACCAGTTGAGCTGTTACTTACATTTATGTTACATAGGGGCCACTAGTAATGCTCATCTCATTTAACAAGCTTTCACTCACTCTCTACCATCATTCTTGGATGGAATGGCACTCCTATTATGTTGTTAGAAGTCACAGATAATATTTCCCAGGTCTCTTAGCTATGCCTGCAACATTCGCTGAATTTCTTGAATTTTAATCCTGGTTTTGAGATACTACAAAATTCCTGTAATGTTTATCTTTCAGTTGCCAATAAAGTCACACAACTGTTTTGGTGGTTTTGTTGTTTTTGTTGGGGGTTTTTTTGTTTGTTTGTTTTTTAATATTTAATATAATTCAGAGTTCATATGCTGAAATGTCTCCAAAAATAGACACCAAAAAAGTCAGAAAGATTTTACTTGTTTACACAGAAACTGAGAGACTGAGAGTTACAGATTAAACCTTAAATTCCAGGCCTTTTATATTCCCAGTTGCTCCTAAGTTCTTAAGTCTCCCCCAACCTGTCTTTAGAAAATCTTCATCTTTTGATTTCAGTTGTCCCACCCCCGTTAAACTATATCCATAAGATATGAGTTTTACTATATCCTATATTTTATAAACCATTAAGTAACTTTTTCTAAAGCAAAAAAAAAAACCCCAAAGACAGCGTGGCTAAACAACAAGGCCAAGAGTCTGTTAGAGGTAAAATACTGTTTAAAAAGTTGAAGTCATGCCCAAACAAGTTCAGAACCACCACCTTTGGCACATCCAACATAAAAGACGATAAAAATGGCCAAAGTATTTGAGAAACAACTTGCTAAAGGCATAAGAAGTTATACCAAATCCTCATTGAATATGCAAAAGCTGGAAGCCTGCCAGCATCCACACGGCCAACAGATGATCAAGATGCAAAAGCATGTCTTCAAATAATACATAACCGTTTGTTGCGGTTTAGCCGGCAACTCAGCTCCACACAGCTGCTCACTCACTCCACCATCGGTGGGACAGGGGAGAGAATCAGAAGGGTAAAGCTTGTGGGTTGAGGTAAGAATAGTTTAATAATTAAATTAAAACAGCAACAAAAATGCAACGGAAAGGAAAACGATGAGAGGCACGAAACCCGGGGTGGGGGAAGGGAGAATGAACCACCAAAACAAACTGCATGTGATGCAGCCGCTCACCACCCGCCAATCCGACGCGCTGACAGACCCCATTAATATACTGGTCATGGCATCACATGGTACGGAATGAACATCCCATTGGCCAGTCGGGGTCAGTTGTCTTGGCTGTGGCCCTGCCCCTCCTGGCCTCTTGCCCACACAGCAGAGCATGAGAAGCTGGAAGAGTCCCTGAGTATTACAGGCACTACAGTGAAGAGAATTAACCCTTTCTCAGCCAAAACATGCACACCATTTAAAGCAACATGAATTTGGAAATACTTTTCATTAAGTACTTGGGCAGCGCCTTTTTTTTATGGGGAAGGTATTGAAAGATATGTCTCAAATTAGAGCTTCAATAGAAGGATTTTTGAACAAAATTGATAAAAATTCAAGTATAAAACCTACTGCATTGCTAAGTGTGGCATTTAAACTAACACTTTTCTTTTTCTAAGAAAGCTTCTACAAAGGTAAACAAGCAAATAGTAAGAAAAAACATTCCCAGCAAAATTTAAAAACTGGGCTTCTAAGTACAAAAATAAATGAGAAATCTTGAGAAAGTCATCCTGAGCTATCAAAACCAAAGATATCCCCAACTTATAAAGTGCCAATATCATAAATTGCTAGAAGCTTGGATAACACAGTGGAGATTGTTTTTCTCAGTCCTGTACTTTTCCCTGTAGACCTGCAAACACCCTCTGTGTCCATTATTACATTGCTGCCAATTCCGCATGGATTTCTAAGTCCAAGAGTTTGTATTTTGTATACTTTGGACTCTCCTTTCCCTACACTAGAGGTTTTCCCAAACCTGTTCAACCTCTTGCTTATCATAGCCTCCAAAATCCAAACATATGAGCAATTTCATAAGTACGGAATTAAAATAGTTTACAAAACCTGGCCCCTAAAAATTGCTTGAAGGAAACTAATGCCAAAGAACATCCTTTTTCAAGCCTGAATATAGAGCCTGATATAACAAACTCCCAAGGCTTGAATTAGAATAATACCCCCAGCTATCACTAGAAAAAGTTAAAAAGCCTAAACAAGCTCAAATGCTAAAACCTTTTACTTCCGAAAGAATCTTTAAGTTAAAATTCTTTGGTTTAACATATTAGTATTTAGACCTTTCAATAAAGCTTTAAGGGAATTATAGTTAAACTTTTCAAGTTTTTCTTTCTAATTCCAAACGCAATCTGATGAACCAGCTATTCTGTGAAGTCATTCAGCAATAAATATTAGAAGGCTACGCATACAGTACTCAATACACACAGCAACTGAAGCCTAATTTTCTTCTTTCCCACTCCCCATACAAAAGGAAAAAAATTCCCTCTAGAATAGGATGTGACAAATTTACCACTTAAAGGCAAATTAAAATGACAAGACGTGAAATTGAAACATTTAAATATTATATTATGAAAATCACTGAAATCTAAACTTATTTTAAATGTTTTCACTTACAGGTGTATATAAAATGAAACATGAAATGAAAGTGCACACAGAGGTTTTTATTCATTCGTAACATGCAAGTCGCATTTGTTGGTTTTTTGTTTTTGGTTTTTTGTTTTTGTGGTTTTTTGGGGGTTTGTTTTCTTTTATTTTTCCCAATATATGTCTACACAAAACCAATTTGGAAACTTGAGAGGCAGGTATAATCACGATTTCAAATACAGTCTATGCTGATTTTAGGTACACTAAGTGACACCACTTATCTTCTCTTAGGAAGCACTGTCAATCTTAGAGCTTTCCAAATCACAGCATCTTCTAGAGTTTAGGCAGTATGTTTATTTTCTAAAAATTTCATCCAACAACATATGTTAACATATTATTTTCTTGCTAAGCCTTGGCAAATTCACCTTTTGAATATTTGCAGATGTTTATGACCCCATTCCCTTCTCCTGTTGTGATCAGGCCAAGTTATAAGTTTCGTTCTTTCAAGCTTTCCTATAATTTAATTTTTCCATCCCTCTACCCCTTAACTAACTTCATGGTTCCCACTGTTGGACGCTCCTATTTTAAACAGGAGTCAGGCATCAATATAGTTTAAAACTGCACTAAATAAATTATATTATAAAATAAAACATTATGAGCTTCTGAAAAATGGAAAAAAGAATGGTATTGATTACAGAAAGGTCTCACTTCCTGTAAAGATCTCTATCTTTCTCTCCCTCACTTTAAAGGAAACTCAGAAACAACAGTTTAATTAAACACCGCTAGTCTGAATTTCAAATCATTGAATAAACAGATGGCCATGCTTCACAGACTGCCAGCAGTCTATTTCAATTAACAGCGATTGGTACTAATGTGATATCATGGAAGCGAAAAGATTTTAACCCAAGAAATATAAATATATTTGTGTGAGATAGTCATAAGTAGTATAACATTGAAGTATTTACCACTATATAAAATTGGTACCAGCAAAGAGAAAAGAGGCTTCTATTTAATGCCATCATTAAACTCAGACATCTCCTTTAACTATATCAGGATGCTTGTCTGTACTTGCAGACTTCAAATCCAGCTGACGTTGTAAAGAAGTTTTTAAAAATTAAACAAAGGTGTCCTCCTCAACTTTTCCATAGAAAGTCTCTAATATTGGACTTATACTTACTAATTATTATCATCCTGAATACTGCAATACTTAAATATATTTGCTGACACAGGTAAGCATTTATTCAACCAAAATCATTACGGTGTTCCTCTACTAGAAAGATCATCTGACAATTCTGCATTCAGTAGGACTTCTCTTTGCGAAAGTACTCTGCTATTACTAACATTGAACTTAAGGGTGAACAGCTACACAAATTTTCAAAGCACAAGATGGACTGAAATATAGGGGAAGCTTTAAAGGCATACGACTTCAAAAACAACACAGGATACTTCTGATGCTCTTCAGCCTCTGTCACATTTTAGTTCTACACTCTGTTACCTTGCTCCCCCCATTACTTCTGTAACAGGACTAACTCTGCAGTAATCTCGGGGATATAGCTTACATGAACTAAATCTGAACTCAGCCATTTTTTTTCACCTCTCCCTATACTGAACACTGATAGCTCTCACCATCAATCAGTAGTCCAGATCATAAGTTTCGCATCCTGACATAAGCATTTACAATAAAGCATTAGAAGGAGAGGTTTTTTGTTTGGGACTGTTCATACAATCAGGGAAAAAAAAAAGATATTAAATGCAGTCCTTTAAACTGATTTAAAGTGTGAGTTGCAAAGGAAAAGCATCTCCTGCATAACTTCATCCTAAAGCTTTTGTGTTCTACAATATTCACCTGGTATTGTGTAACAATACAGTTACCTTTTCAATGTCTGTTCCTGACAAGTTAAAAACATCCTGGCTTACATTCTCAAACTTTACATTGCAGTGTGAGCCATCTTCCCAGTCATCTTCTGGTTGTTTTTTGAAGGTTTTCTTTTTCTTTTTAATTTTTACTATTTCTTCAGTCCTGTTACATTTAGTAGATCTGTCAACAAACTTGTTTTTACAACCGTTATCTCCAGTGTTCAGCATACCAACTGATAGAAAAGCTCTGTGTGACAGCTGTCTGATAGGCATCAATGAACAAAATACTTTTGTGTATCCAGGATCCCAAGACTTCTAAAGATAAGAAGCTATCCTAATTCTTACATTACTTCCACAACTTCTGAATAAATATTTTCCAAAGCACTTATTCTAGTCATTTGGGTTTGCCTTTCCCCCTTTCTTTTGAGATGAAAAGAGAGGTGAAGAACAAATTCACTTATATATTCACTTAAAATAGTACTTAAATATTTTAGGAGAGAAAAATCCAATTTTGTAGCATTTTTGTATCAAAGGGACCCTCTTATGTTAAAGGACCCTCTAATTATCTCACTCCTTTACAGAAGGTTTCCAGTCACTGAAGCATACTGTTTAACACAACATTAAGCTTACAACCACACTTTACAGGAGGACAAGTCCCTTAATACATAACAGATGGAGTACATACTTTTGGTACAATACAAAAATCTTCTGAACAGGAAGAAAGTTCAGATGGCTATTAATTTGGGTTTTTAAGTAAAATGACCAATATAAGCAACCAATGGAGATTAATTCACACATTTCAAGTAAATACTGACATTTACATATAAAACATATAAGATAAGTGATACACATGTAGAATGTAATCTGGAAGTAATGTTAATATTTTATTTCACTACTCACATAAATACTTCATTTAGAATTTGTAAATTGATTGCAGAGGAAGATGGCAACTTTTTGAAATATTTATAAAAGTAGCAAGTACCTGAAGTACTCACAGCAGTGGAGTAAGGGGTATGAGCTCCTGTATTTTCAGCCCAGCAGCCACAACCATAAAGAGCTGCCTAAAGAAAGAAGTGCATCTCATACATTTAAGTATACAAGGGTTTTGGTTTGATCCCCTCCCTTAAAAAACAAACCAACCAACCCAACACACCACCAACGAACACAAACCCACCCAAAAAATCCAACACCAAAAAATAAAGAAACCTAAGAAAAAAAAGAAAATCGTAACAACCAAAACTGCAATTCCAATCCATTTTGCTACATCTTCTTTTACTATTCTTCAGAACTGAGTGATCATCATATGTATGGTATTCTAACATAACTTTACAGATGAGGGTAGTACAGATATCAAAAGACAATGTAATTCCAGCTGTTCCCTATTTATAAATGGTCCCTTTCACTCCACTATTCCAAAAGAAATATCTTAAATATATTTCAAAAGAGAACTGTTTTTAGGACAGTAGCAAAAGTCAACCAAAAATACAGCCATACAGCAATGGAGCATGACATTTCTGATGGCCCTCAAAATTCCCCTCACCTAACAACAATAAGGAATGCCTATACCTTATGTGTTCTTTTAATATCGTTGTCACTTCCACGAATTCACAAGGTCATTTAAAAATTAATTAGGACAGCTTCCCTAAATATTGATGAAAACTGTAAAAACACTAAGCATTTAAGAGACTACTTGTGGTATTAAAGAGGTATTTAAGCACAAGAAATTAACTTATTAATAGCTCTGGCAAAAGGTAACTAACTACAGAACAACTTCTATCAACGTTTTGGAACACTGATAGAGGATGCTAAAAACAAAACTTGCATTCCAATACAGTGATAATCCCTTCAGAGTCTAATGGGAAGGAAGGGACAACATCAGTTTGCTATCACAGCTCTTGCTTAGCATCACAATTGCTGAACAATGATTCCAGCTGAAAATGTATAATCACCTGACCAACTCTTCCAGGATGCTTCAGTGCTAAACCTCCACTGGAGACAGCAGCAGCAACATTTCCTTCTTGGTCAACAACAACTGCACCAACTGTATCCAATGTTCCTGAGTCATTCTCCTGCAGGACACACAAACACAAGCAACTACTAAAAACAGTATATTAAAGTCAGATTATACTTCTTGGGAGTGTGCAAACTAACACGCACAAAACCAAGTCACAGGCCCATTGACAAAACAGATTTGTTATCATGCATATTGTACCAATTGTGCTACCATAAATCTTCCCAGAATGCTCTCTTGCCTCAGACAGGACCTGGAAAAAACTTCCCTGGAAACAAGAAGGTAATAAACATCCCAGAATTCACCCTATGTTTAGATTACATGCCTTTACTCGCAAAACTGCCAAAAAAGCTGTTTTCTTAGTGGTGGGCACTTTTCCACTAAGAAATGATTCAGCAATACATTCCAAAGATGCCGTATCTAAAGGTCTTTCCCATAAGCTTTGAGATGGCATTTTCAGAGATTTTCGTCTTTAAAGATATGTATGACAAAAAAAAAATCCACAAGAAGCAGCTTACCATGTAAAGAGAAAATTCTGATATTCTGAGCAAGTCAATAAATAGAAGCCTTGAAAAGAAATATCCCCCAGGACAGATTCTTTCTCCTAGATGGTTCTCGGTCCAGCAATTTTTAGTGGCTTCCTGATTGAAACAAATTACCTTTCCCGCCCTCTGGGTCACTAGGAAAGCATCCTTACTTCCATTGCTTCCAAGGCAGATTTGAACCCCTAAGAGCAGGGGTCTTTTAGTACTCTTCGTGATGCAAGCTTTCTGCCTACTGTCTCACAAACACTTCAGCTGTCTCACCTTGCATCTTTCTGTCCTCCCGCTCTTCCTTAATACACCATGTTCAATCACTTTAAGGGAAAGAGCAGTTTTCCTCTCTCTGCCTAGGCTTGTTCTAGATCCCCTTCTCTGCAGAACACAGGCCAAGGCACTCTGACTTCATGCCCAATCACACACTTCTGATGGGACACAGCATGCAGGGCACAAAAAATAAAACCAATAACCAAAATCAATACATCATCCATAACATACTCCAAAGATGAATGCTGCTGTTGCACAAGCCCTTAAGTCTTTAGCTGATCGGTCATTCATTCCTGTACAAAAACTTACCTGTATTTAAAAATCCTGTATAAACTTACCCAAGCAAATAAACCCAAAGAATATTAAGCTATTCATATTAATGTATATTTTCTTGACTAGGATTCAGATGGACGAATAAAAAAAATCTACACCCAACTATTCAACTTCAAATGATCAAGTTCCCATCTTCTATTAAAGTTTCCTTGGGCACACAATGTCATTTGTCAACCAGAATTCTTAGGAGACTCACACTGATGATACTCTGGCTACACTTAAGATATAACATTTGAGTTAATACTGCACTAGTCCTTAAAAGGAAAAATATGCAATGTGGCACTGAAGTGTTCTACAGTATTTATCAAGCAACAGGAACTCCTAAGCAGGAATGTCATCCTTGGCTTTTAACCAGAATAACAGTAAGTTTCTTCTCTTTACCTACACCTAGATCTTCCTGAACAAGTTCTACACTTGGAACCAGCACTAGTCATATTCAAACATACAGATGGATGCTCTAACAGTAAAGCAGAATAACTGCTTAGAAAAAGAGAAGTAACCTATAGCTCTAGGGTCTCAACTGCCATTGGAAAGAAGAACAAGTTGAAAAGCAGAGGAAGGTAAAAGCTAGGATCAGGGAAAGCAGGAGAAGGAGAGGCAAACGGAATTTTGAGGACTGAAGCAAAGGGGATAAGAAAAGAGCAAGTTCCCTTCCAAGTTGTAAAGACAAACGAAAATTAAGCAACCCTTCCTTAACATCTCCTGGGCAAATGTATTTCACACCTCCCAGGACTGCCAGCCACAACCTAATTCAGGCACTGTTAACTGAGTCAGAACAATACTATTCAGTGGATTGAAAAGACCTTAAGCAGCAGAGCAGGCTGCTCACTGGAGTTGCAGACTCCCATCCTTGGAGGTTTTCAAGATCAGACTGGATAAAGCTCTGTCCAACATTAATTTTCCTAAGATATTTTCCTAAGATATTACAATTCTTACAATTTCCTGAGATCTTACAATAGAGAAAAACTACGAACATGAAGCATGTTTTGCTGTCCATCCCCTGCCCCGTTATCAAAGGAAACTATACCCACAAAAAAAAACCTTGATTAATAGACAACTAGAGATAAGAAAATCAAGTCCAAAGTTAGGATATGCCAGAATTAAGACCACCTGTGTAATATTAATTCATATTAAACCAAACACTTGGGGTTCCCATAATGAACGGAAATACATTTTAGAAGGCTTAGTGTGGATGAGTATGTTTTCCATATCATTTGACAGCAAAGAAAAAATGCTTGCAGCCTTCTTTGTAGCATCTGTAAAACTATTTGCTCAATCTGCCATCCATCTTCCACTTCAGCTCTCACATGCATAAAATACTTGCCTTCAGTAGCTATGTAACTGATTTCTTTTTTTAAAAGGTATTTTAATCAAAAAACCACAAGCATTTGTAAGTAAATGTTGCATGGAAACTTTCTTCACCATTATTTCCTTTAAAAGATGATCTATTTCATATCAGTATTTGCTGTCAATTCAGTGGTATACTTTGCTTGCTTTGGCTTATTTTATTTTTAGATGGGGCACTTAGGAGGCTGGAAATGTCTTCCAAGAGAAGCATTTTTTTTTAACCTGGCCTACACAACCTTCTGAAGGAAATCTGTATCACTGAAGCAAAGAAATTCCGTATCTTCCTTCTCAGTAATATAGGTTTGGGGTTTTCTTGTAATCAGAAAAAGAATCACTGCTGATGCTATATGTATCCTTACTCAACAAACTGAAAACCAGTTAGGACCAGTTCTATTCCATACCCAATGGGAACAACACGTCAGTTCTATTCTAGACCTATGTTTGCTCCCATTTCAACATTACTGACTTCACACACTTAAAAGTGACACCATGAATCAATTCTATAGTTCAGTAATAAAAGTCTTCAGCAGATGTAAACTGTACCAACAACCCTATTTCTGAACTAGTGAAGAGTTCATTGCAATTTAACAAAGGTACTCCCTGTACCTCTCCTTACAAGAGGTCATTATGCACCTGAGGAATAATGTACCTGGTGAGAAGACTTTCAATGTCACACACTTCAGCTCATCAAACAATATGAATTTAACATACTGTCAGAAGTCTAAAATAAGTCCAAATTCTGTATGGGTTCAACAGGGACTAAATGAGATCCAGGTTGCTTGCCCTTATCTTTTTATATATTTGAGTCATTAATTTAGCACCTTAGACTTCAACATTTTGCAAGTTCCAAAGGAAACTTATTACTTGGTGATCTCTTAACAAATTCCATATCTGACTTGAGCTAATAATTTATACTAACACACCCTTTGCAAAAGCCATTTGGGGGTTTAAACAATGTAGTATTGCAACCTAAAAATCACCTATTATGTAGTTAATATTTTATATGGAAACAACTGAAAGTCAATGTCAAAAGTAAGACATCACATTACTGAATTAATTTGCACCTTGCAACAGGACAGGAAGTTAATTTCATGAAATCGTGGACCAAATATTCAAACTTAGCAAAGAACATGCATACAAAGCAGGAAGATGCTTTCTGCGCAAATGCAGAGTTCTATCAAGTATTTTAGAAATACCATCCTTCCCTCCTTCTGCACATAAAAAACCACACAAGAAACCATAAGCAGTCATTTTACAAGCCCCAAATGAAAGAATTCAGTTTAGGAGAGTTCTACTCAGTGCCCACTGAAAGATATCAACACACAAGGCCTTTTCCCTCTCGACCTGAGATTGTTCTGAAATTCCATAAGAAGTAATTACTATTAAATCTCAACTCTGAGTATCATAACTGACAAAATGCAAAATTAATCAGATTGAAGCAGTTAACATCTCTATGCTATTACCCAACTATGCACACAAATAAACTGGATTTGGTACTTGATGATAATTAGATTAAGTTGATTCCCCTAAACATACGGGGTTTTTACAATATCATCCTACTCAGAACAGGGCAACAGATAAATCATCTAGTATGTCCCATGTTGGCCTTTTACAGATCAAGTGGGAACAGAGAGAAGCACAACAGTGGGCGTTATCTAGAAAATAATATATCAAAATTTAATATATTTTTGGTCTTAAAATCTCAGATTTGAGGTGTTCTTGATGGAGCACTTCTGCTGATTACAGCAGTATTTAACAAGGTGAGAGGCAGTCTTTTAAGCAGAACTGTATTTATTAAAGTATTTTTTAAAAATACCTATAAATTCATCTAAGTCAAGGGAAAAGGTCACTATTCTGTAAGCACTGGGACTAATTAATGCACACCAACTTCTAGAAACATTTTCCTCTATAGCAACTGACAGCATAGCATGATGCACTCCCACAGCAATCTAATCTTGACAAAGCATGCATGATGGGGGCAACATTCACTTGTTTGAAAAGGAGCATTTACGATCTCATCATACAAAGATCAATAAACAAGCCTAGACTTTCCATTTTAATAGTTTGGGATGTAAATAGACATTTTGTCTGACCTCCATGTTCAAGACGAGGGAATTATTTCATACTGTATTCCACAGATGAGTTTTGTTGTTTTGCTTTAGTTTTTTTTTTTAAACTGGAATGGATGAGAAGTATTTAGATTTCTTTTCCCATATATACACTTCAAAATCCATGTAATACTTCTGAAGTCTAAAAGGTATTATTTTCAAAGACCATTTCAGCATGTATGTGGGACAGAGATTTGTTTTTTAAGGAAAAGGAAACACATAAAATTCAAATTCCCCTTCAAACTGCAAGAATAAATAAGACAGACACTAGGATTGCCACAGTTGGCTGCTACACTTACAATTACCCTCAACACAGCCATAAAAATTTGATTTGAGGAATAAGTTAAGTGATTAAAATTCAGCATATGTAATGGTAAGGATGCATACTGCTATGCATTGACTGCTACTCACCTGAAGTGTTCAAGGTGGAACTGGTTAAAAGTTCATGTGGTATGTTCCAGATGATCAATGACAAAAAATATAACGCACAAAGTACTTCAAAGAAAAGAACGTATTTCTGTGCAGATGTATTTTTTCTTTTCTAAATATGTTCAGTGTTATTGTCTCAATACAGTACCTGAAGAACACCAAACTGCTGATTCCATGCATGTAATTCACATTGTTGTGCACGGACTTCAGTACATGTATTAAACCAGATAAAAACTCAATTAGTTTTAATAAACCTCAAACTAAACAATGTTATAACTACCCTATAAAAAACTAACCTATAAACACTAACCTATAAAAAAATTCACATGCACCAGAAATTCTTAGTGCCATTGTTATTCAAATCAAGGCATAGTTGTAAAAAAGTTTGTAATAGCAGAAGACAAATGAAAAATAGGTCTTTTAGCCAAATTCCCCTAAGCTATTATCAATCGTAATTTCCTCTGGTAAAAGACAGTTTCACAGTAAGACGACAAATGTTTACTTCTGATATTTACTGGTGCTTGAGGTAAGAACTTCAGAATGGCATCTGGCTGAATTAACACATCATAGCCAGTCCCCTATGAATATGTTCAGTTAACTCACACAAAAACAAAAAGGATTTCTTAGCTATGTAAATCAACATATAAGTCACTACAACTTAAAAAAAGGTCTTAATTTGCACACCTTCAAAATACGGTGAAGGTATTACCCTATCTTCCTGCATGCAATCACATAAGCCTCTACAAATCCTACATTGGCTGAACATTCCACTTACTTGGAAAGTAAGAGTGCATTAATAAGTTACACAGCCTAGTTTATCCATACAATCTTTATTAAAATTTATTAGATTAATATTTAAAATTCATTGTATTAAAGTCTCTTTTTTGAGCTTTGTATAATTTAACTTTTATTGAAAAGTAGTTTTAAAACGATATGTTGGTTTTTAGCTAGTGACATTTATGAGCAGCTACAACTTCCAGGTAATTTCAGCCTGTTTTGGTCTGCAACACTGTCTCTTCACATAGGCCTTTTAGTTACAACTTCCATCCAACTTCATTAAAATTCTACCTTGCTCTTCTCCAAACTTCTAAAAGACCACCAGAATTTATAACACTTGTGCAGTACTGGCAACAGAGGCACATAAACTAAGCTGCAAGCACAGGGCTGAAGCAGGTGAGAGTCAAACTAGACAATGAAACATCTATCAAGTCCTGCTGAAAGGGACAGGTCTGCAGCTCCAGAGAAGCACAGCAAAAAAAATTAGTATTTATCAATTAAAGCTTAACTTTAACAAGAAGATTAACTCTATTTATTCAGATATTTAAATGGTTTTTAGACAATTATTTTTAAACCTTTTATGAGAGCTCAGTTTTGACAGTAAAAGTTTTGGAATGACAGATCATGTCTCTCACCCTTGCTAAATGACCCTTTACTAGCTTAGAGAGATTTATTTTAGGATTTGCTTTTGTAAAATTTTATTTTTTTTTAATTTCATTTTGAAAAACCTAAACTTCCTGTAAGGCTGCAATTATCTTATACTCTGTGGATAATACAAGCAGCCCACATTGTTAGCATGGTTTGGTTTTCATCGCACCTCCATGGACAGGACATGCCCAGAAAGTTGACAAAACTGGTGTGTTATGTTACTAAATTACTTACCGGTAAGTAGAGCTCTATTTGATCACCTCCTTTACCTACCATCATTGGCCTTTGGGGGTCTCCCGCAAGTGCTGCACATGACTCTGGAGCCCTTGAAATTTCAAATTGCAGGTTGGTAAGCTCATGCATTAGCATATGTTTCAAGCATTGACTTGCCCTGTATTACATGAACATCAACACTGTACAGAGACGCCTCCTCCCTCAGTTACATTTTAACACCATTTCACAAGGAGGTACATGAAGTTCTGTAAACAGGAGGAGTTCCAAAATTAATAACCTAATTTTCTCCCCCTCTGTTCTTATTTTATTTACAGGTCTTATCTCCCTGAAAATAGAAAAATTTGCACCCTGCTAGGGAAAACTTCTTACCTAAGAACACAGAAGAAAAATGCCTAATTTATCACTGATTTGCATTTGCAGAGTCTACAGAGAATAAACTTTTTTTGCCATTCTCCGTGCTTTATACATTATTTATATCAACATGTGCAACTACACAAGGCAGTGGTCAGTCAGCTTACCAAAGCGAAGAGAAATGGCCACTCTGAAAGGACACAGGCCCCAGATAAAGTATAAGGCGTTTCATTTAATGAGCTATACTTTGATATTCAACAGTAAACACAAATACTGTGATTGACATTCTCAAATGGTAACAAAGGCTCTAAATTCTAATTAAGAGTGAGGGGGACAGAGGGCATCCTAATAGTTTTGTAGTACAAGTAATATGGGCCAGGTCAATGCTAGATGCATGCACAGATGCACATGTTTACCTACCTGATATTTCAAATTTCACCAATTCCAGCTCCATAATGCAGTGTGCTCAGGAAACATTAAAAAGTGGGAAACAGAGATCCCAAGCTAAAGAAAATGTTTCAGTAAATAATTATCTGTTTGTTTTTACATTTGTCATATTTCCAATTCAAAATGAGCAAAATATTTTTTATAGCACAAACAAGATACAAAGTGACAGTTTGGATTTCAAATAGCAAGGCAGAAAGTTTGAATTGCACTAAATTATATCATCTAAACATTAAGGTGGTCAAGGAGAAGCAGCTTCTGATGCTACATTAGTCTCATATACAACACATAATTAGCAATCAGCTGTAAACTTCAGATGACACAACAAAATTTTGAACAGAAACTAACCTTTTCATTTGATTGTCTTCTTTTCTTTAATTGCATGAGATCTGTTTCCACCTTTTCAGCCAACTCCAGCTTCCTCTTGTTCCTCTTAAAAGCTGCTAAACTAAACCCTACAAAAACATTTCAAAATCATTTAACTAAGTAAAATTTACTTAAACAAATATTAAGTTTACACTTTGGAGGTCACCCCCCCCCAATATTTTTATTGATGCAAAAAGCATCAATAAAAAAAGCCAACAACAAGGTATTTTAAGTTTCAGTCCAACATGTTTCCCTATTTTCCCAAATGAAAAAAGTTGTACTATTGTTCAGCAACAGTGATGGGTAAAATACCCAGTAGAAACAAGTCACTGAACACATATGGAAACTCTGTTGGTCTAAATATCTTTGGCAAAGAAGCAGCATTGCACAGGAAAGAACAGAATAAGCGGCTTGTGTTAAAACTCTTTTTGACTGCTGACAAGTAAATCGATACCATCTGAGCTCATTCTGATATCCATAAAATTAGGCTACTATTTTATTACCTTAATTGCATATCTGTATGTTTACCCATATATTTAAAGCCACACAATAGTCTAGCAATATTTTTATGTTCCATAATCCAAGACAGTCTAAAGACCACCTAGATCTTGAAAAGACAAACATGTATTTTCCACTCTAAGTCCCACATTCAGAAAGGAAGTACTCTCTAAAGTGGAGTAAAAAATAAAATTGTTATGCTTAAGAGACCAAAATGACATGTTCCCATTCTAGAAGCTTCAGTTCATAAAAAAAATGCCACATTGACATATTTAGTTTAAATTAGTTTCACCTTAATATTATCCACAGATTGTCTTGACATCCCCTTTGAAAAGAAGAGGGGGGAAACATGTCTTTTGTCACTTGTTTAGTCATGCAAAATCAAGCTATTAAGAGGGCAGAGGTATACACAGGTAAGTCACAAATTCTATGGAAGTTAAAAAGCACAAGTTTCCTATTTAATCTATATGCCTTAAAAAATGTCATTTTAAATGAAGTTCTGAATATAGCTACATCAGTATTATTCAGAATACTGGAACAGCTGCAAGAACAGCCTATGGATAAAACCAATATTGCAGAGCCAACAGAACACAAAGCTTTCACTTACAATTCTTTAAGTATACAAACAATGAGCATTTTACTTTTTTGAAACTTCTCCATGCAGGTGCCAAAATGACCTAGTGAACCCTCCTTTAAACCTGTTTTTAAGTACATAAAACTGGACCTTAAACTACCACAGTTATTCAAGTATATAACCTGAAAGTAATGCGAAATCTGGCATTTCTGTCCAAAAACCTAATGAATACCAGTTTCTTAAAACTGTAAACACATATTAATCTGCCATCACCAAGAAAGGAACTCTTCCTACCATACAGATTAATGTAGCTACTTTGGACAACAGATCCCTCTGTTTGAAATGAAGTCCAAGAGGCAAAACACAGACGCTTGATAAGGGGAAACAAGCAAAGAATCATTTTAGTCTACTACTAATTGGGGGTGGGTAGGAACAAACAAAATCACCCACATAAAGCAAGAATTTATTAAACAGAAGTGCCCCAAAATAAACCAAGGTAGCACATTGTTTTTAAAAGAATTTTTAAACAGAACTTTTAAGGTGACAACTTCAATAAATATAGCAAATACCTATGGGCAGAGCCACAATATAGGTGACTAAGAATGGTGCCTGGCCTTAGTACTCATCAAAAGGAGGCATTACACAAGAATAAATATGCCTAAGCCCGTCATCTACTGCTGCCATTGCCTCCGGCCAATTCAGAAGAAAGGTGGACCTAGAGAAGCAAGACCGATACAAGGGTGCAGGATCCCATACATGAAAACCTGAACACGAGAAGTTTTCCTTGTACTTCAGAATCTAATGCTGGCGGTGTCCTGAATCTTGCTGCAATATTTGCATGTTCACCAGTTCTAATATATGCACAAAGATCACATCAAAACTAGAGAACACATGGGTTTGTTCCAAGCTGCCCTGCCAGCTACACAATGCTGCTATATGGCCTCTCAGCATCATCACTCCAACTATACCTTGGTTGCTACTTATCCTGCCATTTTTCCACAACGTATTAAATTCTCCAAGCTTAAGAGTGATGCTTCATTCACTTAGGTCCTCTGTCTCTAGCTAAGCAATTAAACAATTTCCAGATTTTACTTTGTGCTTTAAGATTCTATTTCTCTTTTCAAAAGAAGAAAACACCTGAAAATTTGCTGCAAAGGATCCAATTGTTCACAGTAACCTATCTGCATTGTTAATTCAAAGTAGTATCAGTAAGCTAGGAAATACAGGGCAGAAAACGGGTCATTATTAACAAACAAGTATACATTTTACTAGGCAATAAGAAACACTGTGTATGAAATTAGGCTAGCAAGGTACCACCTTTTCCGCGTTTACAGAATGGATGAGACTATCCTACAGAGCAATAACTTTGGGTAACAAAAAATTGCGCTTAGTCCCCAGGTGTCAGAAACGTTTTCAATTCCTGGGTGCCCCAACTGCCCTTCAACCATATGCTGGGATAAACACTTGTTATGCATTTTTCCTCTATTGCTTTTCTTACTTCACCAGTCTCATAAGTGGGAGAAGTGGTGCAGTGCATCATGGACTCTCTTACTGGATGATCAGATATCCAGAGCCCCAGGAGATGCAGTGGCATGCATTTTTCCATCTGTTAAACAGATGAAGAAAGTTTTCTAGTAACATACACTGATGTATGTTGGAAGGGATCTTAGGCAGTCATGTAGTCCAACCTCCTAAGAAAAGCAAGTCCAATTCAAAAGGGCTGCACAGGAACTTGTCATGTTTTGAGATTCTTCAAGGATGGAGATTTCACAATATATTTGATCACCCTCATGTTAAAACAAAAAAATAATTTTTAAAGTTAGTCAAAACCTCACATATTCTAATTCATGTCAGTCCTCTTTGATCCTATCCCTGTGCATCACACACCACCATAAATAACTAACATCACACTTACATGCACAAATACAGAACAGTCTACATTAAGGAAGCTAGCATGTTTGCCAAGTAAAATATACAAACTTTCCAAGCTTCCTCCATCACAATGTCTATGAAACTTAGTATCTGTCACAAAGAGGAGCTGATTATTGTGGTATTTGCCATATTAGAAAGCTCATACTGTTACACTCAATAGATATACTAGAGAGGTGCCAGGCAGGCATGGTTCTGTACTTCCAGATGACATGAATTTTTATCAGAAACATCTGAAGGTCTTGGAGGGTGGGGGATTGTTGTGGGGAAGTTCTTTTTCAGAGGTGGAGGAGGGTGTTTCTTTAATATCATGCCTCCCTTCCCAGAGTTACTTATATGAATTAATGTATTAATTCAATAACTTAAGTTTTATTCAATTTAACATGAAATGTCATACCTTTCAATACTATGAGGGAAAGGAAGTCTATTCAGACTTCCCCTAGAGTGGAAATTCTTGTGCTCAGGCTACATTCAACTTCAGAATAGTTATTAGGAACAACATTCCTTTGAAAGTTGAAGATTTTGTTTTAGCAAGGACAGATGAATAATTGCCTTTCATTATTTAGGGGAAATAATTATCATCAATTTCTCTTGGCAGGATAAAACAGCTAGTACCTCCAAAGTGACCAAAGAATTTTGAAATAATGGACCAGTTTGTAAAACGAAGCCTAGCAATTTCTCTCTTTTTTCCTCTGACATAGATGTATGCCCAACTTCAGATGATCAGTTAAAAATAAAGTGTCTTGAATCTTACTTTTTTTCCCCAGAATAAGGGAATAAAGACTAATAGCAAGTGAAAGGCTGCCTGTCCTCCGTTTATTTCTGTCTTTGTGGTGTTCTATGTAAAACCACTATAAATGCCATTAAACTGGCTAGTAATCTGGTTGCTTTGTCTTGCTCTACAAGTGACAAAAGAAACTAGAAAACACATGTGAGCTTCACTCTAAACAAATCCAAGTTTACATTAAAGTTTCCTGAAAACATACTATAAGTTTGGTCCTTGTCAAAGAATATATCATGGGATTTTAAGTTCAATAAAGCATTTTATGAACTAAAAAAAATCCAGGATTCAAATGCGCTTGGTTAATGACGCACACAACACTGAAAAATAACCCACTGAGAAATTATTTTGAAAACAAGCACTATAAAGAGAAGGAAAATGCCTACACACAGTTTAGGTTCATAATTTATATTAAATCTAAAACAAAACCTCAAATTTGTGGTGCAAGGATGCTAAGAAATTTCATTTGTCCTAAATGACAGTACAAAAAACACTCTCACCTTCTCCAACAAGACAGCCTATTCCAAGCTTGAGAAGAGGAAAAGGACACAACAGTGTCGAAGACAGGCATATTTCCCTAAAACAAATGCAATATAGCTACATCAGCCTGAAGTTGCCTGGGCCAAGGAGAAAGGGAAGCAAGAGAGGTAGGGTTTATTGACCAGGGATGGGAAGAAGCTAGAAAAAGAGAGGTAATGAGTAGATAGAATTTTAGTTTGAAAAACTCTTGGTTCACAGCCCAGGGGTATCGTTGTTGGAATCTATGGAAAGGTATTTAGCACAACATCCTTTGGCTTTGCTCAAGAATTTAAAAGTTTAGATAAAAATCAAATATACGCTTTCAGATAAAAGTCCAACAATTACTACACTACACAGTAATAGCTCATGTAACTCATGTAAGTAATATATGCTTAAATTAATTCTTAAAAGAATTGTGTCTCAGAAGCCACAGAGTACAGCCAGCCTTTCTGTTTTTCTTTCTCGTTTATGTACATACTGCCATAAATAAAACTACCTCAGAGTTGCTGGGAGAGGGGAAGAAAAGTACAAAAAAACCCCCCACAGCTTTACAAAATTGTTGTCTGCCATACTTGGGCCTCATCCAGATTAAAGACACGTAGCAACTGACAAAAGAACTGTATCAGAACTAGAACATTATTAAAAGCTTAGGACTTCAGTCTCGCATTTACAGTATTTATCAGGTGTCCCTACAACACAGAATGGGGTGACTGCTTACGAAAAAATAATCTTCCCAGGCCTCCACATTCTACCTCAACCCTCCAAGGTACCAACAGGCGCTACCCATGTGTACTCTGTACTGAAATGCACTGCATTTTGGGTCTAACTGTGTTGGACAGTGGAAGCGCTGGGTGGAATACCTGGTCACGGCAGGGTTGTAGAAGTTGAGACAAGTGTAGGGGTTTGCTGTGGAGAAGGCTCAGCAGCTGAGCATAGAACAGGTGGAAGTAGCTCCTGCTCAACTCCATTTGCCTGCATGAGAGGCTGGTATTAGTGGATGTGGTGTCAGAATGTGTGCTTGATACTATGATATATTATCTCTAAATGCAGAAGACAAATCTCACAGGCACATCTTGCTGAAGTTAAGACTGTTACAGATTTTCCCATTTTCAAAAAGTTATAGCGTTACTGGGTTCCCTGATGTGAAATACCACAAGACCTTTGTTACCTAATTCATTAGCACAAGATCCACCTCCTACATTATCACAGCCAGGCAACAACTAGAGCTTTTATACAGGCTTTTTACATCGTTATCACTTTACAGAAAGAGATGAGGAAGTAATTTTCAGCAAGCAGGTCAGTGGAAGAAAACAGAGCATTGGTTTCTGAGTCAGTCCCGAGATGCCATCTGTGTGCCACTTGTTTGCCATAAAACTTCCACATCATTTACTTGCCTGTTGTACTAATTCTGTTGGTACTCTGGCAGTCTGATCATTCCCATAACTCCTTTTACTGTTATACTATGTACAATTAAAAATTTAACCAAAAGTCTTGTTAGTTCTAGTATATAATGATAGAGTAACTAAGTAAATGAGAGAACTGTATTCCTCAATCTACAAAGCTCTTCCTAGACACCTTTCACAGCCCATTAGAAACGATCCGGACAACAGAGGTAAGAGAAAGTTACTAGAGAGAAAATTAGAATTGTCCTTTTCACAGAATCCTTGGAACTACTGAACTGTACATACAGAACACAATGCAAGACTGAGGCACTTTTTCTTTTAATAATGGTAAAATTAATATGTATCTGCTTGTTAATTCTAGGTCTGTGTACTTTAAATAAGCCTGTAGTTGACAGGCTGCCTCTAATAGTACACTAACACTTCTTGTCCAAAGTTAATGCAAAATGTTTTTGGTAATATGACTATGTTTCCTTAAAATTCCTGTGCTTGTATAAGGCACATCTATTCCCTTCCATATTTCCAGGCTAGGTAAAAAAATATTTAAGCGAACAATTAAGTTTTCAAATAGATGTTGACAAATATGACAAATCATAAATCAGAGACCAAGTTCAGGACAATACTCAAACCTTCCTATTTACAGTGGTGGAACAGCAAGCTGGGAACACAAACTCCAATATTTCTATATGGTCATAACAAATTATTATGCAACAAAACATTATGCAACCAGAACTGTTCAGCAAGCCTTACTAAAAGCTAACTGTAAATTGAAAATACTGAGAAGAGTCAAAGAATATTTTTACGTCTTTGGAGTACAGATTGAGCTCTGACCAATCATATAGCACCCCCTGGCAGACGTTTCTTACAGTCAACTGAAAAAACTAGAACGGAGAACCTCCTACATTTTCTTTCTATTCCATATTAAAAGAGAATACAACTATTGGAGAGAAGCAAATTAAAAAGGAATATACTAGCAAATTAGTTAACCCACAGGAATTAAAATGATCCAGTGAAGAACTCTGAGCAGTTGCTAAAATAAATGGCAGAAATTAAAACAGACAGATGAAAATAAATTTCATTTTAACAAAGCTATTTTAAATGACAAATTAACACCACTTATGCTTGTGTTGGGACCAAAGACTACTAGTGCTACTTCCCATGTTGCCATACTTTGACAGAGACAGCAACATGAATGGAAAAAAACTGTACTCACCATCAAAAGCATATAAAAAAATTTAACCTCTCTTTCTCAGAGCACTATGATATAGATCTGTTCTTCATAACAAGAACTCAGGATAAGCTGTTGCTGGACATGCCACTTCTTACTACTTCCTGGAAGAAGTATCTTTTTTCCATCAAGCAGCCTTTCCTGCTCCCTGGAAAATTGTCATTCAAAGCATCTTCTGAGTACTATAGCCCAATTTTTTTTCCTGGCTAACTGGTAGCTGCACTTAGCTGTTCAAACTTCAAAACTGCAAGCCAACCTACAATATTATGTCCAATTCCAGGGAGGATTTACATCATGTCTGACCTTTTTTTTATTGCCAGTGAAACACATGCACTTACTAGACCCCATTTACTCTGCCCATTATGGAACAGAGGTTGCAACTTTCACTGTTAAAAGACAAGCATCTTCTATCTGAGAGGTACCTCTTAGTTTCCTAAAATCAGACATGTATTCAGATTAACCAAGCTTCCTAATCAAATCCCCAAAACCCTTGAGGTTCTCTTCAGATCTCTTTCATTCTCGCCCTAAAAACAAAGGAACAAAACACAGTATAAGCCCCTGCCTTCAGCCACTGACTGAACCTTATAGCAGAGTTCCAGCAATACAGCAAATATTTTTCTTAATGCAATGATAGCAAAGTGGAAGAGAGAACTGGGGGTGAGGTCAGGTTTGGAGGAGAGGCAGGCTAGGTAGGCAATACGGGTGGTCAGAGAGACATACGGTGTCACTAGAAGTATAACAATCTACATGGCACTTTTCTAGAAAAGGCTCTCCCTCACTAAAGCATACACAAAGTTGGTTGAAAAAAAGGAAAACAAAGGAGTAAATAAATACCTTTTTACAAGCGGAATGCCAAATCAACCTGTAGTAGCACCTACCCTATTCAACAACATGATGTGATTTTACAGAATACACTAAGTTATTCAAGGTAATAAGAGGACTTAAGTGAAAGATTCTAAGTAGTCACCTGACGATCAACCAGCAGATTTTATTCAGCAAGTCTCAAAATAATGAAAGAGAAGTAGTACTTCACACAACCCATAGTTATGCGGTAAAGGTTTTTGCAGATGCTAGAAGTTAATACAGGCTCAAGAGGAAACAACAATTTCATGGCAGAAAATGCCACTGGTTACCTCCATGTATGCAGGAACCAGTCACAACTCAGAAATGTAGATTCTGTGATAGCAAATGGGGTAGGGAAAGGGAAGTATATTTGCTCTGTTCTTATATTCTTCCTTAAGCATCATTTGTGGCTACTCTTGGATTCCAGTTATCAAGCTATGTAGATCCACTGCAGCTGCTTTTTTTCCTTACATAGTATAACTTACTGAAGTATTTATGGTCACTTACACATTGTCAGAGTTAGAGGTACAAGCTTGCTGCATGAGTAGTTACCTTCCTTCTCCTTCCCTTTGAAGACTTAACATTGTCAGCAACTGTAAGATGCTGTCTTAATCACGTTACCTTTACCAAAACAATTACTTTGCATCTACTATAGGCTGAACAGAAAAACTCAGATATAAGTGGTTCAGTCAATACTAGTGCAGGCACAGATACTGACAGTTGAAGCTGTATCTTAAATTTACATTACCTATTTAGAGTAAAGTATATTTTTAGCATTTACAAGATTGCATGATACAGTAAATCAGCATTTCTAAACTGTAATTACACTCTTAAAACTTTAACCACATTTCAAAGCAGTCTCACACAGGATAACAAAGCTCTAGCATAAGCTAGCAAGGGCTCTAGTATTGGCAGGAATTAAGCTCTAGTGTGGGCAGGCATAAATAAATTCAGCTTTCTCGCAGACTGTAGGTGATATAAGCAGATCACATTTCAGTTTACAAAAAAACACCAAAGGAAAAAAACTAAACCAAAAACCACTCACTATACTGGAAAGCCACCAGATTTCTAGAAACAGTAGAAGCCCCATTCCCTTACATGTTTGGCAAACCAAAGATGACAAAGCAGGTGAGCCTTGACATAATCTTGATGTAGTTCAAAAAGTAACATGGTTTAAAACATTGTTTCAGTTTGATGCTCACATACTTTGACCACACAGGTGATTGTGCAACTTTCTTTGTATCTGATCATACGGAGAGCCCCATTCATGCAAAGCCAACCACACAATCCCACAGCCTTATAGCATGTATAACATTACTCTTGTCATCTCAGGTCCAGGAAAAGGGAGACAGAATAATGTAACTTCAAGAATATATTTTCCATGTGTAGCACAGAGAAGCCAAAACACACGCACCTAGTTCTTCCTGCTAATACTTATTGTAAGTACATGTCTAAGATTTGGAGTAGGGTTTGGGTTTTTTGTTTGGTTTTTTTTGGGGGTGTGGGGGGGTGTAGGATTTTTGTAATTAAGTTGCTAAATGTATTTTCCTGATGTTTGGCAATTACTTCAGTTCTTCATAGAACCACAGATAATTTTAGGTTGGAAGGGACCTTTAAAGGTCATCTCGTCCAACCCTCTCATATTACAGAGCTGTTCAACAGTCATGCAGTTTCAAGTTAATTTACCCCCAATTCTCCATGCAAACTCTACCACTGCAATTATAGCAAGTAAAATCAAAGTGTGTCCCATTTTTTTTGAAGTTTGTTACATTATTTAATGCAAAAGCTCACTTCAGATGAGATCTCTTCTGGTTCCTTGGAAACAACATTCTCTAATTTTTTCTGAACCATGTCTAACTTTCCCTCCCCTGGTAACACTGGAAAAAAAAATTCTGGCTTTCTTACATTACCTGTGAGACAGTTTCCAATTTCTTTTCAGCTCTACCAATCCCATGTTGTCACACATGGTGTTACTAGTTACTTTCCAGCCTCACTGACCCGAATTCTATGCATTACCAGACTAGCTTAGCAAAGGACTAGTTGGAAATCAGCATAACATTTTCTGGAACTTATTCATCAGGTTTTTCTTTGCCCTTTGTTGCTGTTGTGTTGTTGTTTTTTTTAAAGGAAAAAAAAATCAGATATACTACCAGTAATGAGTGTACTGCAAAATTAAGCATACTCAAATCTTAGCAAAAATTACAAATTTTAGGTTGCTCAAGCAATCTTTTCCCAGATGCCTCTTAGAATGACTAATAATACAGTCTTAATGTAAGCTAGTATTGGTTTCCTACATAACCATTTTAGGCACTTAAATACCAGATGCTGCCATCTCATCTTTTTTGAGAAGGAAACTGAAGCACAAGACTATAATAGTCAAATACGTCCTTTCTGTAAATCCAGTTAAACATACACTATCATTTATGCTAAGGTCAAGCAACAGAATTTAAGAACATTTGTGAAGAATTCAGTTTTAAGTTATTTACTCAGAATTACAAAAAATCTCTCTGCCACCGATTTTTTTTTCGGCATATCCTTCAATTACCTTAATCTGAAATCATTCTTCCAGCAAAACATTCACATAGTCTATCCTCAAGTCTTCACAGTCATAGCCTGCTTCGCAGGATTGGTTCGTTCCTAGAGCAGGTCCATCCTGTGCAATGGCTCAAGCATATAATCATGTACGTACATGTTTCAGTATGTATAAACCTGGGTGGAAGCAGGATGTGTAGGGAGCAGAGGAGGGGCGGCACCTTTAATACCACTATTATTTCATTGACAAATGGCATTTCTGTATTGACTTTGCAATGGATTAGCTTCCTGATCCTGGTTGTTTTAATGCAAATTATTTTGCTAAATAGAAATATGTTGAATGTATTGAGGAGACAAAGAAATCGCTGGTGTTTGGAGCAGCTTTGTGAAAATGTATTAGCTGGTATTATTGTACCCATGTTTCTCCAATGTAAATTCATAGTCTGGTTTAGGTAAACCAAATTAGCAGTGGTAATCCTTATTTTTAAGCCATAACATGTAGATTAGCTCTGACTAGTTTTAGCTAGTAAGATATCATCTGGCAATTACTGTTACAATCTAATCCTCTCTGTCACAACAGAAACACACTAGTACTAGAAACAATGGAAGCTTTTGTGCATGCACAGGATTAGTCAAGAAACCTTCCTTCTGGTGTATCTCCTACACATAAGTAGCAACTACTTTCTGTAAAAAAAAAAAAAAAAACAAACAAAAAAGACACACACAAAACACCAAACCTTTAAGTGTTTTTACTCTTTCTAAAGTAACAGAAATAAAGGCGTTCTGCTTAACTGAGCCTAAAAGGTGTTCTGCAAATGCTGTTTGGGACAGCAGATGGATAGGGCAGAAGTTTCAGTCATGTGGAACTAGAAATCAAAATCTTCTGTTCAAAATGAAATGTATCATGAGTATGTATGAAAATTGGCATGATCAAGTAAGATGGTGCCACTACTTCAGGGATTCGATTTAAGCATTGAGTATTAGCAACTTTGAACTGCAATTTCTGGACGTTTATCTACATTTAGAACTAGACCAAATAAAAGCCTTAATGGGAGCCCTGGGTTTCAATCTCGGGTTTAGGGACTACTCATATTTTATGCAGTAACAATGTTTACTGCAAAATAAAGAAATATTCTGTCATCTTCTGTGTTCTCCTCCTTTGGGTAATGACCTCTGATTTCCTCCCTCCATAACTTCACCAGGGCATGCTTTCACCTATAGCAAACTACAGACTAGTAGTAATGGCACTTTACAAAAGGGAGGAGGACTGAAAAGTCAGATCGGGTTAGGCCACCATATTAGATGAAGCAAAGCCTACCTCTACTAAAAAAAATTCAAATGAATTTGACAGCCTGTTTACACCAGAGCAGTTCTGGATAAAGGCTCAGATAGGTGTAACTATAGATTCTGAGAGTCAAATTGGCACCTGCTGTACAGATACACAACTAGTTGGTACTTCTAGGATCCAAGATGGACCACAACTGCAGACTTGCAGAACTGAGCTATTAAAGAGCCTATGCTTGGATAAAGAATGTCCTTCATTGGATATAATCCTAGAATCACAAATTCATTTGAATTAGATATTCCTAAAATGCAGCTGAAGTAATAGTTCATAATTTTTTCTATTTATATACTTAATAGAAAATTAGTAACCTTAAACCATCCTTGTATACCATATGGTAATAAGCTAGTTGAATGTTAAGTGCAGTGAAGTGATGTATACCTCAAAATACGAGGCACCATTTAAAATTACTCTGTCCTGTTCTTCCTACTGACACCACCAGTTTACTCACTTGTAGCCATGATACCTGGAGGACATGCTGGTATCCCGTGATCAACTGCCCATCTGTAAGCTCCTTCACCAACTAAAAAGCTAGGAGACACAGAAGAGGGAGTTTAAACAAAACCATATAACAAATCCCCCTTTTCTTGCAATTATTTTTCTATTTGGTTTGGTTATTTTGAAATTGTAAGCTGTCTACATTTCACAGAAATGTCAGCTATAATGATGTTTAGCAACATTATGTAGTTTCATTAAAAAACTATGCAGCTCTGACATCAAGTTTAGTATTTGATAAAAACACGTGCTATTAAATTTGAAATTAATTACCAAATAGCACCAGCTTTTCATTGCAGCTAAGCCAAGACAGAGATGTCTAGAGTCTTGCTCTTTGTAACAACTTAGTAAGATCCTGAAGACATGGGATGAATGAGGTGAGAATGGTAAGGTATTTCCAGTAAAGTCAGCCAATACCACAGGGAGCTAAAGGTAAGCCTTATTTAGGCTAAAGGACTGTCTCACAGAGTTTTATCAAGCATTTACAGATGAGTTAGGTCTACTGAATTTTTACTATATTTAAAAAACCAAAAGCCCAACAATTCGAGAAGTTGTTTTCTAGTCAGTTCTGAACATTTTACATTATAGAGACAGAATCACACAGAACCACAGAATGGTAGGGTTTGGAAGGGACCTCTGGAGATCATCTTGTCCACCCCTCCTGCTTGAGCAGGCACACCTAGAACAGGTGGCACAGGAACGCATCCAGGAGGGTTCTGAATGTCTCCAGGGAAGGAGAATCCACAACCTCCCTGGGCAGCCTGTTCCACTGCTCTGGCACCCTCACAGGAAAGAAGTTTTTTCTCATGTTCAGGTGGAACTTCCTATGTTCCACCTTGAGCCCATTGCCCCTTGTCCTGTCATTGGGCACTACTGAAAAGAGCCTAGTCCCATCATCCTGACACCCACGCTTTAGATATTTATAGGTATTTATGAAATTCCCCCCATAGTCTTCTCTTCTCCAGGATAAACAACCCAAAGTCTTTCAGCCTTTCCTCATATGGGAGATGCTCCAGTCCCCTGATCATCTTCGTAGCTCTCCACTGGACTTGCTCAAGGGGTTCCACATCCTTCTTACACTGGGGGGCCCAAAAGTGGACACAGTACTCCAAATGTGGTCTCACCAGGGCAGAGTAGAGGGGGAGGATAACCTCTTTTGATCTGCTGGCCACACTCTTTTTAATGCATCCCAGGATACCATTGGCCTTCTTGGCCACAAGGGCACATTGCTGGCTCAGGGTCAGCTTGTTGTCCACCAGCACTCCAAGGTCCTTCTCAACAGAACAGCTTTCCAGTAGTTGAGCCCCCAGCCTGTACTCGTGCATGGGGTTGTTCCTCCCCAGGTGCAGGACCTTGCACTTGCTCTTGTTGAATTTCATGAGGTCCCCTCAGCCCAGCTGCCCAGCCTGTCCAGGTCTTGCTGGATGGCACCACAGCCTTCTGGTGTATCAGCCACCCCTCCCAGCTTGGTATCATCAGCAAACTTGCTGATGTTACACTCTATCCCATCATCCAGGTCACTGATGAATACGTTGAACAGGACTGGACCCAGCCCAGACCCCTGGAGAACACCATTAGTGACAGGCCTCTGTTCAGACTCTGCTCCATTGATCACGACCATCTGAGTTCTGTTGTTGAGCCAGTTCTCAATCCACCTCACTGTCCACTCATCCAACCCACACTTCCTCAGCTTGCCTGTGAGGAGGCTATGGAGGTAGTGTCGAATGCCTTACTGAAGTCAAGATAGACAACATCCACTGTTTTCCCTTCATCAACCCAGCTAGTCACGCCATCATAGAAGGCTATCAGGTTGGTCAGGCATGATCTTCCCTTGGTGAATTCATGTTGACTACTTCTGATAACCTTCTTTTCTTCTACATGCCTGGAGATGACCTCCAGGATGAACTGCTCCACCACCTTTCTGGGGATAGAGGTGAGGCTGACTGACCTATAGTTCCCCCGGTCTTCTTTCTTGCCCTTTTTGAAGATTGGAGTGACATTTGCTGTCCTCCAGTCCTTGGGCACCTCTCCCATCCTCCACAACCTTTCAAAGATGATGGAGAGTGGCTCAGCAAGAACATCTGCCAGCTCCCTCAGCACTCGCAGGTGCATCCCATCAGGGTCCTTGGATTTGTGAGGATCCACTTTGCATAGATGATCTCTGACCTAACCCTTCTCAACCAATGGTAAGTCTTCCTTTCTCCAGATTTGTCCTTTCTTCTCTGGGGACTGAGATGCCTGAGGGCCAGCCTTAGCAGTAAAGACCGAGACAAAGAAGGCATTCAGTAACTGTACCTTCTCTGCATCCTGCATCACCAGGAACCCTTCTTTGTTCAACAGTGGGCCTACTGTATCCCCAGTCTTCCTTTTACTACTGATGTATTTAAAGAAGCCCTTCTTGTTATCTTTGACATGCCTTGCCAGGTTTAGTTCCAAGTGGGCCTTGGCCTTCCTTGTTGCATCTCTGCACACCCTGACAACATTGCTGTATTGCTCCCATGTGGCCAGTCCCTTTTTCCACATACTGTGAACCTCCATTTTCCATTTCAGTTTCTCTAGAAGCTCTTTGCTCACTCATGTGGGTCTCCTGGCTCCTCTGCCTGACTTTTCTCCTGGGGATGCACCGATCTTGAGCTTGAGGAAGCGGTCCTTGAATACTGTCCAGCTTTCTTGGGCCCCCCTGCCTTCCAGAGCCCTAGCCCATGGGATTCCTCCTAGCAGGTCTTTGAAGAGGCCAAAGTTGGCCCTCTTGAAGTCCAAGGTTGTAACCCAACTCATAGCCCTGCTTCTACCTCGCAGTATCCTAAACTCAACCATCCCATGGTCACTGCAGCCAAGGGTACCCCCAACTCTCACATCTTCAACCAGCCCTTCATTGTTTGTTAGGATAAGGTCAAGCAGCACATCTCCCCTCCTTGACTCCTCCACCACTTGCATCAAAAAGTGGTCCTTGATGCTCTGCAGGAACCTTCTGGATCATGCATGGCTTTCCCAGCAAATATCAGGGTGGTTGAAGTCCCCCATGAGGACTGGGGCCTGCGATTGCAATGCTACTTCCAGCTGTCTGTAGAAGGCTTCATCAATTTCCTCTTCTTGATCAGGTGGCCTGTAGCAAATGCCCACAACAGTGTTACCCATATTTGGCTGTCCCTTAATTTTTACCCACAAGCTCTCAACTTGTTCTCCTTCCACTCCAAGGCAGAGCTCGATGCATTCCAGTTGCTCCCTAGCATAAAGAACAACTCCCCCACCTTGCCTTGCTGGTCTGTCTTTCCTGAAAAGCCTGTAGCCATCCATGACCACATTCCAGTCATGCAAGCTATCCCACCATGTCTCTGTGACTGCAAGGAGATCATGGCCCTGTGACTGCACACAGACCTCTAGTTCCTCCTGTTTATTCCCCATGCTGCGTGCATTGGTGTACAGGCATTTCAGAAAGGTGCTTGAGTACACAGGTTTCCCCCAAGGGGTGTACGAGGACCCACTACAGCTATGCAAACCCTTGACGTGGTTGTCTCCTGGTTGCCATCACATGAGGCCACCACAGCACCTTTATCACTGCTCAGGTTGTCCTGTCTTACTCCCCCATTGCGTGTGATGGCATCAGCATTACCAGTTTGTCCCCCTCCCCCCAAGTTCCTCAGTTTAAAGCCCTCCTCACCAAGTTTGCCAGCCTGCTGCCAAAGATTCCCTTGCCTCTTCCAGACAGGTGGAGTCCATCCCTCCCTAGCAGTCTATGGTTGCTGAAGAACATCCCGTTGTCATAAAAGCCTCACATTGATGCCAGCCATGTAGCCAGGAGTTGATTTGTATTATTTGCCTATTTCTAGTCACCCATTTTTCTCCAACAGGTAGTGTAGAGGTGAAGCTAACTTGGGCACCAATACTTTTCACTTGCTTTCCCAGAGCTTTGTAGTCTTGCTTAGTTCTGCCTAGACTTTGGCTTGCAGCATCATTTGTGCCCACATGGAAGAGTAGCAGAGGATAGTAATCAGTGCTTTGGACAAGTTGTGGCACCTTCTCAGTGACGTCTCAGATCTTAGCTCCCAGAAGACAGTAAACCTCTCGTGATCCCATCAGGTCAGCAGATGGGTGCCTCAGTGCCTTTTAACAGTCACCCAGTATGAGCACTCGTCTCTTCTTTTTGCCGTATTTACTCTGTGCTGCTGGTACAGTTGCACGTTGCGGACCTTGCTTGTGGGTGTTTACAGTAGCCAAAGCTACAGATCTGTTGCTGGTGGTGATACTGGGAGGTGGGGGTTGAGGCAGAGCCCTGCTTTTGCAGGTCACCAGGATCCAAGGTGTCTCCCTCCTTCTCAGTGCTGTCTGCTACAGGAGCATGGCTCTGGGGCCACCTATCTATCCCTGCCTCAGTTCTACTAATATTAATATTACTCAGCCTCCTAACTGTCTCCTGCAACTCAGCCACCTGGCACAGCAGATCACCAGCCTGTGCACACCTTGTGCAGGAACTTAACTTTTCACCAGGCAAAGGATTGGGGCACATGTTGCAACCTACTGCATGTACTGAAATCTCCAGCTCTGTCTGGGTGGATGCATCAGACCTCTCTGGAGCTTTTGCCATGATAATACTGGTATTAACTCTGTGGCAAGTGCTCACCATCCTGGCAGAGACCTAGAGAACTCCCTGGGCTGGGGGCCTACAAGTGGGATGCAGCACCCTCCCAGCTCACCCTGCCTGCTGTGTCACACCCTGTTGGTCGCAGTCCTTAGGGGCCGTTTAAATATCCCGCGCAGTTGCTCGTGGCAACGCCAGGCCGCGAGAGCCTCCCTCGCAAGTGCTGCCACGCCACTCTGCGCTTCCTTGGGCCTCCCTGGCTCCAGGAACCCCCTTGTCCGCCCCAGTCTAGCGCCCAGCCACGGAACTTACCGTTGCCGCTGCTGCGTTCGTCACTGACGAACAGTAGGGACTACCATGACAATGAACAATACAAAAAAATATTTTACATAGCCATGTAACTTTTAGGGTGGGAAAAGCGCTTCAGTCATCTATACTGTTTCCTCTTAAATAAATTAATCTGATTCCCTGAAAAAGGGAATGCAGTAGCTGGAAATCACTTTTTCAGAAAGCTGCTGCACAACAGTACCCACAACAGCAACACAGTAAGCGATGTCTATTTCCAATCATAACTTCATATCTCCCTTTTGAAATAATAAAACAACTGCCTAATGGACACAAGTAGTAATGACTGGGGATTTACAGCAATTTAAAAAATTTTACAGAAATACCAGATTATGAATATGAGGCTAAAGAAGTTTTCAGCTGCAAATAAGTCCCTGGGGCCACACAGTACTACAGTTTGAGAATTTTATTGATATAGCAAATCTTTTGGCAGTTTGACAGTGATGTATCTGACAGCAGCAGCTTTCAGTATGTAGTATTTTAAAATGATAATTTCTATCTTCTCTGACTTAACCAATACAAGAGGTATGTCCAGTGTCTCCTTACAAAAGTCTCAAGAGTTTAGATCATTTGAGTTGTTAAATACATATTTCTTACCATTGTTAGCGCAGCTCCAGATAAATATCATTCATGTTGCAAGATACTGTAGAATAAGTTACTGGGTACTTTGGGAGAACTCAGGCACCTCCTACCAGGTAAGCTAGTGCTCAAGAAACAACCAATCACTTTCATTCATGTAAGAAACACAAACCTCAGCCAAACCTAATTAAGTAGTATTCTCCATTGACTAGAAGGTGGTGGTTTTGGTCTTTGAAAGTAAAGTTATCTACCAACGATACATTCTCAGGAAGTAAGTGCTTCCTGTTCAATAGAACAATTTACACAGAAAGGAAGGGGAGGTGGAGAAAGTATCAAGCTCAAATAGGAATTTTATATATGATAACTTGAATAGCACAGATCAGTCTCACAATTGCTTTTGTAATACTTAACAACACAGCAACTGTCACTATTATTTATAAACAGTGCAAAAAAAGCACCCAAGAATGTCTGAAAGCTTAAGTAACATGACTTTTACTTTGCTCACACTTGCATCCTTAATTCCTAGATTCCTCTCCTCCTATAAGATGGGTACAAAATATTTTCCAGTTCTGGTCCCAAAGAATGGTTAGATTAGTTGAAGCAGACATCTCCTGCTGGTATCTAATTGAGGACCCATAACACCACAGAGATCATTCACTTCTTTTAACACGTCTAAATGGAAAAGTTTAAAAAGGACAACATGGACACAGAAAAGTTAAACAGTTTACAATAAAAAGATCTGGATCTCAAGTGCTTTGTTGTCTGTATTACCTATACTGTATCTCCTATTAATTGATATAGAATTAGTTGGTAAGAGACTCCTACAGGACACAGAGCATGAACTCAGTTCTGCAAGTAGCCTAGTCTTGCTTAGATTATAGAGATTTAATAGTCTTTACACCATCCCAAAAAGCAAGGTCTGTGATCCAGTTCAGCACACAGCCACACACACCGTTGTACCAGCCACAGATGATAGGGTGGCGAGAGCGTGGGAAACAGCAGCCTGGCACTAGGGAACCGCTTTAGTTGCCATAAGAATCATCCAGGTAGCCACACAGAAAAACTGCAGCAGGTAAGAATGAACAGGGCAATACTTTAAGTTGACTTAAAAACAAAACTACCTCTAAACAACTACCACCAAGCTTCACTTACTGGGGAAGACAGCAAACAGGGAATATAGCCAGTGGGCTATAGAAGGCAGCCAAAACCCCACCTAAGTCTCAAAATCTATTTCAAAACACAATTTTCCAAAGGGGAAAAATATCCAAAAACAAAAGATGACTGAGTTTGTGCTCTGCTACTTTGAAAGCTGGTTCTGCACAAACATCTGCACAAACAAAGATAAAAACATCTGTGTTGTAAGTGCATCAAATGAGGAGTACTCTGTAGTTGCTACAGGCTCAGGACACCCAGAAGATGAAAACAGCCTCCCAGCAAGGAACCAATGCTTGGACATGCTTTCCAGGCCCAGAAAATGCAAGTAAATATCTCTAAAAATGGGCTTTTTAGGCCATCTTCTCCGAGAACATAGTTATCCTGGTGCAATTTGCTCCAAATATGACTATTTAAGATGGTCTGTAGGGAGACAGGTCACACCAAGCTAAACAGAAGTGGCAGAAGAAGGTTAGGTTCATTAAAGATGGTCAAGACCATCCCAAATGCAGCAAACTCACTTTATAACATTTCTTATAAAAGGCAGCAATCATTGAAATCACTGTTACAAATTAAAAATTGTTCTGAAGAAATACAGAACAGAGATAAAAGGTGGTGCACATCTTTACTGTAGGCACTGTCTGGACTGCGTACCACCTGCAAGCTACACAATGCACATATCCTGCCTATAGTACTGTAAAACTGTGAGGCAATTACAAATCCCTGTTACCCAAAGGGGGGAAAAAATCCCTAAGACAGGATTATTTCCCATATGGGTTACTATTAATACTGAAAAAGGGATACAGACATAAGCTTAGGTATCAGTAGTATAAAGGAGAAATGAGACATTTAGGTTTATTTGTACTGTCCTGCAAATCTTACATATCTACGCTTAACAGTAAACAGATGTAAATTAGTCTTTTCCCTTTGGAAGGCCAAGGTTTCAATGTAAGAAATAGGAAATCTTCATACCTATTACTACAAAATATCTAATCCATTCATTATTCTGTGACCAAAGACCACTTCCAAAGCTCCATCCAATACATAATTATGCAATTATAATAGTGCTTTCTCCTGTGAAGGTATACAATGAACAGGAATATCTTACGATAATATGTAACATTTGCAAGTTCAGTATTTTGTATTCCTGCATACATAGGCAAAGAAAATCCTGACAATATTGAGCTGAATAAAATATGACAGACAGATGCAAGGACCTTAAAAGTTTCAACAAATGCATTCATATATTCAGGGACTCTTTGCTTTAAACATTTGAATTTTTAATTTGGATAGTGTGATTCTGTGTTTTAAACAAGACAACAAGACACTGATCCAGAATGACACACTCTAAAGAGCAATTTACAGATTGGACACAATAGTTAGGATACTTATCACTCCTTCCCCACAAGCTTACATCTCAGAAGAAATTTATATACTCTCATTAGAATTTCCTCTACTGAAAGTTAGTAATGTACCACTTAGAACTGGTTTTGAACTGTCGCTATAAAAACAGGTGCTGAACAGGCCAAACTAACTGCCTCCATGTGTTCTTTTATAGGCAAGAATCTCTGTAATGCCACTTTTACTAATCTCCCTGCATTTTTTTAATGTGGTCAAGTACCACACATTCTGGCCAGAAAACATTAAGGTTGCTTAGATTGTGCTATAGAAACAGTCTCTACCACTAGGTTTCTTTAAGACAGGTTTTTAGCCTAACCAGTATCAGGAGATTCCCCAATATACTATATTCCCGTGAGAAACAAGATGAAACCTGCATATCTTTACAAATAAAAATCAGTTACTAAAATCCTGACACTTGGTAAGAATGCCAAAATAGAGCTGCTCTCTTGCCATTCAGCTATATATATTCCCAGCTTGTGCAGGAATATATTTCCATCCCAAAACAACGTGTCATGCAAAGCCCTGCCAGAAAGGCAAGACATGCAATTGTCAATAGTCATCACCTACAACGAACACAAGTTCTATTATTCTGACCTTGGGATACTCTGTATGTCCAGGAACATCTACCAAAGCAAGTCTAAAGACAACCCATCACATCCCACTAGCACAGATTGTTCCCAAGGTAACCAATTTGTTCTAATAAAATACACATTCAAAATCCAGGATGGGAAAAAGGAAATTAATATATGTATTATGTAACTCAGGTCAACAACATTTACACAATAAACTGTATGTGTTGGTTCCAAAGCCAGTTCACCTCTCCCTTCCAGTTTGAGCTACCTTGTCTTTAAAAGCATCTGTTAGCAAACAACTTGCAAGGCATTTGAAAGATTTAGTCTTGTCCTTTGAGGGCAAGAGGACATAGTTTCTTTTCCATTCAGTTATTTTTAAAATAATAGCAGCATAAACTAGGTAATGAAGTTACAGCAAACATGCTAAAATGCCCAAGTACTCTTCCTTACAATAATTCAAAGAAACACTGTGATGATACTGACAAAACTAAATTACAAGTGCTTGCTCCTGTAGCTGTCTTCAGCGCTAGTTCTGGAACACCAAAAAAACCCACCTCATTTAACACTCTCTTTAATGTAACTCAGCTAAGCCCGCTTTCTCCTGACATCTGTAGAGAAGAGCTGCTGAAATTCAAGTTCCTACTCCTTAGTAAACTTCTCTGGGGCGGGGCAGGTTCTCTCACTAACTACAGTTACTCTTTTCTTTCTTCACTAAAGGAAAGAGTTTTAAATGCAAAATATGCTTGTTGATGATTAGGTTTCAGGGTAGCTTTTTTTCATGTATGAATTTCCTTTGCAGCATGACAACACCAAAAACAGTGCTTTTCCTCACTGTTTAAATTGGAGTACTGTACCATCCAGCTACAGATTAGTTGGCTAGTTTTACAGAATAATAACAACATAGTAAGGAAAATAAAATTTGTGATTCTAAATATACATGTTAAACTACAAAAATGCTGGTTTAATACCTCTGCAAATACTGTAGTCCATCAGGAGCAAAAGGTGGGAAATTTCTGCAAGAGGTACAATAACCGAGGATAGCAGTCAATTAATATGAATGAATCATTCAAGTTCTCTACTTGTCAATTGAAGGAACTAAAGAAAATAAGATGGTTTTAAGAGCAATCAGTTCTGACATTTCTTGGTTTCTTTCCAAAATGATGCAACAATATCCAAAGTTGTTATGCATTTTAATAGTTACCTCTTCCATCTAAGTATTATAACAATCTCAAAGGAGTGCCTGCTTTCATTATTGTTGTAAATACTACTAAATCTCTCCTTAAAATAACTTCCCATTTCAGCTAAGAGGAACTAACACTACACATTTCCACACTATAGCTACAAAAAAAAGCCACAAACACAGGCAGTAAAGTAGGATTCTTTTATATACTTGTTAAAAACAATGTCGCTTTTGTTAAAGGCAGACAGAGGCAAAGGCAGTATATCATTTTAATCTTGATGTATTCAGGGATTTTTCAAAATGCTACAGTAACAAATATAAGAATTCAGTTTGACATAACTGGAAATAATCACACAGACAAAAATTATCACAGGATGATGTTGCCATCTCTTCACAATACTTCATTCTACCCACAGCTTCATCAAGTTCACAAGATGTTTCAAGATCAGAGAACAAAGCTCATCATCTTTTTAAAGGCACACTATCACTGGTATGTAAAACAGCACCTGCCTTCTTGGGCTAAGGTATAACCTTCAAACATTGCATGCAGTAGAGACCAAAGACCAAAGTAAAGTCAAGCAGAACAAAGCAATTACCAAGGTGGAATTCTGCCAGCAGAGAGTTTTCCCTTCTGCCCTTCACACAACAATCTATTTGCAACTGAAACTGGATTCTTGATTCCTGAAAATAAAAATTAGCAAAAAATGGGAAGAGAACATTAAAATATTTTTCCACATAGCATTGTAGTGTTGTTCTTGGCAATGGAGGTCAGCTTCCTTTGATTTCCAAGGCTTTGCCAAGTTATTAAGAGGCACCTTATGTTATTTTTCAATTTAATAACAACTTTATCAGTTTTTCCTTTACATGTTCTATCAGTAGTCAAAGCCTTCTAATCAACACCCCCAACGCCTTTTTTTGTAAGTAAAGAATCATATTGAAATCTTAGGAGTGACCTCCTACCACAGAAATCTCAAATTAAATCTATGGTATTCTACAGTCTAAAGATGTTTTACAAGCATTAATTTTTCAAGACGGAAGGGGCTTTCATTTGGATCTATCTGGCCAGAACAGGGATTATAGGATTCAGACTTAGCTTTTTCTTGCTCCCTCATATCCTCCTTCCCCACGGTTAGGATACATTTTGTAACAAAGAAGCCTTGAAACACTGAATTTTACTATTTATTTTAGATTTATATCTACATGAGGAAGTTATTACCACAGTTTAGGACTATTCAAGGATAAAGAACTAAGCTTGAAATGTCAGAGAAGCTATTAAAAAGTAACTGTTAAGGCTATTCAATGTATTTATGACAAAATCTCAACAATCCCTATTTGGGACTGCATCCCTTTATTTGTTTTGTACTGAAAGCTAAAACCAGACAAAAAAAAAGAGAAGCATGTTACTTCTCAGATTAAATGAGTCCCATATGCATATGTATCTAACCTTGTAAGAGCAACACAGAAATCCAAATATAACTCATCATGCAAGAGAAACTATAGTGAAAAAATCTGCAGTATACAGAAATTTTGTGTCCTAAGCAAACCACTTGACAAATGAGCAGCTGCACCCATTCTCAGGAATACATGAGAGGCTTCAGTTTGGAGACTAGCACTCTGCAAAGCCTTCTGACACTGTAAAGGAAGCTTTGGTCCCTTAGGATCCTAATTTGATCTCTTACTTAAGTTGGTCAAAATATCAATTGGCCACATGACTGATATACCAGTAAGTTCTTCAAGGAGACAGAGGACAAAAGCAAATAAAGTCTAATTTAATTGCTTGTACTCTTTTTTAATAGTTACATTTTATTATGAAGTTATCATCCTACAAATCCATCTCAGCAAACTCACTCCCATTGTTAATACTGCATAGTATCATACACTTGTTCTGCATCAAAGGATTACCAGTGAACTAATTAGACAATATGTTACACAAAGCAAATTAACACAAAACAGTGCTTCAGGGAACAGGAATCCCTCCTGCTTTTTCTAAAGGGGCAGAACTGATTTAAATGGGGCAGTAGTTACCATGTGTCCCCCACTCTGAAAAAGTAACAAAAGAGAACAAAATTGATCTTTACACTTAAATCAATAGTTAGCTTTATAAATACATAGTCAACATACCACTCAGTGCTCCAACTGCTCCAAAATTTAATGACTTTCCATCCATTATACTGGCATCACATTCTATCTCACCCAGAAGGTTTAGGTTAGATCCCAATCCTGCATTTGTAAAAGGAGAATCCTAAAAATAAGAACAAAACATTATAAGGCCACATCCATAACAGACTAGATCGAAACCTTTGTATAACTGATTTGATGGCACTGATCTTGGTGCAGTGCATTTTCTTGTTCTGGTAGTTTAATCTTCCCCAACAAAACCAACAGCAATATGAACAGGGCATCTCAAATAACTATAAAGGATACCTGACCTCTATAGGGTGTGATATATCTCAAGCTAATAATGCACTAATAAAACCCATCACCCAACAATTTACGATGATCAAATGATCATATGCAAGCAAAAGCATTACAACACAAGTGAAACTCTCTTCCTCCCTCCCCCAGAATACAGACTTCATTTGGTCCCTAACCTCTCAGTCAATTTAAATAACATCTAATAATCACTGCAAAGATAGACCACAGTCTATCTTTGAAAGTCTTAAGTATGGCTCAGCAGCAAAACAACTGTACCTTTCGTCAACTTCCTAAGTCTATGATTGCGGCTCTGTACACAGAAACTAAGAATCAGCACCAGGAACAATTCACTATGTTAAAACATCTATTTTATCATTAGCATAAGGACAGTCATGACTATAATCAGGAAGCTTAAGCAAGACATGTTTCATAGAAAGTATGGAACAACTTCTAATAAACTAATTAAAAACTAACTCCCCTTTTATAAGCACCTTCTGTAGCTTTTTGCCAACTTAAGGTTCTCAAACAAGTCTGCATGCTAGAATTAAAAATACCCATTTTTGTCCCATCCCCCCCCCCCCCTTCACAGAGCATCCCCATGGCTTTAAAAACACAAAGTTTTAAAATAGCGCAGTTCAGGAGTCTCCCTGGCAGCTCAATATAACCCCCTTTCTATACGCAAGCACAAAATGGAGTACAGGACAAAGAATGAGAACAGCCCAGAGCAGTCAAATGGTAAAATTTCAGAGAGAAGCTACATGCTTTCAGAGTTTCATATATATTTTTATTACAGCAGCATAACAACCTGGTATGACAAAAAAGGTTGTCTAGACCACATGTGAACATGTCAATGAAATTAGATGGTAATACTATTACAGTACATGTAATATAAGCTGAATCAGGAAACAAATCTACTGGAAACAACTTACAGTGAACTGGTTCTTTTTTAATTCATACTGATCCATAACAAATACAAGGAAACGAAGAGAACACAGAAATGAAAAATAAATTTTATGTTAGTCAGCTTAACTTCCAAATGAGCGAGCAGTGAGTAAATTAAAAACCTTTTTTGCAAGATGTTGACTCTAATTTAGAGATATTTAGTGTTTAGTGTTTGAGTCACCAAACTGCTATCTTCCTGAAGAGTCATGAATGCATAATGCGATTAATACATAATCATGAAACAGACTGTAATCTGTGTTAACTTCATACTACTCATCTTTATTTTCTGCATTTTCCTTCTGCATCCAAGAAGGTGCACAAGCTTTTATGCCATTTTATCCCATACCACAACAGATCTTCAAATTCACTGTGTATATTCATTGTGGTGTTCATTTTGACAGCTATGCCTCACAGCAAATAAGTACATTTGAAAACATTTTAGGATAATGAAAAATTTGCAGTTTAGTGCACAGGGAGTAACTTTCCCTAGAGGGGGAGAGGGGGCAGAATATGATTTTAAAAAAGGCTATCAAGATGATGGCCTTGAAAAAGTGAAAGACTGCAGAGCAGCTGCTGGTTTAATAGACTTAATTGCTCCACAGGCTCTACAAGTATGAAGAAAATTAAGTCAGTGAAATTTAGAACAAAAGGAGCAGAGGAATGATGGAAGGAATCTGAACGCAAATGGTGAAAGGTGCTTGGAGGACAAAGTAAAAACAGCAATGTGTTAGGATGAACAATGCTTACTCCCAATGCTGTCCAAGTTCATTTCCCATGGGTAATCAGAGTGCATAGACCTGCAAGCCTGGAGACAAATTTTGAATGTTCTGTTCTAAAAACATTCACTCAGCACGTTATACTCAAAAGCATTAGCAAAGAGGAAGGCTTTGTGGCAGTGACAAATCTGTAGAGCACAAAATTCAAGACAGCTGTTACCTTAAGAACAGATGTCATGATCAAATAAATGAGTAAGAAAGACCCATCAGAACAGAAGTCCTAGTAACACTGTCCAGAATCCTTCTGCAGGCAAGACGCAAAGCGCTCTAGCATCTGCTGAGCATAATAATCAAAAGAGGGTAGGGAAAAAATAAAGTATACAGAGTGGCACCAATTCACTTTACTTCTAAACATCTAGATGTGCTTGATACTTTGGCATAGCACCTTCACTGGCACAACCTCAAGGATGCACCAAGAGACAACCAGAGGGTCTCAAGACAAAGGGAATGCCACCTGCTTCTCCCCACAGAATATTTGTCAGAATACTACAGATTATTGAATAAATAAGAACTCTGCACCAACAAAACTGTATATGCCTCTTTGGTGGCATAACTCTCATTTTAGGACTCAGAAGGAATTTTACCACTACAGTCAGTGACAACATGAGTAACCTCTCTAGTAAAAAGAAAAAAGACCAAATTCCAAGCAACTGTTCAAAATTTCTGTGGAGCTTTACTTAGCTTTTCAATCAGACTTCACTCAAGACAATGGCCTCAGAATCACCAAGAGGAAGATGGTCTCCTCTAACTGCACAGATCTGAAAGGTGATCTGATAACAGCTTTAAACACTGCAGGAACTGGGTGTGAACACATGGAGTTTTTGATACCTACCTGAGTCTCTTGGATGAGATATAAAGCCTTTGAAATGAGGCAGGGGAAAACCTTTGTAAAAGACAGAAAGAGAAACTCACACCTACTTCTATGAATAGGCAAGGACATGAAATACACCACACAAATACATCTTTTTGAAAACATGAATCTCTGCAAAGTCTGACCAAAAGATTTCAAAGACTCTGATATACAAATGGAGGAGTACAACTTATGAATATTAAGGTGTATTTTGAAAAGAAAATTCAAAACCTTCAAAGAATTCAGAAACATTATTAGAACAGAAACGTGCATGATTTCAAAGGGTGAAAAATAAGCTGACCTAACTGAAGCAGTCTCATCATACCCTTAGACAGAAAAATGCAGTACCGCAAGAACAATGACTACCACAGGATGGGAAGAACCCCATCAAAGCATGTATCCAAAAAGAGGGAGGAAGGGAAAGGACGAAAAGGTTTGTAATACAGAAGCTATCTTCAGGAATATACTTTTATTTAAAAACACATACAGAGATAGGCCTTTATATTTCTAAGGAGACTCGAAAAAAAAAAGACAAGAAAGCAAACCAAGCATGAGCTTTGCACATTAACAGCAAGCCCTAATACCATAGGAAAGTAAAAAAAGAGGGAAAAGACAAACAAATGGCTATTCAAAGCATTTTAACAAAACATAAGCTTTCAATTATGTGAAAAATACTACACTACCTGGCAATTACTCCACCACTGAAGTATCGCTAACTTAGAACATAAACCTGTAGCAAATGAGATAACACAAAGCTTTAACACATGAAACAAGAGTTTCATTTTCCCAAGTTACCCATCTTGTAAAAGCTCTCAAGCTACTGAGGATATAATTTTTATTTTTAGAATACTTTTTACTTCAAGATGTATTTATAAGTGTTCTGGCAGCAAACACAGGCATGCTGAAGTTTCTAGATGCGGTCAAAGTAGGAATGCTTGAAGAAGTTACTCAACACTAACACTAATAGTCCTGAATTACATCTAGGCAAATAGAGCATTTTAACTATTTTCAACATGCATTGAAGAATATTCCATCAAAGTCTTCAATACAGTTTTGGCCATGGTTTATTTGCAACTTTTTAAAAGGGACTCAAAGTCTACAGGCATTTCTTATTACACGCTGTAATTATTGGAATTTATTTTTCCGCTGGAATTAAGTGACAAGAAGTAATCGTCTACAAGGATGAGTCACGACCCTTTCAATTACACTAGCTAAAATGTTTTCAAAGAACACTTTTGTCACAGATTACTGTTAGCCACTCTGCTACAAAACATCATAGCATTGATTTTAACTAGAATTAACAACTTCCAGTTCATTACCCATTAAAAGTTCATCGATGGTGACTGCCATAATACAAGGCTGCTGGCATTGTGCTTTCATCTTTATGGAGAAATCCTTGAGACTAAGACTGTATATTCAAAAGCCTTAATTACTATAAAATAAAGAAAAAACAATTCAACAAGAAACAAGTTCTTTCACTGCAAAATTTTGCTGACAGACACACAAACCCACTGCTTGAGCATACCAACAGGTTCAAAGTATCCTTTGCATTGATCCAAGCAACAAAAGAAAAGTGAAGTAAATTGAGCGATTTCAGTAGCAAAGAGACTGAAACCCGAAATGTGACATCTGCTTCTCCATCAATCATACTAATATCCAAATTAAATTGTTCATAAAGAACATTCTACTGAATTCAGATTAAAGAAACGAATGATCCACGCACAGTGTTGATAAACTTAAGACTAAACTTAGGAAAAAGTTTGAAATCTTCACAATTCTTTAAAACAAATTTATGTTCCTGTCTCCAGTACCTGAGCAGCAGACTTCCTGAAGTGTTCCACAAAGAAAAGCTTGAAATTGCACGTTGTTCTTACGGCCAGCCAAATGCAATCAGCACTTTGTTTTGTTGCAAACTCCAAGTTTTAAGGGTGTGTGTGTGAAGGGGGACCTCCTCCCCCTGAAAAAAAAGAGCTGCCCAAATCCCTTCGTGTTTCAAGAGAAACTCAGACTTCACAGTGGCCTACAGCAAGAGTGCAAAAAGAAATGGTACTGCAATAATGCCTCTGTAGAAGCATACAGTGTAAAAGATGAGTCTTATGAAGCACCTTGTCCAGACTGATTTTATTAGCAAAAGCTCAAAGAGGTAACATGTTCATTTGTTTCTCTGCAATGACAGAGATCATAAACTGGAAAACATAACTGCCTTTAATCAACTTATCATATAAAGCTGATGCTTACAAAGACCAGCAGTTATTTTAACAGTATTCTGGGTCAGCTACTCTTGTTACTTTGCAAAAGAAATCCACCTTTTCTCTAGTTAACTGTTAGCATTATTATCTTAATCACAGAACACTATTTCACTAGAGATTCATCTACTCCAATAAAGGAAGGCTATTCTCTCTCCATTCAGAGCCTGCAAAAAACAGACAGCATACCGCAAGCAAACTCTCAGCTTGCTCATAAAAGACCAAGAGCAAGTCTTGTGCCTCAACAAGTCTTTGAAGTGATGCCTCTTGGATTAGCTGAAATTCCATGTAATAGCAGTCATGTAATTGAGTGGAACTGAGGAAAAAGTTCCTCTTTTGTGACACTTCCATGAAAAGATATTTGTGCCTTGCTAAGACTACAGATATTTGGAATATAGCATTAGAAGTCCTGGAGAACTGTAGAAGTGATTAAATATTTCAGATAAACTCACAGCCATGTGCTCTGTGCAACCAAAATATCAAGAAGTTAGGGTACTCCACAATGGAATCTGTTATCACATTATACAAACTTTTGCTGTTCTCTATCTTTATCTGTATTACAGTGACATGTAAACAAACATTGTTTTCATACAGATTTTCACTGCGTGTTTGCCAACACAAAACACTGACCTACTTTATGAAAAGTCACTATTTTTTTCCTGCATAAACAAAAGGGTAGTGATAGCTCATTAGAGGGACAGTCAACATGCAAACCTACATTTTTACCCATAAAATTTAGTAATTGATGAGAAAAACTATTCTGTTTGCTTTGTTGACTTGCCACATGCAGTTTCTGTTTTCAGTGGAGCAATAAGAAAAACATCAGAATTAAAACAGAAGATGCAGCTCCAGAAAGGAGATATATCTCACTCTGAACACCACCTCCAGACATGAGTAAATACAAGCCTTTCAACATTTTGAAAGCTGAGAGTCTAGCACTGGCATTTCTCATACCAGATCCAAAACACTGCTGCTAGAGACCGTACCAAGTTCTCTTTTGAGTATACCTTTTGATTTTTCCTCAGTGTAACTGCATAGCTACATACTTTAAGAGAAGCCCAAATCTCAAACCCAATATTCTTTATCCCAGTAACAGAGAAAACAACCCATGATTAAGAAGTTATACAAATCACTTCATGAATAAATGAAAGAAAATAATTACACTATGATAGCAGTATAACGTGAACAAAATATTTATTCCTGAAAACAGGAAAAAAATAGGTTTTGTGCAACAGTACACAAAAATAATTATAAAACCAGAAACTGGAATGATGGCAGGCACCACCACAATAGTAGTGGAAGAAGGTTGCTCATTAGACTAATTTCATAAAAAGGTTCTAATGTCAGCTTAAAGCTATAACTTCTAACACAAATGTCATTTTCAGAGTATTTAAATCTACTAAGGTGAAAGAAGAAAAGTCTCTTGGGGATAACAAAACCAGATGATATATTTACCCCAGGCACAGCTGCAAAGAGTTATATAACTGTTAAGTTAAGCTTCTTAAAATGTTTTTTTTCCTGTGTAGCTCAGGAGCATGATAAAAATTGCAACACAAAGTAGGGTTTGGGTTTTTTTCCCCCACCGAGGAGGGAAATGACACACAAAATCTTGTGGGGTAACAGCAGCCTCAGTTTATGGAAGTGCATTATAAATACTTCCATTAGACACCTTTTGTTCTCACCTAGCTATACTCTAATGTGTAAGATAACACATGAAAGCATATTTGAACAGTTCAGCGGAGACCAAGTGTACTGTTCAAAGCCAAGAAACTTGCCAAATTACAAGTATGACTGAATTCTGGCCTCCTAGTCAGCAAGTCTAACATATTAAAGTATGTACTGCCTGCCTTACACTAACCCTATCAAGCATGTTAATTAACACTTTTCCAACATGCGTAAGCAAATCCACTGCTAATCCTCTCAGAATACTACCATAAGTTCCAAACCCAGGAAATGATTTTTACAGCACAACATTTGCCTTGTCTTCTTTCACTAGTAATAAAGTTGGAGAGGAAGAATAAATTAGTCTGAACAGAAGAGGAATACCTGTTTCAATCATTACTGCCATGAGCGATTAGCGGACCTGGGGCAATAATCAGATCGCCTCATTTATACCCCAGAAATTTTCAGCTTTACTCTCTTCTACATTATTTCATAGGAACCCTTCACTCAAGTCAGATGCTATAAAAATGTAACCACTCCAAAAAGATACTTTTCCAAATACACCACAAACAGCTGCTCATCTATTGATGATTATCAAGACTTTCTATCTTAATTAACAAGTACCATTTTGAAATAAAAGCATTAGTTGTCCTATTCTTCTACACATATTTTGTCATCAAAATCAGAAAACCAGCATTATCTTGCCCTGAAGTCACATTTCTCTAACAGCTTGCTTCTAGTCTCTTATCCTGTCATAGATCATACAGACACAGACTAAAAAATGTAAGAAAAGCAGCCTTTGGGAACTGCATTAATTTAAGCACATAGCAGAAGTATGTTGTGGGACACACGAGAACTTAAAAGTTCTACTTCATTTTCAGAGTCCTTTAATTGGATGGAGAAACAAGCAGTGTTAAATTTATGCCATCACTTTTGAGAGTTACCCTGAAGAACTGGAAAAGGTATCAGTAACACAACCCAAGAAAGCATACTCAGACACAGTTACCTCAATATAATTACTACATGAGAGCGTTAATAGAGCTACTAAAGACTAACTACATCTAAATTTTTTGGATCATAACTTCAAGAAATGAAACATAACTCAGTGTGAAATACTAAGGCAAACAAAAGGCATAAGGACTTATCCTAGAATTTCTAGTTAATACACATGACCAGTAGGTTGACTTTTTTCCCTAAGAAGCAGAGCCAGTACAGTCTGCCTGTAACTTGATAAGTCAGAAATGTGTTCAGTAAATCTTTAACGACTATTTATTCTTGCAGATTAAAGACTATCTGAAAAGGCATACCTAAGATGACAAACAAACTGCACCAACTAGACAACTTCTATTCAGTTTGCATTTTTAGAAAATCTTTAAATAAATTTACTCCAAAATACAGTGGAAAAGCAAAAGAAAACTAGCACAGCATAAAAATGGAAATCTCAGTCGATTTCCCATTTGAATTAATACCCTCCTACAGAAAAATCTGGCACTGTACCCGGAGACATATTTACTAGTAGTCAGAAATTCATACCTCTAATTCTATAAGTGCTGCAGTCACTGCATCTGTTGCAAGAGCACCAGCCTGTAGCTTTTCAATTGCCTGTAAAACAGAAATTTTCCTTGATGATTAGGAAATTCTAACATTCTGTGACTAAGCCCTACATTTTCCTAGTCCTGTACAAAACAAAATCTTCACCAAATTACATTAGAAATATAAGAGGACATAAAAACAAGAGGCACTGGAAATAGCCAGTATGCACCATGCAAGGGCAGATCTGAAGGCATGATTTTACTACGCTGACATTGCAACACTGCATTTAATAGCAGATTCCTGCATGGTCTAATTTATAGCAAAATGAATTCTTATACTTGGTATCCTCAAGCTCTTAATGCTTCCATCAAGAATCTTCTCATTTTCCTCCCCAAATTCAACAAAAATCACTAGTACCAAATATGGCAATTGTAATGAAATCAAACAGAATCTACACACTCACTCATCAAAAAGCCTACACAGGAAAACAAATTGCATAAGACCATGTTATCTACAAATTATATACACACACAAGAAAGAACTTCTAGAGCTTAATATTATTTCTTAGATCCATACCAGACAAGACCATACAGTCAAGTTCTCTCAGGGAACCCCAGAAAACAACTACTGCTGCATCTTCAGTCACAAGACAAACCTGCAACTGTTTGTTCTTCATATAAGTTACTTACATTGCCTACCTAGCTTAAGGAACCAAACAGAACCTCAAATTAGACTTAAATTCAATAGCAAGCAAACTGTTTTTCACGCATAATTAGCTGGAAAATGAATACCATCAGGACTAATGTACAACTTTAAGCTAGTGCAAGTTTGGATTATTTTTGAGGCTTCTCACTACAGAATTAGATCAGTATTAGGACTGAGCAACAGAACTGTAAAATGAAGTGATAATTATCAGAGGCCAGCTCAGACTGTTCTAAGAAGCCTGCCAAGCTCCGCAGTTCCTTCTCCCTGGAGAAAGCAAAAGGCATTAGAAATTTTGGAAACAGGTCTTCCAGCTTCTCATTCAACACTTAGCTTTGGAACTGGCAAGTCCTGTCTAAGTTATTGGAGGAGATTGAAAAAAATTTAATTTCAATGGAAATGAAAGTCTTGCCATTTCTCCCTTTCCAGCTTTGGGAAGAGGGTTTTGATTTTTTTGTTTTGTTTTTCCTGTTTCTACCTCCCCTCCCATTAAGAAGTTAAGAGCTATCAAGAAGAAATTAATTATAGAAATCTCTGCATTCACAGAGCAATCTGGATGCCAGAGATTAAAGACATTCCAAAGAGTGGACATTGGAAAAGGGAAAATCCAGGCACCATATTTAGCTCCAGAAATCCCAGAGCCTCGGAAACAGCACAGGAGGCTGCAGAAGCTATATTCCGTGTAGGTACCGCTTTGACTTTCTCTTGTTCCCCTGCTGTTCCTTTAGCATCTGCTTTCTGCCATCACTGATGAGAATGTTGCTGCACCTCACGGCCACACACTGTATTCACTCTGTATCACATTAACTGTTGCTGCTCCATTTTAACTCTAGAAATGCATACAGCCTGAGTAGCTAAACCCAGATATGCCCATTCATACTGAAGGGACAGTGCTACCAATATACTTCTTGTATACCTACTACAAGAATGTGAAGCTCATAAGACATACCTTCTGACAGGCTCTTTTGCACACATGCTTGTATTCTTTAGCTTTGGATTCAGAATGATAACCTGCACCTACAATTAAGGCAAAAGAAAAGAGGTTATGCTACCTGTCAAACTACAGCCTACAGTTCACAAAGAATTAAAGTACAGACAGATACAGCCTTCCTTATTCTGGATTATACTGGCATTTACTTTTTGTATCAATGATTGACAACTTCATGCATTCCAATATTAATTCAAATACACTCAGTAAAATAGAGGATACAGAGCAAATATGCAGAAGCACGCAGGTATAAATCTCAGTATCATACAATCTGTTCCTATAAACGTTCTCCAAGAAATTCCAGTTTTGCTCATTCTTGGGGGATTTCCAGCATAGCTTTTTTTATTTATTGTCCATCATTGGGCAAAAACCTTAGTTTTAAGTCAAACTCCAATTTTCCTTTTACTGCTGATTTGCAAGTTTGTCAAGGACAAAAAGAAAACCAAACATTCAGACACACAAAACCCTACATTTTCATTAACAATTACCAAGATCCTCCAGCCAATGCAACCTCCAATCAAACTCTCCACTTCCAGATTTACACCCAAAGTTCGAGTCACTTCATTAACATAGTAGTAGTCCAAAGCCAATATGAAATTTTAGTTGTTACTTAGTTTCTGTATGCACTCTCTCCATTCCAGCTGTTATGCTTCTGCATCTTACCTGCATGGACAAGCACAAATCCCACTCGTTTCCCTCTTTGGATTTGCTTTGTTTCGGGCTCTTTGACCACCACTTTTACAGCTGTAACCTGAGACGATTTGGAAGGTAACACTTCTACTGAACTTATCCCCTTCTCCATGATCATACAAAGGATCACCATCTTCTACTGGAAAAGAGCATCCTTCCATTCAAAAATAAACTCTGGAAAGCAATCATCCTAAAACCAAATCACATGTATATGTTAGATACTGATTTCAAGAGATTAATTTCATACAAATAACTTCAGAAAGAACTTTTTTGGAAGAGGTTTGAAACAAGCAGAGTATGCCTCTTGAAAGAAGTTCAAGTTCTTCTAAGTTCTGCCTCTTCCCTAGCTAACAGTATTAATGAGACTTAAAATAATCAAAGTCTGTTTTGCAAGTTGAAAGTACCCTTTCGTTACAACTTGAACCTAGTAATCTTTCCAGACACTGTAGGGAATTGCCGATATAAGGCTTGCCCATGGCTGAAAGCTGCTTTCCCTGGTCTCCTTTTAATCAACAGTAAAACTTACTTCTCCACTCATCATGCCTGACGAGTGTCTTATGTGATGATGCTCCATAGCCATAATCTTTACTGCTTAAAAGTGTCATTCCCTGCTTGTGTGGAAAGTCCGAAGCAACACTGTGGCAAAGCTGGCAAAAGCCGAAAGGTAGTATATAAGTTGCACAGCAGACTCTCCTATCCTCAAATCAAACTGGCATCTGCCCGCGTTATTTTGTGTCTACATTTTATGTAGGGGATGCAGAATCCATGCATTAACACAAATTGAATAGTCACAAAGAAGTACAAACACGTGCTGCAGAGAATTGCAGCATATGACTAACACTTCAAACCTTTTCAACTCTTCAGAACCTTTTCTCTTCTTTTGCAGGAAACAGCTGTTTAAGATCCTGTAACGAACTCCTACTCTTCCACACTTTTTCATCCCTTACCCTTATTATTCTCCACTAATTTGGAGGGAGAAGAGAAAAAAAGAAATTAACTTTTCTCTGTGGCAAAGTATTTCTGAAAAAATGCCAAATAAGCCTAAAACAGTGAAAATGGTTTGCCTAGACAAGCGTAAGGATAGCATGATTATTAGTGAACCACAACATGCTTAAGCCAATCTCAAATACTGTAGTTACCCTATTTGATTTTGATCTGAAACCTTAATATGTTTATAGAATTTAATGTTTATAGGAAGTTAATGGAAGAACTGTCACCCTTTTCTAGTAATACAAAAGAGCTCCCAAGTCAAAGTACAGAACTATGTATTTTTCAGGCATCAGGAAACATATTCACTGTATTTACTGCTCCTCTTCACCACAGCCTGATACATGTTAATCCTGACACAATACTGGTTCTCTAGTTCAGCAGGTAATATTAAAACCAGAGACATTCTGCATGTTGAATTAATTCAGGAAGTAAAAAAGCATTAGTGCTAATGCATGAATGGAGAAAACCTCTATAACATAATTAAGATATTCCTATATGACCTCTATCAGTCCTACCCCTTTGAAAGGGACTACTTGTAACCTAAGAAAACTAGAAAGTGAATAGAAGTGTAAAATGAGATGTTTAATACATAGGATTTAAACCACAGATTTTGTAAATGCTATTTAGTTTACTCCAGTAATTAAATACCACTCCACTTAAATAAGCAAAACAATGCAAATGACATTTAACAAGATTCCGTACTGGCGCAGAACAGACCAACTTGCTGGTTTACCACAACCATCCTTTCAATAATGAAAATTAGCACAGCTTTCTACGAAGTCTTTAATTTCCATTCATTTTTTCTTAGATGCTAAATGCATACAGGTATCTTCATATAGTTATAAATTTATATTTTAAATTATAAACTGTAAATATATTTTTGTACAAAATGAAAGACCACTCAATATACAGACTCTACAGAGAGAAAAGCATTTATGGACTACATCCAATTGTAATGGTCTCCTGTATAAACTTCTGAGCTAAAATTAAAGACCTAATCACTGCATTTACCTCTTTTTGCCAATAATAACGAAGAAAGCAAGCTCCATCGGCCATTGGTACAGGCAGTAAGCTGAAGCAGAGCCTGTTTCCTACAAACTCTGCTTTGCTGCCTCTGATTACACCACCCAGAATGTTATTACAGCAACAGAGGAATGACAGAGACTTAAGTAAAATGACAGAAGAGCAAGTAAGGAACCTATATTCTTGCAGAAATGGAAGAAATAGTGTGGTAAAGAAAGTAATAATGTTCGTAGTTAAATCATTTTGAAAATTAAGACACAGATGCCACTTAAAGACTAATAGCATAACTTCAGACTGAAAACCCTAATTAGGCCTTTACACGCACACTTGGGTCTGAGGATGCATTTAGTCTTACCAGAAAACATATAGTCAACCAATCTCAATCCTTTTATTCAGTTCATAACACTCCCTCGACATGAACTCCATTTTGTCAAATGCCTTCCATCTAAAACCCATCTTCCAGTCCTTTCAAATTTCATTCACAAACCTGCTGCTTCTGCTCTGTAGGCTTCTATTGGAACCAACCTTTCCCTTTCTAGCTTCTCCTAGGATTTACCTGTCCTCTCTCCTGGCTGTCACACATTTGTCACCTCCAATCTCATCCCTCCTTGCTACACAGTTCACTGTTCTACATCTGCACAGCTAGAGAAATGTTGCAGGAATGCTCTCTTGCTGAACTCCTGAAGAACATCAACCATAGTGATTTCACCAAAGTAGCCCAAAGCACTTATTGCACTAAAAAAGTAACACTGAATCCTACACAGGCATTCAGAAAAATGTAAATAATCCGAGAGTCACACCCAATGTAGAAATAGTTGCTCAGTGCACCTGCCATAGGCACCACAGGTCTTCCATCAGCCGAGGTGACCCTTGCCATTCCCCCCAAGGCTCAAAGCTCTGCCTACCGCTCACTGCCGATAGCGTTTGCTGTAGAGCACTTAGGAATGCGGCAGAGGGACGAAGGAAGAGATGCACCCTCCGACGTCCCCATCTCAATGCTGGCAATAGGGAAGAGGTTTTTTTAAGAGCTTTTGGGTTTTACAGTAAGAGGCCGGGGCCGCGCGGGGTAGGACGAAGAGCAACGGGGGAGAAGAAAGGGCTTAACGTCCCAACCAGCAGCCCACCCCCAGCAAGGGAACGCTTCGACAACGGAGGAGGAACAGCCGAGAAGCTGACAAGGAAACAAGCGACCGGCAGCCAACGAAACAGATACCAAAAATAAAACTTTTATTTGGAAAAAAACAATCGTGGGTGGAGATAGGCGGCGGCCGCTGCTGCCCCACCGGAGCCCCGAGGAGAGGAGCCCGCAACACGGCTGCCCAGCAGAGCAGGCCGGGGCAGCGGGGCGGCCTCAGCCCCGCCGCCCCCTCAGGGCGGCCACGACCGGCGGCGGCCGCCGCCCGGGGCCCCGCCCTCACCCGGAGGGCGCCCCGTCCCCTCCCGAAGACTGGGGGTGACGTCACACCGGGGAGCCCCCGGCGGCGGCGCGCGAACCCCTCGAGCCCGCCTCACGGCGCGGCCGTTACGCCTCACTACCACCACCCGCGGAACACCGGAGTAGACGGTGGAGGAGAGGGCGAAAAGAGCCGGGGCAGAACGGAACCAGGCGCGAAGCACTCACCCTGACCGCCGCCGCCAGCCTCACACACACCGGAACCGTCGACCCGCCTGTTACCTCGGTGAAGTTAAGGTGTCCCACCCACCACCTCCCGCCGATTGGGCCACGCCAGGCGGCCGAGGGGAAATGGCGTCAGACACCTATTGGCGGCTTGGCAGGCGAATGGCAGCGCCGGCTGCCGCGAGAGAGCCAATCGCGGCGGCAGGCGTGGGCGGGGACTCAGCCCGGGGCGGGCGTTGTGGCAGCAGCTACAGAGGAGGGCGCCCACGCGCATGCCTTCAGGTGGGGAGGACCCAGCTTCAGCAGCTGTGTTATTTTTTTCCTGCAGCTTAGGTGATCGCTAGCTGCCGAAAGGTAGCTGCCCGCAGTGGAAGAGACCCGGGCCCGGGACTGTGGCTGAGGCGAATGAGGGTAGTCGGGCACGGCCCGCGTACCCGCCTGTGAAGCAGCTCTGCCCCACCGGCCCCCAGCCCGCTTCCCGCCCCTGTCCCGGGGTGCCGCGCCTTCGGGCCGCTTTCCTCTCCCTCACCTTTATAGCCGCCTCTCTAGCGGCTTTTGCACCGAGCAAAACCTAATGACACATTAGACCAACGTATGATGCATTTTGCTTAAGGATTTGGGTAGTTTTTGTTACCATACTCCCAGCAGATGTGCCACCTAAGATATCTGCCCTGAACAAAACAAAACTTAGAGATTACAAATAAATGTTTTTCATAGTGGTCCTATCAGGAAATCTTCACACCAGTCGGATACTTTGCATTTGACTCTTCTGTACTATTATAGGCATATTGAGTTCTGTGCTGGTTTTGGCTGAGAAGGGGTTAATTCTCCTCACTGTAGGGGTCGGCTACCTTTCCAGCCTTTCCAGCTTCCCGCGCTCTGCCGCGTGGCGGGGGGGGGCTGGGAGGGGCAGGGCCATGGTGGGGACGGCTGACCCCGACTGGCCAATGGCAGGTTCATTCCATAACATGTGACACAATGACCGGTATATTGAGGGGGGCGCGGAGGCGGCGCGGCGCCGGGTGACGAGCGGCTGCGGCGCGTGCAGTTTGTTTCGGCGGTTCGTTCCCCCTCTCCCCTCCGTTCCCCCTCCCCCGGGGCTTTGCGCCTCTCTTTGTTCTCCTTTACGTTGCATTTCTGTTGTTGTTTCTTTTAATTTTAATTATTAAACTGTTCTTATCCCAACCCACGAGCGTTACCCTTCTGATTCTCTCCCCCATCTACCGGTGGGGAGTGAGCGAGCGACTGTGTGGGGCTGAGCTGCCGCTAAACCACAAGGAGTTCCTATTAATCTCTGCCCTTTTTTTTTGTAAAGGGGGTTCAATGTCAACTCTCCAAGCCTCATTTTCTAAAGCTGCCTTCCCAGAAATGAGGGCAGCCACATCGAAATCCCATTTCCTTCATACCTTTTTCAATGATCATTACTATCAGTCTTGGGAACCACCTCTGTAAATGCATGCTACTTGCTTTATCATAGTCAGTGTTGTCTACAGTTCCCAAAGTGCCTTCATGCTTATTACTCCTGCCATACTGTAGGACAATAAAACTAGAACAGACATTCTTATGGATTTATAGAGTATGTTTCTCTTAGCTGATACCTCAAGCTCTGTCCCAGCTGGTGCTGCTGAGTCATTACTTTTGCAGAATGGTAAAGAAAAGGACCCACAGCTCAGGCTGCCTGGCCCTGCCCCAAACCCCTGCTCTAGCCCAAGGCAGCCCCTCTTGGGGCAGCTCACGTACCCACTGCCTGTGTTCTCCCGGGCCTTAATTGAAGGGGAAAAGCAGATGGGAGAATGAGAAAGGGAAGAAGCTCATGCTTAGGGGGCTTGCACTCCACAGATATTAACTGTTAATCACCTGTAAAAATCACAGGCATCCTAAAACTGTTACTTTGCTATTCCTAGTCCTTTTGGTAACCACTTCTGTTAAGACTTGTTATTTTCCATGGAGGAACTGCCAACCCATTTAAGCAGCAGTTCAGCCACACATATTGCTAACTGCAGCAGGCAGGTTTTCTGGTGCAGTGCAGGCTTACACGTCAACCTTTGACTCACAGTGTCAGAAGTCAGTACAAACCACATCTGCCTCAATCGTCCTTTCTCTCCTTCCTTGTCCCAGAAATATAAAAAGGTCTAAGTGCATTGGGCACGATTTCAGAGCCAAGCTGTGGGATTTGTGCAGCGACAAGGAGCGCATGGGACAGAGTCCAAGAGAATTTGCCCAAGAACTGTGGCAATCAGCCTTTGGATCTGGTGTCTCTGAGAATGGGAGAAGAGCAAGGCGAGCCAGGGTGCTATTGCTGGAGGTTATAAGCAATGTTGTTTAGAACGTGCATAGTCTCCCATGGCTGAATAGAGAGCTGGAACAGTCCTGAGTAGGCATTACTCATATGCTAGCGATGAGGAGGCTAAAAAGTAATAATGACCTTAAGTGACATTAAGCTAGCTTGGATCCAGAGCCTGGACAAAAATATTCCCATTTATAAAACTGTATGTCAAGTATGGAAAAATACACAAGACAATAGACCTTTCTGCCACCTTGTCTTGCTTTTTACAGGAAGACAGTAACATGAAACATTTTCTAAGTATTCTATGAAATAAAGAATAAGAAAATTGCTGTGCGATCGAAACTACTACTTTTGTTTTTCTTCCAATAGATACAAAACTGAAGTTCAGGTATTTAACTCAAGATTTAAGAGAAGTGCAAAACAACCTAATTACAGTAGTAGTTTTAAATATATATATAAGTGTGCATTTAAAAAAACCACAGTATTTTGGTTGGTTGTTGTCTGCTAAAAAAAAATACACAACAGCACGACTTGTTATTTTTGGACACTACTGACATACGAAAGGAACACAAAGGCAACTTCCTATTAATTGGAAATAATACATTTAATTTTCAGACAGAAGGAATAATAGAAAACATACGTGCCTCTTCATCTCTGGTTTTCTCATCTTTCTCGGATTTTAAAGAAATCAAACCCTCTTGTGATTTCCACGTATAATACTCAGTCTTCAAATGTCTGACTTAGACTCCAGCATGAGCTCCGATGGCTGCCAACTTGGAGGCAAACTACTTCATACCAGACCTCCAACAGTTGCTAAAAAAATTAGTCCTGTCTCACTGTAAGGGACTAGAAACTTGTCCCAACATTGTTGGCAGGATAAGCTTCACTACCAAAGCTTAATCACCACGGCAACTGAGCGGCACAGTTTGGTCGCAGGGGCAACCCGGCAGGAGTGTGTGCATCCTGCTACCTCTGGAGTACATGCCCACTGCGCATGCGCCCGGGCCCGACTGATAGGGACGACTCGGACCTTCTAGAACTTTCCAGCACCCTCTAGTGGCGGTACTGGGCATGCGCCCCACCGCCGAGTGGGAGGCGTGGGTATGGAAAACAGTCATTGACTATGCAGCACGACAATCCTATAAAAAGGGGAAACCAGCGGCGACCATGAGGCGTATTCTGGAGCATTCCAGCACCGGGTTTGAAGTTACAGCAGATGCACCGGCTGCCGCAGATCTGTGGTGGTATCTGTTGCAACACTGTCGTGCTCGTTCCCTTTCTCACTTTTTTCTTTTTTCTCCTTTTTGCTCGCGTATTTATTGTTGGACAAATAAAGTGATTTGGCACTTGACTTAATTTGGCTCCCGAGAATGTAGACGGAACCTAGTCATGCTCAAATATTAGAGTCAATCAGAAGTTAAACCCAACCGCCCCCAACCTCCCAGAATTACCTGAGGTCGGTTGGAAAGCAAGGGGGTTTAACCTCTGCCAACTTGTTCATCCCAACAGTGGATAGTGACATTTTAAATTGGCATAGTCGGCAGGATTCTCAGAGAACAGAAAGTGCAATCTTAACGTGTAACCTCTTGGGGGTGAATAGGGGCAATTTCGAATGTTAAGGTGTGGCCCCGTCAGGATGATACAGCCCCGTTGTGTTAAATAAGATGGCCGCTCAGAAGGCAGTGGGCTGCCCACGATTACGTCCCTTCACCAGTGGAAGAGATAAATACACTATATGATCTTTTGGAGGCACACCGATCTCGTCCCTCACCCCAGGGACAAGATTGGGCAAAGAGCCATTGGTTTCAACCACAGTGTGTAGTAGACAGGATAAGGGAGCTGCAGAAAGAAGCGAAGGTTAGATCGGGGAAAGGAAAAGCTGTGATTTGTGCAGTATTGGGAGCAAGTCTGGCAGTGGCAATTGAAGATACGAAACGGAGGCTTTGTCAAGCCAACGCCGTAATAGACTCACTGCAGGTGGCCATAAGGTCACTGCAGGAACAACTGAAGGAAAATAAGCAGTTGTTGGAGGAGGAGAGAAATCTATATTCCGCATTAAAGGAAGAATTGGGGAGTCAATTCTTGAGGGAAGCGGATGCAGTGGCAGAGGTAGTCTCCCCCTTGGCGGGACTTGCAGAAGGCAAGGGAAACTGTAGAAAGCTTCCCTCACGTGTATCCACTGGTTAAAACAGAGCACTTTTATGAGGACAATAACAATGACCGTCCTCAAGTTCTCACCAAAGAAGTCCCATTTACAGCAACTGAACTAGCAAAGTTGAGAAAGGACTTGGTGAGAGCTCCAAGGGAATCAGAGACGGAATATGTGTGGAGAGTGTCCCTGTCAGCGGGATGGAATTTTGTGGTCAGAGAAAGAAGCAGGAGGATAGTGGGGTCTGGGTGTGTTCCTAACTACAGGTAATCACTGATCCCCATGGTCATTAACTCAGAGAGCTGCATATTGGGGCTGGGGGGCTGAACGCTTTAGAGGGGGGGATCCCCTTGCCCTAACAGGTACGGTGGATCAGTTAGTGGAAAGTGTGCAGAAGGCGGCCTGTGTCCAAATGATGGAGGATCGGGAGCTCAAGCCTAACCAGAGTTCCCCGATGATGATGCCGGTGGACCTGGAGAGGATGACTCCCCTGATGCAGGGACTCTCTGATTCCCTGAAACCCATTGGGATCCAATTACAGGGGAAAATTCAAAACACCTCTGAGGTAGAAAGAACCACGGCTGCTCTAGAAGGGATAACAACCCCCGACCATTGGTGGTCAGCAAGGAATGTGTGGACGTGGGGGGAGGTAGCACAGGAGTTAATGAATTTTGGGAGAAGATACGGCCCTGCTGGTGGAGCGTTCCAGAAAAAACAAAACTAGGGTCATACGGTCTGCTGAGCAAGTAAACAGTCTGCAGCTGACAACAGGGAAGGACCAAGACTTGAAGCCACTCTGGGGCAATTATTCGGGGAGAGAGAAACCCCTAAGCCGACAGGGGTTTTGGCATTTTAGGAATTCAGAAGGGTATTCCACGAGACCTGATGGATGAACTCCCGACCCCAAAATTGGAAAAGCTTGCACAGAAATGGTCAGGGAGGAAAGCTGCTCTCGAGCCGGTTCCCGATGCTCCACACCTGATTGACATCGAGAGGGAGCCGACTGGGGAAAAGGTGGGAAACTAGAACCTCCGTTCCCTGAAGGTGGGGGTGCAGAGGATGGATGTTTTTAAGACAACTCACCTTGAATGTAAGGGGGGGATTTATTAATCACAGTAGCTGTAGGACCAAGGAAAAGACCAGTAATTTTTCTCATTGATACTGGGACACGAATCACCGCATTGATGCGGACTGAAGCAGAGTGGTGTGGGACCTCGATCCCATCTAGAAATCTAGTTATCTTAAATGCACTGGGAAAAACACAGTCGACACCCATGACTTTAGTGACACTATGGTTACCGGGAGAGGGAGCCCCCATCAATACCGTGGTGGCCATAGGACCTTTCCAGGCGAACCTTTTAGGTGTAGATGTATTTAAAGGGAAGGCAGTGGTGTGATAGCCAGGGGAACTCGTGGTCTTCTGGTATCCCCCAGATCAGGCAATTAGCTGAGATGCCTTGGGTGGAGGTACACCTATTGCAAACAGCACCTGCCCTTGCCCCCTCCAAGATTACCAATGTGAAACCTTATCTGTTGCCATTAGGGGTGAGAGAAGGGGTAGTCCCAGGAATTGAGGATCTCAAACAATGGGGTATTTTACTGCCTACCCATCTCCTGTACAATTCCCTGGTGTGGCCAGTGCGCAAACGTAATGGAAAACGGCAGCTGATCATTGACTATCGGTGTTTGAATGCAAACACTGGTCCCCTGACTACAGCAGTACCCAACGTAGCCAAATTAATTGCAACCGTTCAAGAGCAGGCCCGCCCTATCTTGGCAACCCTTGAATGTGATGGACATGTTCTTTATGGTTCCACTGCAGGAGCGTGATTGAGATCAATTTGCTTTTACTTGGGAAGGACAACAATATAACTTCACTCGCCTGCCTCAGGGATATAAACACTCACCTACCCTAGCCACCATGACCTAGCACAGGAATTGTCAATAATCCCATCAGAAAGAAGTTAAAGTCTACCAGTATATTGATGACATACTAGTAGGGGGACTATGCAGGACTGAATTATTAATTGTCTGGGAGGAATAGGCCTCCAAATACCAAAAGAAAAAATACAAACCTCTGCCAGTGAAGTTCAGTTCTTGGGCGTCTGGTTGAAAGGAGGGTCAGTTTGTATTCCTCGGGATGCCCTCTCAGCAGTGGATCAGGTAAAGACCCCAGAAAGTAAAAAGAAACTGCAACGTGCCTTGGGATTGTTGGTCTTTTGGAGAAAACGTATCCTGGACTTTGCAATAATTGCACGCCTCTTACAGGACCTGTTGTGAAAGAGGGCAATTTGGGAACGGGCTCTAGCCCGTGATAAGGTATTGCACCTTCTGGTGTTTGAAGTAAGCACCCATCAAGTTTTGGGCCCTATCCACCCCACCGACCCGATTCAGAGTGAACGGGGACTGTCAAGTCATCTCTGGCAGAAGGGACCAGAAGGACCTATTCGACCGACTGGGTTTTATTCTAGAAGTTCTAAGGATGCTGAAAAGCGATACTCCAGTTGGGAAAAAGGGTTGGTTTGTAGTGAGTTTAGCCCTTAGAGAAGCTGAACAAACCATACGCCAACAACCTATAGTTTTCAGGGGACCTTTTAAGGTAATTAAGCCTGTGTTAGCAGGGACTCCTGCTAACCCCTGACGGGGTGGCCCAAAGGGATACTGTGAGAAAATGGTATGCTAAAAGTGAATATTATTGTAGCTGTTTTTTCCGTCACTGAAGGTGCCCCTAAGGTGTTAAGCATGAAGGAAGAAGTGACAAACCTTTTGGAGGAGGATACCCCGCCTCCTGCTGTTAAAATTGCCCCACCGTTTCCAGAGGAGCTGCGAAATGTGTGGTTCACAGATGCCTCTGCCAAACGAGAGGGTAAACAGTGGAAGTATCGGGCTGTGCCTATTAATGTGGCTACCAAGAGGGAAATCATAACCAAAGGCGAGGGCAGTGCCCAAGTGGGAGAGCTAGTGGCAGTATGCAGTGTGTTCAACAGCGAGGGAAGAGCGGGAACTCCGGTGTGTATCCACACTGACTCATTTGCAGTATTCAGCGGGTGCACAGAATGGCTCCCTCTTTGGGAACGGAACAACTGGGAGGTGAATCAGGTGCCAGTGTGGCAAAAGGAGAGGTGGCAAGAGATCTTAGGTATTGCCAAGCATGGGGATTTCACAATAGCGTGGGTGCCCTCCCACCAGGAAGGGAGTGCTCCGACAAGTGATTGGAATAATAGGGTGGGCGAGTTGGCCAGAATTGCCCCCTGCAGGAGGAGAATCAAACGGGAGAAAATTGGGGTAGGCTCTTAGACCTGTTACATGTTAAATGTGGCCACGCAGGGCCCAATGATTTATACGAGGAGGCGCGTGCCGGAGGCTGGCCTGTCACTCGGGAAGCTTGCAGGACCTGTATCTCGGCTTGTGAACAACACGGACTCCGGCTGGAGCGACACCCCATGGAAGAATCCCCACTCCATTTGAGAGATAATAAGACCCTCTGGGAAGTTTAGCAAATAGATTACATTGGGCCTTTCCGAAAGTCGGAAGGAAAACAATATGTACTAGTCGGCGCGGAAGTAATTTCTGGCCTAGTCTAAGCCGAAGCATTTCCATGAGCAACGGGAGAAAACACAGTGCGGGCCCTGAAAGTTTGGTTTAGCTCCCTCCCAAAGCCTAGTTCCATTCAGTCGGAGAATGGCAGCCGTTCTACCGCTGCCAGAGTACAGGAGTGGGCACGGGGAGAGGGAATCAAGTGGGTATTCCACACCCCAGATTACCCCCAAGGCAATGGGCTAGTGGAGCGGACTAATGGGCTCTTAAAACAATTTCTGAAACCTCATAAGCCACATTGGGCGGAGTGTCTCCGGGACACAGTTACCTGTGTCAATGACCGGTGGGGAATAAATGGATGCCCCCGACTAAATGCCTTTTACCCTAAACCTCCAGTTTTAATTCCAAAACCTTAAGCTCCTAATGTTCCTGGAGAACCAACCTTTCTCCCTGGACAGACAGTGTTGGTAGAAATGCCAACCATTGGGGCTGCTCCCCTCATACTCGCTGAACCCCTTAACAGGCATGCCTGGAAGGCTAAAGATGCCTGGGCAAAGGAGCACAAAATTAACACTCGCTGGACTGTCCCCTCATCTTAACTGTGCAAAGCCCAAGCAGGGTGAGTCAACACTTTGTTGAAACTTTGTTTCATTTCACAGGCGACCTCTGTGGGAACCGGACAGAATGTGGCGAGATGAACATTTGAGAGCAAAAGGTCAGTTTTGTTGTTTCGGTGTGTTGTGTGGACCGTGACCCCTGGATTAGTTAGTTATCCCCTCAGAGACTTTGGGGATGAAGGGAATGATATAAAGAATTCCTTTATGCAATTGGCTGAACAAATAACAAGTGTTTATAATATCACAAAATGCTGGATATGTGGAGGACCGGTTGGTCTATCAAGTTGGCCCCGGGTAGCTATGCCTTTGCTACCGAAATGGTTGGTGAGCAGATACAGTGAAGCAAAAGGGAATAAAACATGGGAAAGCTCACATGATTCACCATGGCACATAAAATTTCCAGAGAAAGGTAAGTATTGCTTGGCTAGAACGCAAAAGGATGGCCCCTCTGTGGGCAACAGCGCGTGCGAGTGGACGAATCGGAACGTAAGCATAGCCGTTCAGGTGGGGGAAGAGCTGCATAAAAAGGATGAATTAATATATACCTATGCCTGGGTGAAGGATGAGGGAGGCACAAGCGCATTTCCCAGATTTTGGTCTCTTACGCTTAATGCAAGTTGAGGTGACAGTGTAGGCCAGGGTTGTATTTGGGACCAGGAAGCAGGAGCTTACAACTGTAAATCTTTTAATAGCGTAGATTGGCCCCGTTGGAGGACAGCATGGGAAGAACTTTGTTCAGACATACCCTATTGTGAAAACACCACAAAGTAATCGCTGTATTGTCGTGTTGGAAGTGACCCATTTGGTTTAGAGCCCACCCCTTATTTTGACCCCTCACCTCATACAGAATGTTAGAGAGGACCCTTTGCTAATGGGTCAGTAGCCCTTAAGGGACACTATTGGATATGTGGAAACCATGCATATAAAGCGCTGCCAGCAAATTGGTCAGGAATATGTTACGTGGGGTGATCTGTCCCTTGTTTTTCTTACTCCCAGAAACAGGTGGAGACCACTTGGTTGTTCAAATATTTGAACATATTTGAAGTGGGAAAAATGACCCAAAATTATTGATACCTCCCTCACTGATGGGAGTGGCTGGTCCTGAGGTAAAGACACGTGGACCCCTCAACGTATCATACGACATTATGGACCCACAACGTGGAACCCCAACGAAGGGGTTAGTGGTGCTCGAGAACCCATTTACAACCTAAATCGCATTATCCGGCTGCAAGCCGTAGTAGAAGTTATTACCAATCAGGCAGTTGAGGCCCTTGACCTATTGGCAGATCAGGCAACCCAAATGCGAACTGCAATTTACCAGCATCGAATGGTTCTCAACTACCTACTAGCTGAAGAAGGTGGAGTCTGTGGGAAACTGAATGACCATGATTGCTGTTTAAAAATTCATGACAGCGGCAAGGTCGTTAAACAAATTACTGCTGGAATACGAGATTAGCCCATGTTCCTGTGCAAACCTGGGAAGGCTGGAATGTTGACCTGTTCTCCTGGCTTCCAGGAGGCCCTTGGATTAAACGAATCTTATTTTACCTACTGTGTGGTCTAGCAAACGTCACTGTTTTTGCCACATGTCATCCCATGTTTCATTCAGTTAATCCAATGTGTCGATGCAAATCTGCAGCTTGTACCCACTGTGTCACCTGATGGAATTAAACAAATTAGAGCTCCATGTCAGCTTGTGTCTCCGCAATATGTTTCCTTTGGGGTTTTTTGTAGTATGGGAACTGAATTGTTACTGATGGTAGGCATTGGCCTTGTTTAAAGTTGATATCATTACAATGTTTTGGCCTTTATAGCTGAAATATTTGTTATTGATATTTTATCTTTCTGCCCTTCCTTCTATCCTTTCTCTCATCGCTGTCTCTATATCTGCCACCAATGTTGAGCCACGGGGTGGCGTAAGGGACTAGAAACTTGTCTCAACATTGTTGGCAGGACAAGCTTCACTACCAAAGCTTGCTCACCACGGCAACTGAGCGGGATAGTTTGGTTGCAGGGGCAGCCCGTTGAGTCCTGCTAGGCAGTAATGTGTGTCCTTTTGCCTCTGGAGTACATGCCCTCTGCGCATGCGCCCAGGCCCAGGGTTGAATTGTTAACCCAACAGCGGATCATGACACTCACTTCTAACAGTCCTGTTCTTTAATGTGCTATTTAATTAATTGTTGTCACTTCTGCTGGTTACATGACACCTAGTGAAAGGGAAAAATAAACCACATTTCAAAGTTCAGAGGTTAAAAGTTCTGGATCTTATTTTCATGTTTAAGAGGATGAGATACTCAAAAACACGCTTTGTTTTGTTTACACCATGGGTAATGAATTGCAAAGAATTCTAGATGAGCCATGACCACTTCTTACCAGACTTCTGAGATACACTTCTGCCAAACACAGAAAAAAATAACCCCAGATTTTTTTTGGCATTATTTTGGAAATCTGGGGATTAGATGATGGGCTTTGAGCCAGTAACACTTAGTAGTTACTAACTTGATTTTTAAGAAAGAGGTAAAAAAAAAAAAGTGGATTTACACCTGAAGGTTTTATAAACAGACCCAAAACTCCCATCTAAGATGCGTACTGGAACAGATCTTACAGTTCTTCCCAACCAAGATGCCCCCTCAGGACTCAGCAACTCGTGAACAACAGAAAAAATTCTTAATGTCCAACTAGATAGAATTATCATATGTTAAGCATTGACACTAGATCAAGTACACATCACCACACAGGAAAATACGTTTTTAACCAGTAGTTAAAGCCTATGTGAAAGTCTGCCCTTTTGGTTTTATGCATTTTGCCTTGCTGTGACTTCCAAGTACAGGCTGGGTTTCTTGAGTGGACATGTCCGAGTACACTCAGATGCTGCCACTGAAGAAGGTAGCCGGTACACGTGAAGAAAAGGCACAACATAACTTACACCATCTAATTTCATTAAGAAGTCATCGCTGTTTGGGGATTTTTTTTTGTTTTTAAAACTTTGTTTTTTTCAGATTAGCTCTCCAGCAAAGTTACTGTAAAGGATAGGTGCACTGCAGAAGTACAGAAGTTCTGTTGGAGAGCTTTGTACCAGTGAGTCATTCAGCATATCTGGGCGTCCCGGATGAGCAGAGATTCACTGATGCCACACATTGTCTTCCAGTAAGGTTATAAAAGCACTGAGCCAAAAAGCAAAGCACTTCTAATTTAAGTGACTCTACTCAACTACTGCCAGGAAGTCAAATACAGCAGGTGATACCTACTGCTAGTGCCCAAACAAGGAGCACTCCTTTGTAAGGGTATGCATGTCAAATGTGTCAAAACGTATTTTGTAGAAATGGGCAGGGTCAGAGGATTCAAGGGACAGTGGTTTCTTACCTTTATCCCCCAGCAGATTTGCTTTCCCATACAAATTATTTAGTGAAGTCATGGGAGACTATCTGTCTGTGGACCCGAAATTAAAACAGAATTTGTAAGCGCACCAACGCAGAACAAAACACGCTTGTCCCTACAGCTATAAAAGGGTGCTGTTACAAAGTAAGTACCTACAACAATTAGTTCTACCCAAGCTGTATTTTTGACAGAAGCAGTTAAAACAATTTTGAACTTACAGCTTCCCTATTGAGAAGGTGTAATATTTTAAGTGCGCGTTTAGTATCGCCCGTTACCGGTCCATGTTAGAAACCAGCTGTTGGGTTTGGTGGAGCCTTCGTTTGACTTCTGTTTCTGTTCATTTTGCTTTTGTTCTCAGTTGTCCAATTTTCCACATGCTTTACACACAAACACTTGCCCTTCCATCACCGGTTACTCTAGCATAGCCAATCTCTAAATCTCATTCAATTCCAGCTACTGCCCCTACTGCATTTCATATGCCTACAATATGTAACCCATACAATGAACCACACTTAAGAAAAATCTGTACCAGTACATGGTATGCCTAAATTTTACCCTTTCAGATTGGCGTCACTGCTGTGTGCCTGGAAATTGTATTGTATGTGCCAGTCTTCAGAAACAGCGTTAAAGACAACTACATTTTCTATGCTGCAAATTTTATTATAGAATTTATGACCTTTCATTATGGGAGAAGCTCGTCACCTTACCCACCATCCCTATCAGAAGCATATATGTACACTTGCATCGCTTTTGTATGATGCTTAACATTTTCTTACGTAGCTACCATCGTCTCTCCTGTTTGATGCAGGCACACTTCCCCTGGTGGAAATGCTGTTTCCCAAAGCATCGTTCTTTCCTCTCTTTCTTTGTGAGTTTGTATGTTGCTGAATATCACTGTGTTGTTCCCCACTGTACACCCATGTTCAGAAGCTTCCTGCCACTTCCTGTGGGATAAGTTTTCCTTGTTCGCCATCGCAGCTGGTCAGTTCTAACTGTGAAATGGGTTTGATGGATCGTGCCATATTGCTTAAAAGGCTAAAATGCCCAGCAGCTGGAACAAAGTTATGTATGAAAGACACTGTGATATCTCAGCTTTTTGTGTTAGCTACTTGAACAGCCTCTCATGAGCTAAATCTCACTCGGTCATCTCCTTCACGTAGTCACATATATTTCTTTCCTATAAACACTAGTTCGGTTATCTAGTTTCTAACTGCTTAGAAATGAACAATACTTCTTTACAATTACAAATCGCCTTTCAGTTCTTGTTCCTAACATTTTCGTTCTTTTTTGATATAATGTATTTCCATTACAGCTAATACAGCAAACACTTCAAAAAAAACCCAACCAACCAAGCAACAAACCAGAAACCAAACCCTAAAAAACCCAAACAACCCAAAACAAAACAGAACTTCGACAAATCAGTTCCCATGCTGCAGGGAAGAAGTATCATTTTCTACCCACTGTATTTTCCCTCCACTGTTGGTACCATCATCACTGACACTAATGCTAACATGGCCAACCAACAGGGTTTCTAATAATATCTTTTTAAAAAAAAAATTTGCAATGCCGGAAGACTTTGTGTAAGTGGAACTGTACTAATGGGAACACAATAGTAATAGGAGAAAGTTTCATTTTAACATAATTTCACTGAGGCACAGAAAAACAAAATGCAGCAAAGTGCCCAAAACTCCTTTGGGCCAATTTAAACCATTTGTTTCCAGTATATATTAATGAAACACTTCTAAATGGCAAATTTTTTGTTAGATCTAAAAATTATCCAGGAAGTCTTCAAGTATTTGGAGAAATTAATGAAGCATACATGAACTCTTATAAAAATATACAAAACACCTGTACGCAAAATCTCAATTTTTAGTTATATTGCTCCCTTCTTTAGCAACAGAGATAGGTTTTACAGACTTCCGTGGAACTGAAGACATTAAGGCTGCTTAGTCTCAGCTCTAAACCTCTGCAGAAGTGTTTTTCTTATTTATAAATACAATCATAATTGCAACTACTTTTTGTAGCCATCTTTACCACTTCTATTATCTGTAACAGCTGGCATGATACAAATCAAACGGCCCCAAAACCACTGATTCCTTACATGTTTTCAAGGTGTAGTTCTTCAATAATAGGACAAAACAGTATTTTTTTTGTTACAGAAGGAAAGAGTGATTATAAGTCTAGTTGCTTCAAAACTCACCATTATAATTAAGTGACTTTTAGGTGGATAGGAATCAGAGCAAGCTGTAGTAACTTTAATAGATGTCACCATGTTAGGAGAACTGGGACTAAAGTAAAGTCTGAGTAAAAGTTCGGTTATTTCATCTTCTGCTTCTTCCTTGCCTGAAACTCTTCGGTTTTACTTTTGACAGATTTTATTAGCATTGACAAGGCAGGATCTATGGCTTTCTTAGGAACATCTCTTTTCTTTGCTGCCTTGCTCTCCTGTCCCTTGCTTGCCTCTGTAAGCTCTTGCTCCTTTTGTTCTCTTCGGCGAGCTTTCTCTTCCAAGATCTTTTCTACTGCTTTTGTCTTCTTGAAATTTGGATCTGAAGGATCCAAATTAAACAAGGGAGAAGTAAACATGGCTTGGAATCTTCTGTCGGCAACATTTACCTGAAGGCAGAAAAGGAGTATTTTAGGTAGCCTTGACCCACGATAGCAAAGCTCTTAAACACAATAAAATGGGAGTTGCTTAAGGAGTTATAGCTCACGAGATTGTTCACCATTCCTGGAACTGCTCCACCCACAAAATCCCAGTGAGTGTCAAGCAGAGCACCAGAAGACACTAGTGGTAAGACAGACAATATTGTTGAAAACTGACCAGGATGAAAGAAGCAGCAGGTAACAATCAGAACAAACATACCAACAAGTATTTGAGGCAATGAGTTTCCTCAAGGCCTTGCAAAAATAGCGTCTTGTTACCTCGCACACAATTTATGCCCCTTCAACCTTGTATCAGAATATTTCTTTTTATGAAAACAAAACCAGCTGTTTTTGAAGAGGTTTAAAACAAAAAGTTGTTTTTGAAAACTGCCTGTAACTCCCTAGAAAGGTAGATCCACATTGTTCTTCAGATAGAATAAGGGAGGAGAAGGATATGAGAACACCAAATTTGTCCTGAAAATAATTCATGTTACCAAAAGGTTCTAGGTGAGCCTCAAAATCAAGAGTATATCATTACCTGGAAGTCATCTTCCAGTAATTCCTTCTTTTTCATTAAAAGTTTCTTTTTCTTCTTGCTCAAATTCTGTTGTTCTACTATCTTTTTATAATTAAAATGTTTTCTGGCATCATCCTCATCATCTGTCATAAGTAGGGCCATTTCAGCCTGTTACAAAATAAGAAAATCCATATAGACAATGAAATTAAGTTTTCGATGGAAAATACAGTAGCCCATTAATGAAGTCTCTGAGTCTACATACAAATGGGTTGAAATAGGGTTGTCAGGGCAGTATTATCTCATCCTTAACACTCTTTTAACATTTTGAGGTGTAGTATTAAATATGATACTTTATATCCTTTTCGTTAGATATAAATGCAAATATCCACACACAAACATACAAATAATCTAATCTGAAAACTATATCATAACTCAGAAATCTCAAACGGATATGATTTTATATTGATAGTTATATAACAAAATAAAAATTAACATATATGAATTTAATACATTCAGTTAACTTGTTCTGAGAAAGGGTGAAAAGCAAACATGCAAGAGCAAACCATTCAATCTTCAAGGTTAAAAGTCTACAGGACTAGGTTTGAACACACAAATGTTAAAAGGAAACATACAGCACTGCCCGATACGCAAATGTACTGGGGTAGCTTTAAAGCTACAGGGACAATCAGCTCAACCAGAATGGCTTCTGTGCCCTTACATTTCAGTGTTACCTCATCCAGCTGAGCTGTGTTCAACTACAACCTTCCAGAACGATATCATGGCGTAATCTTACATGGTCCATGCTTTGATGTTCTACTATTATTCTTGGGTAATTTTTGTTCCAAAAGCTCTCACTTTTAAAATTACACTGTTTCCTTCTATCGCTGGCCTATGGATTTTAGTAGTTCCACTCACAAACACACAACACAGATATTTGCAGAGTCGAGGCAATGCAACATATGTGTTTCGTAACATTTTAAGCCACTTTACCTTCTGTTTTTCAACCTCGTCTTCTGAGGTACTTTCAACCAATTCTGGCTGCTTCTTTAAATCTAAATGCAAATATAAGGCATGCACACATTTATTCAAGCTGATGCATGAGAACATAATTTACCTATGAACAGAACCTCTAAGTGCATATTGTAGTCAATACTTAAACATCAGCTGTGGAGAGAGGGTGAAAAGATAAACCAGCTAGACTTAAAGCAATAAAAATCCACTGACTCTTTGTTTAACTTAAGGAGGCAGAAATATTCAAGCGGTGTAAGCAAGTCAACAAAAAAGAACAGTTAGAAAAAGTAGTTCTACTGTATTTTTCATAGAGCAGTAGAGAGAAGTATCACAACAGTGCAGGCAAACAGATGACATTAAAACACCCTGGGAGTGGAGTAAAGAGAAACTAGTTTATATACTCATAAATGTAACTGAAGTGTCCTGCAGTTCTTAAATGTAGTAAATACTTCAAAATAAAAAGCAAATATGCATCTCTTCTCTGCCCAGCAGACAAGTCTGCCAGCTGAATAAGAGTCCATCAGTCAAGGAAACCCCAAAAAACCAGTTTTTAAAACTTACGTGCATGGCTAAAAGACCATATTGTGCTGTTAACCATGCTAGCGCAAAAAAAGCCTGAACAGAATAATGGGAAGGCAAATATGGTTGACTCTGTTCAGACTGAATTGAGTATTCTTCTGATGAAGCCTTCTTATTCTCTTAGAATTTACTTTAGATACACAGTGCTGATTAGACAGACATACATAGTGATTTCTAACAGCATAAGGCATTAGTCAAACGTAAATTTTAATGAAAACATACCCCATTTATAAATCCAATTATTCTCTTTGGAATGCCTGTAGACCTTGATCAAGAAGGTGCAAGAAAAGCAGGTTTCCTGACCTGAACCACATACTCTGCCCTTTGAGCTTGGAATTACAGTCCCAGGCAATTTATTACAGTCCACTGGGAGTACTCTTAAGGAAGATATTTGCCTCCATTTTTTTTAAGCCAGATTTGAAGTCAGACTAGAAATACAAGCATGCCAGAAAAATGTCAAGTTATATCACTAAGTATACTCTGGAACAGGACACATTTCTTGAAGAAAAATTTTTCCTCCCTGGACTATTCTCTTGACTGGTTCTGAATGGATTCCAAGCTGGAAATGGATTTCTAGAAGAAAGAAACCACCACCAAAAAATAAACTATCCAGGTGCGCAATGACATCAGCTCAAGAACTAAATCGTTGATTTAGTAGTTCCAGAAAACGTGCAGGAAAATCAGATTCAGATATAATATTTTTACCTAACCTACACAATTTATGTTAAAGTGGAGAAGGGAGAAATGTCTTCTGTAAGAGTTCAGCAACTATGAGATCTTTTTTATCTTCCCAGAACTGGCTAAACTACAGAAGAAGAAACAGGGCACAGAAATGCGAAGTGAAGACAAGTATTCTAGAAGGTAAATCAGTAAATCTCTTAAGACTTTCCACCCATCCCCTGAAGAAGGGCCCTCAAGTCATCTTCCCTTGTCTTTCACTATCTGTAGGATCACAGAAGTGAAGATCGCTTATCTTCAGGCCTTCAGAGACTTCTGCTGCTGCAGATGGGGGTGAACCAAGCACTAGTATCAAACTACTTATTTCTTACTATGACCCTATGCAGCTAGTAAAAACAGCTTGGTACCTGAAATCACTCTGACCACTAAAAACTTTGCATCATGCTGAAAATAATTTTGTTTTAGAATTCACAAATACGTGATTTTCTCCTTCTCCTGACATAGTCCCTCTCCCCACATACATTCTGGAAGTGCCCCCCACCTTTTGCACACGTACAAATGTAAAACCTGTGATAACAGTCCGCTCCAACTGACTCCAAGCTCTCAGATTTCATCTACCACCTAATCCCCACTCTATTTACGTTTCTAGGCAGCCAGCGTACAGTAGTAAAAACGTGTATTGGACTAAGAGAAAAGAAAATTTATTTCTTCTGAAAGACAACTTTGTTTACAATGCAAAAAAACATTTGACATTTACGTAAATGACTCAAACTTCAAAGGGACTCGTACATATTGGGGTCCTCCTATATAAAAGGAAACAGGCATTGAAGGCAGTGAAGTTCTTGTCTCTGGACTGCTTAGGGGAGCAGATGGTCAGCTTGTTTTTAACAGCCATCCCCAGAAATTGGCTACATAATGGTCCCTGGTGAAAGCTAGGAGAACAGTGTTCCCTACCATTCCACACATCACAGTTTTCATCATTTTACAGGAACAGCCCCTGCAATTTTAGGCAAACGACACCTACTTTATGTAATTCTGAACATGCTATTTCTGCATTTACACTAGCTCAACTTTGTTTCCAAAGTTCATTATTTAAAGAAAGGGCAGATCTATTCCAGAAGTCACCCTCCTGACCTACCTGTTTTCTCAAATTCTTCAGCAAAATATGGGTCGTTGAGATCAACATCAGATGGAAGTTCATCCTCACTCAGTTCTCTCTCGGCAGTAGCCTGTAACAAAGCACAAACATTAATCCCATCAACATATAAATGACTACTAAAGTTTCAGTGGAATTAGATGTTCCTTTTGTTAATAACTGTGAACATGAAAACTGAAATATTGTATGCTGAACATCATAAAACTAGAATACACTAAAATTGCTAGTAAAGACAAATCAACAATTTAAAAGCTCTTTCACAGATTGAAAGCTTTCTGTGTACCTGAAAAAGGGATATTTACATATTCCATGGACCTTTATTAGATGTATCCACAAACTGTGGTGCATTAGGTAACCATACCAACAAATTAGAGGATAACAGCATTGATATGCCCTTACTTTATGTTCCACAAAAGCTCTACTTGGAAAAAAACTTGAGCAAGGAGCTTCATTTTTTTGCTCCAAAATTCCCACAAGACCTATTTGGGATTGAAAAGAACAAATTTTATTACTGGAAGTACTGTGTCATACATCTTGCCCCTTGACTTAATTTATCAGACTGAGCAAGAATATTGCACTAACAAAAGTTGCTCTACTACCTAACAGTGCTACTTAGTGTATTCAGAGCACTCATCTTCTGTAAGGCGTAGGAAGTTACTCATCAAATGCCAGTTAAAACTAACTGCAATGCACAGTGTAACTCAAGTTACAGAGATTACTCTTAAAAACATCACTATGCAACATGAATTACATTCAGAGTAATGTAAGAATTTAGGAAAGCTAGGTTCCGTATGCCACATGCTTTTTTCCTAGCATATGCACAAACATTTCATTTATCTGCCTATTTCTGCACATTACTGCCACAGGAGTCAGCTACTTCACAATTACTTTCTATGTGTGGAAAGATGAAGCAACAGCCATTTTCTCGTTACTATAGGGCCATTCTGGTATTCATACACAGAACTACTTATCAAATTTACTCTTGCAATTTGAAATTTGAATAGTTCTTCACGGCTATTCTTTGACATTACAGCTTTGGGAAACAAGTCTGTGTTACTTCAGGCCAAAAATTGTCATTATCATAACAACTCTGAATGGATATGCATACAGTAGAAAAAAGACCCTTCCTAATGCAATCAAAAATGTAAATTAAAAACCAACTGTTACTAGGATTCATTTATCTTTAAAGCAACACAAGTGGATAAATGAAATTTTGTGTAAGCATATGTATGCTCAGTACTACCCTGAATAGCCTTTTGCCCTGTAAATTTGATGAGGCACTCTCGGTCTTTCCACATGAGTGACCATTGCACAATAGTACTGGAAGCTATAATTTCTTATTTAGTTTATCCAAAACAAATAACACCACCTTAAGAAAACAAACAACTCTCCCCTACGTGGCCAATGGAAACATTACCTTTCTCTTTTTTTTAAGAATTCTTTTTTCTTTCTTCTTCTCTAGATACTTTTGCCATGGGGTTAGGCTATCCTTTCCTTCCAACCTGTTTTTGACCATTTCTTCAGCAGTTTCTTTGAGGCCTAGAACAAAAAAAAGTTAATGAGATTAATCTGATTTTTATTGTTTTTAAATCAACTCTTTTCTCCTTTGAAAAAAAAAACCCTAGGGGTTTTTTAAACCAGTCTGTGAAAACAACATAAATATTGCTTAAGACAACATCTTTTTAAATAAAATCACTTTATAGGATGTGTTTTTTCCAAATAAAACATTCCTTTTGCAATAAATTGCACAAAAGTCAGAAGAAGAGCTTGCTTATGTGATACCTAGTTCCCAACACTCTTGCTATTCCTCAGAAAAGTCTCCTCTCCAGACATTAGACTGTGCAGTGTACAGGTGCCACTTTTTAAGGATGAGAGAAACACAATAAAAGTAACAACAGCAGACATATACAGAGCCCTTATATTTAATGTACCTTACTATTATCAGTTAAGGTTCACAAAAACACTTCAAATACAGTCCAGTCATTCCCATTTTTGTGCATGGCAAAACAAAGTACAAAAGATGAAGTGACTTGACAACAATTCTGAAATGTTAAATCACTATCAGAATATAAGGGTCATCTCACAGCTGGCTTGAGCCTCTATAGCTGGTGCTCTCCATTTCGCACAGAGAGATTATCTGGTGCTTGCTGTACCAGCATGCCTCGCTTGCGTGGTAAAGTTGCCTTTTATAGCACCTCCATTGCTGAAACTTTGCCTCTGTGATAACACTATGGCAATGCTGCAGTATGTGTGATGACCAGTGTATTTTTTGTCCATCATTGTAAAAGAGAAAAAATAAGCTATTATTTGAATGATTTTAAAGTAAAATAAATCTGCAACTGGAAAGCACAGGGAAACATAAACATCCAAATACTGGTACTAATCTTTTACTAATGTCATGACATGCATGAAGTTAAACTACACAAGTTATTTTCAAGTCATCTAGCCTTTTAAAGCTATTTAGTACCAGTCTGCTTTAACAACAGAAAACTATCTAAAATGAAAAAACAGTACACACCTGGTCTGACAGTAAACCTCGATTCAGAGTTGATGCCTAAGGTAAGCTTTTTTTTTTTTAAAAAAAAAGTTAACAAGAAGCAGAGATTAAGGGCATAGACTGCACGAAACATATCAGCCTCTCAAAGAAACAAAAAATAAATTTGAAAGAATGTTTTATGTTATCACTGACTACCAGTTCAAATTGTAACAACTCAAGATTTATTAAAAAAAAAGAAAAAAAAAGCAGCAGCAAGAGAAATAAGCCATCCTCTTATTTGGTTAGCATATGAAGTTACCAAAAGTAATTTTTGTACTTAACAGCTTCGTGAACCGAGAGATCAAGGAGAAGAGTACCATTCTCTCACCAGATTCAGTGAGGAACTGTAACTGTTAGACATTAACTCAGATCGGCACCTCTTCTGTATCCTTTTGTTATGGGTATGGTGTAAGAGAAGCCCTCAAGTTTGTGTTTCCTGACCTGTCAACAGTTGGGAAAGGTGGCCTAATTCTTTGCTAAAGGAAGTTTCCTCTTTACTTTCAGAGCATGACAGTTTTCTGAGGGTCCTAGAAAAGTAAACCCCACAGAAGTGCAACATATCTGTCCAAATAGTTCTTGCATAACAAGATCAGACAGTTAAGTTTGGATGTATTAATTAGGTTTACATTAAATTAGCACAGACCTCTGCTGTTTCAATGCCTAGCGCTTGAAGCTGCATGCACAAGTATGTAAAATCTTTAATTTAGACTTTTTGTAAATATGCATTCCAATAGTTTCTCATCACACGATCACATTCTACCGTTTCCAGAGGATCTTAACTGGTTGATCTATAGAACATGAACATGCAGCTGCTCAGTATTTTGTGTTACTGTTCAACATATAGCTAAGTTACTGAACATAATAATGTACAGCAAAACCACCAAACATAACTGAACCCTACTCTAGAACAGAATGGAATTTCTATAATGTGTATCATACAGTATTCAATGGTGCAACACCATCCATCACCTTAAGAAAGAATCATTAAATAACTGGAACATCCCCATTCTACATCTAGAATAAGCACTGAATTTAAAAGCCACCTTCACTTTTTGCTGAAAAATTCCACACACTTCAGGAATGCTTTCTCAGAAGTCTTTATACCACACAGCACTTGCATGTTTTGAGGACAACTACTGACTTCAGATGCAGCTTACACACTTTCAGCCCCTTCCTCACAAGACAGGCACTTGCAAAAACAAAACTTCATGATGTAACGAGATTAGCTGACTTGCCTTGCAACACATTGGAGCAGAATTCAGTGGCAGAAAGACAGAATCCACTTCCCTGGCAGGAGGTAACAGCCTGAACAATGAAGTATTTTTCTCCTACCTGCAATTCCTTGCTTCATTCACTACACACTTTTATTTTTTAACTTCCGGAACAAATGAGTCAGATATCCTATAGTTAACATCCCTGTTTAAGACATGACTGATAGATCTTGGGAGCATGTAGGAATCATGTTTCTGCTTCCCCCTCCAAGTCTGATATCTGCCATCTCTCCCCCAATTCTATGTTCTAATTGTCTCCCTTCAGCACCCCTTCCTTACCATCCCAGTCCAGCCCTCACCTAACCAAATCCTACTCTCCCACCCCTCATACCATTTTTATTGCTCAGAAATCGAATTCGGACCTCTCCAGATGTCCGAGACTAGATCCCATTCTTTTTCCCAACTCCCAGGCTTCTCATTTGGCCAGTCCCCACTCCTCATCATTCCTTCCAGCTCTCCTCAGTAATGAGGAACTGAAACCAATTCAGAATGGAAAAAATGGGCGGCCTTCACGGACAGTTGTACCCATCCTCAGAAAAGCAGGCAGAACATTTTTCTGAAAAACTGCAAACACCAATTCCTGTTCATGCGCTTGTCTACCCTCCAAAAATAATTCAAAGGCTGGAGAGCTGGTTACAAAATGTCTGAAACACGAAGTGTGGACAAGATCTAAAATCACATTAAACCATGCCTTTTAGAAGAGGGAGAAAAAAAAAAAGATAAATTGTCCTTCTACTATCCTGAAAGAAGCCAGAATTAACAGTGACAAACTGTTACCACCACAAAAACTGGGTACTAAGCCAGAAAAAAAATGCAAAGCCACAATAAATTAAAGTTATTGTATAGGTTCACTAAAACCATGTCACTAAGAAGCCCTCTCATACAACAAGAACAAATACTTAGTTATTTCCAACTGTACACCTCTCATCTCCAAAGTCAATAAAAGCAGAGTCATCACCTTCCCAGAAACTGAACTGCTATTGCTTTGGATATTATTTTGCAGTACTTTTGTGGAAAAAATTACTGGTCAGGTAGCAACCTTGCAGATTCTCTCTGAAGACAGTAAATACTGAATTAAAGAATGTATGTCATATCTCCAGAAGAAGAGAGATCCAAGATTTCAAAGGAGGTTACAAGAGTTCTCATTTATTTGCCTGGGAAATTGAATCATTTGATCCATCTGGCACAGAAGGACTTGGAGGAAAATACAGCCCTTTCTTGTGGTATTTGGCAGGCTCTTGAAAGGCATCGGAGTTTCTCCACAGATTAGAGTGGCTTAGAAACTACTGTCCAGACCACTTCCCAAGAATAAATGTATTTAAGTGGTCAAAAGGCTTTTGATTGCAGAAGGGGAAAGGAATTGTCTACTTTAGGTAGAATTATTAACTGACCATATAAAAGGCTAATTTATACCCTTAACAACATCAATATTTCTTTTAGAGTAAGTGAATCACACTAGTTTTAGTTAATCTTCAAAAATAAGGGCCAACAAAAGAGGGGGAAAAGGTCACCTGTATTAGCATACAACTAAATCATACCTGAGCTAAAGGATTAAAAGTGTGCTAAATACCACAACAAACCTAAGTATATTGCTTCTCACATTGGTGGGAGAGTGAGGGAGGGTGAGCAGGCCAGAATTTTTACTTCTCTAAAATTTTAAGTTTTGACAGCTTTTGGAAGTTTAATAGCTTGCAACTGTCACGTTTATTAGAAGCTACAAAGATACTTCTCAGGAAATCTAAACAAGCAAGTTCATCTTGCATGTAATGTCTTACCAGAAAAAAGAAGCACCTTGTTACAGGTAGCTAAAAGGACTGGCAGACAGACATATTCCGATAACATTAGAATTTGTCAGCCCTGAAGGTAAGACAACTTAAGTCAAGACAGTTTTCCTAACATAGTGTAACTGCCTGAAAAAAACCCACCACACTTAGCAGCTGTCAAGTGTGAAGAACTACAGTGCTGAGCCCATGCGCAGCTGAGAACACGCTGCTTCATGCTGCAAGAGGCAAAACTGCTTCCATCAGAGGACACGCTAAGCAATCATAGAATCATTAAGGTTGGAAAAGACCTCTAGGATCATCAAGTCCAACCATCAACCCAATACCACCATGTCCTGTCTACATGTTTTCTGAACACCTCCAGGGATGGTGACTCCACCACACCTCTGGGCAGCCTGTTCCAATGCCTGACCACTGTTTCAGTAAAATAATTTTTCCTAATATCCAATCTAAACCTCCCTTGACGTAGCTTGAGGCCATTTCCTCTCATCCTATCACTAGTAACTTGGGAGAAGAGACCAACACCGTGATATAGACTGATACATGTTTCCATATGAGCATTTTTGTGCTCCATCTAATCTGTAACAACATACAGTTGGGGTTTACTAAGCACTTTACAGGGACATGATTGCCTGCTATTCTGCTTCTAATGAAATTTTAAGTTTTCCTTTAAGCCTATCTTAATTTATTTATTAATATCTCCTTCTTCCCAAAGGAAGAATTTTTAAGTCCAATAAACAAAAAAAACCTGTATGAAAAACTGGCTGAATATCACCAAGAAATGCAGTTGTAGTCTCCTCCCTCTTCACCTTCTAAAGGGAGCTTTTGGAGCTGGATAAGGACGCATAGTAATTGTTGCTCAAATCAGATATGATTAAGAAAACAGATAGATGCTTAAATATAACACTGATTTTGTGCCTAAAAGAAACAGACCAAAGAGAGTTCGAACTACGTCTGCTTTATTTTTGCTGGCATTGTGGTTTATTTAAAACTATTATGATTCAAGAATAACTGAATCATTCACAAAGTGTGCTTTCTATAACCATGTGTAAATATTTGTGCCAAAACTCAAATTTTTAAATTAATTCAAATCTCTGCCTTTCAATTGAAAAGCTTCCTAGATTTAACTGTTGTAACTCTGTATATTAAACATGCGGGCAGGAGAAAGATTTTGCAGTAAGTCAAACAGATTAAGGCAGAGCTTGATAATAAAAATATTCCAACAGATATAAAATATGTCTGAAAAAATTAAGAAGTCTTAAAAGATTATAATAAAAACTATTTTTGAATTCCCAGAATGCCCCAACTGAACACAATTAAACTGTTTTGGAATTTAAATAAGGACATTTGTTCAAGAAGAAAAACAACATAATCACTAATGTACTTCTCTCCCATAAGAAGGCACAGCCTCAATGGCGCATATATTGCTAGAGCTATAAACTGCTGCTCAACACATGATGTCTATGCTCCACTGTAAAAAGAAAAAAAAAAATATCTCCCTTTCAGGTGTGTAGGATCCCCTCTCCAAATGCTGCAATGGCTGACATGTTCCCATATGTTAGACGCAAAAGCAAAGTCAAGATACTCAGCTTCACTTTCAGGACTTTTGTTTTGGACAAAACCATATCCCAGGGGCTAATAGCTAGTAGAGGTATTGCCTGACCTCATGGAGGGGAATAGTCTAACTAGCAAAGGCAAGGGAACACTTCTGTGATTTCCAGAACCTCTGCTCTTTGATAATAATCTTTCTCCTCATTAAGAAATGAGGAAACAATAACATTTGCTGCAAAATCATAGTTGCTAAACTTACATCAAATACTATAAACTACCAGTGTGAACTTCATTGCATGCACATTCAGCCCATCATCATACAAACAAATCTGGTTCAGTACACAGACATCCAACTGACTCTAGACAAAGTCAGTCATATTTATCAGAATAATGGGTTTTTTGTTTGGTTTGGGGTTTGGTTTTTTTTCCCATACCTCTCTACAAAAAGATGAGGATACAGCAAAAGTCCTAGGAGCCCTGCAAGAAAGTGCAGTAAGGAAGAGGCTGAACTAGATGTAATATGGAACAAATCCCATTTTCTGAAGTCAAGGTCAGTTGCAAAGAAAACAGGGAGCCCCTGTATGAGGGAACTGAAGTCCATTTCTGCTACAGTTCCTAAATATTAATATAATTGATTTGTAATGTGCAAGGCACAGTTTTAAGAAGCTGAGCCCTTAAGAAAACTACTTGTTCTCCCTGGGGTACTAAGTTCCCTTTAGTCTCCTTCAAAACAATTTTCTGTCTCCTCCAATGAATGGTTTGCTCTAGGTTCCTAGCTATGTCACCATATTATGTTGCTTAATCTTTTTTAATTTACAGAACTTCCATTGATAAAATTTGCAAGATTCTTCAGAAGACAGGCTGTATAACAAACAGAAAAACCCCAAACGTGTTTTCCAAACCAACACAAAAGAATGGTAGCTTTTCTAACTGTTTAAACAACGCCTGGCCTGTATAAATACAGAACACATTCCTAGCAGCAATTGTTTTGATTGTGGGTTCCACCTTCAAGTCTGAAGGGTGGCAACAACAAATCTAAGAATCTTACGATAGCTACCAATGTATGAAAACTCACCTGCCTTGAATGCTCCTGATGAATTAGTGTGCAACTTCAAGAAAGCAAATACTGCCACACTGTGGACAGATGAAGTCAAACATAATGACACAGCTGTGTTGGCAAGCACCTGTCCTATCACACGTGATATATCCTTGGGATATAAGGGGGTTTTGGGAGAGTTCATGCCAGGAATGAGTGGAATTATATAAGCACGACTGAAAACACACAACTGTTTTTAATGCCAGTGTATACTTCTGAATACAGATCTTATCAAGAACTAAGAAATAAAACTATTCTGGTCAGTTCAATCAATTTCACTGACTCAGTACAGACCTGAACAAGATTTAAAAAGCCAGCATTTATATTGAATGGAAGTTACCTGAGCAAATTCAGAATAATATTACTGTACATCAGATATGGATCCCTAGCTGGAATGAACACATCAGTGCTGAATGGGCTGGATTCTAGTATGTGTCTGTCTGGTCTCAGTATTTACAGTAACAGATCAGGCTGTATCTTTACATGGCCTGCAGTCCTACACGTACAGAGCCAATACAGCACCTTGCTGCCCCTGAGGAGGTCTACGGACTGCATAATTCAACCCTCTGAGCATTCACCAAATGCCTCCATTTGTTTGTCTGACTCACTCAGCAGAAAAAAAGAACCAGATTTTTCCTTCTTTTCCAGAGTAGTTCTGCCATTTTAGCAAATTAAATTAAGCTTGCAAAGAGAGCTAACGAGTGCCAGGTCTGGTATGGGCAGTCACAATGAGCTCTAAGCCATGATCAAAGAGGAGAGGCCACACTGAAAACCTTGCCCTTCTTGGATGTATCAAGTTGTTGTACTGTCTCATTTACAACTCAGGGAAGGCACACACCCATAAACAAAATATAACAATCAGCCCGAATGTCTTTTCATCATAAAAGAAAAACACCTAGACATGGTTTTCAGATCTCGGGATGAGTTCTGCTAGGATGCTATATGGTAAAGTAATATTTTTTGCATTTCCAGATGAAAATCTGGATGTCACTAAATACAATCAAATACACCCGCCCCCCCGACTTTCTTCTCCACAGAGCAGTCTCACCAGAAGGTCAGACTTCTCCCTTCCCTGTTCTCCCAAATACTCAGGATTGTGCAAGCAAGACTTTCAAACCATTCCCCTCTAATTTTATGCTACATTTCCAAATCATACTGGTTTTTGCTTTTAGAAGTGTAGATATGTTTTATGACTCCATGGCAAACACAAGAATTCTATTCAAGAAAAACCTATAAAGTGATAAATGAAAAAACAAACACAAGGAAAAAAAACACTGGCAAAAAATAAGCTACAAAGAGAAGCTTACAGCTGAGGAACAGAGTTCAATCATATTATTTCTTCTACTTCCCTCATTTTAATCCATCTGGATTTCAATTTATGGAAAAAAAAAAAGTCAGTTTCTGCTACTATAAATTTGACTCCTTACACTTAATCTCTATTAACAGGCCAATATTGCATATACTCCAACTAAGTTAAAAAAAAAAAGCTTACCTGGAACCCATTTAATCTCCATTCCTATATCTTTTTCTTCCTGTTTTTTCTCTTTTTCTTGGATACTTTGCAAAAGTTCTCTGTACTTGGCAATTTGTTCTTCATCATCTTTTTGGCTTTTCCTGGGTTTGTCATCCTCCATTTCATGGGCTACATCACTAACTAGCAAGACAGAGTAAAGCTATCACAGACAGCCTCAAGATAGTGATCGCTTTCAAAGTTAATTATTAGGAAACACACCTAAGGCACATATGTTGTCTCTAAAATACAGTCCAAAATGTTTTAATCTGTTATTCCCCCAAAAAGTAACCAGTTTTACAATTCTCCCACTTAGAGGAAATAAAACTAATATCTGAAAAGACAAAAGAAAATTTGTCCAGCAAAGAAAGTCGCTGATTGGACACAGCATCCTTTACTGCATTTTAAAATTATTAGTTTCAGAATCCCTTACAGCAGAGTAGTACCTAAAGCTCAAAAAATAATTGTGTAAAGCATTTTGAAAACAGAGTGCTAGATTTTAACAAATAAACCTTGCAAGATTCTCTAACAGAGGTAATTAATGTCTTAATCTTCAGTGACTTGCTGAATTCACAAATGAAGCAAGATGGAAAGTGGGTTTTTTCTTCCTTTTTTTGCAAAAAAAAAAAGAACAAACAAAAACACAATTACAGCATGACTTAGAATAAGCTTTTAAACAAACGTTTTGGATAGAACAGGCTTTTAAGGCTTTAAAGATGCTGCAACTCCTTGAACTGTAGAAAACTAGGTTTGGGCAGGGTCCTTCTCCCCTCCCCAGGTTAGCAGTAAAGCTGTGCTTCCTACAGTACTGACTTGCATGGACAACATAACTGTGTCTAGAAAGGCAGGCCGCAGTTGCACATTAGCACAGAGCAACCTCCGGTCTTTGGCTACAACTTAGGTGTGACGCTGTTGTTCCCTTCCACATCCCATAACGGCAAGAAGCTGGTTGTTGGCTGGGAGCAGAAATCTTTACCTTTCAGTTAACCACAACTGCTTTTCCACTTTCCTCATCGGCAGCTGGGATATCCTAAGAGGAAGGCATCTGCTCAGGGCATTGGATTTTGAAGACTGAGAAAAAAAAAATCTATTTCATCGTTTCTTCTTCCTGGTATCATGTGAAATGAGAAGTAAAGCTATACTGGATGGGAACTGGAGAAATCCTTACGCTAAGAAAGGCTCCCTTGAAACTGGAAAATTAAGGAGCTAACGAATTGTATTTATGACTGTTTTGCCTAATTTTGCTAGGAGAAATTTAAGTGGCAATGTGTACTGTCATACTTTCTCATTTAGATAAAACATGCATTTCTTTTGTCAAATGTTCAACAATGCTTTCATAACAACCCTTAAGAGCCTTTTCATTCTGCAAGCAAATACGGAACACTTGACAAGAGCTGCAAGAAAGGAAAATGAGCTGGATATGTTCTCGAAGTTTGTTCAGAGTTCAAATAATGTTGTCACTAGCTTTTAAGTATCGCGCTGTATTGCACAACATGAGGAACCACTTTCTGATGGATTTTAAGGAAATAACGCTCTCTGCCAACAGCTTGTTCAAAGATTTTTTTTGAACAAAACACACAAACAAAAGTTCTGGTGCATTAACAGCTGCACTGCAAGAGAAATACAATTAAGAGAAAAAAGCTTAACCTGTGAAGGAAGAAAATGCAAAAGCAGATAAAATTTAGAGTACAAAAGACAAGTATACTCTTAGGTTTTTGAAAGCAGAGTAGTAACAGAAGTGCTAAAAGACCTGAGAAGAAAAAAGTTAAAATCCCGAGGCAGGTCAGAAAGATTCCAATACAACAGCTTGTAGGGTTGGTTTGTTTTTAAATTCATCACAACATAAATGCAGAGGTTCAATATATTTGCTGATTGGCAGCTGTGTTAGCTGAGATGACATTCCTGTAATCACAGCGTTTTGAAGAGATAGTAGTCTTAGTTTACGATTACCTTGCAACAGCTGAATATATGATTTTTTTTTTTTAAATTCAGCCTCACAAACTAAAGAGTAGAAAAATTATAGCAGACACAACATTTGACATGAGGTCTGCTCCAAAGCTGAGTTTCTTTTAATGACGGAAAAGATAAAATTCCCCCTCACACCGTAATGGCACACTAGAAAATTCAGCTACTGACCTGAATGCCATACCATAAAAATACACTAAACGTCTCAATTCTATCTGGGGTAGTTAATCAAATTCAGACTGACATAAATGCCCCACAATGCATATAGAACTGCAGAATGAAAAATAAAAAGTTCTATTCTCCAGCATTCAAGAAGCAAGTCTGAGGTAGTAGCGGTTATTGCACTGTACTACAGCATGACAAAAAATGCATTGACCTCAGTCTTGAGCTAGAAAATAGTGATGAACAAAGAAAAACTTGGAGTTTTAACCCTGCCTTCCCAGCACACTCTGAACAAGAAGTTGTGCAAATCCCATTAATTCATCCAAATGATAACAAAAGATTGAAAAATTTAGAATTCAAGGTAATCCAAATAAGCTTATTCAAAGCATATCACAGTAGATATATTTTTACAAAAATATTTTTCAGGGAGAAGACACATACTGGAAGAAGAGAATGTGAACAGATAACAATAAACTTATGACTTACATTATGCATTACATTCTGGTTCTTTTAGCTTTTGTATTTTTTCAGGTCAGGGTAGTCTAACCACTGGAGTGGCATGCACTGGATGCAGTTTTAAAGACTCACTTTGCAAAGCAGGTGACTGTGGTTGCTGCAGCCTTTCAGCACCTGGCTGTGAATGAGAGGTGACTGGGCAGCCCTAGAACCACACTTCTGAGGCAGCCAGAAGTAAGCCAAGATGAACATGCTTGCAGTCAGAGCTAGCTCCTCTCTACTTGTTTCTGAGTAGGGACACACTGGCCTGCAAAAGCACACATAGGTGTGTTCTTTGATTCTAACTTAGTAGACACGTCCAATAGCTTGTATGAACTTCTTAGAAGGAAAGCTGAGATGACCCTTGTTCCCAGCCTTCCAAGCCCTTTTTTTTCCCTTTTTTTTTTAATTTGAAAAACAAACCCAACACAAAAGCTCTTGCAAAATGCTTTGGCAAAGTATCCAACAGCTGCATCAGTTGTATCAAGCTTCTGATGCTTCATAGAAAGAAAGTAACCAGGTTGTGGTATTTCTATCCTGTCCCATGAAATTCCACCCAGGCTTGGCTACATCTGCAAACTCCTCTTGCTAGCTTGTTTCCTTTGGAAATATTTTAGCAATATGACAAAACTAATCCAACAGAAATATTCTAAAAAGTCAGATTCTTGCTATTGTCAAAGCAGCAGTATTGCCCCAGAGTCTCCAAAGCAGCTATGCAGGAATAAGAGACAGAAGCTAACCCAAATAATATCCTATTCAATGCATTTTATAAACACCCACTGGATTCAGGGACAATATTAAATAGTGGCATGTTCTGTATCTGTCACCTTCCACTTCTTAGCCTCCTGTAATAGTTTTAGCAAAAATAAACACATATGAATACTGTCCATTCTTAAGACAGCAAGGAGGACTGTACTGTCCTGTGATAAAGTCTTAAAGATGCATTTAAATTTATATATGTAGTTAGAGTTATTGAGCCAAATAGATTTCAAAATTGTAAAGATTTAATAAATGGTCTGATTTTATTTAACATTAATCATTGAAAATAAGATTAGCAGCATTATTAAAAAAAAAGTCAAACTCCAGCCAAGCAACTCCTCCTCCCCAACAACTACATTTTCTTTCTCTACAGTTGTGCACCTCTGGCACTGGTGCAGCAGCACAAAACAAAACATCTGCTGTCTTTGTAGAGTCTTGTATTGAAAGCCTGATACCACAACAGACTCTGCTCCCCACTCAAACTCCTGCTGTGGAGAGCAGGGCTTTACATAGGGTTCCCTACATGTCTGTCTGCGCGTCCAGAAGTGTTTGGACAACTCTTGGATATATGGTTTAACTTCTAGGTTGCCCTATGTGGAGTCAGGACTTGGACTCAATGATTCTTGTGGCTCCCTCCCAGCTCAGGATATTCTGTGATTCTATGATTATACCATCAGGAACAGCTAATCAAAAATACACTGATACAAATATTTTGTCTTATAGCCTATTCAGCTATTCTGTGTGGCTGTGCAAAGCAGAACAGCAGAAAAGATGTTGCTCTTGCAAAGGTTAAAAAAAACAGAACAGAAGCTTAGCCATAAACCACATAATGCTTAATGTGAAGCATCATTTACAATGCCATGCACTAGGTCACTGGTGCTCACAGTCAAAATAGCAATGATGGGCTGGATTTGATGCACACCACAAACGCCTCCTAACTGGAATAAATGCATCCAAGTAACAGAAAACTCAGAAGCAATGTGAAGGAAATACTTTGTGCTATGCACCACACATGCCAGGTCACTGAAATACTTGACATTACAAAACTGTTGTATAACAGTAACACTAACATTCATGACGCACATATTTTAAATTGAAAAATTCAATAAAAACCAGATTAGAACAAGCCAACAAAAGATTGTTTATAAATAAAACATTTTAGTAAGTTAAAAAAAAACTAATAAAAGTGCAGGACATTTTTTCCCTTTTTGTCACACTCCTACATTTCCACTCAAGGAGCTGGCCTTGATTTTTCTCATTTGTACATAATGCCACATAACCCTGCTGGATGGGACCCTGTTGGATGGAATCCTGTTTTGTATCACATAACTGAATGGCTAAAAGGTCAGGAACACATTAAAGACATGGCAACATAATTCCTCTATTAATAACTTACTTTTCAAAACATCATTAGAGTCTAGACATTTCCAGGTTAAAATTTATTAGTGTGATAAGATTACTTAAGGTCCATTTCTTTTCCTTCCCAGCAACGGAAGTTTACTTTTTAAAATTTCTGAACTCTTGTTCATTTATAGATATTTGCTTTCATCACCACCCTATTACAGATGCTGTTCTTTAACACAGCAGTAGTCTTGTACATAATAAGAAGATGGAAATGCTCTCCCCTGCATCTACTGCTCCCATTTAGATACTTTAGTAAGCATTACTAGAGAAACGAAAAATACGGAGGTGCACTTTATAAGTGTGTTTTTATGTAAGATGAGAAACAAATGGACATTAACTCTGCAAATATATTTCCAAGCTGAGTTTGCTGCCAGAAGATTTCCCAACTCTATAACCAGAAAAATCTGTAATGTTCTTTTGCACACTCCAAACTCATCTCTGATTGCAACAACCTGCTTTAATGCAGTATAAATCAATTTTAACATCTGTTTGAAAGACCTGATTAAGGCTTAATGACATTTTCTTTGCCTTGTAATTTAGGCTAGATATTATTAATCAACTGCAGACTGTATTTTAGAGCGAAAACAAGCAAGTAATTCAGAAAGTCACACGTTGGTCGACCATACGCAGAAGATCTACGTACCTTCCAAAGTTAAATAACGTTCTCTTTATATTCTTAAGAAGTTATGTGAAGCAAAAAGCATTTGAAAGATGTTACTCTAAAGTTCCCTTGAATACGTTCTGCTGCTTACCTTTCCCCTCACTATATAAGATCTATAGCTTAGGAGTACCAGAAGGCCCACAGCAGAGCTTCTATCCATGGCCATTTGCACTCCCCATGTTACCCAAGAGCAGCTACTGCTGGAGTGAGAAAGCTCTGTATAACCTACAACTCTTTCAGGACCTTCTAAGGTCTGGAGTTCATTCAACACCCTGCCTAGGCCATCCCAACAAGCACAGTCTCAGGGCAGCTTCTTCAGTATCTCCTTGCCCTGCTGAGATTTTACTATGTGTATAGAGCACCATGAAGAGGACAAAACACTGTATTAACCTATAAATAGATTTCCACAAAAAGTATTACACCCAATTCATTTAGACATTAACCCGTTCACTTTTCAAACTAGGACTTTTCCTCTGAAAAGGAAGCACCTCTAGTTCTATTGAAAATAATTTTATCTCAGAAATTAAGAGATTAAAGTAGGCATTGCCAGACTTGACAAAGAAATGTTAAGGTACCCTGACTAAAAGCGGGGAGGGGAAGGGAGAGGGGGAGATGAAAATTTTTATACTCAAAAGGTGCAAGCTCCTATTCAGAAAGCAGCTATTCAGGGGCTCAAACATTAAGGTAACTCCTAATGACCTACCATTTCATAATTGTCAATCAATGTTACTCAGACTTCACAGAAAGGCAATAGATCTTCATTCTGCACTGAATGAACAGAAGAGTGACCACATTCTCTACATAAATAATTCTTTTCTTTTAATGGATTTATCGTATCAGCAACAAAGAAAACATGCCATGATTTAGACAATTTGCAGTCTTGCTACTTGATTAATCTACAGCTTCCATGTTAGCATGCCTAACTTATCTTTTCAAAAAAGTTTTTAGCATCTGTCAACATTCTGTCATCAATCCATTTATTTCCTCATTGAAAAAACAAAAACACCTGAATGTGCTCAGCACCAACTTCCATCCACCTTTAGGTCATACAAACAGAAAGTAGGTATATGCCACTTTTGGAGACGTTTAGCTGGGAGGGAAAGGTAGGTTATTTTCATAGTAGAACTTGACCACAGCATTTATACAATGAGCATAATATTGTCCCTGTAAAAGATGACATTCAAAGCACTTTCCAATATGTAAATGATACATCTTTAGCTAACTTGTGTTCAAAATACTACAGCTAATGACTTTGTGGACAACATTTATTAGTTTAGGTACCTTGTTGCTCTTCTTCCTCTTCTTCACTAGACGAAGCCAAATAAGCTTGAAAATCCATGTCAAGAAGTTCCCCTTTTTTAAAAGTTCTGCTAAGTGACGTTACTCGCTCGTGATCTGTCTCATCCCATGTGATATCTACCTTAAAAATAAGAATGCCACTTGTAGAAGCTGAAACACTAAAACTAAACATTGCAACTCTGTCTTTTTAGGGAAAATTATTTGATATCTCCTTTTTAAGAAGCAATGTAAAAGTGTTACTAATGTTCTCTACAGCAATTAGCTGTAACAACCATTTACTAAAACAGATTTAATTACAACCTTTTGGAATTTGTTCTACAAGGAGTTTCAGGGAGTTTTAACTATGTGAAAGGATGAATAAGTCTCCTCATGCATTGAAGGGTTCTGTAACAGCCCATCACACAACACAAGATCTCTGTGAGCCAAATTTCCTTTGTGGCAGCACGTACTGGTGTTGAAGCTGCCACCAACTCCCTTCCTTTCCTCTTCCAGCAGCAACTCATTCCTGGAATCACGCATGGATTGTGAAGGGGACAATGAAAGCGTTTGCACAGCTGCACCCTTAACTGGAAGGTGAAACAGATCTGACTGAAAAATGAGAACACGTAATTTCTGCTGGCTCAACTAATCATTTCTCCAATCTGATCCACTAAACAGCCAGATGGAAGTTTTGGCCGTCACATAAGACAGAGTAGGCATGAATAGCTACAAAGCGGGGAAGTAACTGTTTCAACCTGGCACTGCCGTCAAAAAGTCTCTTGCTGAGCTACACATAAAATACCCATTTCAGGCAAATTAGAAGATTTAATTGTGAGTAACAAAGTAATTTGCCACGTGCAACTTGTTATAGAGGTATAATGAGGTCAAACCATAGTATTTAATTTGTAACAAAGAAGCTGACTCTCTTCTAAAATCCAAAACTCAAGCTTATTTATGTGGTTTCAACTTGTGGCTGTGTAACATGCTTACATCTTCTAACACATTTGATGTCTCTGTTTTGGAATGGATAATCAGGAATCTTTTTGCCACTACTTAAATACTTTATCAGCTGACAATAAAATTAAAGAAATTCAAAAAACACTGTAAGATACCTTTGATGTTCCCATAGCAGCAGATGTGAAGTACTTTGGCTTATATACAGCTACATTCACTTCTGAGGCTATGTCTTCTGGCTTATCGTCAAATGTAACATTATCTGGAATAAATCTTAAAGGCAAATAAAACATGGTATTATTCAAATACACTGGGAAATTTCATAATATAAACAGTTTAAACTTTTCATGAGTATGGTACATCAGCACAAAACAACTTGCTACAATAAAATGTTGCTAAGCTGAAAAGGAGACAAAAGAAATGGACAGGTACTCTACACGTAAGATTAACTAGTCTGGCATCTGCACAGCTATTCCACATGTTTCTGACACCATGTTCTGACACCAACAACACCATGTTGGAAAGTAAACTAAACATCTTTCAGTCTGGTATTAGCAGGGTCAGGGGTGGGGTTTTGGGTGGTTTTGTTTAAGTATCATCTTTTCAGAAAGCTTAATATTATAAATTCAAAAGAAAAAAAGTGGATAAAATAGAATTTGAAAACAGATAAATAAAAAAATTCAAAACATTTTAGGAAAGCCTGGGACATCTTTAACATTACAATTAGTAGGGAAAAAATGTTAAAAGGCCGAAAGTCATGTGTAACAATGGAAGAAGCTAGATTTAAAAACCCAACCCGTTATATACTACATCAGAAGTTACACTTTCTTTTTTCTTTTTTTTTTTTTTAATCATTGCAAATGTAATCCGATGAATACTATTCAACATTGTTCTATTTTAAAGTAGAAGATTAGGAAAAGCACTGAAGAATTTTAAAGAGCAAACCATTACCTTTCCATATTTAAAAGCATGAAAAGTTACGTGTTCATTTGGCAGAGATCATCATCTCCAAAATGGTTCAAAGCAAATGAACTAAGTTCCTCTAGAAAGTAATTCAAAGCAAAAAAACTTATCTTTCACTGACTTCCAAGAGTGCCCATAACACAGGCCCCAGCAGACAAGACCAACTTCTGCCAAAATTTATTATGATTTAGTAACTTCTGCTCAGACGATAAGGCTTTTTTTCTAATAAAAGGAAATACAAGCAATAAAGCTCAACTATAATTTAAAATTCTTTCTTTCCCAAATGTAACTTTTGAAATATTAGAGCTTCCAGCTCATTCATAGGGGCTAGCACAGTAATCTATTGCTGGTTCATGACAACCGCCGCAATATTCTTGCCCTGTGGTGAGCAATCCTGAGAAAGAGCCACTTCTGGACCCTTTGGGAAAGAAAAGGAAAAGAAAAGGGGAAAAAAAAGCAGCAGTATGTTGTTTTGTTTTCTAAATCCTACCACTTTACTTAATTGTACCAAAAGGTTGAAGATGCAACCAGAACATTTTACCTGACTTCTCTGAGAATAATTGATGAAGAAATCCTCTCTAACTTTCCATATTCCAGTAAAAATGCTCAAAAACAAGGAAAGAAGAATTAAAGGGAAACCTAACAACTCACTGGATGCCTAGTTTATTTATATATCTCATTTTGATTACAAAATAAAGACAGTATAGTTTACTCCAAATATTTTTATATTGGCTTTAATTTTCCCTTCCCTCCCCAGCCCAACATGTGAAAAAGTCACCACTGGAGTTACCTCAGGTCTATAAAAGAACAGCTACTTTCAAATTCTAGTCCATCGCATTCCTCATAAATTTTATTGGCTGTTTCAGGAGAATCACATTCTACAACTGCATAGAAGTATTTCAGTCGCTTGAATTGATACTCCCGCAGTTTTTCCCTATAAAGCCTGCAAAAGTGGAAAACAGCATGAACAAGTGAGCTGGCTCTAACAACTTTTCATTTGCAAAGTATTTTAATTTGATTCATTAAAAATATGCACCATTCAAACACTCTCCTAATCTTACAATAAGATCAGATGTTAAACAGCATGAAGTTCCACCAGTATTTATTCACTTTTACTCAAGTAAAAAGACTAACTTACACAGTTTATTAAGTGTACACTTTCTGCATCTGAGACTGCTTCCCACAGGCATTGTAAGGTTAGAGTCCCTGCGCAGGGCACAGAGCAGCGTCTCAGTATCCTTCTGTGCAGGTCACAGAAAGTAGCACTTAATTGTTCCTATCAAGTTGTTTGCTACATTATACACTTACAATACACATATTCAAGACGCTCCAGAGCCCACTGAGCAATAAATCTAACGCTTCAGGGTGCACCTTGATGCACACAGTGAAGATGACTTCAGAACGCATTGTAAGTTCATCATACGCTTCCCTGATGCACTGGAGACTTTCTTCAAAGGGATCTGCACTTATTTTAAAACTATCCAGGTTTTCCAAATATAGGGCAGTCCAGCAGGATGTATTATACAAAAGTGTCCCCAGCCAGGCTGCCAAACATCTGGAAAATCTGGAAAAATATAAAAGCAAAACCTCTCAGGCTCCATACAGACAAGACTTTCAAGCAGAACAAAAGGAAAAAAAAAAAAAAGAAGACATGCCTTAAGAAGCCTGGACAATGGTAGGCCTGATGAGATCAGCCTAGTAAGCCAGGGCTGCTGCTGGTGGCATTCAAGAAATCTCAGTCTGGGAATTTTTGGCCTAAGTTAAAGTCTCTGTTGATCATGCAGATAAAAAATTTTGACAGTAAGCAACAAACAAATGGCAATTTGTAGAGGAGAAATGCTATGTTAAACTCTCCACATATTTGTTCCATTTATTATTCCTATGAGCTACATAATAAAAATTTTGAACTCATCAACAAGCAAATCTTCTCAAGTTTCATCATAATGTATTTACTCAATGCATTGACAATGAACCAGGGCCAGTTATAAAATATCCCTGGAAAAAGCTATAAATTTAAGGCATCCAGAGGAGGCTTCCACACATGAGCTTTTGGGAACAGGAGTCGATCAGGATTTTCACTGAGAATTAGACATATTATAGCTCTCATGTGAAGATAAAGTTAATACCCGTCGTTCTCTGTGGTATTCTCTGGAAGGTCAAATAGTTCTACAGGTCCTTTTTGTTCTTCCTCTTTTAATCTCTCTTTTCCAAACTCTGAAGGATAAATCTACAAGTACAACAACACAAAAGTACATTTTTAACTGTAGCGGCATCACATACGCCAAGACAGAAAGAATAAATACAGTTAAGACAGTAAGAAAAAAATACCTCATCAGGCCTTTTAGATTTTTATGGGGTTTTTTTTATGTAGGAAGGGGTATTTGACTAACATTTCTCAGAAGGCTGGAGGCAGACACTAAAAATGGAAAAATACAGCTTAACTCATCAGAATTCAACCAGTTTATTAATAACTCAAAAGTGCTGAAAAACAAGAAGTGTTGTGCAATTGTAAAAGGGGTTGGAAGGCATTTAGAAATAGCCAGATTTAAGGGGTTGGGTTATGTACCATAAAGACCACTGAGAGTTAAACTAGTCTCAGCCTACTAAGCCTTAGAACTTCACTATTAGTCTCAGAAAAACAGCACTTAGAGCCAAGCTCACAAACACAAAAGGTTAACAGCTTCAGGGTCTAACTCTACCAGATACATGCCTTTTGCTTAAAAGCAGCACATGTTTATTTCTAACACAGCAAGTTAAATTTCAACACAGTTTCTCGTTTATCATGTTAATATCTCCTTTAGTTCTCCACAGAACCATCTTACGTTGTTCTTTTTTTGGAGGTTTTTTTTTTTTTAATACAATAAAAGCCAAAACTCCTTTTAGAAATCAGGTCTTACCTTAACAGAAAATATCGTTCCTCCTTTGGGTGTGAAAGAATTAAATAGAGCCAGCAAATCCTTAGCCTTCAACCTATCCCAGTCCGTATTACAAACTGCCAATCTACTTGTAATCTGAACAGAGAGGGGGAAAAAAAGGACAGAAAGTTCATAGGTTTACTTCCTGTCTGCTACAGGGAACACACGATTCTCTAGCAGCTATCCGTGGTAAAAATCGAAGTCAGCAACAAACTAGTGAACAAATAAAAGAAGCATTTTCCTCCAGAGTTAAGACAGTATCACTTAAACTAGCAAAGGTCAGAAGCAGCAATCACCAGAGCAGATAAAAAAGACATAAGTAGCGAAGCACCGCAGAATAGACTGCGCCAATCACAGATTTAGGACTGCAGTTGCAACACTGGCGCTTAGGATTTTGTCATCATCATATGGTTAGTCACAATAGCAACTAGTATCACAGTACTGTAACAGCACTAGGGTACTGTCATTTCTTATACTCAAATTGTGCTCGGTTTTAAAGTCCTGCTTCACTGATTTCTTGATTTTTGAAAGCACAAGCTAAAAAATTAGATTTTAAAAAAGTGAAAAAAAAACCAGTAGTGAACAAAAGCAGTACTATTTAAACTCTGGAATTTCTGAAAAGCTCAATTCTGTTTGGTCTTTTGCTTATAAATAGTTTATCTACCTACAGGTAAGCCTCTGCTTAGAGGGAAAGGGAGACACTAGAAAGCTGCAAGTCTCCCTTCTCAGCCGATTTCATCATCACCTGCATTCTGTAACCTGAAAAACCTTTACAAAAAATACTTTCAAAAAACATGTCAGAGATGAAGGTCTATAATGAACTGATAACAGCGTACATTTCTGAGTTTGGCAAGTAGCAACTTTTCGCATGCAGAAGTATTGTTACCTCATCTGCACGAGGGGCATCTTTATCTAGCTCACGCCATGAATGCTCTATCTCTGGCTCCTTTGGAAATACTTCATTTAAATCCTCGTCATCATCTGAGCTCGTTTCAATGTTCCCTATGCCTCTAGCTAGATCAGGCCCACTATCACTGACTTCATCTTCTGAATCACTATCTTCTTTGCTTGTTTCCCCATCATCTTCTGGCTTCTCATCCTGGCTTGTTTCCCTGTCAACTTCTGGCTCCTCTTCTGATTCTGCACACTCAAAATCATCACTTGCAGAAATTTCTTCCTCTAATTGGCTTTTACTGATGTCACGTGGATCACGACAGTCTGTACATACAGTCACTGAAAGACAAACATCAGTTATCTATTTCTATGCTGTAATTACATATGATCCTTTACAAAGAGGAAAAACCCTCAGACTTACAGAACCCCTGAAGTGCATAACAACACAGGAACAAATCACATCAGGGAAGTGCAAACAACAAAGTATTGGTATCAGCTCTTCAGCTCTTGTCTAATCTGTTGCTCTTTAGGCCCACAATTGTATTATCAGTCTCAAACACTGAGAAAATATTATACTGTTATTTTATTTATATGTATAGGATCAACAGGTAGAAAAGAGACTTCAATAATGTAGGCTACATGCATGCACAAGGGATATAAGGAAAGTTTTTTCTTCCAGTCACCTATTCTCTCTAAAGCCTCTTACACTAATGGCTTGGTGCTGCCATCCTGATGCTTTCAGTCAACAAGTGTTGACATGCTGAAGCCTTTGTGGTATCAGATCTTCTATTTTATACCTAGTTTGATACATAATTAATACACTGTATTTTACTCTTTTAACCACCCTAACCAACAATTTCAGCTCCTGCAATTAAAAGGACACAGATGTTCAGAGTCTTACTGAAGAATCAGCACTGATTCTATAAATAGCTGACCAACTCTGACTCTTCAGCAACACCGAATCGGAGTCAGTCAGCTATTTTATGACTGATCTTGTGAAAGACCTTCCACAGATAAAACAGAAGCAACAACATCCAAGCAAACACAGCCAAATTCTACTTGTTATTTGAACAACTAACCTGATTCTTTTATTTTTCCTCCTAGGGAATGGTCCCTCCTGGAAGCTTTAACTGACTTAGCACCACTTGGTTGTGAAGACTTTTGCTTGTTTTGAACTGAACTTGATCTTCCTCCTGACACATCTCTTTGCTTGCTTTCCCCTTTGGGTAAGAGGCCCTGGTTTCCCCGAGAGCAATCAATTTCTGTTGCAGTTTTCTTAGAGTCCTCTTTCAAGTTTGATTTAGATGTAGTTTTTTGTCCTTCGTTTTGCAGGTCACCTAGTTTTGCCACTGCTTCATGTGTTTGGTCCACCCCTTGTTTACTGGTTTTGCTCTCCTTCCTAGGGACACCATGGGCAAGTAGTTTTGCAGAATCTGCTTCTCCTTTAGGTTTAGCTTTTTTTTCCTTTTTTTTCTTTTCAGTACGTTCTTTACTATCATCTTCTGAATGATCAGAGTCAGACTCTGACAGGGCGTAAAATTTCCTGAGGTTCTCTGTGGAATTGAAGTTAACAGGGCGACCTCTTTTATCCACTGTATATTTCAGCTTAAACTTCTTGTCATGAAACATAGCTCGGAACCGCTTGTCAATCTTGATTTTACATTTTTTTTCAGGCATCTCCCAAAATCTGGGATCCCTAGTAACACAGCTAAACCGCCCATCGCTCAGTATTTCCTCTTGGGATGACATTTTCGATGCTGGTGAAGACTTGGACATCTACAACATGGGAAAAAACCCAAGATGCATCTGATTAAAAAAACTCATTAACACAGCTGTAGGTACATAACTGACAAAATTTGAAGAATTAAGCAAAGGTAGATTTCCAACCTAACCTAAAAAGTTCTTTCCAAAAAGCACATATGGCAACTTAAATGAGACACAAATAATCCTGTAACTACCGCAGCCCTGACCACACATCTTGGCTTCCTCTTGTAGCAGATATACAGCTATAGAGGCCGTACCGGCTGCAGAGACACCCTTAAATGATCCCCTCGGAGTCCCGAACGCGACCTCACAGTTTCCCTGTCAGCCAGCCCTCAGGCTTATACTTCCTGCAGGGGGAGGGAATCCCACGTTTTAAAGCGCCAGTTCGGGCCGAAGCCACCAAGCCCGCGAGTGTTTCGACGAGCTGAGCTCAGCCCGGAGCCACCGGCAGTGCCTGGGCTCACGGCGCGGCTCCCTCCCCAGCCTCACCGACAGGCCGGATCCCACAGAGACACCCCAGCGAGGACCCCCACTCGCACCGTCCGGCCCGCCTGAGCCTACCAACCATTAACGACCCTCTAACAGTCTCCGTCTCCCCTTCACACCCGGGCGCACTCCCTCACGCGGACACCCACAACCACAATCCACCGCGCACCGGAAGGACGAACTCCCTCCCCCTCCAACCAATCACACGAAGCAACCGGCGGAAGGCTGGTGGCGCATGCGCATTGGTGGGGAAGGGCGAACCTGGCGGCTGGGGTGTTTCCGCGCATGCGCCGAAGGCCATGAGTGCGGCGGCGGTAGTTGGGGCGCGATCCCTGAGAGGCCACCCCCTCCTGAGGGGGGTACGGCGATGGTGGTGGGGTTGGGGCGGGTGGTGCCGCTGGCTCTGGGCGCTGTCAGCGGGATCCGCCGCCGCCGCTGCTTCGCCTTCCGCCGGCCCTTCCTCGGGTTCTGGCGCACTGAGCCCCTTCGACCGGCGGCTGAAGCGGAAGCAGAAGAACTGGGCGGCGCTGCAGGCCGAGCCCGCTAAGTGCGAGTACCTGCGGGAGGAGGTGGGGACGGCCCCTCAGCCGGGCGTGGAGCGGGGGGGACTGCCGGGGGCGTGGGTGATGCCCCGCGACACTGACCGGCCGGCTTTCCCCTCCACTCCCCAGGTCGGTGGCAGGATAGTGGACAGGGTGTTCGACATCACCAGGTGAGCCTCACCGCGGGGGGGAGCGGGGCAGCGCCCCACAGCCCACCACGCACACCCCACCACGCACACCCCTCTGCAGCGGCGGGGCCGCGCCCGGACGACCTGACCCGGGGCTTGTGAGCCCCGTCCTCCGCGCTTCCCCATAGCGGTAACCACGGGAGGGTGCTCAGGTGTTTGGTTCGGAAACGAGCAGACAAAACTTCACGGACTCTAAAAATTGAAATAGCTTGAATCTTGGCTATGTTTTATGTTGCTAAACTTATCCTTTAGAACATTTCCTCTTGCTTTGGATGTTGGCTCTGGAAGAGGTTACATAGCTCAACATTTAACTAAGGTACTGTTTCTTCATACTTCAACGTCCTTAAAATAAGTATGTATTTATTCCCGTTTTCAAATAGGGCTCTGCTGTAACTTAAACCTCTGAATCTTGATGAGGTAACTCCTTTTTTTTTTTTTTTATTTCGTGTCTGCAGTTACAGTCCGAAGGTACATGTGGAGATGTGGTTACTCTAGTATCACTGAAGACTAGACAGACAGTAGTGCAAGGGAAGCTATCTATTATATGACCTTTTAGTCTTGTTTTACTATCAGTCTTTGTTGGACACACTTAATTGTTAAAGAGAAGTATGATTATGGAGACTCCTAAATGCTGAACAGTTTGTTTATTCTTTGTGAACTGTGCCATAAGTAAAGGTACTTCATTGAATCCATGGTTTATACCTGACTGAACTTACACCTAAAAATGAAGAATGTGTTTTCTGTTACTACTTTTACCTCAGCTGTTTTTCGTGGGACCAGCTATGAAGTATTATGTCGGGGAGAAAAATGCTTTCTGCTTTATGTGAAGTTTTATCACGTGTTAAAAAGATTCCTTCCAACACGTTATCAATATGTGTAAGCACTCCAGAAAGAAATTACGAACGTCAACTTGTAAAACAACTTAAATATTTGATAGATTTTTAAAATTTTATTTCAGGAAACCATTGAAAAACTTATTCAGGTTGATACTGCAGAGAATGCTTTAGTAAGTAGCTTTCTGAATGCTGATGCACTTTAATTCCATAATACAGGAAAGCAAAAGAAGAAGTGAGTTTCTGATGTTGTTTTTCTTCTAACCCAATGTTAGAAAAATGCTGTAGAATCTGAAATCCCTACTGTCAGTGTTGTAGCTGATGAGGAATTCCTTCCTTTCAAAGAAGATACGTTTGATCTTGTTGTTAGCAGCTTAAGGTATGTGTTAATCACATATTACTTTTAGATTAAAGATGTTAAATAATGTTCTAATGTAACTTTAAGGAAAAAAAAAGGAGAAAGATAGAGAGTCCATTAAGCAGCAGTAAGAAATGCACTTGCATATTTGAGTGTACATAACAAACTAGTCTCCAGGACTTGCATCTTCCCAGTCAAAAAAAGAGGGGGCAAAAAAAGCTATTTGTATGAACTTTAATTTTAATTTAGCATTTATTTAGGCAGGCATTTCAGAACTTTTGCAGTTTGAGAAACTAGTTTGTTGCTTTGGCTTCTGAAACATACTTAGATAATGTAACTATTGTTTGCATTCCCTGAATTTTATTTAATAGGCAATTATAAAAATGTGTGCTTCTGTTATTTCAGTTTACATTGGGTGAATGACCTTCCCAGAGCTTTTAGAGAGGTAAGAAAACATTTTTTAATGTTAAAAATCAACACCTGCCATTACTTGCATTCAGAGTACTCTGTATTTCCAGATCCTCTTTAAATAAGAGGCACAGGAATACTTCATGTTGCGCAAAAGTATTTTTTGCAGTGTTTTTGGCAGTTTGAGGAGCATCAGTTGATATTTCTACTAATTTACTGTCTCAAGTAAATTTGGAATAAAAAAAACTGGAACAACATGCTTGTGTAATATTTTATAGTCTCAACAGGTGAGATCGTGGTAACTAATGTGAACTGAGGCAATGCTATTGATTTTATTGTGTGTTAGTTCTTATAACTTCTAGTACAAAAGTTTTCTAAATCTAACTTCTCCAGGACTGGTTTATGGAACTTGTATTATTTTTGTGTCTCAGCTATCTATTTTGAAATACAACTCTAATCGGATATTGGCTTTTTGGTTTTTAAATGAAGCAAATACTTGTTTAGGACAGAAAATTGAAACTGTTACTGAAAAAAACTGATTGTGGATGATTTTGGCTCCTTCCTGCAGGTGAAAACTTTTTAAAGTCAGCTGACTTAGGAGCAAGAGCAAGGAATATTTTAACCAGTTTGTGGGTTTTTGTATTTATTTCAAATTGCTCAGTCATTAGCATACTATTTTATCACCTGTTGGTACGAATACCCTGCTGTTATGGAAATAATAAAAACAGAAATCGGAATGCTTTCAGTCCTTTAAAAAAAAAAAAAAAAGATTGGAAAGACACATACAATTTTGTCTGGAATCTAAGTGTTCTGTGGAGTGTCAAATAATTTTACCTCCACAGTAAAAAGAACTGACACATTATAATGTCCCACAAACGGGAGAGAACTGGGGTTCTTAGCTAACTTTCATCGCAAATGCTCATTTCCTACTTTGGGACCACTGGCTTTAACTAATGGAAACTGCCTTCAACCGTTTAAATTTTTTACCTGTCGATTAAAGGCTTCCTTATTACCATAGAAAAGGTAGCTTGGTTAATACTGAATTAGAAAACAGTTCAAAAGCTTCAAACATTTTTTTGTTTGAAACAAAAATATTTTATTGTCTTGTTATCCAGAAGAGCCATATTACATAATCAGGCCATCTAAACCAGGGATCATTGCCAATTTGTAAGGAAAAAAGAAAGTATGAGCGCTTGTCGGTCTCCTCAGTAGAAAGGGGGCTAGGGCTTACCTAGGCAAGAAAGCAGCTTGTCAACCTTGACGTTTGAGTCATGATGTTGCTCTTCTGGCTAGTTAAAAATAAGTAGGAATAGACGTAATAAGAATAGCATTACTCTGTTGTGCATTCAGAAGTGCAAAGATTGCTATTTAGAAATTAAGGCCTCCATTTATCTTAGAGCAAGCCGTTAAAAAGTATTTTTGCTGCCCTCATCTGAGAACCTAAAGGTAAGAAGAAGCTGTTTTAATCTACCTTATTCTCAGAAGCAAATGAATTAAGGGTACTTAAGGATACTGTTTTAGGAGAATCCCACTGAAAATAGTTTTACCCTAGATTTGCACAGCGTGTTTTGTGTTTTCTGACTCTTAAGTGTAATTTCTGGAGATTCCCTCTTTCTTAGGAACAATTAGTCTCTCTTCAGACAGATTGTTTATCTTGCAGTGTTACCAAAAGCTTGAGCACAGCTTGCCTTGTGCAATACAGTCAATATTAAAAACCGGTTACAAGTATTATAACACGATTGCTTTTAAGTTCATAAAAAAAAAAATTCCTAAGAACTTCTTAGTTACATAGGCTTAATAACAAAAAACTTTTTTTTTTCCTGTGTTGTAGATTCACCAAGTTCTTAAGCCAGATGGAGTATTCATTGGTGCAATGTTTGGGGGGGACACTCTGTATGAGCTTCGCTGCTCTCTGCAGCTAGCAGAATTGGAGAGGGAAGGGGGATTTTCTCCTCACGTATCACCATTCACCGCTGTCTCTGATCTGGGACATCTGCTGTCGAGAGCTGGCTTTAACACCCTGACTGTGGTAATTATAAATAAGGGAACAATTAGACAGAGCAATCCAGAACATCAGAGCTGCTGGTATATAAAGCAATACTATTTATGAATGCATTGGTAATGTAGTGCTTCCTTCTGTCATGCACCTTGCTAAATGAGTTTCTGAAATAGCCTCGACTGCCTCTGTTCTTGGCTTCACTGTGATTAATGAAACCAACTGAAGTGTATCTCTGGCTGGTGGCCCAGCAGAATTTGGGTGGTCTTCCTGGAGAAATGTCAGAGTATGCTAGACCTGCTTGAAAAAGCTTTAGACGCTCCTGCTGTTTCTTCTAAAAGCAAGAAGAAAATAATGGCATTTCAATTAAAATTTTATTGCATTTGGGTTACAGAACAAAACTTTTGAGAAATGTTAAGACAGTATGTTCTTCTGAGAAATACGCAGTTTGAACAGAAGTGGCAGATGAATGGTCCATCAGCAGCTCTGAAGGCTAGCATAATGCTACGTAGGTTTAGCTTTATATGCCCCAAAACTGAGCTTCTCAATTCTTTCAGGATACTGATGAAATTCAAGTCAACTACCCAGGGTTGTTTGAGGTTATGGAAGACTTGCAAGGCAAGTATATACTTTATGGAAACACAAATGTTTTCTGTATCAGTGATGCAGACATGGAAGAGCTTCACTGTGTTTTTCTTAACTCCAAATCATAGAATGGTTTAGGTAGGAAGAGACCTTTAAAGGTCATCTATTCCAACCCCACCTGCAGTGAGCAGGGACATTTTCAACTAGATCAGGTTGCTCAGAGCTCCTTCCAGCCTGACCCTGAATGTTGCCAGGGGTGGGGCCTCCACAACCTCTCTGGGCAACCTGGTGGTGTTTCACCACTCTCATGGTAAAAAATTTCTTCCTTGAAAAACAGAAATAAATAAAGCTTATTGGAAGATTTACTTTTTCCCGCCTCTCTCGTTAAGAGTCAGGAGATTATGCCTGTCAGCAGACTTATGTTGAGAGGCAGAAGTCAAAGATTTGCTAATTCATGGGCTGCTATGAATTTTCTGCTTTCCTTGGATTCCCATTCTTTGTGAGCCTGTCCAGTGTAAGCTGCTGAAAAGCTCTGAAGGGGAGACAGAAGCATATATCCCACATAGTAACTTTTCCTGTGAGCCACCCTAATTATCAGGACAATCAGGAAACTGCTTTGGAATGAAAATAAACAGACCCTCAAACTGGAGTCTGCTGAGGAACGCAAAAAAACAGTTGAGATGGTTAAGAGTTGAGTTAGTATTCTGTCTGCATTTGTCATGGGTTGTAAAGTAGTCATTTGTATGCAGTCAGTTTTTACAGAGCAGTTCTGGGCATCTTGCTCTGGATCAGCTGCTGTTGTTTAGAGTGATTCCTTAATGAAAATAAAACTTCCATTATCTGCAGAAATATTCAGACGCAGTAAGTGATTAAAGAGATCAGAATTGTGGTGGTTTTATTTCTTCTTAAAAATCCCTTGGGATAGTAATTTTGATGCTTGTCTGCTCAAAAATATGTATGAGTGGTGTGCCTGAATAAACACTTTGTACTTGTGCTTAAAATAAATTATACTAGAAAACCTAAACGTTTGAAGACTCAGGCTGAAGAAGTAACACTTTGAAATCATTCATAGTGATACAAACTGTAAATTGCAAAGCATTGGCATTAAAAGGCTTGGATTCTTGTAGGTAAGAAACTCACCACATTATCTGTGGTATGTCGTTCTCTCTTCCAGTGAGATTCAGAGGATTCTGTGCTTTGGTTTAGTAAAAAGCTGTCATTAGTGCATGACACTTAACTCATGGCATGTGCTGTATCTTCTTTTTCTTAAAGCTAAAACGTATTTTTAGGTATGGGGGAGAGTAATTGCTCTTGGAATAGAAAACCTCTGCTACACCGAGAGACCATGTTGGCAGCTGCTGCAATATACCGAGGTAAGTATTTGAGAGGTAATGAGTTAATCTGAAATTACTTTAAGAACATATTTTCTATGTCTTTTTCTCTGACTTCTGTGTTTAAAAAAAAAAAAACACCAGGGAAAAAAAAACAACAAACCCAAACCCAAACACACCCCAACCCACAACATTTTGGAATAGAACAAAATACTATTATCATACAGATATTTTTAACAATTATAATGACAGGATTTGAACTATGTTGATGCACCAGGATGAGGTATTTTTATTGTCCCCAATGTTTCACCAAGAGTCACTGTGATGAATATGTCGTACTTAGCTCTAATGTTCTGAGAACTAAATATTTCTTAGAACTGATGTTCTGTGTACCTTTTTTTTTTCTCTCTATTCCCAACAGAAATGTATGGAAATAGCGATGGCTCAGTACCAGCCACGTTTCAGATCTACTACATGATTGGCTGGAAATTCCATGAATCACAGGTAATGTGAAGCTGAACTATTTTCTCTTCGGAGGTACTTTTTGAATTACTGATGCTTTAAAAGCTTTTTACAAAATAACTTAAAATTAGCCCTATGTAATTTTCTTCCTTCTTTCTTTTTCTTAGGCAAGACCAGCCCAGATTGGTTCTGCAACAGTTTCATTTGGAGATCTGGCAAAAATAGATGTACTCCTTTCAAGAGGAAAAAAATAGTTCTTTATCAGAAATAATAGTTGTCTTGAAGTTTCTATAAAACTTCTCTTTGCAGATAGTCTTGTGTTTATTTTGTGACAACATTCTGAAATTATAATCATCTGCACGCAGCAGGGTTTTTGTGTTTTTACTGGCTGGGCATCAGCTGTGTACAATTGTGTTCATTTTTTGTTTCTAGAGAAATACTTGAGTGATATTCTAAGTGAATACATGCTCTCCAAACTTTTGATTAAATTACTCTTCTCAAATGTAACACCTCTTCCAGCATTTCTGTATCACAGACTGCACCAGGTATGATTTGCAAGTCTCACGTGTATATCACCCTGAATTATTTGTTAATTATTCCTAAAGGATGGCAGAGCATAATAGAGAATTGCTACTTGGTGGCAAGTGTATTTATAAAAATCCTATAAGAGAAAATATCAGCAAATACACAGATCTAAATTATTATGGTTTTTGTGGGTGGGAAATGATGGGTAAAAACTTTCTGTCAGTTATTGTTTGAAATTTGAGTGTTTGACTTCTGTATAAGGAAGTGGTTAGGTAAGTTCTGTATTATAAAAATCTCTCAGGTTGCTACCCTTCACCTACAGCCCTCAAATTCAATTACTTTTCCCTCCGCCCCCAAAGCCAGAAATATTTCTGAACGTGAATACTAGAGCTCAGCCAGAAAGAAAGCGGGATGCTTCATTGTCGCTCTAACAGAATTTACTGACAGGAGCAGCAAGCACTTAGATGCGTGTGTACGTTTCAAATTATTTAAGTGGCTTAAAATTGGCGTTCTTTGGAGTTGGTACTCTTTTGGAACCCCATTGCATTTCTTTTTTCCCTGTTCTTTTATCTCACAGCATTTGAAAAATTAAAGGTGATACTTTATCTAAATATTAGTTAAAAATGCATTTACACATCACTTTCTGCTTTTCTACTCTGAGAGGCTGAAAAGTGTGAAGCATACTGTTTTCTCCTTAGCTGTGACGTGGACCTATGACTTTCCTGGTATACAACTGCTTTACCAGAAATTTATATTAGTTACAAATACAGCCATTTAACCTGGGGTGTGTAGAAAAAATAATCTACCCAGTGGTTTCACTTGATGATAATACTGATAGAGAATGATAGAAAGGAAAAGCATGAAAAATATGTAATCGAATATATCATTCAGTTTTATCATTGTATCTAGGTGTTGTATAAGTAGTGGTGAAATGGAAGCTTCTCTAGGCTTGTTGTAAGACGGTTGTCCAGCAGGTGGAGTTAGACAGAATGGTGTGGCACAAACCAAACAGCAAAGGTAAGCAGAAGCCTTCACATTTTGTCATGGATTATTGAATTACGATTCAGAGACCGATACAGATATTAAAGTTACCTCTTACGGCTTAACCAATGTTCAGTTTTCAAAATAACAGAAATGCTTTTTAAAACCAAACGAATCATGCAGTATTCAGCTGGCTAAAAGATCAATTGAAGGGCTTAATTTCAGGGTTTATTATATCTACCAGGATTTGAATAAGGAACAGGCAGAGAAAGTACAAAACATTGTGATAAGGAGGGTAGGAACATCCTGTCCTGCTTCTGCTCACAAGCCCGATCAGAAATCATTCAAGGGGAATGAATTCTTCTGTCATTTTCCTTAGAAAAGAACAGTAACCCTCCTGGAGAAAGAAGGGGAGGCTGTAAGTGGTCTGATAATCTTTATAGCCATTTGTTTTAAGACTAAGTCTAAAACAAGAGCTTGTTTTTCTGAAAGCCTCATTTTTATTTTTATTTTTTAGTGCATCAATGAATTTAATACAAGATACCGTATCTCTCTACAGATCTTCTCTGTCTTCAATAAAATTCACTTATTTCAAGGGGAATCTCTCCAGTTTCCCAGATGTAGGTTTCTATGAAGTTATGTGTCAGGTGACTGTAACCTTATGGATTTTTGCTTTAGTAGGTTAGTTTATAGTCACTGGAGCTGGTGGTTGACTCAGGTGTGTGATGGGAATGAGGAGGTGGAATGTGCTGGGTAAATGTTAATTGGAGAGATGCCCCTACTGTGCTTGTTTGAAGCACTTGATTAAGTTGCAGGGGAAAGAAAGGATTTCCAGTTCTTCGATGCCATATTCCACGGATGGATTATGTAAACAGTAAAGCAGATAATGTGGTTTGGTGATGGGGAAATGTACCTTCTGAATAGGGAGAAACATAAGAGTCATTTTCTTGCTAGCACTTGGTGGGGGGCAGGGGGAAGTATAAATGTTCTGTTAACTTGGAAAAGGGCTGGGGCATAGAAGTGAGGAGTAGTAAATATGGCATTGGAGCAGTGTTGGTTGGAATTAGGGGGCATGCAGCTGACAGTTAAGGTGTTCATTTCCCTGGCTGACTACATATGAATGACAGCTGCCTATGTGTGTCTTTAACTGCAATTCTTTTTTTTCCCTGTAGTATTTCTTCTTGGATTTCTAGGTTACTCTGGTTTCCACTGGTCACTTTCTTTTTTTTTTTTTTGCACTTGAATGAATATCTTTGAAAACAGTTAGTTTACTATGAACAGCTGTTTTTGTCACATAAGGGTCTGTTATATTTTAATTCTCTTTTTTGCATTTAGGTCTTCATGGCTTTCTAAAAGTGTAATGGAGAAGAATGTAGTTGCCAGTTGCTAATCTAGAAATTATTTTAAACTCTAAGTGCATGTTAAAAATCTACTTTTTAGAAGTTACTTTGCAAAAGCTGCTGCTAAGGTGACATAATGTCTCTTGTAAGCTTAGTTTTAAAAATCTTTATGCATAATACAGAATGGTTTTTTTCCTGATTACAGAAGAATGGAAAAAGAATTCTGGGAGATAATTATTTTGACTAACCAAAAGTTAGGAGCCCATAAATTTAAAAGAAATGTTTAGAAGCCGCACATTTACACTTAATGAACATTAGTATTTTTGAGCCTCAAAAAGGTTCTGAGAGTCTGAGTCACAGAATAATGAGCATGCTTTGGTGCCTTTGATTGCAGGATCTGTCAGTGCCTGTTTTTTTTATGCAAGGCTGCTTAGGATATAGGGATGACAATGAGGCCCTGTATTTTGTGACCCAAGCATTAGATTTTGCAGATCCTATGGTTTCAGAAGACACTGAGAATTTGTGAAGTTAAAACATGGGAAAGGATTATTGATTACCTCTGACTTTATAAAAGTGTACAGAAGTGAACCATACAAAATTAAACTATTTTAGTCTGCTTAAAAAAAGAAATAAATATGAATGACACTTTCGGTGCTTTCTAGAAGGGAGCTAAAGCTAAACTTTGACAGCTGTGGGGGAAGAAACACACCAGTCTTTCATGTGTGTTTAATTGGAATTTTCTGATTAAAAGATCTGACCTAGCAGATTAAGGTCACTAGAGCATCTTGTTCAAGAAGCCACATGAAGAGAGCTAGCAAATAAGAAACCTTTTAAATTTCCATTTGTCTAACTCGAGAACTTAATATCCACATTTCAAAGATGCAACTTTTTTTTTTTGAGGGTTTGGAGCTGTTATTTTGGGGGAGTACAGCTGTTACAGTAGTTCGATTTGCTTCAGTACTCAGACTGATTCCAGTGTGACCTGTATAGCTAGTTGGTTGATTTCCTGAATATCTTAGGTGCCTTCAGGTGAAGGAAAAAGAGGGTGGGAGGGGAGAACCAACAAACCCAGAACTGAGACGGGTAAGTTTTGGCCAAAGGGTGCATGTCAGTGTGACGTAGAAAACACTGGAGAGCGAGCATGTGCTTGTTGTAGGGGAAAACAACTTGTGGCTTAAATCAAGTTAGAATTAGTGGTTTGTTGATTTATTAATAGCTTGTAATTAGCTGTGAACTATACATGCAGGATTTATAGCAGCAATCTAACAGATAAATGACTGTACTAGACCCTTACAAAACATTTGTCAACACCTTCAGGTATCTAAACACCCTTCTGCAACAGTCCCCCACAAGCCTGCAGTTACACGCTCACCTCTAACCCTTTAACAGGAGGTTTGGGTTGTAAGACCCCACTCTTCTAGGAGTACATTACCCTGTTTATGTCCGTCTCTGGAGATGTGGATGCTGTGGCTGCATGCTTACCTGTGCTGTTCCCTATGCTCCACTAATCCACGCTCCTGTTTGGGACAGCACCCCACAGGGTGATGTGCAGGCACCCCAGAAGCGGCCAGTGCTTGATGCACCCTGTACTCTCATGCAGGTTATGCCTGGCTGCTGGGGAGGGTGTTCCCTCAGACATTGACAGAGCTAGAGGTGCCAGCAGGGCATCTTCTCTGTGTCAGACCAGGTTTTGACTGCTTCTCTCTTCTCACTGGTAGTGAGAACCACTGTTAGTGGTTTTAAGCTGACGCTTTTTTTCCACCCAAGGTCTCTTGGTAACTGCCTGGTTACTCTTTTTAGTGTGGCTGATGGTTGTCTTCATTTTCAGCCATACCAGATTTTGAACAAACACCCTCTCAGTTTTGGATATTTTGTTCACACACGTTGCACTCATATTTCTATCTTAGAAGCTGATGTTGTCCAGGCTTTTTTGCCGAGGGGAGGCCATGCGATTCCCCCCACAATTTGGAGCTATTCCTTGGAACATGAGGTACATTCACAAAGCAAGAGACAAAAGTCTTTCTCAGAAAAAAATGTTTCTGTTTGAGGCCAAGTTATATTCCCCAGCATTCATCATCACTGGTCCAACATAAGGTTCCAAAGTGTTCACGATATGCCAGAATGTATCGCATTATAGCAGTTTCCTAATGATAATGCGTAAAAGAAGGAAGTTTCATTTTTACCACAATGATGAATCGCAGCTCATGCATTTGTTTTTCTGCATCCTGTAGGGATACTTTGTACAAGCAGAAGTATAACTTGAAGTTGGGATCTGCATGTTATGTGTGACTTCTGATCATTGACTGGTTCTTCTAATACTGCAGCCAGAGTTTGTGTGAGTGAGAAAACAAACAATAAAACCGCCCTTGTGAATAAATGTGGTGTTTACCATGAAAATTCTCACACTTCTCATCAAACATAGTTTCTGGGTTCATAGATGACAAAACTAAAGGGACAGAAATGCGTTCGATGCATCTCTTCTGTATAGAATACCATGTTCCTAGCCAAATGAACAACCTAAAAAAGTTGCGTATTTTACTTAGTATATGCATTACTTTAAACGGTATGGAGCTCCTCTCTTATGCTTTTTAATTCTAAGGTGAAGTACCATGATATTAAGAAATTACTTATTCTGTGGAGAAGCTATCCAAAATTAACAATTTTCTAAGGGAATCTAATGGATAACAGGTCTAGTAAGCAGTAACTTTGAATTTTCGTTGATAAGGGAATTGCTGTAATCTGTTTCCTCCCCGAGCTGAGCTACTGTTGGATGTATGTAACAGCCCTTTTGTAGCTCCTCCTCCATCTCATTTCTACAAAGTATATACTGCTGTAGCATCTAGGTGGCAGGAGCATCCATTCTTACCAAAAGCTACTTCAGGGATGTTAAGTCTCCTGCTTCTTTTCTTGTATGATGTATTCTGTTTTTGTGAAGATCTGTTAGTTAGAATTATTCACTGCTTTAATATGATGCAGAACTTTTAATGACATTTGATAAAGGACTTCTGATGTTATTTCCCATTATCAGAGTTGCTTTCACTTTTTAATTAAAAATGTAATTCCCATAAAGTACTACTTTAGATTTGATCACTATATTTACAGTCAGTATCTTTCCTGATCAACAGCAGAATGCCCTACCTTACAGGAGTACTATTGCTGTTCTGAGGCAATGGCTGTAGCAAGATCTAGTTGGTAGCTAATGCTGACCTCCTAGGTAGCCAGGTTCAAAATATAAACCAAGGTCATAGCTTAGCATCTGCATAGTGTGCATTTGCATAACATCCCATCCATGTCTGATTTTTTTTTTTTTTGGCCTGTGAATTTCTTTAGTTACCTACAGTTATTTCTGGAATTCTAAAAAATAGCATGGATGAAGCTACTGCCAAGAGGTTTTATTATTCACATCTCAAACAAAGCATTCCTTTGATTATTTTGCCTATAAGGAGTCAACCTAGAAGGTGTTCTCAGGAGGAGCTGCAATGCTGTCACAGCTTTGTTCTGTCAACAGATGCAGAGTGCTTGTTTGATGCATGGATGACTGATCTTCAATTACCAACTTTAACAAAACAAAAACATCTGTTGTTTTATTTGTATGTGAGCTTTCCAAATAGTATCTTAGAGTTTTTGTTTTGTTTGTTCCCCCCGCCCCCCCCCCCCCCCCCCCGGCTCAGTGAATCTTTATTCTATGGAAAGTGGAACTTTGAACACCGAATTAATTGGATGATTGCCATCTATATTCAGGACACTTCATAGCATGGTGGCTGGTACTTTTTGGTAGCTGGGAGTTAATTATCCCTCATTCAGAAGATAGAATTTAATGTATAGCTTCTATAACTGTGGTTAGCTATCTGAAAGATAGGGAATTAAAAGATAATAGTATGATTATTTATAGGCCTCTCAGATATGTTTGGAGTAGACTTAGTTGTTCCACTTTGCGAAAGGACTCAGGTTTATGAACCCAGAGGCTTCATAACTGCAGGGAAGTGTCTCTGTTCAGCTCCCTGCAGAGAGTTAATATTTCTTCACAAATATAAACTCTGTTTCTGCACTCTGTGATGGTATTTTCTGCTGGACAGCTTGTCTTTTTTTATGCTAGCTTTCCTAGACCTCTGAACAGTCACACAGAGACTGCACACAATTTTGGAAATCTTGACCATGGAAGTCGGAGTCCCTCAGCTGTAAAAGGATCTGAGTGAGATGTTGCAGTACTGAGTACTGCAGCATACAAATGCTTCAGTACACCTACCTTTTCAGCTTCTGCTTTTGAGTATTGCTGAATAACTTACTCCATTTAACAGTACTGTAAATATTATTTGTTTTCTAGCAGTTAACTGTCTTGAAAACACATCAACATGACTTAGTAAGTATAACACTTGAGATGAATTTACAATGAGATGAATCTTGGCATAAGACAAATGTATTTTAACACTGCAGTTTGTATAGCTGCTCCCTGCGTTTTTATTTTCAACCTCCAGTTGGTTAGTTGCTTCGTCTTGTGTGGAGAAATGGTCTGTTTAATGCAGTGGGAAGTCGAATAATAGCCAGCATTTATTAATGGATGCTTGGAACAGGCACAGTCAGACATATTAAATTATTCTAAATAAGCAGTAGTGCTAATTTATTTCTAAAGATAGGTAATTGGGTTGTTACACTTCTATTTCCCTCACAGATTGTAATGAGCACATTTCGCATAAAATCGCTCTATAAATTTAATGGACAATTGTGCTGGTTTTGGCTGAGAAGGAGTTAATTCTCCTCACTGTGGGGGTCGGCAGGGGGCAGGTTCCAGCTGCGGCGCGCGGGGCGCGCGGTTTGTTCCGGCGGTTCGTGTCCCCTCTCCCCTCCCTTCCCCCCTCCCTCCCCCGGGGTTTTGCGCCTCTCGTTGTTCTCCTTTACATTGTATTTCTGTTGTTGTTTCTTTTAATTTTAATTATTAAACTGTTCTTGTCCCAACCCACGAGCGTTACCGTTCTGATTCTCTCCCCCATCTACCGGTGGGGGAGTGAGCGAGCGACTGTGTGGGGCTGAGCTGCCGGCTAAACCACGACAACAATTTCTTGTTGTGTGGACATTGAAAATACTAGCAACAATGTGGCAAGCTATGTTAGGAGTCTGTACAGGAACTTGCTCCCGTTGGCTGCTTCCTTGACAAAATGCATTGCTGTAAAATATCAAAGCCGTTCAGTAAAAGTAGCTTTGAGAGTACTGGCTCAAACAGGGATGGCAGCAGAGTTGAAAGTTACTTCAAGAAAAAAAACTTACTTTTTTTTGTCTGGGTTAGTATTAGGGTTTTTTTCCTTTTTTAACATGGTATTATGACTAGATAATCACACTTGTAATCTATGTCAGGATGTGGCTAGTGTCAGGCCAGTTCTGTATGTGCAGCCTCATAAGAAGAGTTGGATCAGTTCTTCTAAATGTAGAACATGAACACAGATGATGAAGAGAAAAAAGTACATGTCAGTACTCTAGTGAAAGGGGAAGGGGTGCTCGAGTCCCAGAGCTGATACAGAGATTCTCAAACCATGATTTCATTCTCTTGACCACTGTCACTTTACAGATTTTTAGTTTTCATCCAAATGAGTATTGCACTAAAGGTAAGAACTACAATGAAATCAGATTAGACCAAAAGCAGATGGCAAGTTTAACTATGTCTACTACTCACCAGCTTGCGCTTAAAGTGTTTTCCACAAGAAGCAGTAATAACACCACTCACAGATGTTGTGGTTGAGAATGGCCGATTCCCTCAACTATTAACATTGACTTTTCTGATGAGTAAGTGGGGACTGTATATAAATTAGTCTGGGGCTTGACACACAAGTGTTACTGCACCAACTGTAAATTAACTGAAGAAACCTTTGATTAACACCACAGCCTGCTCACACTAAAGATGAAAACCAAATTAACAATTTGTTAGAACCAATAATGCTATTCCTAGTGGAAATTACAACAGTGTAAGTTACACAGGCAGATGCCAGATGACTCCATGCAAGAGATTTCAACACAAGCTTTCAGTTTCCCTGTCTGTACACTGGAGATAAAACATTTAAAACATGCTACTAGACATCAAACTCACTAAGAAGCTTCCAGCATAAGCAACCATTTGTGTTTAGCTCAGCTGGAAAAAAAAAAAACAACACACACACAAAAAAAATCTATGTTAATAAATGCAAACATGCCATGCAAAAATCCTATACGCAACGTAAGGGCAGATTTTACGTTTTGTTGATTCCGCTTTCCCTAGCAGGAACATTTGAGTTAAGTGTCTTATTTTTATAGTGAACGAGGAGCTCCAGAGTAAGAACTACTCATCACTGTAAAATAAAAAGGGAGAGAATAAGTATAAGCACAATACTAGTTTAGGCCCAGCAACTGACTCAAATACCTCCATAATATTCAGATAGGCCACTTCTGAAGTGATTTCTACTTCAGACCCTACAAAATGAAAAATGTGTGTGATAAATTCAGTTGCCAAACAAAACGGATTAGCAATCTGTTCCAGATTAGATCCAGATCTGTTCCAGATTAGAATCCATCCTTTTTCCCCACCTGTTCATTAAGCACCAAGTTCAAGGCAACTGCAGAGACTGATTGCGCATTAACAAGCTGTTTACGTGGAAAGGCATAGTTCAGCCGCTATCTACACTTACACACTCATTTAAGCATAATTCACTGATAATATATTCAGTTCCCAGTTTCAATACATAGTACTTCTACCCTGATGTGTAATTTTGGACTTGAGAAAAACGGGATGCCTCATAAAATTAAACAATCAGATTATACTTTGAGGTCAAGGCCAGGAACAGAACAGTCCAGAAGAAAATCTGTTGCTATCTCCAGCTAATAAAACTGGAGAAAGAGAGTGCTGTTACACTAAAATACTCCACCACAGTTGTGAAGTCAGAAGCCTGAGGGAGGAGAGGCATACTTCATGAGCGAAAGTTGAGAATTAATATGAAAACAACTATTTTGTCCTTTAAGTCAAGTCATGCACAGGCTCCAGTTGAAACCAGTCCTGCAACAAGCGAACCAAACACGGTGTATTTGAAACAGAACATTTTCCAATTCCATACACTTACAGTACCAGGACAGGGAGGTACAGCAGGACAACTGTTTCAAACTCTTAGAAATTTGTTAAAAAGCCTGAGGAGTAATTCTCTCCCTAAAAACACCCTTGCCTCTTACAGCAACTAAGAGATCTTCCCCTCTGCATACCTTCACTTGGCTGGCCCTGCACAACATGCCAAGGAAGCTAAGAAACCTGTGCAGCGTGTGCCTGCCAAACCAGCATCCCAGCTGAAGCGACTCACTGCAGGTATGTAGATGGTTTCCTATACAGGAAACCTCTTCTTGAGCAGTGTGAGGTTCAGTAACTAAATCCGAGCATCAGAGGTTAGTAAAAAAGGGACATAAAAAGTTGATTAATTATCTTCTTCACTAATTCTTTTCTCTATTTATCAGAGTAAGGTTTTACTTCCCATTTGTTTTCTCATACAAAAAAATTATTCCCCTTAAAAAGTGACAGTGTGTCCCCAAATTTGGGAGGATTAGGAGATGATTCCAGCACTCAAGTACAGTTTAAAGGGAGCCAGCTAGCTGCTATAACTGTAGCAACCACCTAAATGCAATTAGCAACACCACAGACTTTTGACCAGAAATACCTACCTGAATAGAACTGATCACCTTCCTTTTTCCTGTAGGTTAAAGGTTTCTGTTCTCAGCACCGTACCTTTATACAGATATCCAAGAACATTTTTCAAAGCTTAGAAGAAATGTTGTTTCTTCTCGTGTTCCGCAAGTCTTCCTCTTCCTCCCAATCAAATAAGGATAATCGTTTTCTCACCACATAATCGTTTCCCCTCAGTCTTGCTCCTAGTAAAAGCTCACTCACAAGCACGCTAGCACATGCCTTCTTGTCTTAGAGCTGGGCCAGTAAGATTCGTTAACAGGTAAGAAGTGAATGAACACCTGAGGTCAGTAGTGATGAACTGCTGCTCAAGGTATTTCAGGTATATAGACATACATATCACACCCATTCTGAAAATGCAACTCCTTTATCTACTTCAGATTTAAGTTACTGCATGACACAAATAGTGACATATTCTTCCCTATGTTTACTAATAATGCAGAGGAAATTTAGTATTTACTGCTTAGCTGATACTATAAATATGACACAATTTATTTTTCAAGCCTTACTGAGGCTTTCACTGCTTATTTCTGTATTTGGGATTGGCTGCTCTATAAAAACAACATACTTGAAGAAGCCTAAAAGTCAGCAGAATAAGCTCCGTGACTAGTGGACTAATCTATTCTGGTTTTTCCACTAGACCCTGGACACTGCAGTCAGGACCAGTGTCATTACATCAGACCCACCTAAGCCATGAGACCACCATGTCATACCATCCAGACTTTAAGTAAGCAGAGGCAGCAGGCAAGCAGGCTTGGAGGGAAACAATTTTTTTCAGAGTCACAATTCAGGGCATACCCCACTTATTTTAGACTGCTGCTAAATTCACCACCAGCAGGAAGCCTTGCTCCCTAAATCCATATTGCACCTTGAAGAAAGCAGCTGAAAACCATAAAGGTAGAGGGAGCTGGCGAGGCAGTAGGGGTGGTATTGCACATGTTGTGGCTTTAGTTTTGCAATATTATCTGAAACTATTTTTCTCACATAACCCATTCGGTCCACAGAAATGCCTTCTGTCAGGAAATGCCTGCAGGATGAATAAAACGTGTTAAAAGAGCTGAGAGGAAAGGGGCAGAGGGACTGAACAACCTCCCTCTCCTCAACACGCACAGACACACCCCGAGCTCTGTTCCCATGGGTTATTTGGAAGTTGGCTAATTGTCGTTATCTGCCTTCCAGATGCTTGAAACATTTTTGGCACCAGGATGAAGTGACATCCAGGAATATTTAATTTGTTAAAAAGGACAGTTATTGTGGATTTACACAGTAAGTACATGCCTCAGGGACAGCCTGTTTGCATTCTTAGAGCATAATACCACAAGAGCAGAAACGGATATAGGAGTAAAAATAAGATTTTTGTACAAAAATTGTAGTGGAATCTTTCAAAGAAAAGGGGGGGAAGGAAATTAACATAACGGGACACCTTAGGCAAAACATCCAAGTTAAACTAACACCTGTCTGCAATGCAGTCAGCAGCAAGGAAGTTTGACGGAACCATTCTGGAAGGTATAACATGTTTACAGGCGTAGATAACCAACATTGATTTTAGCAAAAAGGCATATCAGCACCCTTTTTCAGCTACCTTCTCCTTCACGCTCCAGCTCAGGTTAACTCTCGCTCTCTTCAGAAGCCAGAAAATAGATCCTCACTCTGATCATGAGTGATTTCAAAGTGGCCGTTCCGATACGGTCATTTTGACAATAAGCAAAGGCACAAACTTTTACTTCTACTGTTTCCATAGTTGTCCTCTTTTAGCATAAAGTATTTGTAAAACATTTCTTGGAAAGTACCGTTCAGTTCATCTGTCAAAGTCTAGGAGAAAAGGGGATCCTTTTGTAGCAGTGCTCATCAGTTATATCTTGGTATTTAGCTACTTCAGATCACCATTAACACCTCTGTTAGCCTACAAAAGAAATTCCGTTATCCCTTTAACTGTCTCATTTATATGTGAGAAAGTCAAAGGGGAAACAGACTTCAGAGCATAAGGCAAGCTACTAAATTTAACAGAAGTGTTTGTATAGTATAGCTCAGAAATAAACCTGGCCATACTCCAGAGAGTCATGCTGTTATCTGGGTACCCAAAAAGGGCATCACAGTATAAAGTCAGCACTACGGGCAAGTTACTACACATATTCTCACACTCCTGTTTAATCAAGTAAATCCATTTGTGTCTCACCCCTCACAGGGCAGGTATCAGAAAATATAAATTTTTTTGCTAATATGTTTGTATCCAAAACTGGATACAATTGGAACCACCTGACACCCTTCCACAGTCCCAGAACTTGCCATGCTATTCTCTTCACTGAAGGCATATTTTGTTGTCTGCATTAGTCAATATAAATTAAAATTCAAACTGTAAATGTCTTCCTATTGCTTTAATTTGTATATGGAATTCCTAAATTCAGACAGAAAGCCTCAAGAGGGTGTCTTCCCGCCTTCCCCCTGCCAGTTGCATGCCCTGGGTTAGGGAAGGTGTCAGTCATTAACATTCAGGGTAGCCAAAAGGCTTCAAGTATGAAAACTTGCGCAGATTTATGCCTAAAAAGTGTCTCCTACTCCTGTTCGACAGGCTGCGTTTTATTCACCATATGGACAGAAACTGGTACTGTGGGGATTGCGTTAGTTACACCATAAGAACATATGCTTCTTTGGAAAAAAAAAAACAAAACGCAAAAAAACACCCCAAAACACAACACACTGTGCAGCAACTGGATTTTTTGCATAAATAATACAGACCTTGAACCAGAAGACCCTCCCCAATTAGCTTTCCAGCCATCTTCCACAATAAGTTTAAAACATTTAACTTCAAAATAAGAAGTAACACTGAAACCAGGAACAAATCAAAGGCTTACACTTAAATTTTAATTACTGCATTGACATATAGGGAATATTTGATTTTTTCAAGGTAACTATAGGCTAGCATTTTAACCTAAGCATATTAACAATTCATAATAGTTCATATATGATGCACTTTAGGAACTATAAAAGATTACAGAAGAAAAGAGCTAGGAGAGTCTCAAAACCTGACCCATAACCAGCATCCTGACCGAGGACTTATCAGCCTGATACTGTGGAGTATTGCCGTCCCTCCCAGTAAGTAGTTTTGCCAACATCTAATCTGATTCTCTCACTAAGCCCAAATCCAATTCCTCTTTAACTTACTTACAGAAGACATCAGTAGAAACAACTTCTTTCTTTTTGCCAATAGCCTTTATAGATCCTTGAAGGACCTAAAGAGGAACGTAAGACTTTTCAACCTCAGTTTTATTGTGTACGTTTGAGTGGTCTTTAATCCTTTCCTCAAAATTACGTATTAATATGTGTTGATTTTAATTGGGTTCTATCTTCCATTTCTACTCAAGGCAGATGCATTCCTTACTAGGACGGTAGGTAAGTTTACAGGTAGATAGTGTCATCAGCTGCCTGGTATATAGGGTTTTGGGCATTTCAAGAGAAAGAGAAAAACACTTTAAATCAACAAAAGCAAAATATTCCCATTCTGAAGCTAATCTGCAACCAGTTCCAGCCTGTAATTCAAGGGAGAGTATGAACAAAGAGAATCTAAATACAAATCGAGAGAAGTATGCTAATATTGACTTACTGTAGAGTAATAAAGGAAGGAAGTCAGCGAAAGCACTACTGGAAATGTCATCTTGAAAGAATCGGGGGGGGGGGGGGGGGGGGATAAAATATTAAAGCTTCAGAGGCTTTGCCAACACAGCAAGGAGAGGTTCGTGTTCCTACGTGGATGCTACTGTATTGTTTGTCTGTAATTTGGAGAGGCTTCTGTGCATCAGTGAACTAGAAGATTTTAATTAAAAACTTTTGCATGGAAATACCACCCTCATCTACTTGTTGGAGTGCAAAAATGCATTTTGAGATAACTAAGGATTCTACCCGTACCCCACAAAACCCAGCAGCATGTCTCCACTGTAAAGCAGGGAATTAGGCAGAGAGAAACAACATCAAACATCCAAGAGAGTCTGTTTCCTAACTTCCACACTGTATAAGCAAACATTTCTGTACTCTTTACAGACATAAGCCAGTATCTCCACACAGCTATTTTAATGTGGTAAGCCAGCACATTAATTTTGGCCAATACAGCCTTGGGAATCTCTGCGCTTTATTCCATCACAGAGAAGATACTGCAGTGTGTTTCCTTCCAATAAGTGAATGATACAAAAAAAAATTAGTTCTTGAAAGGGAATCAATACTCCTAACAGCTAAGGACAATGCCAGCCAAATACTACAGGGAAAAACATTTCCAGCCTCAGGACACACAAACCATATTCTTTTCAGGGTGGGGAGTACAGGCAAGATTTGGCTGGGGCATGTGTGTAGGGGGAAGCCTTCCCATAGTCTTTCCCAACCAGCCACATTAACTCATTATAACCCAATGCACAACGAAATTAATTGCACAGGCATTTCCCCCCTCCTCTTTTGTCACAAGAAGATGCTATGTGGAGTTCCTCACCTCAGTTGCGGACATGGAGACACAGTCACTAAGTGAGAAGAGGTACTAAAACTTTTATTTTCAACATCTTGAAATTATCATTTCGCCTCGACAAAATGATCTCAACATCATCACAAACTTGCCATCCCCGGCAACGTTCAAGGTCAGGCTGGGTGGAGCTCTGAGCAACCTGATCTAGCTGAACATGTCCCTGCTTACTGCAGGGGGGTTGGACTAGATGACCTTTAATGGTCCCTTCCAACCCAAACTATTCTATGATTCTATCTAGAACTCTGTAGGTCTCAACCAAATATCTGAAAGCTACAGTCTACCTACAAGAACACAAATATTCAAGCCACATAAACCAGAAGTTCAGTTTTCCTATCACCTTATTGTTAAGGTTTTCACATTACCTAGCCCACAAATGGCTTGATTTATAAAAACAGACTGGAATGTCTAAGCTGCTGCAGTAGCTTAGTTTCAAAATTCAGCCTTCTACAGTATCAAGCGTGAAGTCTCAGGTACTCATGTTAATTCAAGAGATGGATATAAAATTATTGCTTTTTTCTTGGTGACCGTGCTACTAAAGTTTACTGTGACAAGCATTATTGTGAATGGCACGCAGGATGAACATAAGCAATATAGCGAAACTGGGAAAAAATACATAGTTTCCAACAGATTTCCACAGAACATACCAATTTTATGCAACTTTTCTGAGTTCAAACTTGGAACGTGGCGCTTTGCAGGATTCTCAAGACATCACAGTGTAAAATATTCAACCACCTACCAGCATTAACGATGGCATCAACCTCGAGCAGTGTAATGTCACCTCTATAGAGAGAAACTTTCTCGCTCAGACTTTTCTTCCCTTGCAGGTCGTCTTTAGCGTTTTCACCTACAAACCAAGAAAGCAGTGAAACAGGGTTACAAACGTGGGGCTGAGAGCACTATTTACGGTATGAGCAGTTCCAGTTACACTATTGCTGTCAGACTGCAGCATCTTTCGGTTTCGCCTCAAGAGGGCACCAATAACTCAAAGATACCGGCATTTCCCTGAAATCACACTACTTGCTTTCTACTTGTTTTCAAATACAAGCTACTATGAAGCACTGATTCCTTGCCCACATACCATTTGATTAAAAAAAACCTGTAGAAATATACACATTTATTTGAGCTAACCCCATCAAATAATTTTCTTTGGTAACCACAAGGGTGCAAATTGCAAAAAAGTAGAAATTCGTTAAGATCGTCTCCCTACTGAAGCAATAATTTATCCAACCCAGGTTTATTCCAAATGTGTACAACAACACACAAGCACACCATTTGTCAACAGCTCCAAAATTCAGAATTATCCCTGGCAGCAAGTAGTGGGGAGAAGAAAAACCTGACCGAAAACAGCAGAAAATTTAAAACCTGGAACTTTGCCACCTTAAATTGTTCAGCTGGATGGTGGAGTGAAGACACAACATACACTACCTTTCAAAATATTTGTTCCTAGACAATGTTATACTAAGTCCCTTATTCTGGTAAACTCTTAATTTTTGCATCACCAATTCATTTGCATCATACTCAATATATGTAACAGTTCAGTTACCTCAAATACTTCTACAAACACATATTGGCCAAAAGCTTAACCTAATCTTGCACTGTTAGACATCCACATCATCAGCAAAGAACTACGGAGAGAAGGAAAGACCGCTTAATTTATTTTTATTATTATTTTTTAAAATTAATTCTTTCCAGCACAAGCCAAGTGCCTCAAGAGGCTTGAGTTCATATTTTGGCCAGAAATAGAACTGAATTGCTAAAGTGACAACTTAAGTGGGAAACAGTTCCCAATGTTCAGAACAAGTGATATCTATTTGCAAGTAAAAAACCTCAAGGGAGGAGTTAATGAGAAGGTAGACGCAGTCCAAACAAATTTGGCCCTTTAGTTTTTACATCAACCTTCATTTTAATCAATTTCCACCAATTCAAGTATACCCGCTCAAATTTGTCAGCGTTACAAGCAACCATAAGTAAAAATAAGGAAGTCGCATTTATTTTAGTTCTTGCTTCTCTAACTTCAGCACAAATGACTGATGTCGTGGTTTAGCCCCAGTCAGCAACCAAGCACAACACAGCCTTTCACTCACTCCCCACCGGTGGGATGGGGGAGAGAATCGGAAGAGTAAACGTGAGGAAACTCACGGGTTGGGTTAAAGACAGTTTAATAGGTAAAGCAAAAGCTGTGCACAGAAGCAAAGCAAACCAAGGAATTCAATCACTCCTTCCCATGGGCAGGCAGGCGTTCAGCCATCCCCAGGGAAGCAGGGCTCCGTCATGCGTAACAGTTACTTGGGAAGACAAACGCCATAACTCCGAACGTCCCCCCCGCCGCCTTCTTCCTCCAGCTTTATATACTGAGCTCTATCCGAGCTGAAACCAGGACAACTGGTATCAGAAATCATTGTTTATCTCAACCACTCCAAAGTAGCTAGTCTCACTCAATTCTACTTTAGATCAGCTATCACATGCCTAGTGCAAAACCCATGCCACCTCCAGCAAAAGATATGTTGCCGCTGTGACGTACATTAGCATAAAGGTAGTCTTGTATTCAGGAGTTTGATTTCTGTATTTGTCTTCTAAAGTGACTATTTCATTGCCACCAGATCATCTTCAGTGTCTTAACCAAAGCAACGAGTGTTTCTGTGGAAAGGTATCAAGTTATCATGATAATAAAAAGAACCTTGTATTACTCTAACCTAAAGTTTACCGTTCATTTATTTTTCCACAGAAGATAACCATCACGGTTAGCTGTTGAGTTGTATTAGAATAAAAATCAGCCTCTGTGACTGACTTACAGAGTCTGATTTATTATCTGCTTCCACGTTAACTGCATTCTGCCAGCAAGTAGGACAGTTGTTTTCCCCATCCCTCCCCCAGTGAGCGTCCTACTGGAGCTCTGCCAAATTTAAAATGCACACCATCATCCTCCCCCTCCACCTTCTGCCCAAGTTACTGCAACACTAGTTAACAGCAAATCAAACATGCTGAATTGTCTAAACAAAAACCACCTAAATTTAAACAGGAAGTACAGTTTAGATACTACAGTAGTTGTGCCAATACAATACAAAAACAAATAATGCAAAAAAATCCACCAGGAAGAGCCACGAAGACAACAGATACCACACAGTTAAAAAAGCTAATTCTCATTATCCCTATTTTCCGAGTCAGAGGAAAAGCAGAGATGGCCCTTAGTCAATTCACCAGCAAGGTCATCCAACTCTTTCTGTAGGCTGCCATGCAACACAATGTTACGCACACCGGCACTGCTGCCCAATTTTCTATCCTCCACAGCCTTCACAAGTTTGCCGCTAGGTCTCACTCTCTGCAAGTACTGAATATATTTGAGTGTGGTTCTCCTGAGACCCCTTCCCCATGGAAAAGTGGTAGTAAATTCACTGCCTCATGGGGGGGGAGCCCAGAAAAAAAAAAAACAAAACCCACTCCTACATGTTCTACCACGTCCTCTTCCACAAGCCCCGTACCTGCCCCACAGTTCTTGGCAGAGCCCTGATGACCACTGCCTTTAATACAGTTCAGCAGTAAAAGCATATGCCGCCTTGTATCTCTCTGATACATTACCCTCATCTCTTTCAATGAAAGCCTGATTTAACAGAGGATTTGAGCTCACACTCACTTTATTTCATTCTGGTTGTTACAGAAGGATGCTCAACAGTGATGGAAGTCGCGGAGAGCTAAGTGTTGTTCACAAAGACTCTCAAACAAGTCTACTAATATGCTGCTGATTACAAAAGTAATCCCAGTATCATAGAAATAGTTGCAGGAGAAATGACTTTTGCCATCTGTTAAATCTCTGGGGCTGGCAGAGAACATTTCCTAAAAAAGTCAAAACTGATACCCGATTTGGGATACTTTCTTCTCCTGTAATCAATTTAGTCATCTTGGCAGGGACAGTTAAGTCATTCCTGGACGTTACAAATAACTTGCTTCCCACCTTTGTCTCCCATCTCTTCCTTCATCACACACATTTTTGTCTACTACTCAGATTAAAAAAAACCTGCACTCATTCCCTTCGAAGACTTTTCCCAAGGTAATGATGGAGCTCAGATACGTGAATAAGTATGGTAAGTCCTCAAATATGCCCAAGAGACTCAAATGCTGTGGTGTGATACTGTAATACATGGTGCTGTGACTCAGCAAGGACAAACCAGCAATTCCAGGGCACTGCCTATTTTGCAAAGGATGCACAGCATGCGTACATACTAAGGCATACTAAGCAGTGACAGATTTACCTTGCACTTGTAGCATAATGAGAATATTTCTTGCTCTCATTAACGAAACAGCTTTACATACAAGAAATAAATCCTCTAAAGTGATTGCTATGTAACCTAGTCAACAAAAGATACAAAACAGAAGTGGAGTCCCTAGGCTCAAAGGCCTAATTTTTTAAGAGATAAGAAAGCCTCCTCGCCAAGCAAATAAAACTTTCAAGTCTATCTCCACATTGGTTGTCCAGGATGCACCCTAAACGCAGAACAGTTGGAAAGCTAGGAAAATTCAGATACACTCCAGTCCTTAAAACAGACAAACAAAAAAACCAAACCAAAACTAAAACAAACTAACCCCAAAAAGAACCACCAAACCAAAACCCACCCACGCCCCCCCAGAAAACCCACCAACTAAACACACACTGCATCAAGGCTATGACAAAGTCTGCATCAGTTTTAGATGAGGGCATCACAGACTCCAAGACTAGAAAATACTTTGTTTGGTCTGCGGCTGTGTATTTGAGGTGGTTTCAGGACAAAGTAGCAAGCAGAATAAGAGAGACTGAATCTTCTGCAGTACCCTCACACGAATCCCAGCATAGCTACAGTAAAATTTAAGAGGCACTAGAAGATGTTTTAGACCACCCAGATGGGCAGTGAAGACTGCCTAGGAAGGAGGACTCCCTCCCTGCTGGAAGAACTGCTCCCATCTCCTTCATCACCATAGCTCTCCTGGCTCACAAGCAAAACCCAACACATAGTGAGCACCTGCGCAAGAAGCCTAGATACCGTCAGATCACTGCTTTTAATCAAGCCACGGTTAGTAATATGCTAAAATAGCTGTTGAAATAGGACTGTGGCAGTCTTAAGTAGGAGCAATAGCTTCTGCTTTTTTGGGGAGTTTTATGCTTGTATAACCCCCAGGGAGACCCATTTCCGGAGCCTTCAGTCCCTCTGGAATAAGACACTGCCCCCACCTCTACCCCATGTCCATCTCCATTGAAAAATTACAAATACAGGCTTTACTGGGAGCTGCTCCTTAAGGGGAGAGAAAAAAAAAAAACCACAAAACACAACCCGAAACCAAACAACCAAAAAACAAAACAGAAGCCCATGATCAGCTCTCACAAAGCAGTGATTATCAGCATTAGTTTGGCCATCTTGATTTCCCCCTCTAACTCTCAGTGATTATTTTTTTTTAATTCATTTTTAATTCCTTAATCCCAAACTTGTCCAAACAGTTATATATGTTGTGTGAACAGTAGGATTATGAATGGATTCAAACTGCAGTTTAAGCGCATTAACATTTCCGGTATTTCATTACAATTATGTGTGCCTGTCAAAAGCAAATAAACCCTTTTTTGTTTTGTTTAATGTGAATTTTACAAGGTGTGTTCATCTCAAGTCTGGTTACCTGATTTCTGAGACAGTGCAATCCCAGAGTTTTCATCCCTGATAACTTCCCAGGACCAGTTAATGTCAGCCCTGCCTCTGGAATAAAAGAGCCCTAATGAATTCAAAACCTTGTGCTAAAAGCAGGGGACTGTAGCATCTCCCTTATGAGGAAATGCTGAGACCTCTGTGTTTGTTCAGCCTGGAGAAGGAAAGACTGAGGGGGGATCTTATCAATACTTAGAAATATCTGAAGGGTGGGTGTCAAAACGATGAGGCCAGACTCTTTTCAGCGGTGCCCAACAACAGGACAAGGGCCAATGGGCACAAACTGGAACAGAGGAAGTTCCACCTGAATATGAGGAAAAACTTATTTCCTGTGAAGGTGACAGAGCAGTGGAACAGGCTGCCCAGAAAGGCTGTGGAGTCTCCTTCCCTGGAGACATTCAAAACCCACCTGCACATGTTCCTGTGACCCCTGCTCTAGGTGTACCTGCTCAAGCAGGGGGTTTGGACGAGATAATCTCCAGAGGTCCCTTCCAAGCCCTGCCATTTTGTGATTCTGTGAAAGCAATGATCTCCCATACAGGTAGATTTCACAATCATTTAGAGCTTTCAGGTTCTGATGAATTCAAAGAATGAACTGGCATATAAAGAAAACTATTTAGGGAAGAGGGTAAATGGAATACTCACAAACTTTTGAAATGCCTTTCTGAATTCCACTCACAGCAAAACACAAACTCCATCGTAAAATGACTGTAGGCATAACTACAGTCAGGTCAATTCTATTCATTTGAAAGAAATGTAATTGAATTTGCAAAGTGAGACACAGAGATGTAAAGCAACCCCACACGTACACCAAAAATCTGCACATTCACAAGCGACGACCTAACAGAACCCTAAGGAGACACCCAACATAAAAGCAGTCCATAAGACTTAAGTTTTGAATTTTTTCCCAAGTGCCTACTCAGGCTCTCTGCCAGTTTTCTGACCTAAATAATGCTCAAATCTTCCTCTTCTGCCTCACTAGCCCTAATTCAGATCGTATCCATCCCTCCTCTGGGTTGATTTTGACAAGGGGGGGGAAAAAAAAAAAAAAACCCAAGAAACAACATCTGCTAGGGAAATGTAGCAGTATACTAAAACATGGCTAATACAGAAATAACAAAAATAAAGACAGCTTTTTAAAAAAAAAACAAACTCCAGTAATGCAAGAAAGCTTGTTGTAGCTCCTATCAGAAAGCAAAGTCAATGGTCACTGAATCCCTGAGGTCCCTTCCAAGCTGTGATTCTGTGATCTGTGTAGCCACACGCACGAAGGATAGGGTTGAACCTGCCACATCCTTCCCAAAATCTGTTTTGTTTAGGCTGTTTTTCAAGATAAACAACAGTGGAGACACCACAAATGCGCTAGGTCCTCCATTCCCCCCAACCCTCGGCCTCAGGAATATGTATTAAGGTAAAAATCTTCATCATAAACAGTTGAAAATTTTTGTCCCACCACCATTTTTCCCTCCAGATTTGCTCCATCAGCTTCTATCCCTCTGTCTACACAACCCAACTTCCTTTAGTTTTTTTCTCCCAGGTCACACCCTTTGAGCCTTTACCCATGCTCCCAACACCTCTGAGCTCTTTCTAGCCACATCCTTCTTGAAGGATCTTCTTAAGCTGATGTCTTAACGCCAAGTACAGCAAATAGACAGTCCTATGCCTCAGCTTTACTTACAACCCCTTCCAGCTCACACCGAAGGAAAAGGATCCTTACATCTTATACATATGCAGAAAAACACATTAGATGTAGTGAACAAAAACTGCATTTGGAAACAAAACACATTAAGTTCTTCACAACTAGGAGGAAAAAGGACTTCCAGAACAGCTCACTAGAGGGAGCCCCTATAAAGGGCATGAACATACTCAGCTGGTGTGATGGAAAAGGGTGGCACAAACTTAACAACATTGTAAAATCAACTCTGAAACTGAGTCACTGCTAAAATATCCAGGATTTTATAGCCTAGTGCACTTTAAAGTATGTTAATTTTTGAAACAGGTCTCAGACATCCAATTACAGAAATCCCTACAGCAATACCAAAGATCTTGCAACCAAAGGGAGTAGAAAAACCTACAGCTGGAAGAGCTTCTGTTAAAAACACATTTTTATTTTAAAACTATTTGATAATAAAGGAGTAGAGCGCTCACAAAAGAGTAAAAATAGTTATTAAAACCCCACAGTATAAAGCGATACCTACAGCCAAGAAAGCGGCTCTTGGCACTCCACGAGCAAAAGCAGGTAAGAGGAGGAATGGAACAAGTGTAAGGGATTTACAGCAGCTAGGCTCAGAGGCTTGCGGTATTAAAACGAAATTGTGTTAAACAAGTCAGGACGACTTAATGTTTTTTTTTCCTCTAGTTCATAAAAACAGGAGTAACAGACTGAATTGCAAGAAACAAAGCTGAAAATGGGAGTGTTTCATAATTTATAGTCAGCTTTAGAATTCACAGCTGAAGGAAGTATATTAATTCCAAGTCAAAAATAAGTAATAAGTCTGCCCGCTATCTCATCCCTGGTATAACAGCTACTAGCAGGAACATGTATCCCCACAAGAAAGGCTTCTCCAACAGCAGTCTATAACATGATCTGCAAACAGCGCTGGGAAAAGAACCTGAGCAAGCCCCGACATCAACCCCAGCCAAGAGCCAGCCCTTCCACTCCCAGGAGAATCCTCAAAAAAAGGCTGGACTGGGACACTGCTCCACTTTTCCTGGGCTGCCAAAGAAACAAAGGAGTTGAGCAAGCTCTAAGAGTGCATCTGACAACAGGGAAAGGTACAGCACCAATCCTGCTACACACTCTGTGCACTCTTCCCTTCAGTGCTTTTTTTAATGCTTTGTTTTTACAAGCGTCTTGTACAGATTAAAAATTACAAAATATTAGCAATTACTAACCTCACATTTAACACAGCTTTCTATTCCATTTGTTTCTGTATAGGCTTACAGAGCGTTAGAGAAGACAGGTTTTAAGATCTGTTACAATACATGCCGCCTCCTACTCCTATTAACCATGGATGACTCTACAGGAAAGGCAATTGCTTATCTAAATCAGGAGAAGCATTATTTCTATGTGTTCCATCACCGGGGGAAAGCATTCACAGGTGCACTATAGTACTTCAGATTTGTAATACAGATTTGCTCTATCACTTCTTGGACTTAAACGAGATCAGAACCTGAGCACAAGGAAGAAACATCTGTTGCAGACAAATCACCTTCCACCTAGCCAAAAATGCAGCACACCATGCAAGTCAAAGCCACTGATGAAGAACACCGCCTCTCCAGCTGCATACTCTGCCAATATGCTCTGTTCCAGCTAATTACAAAGAGGCGCAATTGGATTAGCCGAGGACTATAGCCAAGCACAAAGCTTATGAGGCATACGGACACCACAAATCACAGAACGGACGAGGTCGGATGGGACCTCTAGAAATTGTCAAGTCCAACCTCCGTGCTCAAAGCAGGGTCACACCCAGAGGAAGTTGCCCAGGACCCTGGCCCAGTTGGAGTTTGAGTATCTCCAAAGACAGACTCCACCACCTCGCTGAGCAACCTGCTCCAGTGTTCAGCCACTCTCACAGTATGTGTTTTCCTACACTAAGAAAGAATTTCCTCTTTCAACTTGTGCCCACTGTCTCGTCCTATCACTGTCTATCGCTGGGAAGAGTCTGGCGCAATCTTCTTCACACCCTCCCGTCATATGTTTATAAATATTGATCAGATCCCATCTGGGGTGTCTTTTCCTCAGGCTAAACCCCAGCTCTCCCAGCCTTTCCTTTGCAGAGGGAATGCTCCAGTCCTTCCTTTCATTTTTTTTGGGGGGGTTTTGTTTTTTTTTTTTTTTGCGCTCATCTGGTGCAGCAACTACACTTCCCAGTTTTGTAGCACTCTCAAATTTGCTGAGGCTGCGCTCAGTCCAGGTCAGGAGGTCATGATATCTCCCGTCCAAGGTTTTTCAGGAGATATGACATATCCCCACAGCTGAGGACATGAGCATCACTTGATGTCCACTGGTTAACTGTGGAGCTCACATCCAATGAACCACACCGTAATGGAGTTCAACAGTGCTATAAACGCACCCCTCTAAAGCTGATGCAAAAAGCCCATTACTAACTCACCTGGTCCAAGTTAAATGTAGTGATATGGCTATCAACAGCCCACAAGCAGGACTGTAAATATGAGCCTCTACTTCTCAGTCACTGAATGACTGAATTGGAACCATTGAAGACTATGGTATACATTAAAGAGTGTGAAGTACCATGAGAATGGATAAAAAATAGCCAGTCAGTCCTACCAACCCACACAACCCTCATGCAAAATGCAGTTATTCTTGTGTCACAAGGGTCTTGCATAGTCCTTACGGTGTTATATTTCACCTTCTTCCTCAGTCTATCCCACACAGCTCTGTATGTCCCCCAAAAACAAAACTGACAGGCAAAAACCCCCTTTAAGTCTGGGAGCAGAGGAAGGAGTGCGAATGGAGAAGCCTGTCCTCTTTTTAAAGTTTTTGTAAAACGAAAGAAGACTTGGTATGGAGTACAAAAGTACCAAAGACCAAAGTTTGAGAAAGCAATAATAACAAACAAGGAGAACGAGAAAAGGAATACATTCTCAATTCCTATTTGTGATGCAACCTGGTTGGCAGGGACATGCAATTGTCAATTCATAAATCAAAGTCTCCTCACTTCAGTGGCATGCACAGTGACAGCAAAGACACAACGAATTATGCTGAGGCCTTAGGGTATTTGTGTGTTTACTCAGACAGTCAGCATCCAGCTGCTGTGGCTGCTAAGTTTGCTTCTGCTGGCTTAAGATTTTGCGATTTAGGGTCCATAGGAACGGCTGCTGGTTTAGCCGTGACCCAGAAGGAGCCACGTTTTGTGTTTTTTCAAGAAATTCCTTCAGTCACTGTCTTGTTTGGTGGGGTTTTTTTTAATGTGAACCTTCAGAGGGATTCAAGACTCTCTGACTATATGTTGCAATAAAACTGCTGTTGGATAGTATATTTCCGAAGGTCTTACCACAGCCTGATTATCAGTACCTCGGTCTGAAGGACAGCAAGAATTGCAATACACAGATCCTTCCTCCAGAAGAGCAGTGTGCATTGTACTGAAGTACATTAAATGGTCAACCAAGGTCGCATGGAGGCAAGAACTACGCTGCATCACCTCTGACTCAATTCCTACTTTAACACCTCCCTCTACTACAGAGGCCTTTTAATTAAGAACAGAAGTTCAAAAACTAAGAGGAAAAAAATATTACACTCTCTTAGACGACTGTTCATTGCCTGTATGTTGACTGTATGTTGCTACTTTCCTGTAAAGCTAAAGGGTGATGCTACTTCAATAGATTCCTTTGAAGACAAAGCAGAACGCCTTCACTTGTGTCTTGGTAATACCACAGCATTCATACATCTGTTCCTGGAATGTTCAAATCAATCCAGTACCTCCTGGTATAACTATGAGCCTTCATTCAAGACTCACACTACCAGCAACACCATATTCCTTCACTCAGCTTTAGAAGCTGGCTGGAAAAAGAACGCCTTTTCATGAGCAGCCAGGTGTGTTTGGTCTTGTCCAGCATCTATTTTATTCACCAAGTAGTGAAAACCAATTTTTAGTAGGTGTGCACAGCACATACAGCATCAAGCAGAATTAAAGTCAGTTTATAGTGGGGAAACTACAAATCCATTAGCTTTCATTCATTAGCTTACTAACCAGTCAGACAATTTTTATTCTACATTCTCCGCTTTCTGAATTCCCTACACCATTGCTAAGCGACAGCTTCTCTAGTCAGCAATACTGTAGTACTTACTGCATCGCTTGGAAGTAAAAAGTTACTACCAGCAAACTATGAAACTTCTGCAAAACTGTCAGCAAATACTTCAAGGCATTGTCATTCAAGAACCTCTCTGCATGAGATATAGTGACAACTGCTTACCAGATGGGAGCAGGAGCTTTAGTTTTCTGGTACCAGGGGACAGGTAGGCAAGTTTTTATGCAGGTACAAAACATAATGTTTTCTGCATTAAGACATAAAGCTTGGTGGGTAGAGCTTACCCCGTTGCATTTCCCTTCCCCTACTCCCTGAGATACCACACGTCATTTGCTACCCTAAGAAACAGCAGGGCTTCAATCCAAACAGCAAGGTACAGAAGAAAATCTTCAATATTTGAATAGGACTCTACCAGACCAATTAGTGTTGCGAGTCATACTTGCTTACTTTAAAGACATGAAAAATAGAAAGTAATACCAACTCACAAGCAGTTACAAATTCACTAGCAGTTAAGAGAAAGATTTAGCTCTAACAGACACAGCAAACCTCAAAGCCCTTAAGTCAATATAGGCATGTGTTGGTGTGCATTGCCTAGTCTGTCTGGATTTAGTTATTTGCAATACACTTAGAAACCTTCTCATGTAAGAACTCTGGTAGCAATACAGAAAGGTGAAAAAATGGAATGCTACTTTTTCTTTAAACCTAACTGATCCATACCCTCAGTAACAGTTTGGGGTTTGCTTTCAGTTTGTACAGAGTCATTAAGTATTCCCACAAAAGGACAGCACTGCAACACACAGTATGTTTGTATGAGAGCAGTGCCTTTTTTTTAAAGAGTACCTTATTCACACAGAAAAGATGACATTAAGCATACAGGAATACATCCAGCGCAGGCTGAACTTCAACTACAAATAGTTTTTGTGCAGCAAATGAAAAACAACACCTTTACAGACTAACCACCAGTACCAAAGAGGCCGATATTTGCGTAAAAAAAGCCTCTGTGAAAAAGCAAAGGGCAGGATAAGGCAGGTAAATGTTTTAAAGCAAGGCAGATACAAAGAAAGCGTAGAACTGGTTGCACATATGCATTATAGATGGACTAAGTCTTTTGGACAGGATCTTGTTGGTAAATGATAGAGCAGTCTTTCTAACTCAGTGTTCAACCATGAACTCCTAGAGATGCTACTAGCACAGAGGGGCATGGAGAGAACTATTTCCACTTTCAGAAAGAAATGCATTGGCTATACCAGCACAAGGCGGAGTGGTTCAGTTTTGCAAGATGTGCATTCTAGAGCACCCTGGCCACAAAAAAAAACCCCACACACAGAGCAGGAAACTTTGGTAAAGGCCCCTGTGACACTTCTGCTAACATGCCAAATCAACACCCAACAGCTGCAAGTCTCAGTACCTTTGCTGTGCACAATTATGCTTACCCCTCCCTCCCATTTAAAGAAGAGACATTTCTTGGTGAGATGGAGCCACACAAAATTGTAATGTCAATGGTTTTTAAAGCTGTGCAAAATAGAAGTTGAAATATAAACCAGATTGTTAAGCCTTCTGTCCGGCACAGAGGAGCATTTTCTGTGGATCATAACAAACACATCCGCATGCAGCACTTCCTACAGGGCTGAGAAATTCCATGTCGACTGGATTTTCCAATGGCACATCAGCTAGATGCCCTCTCACAGGAGAAAGCCACACACCACTTCACATAGGAAGGGCTACGACAACTTACTCTGACATTAGTTGATCTGTTAGAGACATTTCTACGTGGGGAGCAGTTCGGCTCTAGTGAACCGAAAAAGGGAAACCAAGCTTATCTGGTTTCCAGTGATTGGGTTTTTAACACATGTATGATCAAGTGTTTAATGGTGCATGAAGCAAATGCAACTATGCATGAAAGCTGGTTAATATGATCCAAACAGAGAGCTCAACGAGCTTAAACTGTATCAGTGATCCCCCTACCTTATCAAGGGAGTTAAACCAGTATCCTTACATAGCGGTTATCTTTCAGACTTGATGAAAGCCTCCCACATCCAAAGAGCAGCAGCTGACGGACCTACCACGCATGACCACTAACTGTTATTAGCCCCAGGCAGCAAAACCTAGTTAAAGTAATAGTTCAGCACCTTCATAAATGCCTGTCACATCTAAGCTGCAGTGAATTAAGACAAGCCATACCTGTCTCTTACTGCCTTCTCAAAAGAGGTTCCCAGTCTTCTGCAGGAGGGCATCAGCTTTTTCCACCTACACTTGAAGATACCCAAAAGTCATGCAGCCAGTCAGCATGGCATCAGGTCTACACTAGTAAGCCACGACAGAGCTACAATTTAATGGCTTGATCTTGGCCTCAAGCTAATCACAGACACACGGCTTCCAGTCAGGCTGGCACGTTGGCTCACATCTGTCCGCAAAAGACTGTGAGGACATATGCCACAATCCATCATAAATCATACTTTGTGGCTTTAGCCAAGCAACCATACTGAGCAAAACCTAGATGACTTAGTGGAACTGTCTTTGTAGAGCAAGAAAATAATTTGAGAACTTGATCTTGCAGTCCCCCATGCTCAGAAGGAGCTCATCCTTTATACACAAAAAAAGGGGCGGGGGGAAATAATAATCAAAAAAGACAGACATATACATAAACACAAATTACTGGAAACCAAGATGTATAACCTATTACTTTTCCTCTGCATATATTAAAGCGTCTCGCTCAAAAGTTGCTATTCTTCTTCTTTCCCTTAGTAGTCTGGAATACAAGACAAGTCAGCCACCAAAAAACTCCAGGCTGGAACTTGAGAAACCCTACACTTTCTCAGTAATTGCTGAGGAACAGCACGTAACGACTTGCACACAGCATCGCTGCTGCTAAAGCCATCTTTCCTCACACTCCGAGCGAGCCTACCAGCTGACAGCACACTGCATCATCTGGCGCTTCTGACTCTGGTTAGTACTTCCTCAGGGACCTCCGTACAAAACTTCAGTACACAGTGATGTTCAGTAGCTTCCAAAAAAAAAAAAAAAGTTTTTCTCCTAAATGCATGGGACAGAAGCTTAGTAGTTATTAATCAGGTCAAGAGCCATGTCGCCAGCACTTAAAGCATTAGAAATGTCATTTCTGGCAAAGACATGCTTAACTTCCCTTTGCATCTCCATCTACTATTACTCTTTAAAACATGGCGCTTCAAGAAGGATGCTAATTTCCTTTCCTATGGTTAATTCTTGCCCCTCAAGGAGCTGGCTGCCATTGGAGATAAGAGGATTCTCTCAGCTGCATGCAGAAGGTCCACAGAATGAGAACTCTATCAAGGTCCTGTATAAGCTTAACACTGCATGGAAGCTAACTTGTTAAAAAAAATAATGGAATGGCAGCTTAAAAAGAAGCCATCGTCTTAATTACATCAAGGACAAGTGATTTACTTTCTTCGAGAAATAATCCAGTGTGGCTAATTCTATGTTCTTCATCTATACAAACAGAGTTTATTTTTTGCTTTTTAATGATCATCTCTCACATTTGCTGAAAGCCAGGTTTCTCTTTTTTTCTTTTACCCCCCCAAAACACTTTAAGGCGTCATTACTTTGACAGCTAATCCATCCTATAAATGCATGCAGCTCACCAGGGAATTACAGTCAACTGAATACATATTGGTTCTTTTTGTTTACTGTAAATTTTCCCCGCTGTACTACACACACTGCTTTATTCACTTGTGTCAGGGATACCACTAACTAGGTAGGAATACTTGCCTCTAAAACCAAACCCACACACCCCCCCAGTAAGCTTGCATCTGAAGAGTTTTTCCCAATGTCTGTGCTGTGCAAGGCGCTCTATTCCAAAAAAGAGCTGAGGTGTATGATTAGGAAGACAGAAAGGTGTGCAGGGTGAGGAGCTCGTGTGGTCAAATTTGTACCACTCTGCAGCTTGGCATCTGTTCAGGACAGATCCTCAAAGGGCAGCCAAGAGCCCCGGAGAAGCAGAGCACACAGGGCTCCGGTTACTCCCTACTGCTCCAGCAGCCTTTTGAGTCTCAGCCTTCAAGTCACTCCACATTACGCCATGGGCATGCAGACTCCTGGACGCCTTTAGAACAGACTAATAAGCTACAAACATAGTTTGCTGTTGTTGCCATTCCAATTCCTTGGCTGCTTCCTTAATATATGCATAACACGGACAGACAATAGAAATGAGCAGATTTATAGCCACTTCCACAAAAAACACATCATTTCCTAAGTATTCAATACACCTCATTACCATGATCTTCGCACAATTCATATATAAGCCACAGGTGTTACATCTTTTAGTGGAGCTCCCCCAGCTAGTACACACAGCCATTAATACGCAGTGATCTCTTCACGCATCTAAATGACACAGCTTTCTAACCTTAACCACGCTAATCTTCAAGAGACCCTGCGATAAAATGTTTAGCATGAGTAACAGAGCAGCATGCCAACAGATGAAAACCAAGGACAAAACTAAGTACAGTACTGAGTTTAAGCAAAGCTGGAACTCGCATTCAAGGCCACAGCTAGTAGCAGGAGATCCTGAGCTGTGGCATGCAAGTTATTGCCGTTTTCTATGTGAATTCACGCTGAAAAACTGCTGTACTGTGAACTTAACCAAAGAGTTTCAGTAGCAAAAGCACCATACTCATTGACTGACAGCAAGCATCACACTGAGCTAAGGTGCCTTGATTCACTTTCACCCTTGTCACTCAGCTAGAAATCTCTTCTAGAGACAGTTGTTGAAGTCACCGTAAGAAAAAAAAAAAGGTAATGCAAGCTGACGGACTTGGTTTTTTGGTGGGGGCATGGTCTTGAAGCACACTGGTTCCACATAGCTATTACAGACAGAACTTACTGATTGTCAGGCAACTTCTGACAATCTTGACGTTCTAGTGGAACATAATTTCTTCTTCTATATGACCCAACGGAAAATAATGAGTGTTTTAGAAATACGCTATTTCCCCCTTGTAGCTGTCTGGCTGAATTTCACTGCAGCTTAGTAGTGGGATTACTTTCCAAAGGCTGTTTGATGATCACCACCTTGATTCCTGGTTCCCACAGGACAGATACACCACACAGGGCCACATGGAGATGATCTGAAGAACCCAGTATTACCTGTGATTAGTTAGCCATCCCAAGAAATGCTGGTCAACAGAGCTCAGCATTACCCCACATTTTCTTTTCAGCATGAAGCATTTTGAGTGGCTCATCTAGATGCTTTGGCTCTGTAATCTTGTGTCAACTCACTGTTTAGATCTAGAAAGCTACAGATTTGTAGTACAAAGGCGCTTCTATTAAAGCCAAACCTTTACTATTATACAAAAATACAATTATACTGTGTTAAAGTAGATTAATTTGAATAGTTTGAACCATGTAATTTTCTAAAAACATAGCAGCTTAAGAAAATCCAGAGGCTGCCAAAACATCTAAACATACTTCAAGACTTGCTTAAAAAAAAAAAAAAGACTGCAGACCTTTCAGATCATTTAATCTTAAACAAAAATAAAAAACTCAGTGGTTACCGTGTCCTTCCATTTCAACTTCATCTAAAAGTGGTTCTTACCATTAACAAAGGTCTTTAAACCATCACCTGAATTTGCTCTTTCCTTGGCACCACTGCTATGCCAACGAATCCCAGAGGCTGTAAGAGTCAGCAGGACTGTCAGCTGCCTCGAGTTGACCTACAGAACTTATTCCATTTTCTGGATTACCCCATTAATGCAACAAAACATTCCTCTACCCGTGACACAAAAAACTCAGTGACAACAGAATTCCCAAGACCCTGATTTTCTGAAAAAGCTTTCAAGAAAAAGTTTTCTGAAGTAATTTCTCACATTCCCCACTAAAGAGTGAAGAAATCTTCATGAATAACTGTGTACCCACAAAAAAGCTAATATGCATATTTAACTTCAAAAAAACACTCTAATTATTCATGTACATGGTGGCATTTTATTCACCAAGCACCACAAAACATAAGTTACCATTGCTGTACAGGACAAGTGCCTAGCATAAAGTGGTATGAAGTAAAGGCATACAAATTCCAGAGCTTTGGAAAATGAGTCCATTATGCGCACGTTGTCAGGAAGGACACTATTTCAAAGTATGTAACAGAACAGATGAGATATGTCTTCCTTTGGTATATTTGAAGATAAGAAGTGGCAAAGACAATGTATTACAGTATATATGTACTATCCAGCCCTGTATGGCAGGATTATTCTTCATTTCCAAAGTTGACAGGTCCTCATTTCCTTAATAAAGGCAGTTAAAACAAAGAAAGCTTTTACATCTACAGAACTACTTTGAAAACAAGAGGTTTTTTTCCCTTCCTACCATCCCCTCCAACATTAAAGAGGGCCACTTGTCAATAACAGCAGTGGAAGTAAAATGAGCAGTGTTATGATACTTGATCTCTGAGGTCCACTTGTGCAGCCTGGCAAGTTATATGCCAAAACCCAGAGGTGTTGACAACATAGTCCTTCTGGAACTGCACCTGCCCAAGACAGCTTGCTTGCCACAGTTCAGAGCAGCAGGCACCAGGCTTAGTCCCTGCATTCCACATTGCTGCGCTCTCAAAAAAATCCAAAAAGTATCAGAAATATCGACCAAATTCCATGCCAAAACACATGCCAACTTCTTTTCTCATGGCTAGTCATGTCCATATAAGGAGACCTGCACAAATCATAGTTTTTTGTTTTAGTCAACGAAGAGCAAGATAAAGACAAAAACTATACACAGCTGCTTTCAACTTCCAATTGTTTTACACACCTTTGCTGCTTTAAAAAAAAAAAAAGAGAGACAAAGCCCTTGTCAGCTGCCATTCAGAATTCCCCAACATCACTCTTCAGAAGCTCTTCATTGTTCAGAATATGAATTCACTCTTCAGAACTCTTCATTGTTACACATCCCTCTGTTCTTAAGACTTCCAGCCTTCCCAAAATTTACCCTAACATCAATTTATTCCAAGTCTTACTGGGTTTCTTCAGCAAATTGGGTGGGAGTTTCCATCTGCCTGAGGGTAGGAAGGCTCTGCAGAGGGACCTGGACCAGCTGGATCAATGGGCCAAGGCCAGTTCTCTGAGGTTCAACAAGGCCAAGGGCTGGGTCCTGCACCTGGGTCACAACAACCCTATGCAGCCCTACAGGCTTGGGGAAGAGTGGCTAGAAAGCTGCACAGTGAAGGAGGACCTGGGGGTGCTGGTTGACAGCTGCTTGAACATGAGCCAGCAGCGTGCCCAGGTGGCCAAGAAGACCAGCAGCATCCTGGCTTGTATCAGGAATAGTGTGACCAGCAGGACTAGGGAGGTGATTGTGCCCCTATACTCAGCACTGGTGAGGCCACACCTCAAACACTGTGAGCAGTTTTGGGCCCCTCACTACAAGAAGGGCATTGAGGTGCTGGAGCATGTTGAGAGAAGGGCAACAAAGCTGGTGAATGGTCTGGAGAGCAGGTCTTTTGGGGAGTCGCTGAGGGAACTGGGATTGTTTAGCCTGGAGAAGAGGAGGCTGAGGGAAGACCTCATCGCTCTCTACAACTACCTGAAAGGAGGTTGTAGCAAGGTGGGTGTCGGCCTTTTCTCCCAAGTTATTAGCAATAGAACGACAGGAAATGGCTTCAAGCTGCATCAGGGGAGGTTTAGGTTGTATATTAGGAAAAATTCATTTACTGAGAGAGTGGTCAGGCATTGGAACAGGCTGCCCAGAGGTGGTGGAGTCACAATCCCTGGGGGTGTTCGAAGAATACGTAGGCGTGGCACTTCAGGCCATGGTTTAGGAGGCACGGTGGTGCTGGGTTGATGATCCTAGAGGTCTTTTCCACCCTTAATAGTTCTATGATACCAAAGGGTAGAGGAAGAAGAGCGGGGAAGAAACACTTTCCTCCACAAACTAAGGTATGCTCTCCAAACCTGTCAATAAAGAGCACACAGAGCATGGCAGTCAGGTTGGTTCCTTCCCAACATGAACCTTTTGTGTCATTTCCGTTTCAGCAGTTCCACACAGAGACTTTTCAATAATCTTCTGTTAAGCTTCCCTATAACAAAAGTGTGACTAACTGCTATCTCCTAACACCCTCCAGCTAGTCATTTGCATTTAAAAATAGGTACCATAAAGCTTTTGTATTGTTCAAGCAATTTTTCCTAAGAGTCAGTACAAAAATCTATGCAGCACTGAACACCCTTAATTTCCAGTTGAGCGTCTACAGGGACTATTACCAGCCCAGACGCTCCCCCCTTTTCCTACAGCTTCTTACTGCAGCAGCTGATTGATTGCACCTGCTTCACTTTATTTGTTCTTGGTTCCTTTCTTGATTTCTCCTCATCACTCTTTCTGAACAGCCACTCCACACTTCACTAATCAATCTGTCATTTTTTTCACTGTATACAGTGTTGGAAGTAAATGGTAAAGAACTTTTTCCACATTCCCCATCAGTTGCTGTTTTGGCTTGTCAAGCACACAGTTGGTTATTCCCTGCTCCTCCCTCACCCCACCCCACGCCACAACCCTTCAGACTTCTTCAGCTTATCACTGCAAGAAGTAGCCTTTCACTTGAAAAAAGTATCAGAACTTGGGCATGGCATTGTCAAGTCATCACCAGTTTCATCATACCTGGAGCTTCACTTGCTCTCTCCACAGTTTCATTTAGATTGTACCAGTTGCTCTCCATATGTCCCAGTATACAGAGCCAAAGTTCTCATCAGCAAGATTACTTAAATTCTAGTTTTTCAGTATTTCAGCTCAGAAAGACCGTTCTTGCACACCCTTGATACCTTCAGAGTGGGGTCAACATTTAAGGGAAATAAAGTTTGAAACAGATGCAGCAGCAATCACATTAATATACATCTCTCTTTTAATTGCACTGGTCCATTGAAATGTGGAAGCATTTCAGCTGTCTAATCTCCTAGAAGTTCACTATTCCACATGGCTTATTTACAATAAATGCATCAAAGAAAACAAGTGACCATGGATATTTTCTCTTGAATGTACAGTATAACAAAAGCTTCAAGAAGCAGAGAAGTGTTTCAGCACAACTTTTGCCTTCCAGCGTTTTTTGCAGTGCACTGGGTACTAACAGGAAGAAAGCAAGAGCAGCTACAAGAAAATAAATTCACCACTGCCATGATTCAATACCCACATGTTAGACACTGACATTTTGTTTATGTGAAGTGTAACAGCAATCACAATGTAAATCCACACCTTGTCACCTTCAGCAGCCCAAGTAATACAAGATCTGTGAAATTTTTGCGTGTTACTATCTGAGTTGTTAGAATAAAAACATAGTTCAAGCTAGAACGGATGAAGAGTCTCTCAGCTAAACCACATGATACACTGCATATCCCCACGTACAGCAGGCCTCCAAAATGAACTTTGGAAAAGTGAGGTAATCTTTTTTATTTTTATGCAGCCTTTGCTTTCGTTTCCTAGACGGACAGGCTTCTTGATCTTGTAGGGTGTAACAGACCTACCCTAATGGGAGAGGGAGGTCTGTGGGTACTGTTGTAATGCAACTACTCAGTGTTGAAGAGCTCAGTAGCCGCTGACATATTTTTACTGCAAAAGTCATTAAAGATGCTTTTAGGAGTAGATAATAGCATTAGTTGTTTATGACAATGGCATCTGTGAATCTGTCAGCTCCTCCAGATTGTACTAAAAAAGTGTTACAGCTTTCCCATTTCCTTAAAAAAAGGCTGATGAGTTCCAGGCCTCATCTCACCTGGAGTATTACCATAAAGACCCATGTTCACCTGCAGCCACAAGATTATTCTACACACCTGTTCACACAGGCCAGCATTTTCCCTGAACAATAACAAAAGTGTAGGAAAACTAGTCCTATATCTGCAGAAACAGGCAACACTGGAGCTAGATCCCCCTCCAAAAAACATAAGCTTCAGCCACGTAAGATAAGACATAGAAAGAAAAAAGGAGAAGGAAACAAGCTCAGGAAAAGTCCCCCTTCTTCCCCACACTGTGTGGACGAAAGAAAACTAGATGAAGAACGAGGCACTGCTACAGAATTACATACAGAATTCTTTGTCAGTGAATCAGATTCTCACTTTTCGTCAGCCTTCACTGCAAGAACTTCGACAACTCTACCAGTGACTACTGCACACACTACGAGAGGGGATTTAATCCAGGCCAGGCTGTTGTTCCTTATCCCAAGAAAGCAGGCAGGACCATGAGTAAGAAATGCTGTTTTCAGGAGAGGCTTTGAATTCAATCTTCTCCCATTTCTGGACTTCCAGAAAACAACTTGTGCAATTCCCCTCTGGCTTTTCAGCCACCTACAAGAACAACACTCTTGTGCCCAGATTCCCCATACCATTATGAACTTTTCAGAGATTAAGTTCATTAGGCACGGCTCGCTGCTGTAGTATCTGGAAAGCAAGACTCATGCAGAGTAACTGTTTTACACACTTAAGGGTTTTGGTGTTACTATGACTGCCTGGGATACTTGCAGAATCAGTGGACACCGGTGAGACTTCATGAAATTTTGTCTGGGTTTCACCCCGCAACACCAAAGTGCTCTCGTCCCCATGTCAGGTTGACACTGTTAGGAACAACATGGGTTCTAAGTCTTGGCCCTCCTAAAACTAACTTCAGGCTCAGAAAACAGAATAGTCTGTATTTGAAAAGACTCCCGTTTTACTTCCCATCACTTTCGCTCTTACTTTTTAAGTCTTCCATCCACGTTGGAATAGTTGTCAATGCAACATAATCCCTTAAGTATTCTTTGCGTCTTTCTTCCAAGGTCATCTTCAGCAGACGCTCTGTTTAGGGGAAAGAGAAATAAAAAGAGTTTTGCAAGCTTGCATATATTCTTACACATTGACCGAGTAGTGACCAATTCAGTGTTCTTGATGCAATTAAATCCCATTTGAGAGAGCTAATCACGAGTGACAAGTAATAGGAGCTCAACATGGTGCATCTAAACGACCGCATGTGCCTATTTCTGGATACCCCAGCTCAGCAGAAAGAAACGCCTCTTAGCTGTCCAGACTTCCCACATCGCTACTGTGCCTCTTCTTCTTGCCACTTTAACTCAAAGATCAGAAAACTAACAGCAAGTTTATTTAGTAGAGAATCATTATTTATGGAAAGTTTTCTGGTATTCAAGTCTGCTCTTTAGGTTCTGCATTTCTAAACCAGAACTTTAAAAAAAGGCATTAGGAAGATCAAAATTGAAACATTTTTTACTGAAACAAGCTTACCAATGCCAGCAAGTAAAGGCAGGAGCATGGCACAAAACTAACAGAAGGCTACCACATTACATAAGAAATCAGAGCTAAAGCAAACATTATGTCACCTTCTAGATGTCTGGGGCCATAGAACCACATTTTTGTTTGGTTGGGGTCTTTTGTTCTGCAAAAAATGTAACTTTCAATACGAGAAAACTGCTACCATTTGCTTTAGACTCACCCACTGGCATTTAACCCCATTTTGGGCCCAAAATCAGTAGCTGTAGAAGATACTAGAGTATCTGTTAGCTACCCAAGAGTAAGTGATACAAGTATGTAAGTTTGACAAGCTTTGGCTGACTATACTCCAAAGTGCTAGGAAAGCCCACTGCCATCCACCGACTCAACACGTTTCTAAAAAGCAGACCAGGTTCAGCACGAACTGCATCTGCAGGATTTGAAGTGCTGCAGAACAGAACCTGGGTTTAAAGTGAGTGGCACGGGTTAAGCCTTAGATAACACTTGGTTACCACACTAAAATGCACATGGATGGTTGTTTTCTCCTGAGAAAGTCACCATGTCTTTTTTCAGACATTTAGTGAAAAGTAACGTCTCAAAGATTGTACAATTGTGACGGCTACTGCCAACTTAACTCTTCTTCAGACCTTGCTATAAATGGATTAAGTACTAAGATAAGAAAAAAACATCCCAATGACCCAAGACCGCAAACAAACCCAGCACTTCAGCAAGACCCCATACATGACACTTGCAGCCACGTCCTCTTCTCCCCCCCACCTCATCAGTGCTTAGTATCCGTTCAGCACAAGATGCAGAGCTTTTCCCCTTCTAAAAACATGGGGGTGGAGGCAGAACTGTACAGCATATCAGGACGCCCACACGCTAATCAAGTTTCTGGGTCTGTTTTGACCAGTGGCATTGTACCACTATTACCGCACACATAGTTTTCTCTTGACACATTGATCAGTAACAAATGCTCTCTGATGATTCAAGCATTTTCAGGGGCGTAGGGGAGGGCTAGACCCATATTATTTGCCTTTGGCATAGAGGACTAGATGGACATGAAAATAATATTTTCATCTTAAGTTGAAAGAGCAGTGAGCAAGTTGAACATGGAAACTGCTTCTCAGATCAAACCTAAAAAAAAAAAAAAATCACTTTCGCTGGGTTTTGGGGTTTTTTTGCAAAATAAAGTTTACTAATCATGCAGGTTGCAATCAGCACAGTCCAATAACCAAAAGCAGGTTTTGAGCACAGACTCCCTTATAAAAATAAACTTATTTTGATATTTTTGACAGTATTACCTATTGCTTCAGCTGATGAAAACATTTATCTCCCATTATTCAGGCTTGGTATCTTATCTGAATATTTCCAAATGCAAAAGCAAAGCTCACGTGGTTAGGATCGCCATTATGCACAACAGATATGCACTTAACTCCACCACTTGATCTTCAAGCATACAAAACACCAAGTATTTAATGTGCACATTAGAAGTACTACAGAAAGGCAAACATGAGAGTGCACGTTTCTGTGTGGGTCAGGTTTGAGGGACTGACAAGCAGAGGAACTTCGACTGCCTTTTGCTGAAGAGGTTGCAGAGCCAGTTCTGTGCCTTCAAAACACAAACTCCTCTCTATAAGAAGGTTTTAGAAAACTTTGCTCTTGCGAGTCAGTAGTGAGAATTTAAACCAAGTCTTAGCTATACACAAACCTCCTGGAAGATGGTTCCAACAGCCTTAGCTGCAAGAAGAGTTTTCTGCGTGTAGCCTTACGAATTGCCTTTGAAAGTTTGCAGGTAGACCAGTCCTGTGTGCAACACACTGAAATCAGCTTCAGTCCCACTCCTACTCTGTTTCAGCTGTCCTCAAGCAAGATCCACCCTGGGAGAATGTGGACCAACCCTTAATTACCAAGAAAGTAATTAAGAAAAGCAAGGGCATTGTCAGTGGGTTTGAACTCAGTAGTTAGCAATGACTGCTTTTTCTTTTTAAAGTTCTTCAGAGTATAAAAGGCTGAGAACGACTGCACTCAGAGCTTCAGAAGCCAGAGCACAGCCAGCTTCAGAGGGGGGCGGGAGCACCTGGGAAAGGCAAATGCAGACCTAACAAAAGATTTGGTTTCAAAAGCACCATCTGGGTAGGAAGGAAAGAAGCTGGGCTTCCATAGTTTTTCCTTCTATTAAAGAGGGTCCTTGGCAAGAACAGTCACACAGGGCTACAAGCTGAAGAGCAATGCCTCCTCACTCAAAACACCGGGGCCAACATGGTGCTGGAAAGCAGTTAGTGGAGCAGAAGACTGGCAAATGCTGTTCGTTCTCACTAGGCAAACAGATGTTTGCGTTCAGTAACAACACTGTACTGATGGAGACCGCTATCCTCACAGCTAAGGCAACAGAAGCGTGCCTGCATCTCAGGTTTACAGCTTACCCTCCAAGCCCCTCGACTCGACCCTCCTTACCAAGGTTTTGAATCCACACAGCAGGCTATGAATTCGCACAGACAACAGCAGAGCTGGAAGAGACAAGTGGGAGTAACGGGAACACTCACCAGAGCCTACAAGAAACACTTCCCCATCTGCCCCCAGCACAAAACCAGCATTTTTTGAAGGTAACAACATACAGCATTAAGGACTTGCACAGGGAAAGTCAGTTATAGTTGACCACACATAAGCAATGCCTGAGAAGATTTAACTGTATCTTCTCTGTTGAAAACTGTGAGAAACTATGAACTAGGGTATTGTTTATTAAGACTTATGTTGAGTTCAAGGTAAAGGTCATGCGAAGAATACCTCCCAAGCATGCTTATACAAGATAACCACCAGATGTCCAGACTAACCGACAGAGATAAGGAACTGAAGCATGCGAAGAATACCTCCCACTATTTCTTTGAACATGGAAGTAAAGATGTATAAAAAGAGACTGTTTGAACTGCTCAGTACGGCAGTTGGCGGAGCACAGACTCCCCTGCCATCCAGCGCTGTATTTGCTCATATTCTACTTGCTATAATTAATAAAATTCTAATTGGATTATGATCCATTGTGGTCTCAATTTATGACAATCTTGGTGCCGTGACTCGGATAAGGAACGGTGAGCTTCTGTCCTCCGGGGAGGCACCCCGCGGCAATCCGCGGCCCCGCGACCGACAGCTTACCTCAACCTTACCGACGAACCTAAAATCTAGAATAATGAGCAAAGGAGACACCGGTAAAATCCCATAAAATTCTGTGCACGGGAGTCCGGACGAAGACGCAGGGCACGTATGTATATTGCGAATTTTTTCGCGGGTTTGCCGTTCGGGCGGGATTGGGTTTCCTGGAATATAACGAGTGAGAGGTTCACTATATTGAACCAAGCGAGTGTGGACTCTTAAGTACTGCGTTTCCCATCTCCCGCGAGGGACTGGGCCAGGAACAAGGGGAGCGAGTGAGTGTATGTTTGTGGATATTCCAGAAGATGGGGGCGAAGGGCAGCAAGCCTTCGACTCCCATGGGAAGGGTACCCACTGTACCTAAGAATACCCCTCTAGCATATATCCTAGACAATTGGAGATATTTCTCTGGAACCCTAGGGAGAGATAAGCAGAAAATGATAGAATATTGTACTAAGATATGGAGAGGGAAGAAGATTTCTAAAAATGTCTTTTGACCAGTCTATGAGTCAGAAGAAGATTGGGTTAGACAGCAATTAAACCTCTGGGTTAATAATAAAATGGCCACTCAAAAGACCTAATTGGGATAATCAGGATCCGGTGCATAGAACTCATATGCAGGACCTGAGAACTATAGTAATTCAAGGGATTAGAGAAGCAGTATCCTGTGGCCAGAATATCAATAAAGCATTTAATGAAATGCAAAAGAAAGATGAGAGCCCTACTGAGTGGCTAGAACGACTGAGGAAAGCCCTTCAGCTGTACTCTGGGGTAAATCCAGACAACCCTTTAGGGCAAGCGCTCCTCAAAACTCAGTTTGTAGCAAAATCATGGGAAGATATCAGAAAGAAGATTGAAAAGTTAGAAGACTGGCAGAATAGAGGGTTGGATGAATTATTGAGGGAAGCTCAGAAAGTCTACGTAAGGCGGGAAGAAGAGAGCAGCAAGTGACAAGTAAAAATGATGGTAGCAGCAGTCAGAGAGGATCGCAAAAGGCAGACTGGTGAACACAGATCTGCTGGAACGAAACAAGGGAACGTGGTAGTAAAGAAGGAACAGAGATGTTGTTTTTACTGTGGAAAGAAGGGACATATAAAGAAGAATTGCAGAGAAAGGATCAGGGATGAGGAAATATTGAAAACGGAATAGGAGAGTCAGGGGCTCTATATCTTAGGGGACCGGAGTCATCATGAGCCCTTGATAAAATTAAAAATAGGTCCCCATAAACAAGAGTTCACCTTTTTAGTAGACACTGGGGCTGAGAAATCGACTATTAGGCAAATACCTGAGGGATGTAAAGTTTCCCCTGAAAAAGTACAAGTAATTGGGGCAAAAGGAGAACCCTTTAAAGTAAGCAAAATCAAAAATGTAGTATTTGAAACTGAAAATAAATTTGGAATGGGTGAACTCTTGCTCGTCCCTGAAGCAGAATTTAATCTGTTAGGACGGGATTTAATTGTTGAATTGCAATTAGAAATTAAAGTAAAAAATCAAGAGCTAACGGTGTCTGCTTATCCTTTGACCGTGGATGATCAAAAACAAATTAACCCCGATGTCTGGTACTCTCCGGACACAATAAGTAAACTGGAAATCCCACCGATTAAAATTCAAATTTCCGAACCCCACATACCTGTGAGGGTAAAGCAATATCCCATATCCTTAGAAGGACGGAGAGAATTAAAACCAGAAATTGATCGATTGTTAGCACAAAGAATCTTAGAGCCTTGTATGTCACCCTTTAACACTCCCATTTTGCCTGTAAGAAAGCCAAATGGGAAATATCAGCTTATACACGATTTAAGGGAAATAAACAAAAGAACTGATACACCCAGAATTAATTCGGCGAGTTCTGGGGGCATTGAAAATGCCAAATAAAATAGCAGTTATACATATAAAAGGACACCAGCGAAGTACAAGTTATCAAGTTAGGGGAAATAATGCAGCTGATACAGAAGCAAAACGAGTGGCAGGCAATTGTAGTACAATTTTGACTATGTAACGAGTACCTATTAGCAAAAATCTGAGTTTTGAGTCTGCAGAAAAAGAAAACTAGAACAAATGGGAGCTAAGGAACAAGATGATAAGTACATATTGCCAGATGGGAGAGAAGTCTTGCCAAAGGGCATAGCACTCGAAATATTTTCAAAAATACACAGTAAAACACACTGGGGAACCCAGGCGTTAGTTGATCATTTCAATCAACAGTTTGCCTGTATAAGCGTATATAACATAGCAAAGACAGTCACGGCAGCCTGCGAGACCTGTCAAAAGGTTAATCAAAACAACATGAGACAAAAACCTCTTGGAGGACGTTCCCCAGCATGCAGACCTTTCTCACACATACAAGTGGATTTTACTGAACTACCCAGGGTAGGGCGTTACAAATATTTATTAATAATGGTAGATCATTTAACACATTATGTTGAGGCTTTTCCTACCTCTAAAGCAACTGCTAACCAAGTTACTAAGGTATTACTTGAACATATTATACCTCGATATGGAGTACCTGATATAATCAACTCGGACAGAGGAACACACTTTGTGTCAAAAATTGTTAAGAGATCTAACAGGAAGTTTGGGTATTAAGTGGGAATACCATACGCCATGGCATCCACAAAGTTCGGGAAAAGTTGAAAGGATGAATGGAGAAATTAAAACTATTTTGACTAGATTAATGATAGAAACCAAATTATCATGGGTTAAGTGCCTACCCATGGCACTATTAATTCTCAGAACCAGGCCCCGAGCAGATGTAAGAATATCAGCGTTTGAACTGGTGTATGGAATGCCCTACAGAATCGAAAGTCCACAAACAAATGTTTTAATTCGAGATCATGTGATTAATGAATATGTTTCACAATTAGCAGAACATCGTAACAAGCTTTAGGAACATGGACTGATTGTGCAACGACCCCCGTTGGACTTAAAAAAAATCACAATTTTAAACCTGGGGACTGGATATTAGTTAAAATGTGGAAAGAAAAAAAAACAAAACCTAAAACCCAATTGGGAGGGACCTTATCTTGTTTTGCTTACAACAGAAACAGCTGTCCGAACTGCTGAGCGTGGATAGACTCATGTCAGTCGCATTAAAGGCCCAGTGACGAGTCCCCACTGGAAAGTAATCAATACTCCAAATGACACCAAGATAACTCTGAAAAGATAACGTAATGATAGGAACCTTAGTTGATTATTTTGCCGCATTACCTTTTGGTATAAAGTGTATATTGCTGTTTATATTTGCTGTAATTATTTCTCTTTTTATCTATTATATATGGAAGCATACAAAGTGTGTTGAAGGAAATTGCTAAACTTATGCAGTCACACAATATTGAATATAGAAGAAAAGCTAATAAGCACTCTAGACATACGAATTAGATACAATAATTTGAACTGTGATTGTTATCCATTTGCTTGTTGCAAGTGTAAGGTATGCCAAGGTAAATGGTGGACACACTGTGAATATGGATACCCTCCGATAAGAGTTTGCACACAGTGTTGGAAAATCCAAAGAACTCTCACTGAGTGGAAATTAAAACAATTAGAGTCGGAACAAGAAATTATTCGAGGATCCCATGAATGGTGAGAAATTTTTGCCAAAAGAATAAACCCTCAGTATTATTGTTACCATTCCAACGAACCAGTCCCCTTTGTAGTTGAAATTTTGGCTACAAAGTGCAGAAGGGAAGTACTAGCTGTGTCTTGCTTTGTCCCATTAGTCAAAGCTGCAAAGTGGGAAGCCTATATAAACAGGCAGAAAACCCGAAACAGCTGTTCTCCTGAAGATTTCCCTTGCTGCCGAGAAGATGGTACACCCCGTGGCTCGAAGCAACCGAGTCGACGGGCGAGGCAGAGGAGGAACAAACTGTGGAGAAAAGAACCAGAACAATGGGACGCAAAAGCAGCTATGGTCGAACTTCCCCAAGACTGGTAAAAGTATACCTAAATTGGCAAAATTGACAGACACCCTTTTTCCTGGTATACCGTTAGTTTTATTATTGATAATAGCCCAAGCAAATGGAAAAGGAAACCCTCATCAACCCATGAACTGGACAGTAACAAACATACAATATCCAAATAAGCCAATCCAAGCACAAATTATGGAGGGGGGAACAGTTAGTTTCAATCTAAGTTTGCGTTACTTAATCGATGGAGAAACGGATAGGAATTGCAAGCCAATTTATATATGCCCAGCATCGAACCCTGGTAAATCATACTGTAATTCTCCAGGCCTTTATTATTGTGCATACTGGGGATGCGAAACATGGGCCTCTGAGTGGTCTGCATCTGGAAATCAAAATCTAGAAATTAAATGGTCACCACAAATATGTCAAAAGAGAAATTGGAGCTACGCAGATAGTTACTATAATGGTACATGTAATCATAAAGATATTGGATGTACAGGCATCAATATAACCATAAAAGATCCTAGTCAGGACTTCTGGCTTGTAGGACAATTTTGGGGAATTAGATATTACGAACAAGGTGTAGATAGAGGGGGAATTCTTCAAATTATGAAGAAACCGATGCCCCACGATCCTTTGCCAATAGGACCAAATCTGGTCCTGAATCCGCCCACTTCCTCTGAAGAAAGGATGGCCCCCGTAATTGTCATAACCCCTTCCTCAGGCTCTCCTTCGAAAACAACTAATGACGCTGTGACTGAATTCTCTTTATCCAGAGATCTAGAGTTGTCAGAATCCAAGGACCCCTTATGGAATCTAATGCAAGCCTCTTATCGTGCCCTCAATGAAAGCAAACCAAATTTAACGGAAGAATGCTGGTTATGTTATAATATTAGACCACCATATTTTGAGGCAGTTGGAAAACCAGGTATGATTCGATGGTCTAATGGTTCAAACCCACGAGAATGTCCATGGGATGACCAGAGGAATCATACGCAAGGAATTACTATTCAATTAGTAACAGGTCAGGGAAAATGTATAGGCACAGTGCCCAAAAAGTATCAGCCTTTGTGCAGCCGAACAGTCACTAACACCAATATAAAGAAACACAAAAATAAAAAGGACAAATGGGCTATCCCGACACCAGGAGCTAAATGGGTTTGTTCAGACATCGGAATAACGCCTTGCCTATCCTTAAATGTGTTTAATGAATCTCAGTTTTGCATACAGGTGATTATTGTTCCTCGTCTAATCTATCACACCTCTGAGGAGGTGCTACGCCACTTTGAAGGAAACTTGAATAGACAAAAACGAGAGCCAATTATGGCGGTAACCCTAGCTACACTGCTAATAGCGGGTAGAGTTGGAGCAGGTACAGGCATAGCCTCCCTGGTGAAAGGTCAGGAATTACAAAGTTTGCAGATGGCTGTGGATGAGGATTTAGCAAAAATAGAGCAATCTATCCAAAATTTAGCCACTTCAGTAAAGTCTTTATCAGAAGTAGTGCTGCAAAATAGGAGAGGATTAGACCTATTGTTCTTAAAGGAAGGAGGGTTATGCGTAGCTCTCAATGAAGAATGTTGTTCTTTTGCTGACCATACAGGAGTAGTCAGCATGTCTGAACACCATGTCTGAACTCCAGAAAAGGTTAGATCAACGTAAAAAAGATCGTGAAGCGAGCAAGTCATGGTATGAAAACTGGTTTAATGCTTCACCTTGGCTAACCACTTTGTTGTCTGCTTTAGCAGGACCGCTTATTATATTGATTTTAGGACTTATATTTGGACCTTGCATATTACGCTGTATTTTACATTTTATTAAAGAACGATTTGACATAGCTAAATTGCTTATTTTGACTACGAGGTCTGAGGCAAAATATAAGAGTGTATCTATTAATGAAGATGACGATTGTTGTGAATGCGTTATGCCACATAAGAACTATGATTGTAATTGTGAGATATTACCTTGTGAGTGTTATGATAAATGTTGGAATTGTGGAAGAAGATTTGCCTGCAGTGCCGAAAATGAAAGTAGTGTCTAATAAACAATAATAGGATAAAAAGAAAAAGGGGGGATTGTGAGAAACTATGAACTAGGGTATTGTTTATTAAGACTTATGTTGAGTTCAAGGTAAAGGTCATGCGAAGAATACCTCCCAAGCATGCTTATACAAGATAACCACCAGATGTCCAGACTAACCGACAGAGATAAGGAACTGAAGCATGCGAAGAATACCTCCCACTATTTCTTTGAACATGGAAGTAAAGATGTATAAAAAGAGACTGTTTGAACTGCTCAGTACGGCAGTTGGCAGAGCGCAGACTCCCCTGCCGTCCAGCGCTGTATTTGCTCATATTCTACTTGCTATAATTAATAAAATTCTAATTGGATTATGATCCATTGTGGTCTCAATTTATGACAAAAACAGAAGCTTAGATGTCTGGTAGAAATTTGTTGCCTCACCTTAACTACAGAAACATCCTTTGGAAAGAAAAAACATGCAACAAAACTCACTTCCTTGGAGAAGAGTTTAAGAGGAGCAGCTAATCTAGATCAATTTATTTGTGTTTTAACAATTTCTCCTTAGAAATATGCGCTTGATTTTTGCCACCTGTGAAAAGGATGAAACCTTCCCTTCAAACTAGGCTTCTGCCTTTTTAGCTTGAAACACACACGCAGTCATGGGGGGGGGTGTGGTGGGGTGTGAAAGACAAGAAAGAAAACTTAAAATAAAACACACCAGGGGGTCATTCATTTTCTTCCTCTCCTCCCTGTATATTTCTAGAATATTTCTAAACACACCAGGCAAGAAGCCTTTCCTCCTAGCCGATGTAAATACTACCACTGCGTGTATTTCTCTTAATTTTTACATTGCTCTCCACATGATGAATATGAAGCATCAAAATGGCAAGATCTGCATAAAATGATTGTCCCATGGTTTTCACGCTCTAGAGTTTGACACAGGGGTGTTACAAATCTAGACTACACAGGGTGCAGAAAACTTTAAAAAAAAAAAAAAGACGAAAAATTGGAGGGAGGGGAACTCTGAGAGCCCCCATACCCCCAAAACATTTCACCCCGCCTGATCAACCCTAGAAACTAAACTCGGTGCATCACACCACCGATACCAATAAACCTTCATTTTCCTGGGAAACACACGCATTAAAATAAGCACAGGCACGTTTCGACGGCATGTGCTTAACTTTTCGGCCTTAAACACTTCCACAGGGTGACTTGGGGGCGGGAAGCCCTCGGGAGAGGGGCTGTTCCCTCACCCTCCTCTCAGCCCCAGGGCCCCTCTCCTCACAGGGAAAGCTAGTCAGCGATAACTGAGATGGGGAGGGAACACAGGAAAACTGCGCACACCCGGTGTGCCGCCCCCCCCCCCCCCCTTTCGGCAGCCCTCAGGGCTGAGAAAGACTGGGTGGGGGGAACCCCGGGTGTGCGAGATTTGGGGGTGTTTCAGGTGGGAGACCCAGGCGGCAACGGCAGAGAGCGCGGAGCACCCCCTTCCCCCACCCCGTCACCTCAGCCCCTGGGGCCGGGAAGCGGCGGCGGTTCTGAGGGGACGGAACCACCCCCCGCGCCCTCCCTCACGGAAGACCCTGAGGTACATGCGGGAGAAGCGGGCCCGGGCCCGGGAAGGGCGGTAATACCTTTCTCCTCCCGCCAGAGCTTTTTCCGCTTGTTGCCGGGGTTCATGGCGGTGTGGCTGGTGGCGGCTTTGAGCTGCAGGTTCCCCAGGCTCACGAGGGCGTGGGCGAGACGCCGCGCCAGAGCCGACCGCGAACCGACGCCGTGCGCCACCGTCTGCTGCCACCGTTACCCTCCGGCTCCGCGCCTGCTGCCCGGCTCCGCACAGCGCTCGTCAGCTGGGTCACGCCTCGTTCGAACCCGACACCCCCGCAGGGCCAGACGCCACTCAGCAGCCCCCTCCTCCGCCCGCCGCCGGCGGACCGGGCCGGGAGGACGCACGGCCCGGGAGGAGACTGAGCGCGGCGGCGCGGCGGACAGGGGTGTGGGGATTGAGGGGACAAGGGGGGCCGCCGGGGCGGACAGGTGTGGCGGGTGCTTGGGTAACACAGTGCCCGCGCTGCGCGGTGGCGGCGCTTCGCCACGTGTCCCCGCGGGGGGGGGGGGGGGGGGCGGAACTGGCGCCCCGCCCCGTCCCGTCCCGTCCCGTCCCGTCCCGTCCCGTCCCGCCGCCGTCCGCCCCGCCTCCTCGGCGGGGGCGGGGGCATGAGCACCCTCTGCTTCCGGGTTGCCGGTCGGTACCGAGGGTGCCGCCGATTGGCCGGGAGGGCGGGAGCCTGTTGCTAAGCGACGGCGGCGGGGCCGCGGCCGGCAGGACGGACGCAAAGAACCCGCCCTGATCCTCTCCCGGGTTTCTCCTGTCGCCGCGGCGGAACGAGCAACGCAACCGTGGACGGCGGGGAAACGGCTGCCGCGGTCGGTTCGCAAATAGGCGCCGTGTCGGTATCTGCCGGGCTGGCGCTGCGGGGAGCCGGGGTCTCTGCCCCTGCCTGATCAGTTATTAGCGCCGCTGGCCCCTGCACACCCGCAGCCCGAGCGAGGGCAGCCCCTACCGGGGAGCAAAGGTCAGGGAAGGCGCCTCCGCACCTCCTGAAGAGGTCCCCCGGTCGGCTGGAGGCTGGCAAATTTTGTCCCAGTCGTCAAGAAAGGGCAACAGGGATGACCCCGGTAACTACAATCCTATTAGTCTCACTTCGGTGCCTGACAAAATTACGGAGAAGATTACTCTGGCAGTTATTGAAAAACAACACAGTCATTGGTCCCAGCCATTATGGGTTCACGAGTGGGAAGTCCTGCCTAACAACTTTCCTTCTATGACAAGGTCACCCACCTAGCTGACAAAGGGAAGCCTGTCGGTGTGATCTTTTTGGATTTCAGTAAAGCTTTCAATACTTTCTCTCACAGTTTCCTCCTGGACAAATGTCCAGCATACAGCTCGATAATCACGTAATGCAGTGGGTGAGCAATTGGCTAATGGGTCGGGCTCAAGGGGTGGTAGTAAATGGGGTTACATCAGGCCGGCGGCCAGGCACTAGTGGGGTTCTGCAGGGATCCATCTTGGGGCCGGTACTCTTGAATCTCTTTGTTAATGACTTGGATGCAGGACTTGAAAGAATACCAATTAAGTTTGCTGATGATACAAAATTGGGAGGAGCTGTTGACACTCTCAAGGGCAGAGAGGCCCTGCAGAGGGACGTGGACAGGCTGGAGAGCTGGGCAATCACCAATCTGTAAGGGACTAGAAACTTGTCTCACCATTATTGGCAGGATAAGCTTCACTACCAAAGCTTAATCACCACGGCAACTGAGCGGCACAGTTTGGTCGCAGGGGCAGCCTGTTGAGTCCTGCCCGGCGGGAGTGTGTGTGTCCTGGTACCTCTGGAGTACATGCCCTCTGCGCACGTGCCCGGGCCCAGGGTCGACTGAGGGGGGGGCGACTCGGATCCTCTAGAACTTTCCGGCACCCTCTAGTGGCGGTACTGGGCATGCGCCCCAGCGCCGAGTGGGAGGCGTGGGTATGGAAAACAGTCATTGACTATGCAGCACGACAATCCTATAAAAAGGGGAAACCAGCGGCAACCACCAGGCGTATTCTGGAACGTTGCAGCACCGGGTTCGAAGTTACAGCAGATGCACGGACCGCACTGACCGACGGACTGGAAGGACGGCAAAAGGGACGGACCGCCGCAGATCCCTGGTGGTGTCTGTTGCAACACTATCATGCTCGTTCTCTCTCTTTCCCTTTCTTACTTTTTTCTTATTTTTTTTCTCCTTTTCGCTCGCGTATTTATTGTTGGACAAATAAAGTGATTTGGCACTTGACTTAATTTGGCTCCCGAGAATGTAGATGGAACCTAGTCACGCTAAAATATTGGAGTCAATCAGAAGTTAAACCCAGCCGCCCCCAACCTCCCAGAATTATCTGAGGTCAGTTGGAAAGCAAGGGGGTTTAACCTCTGCCAACTTGTTCATCCCAACAGTGGATCGTGACATTTTAAATTGGCGTAGTCGGCAGGATTCTCAGAGCATGGTGCTCACAGCATTCTACTGTAGAGCTTCAAGGAAGATTTAACAGTGTTGCCCTCTTTCGTATTTTTTACTTTGAAATACAGTAACCGTCATAATTTGTAATGCTGAAGCGCTATTTTACCGCCTGAATTTAGTATAATCACCTTCAGTTTTCTTTTATTAATTTTTCTACAGAAGGTACTCTTATAGTTAATCAGCACAACGTCACTTATATAAGCGTGATGATGGTAAAAAGTATCTTTTCTGGTAGATGCCTCTTTCAATTTATACTTATTGACCAAAAAACTTGTTCAGATTGCAAGTTTTTATGGGTTATTGGCGTTACTTTGTTCTTTAGCGAAAAGGCTTGTCAGCTGCAACATATCACTGTCCGCATAGGGCCTGAAATTCACAACCTTACACTCTAAATTATAGTTGCGGTGTCTTCATGAATAGTTTTTCTTCACTTCAAGCATACAAAGCAAATCAATCGTACTGTGCGCTCCATCAAAATTTCAGCTTTTGGGGTGCGGGAAGGATGTTTATTATAAAAAAAGCGTTCTAGTATTCACAAAGACACTTAAACAATCCAAGCATTTGGGGAAAAGCTAAACTGTTAAATTGTCAATGCCATAATGGCTAGGTCTAATGCAAAGTGAGTACTGGTAGTATTACAATATAAAATTTGATCTGCATTAATTATACCGACTTCATGTACTCCAGCCATTGCTTCGGAGTTAAATGAGCAAGAAGGCGAGAGAACAGAAAGTGCAATCGTAACGTGTAACCTCTTGGGGGTGAATAGGGGCAATTTGGAATGTTAAGGGGTGGCCCCGTCAAGATGATACAGCCCCGTTGTGTTAAATAAGATGGCCGCTCAGAAGGCAGTGGGCTGCCCACGATTACGTCCCTTCACCAGTGGAAGGGATAAATACACTATATGATCTTTTGGAGGCACACCGATCTCGTCCCTCACCCCAGGGGCAAGATCGGGCAAAAAGCCATTGGTTTCAACCACAGTGTGTAGTAGACAGGATAAGGGAGCTGCAGAAAGAAGCGAAGGTTAGATCGGGGAAAGGAAAAGCTGTGATTTGTGCAGTATTGGGAGCAAGTCTGGCAGTGGCAATTGAAGATACGAAACGGAGGCTTTGTCAAGCCAACGCCGTAATAGGCTCACTGCAGGTGGCCATAAGGTCACTGCAGGAACAACTGAAGGAAAATAAGCAGTTGTTGGAGGAGGAGAGAAATCTATATTCCGCATTAAAGGAAGAATTGGGGAGTCAATTCTTGAGGGAAGCGGATGCAGTGGCAGAGGTAGTCTCCCCCTTGGTGGGACTTGCAGAAGGCAAGGGAAACTGTAGAAAGCTTCCCTCACGTGTATCCACTGGTTAAAACAGAGCACTTTTGTGAGGACAATAACGATGACCGTCCTCAAGTTCTCACCAAAGAAGTCCCATTTACAGCAACTGAACTAGCAAAGTTGAGAAAGGACTTGGTGAGCGCTCCAAGGGAATCAGAGACGGAATATGTGTGGAGAGTGTCCCTGTCAGCGGGATGGAATTTTGTGGTCAGAGAAAGAAGCAGAAGGATAGTGGGGTCTGGGTGTGTTCCTAACTACAGGTAATCACCGATCCCCATGGTCATTAACTCAGAGGGCTGCATATTGGGGCTGGGGGGCTGAACCCTTTAGAGGGGGTGATCCCCTTGCCCTAACAGGTACGGTGGATCAGTTAGTGGAAAGTGTGCAGAAGGCGGCCTGTGTCCAAATGATGGAGGATCGGGAGCTCAAGCCTAACCAGAGTTCCCCGATGATGATGCCGGTGGACCTGGAGAGGATGACTCCCCTGATGCAGGGACTCTCTGATTCCCTGAAACCCATTGGGATCCAATTACAGGGGAAAATTCAAAACACCTCTGAGGTAGAAAGAACCACGGCTGCTCTAGAAGGGATAACAACCCCCGACCATTGGTGGTCGGGAAGGAATGTGTGGACGTGGGGGGAGGTAGCGCAGGAGTTAATGAATTTTGGGAGAAGATACGGCCCTGCTGGTGGAGCGTTCCAGAAGAAACAAAACTAGGGTCGTACGGTCTGCTGAGCAAGTAAACAGTCTGCAGCTGACAACAGGGAAGGACCAAGACTTGAAGCCACTCTGGGGCAATTATTCGAGGAGAGAGAAACCCCTAAGCCGACAGGGGTTTTGGCATTTTAGGAATTCAGAAGGGTATTCCACGAGACCTGATGGATGAACTCCCGACCCCAAAATTGGAAAAGCTTGCACAGAAATGGTCAGGGAGGAAAGCCGCTCTCGAGCCGGTTCCCGATGCTCCACACCTGATTGACATCGAGAGGGAGCTGACTGGGGAAAAGGTGGGAAACTAGAACCTCCGTTCCCTGAAGGCGGGGGTGCAGAGGATGGATGTTTTTAAGACAACTCACCTTGAATGTAAGGGGGGGATTTATTAATCACAGTAGCTGTAGGACCAAGGAAAAGACCAGTAATTTTTCTCATTGATACTGGGACACGAATCACCGCATTGATACGGCCCAAAGCAGAGCGGTGTGGGACCTCGATCCCATCTAGAAATCTAGTTATCTTAAATGCTCTGGGAAAAACACAGTCGACACCCATGACTTTAGTGACACTATGGTTACCGGGAGAGGGAGCCCCCATCAATAAATACCGTGGTGGCCATAGGACCTTTCCAGGCGAACCTTGTAGGCGTAGATGTATTTAAAGGGAAGGCAG